>NC_037344.1:41793512-43043512 GCF_002263795.3 Bos taurus | reverse complement strand
CAGTAGGTCTGGGGTATAGCTGGAATTTGAGTTCAGGTCTGTCTGACACCACACCCCACTTTATTGCCACCTCACTTACTTGCAAACAAAGCTACGTGAGTGTACAGAATAAAAAACCACAATAGGCGAATCTTTCCCCAGCTGAGGGTGTAGATAGAAGAGCAGAACTAAAAATAAAGTGTTTGCATCTCATTGAATTGCAGCAAATTCTCTATTTTCAAAAAATGTTGAAGGATTTCAATAGGCACATATATGTGCTTAGTGCTTAGGGAAAGAATGGAAAGAAATTAAAGAAGGTCAACTAAAAATGCGCAGTCACTGCGTGGCTGCAGCAATGGACGGGGAGTTGTGCTCTGCCAGAGTGTCAGTGGCCATCTGGGCTTCGGAGATTCCAGATGAATTTCTGTATTTACTCGTGCTCATGGCAGAACATCTCGGAATACTCCTTGGTCATTTGAAAACCCATGTTGACTCAAGGTTTGCTGGAGCTGCTGCTGATTCCATAGTAACCAAGAGGCTTTCCTAGCTGTGTTCTTGGCTTTATTCATCTGATTGCCATTCACTTTAGAAGTCCACGACAGTGTCGGGTTTGTATAATCTCAGTTCTTTCCTTCTTCCCAGAGGCCCAAAGGGAGATAGGGTGTGGAGAACTGGGGACTTATCAGCCAAATTAAGTGAGAAAATTGAAGCAAGTATGTGAAAAGTACACGTGAATATCTGTTAACGCTCAGAATGAAAAGTAAATGATTTCAAATTTCTGTTTCATTTGGAACAAGAGGACTTGAAGAGATGGCAATCTTTTTCCCTCTCATGCATAAGTCATGGAACTGCATATTTGCAAGGGTGAAGGTGTCACTGAAGTACTTGTTTAAAAATAAATATTGCTTTTCACAGAAAGGCTGGATTCACTCTCCAGGGAGCTGTAGTCATGGTAATGACACTTCAGAAGTAAAATCAACACTACTTTCTTTGATGAAGCTACTTACTGTGTGAGTTGCATAAACACACACATTTTGCCTGTTTGAGTATTTAAACCATTAAATTAATGTTCTTGGGCATAACTGTCCACAGCTCTTGAATTTCTTCTTTTAAAAGTATATGTACATCCATCTCTCTTGATGGTAAAGTCTGCTATTATATTATTAGTACGTCAACTATCAAATCCAAGACTCATCTGTTTTCTTTGATAAAAACGTTGTAATCCATGGCAGGAATGTAGACTTTTTATTCTTTATATTTGCAGGTTGATGGTAATGCTTTCCTCAGCATATTATTTGCATAGTTAGAAGCTCACTTTGGAGAAGGCAATGGCACCCCACTCCAGTACTCTTGCCTGGAAAATCCCATGGACAGAGGAGCCTGGAAGGCTGCAGTCCATGGGGTCGCTGAGGGTTGGACACGACTGAGCGACTTCACTTTCACTTTTCACTTTCATGCATTGGAGAAGGAAATGGCAACCCACTCCAATGTTCTTGTCTGGAGAATCCCAGGGATGGGGGAGCGTGGTGGGCTGCCGTCTATGGGGTCGCACAAAGTTGGACATGACTGAAGTGACTTAGCAGTAGCAGCAGAAGCTCACTTTAGATTTTTGGTTCACACAAGGCTCTTTCTCAGTGTTTTAAATGTTTTTTCCCTATTTCCATAAGTTTATTGTAGAAAACTTAGAGAATATTACAAAAATGAAGGAGAGTACAAACATTCCTAGTTCACAACTTATAGTGAATAAAGTTTTTAATATTTGCAACATATTTTATACATTCATAAGGCTCACAAAACACATGTATCTGTGTGGTCTATTTTTCATATTTCACACCTCTTGAGTATTTCCCTTGTTGATGATAGTCTGTAAAAAACCATTCAGAATAACTGAACACTATTTCACATCCTAGATGTTATTTAATGTATATAATCATACACTTTATACTTAGATATTTGAGTTAAGTATGTAATAATACAAATTATTATTTCTAATTGTATAACATTTTAAAATGTTTTTAAAGAAAGGTGAGAATAATTTGCTAGTTAGAAAATTTGCACAAGTTTCAGTCTTCCAGAAAACACAGCAATGGGTCTTCCATACTTACTTCTGGAGCTTTATTTTATCAATCTTATCATTAATAAAATATAAGTTTTTATTTAATGGTGAAAACTACCAGTGACTGGGGCATCAAACAATATCTTTAAAGATGTTATAAATGTAAATAAGATGATGTCTGGATGCTTTATGGGTCATAGATTTCCCATACTCCTGCAGCAGAATTCATAACACTAATACCTTTGGGTTTCTTTGTTTAACTCTTGTCTCTATCTAAGATTTTATTAATAACACTTCTTGGGAATTGAGACCAGAGCACTTTAATTCATTTTTATAGGTTTTCTGTTTTGTGCTCTTGGGTTCGAGGAAGGAAACTCTTGGCATTTTCTGAAAACATGGCCAAGCCTCTCCCCAAATATAAAAGCAAGTGGTGAGCATGTGCTGGATCCTCCCCATTCACTCCCATTTGCCCCCCATTATTTTACTCTCTGAGAGCCCTAAGCACTATGGAATAGTTGCTCCGGTGCAACAGAAGCTAAATCTATAGTCTACAAATGGGAAATCTGACTACAAAACCCTTTCTGTTTTCAACACCTGCAGTTTTCATCCACAATAACAGATAAGAAAGTATTCCTGGTAAAATAAGCCTTACTATCAATATCCTTAAGACTTAAAGAGCCTGATTGCTATCGCTTGGAATATACTAATGACTTAAGCACTTGGGATGTGCTGATCACTACTGATAACATTATTTTTGAAGTTTTCTCAGTATCTGTCAATGCTGAAGAAAGAGAAGGAGAAGGAGGAGGGAGAGAAAAAGGCAGGGGAAGAGGAGAAGCAGAAGAAAGAGGATAACAAAAACAACAAGGAAAATTCCTTCTCTTTCCATTCTCCTGCATGTTTGTTACAGAGATAGGGAAGAGAAGACAGAAAATACAGGGATAAAACATAATTATCGTACCAAAGCATGAAGCTGAAAGTCTCATGTCCAAGTTGGGTACAGCTTTGACTCCCACTGGGGAATTTTCAAAAGAGTCTTCTGTACATTTGGTGGTTACTCATTGGTTGATTGGTACTGACTGTTTTTTGATGAGCCTGGAGACAGACTGCTTTGGGTGGGCAGGATCCCAGGGGAAGTCAAAGAGCAAGTGGTTCAGAGAGAGGAGAGCTCTGAGGAGAGGAGACAGGTGAGGAGGAGACAGGTGAGGAGGAGACAGGTGGTTAGGAGAGTCAGGTCCAACAGGATCAAGCTGAACTGGAGAGAAAGCAAGAAGGTAGATGAGAGCCAGGGACACAGCATTGTTGGTAAATATTGGACTGACAGTTGCACAAAAATTTTGCTTGTGAACTTGTCTTAAACTCTTCTCTTTGGCTTCTGCCCTACTCACCATTAGAGCTCAATGAAACATAACCAATGAGGAAAGTTTTGAACATATCACCCCATTTAATTAATTCCCTGCTGACTTGTTTGATGATCTCTTTCCCACCACGTGTCCTCCACAACAAGGTTGGGCAAAATTCACAGTAATGAATTTAACATAGCATCTGTTTAACTTGCCAGCTAGTTGCTGTATTTTTTTCCTCTTAATAGTCATCTTTTTTTTTTCTTTCTAATGAAGATTAACAAGGCATTACTAATTTATAGAATGGCTTTACCCATGCTTTTAAATGTTAATTTGCAGACTGGTATAATCATTTCTTACTTTGATTATTCTCTTCCTTAATAGTTTTTTTTTTACATCAAAACATACTGTTCATGTTATTGGATTTCTGAAAATGAGCGTATTTGAAATATGTCTTGAGATTCTTAACCTCAGTCAAGTGTTTGGAAGTATTTCCTATCCTTAACGTGTTTTATCTTCAGGTGAAAATCTCAGAAACATACCTTATAGGGGAAGAACACATAATTTATACAAACAGAACATTTTCTCATCATATACAAATGTATTCTACTGTCACCTGGCTGTCTGATTGGTTGTAGTCACAGGTTGCACAAAATTCAAATGTTGTATTAATTTTGATAAGCCCTTATAAAATCATCTTTGCCTCCTATTTTATTCCAGTCACATTTATTATTTATCATCTTTTTTATCATATGTATTGTATTGTTATCCATATTATTGGGTAATGCAGCAATTGCCGTAAAGACGTGTAGACATTTATCTTTTTATCCAAAACACATGCTAATGTAAGAAGTAATTATAGTTTTAAAGTGATGTGTAATTTTTATCTAAGCAATCTTAATATATATATATATTATTGAAGTATGGTTGATTTACAATATTTAAGGTTCACAGCAAGGTGATTTAGTTTATATATATATATATATATATATACACACACACACATATTATTTTTGAAATTGTTTTCCATTATAGTTTATTACAAGATATTGACTATAGTTATTATAAGATATTGACTATCATTCCCTGTGTTATACAGTAAACCTTTGTTGCTTGCCGTGTATCTATTTTTTTATTCTTCTTAATTTCTTGTATGTTTTATTATGTTATACACACACACACACAAACACACACACACACATATATATATATATATATATTTGTTGTTCAGTTGCTCAGTCATGTCCAACTCTTTGTGGCCCCATGAACTCCAGCACACTAGGCTTCTCTTGTCCATTACTGTCTTCTTGAGTTTCCTCCAACTCATGTCCATTGAATCAGTGATGCCATCCAACTGTCTCATCCTTTGTTGCCCCCTTTTCCTCTTGCCCTCAGTTTTTTCCCAGGTCTCTCTCTATGTATATTATGTAGCCACTGGACCACCAGGGAAGTTCCTATATATAGATTTTTTTTAATTTAAATTTATTTATTTTAATTGGAGGCTAATTAATTTAAAATATTGTATTGGTTCTGCCACATATCAACATGAATCCACCACGGATGTACATGTGTTCCCCATCCTGAACCCCCCTTCCACCTCCCTCCCCATACCATCCCTTCGGGTCATCCAGTGCACCAGCCCCAAGCATCCTGTATCGAATCGAACCTGGAGTGGTGATTCGTTTCTTATATGATATTATACATGTTTCCATGACATTCCACCAAATCATCCCACCCTCTCCCTCTCCCACAGAGTCCAAAAGACTGTTCTATACATCTGTGTCTCTTTTGCTGTCTCACATACAGGGTTATCATTACCATCTTTCTAAATTCCATTTATATGCATTAGTATACTGTATTGGTGTTTTTCTTTCTGGCTTACTTCACTCTGTATAATAGGCTCCAGTTTCATCCACCTCATTAGAACTGATTCAAATGTATTCTTTTTAATGGCTGAGTATCTATTTTTTAGTGAGAAATCTAACATTCTATTCATACTAAGTCAAACAAGTAGAATCAAAATGTCATAATTTTTTCATTAAGCAAAGATTTATGAATTTTCTAAAATATATATGCTACATATATTATTTATATATATGTATATGAAAGCTTTTTTACTACACTTGATAAAGTTTTGAGAAAGAACATAAAAAAGAGATAGAGAAATTGGAAAACATAAGCTAAATGAAATGGGAGCAATGACCATGAAATAGAAAATGTAAAATAAAGTAGGTAAAAGTAAAAGATCATCATATAGTCCAACTGTTCTTAAGCATGACTGCTCATTAGAAACATATCTGGATCTCTGAGGTAAAAAGCAATACCATTTGTATTTTTCAAATAAACTCAGAGTAATTCTGATATGCATCTGTATTTTTTTAAAAAATGATTATACCTCTTCTACTAAATCCTAGTTTTGGTGATATAGAGTTCTATTATTATTTTTCTGTTGACCAATCATGATACACTGGTATTAAGTGAGTAGCAGTTATGTAATCACAACAGTAAAATATGTTTATCAGTCTTCACAAACAATAGCCAGACAAAAAATAAAAGATACTTAAGGCTGCAAAACATAAGAGGATTGTGGTTAATTTAACAATATAAAATATTTACATACAATTTGGGGGTAAAGTAGAGTGATATGGTAAGTGGAAATGTATACATGCACACGTTTTCATCTGCCCAGCCAAGCTATGTCTTTTGGCTGGTACATTTAATCCATTTACATTAAAGGTAATTATCCATGTATATGATCCTGTTACCATTTTTTAAAATTGTTTTGGATTTATTTTTTATAAGTCTTTTCCTTCTCTTGTGTTTCCTGCCTAGAGAAGTTCCTTTAGTATTTACAACAAATGCTAAGCTGGTTTGGTGGTATTGAATTCTCTTAACTTTTGCTTGTCTTGAAAGCTTTAGATTTCTCCATCAAATCTGAAAGAGAGTCTTGTGGATAGAGTAGTCTTGGTTGTAGGTTCTATGTGCAAATATATTGTGCCATTGCCTTCCGGCTTGTAGAATTTCTGCTAGGAAATCAGCTGATAGCCTGATGGGAGTTCCCTTGTATGTTCTTTGTCATTTTTCCCTTGTTGCTTTTAATATTTTATCTCTGCCTTGATTTTTGTCAACTTGATTACTATGTGTCCTGAAGTGTTCCTTCTTGTGTTTATCCTGCCTGGGACTCTCTGTGTTTCCTGTACTTGATTGACTGTTTCCTTTCCCATGTTTGGCAAGTTTTCAGTTATTATGTCTTCAAATATTTTCTCAGGTCCTTTCTCTCTCTATTCTCCTTCTGGGACCCCTATAATGCAAATGTTGGTGCATTTAATGTTGTCCCAGAAGTCTCTTAGGCTGTCTCACTTCTTTTCATTCTTTCTTCTATGTTCTGCTCTGCAGCAGTGATTTCCAACATTATATCCTCCAGGTCTTTTGTTCTAATGCTTGAGTTATTTCTCTATTGATTACTTCTAGGGTATTATTCATCTCTGTTGCTTGTTCTTTAGTTCTTGTATGTCTTTGGTAAACATTCTAGCATTTTCTCCTTTGTTTTTCTGAGATCCTGGATCATCTTCACTATCATAATTCTGAATTCATTTTCTGGAAGTTTACCTGTCTCTACTTTATTTAGTTGTTTTTCTGGGGTTTTATCTTGTCCCTTCATTTGGGACATAACTTTCTGCTTTTTCATCATGAGTAACTTTCTATAATATGGGTTTTGTTTTAGCCACTGTACAACTGTGCTTCTTCTTGTTTCTTCTGTCTGCCTTCTGATGGAGGCAGCTAAGAGGCTTGTGTAAGCTTCCCAATGGGAGGGATTGGCAGTGGGAAAAACTGGATCTTGCTCTGTAGGGCAGGGCCTTGCTCAGTAAGGTTTTAATCAAATTATCTGGGGATGGTTGGAGTTGCACTCCCTCCCTGGTAGTTGTTAGGTCTGAGGAGATCCAGCCTGGGATCTATAGGCTCTCAGTTCAGTTCAGTTCAGTCCCTCAGTCATGTCCGACTCTTTGCGACCCCATGAATCACAGCACGCCAGGCCTCCCTGTCCATCACCAACTCCCGGAGTTCACTCAGACTCACATCCATCGAGTCAGTGATGCCATCCAGCCATCTCATCCTCTGTCGTCCCCTTCTCCTCCTGCCCCCAATCCCTCCCAGCATCAGAGTCTTTTCCAACAAGTCAACTCTTCGCATGAGGTGGCCAAACTACTGGAGTTTCAGCTTTAGCATCATTCCTTCCAAAGAAACCCCAGGGCTGATCTCCTTCAGAATGGACTGGTTGGATCTTCTTGCAGTCCAAGGGACTCTCAAGAGTCTTCTCCAACACCACAGTTCAAAAGCATCAATTCTTCAGTGTTCAGCCTTCTTCACAGTCCAACTCTCACATCCATACATGACCACAGGAAAAACCATAGCCTTGACTAGACAAACCTTTGTTGGCTAAGTAATGTCTCTGCTTTTGAATATGCTATCTAGATTGGTCATAACTTTCCTTCCCAGGAGTAAGCGTCTTTTAATTTCATGGCTGCAGTCACCATCTGCAGTGATTTTGGAGCCCCCCAAAATAAGAGTCTGACACTCTTTCCACTGTTTCCCCATTTATTTGCCATGAAGTGATGGGACCGGATGCCATGATCTTCATTTTCTGAATGTTGAGCTTTAAGCCAACTTTCTCACTCTCCACTTTCACCTTCATCAAGAGGCTTTTTAGTTCCTCTTCACTTTCTGCCATAAGGGTGGTGTCATCTGCATATCTGAGGTTATTGATATTTCTCCTGGAAATCTTGATTCCAGCTTGTGCTTCTTCGAGTCCAGTGTTTCTCATAAAGTACTCTGCATATAAGTTAAATAAGCAGGGTGACAATATACAGCCTTGACAAACTCCTTTTCCTATTTGGAACCAGTCTGTTGTTCCATGTCCAGTTCTAACTGTTGCTTCCTGACCTGCATACAGGTTTCTCAAGAGGCAGGTCAGGTGGTCTGGTATTCCCATCTCTTTTAGAATTTTCCACAGTTCATTGTGATTCACATAGTCAAAGGCTTTGGCATAGTCAATAAAGCAGAAATAGATGTTTTTCTGGAACTCTCTTGCTTTTTCCATGATCCAGCAGATGTTGGCAATTTGATCTCTGGTTCCTCTGCCTTTTCTAAACCCAGCTTGAACATCTGGAAGTTCACGGCTCACGTATTGCTGAAGCCTGGCTTGGAGAATTTTGAGCATTACTTTACTGGTGTGTGAGATGAGTGCAATTGTGCGGTAGTTTGAGCATTCTTTGGCATTGCCTTTCTTTGGGATTGGAATGAAAACAGACCTTTTCCAAGTCCTGGGACCACTGCTGAGTTTTCCAAATTTGCTGGCATATTGAGTGCAGCATCATCTTTCAGGATTTGGGATAGCTCTACTGGAATTCCATCACCTCCACTACCTTTGTTCATAGTGATGCTTTCTAAGGCTCTATGGTATGGTTAATGGTGAACTCCAAGCGGGTTTATGGCAAGAGGTATCTTCCTGGCCTGATGCTGCCAGTGCCCCTGCCCCTGTGTTAAGCACCTGCCCACCCATCCCTCCACAGGAAATCCTCCACTACTAGCAGGTAGTTTTGGTTCTGTCTCCTGTGGGTCACTGCTCCTTTTCTCTGGGTCTTAGTGCACTCAAGATTTTGTTTGTGCCCTCCAAGACTGGAATCTCTGTTTCCCTTAGTCCTATGGAAATCCTATAATCAAATCTCTCTGGCCTTCAAGGCCAGATTCCCTAGGGATTCTCAACCCCTTTGTCAGATCCCTGGGCTGGAGAGCCTGACATGGGATTCAGAACCTTCACAACAGTGGGAGAACTTCTTTGGTATTATTGTTTTCCAGTTTGTGGGTCACCCACTCGGCAGCTATGGTATTTGATTTTATCATGATTGTGCCCCTCCTACTTTCTCACTGTGCCTTCTTGTCTTTCAACATGGGATATCTTTTTTTGATGGGTTCCAGCGTCTTCCTGTTGATGGTTGTTCAACAGCTGGTTGCAATTTTGATGTTCTTGCAGGAGGAGATGAGCACACATCCTTCTACTCTGCCATCTTCTTCAGTTCAGTTCAGTCACTTAGTGTCTGACTCTTTGTGACCTCTTGAACTGCAGCACCCCAGGCCCCCCTGTCCATCACCAACTACTAGAGTTCACCCAAATCCATGTCCATTGAGTTGGTAGTGCTATCCAACCATCTTATCCTCTGTTGTCCTCTTCTCCTCCTGCCCTCAATTTTTCCCAGCATTAGGGTCTTTTCAAATGAGTCAGCTCTTCTAAGAAATCTTAAATAATAAACTTAAAATACATTTTGAGGGTCTTATCAGATGTCTTCTTACTCACACTCCAATCACTCTTATGTGACTCTTTCTATCCTCAACAGGCAATTCCATGATTTTCATGAACAGATGCAAGATACAGGACTGAATATATGAACTAGTCTACCTGTATGACTATGGTGTTTTACAAATTGTGTATTAGCAATTAAGCTAATAAAAGTAGATTTTCCTCATGCAGATAAGTTCATGAATGACTTTGAACATGAAAGTTTTTACAGTATTGAACCAACCTCTTTAAGCAAACTAGCTAAGCACTAGTGGGCTACACAACAACAAGAAAGAGAAACAAAAACAAAACCTCAAATTGGAAGGATTTATGAAATCAAGCAATCTAATCTTTTCTTTGAACGGTAGAAATTCATGAACAAGAGAAATTCAAATTGCTTTCTGAAGATCAGCTGGTTGGTTCATATTAGAACTTGACATTTTGTAACCATAGACACATTCCCCGAAAAAATTCATAAATAAATAAAATTTAAAAATTTATATTTTAAAGCTGAATTCTACTTGCAATACCAAGCATTTTTGAACATCTGGTTTTTGAGGGTATTTTTTTTGCCAATTTCTTGAATTTTTGTTAATTTCTCTATTTTTACTCTAACCCATCTCTGGCCTTCTGAATGTTAATGAAAACTCATACTTCCCTTTGTCACTAATGGTCTGTCTGGGATTTTTGTGAGCACAAGAAAAAATTAGCTCTATTTATTACAGTGAATTTGAAAAACTTGATACTACTAATTGGTTAATATAATCAGCATGAATCATTTCTGGTATATATGCCATATATGTGCCTAAGGAACTTTTGCTAGAATGCTAGGTAAATATAGAATCATACATTCCATGAGGAATCATTTTTTTCTTCTGTGTGAAGGACTTGCTTTACCATTTCCTGTTGTGTAAGTTTGCTTGTGATTAATCCTTTCAGCATTTTTAAGTCTGAAAATGTCTTTATTTGACTTTTTCTGAGAGGTATTTATGTTGTATATGGAATTTTATGTTGACAAAAATAGAAGTTTAAATATGTCCTTGTCTCAAAGATATCTGTGACCTAGTCCCCAGAACCTGTGGACGCCTTGACTTGGATGTAAAAAGAACTGTGTGATTGTGATCCAGTTCAACTTAGTTCAGTTCAGTCACTCAGTCTGTCTAACTCTTTGAGACCCCATGAACCGCAGCACACCAGGCCTCCCTGTCCATCACCAACTCCCAGAGTCCACCCAAACCCATGTCCATTGAGTCTGTGATGCCATCCAACCAGCTCAGCCTCTGTCGTCCCCTTCTCCTCCTGCCTTCAATCTTTCCCAACATCAGGGTCTTTTCAAAAGAGTCAGCTCTTTGAATCAGGTGGCCAAAGTATTGGAATTTCAGCTTCAACATCAGTCCTTCCAATGAACACCCAGGACTGATCTCCTTTAAGATGGACTGGTTGGATCTCCTTGCAGTCCAAGAGAATCTTAAGAGTCTTCTTCAACACCACAGTTCAATAGCATCAATTCTTTGACACTTAGCTTTCTCTATAGTCCAACTCTCACATCCATACATGACCACTGGAAAAACCATAACCTTGACTAGACAGACTTTTGTTGACAAAGTGATGTCTCTGCTTTTTAATATGCTGTCTAGGTTGGTCATAACTTTCCTTCCAAGGAGTAAGCATCTCTTAATTTCATGGCTGCAATCACCATCTGCAGTGATTTTGGAGCCCAGAAAAATAAAGTCAGTTACTGTTTCCACTGTTTCCCCATCTATTTGCCATGAAGTGACGGGACCGGATGCCATGAATTCATTTTCTGAATTTGTTTTCAACATTCGTTTTCTGAATGTTGAGCTTTAAGTCAACTTTTTCACTCTCCTCTTTCACTGTCATCAAGAGGCCCTTTAGTTATTCTTCACTTTCTGCCCTAAGGGTGGTGTCATCTGCATATCTGAGGCAATTGATATTTCTCCTGGCAATCTTGATTCCAGCTTGTGCTTCTTCCAGTCCAGCGTTTCTCACGATGTACTCTGCATAGAAGTTAAATAAGCAGGGTGACAATATACAGCCTTGATGTACTCCTTTTCCTATTTGGAACCAGTGTGTTGTTCCATGTCCAGTTTTAACTGTTGCTTCCTGACCTGCATACAGGTTTCTCAAGAGAAAGGTCAAAGGATTTTGAGATAGGGATATTTTTCTTGGATTCTGTAGATGGGCCTAATGTAATCAAAATGTTCTGATGAAAGAGAAAATATGTAAGGACAGAAGCAATAATATCAGGGAGAAGGGAAGATTCTAAGCTGAAGATTTGGCAGCTGAAGGAAGGGACCATGAGTTCTGGGGAGGCAGGTGACCTAGAAGTAGAAGGGAAGGAATGAATTCTCTCTGGACTTCCTGGAAGGGATACATTTTAGCCCCGTGAAACTGAGTTCAGGCTTCTTATCTCCAGAAATGTAAGATAAAACTTTCCTGTTGTTTGTAGTCACTGCATGGAGATTTGTTTTTGTAGCAATGGGACTTGTGCAATGTTATATTTCTTTACTATTTTAAATAAGTTGTTTCATTATCTTCTCACTTGCACTAAAGAATCTACAGTCACCCTTATCTTTTTTCCTTGCATGGAGTGTGTCTTCTTTTCCTTGGCTGCTTTGAAGCTATTATTTCCATCACTATTTCTGAGCAACTAGACTAGGATAAGCCTTGCTGTAGTTTTCCTTATGTATTTGTGCTTTGAATTTGTTGAGGTTCTCGGATATCTAGGGTTTTAGTTTAAATGTTTTTCTCTTATCCTTCAATTTTTTTTTCTTGTTTCCAGTCCTGCTTTTCTCATTCCTTTGGTTGGTTTAATCCAATGTATTTCACGCCACTTGATTTGTCCAATAGGTCGTTGATGTTCTTGTTTGTTGGATTCTTCTTTTCCTCTGTGTTTCACTGTGGAAAGTTTCGACTTCACGTTTTCATGGTCACTGAACTTTTCCTCTGCAATATGAAATTTGTTGTTAATTCCATCTTATTTTTACTGCTATTTGAAAAACTTCCTTAATAAATATTTTATTTTAAAACATTTTTAGGTTTACAAAAGAAGATTGTATGGAGCATTTTCCCCATACAATTTTTCCCCTGTTGCTAATATGAAATTAATACATTTGTTATAATTGTGAACAAGTATTGACATGGTGCTTAGAAAATCCATCTAGTCTCTCTGCAACTTTTAATCTTCAATTTAGATTTAGATCCTATATTGCCTTCTGTTTATGTAACCACTGGTTCTCCCACCCATAATTTTATACTACTTCCTCTCAGACAGTGTTGCGATTTGCAGGAACCCACTGTACTAGTATGTTTCTCTTATAACATCTATATACTTAATCCCTTCAGTAGATAGAGTTCCGTGGGAAGTTCTAGGGAAACTAAAATGGAAAAAAAAAAAAAAAAAAAGGACTATGATGAATCCACTAGCAAGAGATTCAAAGTGCTTTCTGAATAGTACTAAGATTCAGTGGCCTAATATTTTGGTCCTCTGAGAGAGGTAGTTAATAGAAACAAACTAGTTTTTATCACAGTAAAGTCTTTCCAATGGCTTTTGAAATCCTTGGCTAAAGTTAACTATGAACTAAGTGCTATCTTCTCAACTTTCAATCATGTATGGAAAACACCATGTTTTAGGTCTAAAGTGATCTGGAAGATTGTTTAAGAATTTTGTTTTATAGATGACCCTTGCTGTCAAGTAAACTAATCCATAATGATATTGTTAATTAGAAACATTTGGATGAGCTTGATTACTTAAAACCTGTAGTTATATGTTCTTAAATTCTTGGAGAATTTAAATGATGAAATTGTTTTTATAAGATGTCAATGTGGTTTAAACATTTGAAAGAGAAGAAAATAGTTCTTCTTCCCATTGATAATTATTCTTAACAAAAGAATATTTCTGGACATCACACTCAGACTTAATGTTGATTTAATGAGGTGTTCATATTGCCTTGCAAAAAAAAAATGGATTTTAAAGTTTCTCTTCTCAGAGGCACATTATGATACATAAAATAGATAAACAATAAGAACATTTTGTATAGCTCAGGGAACTATACATATTTAATATCTTGCAATAAACTGTAATGAAAAAGTATTCAAAAAATTATCTTCTCTACATAACATATGATTCCATTTACATAAATTCTGAGAACAGCCAAAACAACCTAAGGTGATAGAAATTAGGATTTTACTAAATGGGAAAGGTAGATAGATTTAAAGGGGGCAAGCAGAAAATCTGCAGGAGTGACGGAATGATTTAGTAGCCCTAAAGTAACCAAGGACTGTACTTAAATCATTTTATTGTATTTACTTCTTTTTCAATATTTTCTGTTCTGCATTGGTGCTGGCCTTGGAGCAAAATGCTGATTATAGGATTTTTACTGATAGGCTGCTCTTGGCTGAACCTTTCAAATCTGTTGATCTTTCTTCATTTTATGAACATTGTTCACATAAATCTGTGGACATTTGTACAATGCGATATAAATACTGATTTACTGTTGTACACTATAAATATAAAAATACAAATAGGTATCTCCTTTCATTTCCAGATCATTAACAATAATCAATTAGAAAAACCTCTTTCTGTGATGCTTCCTTTCAGTAATTATCATTTGATGTCAAAAAATGGCACATTACTTCACCCATTTCTGATGACAGCATATTAAAAACAGAGACATTACTTTGTCAACAAAGGTCAGTCTAGTCAAGCCTGTGGTTTTTCCAGTAGTAATGTATGGATGTGAGAGTTGGACTATAAAGAAAGCTGAGTGCAGAATTGATGCTTTTGAACTGTGGTGTTGGAGAAGACTCTTGAGGGTCCCTTGGACTACAAGGAGATCCAACGAGTCCATCTTAAAGGAAATCAGTCCTGGTCTTCATTGGAAGGATTCATGTTGAAGCTGAAACTCCAAAATTTTGGCCACCTGATGCGAAGAGCTGACTCATTTGAAAAGACCCTGATGTTGGGAAAGATTGAGGGCAGGAAGAGAAGGGGATGACAGAGGATGAGATCGTTAAATGGCATCATCAACTCAATGGACATGAGTTTTGGTAAACTCCGGGAGTTGGTGATGGACAGGGAGAACTGGCGTGCTGAGGTTCTTGGGGTTGCTGAACTGAACTGAACTTTCAGAAGAAAACTATTTGAACTTGCTCCCTATATTCTAAGAGTGCTTTTGAAGATCAAAATATGAAAGTAATGCATTAAAGCTGCATGTTTACTGTTGCAAATTCATGTAATTAAATCAATAAAGTTAAAATAAAGTTAAAGCAAGTGATAATGAGTTTGCTCATGGTAATAAAAACTAATCGTGTTAGAGAAGGAATGAGTAGAAGCTGAAATGATTCAACGGTTTTAATTAAGGCTGTAGTGAGATATGCAATTATAGGCAAAAAAACAAATGCCCCAATTTTTCCTTCCTTTTCCACTTTTGAAGTTGCTTCAGCAAATGAATTGCCCTCTTCAATGTTCCATGTTTGTTTTACAAAATCTCATGATTAATACTTAAAATGCAAGTGAAGAGACATGGTAACAAACAAATTATTTAAAACGCCAATGTCTGATTACCCTAGAGTGTGCTTCATGTTGAATTAAATAATCTATTGCTATTTAACTGAGGAGAATACTAATTATGCATATGGAATTTCCAATATGTAGTATTCTGGTACTTGAGTTCTAAATTAAATTCAGTGTAATTTTTGGGGGGAACTCCTCTTTGTTCTGACCATAACCTAAAAAACCTAATCGATGCATGATAATGGATGCTTGGGGCTAGTGCACTGGGATGACCCAGAGGGATGGTATGGGGAGGGAGGAGGGAGGAGGGTTCAGGATGGGGAACACATGTATACCTGTGGCGGATTCATTTTGATATTTGGCAAAACTAATACAATTATGTAAAGTTTAAAAATAAAATAAAATTTAAAAAAATAGACAAAAAAAAAAAAAAACTAATGTAATCACATGACCCTGTGCCATACTTAAAACTACCAAATGTTTTATATTAAGGAAGATGTATTCATTATTAGAAGAAATGCTAATGATCACTTGGTTTTGGACATTGTTTCATTATTTTTTTAAAGTTACTGTTTTCACTGCTGAGCAATATAGACCCTTGTCCTGCAGATTCTCCCAAATGGATCATGAACCAAATAGGAGGAAATAGGGGTTAGATGGAAGGTGAAGAGTCATCAAATAATAGGCTCCCAGAAAGATAAAGATTAGAGTCTTCTCAAAGTTATCTAGTCCAACCACCATGCACAGAGGTAGCTTTGCCACTAATATTGGAAGCACTAGTTTCCCTTTTATTAAAAACTGGCCAGATTTAACCTTTCTGAGGGCAGGACCTAACCTCTTCAGGTTTATTGGTTTAGAAGCTTATTTCTCTGAAGTAAGACCTAAATCGTCTTTGCCTAACACTGGCGTAGAATGAAAATGGATGAAAGATGTTTCTCACTTAATGAGTAAGTTTTGGAGTTAATGGCATAAGATAAATAGACGTTTGATTATAATACGATTTCACATATTGGAACTTAGTTAAACTTTTAGCCAGAGATAGTCTTCTCTTGTTTATACTTCTTAGCTTTTTTGTTAGCTTGTTTGCTTTTCCTTAAGAGTGTTTTGCAAGAAAGTTTTGTAAGGAGCATGAAGTTTGATCTCTTTCTTTTGAGGCCAAATAAATATGAACGTTTGTTCTGAATCCTGCCTGGGAGCAATGAACTCTGAGAGAGTAGCTTAGAAGGTGAGTGATGAGCTTCTCTTTCCTCCTGGGAGCACTCATTTATCCAGCCTTGTGTCATGGCACCAGCACTGACCTTGGCACAGTGTGAAGGATAAATCCTTGTGTTCATGGAATACCGTGCTATCATTACCAGTAAACCATTACTGGAGTGTCCAGATGTGTTCCAAAAAAACAATCCATGCTTTTCAAATACTTACGTAGCAAATACATATATGTTTTTTTCTTCTAAACTCATGACATTCAACTTGAAGGCAAGGAGTAGGGAATATAGAAAACATATAGTCTAGAGACTGATTTAACATCCTTGAACCAATTGCTTAATCACTGTGAGATGGAATGCACTTTAGTTCCATTTAGTTTTGTGATTATTAAATTTAAAAAAACTTACCTCAGAAAAGCTTTAAAACACAAAAAAATGTAAAAGAGATAAAAGTGGGCCATAGTCAATAACCTAGAAATAACTACTATTTACACAGTTGACCTCTTATACATACACAAAATTACATCAATATGTGTATGGAAATAGCATTTGACATTTAAGAAACACACAGGACTATTAGCTATCATTAGTAAATAGTAATTATTATTGTTATCTATAATATAATTATAAATTATTAGATCCTTTGGACTCCATGACTGTGTAATAATTTATGAAAATATTATCTTATTTTTGGACAGTTATATATATATTTTTATTTTATTTTTTAACTTTACAATATTGTATTGGTTTTGCTATATATCAAAATGAATCTGCCTCAGGTATACACGTGTTTCCCATCCTGAACCCTCGTCCCTCCTCCCTCCCTGTACCATCCCTCTGGGTCGTCACAGTGCACCAGCCTCAAGCATCCAGTATCGTGCATCAAACCTGGACTGGTGACTCGTTTCATATATGATATTATACATGTTTCAATGCCATTCTCCCAAATCATCCCACCTTCTCCCTCTCCCACAGAGTCCAAAAGACTGTTCTATACATCAGTGTCTCTTATATTATGTACTGTTGAAAACATTTTTCTACATGTATCTGTCTACATTTCAGAATATCATTCTCAATCCACAGAATTGAAAATATCTGTTCAAGACACAGAAGTACTTTAAAAGTTTATAACACAAAATTTCCCTATAGATATAAAATGCACTCACTTTTATCCCAGAAAATACTGGACATTATCTGTTGGGGAAAAGTCTTTGATATTTTGATAGGTAAAAATAGTATACTTTTTTTAGTATATTACTTAGACTTGTGTTTTGACCTATTGTTTTTCCTTTTTTTTTTTTTCCATTTCAGTTTTTGATCACATTTGCTGTTTCTTTTTTTCCTCTTTCAATTTTGTATCTGGGACATTATCATACTGGATGCTTGGGGCTGGTGCACTGGGACGACCCAGAGGGATGGTATGGGGAGGGAGGAGGGAAGAGGGTTCAGGATGGAGAACACGTGTATATCTGTAGCGGATTGATTTTGATATATGGCAAAACCAATACAATATTGTAAAGTTAAAAAATAAAATAAAATAAATAAATAAAAGTTCATAGGTTTTAAGGATTGCCTTTGTATATAAACATTTTCTCTCAATTTTTAAACTTGCCTTTATTTTTATTTTTATTTTATTTTATTTTTTAACTTTACAATATTGTATTGGTTTTGCCATACATCAAAATGAATCCGCCACAGGTATACATGTGTTCCCCATCCTGAACCCTCCTCCCTCCTCCCTAACCAGAAAATTTTAAGTTTCTGTATCAAATACTCTTTACATATTTTTTAGGAACACACATACGTGTATGCCAGTGGTGGATTCATGTTGATGTGTGGCAGAACCAATACAATATTGTAAAGTAATTAGCCTCCAATTAAAATAAATAAATTTAAATTAAAAAAAAAGAACACACATTGAAAACATCCATCCAAAATGTTGAAAAGTAGCTTTAATATCTTGTTCCCAAGAACACCTCTAATTAGATTATTACTTGGCGATTTTAATGCATTACATCTTTATACATGTTTTATTTTTCTTTAGATTGTTCCTGAGAAGAACTGGATTATCAAATAACCATTTAAAAACATCAGAGATCTTAGTAATTATTTAGTAAAGAGTACAAATAATCATGATGCACAAGAAGCAGGAAGACAGCAGTGCTGTTTCCCGACCTTTCTTTAGTCCCTATTACAGCCATCTCTGGCACAGACTAACACGTGAAAGCTCTAAGCAATGTATGCTTTTTAAAAACAGAGTTCAGTTCAGTTCAGTCGCTCAGTCATGTCCGACTCTTTGCAACCACATGAATCACAGCACGCCAGGCCTCCCTGTTCATGACCAACTCCCGGAGTTCACTCAGACTCATATCCATCGAGTCAGTGATGCCATCCAGCCATCTCATCCTCTGTTGTCCCCTTCTCCTCCTGCCCCCAATCCCTCCCAGCATCAGAGTCTTTTCCAATGAGTCAACTCTTCGCATGAGGTGGCCAAAGTACTGGAGTTTCAGCTTTAGCATCATTCCTTCCAAAGAAATCCCAGGGCTGATCTCCTTCAGAATGGACTGGTTGGATCTCCTTGCAGTCCAAGTGACTCTTAAGAGTCTTCTCCAACACCACTGTTGAAAAGCATCAATTCTTCGGTGCTCAGCCTTCTTCACAGTCCAACTTTCACATCCATACATGACCACAGGAAAAACCATAGCCTTGACTAGACGGACGTTTGTTGGCAAAGTAATATCTCTGCTTTTGAATATGCTATCTAGATTGGTCATAACTTTCCTTCCAAGGAGTAAGCGTCTTTTAATTTCATGGCTGCAGTCACCATCTGCAGTGATTTTGGAGCCCCCAAAAGTAAGAGTCTGACACTCTTTCCACTGTTTCCCCATCTATTTCCTATGAAGTGATGGGACCGGATGTCATGATCTTCATTTTCTGAATGTTGAGCTTTAAGCCAACTTTTTCATTCTCCACTTTCACTTTCATCAAGAGGCTTTTGAGTTCCTCTTCACTTTCTGCCATAAGGGTGGTATCATCTGCATATCTGAGGTGACTGATATTTCTCCCGGCAATCTTGATTCCAGCTTGTGCTTCTTCCAGCCCAGTGTTTCTCATGATGCACTCTGCATATAAGTTAAATAAGCAGGGTGACAACATACAGCCTTGATGTACTACAAAAAAAAAAGAAAACTAAATTTCTAATTAAAAAAAAACAATTTAAAAACATTATATTTCATACTCTGACAGTTCTGTAGCCTATGTGACATTTTCCTAGGAGCTATACATATGCATTCATAGATTCAGGCTTCATTATTTTATACAAACCTAAACAGACCAGGCAAACCCACTAAAGCAACCCACAGAGTAGGACTTTTTGTCAGAATATGCTATTAGTTGTGTTTGACAGAATGTCTGTTATTTGAACAGTCTCAAGGAATTTTGACCACATCATCTTCCTTTTCTCTTTCCAGCCATGTGGGTGGTTGGTTCCTATCCAAGTTGATCCTTGAGATGACTGCAACCCTGTCTGGCACCTCAATAACAGCTTTATGAGAGACCTTGCATCGGAGGAGGCCAACCAACCTGTGACCAGATTCTGATCTACAGAAACTGCAAAATTATAAGCAATAATGATTTTGTGAAACTAATTAGAAAAAGCCTAAATTACCCTCAAAGAGACGTTTAAGTCTGGACTTTGAGGACATGGCTAATTACAGTTCAAATAAAATTTTAAAAAAATCTATAGATTCAATGCAATCCCTATCAAGCTACCAACAGTATTTTTCACAGAGTTAGAACAAATAATTTCACAACTTGTATGGAAATACAGAAAACCTCGAATAGCCAAGGCAATCTTGAGAAAAATGGATGGAACTGGAGGAATCAACCTGCCTGACTTCAGGCTCTACTACAAAGCCACAGTCATCAAGACAGTATGGTACTGGCACAAAGACAGAAATATAGATCAATGGAACAAAATAGAAAGTGTGAAGATAAACCTATGCACCTATGGACACCTTATCTTTGACAGAGGTGGCAAGAATATACAATGGAGAAAAGACAATCTCTTTAACAAGTGGTGCTGGGAAAACTGGTCAACCACTTGTAAATGAATGAAACTAGAGCACTTTCTAACACCATACACAAAAATAAACTCAAAATGGATTAAAGATCTAAACGTGAGACCAGAAACTATAAAACTCTTAGAGGAGAACATAAGCAAAACACTCTTTGACATAAATCATAACAGGATCCTCTATGACCCACCTCCCAGAATATTGGAAACAAAGGCAAAAATAAACAAATGGGACCTAA
This sequence comes from Bos taurus, assembly GCF_002263795.3. Classification (NCBI taxonomy): domain Eukaryota; kingdom Metazoa; phylum Chordata; class Mammalia; order Artiodactyla; family Bovidae; genus Bos; species Bos taurus. Next base: position 43,022,745 of record NC_037344.1, on the reverse strand, counting down.
TTAAACTTAAAAGCTTCTGCACATCAAAGGAAACTATAAGCAAGGTGAAAAGACAGCCTTCAGAAAGGGAGAAAATAATAGCAAATGAAGCAACTGACAAAGAACTAATCTCAAAATTATACAAGCAACTCCTGTAGCTCAGTTTCAGAAAAATAAATGACCCAATTAAAAAAATGGGCCAAAGAACTAAGCAGACATTTCTCCAAAGAAGACACACAGATGGCCAACAAAAACATGAAAAGATGCTCAACATCACTCATTATCAGAGAAATGCAAATCAAAACCACTATGAGGTACCATTTCATGCCACTCAGAATGGCTGCGATCCAAAAGTCTACAAGCAATAAATGCTGGAGAGGGTGTGGAGAAAAGGGAACCCTCTTACACTGTTGGTGGGAATGCAAACTAGTACAGCCACTATGGAGAACAGTGTGGAGATTCCTTAAAAAACTGGAAATAGAACTGCCTTATGACCCAGCAACCCCACTGCTGGGCATACACACTGAGGAAACCAGAAGGGAAAGAGACACGTGTACCCCAATGTTCATCGCAGCACTGTTTATAATAGCCAGGACATGGAAGCAACCTAGATGTCCATCAGCAGATGAATGGATAAGAAAGCTGTGGTACATATACACAATGGAGTATTACTCAGCCATTAAAAAGAATACATGTGAATCAGTTCTAATGAGGTGGATGAAACTGGAGCCTGTTATACAGAGTGAAGTAAGCCAGAAAGAAAAACATCAATACAGTATACTAACACATATATATGGAATTTAGAAAGATGGTAACGATGACCCTGTATGCGAGACAGCAAAATAGACACAGATGTATAGAACAGTCTTTTGGACTCTGTGGGAGAGGGAGAGGGTGGGATGATTTGGAGGAATGTCAAGGAAACATGTATAATATCATATAAGAAAGGAATACCAGTCCAGGTTTGATACAGGATTCTTGGGGCTGGTGCACTGGGAAGACCCGGAAGGATCATACGGGGAGGGAGGTGGGAAGGAGATTCAGGATTGGGAACATGTGTATGCCCATGGCCGATTCATGTTGATGTGTGGCAGAACCAATACAATATTGTAAATAATTAGCCTCCAATTAAAATAAATAAATTTAAATTTTAAAAAATGAACAATATGTTATTGGAAAGAATCCTTATAATACAGAACAGCAGAAAGTTTAGCAACTCTATCACCTGTAGGAACTGGCAATGTAGAAAAAGTGTCTAAGGGACCATATAATAGCTAGGAAGATTTCCAACCAACTTACCTAATGCTGCCTCAGTTCTCCTGCCTCCTCTCTTTCTTTCCTACTAAAATGTAAAGTGAGAGAAAAATAAAAAGGAGAGCAAGACATTGAGAGAAAGAGCCAGAATTTAATGGTTTTAAAAGTTCTTAGCCTTTCCAACTGAAAAATGATGCTAAACTCAAGAAATATCTTTGAGAAAAATAAGTTCCATGGCATTGCTAAAATGGCATGGTCTGTAGATGTATCTGAGTGTTACTATCACATCTTGGGTCAACTTTCAGAAAGATCAATGGTAGTGCCTCAGAGGAGTAGTCAGTCACACAAAAGACTTTTTAAGTGAAGCCTAAGAGCTCATGTCTGAGAGGTTTATGGTTATGTTTTTGTTTAGTGGAGTGTCTCTAATGACATTCACAGTTCATAGAATGGCAAACCAGAGTGAAAAGAGACTGTTGGATTTCGGTCTGGCTAAACAACTCTACTAGTAATAAATAGCATGAGACACCTACTCAGTTGAAAACAAATGTCACCTTTCAGGAAAAAAGAATGAGAGGGCAAGACTAAGAGCCCAGAGGAAGATGCAGAGAACCAAGTAGAACTGTTCCCTGACTCTAGGAACCAAACAAGGAAACTCCCAACAGTTATCAAGCTGGATTTCAGAATTGCTATGGACCAGAAATTCATATTTGGTTTCAATTTTCACCTTTTCCTATCCCACTAGGGTATATCGAGTACATGGAAAGGGCTGAGGGGTAGACACCTTGTATATTTAGTTTCACAAGAATATAGAGCAAGAAGAACTGTGTGAAACAAGTATACATAAGAACCTAAGAGGTTTCATTCACATCTACTATATTATTTGATCCTCAGTAAAATGTTATTAAGAAGCCCTTAAGGACAATGAGAAAGCAACAGATTTCTATGTTTATACACTGTTATTTGAAGCTTTAATATAAAAGTTTATGATTAAGCTACTTAGTTTGCTATCATACTTGGGTAAGAGTTATATTTCTCATAAAATAGAAAAGTAGGTAACAGACAATTTACTGGATGGAAATAGTTTGAGGATTATTAAATTTTATTCATACTTTATCATGTTTTGAAAGTATATTAACACGAATAATGTTGGAAGCTAACAGTATCTGTTTAAGTCTCTAAGTGTCTAACTATCTAGAGTACCTGGAAGTGAAGTGAAGTGAAGTTGCTCAGTCGTGTCTGACTCTTAGCGACCCCATGGACTGTAGCCTATTAGGCTCCTCCGTCCATGGGATTTTCCAGGCAAGAGTGCTGGAGTGGATTGCCATTTCCTTCTCCAGGGGATCTTCCCGACCCAGGAATCAAACCCAGGTCTCCCTCATTACAGGCAGACGCTTTACCGTCTGAGCCACCAGGGAAGCTTGGAGTAACAGGTAAATTTGGCCTTGGAGTACAGAATGAAGCAGGGCAAAGGTGAACAGAGTTTTGTCAAGAGAATTCATTGGTCATAGCAAACATCCCCTTCCAATAACAGAAGAGAAGACTCTACACATGGACATCACCAGATGGTCAACACTGAAATCAGTTTGATTATATTCTTTGCAACCATAGATGGAGAAGCTCTATACAGTCAGTAGAAACAAGACTAGGAGTGGACTGTGTCTCAGATCAAGAACTTCGTTTTGCCAAATTCAGACTTAAATTGAAGAAAGTAAGGAAAACCACTAGACCATTCAGGAATGACCTAAATCAAATCCCTTTCGATTATGTACTGTAAGTGAGAAATAGATTCAAGGGATTAGATGTGATATATACAGTGCCTGAAGAACTATGGACAGAGGTTTGTGACATTGTACAGGAAACAGGGATCAAGACCATCCCCAAGAAAAAGAAATGCAAAGAACAAAATGGCTGTCTTAGGAGACCTTACAAATAGCTGTGAAAAGCAAAGGAGAAAAGGAAAGATATTCCTATTTGAATGCAGAGTTCCAAAGAATAGCAAGGAGAGATAAGAAAGCCTTCCTCAATGATCAGCGCAAAGAAATAGAGGAAAACAATAGAATGGGAAAGACTAGAGATCACTTAAAGAACATTAGAGATACGAAGGGAGAATTTCATGCAAAGATGGGCTCGATAAAGGACAGAAATGGTATGGACCTAACAGAAGCAGAAGATATTAAGAGGTGGCAGGAACACAGAAGAACTCTACAAAAAAGATCTTCATGACCCAGATAATCACAATGATGTGATCACTCACCTAGAGCCACACATCCTGGAATGTGAAGCCAAGTGGGTCTTAGGAAGCATCACTATAAACAAAGCTAGTGGAGGTGATGGAATTCCAGCTAAGCTATTTCAAATCCTAGAAGATGATGGTGTTAAAGTGCTGCATGCAATATGCCAGCAAATTTGGAAAACTCAGCAGTGGCCACAGGACTGCAAAATGTCAGTTTTCATTTCAATCCCAAAGAAAGGCAATGCCAAAGAATGCTCAAACTACTGCATAATTGCACTCATCTCACACGCTAGCAAAGTAGTGCTGAATATTCTCCAAGTGAGGCTTCAACAGTATGTGAACCGTGAACTTCCAGATGTTCAAGCTGGTTTTAGAAAACACAGAGGAACCAGAGATCAAATTGCCAACACCTGATGGATCATCAAAAAAGCAAGAGAGTTCCAGAAAAATATCTACTTCTGGTTTTATTGACTATACCAAAGCCTTTAACTTTGTGTATCACAAAAACTGTGGAAAATTATTAAAGAGATGAGAATACCAGACCACCTGACTTGCCTTTTGAGAAATTTGTTTGCGGGTCAGGAAGCAACAATTATAACTGGACATGGAACAACAAACTGGTTCCAAATAGGGAAAGGAGTATGTCAAGACTGCATATTTTCATCCTGCTTATTTAACATATATGCAGAGTACATCATGAGAAATGCTGGGCTGGATGATGCACAAGCTGGAATCAAGCTTATCAGGAGAAATATCAATAGCCTCAGATATGCAGATGACACCACCCTTATGGCAGAAAGTGAAGAAGAACTAAAGAGCCTCTTGATGAAAGTAAAAGAGGAGAGTGAAAAAGTTGCCTTAGAATTTTCAACATTCAGAAAACTAAGATCATGGCATTCAGTCCCATTACTTAATGGCAAAAAGATGGGGAAACAGTGGTAGATATTATTTTGGGGGGCTCCAAAATCACTGCAGATGGTGACTGCAGCCATGAAATTAAAAGATGCTTACTCTTTGGGAGAAAAGCTATGACTAACCTAGACAGCATATTCAAAAGCAGAGACATTGTTTTGCCAACAAAAGTTTGTGTCGTTAAGGCTATGGTTTTCCGGTGGTCATGTATGGATGTGAGAGTTGGACTATAAAGAAAGGCGAGTGCCAAAAAATTGATCCTTTTGAACTGTGGCATTGAAGAAGACTCTTGAGAGTCCCTTCGGCTGCAAGTAGATCCAACCAGTCCATCCTAACGACATTGGAAGGACTGATGCTGAAGCTGAAACTCCAATACTTTGGCCACCTGATGCAGAGAATTGACTCATTTGAAAAGACCCTGATGCTGGGAAAGATTGAAGGCAGGGGGGAAAAGGGACAACAGAGGATCAGATGGTTGGATGGCATCACTGACTCAATGGACGTGAGCTTGAATAAACTCCAGGAGTTGGTGATGAACAGGGAGGCCCGGCGTGCTACAGTCCATGGGGTCGCAAAGAGTCGGACACGACTGAGCAACTGAACTGAACCGAAGTGTCTAACTGTACCCTGGCCGCATTGTTCCTAGGCATTCTACTAGCAAAGAAGCATGAATATGTTCCTGAAACACATGTACATAATGCACATAGCAGCACTATTCACAATAGCTCCAAACTGGAATCAAATGTCCACCACTGGTTGAATAAATAAATAAATTGCAGTGTATTTAAACAATGGAACATTTAAGAGCATAATTCACAAAGTACAATTATACACAGCAGCATGTTGGGTAAAAGAACCCAGATGCAAAAACTGTGTACCATATGATTCTTATTACAAGGAATTTAAACACAGTCAAGAGAAAGGTACTAATGTCTGATGTTAGTTGTGTTAGTCGTTCAGTCGTGTCCAACTCTTTGTGACCCCATGGACTATACAGTTCATGGAATTCTCCAAATCAGAATACTGGAGCAGGTAGCCTTTCCCATCTCCAGGGGATCTTCCCAAACCAGGGATCAGACCCAGGTCTCCCACATTGTAGATGGATTCTTTACCAGCTGAGCCACAGGGGAAGCCCAAGAGTACTGGAGTGGGTCACCTATCCCTTCTCCAGTGGATCTTCCTGATCCAGGAATTGAACTTTGGTCTCCTGCATTGCTGGCGAATTCTTTACCAACTGAGCTATGAGGAAAGCCCATATCTGATGTCAGGGTAATAGTAATCCTGGGGGCCTAGGGTTAGTGATTTTGTTATCTGTAATAAGGGAGATTTTGAGGTTTTTGAGCTGTGAGTACTAAACGCATGGCTGTGTTCACCATATGAAACTAAACTTGTAGGCATGTCTGCTTTGCCAACTGAAACTTACAATTTGTGCACTTTTATAAATGTAAGTTCCAATTCAGCAAATTTATGTAAAAAAAGACAAAGCTATTTTGATAATAATACATTATAAGTAGTAATCCAGGAGAAAAGAGATAAGAATTTCATTGGAAAAATATTTTATTTAAAGTTTATATTTAGTATAAACTAGGAGAAAGAACAGGTTTTGTTTTAAAATTATTATTAATAGGTCAAATAAAACAATACAATTCATAAATTACAATGCTAAGATTCCTTTTAGATTAGCAAATCTACTACATTTTCTTAGGAAGCTACAGTATATCATGTGTGAAACAAGATGCTCATGGACTGTGTTATTCACACATTTTCAGGTTGCAACTCCTTAACAAGAAGGGGATTTATTGCCTCCTAGGTTTGAGTAGGACTGTTCCTTGGATTAGCTCCCATAGGCGAGAGAAATGCTCAAAGAATCAAAATCTCTCTTTTCTCCCTTTTTCCATCTCTCGTCACGTCCTGGGTTCATTTGCTCTTTTTTACAGTCAGCCTCCTGGGTGTAGTGGAGGGGAAAGCTCCTCAGAGTCAGATTCTCATCCTTACAAGACATAGAATCTTTCTCAGTGCCTCACTTTCTTCATCTGTAGAGTGGGGATGTTAGCAGGGAGCTCATAAGATGGTTGTGAAACTGGATGGTCTATGCAAGTGTTCTTAAGGGTGCCTGGCTCAGAGACCCTCTGTGGCCACCCAGCCTAGACCTCACCCTTCAAGCTGGACTCAAACTTGAGTTCATTATCTGGTGCCTCATAAGCATCTCAAATTGACCATCTCCTAAACTGAACCCCTGGTGTTTCTTCCTCACCTGCTTTTCCATCTGTGTACTCAATGTTTCTAGTTCCTCAGGCCTACATCATCCTTGACTATTTTCTTTCTCTCGTATCCTACTTCCAATTTATAACACAGTCAGTTCAGCAAGTGCTGTCTGATAGAACTTTCTATATTGATGAAAAGGATCTATATCTGTCCAACATGGCACCCAGTCTCCTGGAGCTAACTGAATTTTTAGTTTTATTTCATCTTTAGTAACTGAAATTCAAGTTTAAATGACCACATGTGGCCATATCAGATGGCGCAAATATACGGTCAAAGTATATCTAGAATATCACCACTTCTGACAAATTCCATGGCTGCAATCCTAGTCCAAGGCATCCTCATCTCTTGTCTTACTCTGTGGTTAGCCTCTTTGGTGTCCTGCTCCTGCAGCCACACAGTGCTGCTGGAATCCCTGTCACATCAGAGCAGGGGCTGTCATGGAAGAGCAAATTTGGGTCCCCACTTTCCTTCATGGAGCCTTTCCGAGTTTTCTTACTGCTCTGCCTCTCTGCTCTGCCTCTCATTCATTCAGACCTTGACCTTTGCCTCAGTGGAACATTCTCAACAAGCATCTTTGCTCTTGGGTTTACTTCTTCCCAAAGTGTTCTACTGCTAGATTTCCCCAAGGTTTGCTCTTTAACATTTGTTTCTTCTTTCACATCCTCACTAAGGCCATCTGTGTACAGTTTCTAAATTTTCAATCCTCCCCAACATTTCCTATCACTTTCCACTAATGTACTTTTTCTTCTTAGCTTTGTAATCGTATTGCTAGGATTCTAGATATGCTTCTTACTCATTGCATTTATTGTGTGTCTCTTTCTTTAAAACAATGGCTTTATGAAGAAATCATTCCAAGCGCTTTGTTCACTGCTGTACCCTGGACACTTGGGACTGTGTCAGCAGTGGCAGGTTTTCCATGAGCTTTATACCCACTGGGTACATAGCTATACTGTACGCTCTTCAATACTTACACGGACTCTCTTCAGCCTTGTGAGTATTTTCTGATTATCAACATATGCACATGACTTCCATTGACTAAAGTTTTTAGGAAAAATATTTGAATTCTGACTAAATAGATAGGTATATTTTCCTAGTCTGAAACAATTCATGATCACAGTATTTTAAAAACAAACCTTCGCTTATACAAGTTTCTCAGAGAGGCTCCTTTGCAGACTCTTTTCACAGTAAAATCAGTTTACTTATTTTTAGATATAATGTGTGTAGAATGAAATGAATAAATGTTTTTATTTATTTATACATTTTAAATTTATTTATAAATAAATATATTTATTTCTATATTTTAATTTATTTATACATAATTTTTATTTATTTTTAAATATTTTAATAAATGGTTTTATTATAAATATTTATCTGTTTAAAATAAATATTTTATTTGTTTATAAATGTTTTATTAATTTATAAAATTTTTCCTTAATAGACTGTGTTCTATACCATAATGGAAAAATTTTTCAAATTTAATGAAATAATGCTAAACTAACTTTCCCTTGAAAAATCATATCATGACGTTTCTCTCCAACAGAGATATTCTTATATTTTCAGCCTAAGAATTCCCCCCTGTATTTATTAATTGCTAATTAACATTCCTTCAAAGTAAATTATGCTTGTTATGAAAAACATAAGCTCAAAATACTGTATTTTTTCTTAATTCATTAAAATTATTTGTAAATTAAAAACATATAGTAAAATATTTTCTTCATAAAAATATTGTGTAAATAAAAATATAAAATAGTATTGTTGTGTTGTGCTTAGTCTCTCAGTCGTGTCCAACTCTACTGCTGTCAATACTTGCTTGGCTGTAAAATTGATACTGAAAATCCTAAAATGGCTGTAAGATAATAAAAGGGACAAAATCCACAGTTCTCTAACTGGCACTCTTGGCACTAACTGCCATAGGGAGGCACAATGGAATATTTTAAATTTCCAAAAGAAACACAGAAGCACTCATTTATGGGGTACCATCTGAACTACTAGATGAATGTAGTTCACAGTTTCAGTGTTACATCATGATACATTTCTCTCAATGATATTATATCTTTATGCAGCTTTTTTTTCCCTGTAATAAATACCAAATACTATTAGATGATCAGAGTGAAGCATGAAATGAAGGTGGTGATAAATTTCAAGGATTGAGATGTTGGGTTGTACCCTACTGGGCACACAACCTATTTTGTTGAGAAACTTGAGAACCTGTGGAATCAGGTTATTTGTTTTCTGTTGTTGTTTTTGTAATTTCTTGAAATTAATATTTATTCATATATTCCAGTTTTATTGAGATATAATCGACATACATCACTGAATAAATTTAAGGTGTATAGCTTAGTGATTTAAAGTTACAACTTCTGTGAATTGATTATTGCTGCATAAAAGCTTAGTTGGCATCTATCATTTCATACAGATACCTTAAAAAGAAGAAAAAAAAACAGAAGAAAATTTCCTTGTGGTGAGAATTCTTAGATCTGTCTCCTAACAACTTTCTTATATTCTGTACATCCGTGTTAACTCTTGTCTCCATGTACATTACCTCCCTAGGACTTATTTATCCTTAATTGAAAATTTATGCCTTTGACCACCTTCTTCCAGTTTTAATTTTCATAATTCCACTGAACACAAGTGAGAATGACATGATGAATCTCTTAATGTTATAAAAAATGATTTATGAAAGTGAATTTGTGGTCCTGGTCCCAACCACTTTCTGTTCGTTTATCACCAGTAGAACTTGGAAACACGATTCAGTTTGGATGTGTAACAAAAGATCAAAATAGCAAGTTTCAGTTTCAGAAAAACTTCAAACATAGTTTTGAAACTCTTTGGGTTTGACAAAACCCAACTGAATTCTGCCAAGGCACTCTTTTCCCTAATTTTTCAAGCTCTTGTGTACTTCTGGAGAAATTTAATCCTTATGTTACTGATTAATTTACACTTAACTCATCAAGATGTTTGGTAAATGCTGCAGCACTTGATATTCAAAGAACTTTATGAGAAGCTACATCTGGAAATTCTAAAGTTTTATAAATTATTCTTGAATTTCTTTTCTTTAAACCAGAAAATTACAGTTTTTCAAAGCATGTAGAATTTGAATCTCAAATTTAACTTTATTTTGGTAGAGTTCAAGAACTGTGTGGGAGAAAACAAAAAAGAATGTTCCTCTTGTAAGTTATTTCAATATGCTGGACTTGGATTGTCCCTAATAGAATATTATCTCCATAATTAAAACATGAGTAATAGTCAAATTTTTATATGTGCTGTCATTTAGTGGAAATATTGCACCTCTAAGAATTCAGTACTGGATTTTAATCATTTTATAAACTCTCTTAGTGAATAAATTTAACATAATAAGCCATATTGGCTAATTTGTTATATTTCACTGGTAAAAACTTCAAAACAAACATAATAGTCCCTATCAAGTATTTTAAGTGAAATAAACATTTGTGCCCTCAAGAATGTGTCCTGAAGCAAGTAATAGTTAAGATGTTAGAAAACAAAAACTTAAAAAATGCATTAGATCATGTCTGAAAAAGACAAATGTTTGTTAATCACACTGTGCTATTTGGACTAACTTTTTAAATGATCTCAACACAAGGAATTAATGCAATAAAATTAAACTCTAAGCAAATACTAAACATGAATAATCATTTCTTTTTGGCAATCAGCTCACTAAAACACAATGTGTATTTCCCTTAGATACACAAAGACAATATGATATTATCAGGACATTTATTAGGTTAAGCCACTCACAGTTGCCATTTGTAGGTTAAAAGCTGGTCAAACATGGGCAATTTCACACAGCAGAACCTGTATCTGATCAAATAATAATTGATATGAAAGGTATTATTTCTAGAAGTATTTCTTTGTCAGGAAGATCTACTTTACATATTTTAAAGAGCTATTTGTATCAGTATCAGGTTTTGTAATTCAAATATTTTCTTAATTAATCTGGAAACACACTTCAGACCTTTGTAGTTCTTCAAGCCTATCAACGAAGGCAGCCATGTTGGGTTTCTTAACTCTTACATCTCAGTGGACTAAAAGATAACCACTATAGTTTTCACTGGGGCTACCTGTCTGCTTTACACCTGTTGTCTTCACTCCAGGCCCCGAGCTGATGGATGCTGTTAGTCATGGAGGCCAAGGGACAGGGTGAATGAAGGACAAAGGGCTCAGAAAACTTCCACTGGAAAGTCTGACAGTCCATTTCTGTTCACAAATTTGCCAAAGCGAATTTCATGACAAACAGTTATTAGTGGAAGAGAAAAAAGGTAATCCTGCCAGGTGCTCCAAAGTGAGAACAGAACATTGGTAAATAGTCCTTGTGGCTGCAAGACTGACAGTGACACTTGTATGTTTCACATCAGGTAAAAGCCACTGTTGATCACTGAGGAAGTGAATAGCAAGTAAAGATAAGAAAGCCTTCTTCAGTGATCAATGCAAAGAAATAGAGGAGAACAATAGAATGGGAAACACTAGAAATCTCTTCAAGAAAATTAGAGATACCAAGGGAACATTTCATGCACAGATGCCACAATAAAGGACAGAAATGTTATGGACCTAACAAAAGAAGGAGATATTAAGAAGAGATTGCAAAAACACGCAGAAGAACTATACAAAAATATCTTAATGACCCAGATAATCACAATGATGTGATCACTCACCTAGAGCCAGACATCCTGAAGGGTGAAGCCAAGTGGGCCTTAGGAAGCATCATTATGAACAAAGGTAGTGGAGGTGATGGAATTCCAGTTCAGTTCAGTCACTCAGTCATGTCCGACTTTTTGAGACCCCATGAATCGCAGCACGCCAGGCCTCTCTGTCCATCACCAACTCCTGGAGTTCACTCAGACTCACATCCATCGAGTCAGTGATGCCATCCAGCCATCTCATCCTCTGTCATCCCCTTCTCCTTCTGCCCTCAATCCTTCTCAGTATCAGAGACTTTTCCAATGAATCAACCCTTTGCATGAGGTGGCCAAAGTACTGGAGTTTCAGCTTTAGCATCATTCCTTCCAAAGAAATCCCAGGGCTGATCTCCTTCAGAATGGACTGGTTGGATCTCCTTGCAGTCCAAGGGACTCGCAAGAGTCTTCTCCAACACCACAGTTCAAAAGCATCAATTCTTTGGCGCTCAGCTTTCTTCACAGTCCAACTCTCACATCCATACATGACCACAGGAAAAACCATAGCCTTGACTAGGTGGACCTTTGTTGGCCAAGTAATGTCTCTGCTTTTGAATATGCTATCCAGGTTGGTCAAAACTTGCCTTCCAAGGAGTAAGCGTCTTTTAATTTCATGGCTGCAGTCACCATCTGCAGTGATTTTGGAGCCCAAAATAATAAAGTCTGACACTGTTTCCACTGTTTGCCCATCTATTTCCCATGAAGTGATGGGACCAGATGCCATGATCTTCGTTTTCTGAATGTTGAGCTTTAAGCCAACTTTTCCACTCTCATCTTTCACTTTCATCAAGAGGCTTTTTAGTTCCTCTTCACTTTCTACCATAAGGGTGGTGTCATCTGCATATCTGAGGTGACTGATATTTCTCCCGGCAATCTTGATTCCAGCTTGTGCTTCTTCCAGCCCAGTGTTTCTCCTGATGTACTCTGCATATAAGTTAAATAAGCAGGGTGACAATATACAGCCTTGACGAACTCCTTTTCCTATTTGGAACCAGTCTGTTGTTCCATGTCCAGTTCTAACTGTTGCTTCCTGACCTGCCTCTTGAGAAAACAACAAAAACTGCCTCTTGAAAAAACAACAAACACTCTTTCAGAATTTTCCACAGTTTATTGTGATCCACACAGTCAAAGGCTTTAGCATAGTCAATAAAGCAGAAATAGATGAGCTTCTGGAACTCTCTTGCTTTTTTGATGATCCAGCGGATGTTGGCAATTTGGTCTCTGGTTCCTCTGCCTTTTCTAAAACCAGCTTGAACATCTGAAAGTTCATGGTTCACGTATTGCTGAAGCCTGGCTTGGAGAATTCTGAGTATTACTTTACTAGCATGTGAGTTGAGTGCAATTATGCGGTAGTTTGAGCATTCTTTGGCATTGCCTTTCTTTGGGATTGGAATAAAAACTGACCTTTTCCAGTCCTGTGGCCACTGCTGAGTTTTCCAAATTCGCTGGCATATTGAGTGCAGCACTTTCCCAGCATCATCTTTCAGGATTTGAAAGAGCTCAACTGGAATTCCATCACCTCCACTAGCTTTGATCGTAGTGATGCTTTCTAATGCCCACTTGACTTCACATTCCAGGATATCTGGCTCTAGGTGAGTGATCACACCATCGTGATTATCTGGGTTGTGAAGATCTTTTTTGTGTAGGTCTTCTGTGTATTCTTGCCACCTCTTCTTAATATCTTCTGCTTCTGTTAGGTCCATACCATATCTGTCCTTTATCGAGCCCATCTTTGCATGAAATATTCCCTTGGTATCTCTAATTTTATTGAAGAGATCCCTAGTCTTTCCCATTCTGTTGTTTTCCTCTATTTCTTTGCATTGATCGCTGAGGAAGGCTTTCTTATCTCTCCTTGCTATTCTTTGGAACTCTGCATTCAGTTGCTTATATCTTTCATTTTCTCCTTTGCTTTTTGCTTCTCTTCTTTTCACAGCTATTTGTAAGGCCTCCCCAGACAGCCATTTTGCTTTTTTGCATTTCTTTTCCATGGGAATGGTCTTGATCCCTGTCTCCTGTTCATTGTCATGAACCTCAGTCCATAGTTCATCAGGCACTCTATGTATCAGATCTAGTCCCTTAAATTTATTTCTCACTTCCACTGTATAATCATAAGGGATTTGATTTAGGTCATACCTGAATCGTCTAGTGGTTTTCCCTACTTTCTTCAATTTAAGTCTGAATTTGGCAATAAGGAGTTCATGATCTGAGCCACAGTCAGCTCTCAGTCTTGTTTTTGCTGACTGTATAGAGCTTCTCCATCTTTGGCTGCAAAGAATATAATCAATCTGATTTCAGAGTTGACCATCTGGTGATATCCATGTGTAGAGTCTTCTCTTGTGTTTTTGGAAGTGGGAATTCTAGCTAAGCTATTTCAAATCCTAAGATGATGGTGCTAAAGTGCTACAGTCAATATGCCAGCAAATTTGGAAAACTCAGCAGTAGCCAACATACTGCAAAGTGTCAGTTTTCTTTCAAATCCCAAAGAAAGGAAATGCCCCCAAATTTTCAAACTACAACATCATTGCACTCATCTCACATGCTAGCAAAGTAATGCTCAAAATTCTCCAAGCCAGGCTTCAACAGTACATGAACCAAGAAGTTCCAGATGTTCAAGCTGAATTTAGAAAAGGCAGAGGAACCAGAGATCAAATTTCCAACATCCTTTGGATCATTGAAAAAGCAAGAGAGTTCCAGAGAAACATCTATTTCTGCTTTATTGACTATGCCAAAGCCTTTGACTGTGTGGATCACAACAAATTGTGGAAAATTCTTCAAGAGATGGAAATCCCAGGCTACCTTACCTGTCTCTTGAGAAATTTGTATGCAGGTCAGGAAGCAACAGTTAGAACTGGACATGGAACAACAGACTGGTTCCAAATCAGGAAAGGAGTACATCAAGGCAGTATACTGTCACCCTGCTAATTTAATTTATATGCAGAGTGCATCATGCAAAATGCAGGGCAGGATGAAGCTCAAGCTGGAATCAAGATTGTGGGAAGAAATATTAATCGCCTCAGATATTCAGATGACACCACCCTTAAGGCAGAAAGCAAAGAGGAACTAAATAGCTTCTTGAAAGAGAGAGTGAATAAGCTGACCTAAAACTCAACATTCAAGAAATGAAGATCCTGGTACCCAGTTCCATCAATTCATGGCAAATAGATGGGGAAACAATGGAAACAGTGATGGACTTTATTTTCTTGGCCTGCAAAATGGTGACTGCAGCAATGAAATCTGAAGATGCTTGCTCCTTGAAAGGAAAGCTGTGACCAACCTAGACAGCATATTAAAAAGCTCTACTGACATTACTCTACCGACAAATGTCCATATAGTCAAAGTTATGGTTTTTTCCAGTAGGCATGTATGGATGTGAGGTTTGGACCATAAAGAAATCTGATCACCAAAGAATTGATGCTTTTGAACTGTGGTGTTGGAGAAGATTCTTGAGAGTCTCTTGGACAGTAATGAGATCAAACCAGTCAATCCTAAAGGAAATCTGTCCTGAATAATCACTGGATGGACTGCTGCTGAAGCTGAAACTCCAATACTTTGGCCACCCGATTCTAAGAACTGACTCATTGAAAAAGACCCTGATGCAGGGAAAGATTGAAGGTAGGAGGAGAAGGGGACAACAGATGAGATGGTTGGATGGCATCACCACTGACTCAATGGACATGAATTTGAGCAAGCTCGGGGGTTGGTGATGGACTGGGAAGCCTGGCATTCTCCAGTACATGGGGTCACAAAGAATCAGACACAACTGAGTGACTTTACTGAAGAGCTACTGTAGGCCAGAGTTCTTCACTAATGCCTGGTTATTCCAATTACAACAGAAGAATTTGTAACTATTCATGACAAATTAATGCTGAGATTATAAAAATTCATGACACATACAATGTGGCAAAGACAGTAAAAAAACACCTTGTAGGGTGAGGAGGGAATATTTTACCACTGTCTTTCTTGAATGAACATTCTAAGCTTAGCTTGGGTTCTGCTTACTGCAGTGAGTCTCTATCACACCTAGGGGTAGGACCTCAGCCAATGCAAGATGATGCTCCATGGATCCTGACATGCTACTAGCCTGGTGCCCTGTGTCTCCCCAGTCAGTTGGTGATTCAATCATGACGGACGGGCAACAGAATAAACCAATTATTTGGTTTCTGGCTTTGGGAGGTGTGCTGTGTGATTACATCGCTATGCTCACAGACACATTATCCTTTTCCTTTACTTCTTTCTTGTCTTTTATTTTGCAGCTATATGACTTCAGCAGGCTGTACAGCCAGGGTCAGGAACAATAGACACCACCATGAGATTTATCTTTCTGTTTAATAAGGAAGAAAACTGTACACAAGATATAGAAAACATCCACATGCTAGGAGGAGCATATTCCTTACATAATTTTGTGCAGAAGGCAAAAAAAATCAAGAAAAAATATGAATAATAAAAAAAGATAATTTGTACAAATTGGACTGTGCATTTAGTGGTTGAACATTAAATTTCTTGAAGTTAACCAGTTAACTAACTTGAATAATTTTTCCAGTAACTATTAATGACACATTTAAGAATCTTATGTGCATCAATAATATGATACTCTAGTTTTATAATTATTTTCAAATTAATTTTAGTATCTTCATTCACAGTGTTAGGTCAGACACAGTGGTAGTTTCGCTAACTGCTCCCAGTGTACTTATAAAAGAACAAAAGGACTAAATTGATGTTAAACCTAAGGCACCATGGATCATTTTCTCTAGAAATTTCTGTAGAGCTTCTCTTTGTTTGATTTAAAATACATCTGATATTGTTATAAGCTGGAAAGTTGACTCATTAGAAAGGAATGTGAATGTCTTGCTTTGAGACCACCTTGCCACCCTGACAAGGTAAGTCAGAAAGCAATGGGTTAGGGTTAGGGTTAGAGTTGGGGTTAGCACAGTTCTAGTGAAACTGAATGTGAACAGACTAGTTTTATTAATTCTGATCTGAACATGTTCATTTCTCTTTTTAAATGTGATTACATTCAAGGAAGGGAACATCACAGCAACATCACACATTAAGTAATTCAAATGCGAAGTATTAAAGTATTATAATAAATTTGTCATAAAAGCAAATATGTCAAATGCAAACTATAAAATCACCAATGTGATTTTTCAAAGAAGCATTTCTTTCTTTAATTAGCTATAATTGATTACTGGCTGGAGCTTTGATGGTTTATCCTATGGTTTAACATTTTGGAAAAGAAGTTTTGATCATTTTTAAACAAATTTCCATGACTGAGTCTCTGTCTACTGCAAAAGCTCAGAAATATTTTTATATTCCCCATTTCTGTTCAACTTTTTTGTTGGCATCTATCTTTGTATCATCCTGTTCTCTAGACGGTAGGTCCTTGCTTGCAAACCATGGCTGAGATATCCCGCTATTAACTTTTCTAGATCTTCATATAATATATGCCTACATCCACAGAGTTTTATTGAGCTCACTCTAGGCTTTGTGGCTTCCTGGGCATGACTGTCTGGGCTATGATAGCACTTCAAAGACCTAAGTCAATCTTTTTCTCATCTGCTACCTCCAAGATTCAATCTCCATACTCCTACTGAGCAAAAGAGCAAATCAATGATTCACCTTTTAAAAACAAAATAGATTTTCCCTTCAATACGTGTTTACTGTGTTTGATGTGTTAGTTTCTACATCTACCTGTGAATGAAATTCCAACTACTCCTCAGAAATCCTCCCCCAGTTTATCTCCCTCATATTTTGTAAAATACAAAATTGAAAGTTGAATTTTGTAAGTTATTTGAAAAGAAATGTTCAATCTAATTTTTAAAAGTATTTTTCTATAAGGTTTTTTATCAATGGAAAAAGACTTCATATTTCTCTGGATTCATGATTTATTTCTTACATAAGTATACTTTGACATTAATAAAAATGGTTAAATTTATTATTAGGAAGGATTTAAAAGTTAGATTTCATGCACTTGGTTTCATTTCTGCCTTTCAACATGGAATACTCTGCTTTAAAGAAAATTTTTAGCATGATTTAATGTTAATATTATCTATTATTTCCTTATGTTCAATGGCTTAATAGATGTCTTAAGGAATCCTATCCACAAAATATCATGAGCCGTTTTTCTTGCATCTGTGTCTGTGAATACCTAGGAATTTTATGTAATTTTCTTAAGAAATTCCAATTCCCTGTTCTCTGACCACACCATGGGCAGTGATACTTCACAACAGAGATAAGTCTACTATTTTCATGAGCTTCAGTTGCAGGAAATGTACAGCTAATAATGGAAGAAACTCTTTGTTAGCCTCTTTTTAGGAACACATTTTATTGGAACTGAGATAAGCATTGTGTTCCTCAAAGAAATTTTATTTAAAGCTATTTGAAAATGAGTCAAAGGAATAAATATTTATAAAATGTTATGGTTCAGACTTTTTAATGAATGCAAATACTTCTTTTTTCTCCCCAGTTCTACAGGATGACTATTCTTTGGTTTAATTCAATATCCTAAATAAATGTTTGCTGAGTTTAGAACAATGTCACAAAAGCTATTTGTCAGGACTATTTTCAGATTGTATTTGAAATTTCTCCGTTTTTATGTTAAACCTCATTCCAATACTCAGGCATGACAAGATTGGACCTAATTATCTAAACAGAAACAAAGAAGGTTTTGTCCATAGTTGCAAATAATGTTGATGCCAAACCACTCCTTTGGCACTGAGTGATGGGTTCTATGACGGTAAGGGGTTGTAAGCATCAACAGCATCCTTTGGTAGTAACCTCAGGGAACTGTATCAGTACTGCAGATGCTCAGACATCCCTGAAGGGAGGATAATTGATAGTCCCAATGTGCTCAAGTCTTTCATGAACTAAAGGCAAATAAGATAGTTTTAAGATTTTTCACATTTTTTCCCTTTGAAGGGGATGATGTTCAATTCATTTAACAGTAGGAGGAATTATAGTAAGAATCAACAATGAAAGGGGAGGGATTGTGGCAACCCACATGATAGGATTAACAGTTTTCCCAATAACTTGGTGTCTAGCTAATGATTAATATTTGAATGAATAACCATCTTTAACATGGTTGAAATTTAGCTTGCTTGATTTTTCTGTTAATAGTGATCTTAAAGTTACTAACAAGAAGCAGTGTCAATAAGATAATGGTGTTTAGATGCTGAGTTAGAAGACTTGGACTTGTATAGTAATCCAAATGCTCCAACTACTTCCCATATATTGATGGAACTTTAGCAAATTCATGATCATTTGATACCTGTTTCTTTAAATGAGTAAGAATTAATACACTGCTTGATTATTTTATCAGAGAGATGCTGTGAGATGAAGTGAAATAATGTATGTGAGATTTCTGTGCTAATAATAAAGTGATAGAAGTTCTGCTAGCTTCAAACAAGCCTTCTATTTTGTGGTTATCTTGAAATTGTGACAAAGTACATTTGCAGGCCTGCTGGTTTAACTTAAAATAGTTTAGTTTAAATATCTTCGGGTTAGCTTTAAATATATTTTGAGTATTCTCTTTCTTGTGTAATGATATAATCAGCATTTGAAAATAGTTCCTAGAAGGCAGGTTTATCACAAGACATTGATTCCCATATTTACATATTTTTAATATATTGACTTTATATCAATCTTCCTACACTTTAGTTGTTTTTTTTTAAGTAACAGGTTTCTAACATTTTAGAATATACTTATGTTTTCTTAGACACTATATCCGTATTGCACCTCTGATTCCACCACCATTGGTCAGAGGCAGTTGCTGTTACATCTCTGGACTATCTGAGCCCAGTCTGTGATTCTCCTCTTATACCGCACTGTTCATCCTAATTATGAGCTGACACTGCATCTCTTCCACTGACTGCTGTCTCCTGCAGAGCAGAAAACCTCAGTGTGATTTATCTTTCTATGAAGCTGTCATGGAGTAAGTGATCAAGGCACCAAGCAAAAATTCACACATTGCTGTAAATCAACTATACCCCCCAACATTTAAAAAAAAATTATTGTAAATTCTTTAAAAAGTACACATTGCTGGCATATACAGAGCTAATGCATTCAACACTGAGAACTGTATTTCCATCCAAAACATAGATTTGGTGATGTGGACAGAATCATGTACCCTGCAAAATCCATGTGTGAATAATAATCCAATGTGATAATATTGAAGACAGGACCCAAAGGAAGTCACTAAGGATGAATGAGCTCAAAAATGTGAGGCTCCAATCTGATAGAATTAGTGTTCCAGTATGAAGAGACACCAGAGAATTCCTTAGAGCCCATTCTCTTTTTCTTTCTGTTCTTCACTTGAGGACACAGCTAGAAGATAGCCCGAGAACTGAGGACAGAACCCTCATCAGGGACCACATTGACCAGCACCCAGATCCTAGACCTTCCAGCTTCTAGAACTGTGAGACATAGATGTCTAATGTTTGCTTAAACAATTAATCCCTGCTATTTCATTTATGGCAGCCTGAGTAGATTAAGTCATTGGGACTAAGGCATTTAACAGAATGTTAAGGACAAAGGAATTTGTAAGAATTAAAAATTTAGATTTGTTCTTACTATCTGTACTGCACAGTAAAGAATCTTAATGAGTATTATTCTCACTGAAATGATATCAACTATCCTCAGCAATTCTTCAACAATTTTGAAGATACTTGGGTGAATATGTTTAAAAGTCTCAAATTTTCAGGCAAACACTAGCCTTATCAAGGAACGTTTTTCTCAATTTGCAGCCTTTAAACTTGATTCTAGTTATTTACATTCAGAAAAACAATTGCCACTAAATTCTAAGTCCAAATTATTGGAGTAGGACTTGCCACCACCTTGCTATTTTTTGTTAGGCAATTTTATCAATCTACTCTATGTAAAGTTGGTCATGGCTCAGGCCAGCAAATGTTCAACAGGGTATAGGGTATGAGGGTATAGGTGGGAAAGGACTCTCAGAAACCAATGAAATATGCAAGCATTTATATTTCAATTATAGATATATTCTATTTATTGAGACCTTGCAGTGGTATGTTTGCCAAAGAAACAGAACAACATTGCTGACAAATGTCACCAGGTTAAGAGTCCATTAATGAGCTTCTCTTGAATCTGGCTTCTTTCAACTTGATCAGCTGTGTCTCTTCCAATGATTTGAACATTTAAGTTTCCTGAAACCTTAAAATCAAAACCAGGAGGTAGAGTATAAATCACCAAAACTCAAGTTATTCTAAATTGCATATTTATGGTTA
Source organism: Bos taurus (assembly GCF_002263795.3). Taxonomy (NCBI): domain Eukaryota; kingdom Metazoa; phylum Chordata; class Mammalia; order Artiodactyla; family Bovidae; genus Bos; species Bos taurus. Next base: position 43,002,172 of record NC_037344.1, on the reverse strand, counting down.
AGAAAGACATGATTATTCCTTCTGCCCTAGAGAACACGAGAGCTCCTTCCATTTTTCTCTTACACTCTGTTTTTTTCTTTGGCTTGTGTCCAGTTGGGCAGTGACATGTATGAATTATCCTGTGTGGACAAAGAATTCTTGCAGTCAGGGAACAGAAGTGAGATGATGTCATAGACTAGAACCGTGTTTTAGAAAAAGAGAGAAGGAGTGTTTTCATTTTGTTTCACCATAGTTTGATCTAAGTATCTCACCTATGATATGTGTGGTCCCAGATAGCAATGCATCCCGTTTACCCATGAGGTCTATTATTTGGCACTGAGGTACGTACTTAGCAGGTATTATTTTCTTATTCTTCACAAATTGTAGTAGGTTGATAGTAGCTTACTCCAGTTTTAAAGATAAGGAAAATGATATTTAGAATAATTTAAGTAACCTTTTTCTCAGTAACAAGGCTTATTCCTGCTGTTGCCAGAATCACATTCAGATCTGTCTGATTAAAATGCACCATGAACTTGCTTCTTCCTTTGGACTCTGTACAGAAACTGATCTCTTAACTAATATCAGCCATTTTAGCAAGCATTGTATAACCAGATTTTCAGGTCTCTGAGACTGTGGCAAAAGGCACACATGGAAAAATGCACTTTAAGTAAAATTAACAAAAAGCAAACAAACGCACCTTCTCATTCACACTGATTTTCATCTCAGTGATTTCTAGTATTTTTTTCTCGAGTTTTTTGCAGTGTGATTAGATGATTTAGATGGGAAAGCAGACTTTCCAAGGTCTGGATCTGGGGGACCTGACCCATCTCTAGGTAGTATGATACATTAGGTTTGATTGAGTAGAACAGTTTCAAGCAAATTGTCAGGAGTGTCTGAGGTGAAGTCATTGGTTCCCCAGTAGATGGCAGCAAAAGCAAAACACAGGCAGGCATCATGGCAGAATCTGCCCAGTTGGACAGGATCATCAGAGAGGATTTTTGGCAGAGAGCATATACAAGAGGATGTGAGGTTGAGGATGCCTATCTCTAGCAGACTTGACAGTTCTCAGGAGAAACAACATCAAGAGCATCACAGAGATCATGCTGACCAGACTGGGGCAGCAGAAGGTGGTCAGATTGATGGACACCCACTTACAAAAGCTCTGCATAGTGAGGCAGCACCTGCAGCTGAAAACTATACGACTTTCAAAGGATAAAAGGCAAGAATCCAGTAAACATATCTCACCACAGTAGAGACCAGATGGTAGCTGGATACCAAAGTAATTTTACGTCTTCACATGAAATCCATAAATCTCTTTTTTCCTTTAATTTTCCTGTTGGTTGATGTCCACTTTCCCCATCACTTTAATCAAGTACATTCTTTCTTTTTTTCTAGAGAATCTTAATCGATGCTTCTTTAAAATTAATTTTTATTGGATTGTAGTTGATTTACAATGTTGTGTTAGTTTCTAATGTACAGCAAAGTGAATCAGCTATACGTATACATATATCCCATCTTTTTTTGATTTACTCCCCATTTAGATCAGCACATAACATTGAGTAGAGTTCCTTGTTCTATACAGTAGGTTCTCATTTCATTATCTGTTTTATATATAGTAGTGTGTATATGTTAATTCCAATTTCCCAATCCATCTCACCCCTTCTTCCCCCACTTGGTAACCATATGTTTGTTCTTTATGTCTGTTTCTGTTTCTGCCCTGCAAATAAAATCATCTATACCAATTTTCTGTATTCCACATATATGCATTAATATGCAATATTTGTTTTTCTCTTTCTGACTTACTTTACTCTATATAACTTCCTCTGGTTCCATCCACATCTCTATAAATGACCCAGTTTATTCCTTTTAATGGCTGAGTAATATTCCATTGTATATATGTGCCACATCTTCTTTATTCATTCCTCTGTTGATGGCCATGTAGAGTATTTCCATGTCCTGGATATTGTGAATAGTGCGAATCAAGTACATTCTTACCTATTCACCATAACACATGAATAAAACTTCTAACCTTCCCTTGGGTTCCCTCCTTCTTGTGTGGAGGACACTGCTCCCCCCACTCCTGGTTCCTGGTTCTTCTCCTCTATGTCTTGATTCTGAGTACCTGCTTTATTGCTCTTCTCCTTCTGTGTTGGTTTCCTCTGCATTCTTGCCATCACACTGCACCACAGCCCCGCCTATGAGGCAGAAGGCAAGGTGGGCATACCCAGGAGATCTTATCAAAGGTGCCAGTTGGTAGGAGAAGAAAGGAACACAATCCACCCTTCTATGTTCAAATGTTTCAAATGAAAAGAAAATATTGTTTTCTGATTCTATGGTGATGGATTCAGAACTGTGAATTCTGTGTCTACTACTGAAACATATCTACTACTCAGTGGTGACCTTTTCTATGACAATATTCTCTCAAGAGCATCAGGAGATGAAGTATCAACCTTCACTGTTTTCTCAAACAGAAGTGAAAAGTACCTATGTGTTGAGGAAGTTCCTAACAAGATAAAACTCTATCTCAATGTGCTTTGCTATTCCAGGTATAGGGTAGAAGGAATTAAAAAACAAGAAAGATTTCCTTCCCATTCAGGTCACCACAGAGCATTAAGTAGAGTTCCTTGTGCTATAGAGTAGGTTCTCATTAGTTATCTATTTTATGCATAGTTTCAGTAGTATATGTCTGTCCAATAGGGAGGGAATGTATGTATATGTATGGCGGATTCTTTTTGCTGTACAGCAGAAACTAATACAACATTGTAAAGCAACTATACTCCAATAATGGAGGAGGAAAAGGCAAGCCACTCCAGTACTCTTGCCTGGAAAATCCCATGGATGGAGGAGCCTGGTAGGCTATAGTCCATGGGGTCGCTAAGAGTCGGACATGACTGAGCAACTTCGCTTCACTCTCTTCACTCACTTCATGCTTTATCACTGGAAAAGGAAATGGCAATCCACTCCAGTATTCTTGCCTGGAGAATCCCATGGACAGAGGAGCCTGGCGGGCCATGATCCATGGGGTTGCAGAGAGTCGGACATGACTGAAGTGACTGAGCACACACACATACTCCAATAAAATTAATTTGAAAAAATAAAAACAAAGAAGATACAGAATGATAAGCATTTCATTCTCCATTGATTTTGTATTTTTTTTTAATTTTTGTTTTAAAGATTCTGCTAATCACTTCATAAAGTAACACGGGATTGAGAAATTTAACAGCCCTGATCTAATACAGGAAGGTACATGTAAAGGTATCATAGCATAAAACAATCAACTTTACATTCATGATGTATAAATTTATAATCATGACAGTGAATTTTATCACTGTCAGTGATATTGCTGGAATCCAGGCCCCTGAATTCCATATTTGCCTTGGGACATTTTTTGAAGGAGTTCCATATGTTAAAATACTATTCTTGGACTAGATATTGCATTTCACATGTAGTAACCTTGACACTGAGCTTCCCAGGTGGTACTAGTGGTAAAGAACATGCCTGCCAATGCAGGAGACATAGGAGATGCGAATTCAGTCCCTTGGTGGTGAAGATCCCCTAGATGAGGGGATGACAACCCACTTCAGTATTCTTGCCTGGAGAATCCCATGGACAGAGGAGCCTGGAAGGCTACAGTCCATGGGGTCACAAAGAATCGGACATGATTGAGCAAATGAGCATGCACATATGCAACCTTGATGTTTCCAAACAGATTCTGAATATTTAGCTATAAATATATGAAGAAACCTAAAGACAACAACCCATTCTGAAAAATTAAAATGCATTGGCTTTCTTCCATCAAATTCACTCTTGAATTTCTTTGTGAATATTTGCTCTACTGAAAAAATAGAGAACAGAATGTTGAATTCTAGATTGTAGTATTTACAAATTTTTCTCTTTCATTTGTGTGTATATAACCTGGTTGAGTTGATTGATTTCAAGTCGAAATAAGTACAGCCAAGTTTCTCATGCACCACAACAGGAATCTGCACACTTTTTCTCTAAAGGGCCAAATAGTAACTATTTTAGATTTGTAACTTATGGCTTCTGCCCCAACTATTTAACTCTGGCATTCTAGCAGGAAAGCAGCCACAGATAATATGTGAAAGTGTGCATGAACCATGTTCCAATAAATCTTTATTTATAAAAGTAAGTAACAGGGTGGATGGATTTGGTCCACAAAGCTGTAGTTTCTGATCCCTTCCTTAGAATCTCTCTGTATTACTGTTTTGACTTTAAATTATCCTTCAACTTTCAGAAAGTCCTTATATAACTTGTATGAATGTGTAGAATAGTTGTATGTATTTGTACTTCTGCCAGAGTTGGGTAGGTACCTGTGATCCTCTGATGCACTCTTTTCTCCCAGTTTCACAGATAATATGTTTGGCCCAATGGCATGGTTACAAGAAGGAAAAAGTCATCTACTAAAACCTTTTCCTCCTTCTCAATTTTCTGTATAAAACAGTCTCACAGACAACCAACACCATCTATGGACTGGTGGGGTGTTAGATGAGATAGGATCTTGGTGATGGTTTAGTGTAAGTTTCTGTTATGCAGGTGAGGCTATAAAGATCAAGAAGTGAAGTGATTTCCTAGATCAAGCTGGGAGTGAAAACCAGCAAACACAATTCCAGAGTTGAAGTCCAGCCTTCCAACTCTGACATAGTGCTCTCCTCACAAAGCCCCAAGGCATCCTAATGTCCATCACAATCACCTGATAGACAGGAGTATGGGAGGAGGAAACATAGCAGGTAGAGCTGAACATCCCGGTTATAATCCAGATACCATGCTCTGAAATGACTGCAAATAAACTTGAATTCCCACAACTCTGTCAACATCAGTAACTACTTATAACTATAAGGCATTAAATATGTCATAGTGTAAGGGGCCCATTTTATCCATTTTAGCAATGAAAGTTGCACAGTCTCTTTTTAAAATTTTTTTTATTTTTATTTTTTACTTTACAATATTGTATTGGTTTTGCCATACATCAACATGAATCCGCCACAGGTATACACATGTTCCCCATCCTGAACCCCCCTCCCTCCTCCCTCCCCATACCATCCCACTGGGTCATCTCAGTGCACCAGCCCCAAGCATCCAGTATCATGCATCAAAACTGGACTGGTGATTTGTTTCACATATGATATTATACATGTTTCAATGCCATTCTCCCAGCTCTGACAACAGACTCTGCAGAGGGTGAATAAATTCAATTCTACAAATCTCTGTTCATGTTTTAAAGTTAACAACCCAGCTCTGATCTGTATGCTGGAAAAGTACCCTGGCTGTGAAAAACAGGGTCATTTATTTTAGGAAAGTGAAGGTCAGTCTAGTTTTGATGTGTGTGTGTGTGTGTGTGTGTGTGCGTGCGCTTGTGTGTGTGCGCATGTGTGGGTATTTTCCCCTGTGAACTTGAGTAGATGAGCAGAGTGGTTCTGGAATGTGGTCTCCAGGAGGGTACCAGAAGCTGGATGTGAGGTTGCTAGGCAATCTTCCCTATTGTTTTAAACAAACTGCACAGGGCTGGCAGCAGCTGTCAGAGTTCCTGGCTCTTTGGACTAACAGAGCTGAAAAACACAAAGAACAAAGGTCTTCCACAATAAATGGCCATAAATAATGGGAACTTTCTATGCCAGTAAATGCAGGCACTTAGACTTAAAGCAATTAATACGGTTAACAAACACAAGAGGTCATTTGAATTCTATTTGTTGTCAAATACTTCTTCCCCCTAGACACTCTAATTTAAATAGTAAGCCAATCTGAAAATAGGGTGGTAGGCTGTGATTTTAATCAAGTATCCTTTTAAAATAACCATCTTCTTGCTTGTTTATTTTGACTTTATTCATGAAGAATTTCAGCTCAGGGGCAACAGTATAAACTTGCTCTGAATGTGTTTTAGAAATCTTAACTAGAAACAAATTTTCCAATTTATATTAAAAGACAATTCGCTCAGCATACTCTCATCACAGGACTCTTTCTTTTTACTCCTAGGCCACCCCCAGTCCTCACCTCTTCCATCTTCATCTCGTCCTCCTAGAGGTAGTTAACACAAGGCTACACGTGTAATGAAACCAGATGGAGCCACACACACATGAGCTCATGTGTAGCTGTGGATGTCTGCATAATCTGTGTGTGTAGAACCTCATCAGTACCTGGGCTGTGAGATTGCACTATGGTTGTGTAAGTGATTGTCCTCAGAAGAGGATGTGATGCATGAAATTTGTCTCAATGTAGTTGAATAACTTTTTGTGAATCTAGAATTATTTCAAAATAAAACATTCATAAGAAACATGCAGGTCCTTAATTTTTAATCTTTCAAAATCAGAGGGATTTTTTTATTGTTTAAACAATGAATTTTAGTCCTGTTAATTCCTGTCAATGGTGAGATGATTCTTTCCTTCAACTGATCTGTGATTTTGCATTCATTTAAAAATAATCTGAAAGCCATAACTCAGACATTTTCTGGAAATTAGGTTTTTCTGACATATTGGATTTAATGTTTAGTTAGATAATTATTTTTTTTAATCCATTTACGGATTCTAAATCATTGTGAAGTTTAAAACCAGGAGTCATTTTAAATGGAATCAAGGCTTAAGAGTTTGTACAGTAAAAAAAAAAAAAAAAAAAGTGTTTCAAAATAGCATTCTTTGTTTCCCCACTTGAGATAAATTTTGAAATAAATTCAGATTTAAGAGAAATTGCAAAGACAGTGCTTTAAGGCTCCATGTACCCTTCACACAGTCTTCCTTGGGATTACGTGTTGAAAAACTACTGTTAAAATCAAAACCAGTCATTGGATTGGTACCAGGTGTGTGTATAGTTCTAAGCCACTCTAACACATATGTAGAAATTCTTTTAACCACAGCCGTGAAGAGATATCCCACCCCCAAGGTAAGAGAAACTCAAGTAAGATGGTAGGTGTTGCAAAAGGGCATCAGAAGGCAAACATGCTGAAGCCATACTCACAGAAAACTAGTCAGTCTAATCACACTAGGACCACAGCCTTGTCTAACTCAATTAAACTAAGCCATGCCCGTGCGGCCACCCAAGACGGGCAGGTCATGGTGGAGAGATTTGACAGAATGTGGTCCACTGGAGAAGGGAATGGCAAACCACTTCAGTATTCTTGCCTCGAGAACTCCATGAACAGCATGAAAAGGCAAAATGATAGGATACTGAAAGAGAAACTCCCCAGGTCAGTAGGTGCAGAATATGCTACTGGAGATCAGTGGAGATAAAATTCCAGAAAGAATGAAGGGATGGAGCCAAAGCAAAAAGAATACCCAGCTGTGGATGTGACTGGTGATAGAAGCAAGATCCGATGCTGTAAAGAGCAATATTGCATAGGAACCTCGAATGTCAGACCCATGAATCAAGGCAAATTGGAAGTGGTCAAACAAGAGATGGCAAGCGTGAATGTCAACATTCTAGGAATAAGTGAACTGAAATGGACTGGAATGGGTGAATTTAACTCAGATGACCATTATATCTACTACTGCAGGCAGGAATCCCTCAGAAGAACTGGAAGGGCCATCATGGTCAACAAAAGAGTCCGAAATGCAGTACTTGGATGCAATCTCAAAAATGACAGAATGATCTCTGTTCGTTTCCAAGGCAAACAATTCAATATCACAGTAATCCAAGTCTATGCCCCAACCAGTAACACTAAAGAAGCTGAAGTTGAACGGTTCTATGAAGACCTACAAGACCTTTTAGAACTAACACCCCAAAAAGATGTCCTTTTCATTATAGGGGACTGGAATGCAAAAGTAGGAAGTCAAGAAACACCTGGAGTAACAGGCGAATTTGGCCTTGGATTTTGGAATGAAGCAGGGCAAAGACTAATAGAGTTTTGCCAAGAAAACGCACTGGTCATAACAAACACCCTCTTCCAACAACACAAGAGAAGACTCTATACATGGACATCACCAGATGGTCAACACCGAAATCAGATTGATTATATTCTTTGCAGCCAAAGATGGAGGAGCTCTATACAGTCAGCAAAAACAAGACCGGGAGCTGACTGTGGCTCAGACCATGAACTCCTTATTGGCAAATTCAAACTTAAATTGAAGAAGTAGGGAAAACCACTAGACCATTCAGGTATGACCTAAATCAAACCCCTTATGATTATACAGTGGAAGTGAGAAATAGATTTAAGGGCCTAGATCTGATAGGTAGAGTGCCTGATGAACTATGGAATGAGGTTCATGACATTGTACCAGAGGCAGGGATCAAGGCCATTCCCATAGAAAAGAAATGCAAAAAAGCAAAATGGCTGTCTGGGGAGGCCTTACAAATAGCTGTGAAAAGAAGAGAAGCAAAAAGCAAAGGAAAAAAGGAAAGATATAAGCATCTGAATGCAGAGTTCCAAAGAATAGCAAGAAGAGATAAGAAAGCCTTCCTCAGAGATCAATGGAAAGAAATAGAGGAAAACAACAGAATGGGAAAGACTAGGGATCTCTTCAAGAAAATCAGAGATACCAAAGGAAGATTTCATGCAAAGATGGGCTCAATAAAGGACAGAAATGGTATGGACCTAACAGAAGCAGAAGATATTAAGAAGAGGTGGCAAGAATACACAGAAGAACTGTACAAAAAAGATCTTCACGACCCAGATAATCACGATGGTGTGATCACTGACCTAGAGCCAGACATCCTGGAATGTGAAGTCAAGTGGGCCTTAGAAAGCATGATGTATAGAACAGTCTTATGGACTCTGTTGGAGAGGGAGAGGGTGGGAAGATTTGGGAGAATGGGATTGAAACATGTATAATATCATGTATGAAACGAGTTGCCAGTCCAGGTTCGATGCACGATACTGGATGCTTGGGGCTGGTGCACTGGGACGACCCAGAGAGATGTTATGGGGAGGGAGGAGGGAGGAGGGTTCAGGATGGGGAACACATGTATATCTGTGTATAAAAAAGAAAAAAGAAAGCATCACTACGAACAAAGCTAGTGGAGGTGATGGAATTCCAGTTGAGCTATTTCAAATCCTGAAAGATGATTCTATGAAAGTGCTACACTCAATATGCCAGCATATTTGGTAAACTCTGCAGTGGCCACAGGACTGGAAAAGGTCCGTTTTCATTCCAATCCCAAAGAAAGGCAATGCCAAAGAATGCTCAAACTACCACACAATTGCACTCATCTCACACGCTAGTAAAGTAATGCTCAAAATTCTCCAAGCCAGGCTTCAGCAGTATGTGAACCGTGAACTTCCTGATGTTCAAGCTGGTTTTAGAAAAGGCAGAGGAACCAGAGATCAAATTGCCAACATCCGCTGGATCATAGAAAAAGCAAGAGAGTTCCAGAAGCTCATCTATTTCTGCTTTATTGACTATGCCAAAGCCTTTGACAGTGTAGATCACAAGAAACTGTGGAAAATTCTGAAAGAGATGGGAATACCAGACCACCTCACCCGCCTCTTGAGAAACCTATATGCAGGTCAGGGAGCAACAGTTAGAACTGGACATGGAACAACAGACTGGTTCCAAATAGGAAAAGGAGTTTGTCAAGGCTGTATACTGTCACCCTTTTTACTTAACTTATATGCAGAGTACATCATGAGAAACGCTGGAATGGAAGAAACACAAGCTGGAAGCAAGATTGCCGAGATAAATATCAATAACCTCAGATATGCAGATGACACCATCCTTATGGCAGAAAGTGAAGAGGAACTCAAAAGCCTCTTGATGATAGTGAAATTGGAGAGCGAGAAAGTTGGCTTAAAGCTCAACATTCAGAAAACGAAGATCATGGCATACGGTCCCACCACTTCGTGGGAAATAGATGCGGAAACAGTGGAAACAGTGTCAGATTTTATTTTTCTGGGCTCCAAAATCACTGCAGATGGTGACTGCAGCCATGAAATTAAAAGATGCTTACTCCTTGGAAGGAAAGTTATAACCAACCTAGATAGCATATTCAAAAGCAGAGACATTACTTTGCCAACAAAGGTCAAGGACTAGTCAAGGCTATGGTTTTTCCTGTGGTCGTGTATGGATGTGAGAGTTGGACTGTGAAGAAGGCTGAGTGCTGAAGAATTGATGCTTTTGAACTGTGGTGTTGGAGAAGACTCTTGAGAGTCCCTTGGACTGCAAGAAGATCCAACCAGCCCATTCTGAAGGAGATCAGCCCTGGGATTTCTTTGGAAGGAATGATGCTAAAGCTGAAACTCCAGTACTTTGGCTACCTCATGCGACGAGTTGACTCATTGGAAAAGACCCTGATGCTGGGAGGGATTGGTGGCAGGGGGAGAAGGGGACGACAGAGGTTGAGATGGCTGGATGGCATCACTGACTCGATGGACGTGAGTCTGAGTGAACTCTGGGAGTTGGTGATGGACAGGGAGGCCTGGCGTGCTGCGATTCATGGGGTCAGTCGCAGAGTCGGACATGACTGAGTGACTGATCTGATCTGATCAGTTAAGATTCAGAACTATTCCATCACTACAAAGGTCTACTTGTGTCAACATATTACCAATTCAAATGAAGCGTAGAAATTTTACCTACTTTTAAGTCCTCTAATTATCACTATTCATAGTAATCTTAAATATCCACATCAGACAACACTGTACTTTTACTCTGTCAAACATAACTTAAAACACTCAAGAAAAGAAGGAAAATGTTTTGTATTTTCATTGAGTCTTTCCATTATTCTTTTTTCCTTCTGATGTTTCCAGATCCTTTCTTTAATGTTTTTCTTTCTGTAACAAAAGTTCCCTTGGCTATTTGTTTAGGATTAGGTCTACTAGCAACAAATTCTCTTAGCCTTTCTTAATCTGAGAATGTCTAAACTTCCCCGCATTCCTGAAGGATATTTTTGCTGGATATAAAATTCAGGGCTGATCATTATTTTCTTTCAGCATTTAAAACCATGGTGTCACTTCTTTCTTGGTTTCTCTTGATGGCTTTCTGATGAAAAATACATTGTTGTTTGAATTGTTTCCTCTCTATATGTAAGGTATAGATTCTCTCTCACTGTTTTGAAGGTCATTTCTCTTTACTTTTCAAACATTTTATCATAATGTGTCTTGATGTGACAGCAGTATTATGTGGAAATATATATATATATATGTTTATATATATATATATGTTTTAATATATATATATATATGTTTGCTTTTCAAATATTATCCATGGAATTCAAATACATAGCAAGTAGAGGTCATTAAAAATTCTAAATTCAAAGAGCATACAGTAAGTTACATAACTCATATTGTATACATTTCCTCTATCCCCAACTCCAGGTGTCCAGGATTTGCACACAGTTCTTAACTATTTTTTTCCCATTTATTTTTAGGCTTTTAAAAATTTAAGATGAAAAGTTAAGTACTAAACTATCACTTCCTTGTTATTAGTAATATCTATGGAAAAAGCAAGAGAATTCCAGAAAAACATCTACTTATGCTTCATTGACGACACTAAAGCCTTTGACTATGTGGATCAAAACAAACTGTGGAAAATTCTTAAAGAGATGGGAATACCAAACTACCTGACCTACCTCCTGCAAAACCTATATGCATGTCAAGAAACAACAGAATCAGATATGGCATAATGGACTGGTTCCAAATTGGGAAAGGAGGACATCAAGACTGTATATTGTCACCCTTCTTATTTAACTTCTATGCAGAGTACATCATGAGAAAAGTTGGGCTGGATGAAGCACAAGCTGGAATCAAGATTGCTTGGAGAAATATCAATAACCTCAGAGATGCAGATGACACCACTCTTACGGCAGAAAGTGAGGAAGAACTAAAGTGCCTCTTGATGAAAGTGAAAGAAGAGGGTCAAAAAACTGGCTTAAAACTCAACATTCAAAAAACTAATATCATGGCATCTGGTCCTATCACTTCATGGCAAATAGATGGGGAAAAAGTGGAAACAATGACAAACTTTATTTTTTGGGGCTCCAAAATCACTGCAGATGATGACTTCAGGCTTGAAAGTAAAAGAAGTTTGCTCCTTGGAAGAAAAACCACGACAGCATATTAAAATGCAGAGACATTACAATGCCAACAAAGGTCTGTTTAGTCAAAGCTATGGTTTTTCCAGTAGTCATGTATGGATGTGAGAGCTGGACAATAAAGAAATCTGAGGGCTGAAGAATTGATGCTTTTGAACTGTGGTGTTGGAGAAGATTCTGGAGAGTCCCTTGGACTGCAAGGAGATCAATCCAGTCAATCCTAAAGGAAACCTATCCTGAATATTCATTGGAAGGATTGATGTTGAAGCTGAAACTCCAATACTTTGGCCACCTGATGAGAAGAGCTGACTCACTGGAAAAGGCTCTGATGCTGGGGAAGGTTGAAGGCAGGAGGAGAAAGGGACAACAGAGGAGGAAATGGATGGATGGCATCACTGACTCAGTGGACATGAGTTTGAGCAATTTCTGGGAGATGGTGAAGAATGGGGAAGCCTGGTGTTCTGCAGTCCATGGGGTTGCAAAGAGTTGTACACATCTGAGTGACTGAACAGCAACCACATACATAATAAGTTTTCTTATATATTTGTTGAAAAGTCATTTAATTTTCTTACTTCACAGCAATCAGCCTGTCATGTCAGAACTTAGGTTTTCATTTTATCCTCAGCACTTTTCTACCTTCACAGAAGAGCAGAAAAATATCCTGCAATATAATATTTATAGGCAGGAGTAATTTTTTCAAGCCTTACATCCTCCATCCCAGAAACTAAATAGAACATATAAGATTCTGAATATGAGACTTTTTCCTGAAACATAAAGATTTGTCATGTAAATCAGAACAGGAAAACTTTGGTTTTAAAGTTTCTTTTAATTGCTCATACTTGAATGGTTGAAGGGCAAAATGAAGGAATAAGTAAACTATATTGTTTGAATAGAAAGTGCAAGTTACATGTAGGAAGCAAAGAAAGAAAAAGAAATAAAATTCTCCTTGCAGAAAAGTCTCACTATAAACTTAGAAGATGATTAAAGCTTTTACCCCATTTTATAAAGTCCATGATTAAGTAAATAAATAACCAGTCCACACTGGTAATTAGTTTGTAAGAAATATCATAATTATAGCAGTATTATGAGTATTTCCATTGATGATAACATGGTGTACATTCTGAAGTTTGTCACATAAAAATAACAACTTCAGTACAAGTAAATGTAATTCTACATTTGTCCTCAGATTTTTGCATCGTGTCTGATTGTTCCAGATACTTTTCTAGGAATACCAGAGTGTCTGTAATTCTCATAAGAAATCATTTATATGGGAAAAATAAAATTGTGAAGAGCTTTCTGAAGTTTTGTGGTCTAGGAAATTTCCAGCAGTTCCTAAAAGGTTAATAAAGAGTAGCTATGGTCCCATCACTTCATGGGAAATAGATGGGGAAACAGTGGAAACAGTGTCAGACTTTATCTTTTTGGGCTCCAAAATCACTGCAGATGGTGACTGCAGTCATGAAATTAAAGGACGCTTACTCCTTGGAAGGAAAGTTATGACCAACCTAGATACCATATTAAAAAGCAGAGACATTACTTTGCCAACAAAGCTCCATCTAGTCAAGGCTATGGTTTTTCCAGTGGTCATGTATGGATGTGAGAGTTGGACTGTGAAGAAAGCTGAGTGCCGAAGAACTGATGCTTTTGAACTGTGACGTTGGAGAAGACTCTTGAGAGTCCCTTGGACTGCAAGGAGGTCCAACCAGTCCATCCTATAGGAGATCAGTCCTGGGTGTTCATTGGAAGGACTGATGCTAAAGCTGAAACTCCAATACTTTGGCCACCTCAGTTGAAGAGTTGACTCGTTGGAAAAGACCCTGATGCTGGGAGGGATTGGGAGCAGGAGAAGAAGGGGACGACAGAGGACAAAATGGCTGGATGTCATCACTGACTCAATGGACATGAGTTTGGGTGAACTCTGGGAGTTGGTGATGGACAGGGAGGCCTGGTGTGCTGTGATTCATGGGGTCGCAAACAGTCGGACACCACTGAGCGACTGAACTAAACTGATTATTATATGATGTTATTGTGTTTTCTTTCTAAGCATGCAAAATTGAAATTTGAGTATTTTCCTTCTTTTAACAATGATCAATTGTTTTTTAAGATAATGACACATATTTTCTCTCCAATAGAATGTAATGCCCTCCTTCTCCCTCTTTCTCTTTCTATCCTCATCTTTATCTGCACCCTGAGAACCTCATATGTGACATTTTCACACTATCCTTTGTCTACATCCCTCTAACATGAATTCCCTGCTCTTGCCATTTCAAATGACCTGGAGCAAGTTGAGTTCATTCATCACTTTAGAGCTTTGTTCTCACCGTTTTTTCTGTTAGAAATGTGTCCATCCAGTGTCCTCTCTACCTATTCAAATATCCAAACCTAAATATTTAGTTGAAATCTTGCCCATTCAACAAAGACTTCTTGTCTACTTCATTTGACAACATAATTCAGTATCCTCTTGTAAAGGCCAACAAAAATCTCTTATGCCCCATTATAAGGGGTAATTGTCTTTACCTGAGATCTCATTTGATTTTAAGTTACTGATGCTGCCAATTATGTCAGTTTGTGTTTACTTGTTCATCAGGAACTCTCAGCTTCAAAATAGGTCCATTCTAGCAGTTATAGAATACTTCAAAATATGCTAATTTCTCCTCTAAATTGATATATGAATTGACTGACTTTGCTACCCCTATTTTCCCTTTTTACTATCATATATATTTATAACTAAGTTTTTGCATTCTAAAAACACGACAAAATTTTATTTCACAAAAATTAACCCTCCAAAGGAAATCCTTGTAAAAACATTGAAAAATCAAAAAATAGGAAAAAAATAAAACACATATAATTAACTGTAAATCATCATCCAAAATAACCACTTCAGATATTTAGATTTATTCACTTTACTGTTTTCTATTAATTTTGTTTTTATGATTTTAACAGGTTTGGCTAAAATATAATTTTATATTTAAAATTAGTCTTATATGAGTATTTTCAAGTCATTAGACATTATTTGGAAACATAGTGTTCAGTGGCTTTGTAATAGTGTATCACATGAATGTATCATTATTTGATTGAAGGGTTTTCATACAGTTGGTCATTCATGCTGTGATCAATGTTAAAGATTTTACCAAGAAGTGCTTAGTCACTCAGTTGTGTCTGACTCTTTGCAACCTGATGGACTGTAGCCTGCCAGGCTCCTCTGTCCATGGGAATTCTCTAGGCAAGTATACTGGCATGGATTGTCATGCCCTCCTCCAGGAGATCTTTCCAAGCCAGGGATTGAACCCAGGTCTCCCATATTGCAGACAGATTCTTCACCACTGAACCACAAGGACAGAGTTTTGTTATAAATATCTTCATTGTTAATTGTTGAAGATCATATTATCAATGTAAATATGGAACCAAAAATCTCAATTCATATGTTGCACATATTTCTAAATTTACTAATTATTCGTATTTGTAGTCAAATTTCTCTTCACACAAATTTCTCTGTTCATTTGGCAATTTTGATCATTGTGAGTTTTTTTACATTAACACTATGCATTTCTGTACATCACTTCAATAATTCTGGGAGAAGATATATGAGTAAATAAATAAAGTAATAGATGAATGCTGTCTAGGTTGGTCATAGCTTTTCTTCCAAGGAGCAAGTGTCTTTTAATTTCATGACTGCAGTCACCACCTGAAGTGATTTTGGAGCTCCCCAAAATAAAGTCTGTCACTGTTTCCATTGTTTTCGTTTCAATTTGCCATGAGGTGATAGGACCAGATGCCATGATTTTAGTTTTTTGAATGTTGAGTTTTCAGCCAACTTTTTCACTCTCCCTTTTCACTTTCATCAAGAGGCTTTTTAGGTCTTCTTTGCTTTTTTTTAGCTTCTTTTTAGTAGCTTCCTCGCAAGCTCCAGGAGTTGGAGATGGACAGGGAAGCCTGGTGTTTTGCAGTCCATGGGGTTGCAAAGAGTTTTACACAACTGAGCCACTGAACTGAACTGAATAGATGAATGGATATATTTCCAAGCCAAATTTATCTCTCCTTCTAAAAATCATATTTGAATATCTATTATATTATTTCACAGCTTTTTGTTTTGTTTTTCTTTTTTTTCTTCTTTATCAATGGTGTTATTTTTCTCTTGAAATAAGTTGAAAATTCCCTTTAAGAAGACACTATAATGTTTCTTCTAAATCTCTATATTTTTATCACATTTGTGGGAATATAATTACAAGTCATAGTGTATTTGCTGGTTGACAATTACTTTACAGTTCACACATACACAGAAGAAGAAGACAGCATATTAATAAAGAAGTAGTATTAACTATTGTGGTGAGAATGCAGGTCACCATAAACTTTCTTGTCCTGTCCTGAGTGGTAACATCTCGACAGTTGAAAACAGTCTTTCCCCACTTTGTCCTCATCTGGTAGCATTAAATGGTGACAGCACCACATGGAACTCTTTCCCAAATTCTGTCCCTAACATCTCAGCTATCACACTTCAGGACATTGACTCCCTAGAGTTTCTAAATATCATGACAATGAGATCATTCAGTTGTCAGATCTCAAAACTCTGGGCTATGTAGATATGTGTTCTTCACTCAACCAAGAGAGATGCTTGGACCATGAAGGGTGACTGAGGGGTCAGATGGCAAGAGGGTTTGGAGGAGAATGGGCCATACCAGACCAATAGCATGGATACGACTCTGGGGTGAAGTGGATTAGCTCAGTAAACAATCACATTGAGCGTCCAGACTATGATCTATAAATATTTCTTTCCCACTCATCATAATTAGTACTCCTTGGAAACAGAAACAATTTCAGAATGCTTTTATTGTTCTGTCACTAAGTTGTGTCCCACTGTTTGCAACTCCGTGGACTGGAGCAGGCCAGGTTCCTCTGTCCTCCTATATCTCCTGGAGTTTGCCCAAACTCATGTCCATTGAGTTGGTAATGCTATATAACCATCTCATCCTCTGCTGCCCCCTTCTCCATTTGCCTTCAATGTTTCCCAGCATTGTAGTCTTTTCCAATGAGTCAACTCTTTGCATCAGCTGGCCAAAGTATCAGAGCTTCAACTTCAGGGTCAGTCCTTCCAGTGAATATTCTGGGTTGATTTCCTTTAGGATTGACTGGTTTGATCTCCTTGCAGTCCAAGGGACTCTCAAGAGTCTTCTCCAGCACTGCAGTTTGACAGCATCAGTGCTTTGACACTCAGCCTTCTTTATAGTCCAGTTCTCACATCCATACTTGACTACTGGAAAAACCATAGTTTTGACTATACAGACCTTTGTGGGCAAAGTGATGTGTCTGCTTTTTTTTTTTTTGTAATATGCTGTCTAAGTTGTCATAGCTTTTCTTCCAAGGAGCAAGTGTCTTTTAATTTCATGGCTGCAGTCACCATCCACAATGATTTTGGAGCCCAAGAAAATAACATATGTCACTGCATACACTTTTTCCACTTGAAATGAAATGATGGGATCATATGCCATGATCTTTGTTTTTTGTTTTGTTTTTTTTTTTTAATATTGAGTTTCAGGAAGCTTTTTCACTTTCCTCTTTCACCCACATCAACAGACTCTTTAGTTTCTCTTCACTTGCTGCCATTAGAGTGGTTAACATTTGCATATCTGAGGTTGTTGATATTTCTCCCAGCAATCTTGATTCCAGCTTGTGCTTCATTCAGCCTGGCATTTCACATGATGTACTCTGCATTTAAGTTGAAGAAACAGACTAAGATATACAGCATTGACCTACTCCTTTCCCAATTTGGAACCAGTCTGTTGTTCCATGTTTGGTTCTAACTGTTACTTTTTGACCTGCACACAGATTTTCCAGGAGGCAGGTGAGGTGGTCTGTATTCTTATCTCTTGGAGAATTTTACACAGTTTGCTGTGATCCACACAAAGGCTTAAGTGTAGTCAATGAAGCAGATGTAGATTTTTTAAAAAATATATATAATTTCCTTGCTTTCTTCATGATCCAGTGAATGTAGGCAATTTGATCTCTGGTTCCTCTGCCTCTTCAAAATTCAGTTTTTATATCTGGAAGTTCTTGGTTCATTTACTGTTGAAACCTAGCTTGAAGGCTTTTGAGCATAACATTGCTAGTATGTGAAATGAGTGCAGTTGTATAGTAGTTTGAATATTCTTTGGCATTGCCCTTCTTTGGTTTTGGATTGAGAACTGACCTTTTCCAGTCATGTGGCCACTACTTAGTTTTTCCAAATTTGCTGATATATGGAGTGCAATACTTTAACAGTATCATCTTTTTTTTTTTTTTAATTTTTTATTCCTTTATTTCTCATGTGTTCCCCATCCTGAACCCTCCTCCCTCCTCCCTCCCCATACCATCCCTCTGGGTCGTCTTTTAGGTTTGGGGCAGAAAGTATGTAAGATAGATTTGAACCTGCTTCATGTACCAGGGAACAAAGAACTTTCCAAAGCTATTAGGGTCATGTCTAAAATACACAGGAACCAGCCAAAGAGGATTCCTCTGGCCAAGGAAAGAGGACACTTGGTACGTCAACAAGAGTGAGATCTGATGAGAGGATGGAAACACATCAAGACAGTGAGGGTGGGGACTTGCCCCGCAGTTCAGTGGTTAAGACTTTGCCTCCCAGTGCAGGGGGTGTAGGTTTGACCCTTGGTCAGTGACCTAAGATTACACATGCCTTTCAGCCAAAAAAACAAAACATAAAACAGAAGCAATACTCTAACAAATTCAATAAAGCCTTTAAAAATGATACACATACAAAAGACTTAAAAAAACAGGATGCACTTCCTCTGATTTTTTATATATGGTACCACTTACCCACCTACTTTCCATTTTCTAAAAATAGCTCCCTCCTCTGATCTCATTGCTTCAGCTCTTCTATCCGTTATTGACATTTTCTGCATGTTCATTAAACACTTTGAGTGTCTGAAACATCAGTAAAGAGAAACATGTTTTGTATCCCATATTTAATCTATGAAGTCTGAGACATATTTTTAAGAAAACATAGACTCACAAACATATAACAGACATAATTACTTTAACAGCAGAACAAGCGGCTCTGGCAGACTTAAAAAAAAAAAAAAACTGTTTAAAGTAAGTTTGGTTTTCTTTGTATGCCTGAAGCAGGGCACTCAAAGCTGGTACTCTGGGACAACCCAGAGGGATGGGATGGGGAGGGGGCTTGGAGGGGGCTCAGGATGCGGGGACACATGTACACCCATGGCTGACTCATGTCTATGTAAGGCAAAAGCCACCACAATATTGTAATTAGCCTCCAAATAAAATAAATAAGTTAATTTTAAAAAGATGACTCTCTGTCTTGTTCCAATTTTATTTTTCTCATGCATTTAATTTCTAATTTGAATAGAAAGCTGACTGCTTCACAGAAAACACCTTCCTGTATGGTTTATGTCTATAAAGAGAGTTATGTCATTTCCAGAATTGTCTCTACTTGTTCTCAATGGAAGCTAAGTAGTGGTTTCAGTTAGAATTTCCGGGCTGCTACAATGTGACTGCTTATCCACCCTCCTCCTCAAAAATCCTTTTTTATTGTTTTAGTCCCTCAGTCATGTCCAGCTCTTTTAAGATCCCAGAGACTGTAGCCCACCAGGCTTCTCTGTCCATGGGGTTTCCCAAGCAAGAACACTGGAGTGGGCTGCACTTTCCTTCTCTAGGGGATCTTCCCCACCAAGGAAGTAAACCTGCATCTCCTGCATTGGCAGGTGGATTCTTTATCAGTGAGCCACTGGAAAGTCCAAAAATCCTTAATTATATAATATTTTAAGGGCACATTCATTTGTGTTAGTCATACATGCTATGGCTTGACTAGAAGCCATTTGATGCAGAAATAGAAACACTGAACAGTGTAGAAGAAGGTCAATGGAGAATAGCAAAGATAACACTGGGTCTGGGTTCAAATAGTGGCTGTATTTCATCTACAATTTGAGTGAAGCATTTCACTAAATGAGTCTATCTCTTCATGTGTAAACTTATGTCATTGGAAAACATCACAGCCTTCTGTTCCTAAATGTTCTGTGATTCTTTATCACTGAAATAACCTGGCTTACATACTGATTTTATGTCAAAATATTTTTCATTCTTGGAATGGAAAGATGCTATTTAAAAAAGGAAAAATCTTTCCCAAATTTCCAAAAAAAAGCATTCCTAAATTTCAGTATGTATTTTTAACTCAAAACATCTATTCCAAAATGTTGTTTAATGGTGCCAAATTAAAATATTTTGAAAAATAAATTCTATTTCTTACAAGGTTTGCTCCATAATACCAAATATACTTTTGATACATGATTATATAATAATCTAATACTTATATATAAATTGCCCAACTTTGTGTTTCACAAATGTAACTATGCCCAACTCCCATATGGAAATTTTTAGAAATGTTATTTCTTAGACTCCACATAGAGATGCCAGTTCAGTAGGCTGGGTTAGGTTCATAGTCCCTTTTATTAAACAACCAGGCAATTCTGATGTAGTTCCCATGTATCACCTTTTGAAAATAATGACCAAATACTCTATTTAGAATTTCTTTCCATAATAGTATTATTTGATAACTAAAATTATTTTAAATTTATACAAAATGCAAAGGTAGAACACAATCCCTCATGTAATCAAACAAAAATCTCTTACTTGCATTTAATATATGATATATTTTTAAAAAGGATATGTCTCAAAATTTGAAACTTTGCTTGTCAGACTTACCGTGTGTTTTTTGCTCATGTTACATTGATATAAAGAGAAAACTCAGGTTTAAAATACCCGTCTATCTATCCACCTGTCATCTATCTATCTATCTGTAATGACATGATCATTACAGCTTCACTCTAGTTTGCATATTAGCCAGTCCTGGGAGAGCTTTTCTTATTCAGAGAGTACAAAATGACAAAAGAGAAAGACAAACTAAAGTCCTGGTTTAAACAAGTACTCATTTTACACAAGCATTCTTGGTACCAGCAACAAAAAGAAAGAACATGAAGAAATACAAGAGGCATAGACAATATGTTTGCTTGACTGTAGGATTAACTATTCAGCTTTACTCAAAGAGCAATTTGGTTTTATTCAAAGACAAATGGCATGTAAACATGTACCCAGGGAATTTCACAGCTGAAATAAGTACTCTTATAGCTTCATAAATAGATATATATCTAAATTAAAGGTGTATACTCCTGTTATTAACTAGCATATTACTGGAATGTAATATATAATGCTAATTTCTACATTTGGATTTCTCAAAGCCAGATTTTTTTTAGGGAAATTCTAATGCTAAAGTAAAGATGTGTGGTACTGAAAAAAGATATACTGAGAGACATGGAAGAAGAAAACAAATTATTTGATTTTCTAAGCCAAAAGAATATGCCCCAAACAGGAAGAAGCTAGAAATTTTCATAGCTTTTTCATAATTGTTACAAAAACTGATCCTTCTATGAGCAATACATTTCAACAAATTACAAAGATAAATCATCCAGAGTATATTTCATCACAGCAATGGAATCAAAATAGTTAACAAGAATAACAATGACAAAGACAATAATTACAACTATAAAATCCCCAACCTCTTAAAAATTGAACACATTTAAAAATAATTCACCAGTTAGAGATTAGAAAAAATAAAAGTGTTAGAACTGCATTTTAAAGAAAATAAAACATAACTAAGGTGTGATCAACTCAAACATTATTAAGGGAAATTTATATCCTTAACTCCATATATTAATAAAGAAGTTTAAAAATCAATGAGCTAAACTTTCAACTCAATAAGTTATAAAAAGAGCAGAAAATTAAACTCAAATTAAAGAGAGAAATAGTAAAGAAAACAAATGTACAGCAGACTGTCACATAGGATAGAAACTAGTTCAGTGATGAAATTAATCAGACAGACTCATGTTTAATTAAGAAGAAAGGGAGAAAAAACACAAGTTATCTACAGTAAGAACAAGAAAGGGAAAAAATGGTAATAATCTGGCCAACAGTGAAAAGCATAGTAAGTGGGTACAATAAACAAACTATGGCTAATCAATTTGGCAATTTGAATAAAATAAATAGATGTATTTAAAAATATAATTTACCACACTCAAAAGAAAAATAAATAGAAAACTCCTTTGTTCAACATTTTCAACATTATACAGAGCTGGGTTTCTTTGTTTTTTATATTGACAAAAATACTCAAAAAATCATGAGAAATGCACAGGCCCAAGATAATCCAAGACAATCTGATGAAAACTAAAGAAAGGAAGGATTTAAACTGACAGAAGTTCTCCTACAAAACTGCAGTGATTGAAACCCTGTGGTTTAAATAGCGGAAATTTCAGAAATAGGACAGTGCATACACACTCACCTATTATATGACAAAAGTCACACTGAAGTCAAAGGAGTAAGATATGCCACTTCAGTAGACAATTATAGTTTTATCGCTAAGTCATGTCTGACCCTTTGAGACCACTTGGACTGCATCACACCAGACTTCCTTGTCCTTCAATATCTCCTAGAGCTTGCTCAAATTCATGTCCATTGAGTCGGTGATGCTATCTAACCATCTCATCCTCTGCCACACCCTTTTCCTTTCACCTTCAACTTTTCCCAGCATCAGGATCTTTTCCAAAGAGTCAACTTTTTGCATCAGGTGGCCAAAGTATTGGAGGTTCGTCTTCAGCATCAGTCCTTCCAATGAGTATTCAGAGTTGGTTTCCTTCAGGATTGACAGTAGAGAATAGACGTTGTCAATAGACGTTGTCAATAGACATTTTCAGCAGACAGTATCAAGTGAATTAGATATGTGTATGGATAAGAGTAGACAGTTTGTGTGTTCCATCTGTAAGAATCAGTAGAAAATATAGTGCAGATTTAAAGGTAAATGGCAAGTAAGCTATTAGGGAACAGAATAAAGGGAAACATTATCATTTTGGTGAGGGCAAACATTTCTCAACAAAATGTAGAAAGCACTAACGATGCTTTTTCATTTTTTATTTATTTTTGACTATATTAAAATAAATTGGGCTATATTAATTTGATTATATGAAAATAAATCATGCTTCTCAAAAAGACATTATTAAGAGAGCAAAAAGGCAGATTAACAGATTCAGAAACTATATTTTGCTTTGCACGCACCTGACTTGATCCCTATCCAAAATATATAAATAATATTTATAGATCTATATTTATATACATAATAATTAAACAGTGCAATAGGAAAATGCATTAAAAATTCAGCAGAACCTTACTGAAGATGATAACACATGGCAAAAAATAAATAATAGAAATATCTGTTTTAACCAGCAAGAAAACCCAAATCAAAATCATAGTGTTCTAACACAAATCCTAAGATGACTACAGAGAAATAATCTTTATTTTAGTGACCAAACGTTTTCAAGGATTTCAAGTTAAGCAACAAGAATCCTCTCTGGCTGCTGCTACGAGTTAACCTGGTGCATTTACATAAGAAACTGTCAACAGTATCTAGTAAAAGTACCAGAAATCCAATGTATGATTCAGTATCCATTCCTAGCTATGCCTACAGTAAAAATACACCGAAAGTTGGTTGATCTTCTGAGGACCAGGGTTGGAATGCACACCCCACCATCCTTGGATCCAAGGACTGTGTAGGTTTTGTCACACTGGGTATGAGTTATTTTGTCCTCTATTTATAATCTAGATATAATTGCTTTTATCCACAGTAATTAGAAAATAAGCTAAAATAGATTTGATTAAGCTAGTACATACTATTCAGAGTCCTTTATTTATTAAAGCAATTTTATTGAAGTATAGTTGATTTATAACGTTGTGTTAGTTTCAGTAGTACAGCAAATGATTCAGTTATACATATATATTTATAACATAAATATATATATATATATATTACATTCTTTTACATTATAGGTTATTACAATATACTGAGTAGAGTTCCTCATGCTATACAGTAGATTCCCATTGATTGTCTATTTTATATAGTAGTGTGTATATTTTAACCTCAAACTCTTAAGTTATTCTCACCCTATCCTTTGTTAACCATAGGTTTGTTTTGTATGTCTATGAATCTGTTTCTGAATTCTAAATAAGTTCATTTGTATCATTGTTTTTTAGATTCCACATTCTACAAACAAGCGATATCATAACAATATTTGTCTCTATCCAACTTACTTCATTTAGTAATGCAGACAATTTTAAAACAGCGTATTTTCTTATAATCTGAAGAACATCAGGTTTGTTATTCCTTTACTAGTGTTCAACCACCTTCCTATTATATCCTGACAAGAATTTTTCAGGTTCAGGACTTTTTAGGCTCTTGTGGTCCCATAATTACAGCTTGCAGTAACTCCTAAGTGGCAGCGGTATTGACAAAAAAGTACCAGCAAGAGTTTTGAAGCGCTGGGATGCTGAGATGCTCATCTGTGTAGACCGTTTTTGTTGCTCATCATTGTTTTTGAGACTTACCACCACAGAATGGTCATGTTTAATTTGGTGCCACATTCATACCATCTAAAATGTAGCTTTAATTGAATTTGGCTAAGTAATACTTTCGTTTTATGAATGATGGCATTGAATCTCAGTTAATCAGTTTCTCCAGAGTCATACAAATAGTATGTGACATAGTCATGTTCAGTGTATGTAAATTTACATTTCTAAACAAACCTTGTATGCAATCTGTACACTCCAATTCATTGATTGTACAGCCAGTGGTTCCAAAAATGTTTTTTGTTTGTTTGTTTTCTTGTTAGCCAGGTTCAGATGTTAGCCTAGGAATTCACTAAACGGAGGAACTCACTTTTCCTGTTTAAATTCTCCAAGATTCAGTTTTTAATTTGTAAAATGGAGCTCCTGAATGATAAGTTTGTATAAATGTATAAATAAGTTTCTATAGACAATGTTCTTAGTTTACCTGATATTACTAATTTCGATTGAGTTGAATTCATCTATATTTCACTACAATTTTTAAATTTTTACCTTACATTAGTTTGGAGACATCTAAGACTAAGAA
The DNA here is from genome assembly GCF_002263795.3 of Bos taurus. Lineage (NCBI taxonomy): Eukaryota > Metazoa > Chordata > Mammalia > Artiodactyla > Bovidae > Bos > Bos taurus. The sequence goes on along the minus strand of NC_037344.1, from coordinate 42,977,247 downwards.
TTAGATCAACTAAGAAATAAATTGCAAATAAACATTTTCATAAAATATACACATACATGGTTAGTCCTACATCTTTTCAAGACACAATCTCTTTCTTTTTTTCCCTCAAGGTAAATGACCATAAAACTCACTAAACAGAGGTAGTTTATCATAATTTATTTGTTAAATTAATAGGGCTGTAAAAATGATACTAAATGATAATTAAGCCGAGTAATATATCAGGAACAAATAGCTCAGTCATGTCAGACTCTTAGCGACCCCATGGACTGTAGCCTACCAGGCTCCTCTGTCCATGGGATTTTCCAGGCAAGAGTACTGGAGTGGGGTGCCATTGCCTTCTCCGAATATAAGTTTAAGTGAAAGTTAAACTAGCATCTGAGAGCTAGACACTATTGTGCCTTGTTAGGATCACAGGCATTTTCTTTTTTCTTTTCAAATTATAGATACATTGAGTCAGTGCATCTTTTAAATTAGGAATCACTGTTTTGCTCAATTTGACTTTTGCTACTAGACTCCAGATTATTTATAATGTCTACTTTTTACTGTTAACATAACATATTAACAAAACATTTTCATGAGTGAGTGAGTGAAGTCGCTCAGTCGTGTCCAACTCTTTGCGACCCCATAGACTATAGCCTACCAGGCTCCTCCGTCCATGGGATTTTCCAGGCAAGAGTACTGGAGTGGGTTGCCGTTTCCTTAATTAAGAATGAGAATCTAACCAAACAGAGTTAAATTTAAGAACTACTGAATTACCCAGAAAATATCCAGCTTCTTTGTTCTAAATCAGTAACCAAATTCTGAGAGGGTTTGCTATTGCTACAGTCTTTGAAAAAACAGTCTAGGGTGCCAAGATCAACTGCTAAAAAAAAAAAAAAAAAGAAAGAAAGAAAATAATAATACCAAATATCAAAAGCTATTTTTCACAGTTCAACTCTGAAACAGAGGATTGTATAAACAATACTTGTTATAGTCATAACAAAAACCCAAAGTTTTGTGTCAAAGCAAGAATACTTTTGAGCCTTTTAAAATTCCAGCTCAAATGGGATCCCTAATTAAAATATTAAAAACCGAAAAGGGGCGGCTTGAGGTGCCAGGATTAAGGATAAGATAATTGGAGGTGAAAATCCCATGTTTGAACCATAATTCAATAAACACATTTATTATGCTAGCTTTAAGGTGTTATTCCTGAGTGGCTTTTAGATAGCATAGCATTTAGCTTCAGTTTTGCTAAGTAGCATCTCTGAATTTAGATTATGAAAAGACTTGTTTCCAACCATCCTTAGTAGCTTCCATTTCTACTCAGAGTGGTGTGGAGGGAAGGTGTGGGTTTCATTAACAGTTCCATGTACTATTTCTAAACCCAAATAACTTACTGATTTTGAGAAAGAGGCTTTAAATAAAAACCCTGTAATTTAAGATGGAACATTCTATCCCTCATTATTATGAATGTTCTGAGAATCAAATTTGAAACAAAGTATGCATATCTTTTCAAAAGGGAATTTCCATCAAATGTATGGAATTGTTTTTATTACTGTTATATTAGTATTATTGTGAGTATGATTTGATCCTAGAGATAGTGTCCAAGTGTTAGGAAAGCTGAACTTCTGCTATTTTTGCAACTAATGAATGAAGCAGTGCTATCAGAAGGCCATAGTTTTCTAAGGGAAGAAGAGATGAAGGTTAGTCAATTACCAGATTGGATTGTAAAGAGGTCATTGATGGGCTTTCAGTTTTCAATAAGGAATAAGGGACAGTATGGTCATTTCAGGGCAAGAAGCTCTGTTTAGAATCTTTAGTTTTAGTTTTAAATAGCAATTCATCTAAATATTACCCAGTAACATAACTTGGGTTTCCCTTGCAGCTCAATTGGTAAAGAAGCTGCCTCTAATGCAGGAGAGCAGGGGACCAATGGGAAGATCCCCTGGAGAAGGAAATGACAGCCCACTCCAATATTCCTGCCTGGAGAATCCCAAGGATAGAGGAGCCTGGCAGGATAAAGTCTAGTCCATAGTATCACAAGAGTTGAACGCAACTTAGCAACTAAACCACCACCTTACCTTAAGGAAAATTAAAGACAATTCAAATGAAAGACTTGAATATTCTTAATGATGGGAATTTGAATTGCTTGTTTTTCTTATGTGACACAATCCTAATTCATATTTTCATAAATGAAATATACAAGTTGTACATGTTTTCACCACTGTCTGTAATATTTCAAGCTAAATTATAGCTATATGAATATTATATTTTGTTTATTCATTTCACCAAAGACAAATAAATAGGTATTTCTGAAATCACTGTTTAGTAGCTCCTTTCTAATTCAGCAGTTAAAGCCTGGTTAGTTAACAGCTAGTTCTAGTATGTGCTGTGCTCAGACAGTTGTGTCTGACTTTGCAGCCCCATGGACTGTAGCCAACCAGGCCCCTCTGTTCATGGGATTTCCCAGGCAAGAAAACTGGAGTAGGTTATCATTTCCTTCTTCAGGGTATCTTCCTGAGCGAGGGATTGAATCCACATCTCTTACAACTCCTGCATTGGCAGGCAAATTCTTTACCACTAGGGCCACCTTGCAAGCCCTAGTTTTAGGAGATTTATTATTTAACCACTACATGATTTATTATTTAATCACTAGTACCCATTATTTGATGGTCATGTGCTAGGTGTGGGGAGTATGTGGACTAATAAAATCTGCTCTGTGGCTGAGAGAAAGGCCCAACTCCTAGTGGAGAGATATTAATCATCATTTATGTCTTGCATTGTGTTATATACATGCCTGAGAAACAGTTACCTTAGACTTCAGAGACCAAGAAGGCATTTGAGAAGTAATTTTCATGCTGTTCTGAGCTCGACAGAAGGTGATTCTAAAGGAAGAACTATAAGGTATGTTCATATAGTTGATGTGAAGCAGCTGTTTTGATGGGCTGTTATTTTAGCCTTTGCTGTTGTTCAGTCTCCCAGTCATGTCTGACTCTCTGCGACCCCATGGACTGCAGCACACCAAGCTGCCCTGTCCCTCACTATCTCCTAGAGTTTGTCCATAGTCATATTTATGTCTTTTAAATTCAGACTCTAAATTTGTATCTATTTAAAAAAAATTTTTTTTTGGATCATAATTGATTTACTATGTTGTATTAGTTTCAGGTGTAGAGCAAAGTGACTCAATTATACATAAACAAGTGTCCATTCCTTTTTAGATTCTTTTCCCATATAAGCCATTACAGAGTATTGAGTAGACTTCCCTGTGATATACAGTAGATCCTTGCTGTGCGGTGCTCAGTTGCTCAGTCATGTCTGACTCTTTGCAATCCCATGGACTGTAGCCCATCAGGCTCCACTGTCCACGGGATTCTCCAGGCAAGAATATTGGAGTGGGTTGCCATGCTCTTCTTCAGGGGATCTTCCCAACCCAGGGATCAAACCCAGGTCTCTTGTATTGCAGGTGGATTTTTTTACCATCTGAGCCACCAGTGAAGCCCACAATGGGTCCTTATTAGTTACTTATTTTATACAGAGTAGTTTATCTCTACCCTAACCCCATGTCTATTTTAATTATCAAGGAATTTGCAAAAGATGAATATCTACCCCCATCCAGAGGCACACTGCAACCTTGAGCCTTTCTCATCTCTGATCCTGAAGACCAGTCTGGGGTTAGGAATGGCGGGTGAGGGGAATACTTAGTGGTGGAAGTCAGAGCAGAGAGAGAGTGGGGGTGGCTGAAGGGGAAATCATGTTACTGCCATCCGAATAACCTCAAATGACCGTGGCTACACATTACACTTAATCATCTCAGGAAGGGCCACCCATCTCTCTAGGTAAAGTTTCTCTCAATTTTCAAAGTTCGTTTACATCTAGATCTGTTTCTTAAATTCTCAGTTTCTTTCTTTGTTCACAATAATCATAATTTACTTTCAACTAGTAAATGGATTTGACTACATAATAAGTGTATTTGAATTACCATATCTTCCTAGACGTGATTGCTTGTGTTTTTCATGGGCTTTCTAAGCCAGATAATCATATTGAGTATGGATAGATTATCACTGGGGTCTGACTGATGACTGAAAACATTAATAGTATGGAGTAAAATGATTAGATCACAGAGGACGACTCTCACCACAATGGTCCTGGGAAATAGAGTAAGGCAGGTAAACTTTAATTTATACAACCTCATACCTTTTCTTTCTTTCTCTATCATCTTTCTCCTTCACGTGTGAGCACTAACTATTCCTAGGTTCCCCCTCTCCAGTAAAAGTCCTCTCATGGAGCACCATATCCTGCTCCAAGCATATCTCTTCTTTCCCCCAATATTAGCTTTAGACATTGCCTGCGAAAATATTTAATTATACTTGCCACATTCATCTGTCTACACCCTCAGATTTTAATCTAGTCTTACTTCCTCTGTAAACTCTCATCACCATAAAAATGTGTTTACCTTTAAAACACATTGCATGCAGTCTACACTAATGTACTTAGTAGCCAAGCCAGAGGTGCCCCACAGCACACTAGACATCAGGAATAAAGAGAAGGTGAATCCTGAATCTTATGGTTCAATATGTGTTTCATCTGTGTTCTCCAGAGAAAGAGAAAAATAATTTGTTTATACAGAGAGATTGATTGATTGATTGATTGATTGTAAGGAATTGGCCTATTCAGCTATGGAGGTTGAGAAGTCCCCAGTGGGCTGGAACGAGGCAAGCTGATGGTGTAAATTTTACCCCGTGTTTTAGTCTGAAGGCAGGAGAAGACAGATATCTCAGCTTGTAGACACAGAGAGAATAAACCCTCCCTCACCTTGCCTTGTGTTCTATTCAGGCCTTCAGTGGATTAGTAGAGGCCCACCACATAGAGGAGGGCAGTCAGCTTTACTCAGTCTACAGATTCAAATGTTTATCACATCCGGAGACATCCTCACATACCCAGAACCATGTGTAACCAAGTGTTTGAATTCCCTGTGGGCCAGGTAAATTGATATATAAAATTAAGCACCATAGTTTGTGTAGAAATATGTTAAATCAAGTCAAGCAATTCAAAGATTCAAAGCCTTAAAAGTAAATGAGGGTACAGATTTGACTGTGGCCCAACTGTCTCCAAAGAGAGGCATTATTTCCACCACATTTTGACAGAGTTAAATGAGGAGATTATCTGAAATAACAGGACAAGACTATATACTTTCAGGGACTTCCCTGGTGGTCCAGTGGTTAAGACTCCATGCTCCAATGCCAGGGGCCTGGGTTCGATCCCTGGTTAGAGAACTAGATCCTGCATGACACAGCAAAAAGTCTGCACGGGGCAATGAAGAGTCCACATGCTGCAACTAAGACCTGACACAGCCAAAAAAAAAAAAAAAGCAAAACCAAGGCCAGCAGGAGTGAGGTGGAAAGGCAGCTAAGACCTGAGGGATGATATTCAGGTGAGACTCTTCCTTCCTCCATCGTAATGCTGTTAAGTTTCCACCTATGCCCAGATGCTACACAGGGAGAAGAAAAGGGACCCAAGGAAAGGTAAGAGTCCTTAAATTAACTGGAGTCAGAATCTTCATATTTCTAAGTAGATCTGCAGGTCAAATCATTCATGAATAATGGATTTCCATGATAGAAAACAAAGAGAGAGATGTTTCTGCCCATTAGAATTATACAAATGGTTACAGAAAACACTGTTTGTATTCATTTTAAATGCATAAAGTCATTTTATTTTCTAAACAAGACTTTGAGGTAGGTACTATTTTTATAACCAACTTGGAAATGAGCAAACTGAAAAGAGCACTGAACAGCTGCAAGTACTGCCCTTTGTGATGGAAGTGGTTCCCTCCTGCTTAACTCTATACTCAATTTTTCTTTTCTTATTTTCTATCTCCACTATTCAAAGCATGCACCCCTGTTGACAATAACTATTATATCTCTTGCTTGTTCTATTTTTAATGTAACCACTTGGAATCTTTAGACTTTTATGTTTCTATCCTTGACAACACAGCTCCCTCCTGCCCCATAATTTTTTTTATTTGTGAGGTTTCATGTTATCAGGCAAGATGAGTTAGTAAAAGTTTCCACTCTCCATGTTTCATGTCCAAAGAGTGCATTTATGCTAGTGAACTTTCACAGGGTAGCCATAACAATTAATTCACAGAGTTTTATAAAGTGAATAGAAGGGGAATACATGATTCATGAGTTCAAGGGCCAGAATAACAAGGTCCCAAAATCAAATGGATTGGTTAAAAGACATATAACATCCTGCACTACAGTTTATTCAACATATTGACCATATAAAAAATGTGTTTCCTTTACTGATTGGAGGTCAAACAAGTATAAACTTAATTTAGCCAAATTAGGATTTTAGGAATGATAACATCATTTAGGATAAGGGCATAGACATGGGAACATGATGGTACCAGTTCATTAGTTTATCAGCTGTGTAATTTGAGACAGATTCCTTAACTTCTCAAGTCACAATTTTTTCATTGATAAAATAAGAATCATAATATCCATGTGCCATAGAATTTATGGGGAGGTTTGGTATATTATAAAGTGTGCTTCTTGGCTCAGGGTAGAAAACAGAAGAATCACTAATCATCATATTCACTATCATTCTCCACCATTCACCTAATCTCTTCTTAAAAAAAACATTACTAAGTACAGGTGATCCATGAACCATGCAGGGGTTAAGGGCAAAACTTCTTATGGATAGACCTGCTCAGTTCAGACCCAAGTTGTTTCAAGGGTCAATTGTGTTTACATTGTTTCAGGCTATTGAGACACATTAATGAACAAACAGGGATGGACAACTGTCTTAGTCCATGCAGGCTGTTACAATGAAATAACGCAAACAAGGTGGCTTGTGAACAACGGAAATATGTCACCATTCTGGAGACCGGAAGTCTGCGATCAGGGTGGAGCTTGCTTGTGGGGAGCCTGCTTGGATGCTTCCAGGTTGCAGATGCAGTGTCACTGTGTCCTCAGGGAGGGCAGGGACCAGGGAGCTCCCTTGGGTATCTTTTCTAAGGGAACATCACTGCCATGGTCTAATCACCTTTGTGGTTCTACCTATTAATACCAGCGCCTGTAAGATCTCAACACCTGCCCTTGAGGGGGGACACAAACATTCAGACCACAACAACGGCTCTACTCCTTTGCTGTTTACATTCCATGGGGATGCAGACAAACATCACACAACACAATTAAATGTGTAAGTAAATTGCATGATATTTTTATAAGCCATTGAATGCCATGGAAATCAACCAGACATAGAGCAGGGTAAACTATATCTTGATAGTTGATTTGAAGGAACTGGGATATGGAAGGGGTTATCATTAAAAACAGAGTGGTACTCTTCATCAGAAAGGTAATCTTAAAGCAAATATAGGGCATGAGAGAATTAGCCAGAGAGAGCAGCTTCAGACAGAGGAAACCACCAGTGAAAATGCCCCAAAACAGGAGCATGCGTCAGGATTCCAAGGAGACCAGGGTGGCTAGGATGGAGAGTGGTGGTTGAGTCAGGAGTCAAATGGGGAGACAGATGGTGAGCCTGCTGTCAATGCTCTGGTTTTATTCTGAGTCAGATGAGGGGCCACTGCAGAGTATGAACCAGAAGCTATGATGTTCCATCATCTTCCTAAGATGCAATGAATCAGGACCTAAAATAGTGTCACCGTATAAGAAATGGATACCCTACAGAACTTCTCATAGTTATAAAGATCTGAATTTTTGAATTGGAAAGTTTTATTTTAATTGGGCTCTTTTATTGCATTTTTCAGCAAAAAGAACTTTAATAGCAACATTTCAGAATCAAAACTCTTACTTACAGAACGAAAAATATGGATTTAATGGGGGAAAGGCAAGGATAGATTGAAAGTAATATTAGAGTTAAATTTGTTTGTCACCAGTGGCTCTGTGGTAAAGAATTCACTTGCCAAAGCAGGAGACTCATGTTTGATCCCTAGGTAGGGAAGATACCCTGGAGGAGGAAATGACAAACCACTTCAGTATTCTTGCCTGGGAAATCCCATGGACAGAGGAATCTGGAGGGCAAAAAATTTGGACACGACTTAGTAGCTGAACAACAAAAATAGTTCAAAATAAAAATGAATAGTTTGATCTTTTAAACAACTGAATTAAGGCAGTGATTTGAAATACTGAATATGTAACTAATTTGCATTTGATTTTCCTCTTTCCATTTTTATGTCTTATTAAATAATCTGATTTATAAATATATTGTCATGGTCAACCTGGATTAAATCACCAGTAAGAAGGTCCTGACTTGCTGCCACACAGGTATTTTTCTGGTTTGCATGGACACCATGGCTTGGACAACAGCAAAAATAGGTATGCAGAGTATAATTTGGAAAAAGAAGCAGAATGTGGAGAATCTTCTAGGAATATAGCACATTTCCCAGAATAGTTGTCTTCTTTTGTCCCTTAATCTTTTTGTCTTCTTTTGTCCCTTAATCTTTTCCTCATAACTCGATGGCTACTCTAGAATTACATGTGCTCTAAGTTCACACTAGATTTTAAAGTACAAATAGCCCTCATTTTCAACTTCACGAGGCAAAAGTCTCACCGCTTCCATTAGCCTTTTGTCTTGGCTTACAGTGATGCTGGGTGTGTTATGGCCTTCGTGGCCCTGCCTTCCATTTAAAATAGAGGCACATCTTGAGAGTCACTAAAGGGCATGCCTGCAGGCTCACAGCCCTGAGACACAGCAAGCACTCGGAGAAAGCCTTCTACTTGCTCAAGTGTCAGAGAACAATTTTCATTTTAGGCTGGAGTGGCCTGCTACAGTCATTGAGAGTATAGCTTAGATTTTTGTTATAAAGCCGAGGGGACATGATTGCAGAGGAATATCTGAAGAATGAGAGAGGGGAAAGTAAAAACCTAAATGATTCATACAAGAGTACCCTGGAAGTGGTTAGATCTGGTAACCAAACTGGAAATTCCTGATGACTCAGGGCCACTGCTCATCTATTCTTGCAAATTAGTGGAGAGTTGAAGGCTTGTCTCATGCAGGAAACTGGAGTAGTTAAGTAGTAAAGCACAGCTTTGCAAGAGGAAGAATAAAAAGTGTTATGTTAGGAAACTGACATAGAGCTTTTAGTCTCCAAAGAAAAGGTCATCTGCTTTGAAAGTGATGTTGCTACGGACGAAACTGAGACACTTGCCCAGAAAAGAGGTGAAGGAATTGGGTGTTTACAAAGAAAGAAACCCTCCCAGACAGGACCAAGATGTGACAGGTTTTAGAAGGATGTCCTCATGATTCTTAAATTATCTATTTGTTGAAATGATACTTAAAGTATCTCAGAATAAAATTCAAATATAATTTTTTGGGGGGTGGCTTCCCAGGTGGCACTTGTGGTAAAGAACCCACCTTCCAATGCAAGAGATGTAAGAGATGTGGGTTCGATCCCTGGGTTGGGAAGAGCCCTTAGAAGAGGGCACTGCAACCCACTTCAATACTTTTTTGGAGAATCTCAAGCCTGGCAGACTACAGCCCATGGGGTCAAAGAGAGTTGAACACAACTGAAGTAACTTAGCACATAGTACATAGTTGTTTCAGGGTAGAACATGTCTTACATTAAGGATGTGTGTTGTGTATTAGGTAGCCAACATAAGAGGAGGATATTGTAGGTTTTCGGTAGACAACAGCCACAGATGGTTAATTTCCTGCATTTTTTCATTTTGAGAAACACAATCATTCCATCCAAAACACTGACATTGGCACCATTTTAAAAAATGAGGTAACTTAAGGGATGGTTTTGTGAAGAATGCAAGGTTGTACCCTCAGTGTCTGGCCCAAAAGCAATGGAAGATACTTAAAACATATTGACCAAACCCAAAGAACATGTGCCCTATAACCTAGTCCATTCCTGTATGTTTGTATTTTTCTTTTCATTAATATTTGGCTAAGTGTTGGAAACGGTCTGGGATATTTTCTCTAAAGAGATCCAAGTTCTCTATTCTGAAATTTAGCACAAAGACCTTGTTCATTTCAGACAGGGGTGATGTTGAACGGAGCAAGGAAGAAGGGTACTGGGAGGCAGCACTCGGAGGTGAGGAGAGAATGGAACTGACTGCCAATATCCTAGCACCCCAGATTGATCCCAAAGGAGTAAGTGTCAGAGTATCGTGGTCGAGTATCCTACGCTGGTGTTTGCTGACTGTCGTGTACATGGAGAGCTGATGTTTGCTGACCATCATGTGCATCAGATGAGCATTTTTATAAACAGGTCTGAACGATGCCCAGATACCTGCAGCTCTTCTCTGGAACAGTATAATCTGAAGCAGATGCCTTCAGTCAGAAAGCTCATTGAAGCATCCAGTTTCATCCAAAATTCTTAGGAAGTGCCTTTGAGTTGTGCAATTTGCTGAAGCTTTGCTTTAAAAGTCAGGATGGAATAATGATTTCACCCCATGCCACGCCTCTGTCGGAACTTAAAGCATAATTTTATGACCCTTAGCAAGCAGATTTGTTTTTCACTCCTTAAACTATCTATCATAATTGCCAGTCCAAGACGATAATACAGAAAGGAGAAAAGGTGTGCGTAATACACATGTTCATGTATTCACAAGGACATCACCAGATGGCCAACACCAAAATCAGATTGATTATATTCTTTGCAGCCAAAGATGGAGAAGCTCTATACAGTCAGCAAAAACAAGACTGAGAGCTAACTGTGGCTCAGATCATGAACTCCTTATACCCAAATTCAGACTTAAATTGAAGAAAGTAGGGAAAACCACTACATCATTCAGGTATGACCTAAATCAAGTCCCTAGTGATTATGCAGTAGAAGTGAGAAATAGATTTAAGGGACTAGTTCTGATAGACAGAGTGCCTGAAGAACTATGGAGAGAGGTTCGTGACAGTGTATAGGAATCAGGGAGCAAGACCATCCCCAAGAAAAAGAAATGCAAAAAAGCAAAAGGCTGTCTGAGGAGGCCTTAGAAATAGCTGTGAAAGAAGAGAAGTGAAAAGCATAGGAGAAAAGGAAAGATATACCCATTTGAATGCAGAGTTCCAAAGAATAGCAAGGAGAGATAGCCTTCCTCAGTGATCACTGCAAGGAAATAGAGGGAAATTGAAACATGTATAATATCATATAAGAAACAAATCACCAGTCCAGGTTTGATGCACGATACAGGATGCTTGGGGCTAGTGCACTGGGATGACCCAGAGGGATGGTACAGGGAGGGAGGAGGGTGGGGGGTTCAGGATGGGGAACACATGTACACCCGTGGTGGATTCATGTTGATGAATGGCAAAATCAATACAATATTAAAAAAAAAAAAACCATAGAATGGAAGGACTAGAGATCTCGTCAAGAAAATTAGAGATAACACAGGAACATTTCATGCAAAGATGAGCACAATAAAAGGCAGAGATAGTATGGACCTAACAGAAGCAGAAGATATTAAGAAGAGGTGGAAAGAATACACAGAAGCCTGATACAAATAAGATCTTCACGACTCAGATAACCACTATGGTGTGATCACTCACCTAGAGCCAGACATCCTGGAATATGAAGTCAAGTGGGCCTTAGGAAGAATCAATATGAACAAAGCTAACTGAGGTGATAGAATCACAGTTGAGCTATTTCATATCTTAAAAGATGATGCTGTGAAAGTGCTGCTCTCAATATGCCAGCACATTTGGAAAACTCAGCAGTGGCTACAGGACTGGAAAAGGTCAGTTTTCATTCCAATCCCAAAGAAAGGCAATGCCAAAGAATGCTCAAACTACCGCACAATTGCACTCATCTCACACGCTAGTAAAGTAGTGCTCAAAATTCTCCAAGCCAGGCTTCAACAACACATGAACGCTGAAATTCCAAATGTTCATGCTGGTTTTAGGAAAGACAGAGGAACCAGAGATCAAATTGGCAACCTCCTTTGGATCATCAAGAAAGCAAGAGAGTTCCAGAAAAATGTCTATTTCTACTTTATTGATTATGCCAAAGCCTTTGACTGTGTGGATTACAATAAACTGTGGAAAATTCTGAAAAAGATGGGAATACCAGACCACCTGATTTGCCTCTTGAGGAATCTGTATGCAGGTCAGGAAGCAACAGTTAGAACTGGTCATGGAACAACAGACTGGTTCCAAATAGGAAAAGGAGTATGTCAAGGCTATATATTGTCACCATGCTTATTTAACTTTTATGCAGAGTATATCATGAGAAACGCTGGGCTGGATGAATCACAAGTTAGAATCAAGATTGCTGGGGGAAATATCAATAACCTCAGATATGCAGATGATACCACCCTAATGGCAGAAAGTGAAGAAGAACTAAAGAAGAACTTCATCATTGCCTCTTGATGAAAGTGAAAGAAGACAATGTAAAAGTTGTCTTAAAGTTCAACATTCAGAAAACTGAGATCATGGCATCCAGTCCCATCACTTCATGGCAAATAGATGGGGAAACAATGGAAACAGTGTCAGACTTTATTTTCTGGGGCTCCAAAATCACTGCAGATGGTGACTGCAGCCATGAAATTAAAGGACGCTTACTCCTTGGAAGGAAAGGTATGACCAACCTAGACAGCATATTTAAAGGCAGAAATATTACTTTGCCAACAAAGGTCTGTCTAGTTAAGGCTATGGTTTTTCCAATAGTCATATGTGGATGTGAGATCTGGACTATAAAGAAAGCTGAGCGCTGAAGAATTGATGCTTTTGAACTGTGGTGTTGGAGAAGACTCTTGAGAGTCCCTTGGACTGCAAGGAGATCCAACCAGTCCATCCTAAAGGAAATCAGTCCTGAATATTCATTGGAAGGACTGATGTTGAAGCTGAAACTCATGTTTGGCCACCTGATGTGAAGAACTGACGCATTTGAAAAGACACTGATACTGGGAAAGATTGAAGGTGGGAGGAGAAGGGGACGACAGGGATGAAAAGGTTGGATGGCATCACCAATTAAATGGGCATGAGTTTGAGTAAACTCCAGGACTTGGTGATGGACAGGGAGGCCTGGCGTTCTGTAGTCCACGGGGTTCAAAGAGTTGGACATGACTGAGTGACTGAACTGAACTGAACTGAACTGTTGTATTCAAAAAGGTAAGGAGATTATGTCCTCTTTTAAATTAATATTTCTACATCCCATTTGCATGTCATAGGTTTTTAATTTTATGGTCTTTATCCTTGCTCTGCAGTTTTTGGAAAAATTGTATCAGTGCCCCAGAAAATACTTAGAAGCACTTTATGTATATATATATATATATATATATATATATATATATATATATATATATCTCCTCATCAAGTATATTTTCTTTGGGTATTCTAGAAATTTTTCAAAAATATTTCTGCATTTAAAAATGTTTATCTTTAAAAAATTTAACTGGAGTTTAATTGCCTCAATGTTTTGTTGGTTTCTGCCATACAACAACATGAAATGCCCTGTGTATGCATATATCCCCTCCCTCTTGAGCCTCCTCCCCCCTCTGCATCCTACCCCTCTAGGATTTCACAGAAAGACCCCTTACTGGACCAGCGTCCACTTTCACAATTCAGTTTTCTATGGACTTTATCCAAGACCTTGGAATAAACCCAAAGTAGATACTACCTTCAGATTGTATGAATGACTAGGTATGGTCATAAAGCAATTTGCCAGTGTAGTCAGTACTCACAGATATGAGTCCAAGCACTTGGCAGTGATATGCTCCTTGAAAGAAGTACCTTCATTCTTTGAAGGCAAGAATATTTAATGTGAAAACCTTCTCAGATATTAAAAAAAAATTACTTGACATCATTGAGAAATGTTTCCCAGATTTATTTATAAAGATCTTCATCAGGGTGTGTGTTAAATTAGATCCCCTGATCCCTCCCCTGCTTCCTCTCACTGAGTTCCCCTGGTAAGCACACTGTCGAGGTAATCCTTCTGGTGTACATACAAGCTGTGCTGTGAAAACCCTGCTATTAAAAAAAAAAATCATTTCAGGTTAGAGCTTAATCTATACCAGGTATGTTAACAGAGTAAATTTAATTCAAAGAATTATTACCTAGGTATGAAAAAAAAATAATACAAAGAGGGGTCAGAGATTCCTGCTGCCACATGTAACTCTGTTGATTAGAGACTCTCATTAGACATTCAGAACCCTAGATGTTTATTGGACACGATCTCGCTACCTATCGTGCACTCAAATTCCTGACTCCCTGCAAGAAAGGAGGTGCTCAGGATAAGCCACAATATTTGCATAGGTAGGGCACCGCAAGCCACTCTTCTCAGGGGACCCTTTTGTAAATCCAAGTTCCAGTCAAGGGCCAGTCTTGCAGGCAGGATGCTCTAAGGACAGCATCTTAGGTCCACTGTGTTCGTGCTTCTCTGCACAGAGAGTGTCAGAGAGGCAACAACCACAGGAAACAATCATCCCCGCTAGAATTGGGGAAATGATGAAGAGGTCAGTTAGCATGGTTAAATCAGGTTCGATCCCTGGGTCAGGAAGATGCCTTGGAGGAAGGCATGACAACCCACTGCAGTATTCTTGCCTGGAGAATCCCAAGGACAGAGGAGCCTGGCAGTCTACAGTCCATAGGGTAGCAAAGAGTCAGACATGACTGGTGACTTAGCACACATATACATAGCATGATTAAAACTTTGCCAGTGTGGAGGAGTGGCCCCTGGAGGGAAACTCTGACCTCTAAATGGGGGCAGGCTCCATGGAGAACCTGTCTTTGAATCAGAGGCTGGGTCCAAGCACCTGGACCTCGTGGCAATGGTACCCAATGGGCAGCGGTATCAGGTCGATGATGCTGTTGTCTAGAACAGGCATCCGTGGGCCAATGCTGCAAGTAATGGAAAAAAATCAGCATAGAAAACCTACTGACTTTGGAACAAACTGCCATTTCCAAGACACAGAAGTGAGGCATGCTGGTGGGATGAGAAACCAACAGTTAAGCAAGGGTCAGTTCCTTTTTGGGGCTTCATTGTCACTCTCTAGCGCCCTTTCTGGGCAGAGATTGATAGGCGTGCTGGCAAATAGAAGAGCGTTCTGGACTTTAAGTCCTGGCAGCTTTAGAATCTGGAAGGCTGATTTTGAGCTCAGAACCAATAGCTTAGTAGCCAGTAGAAGAGTTTATTACTTTTCACAGACCATCCTACAAATACCTGAAAGGTTTGTGTTAAACATTTACAAATTATAAATTTCAGGAATACTTGGAGGGCTGGTGCTGGAGTATTTGCAGTGGCAACATCTACAACCACAGTGATCTGTAAAACCTAGCTTTCCTGTGAAGAGCGACCGACTCTGCTCTGAAAGAGGAATCCACTTCCATCAGCTGACTCTTAGTCCGCTTTCGTGGGAAGCCAATGGAGCAGGGCAAGCATTGGAATCACGCCCCCTATCCCGGAGGGAGGGGTGCTTCTTCCCCGTGCGCTCTTCTCCTCTGCTGCTGGGAGGCAGGCATGGTGGTCATGCAGTGGCTGCAGCCAAGCTCCGTCAAATTTTGTCTTCAATGTCTTATCTGATATTGTTGTATTTTTTAAATGTTAGGGTCTGATTTTACTTCTGTAGAAAAATACAGCCATATCCGTCCCTGTCTTGTTGTCATCCAATTCATCTGACTTCTATTAACTTTACCCTGGTTCAGTTCAGTTCAGTCGCTCAGTCATGTCCGACTCTTTGCGACCCCATGAACTGCAGCATGCCAGGCCTCCCTGTCCATCACCAACTCCCGGAGTCCACCCAAACCCATGTCCATTGATTACTTCCACTTTTTATGTGAACAGAAAAACCGTGGGTGGCATTCTTTCCAAATGGCAGGGCGTAAAAAGACGTGAAAATGATAAGTATCACCTATTGATTCCTTAGCATGAGCTGGACACCGTTCCAAGCAATATACATTATCACTCACGTCTACAAAAATCCTACCGGGAAGGTATTATTTTCCATTTTATTGCATGAAAACTAAGTCATATCCATAGACTATAGCATCTGTGATTTTTTATAGCAAGCAAATATTTATTAAACTTTTTCTTTCCTTCCTTAAACTTCAATCTGGAAACCGAGGCTTGTTTTATCTGAACGAGTCCTGAGAAAGGACTTAGGACAGTTAATCTCTGCTTCCATTTGTATATAAGTAATTGGGATACCACTTGTCTCTCTTAAAAAGTTAACAAAGATGATTTCTAAGAAGAGCTATGAGATCCCCTGGAAATATTAAAAACCTTAAAATCAAACATATAAAGTTTTAAATCCAAGCTCCATCTTTATTACTTTAGAGAGCTTAGAAGTTTGACTTATTTTTTCAACTGCAAAGCTGAAATAATTCCTAATTCACAAAATTATGCTGAGTTAAATTTGTTATGTAAAGTGTACATTTCACCTAACTTGTCAAACTAATTCAATAAATTGCCTTAAAGTTTTAATCGTGTGCTCAAAATTTTCCATCACTTATAAAATCACTTTTGATTATTTGGTGAGTAAATAGTACCTATTATTCCAACTCTTAAGTTTGAACTCTAAATTCAAACCACCTTTTAGATCTTTATTTCTCATTTCCCTTCTGCCTGTGCTTCCAAAGTTTTGGCCATTAAAAATAAAACAAAAATGGAAACAAACCACATCTATCCTGTGTTCTGTGTCCTAACCCAGCTTCTCCAGCCTTTTCACCTTTCACATTTCTCATGAGGTGTTGAGAAGTTTTATCTTTAAAACCAACACTCTAGGTAAAATCTAAAAATAATTCTGTATAATTGAACTCTCACTCACCTAAATTAACTCTTCCTTTTCCTTTAAAGCAGTGCTTGTTTTTTTGTTTCCACTGTTACATGTGTTACAAACAATGTGACTTTACTACTATACTTCAGAAAGCAGTGAAAATGTATGCTATGTGGGTCAACCTAGAAATCACTATACTAAGTGACGCCAGAAAGAGAAAGGCTAATATCACATGAGATCACTTACACGTGGAATATAAAAATGGATACAAATGAACTTATCTATGAAAGAGAAATAGATTCACAGACACAGAAAACAGACTTGTAATTGCCAAGGGTGGGGAAAGATTGGGAGTTTGGGGTTAGCATAGGTAAACTATTATATATAGGATGGATAAACAATAAGGCCCTACTATATAATACAGGGAACTATACTCAATTCTCTGTCATAACTTCTACTGGAAAAGAATATATATAAATATATACACACATATATATATAACTGAATCACTTTGCTATAGAGCAGAAACTAACACAATAGTACAAATAAACTATATTTCTATAATATTTTTTAAAATGTATGCTGTGGAAATACAAAAACACTACTAAAGCCTGATTCAATTGAAAATCTAAAATAGTTTTAATTATTGAAATAAAAATGTTATGGTAATACATATTTAATTAATTCCTTTTCCCTGACCAAGCAAGCATCACCTATTATGTACTTGTTCCTTATTTTTGACTGTGGCATTTGTTATGTTTATCATGGATTTTTCTCTAATTGAGACTCTGCTTTCCAAGATCAAGTCCCACAGTTTGTTGAAAAAAATTTACTCACCACATTGTCAATAGTAGTTTTACAAGCAAAGGAAAACTTTAAGCTTACAGTCAGGATTTTACAGGAAATTTATTGAGTTGGTTTGCACATGAAGCAAGTGTGGTTTTTCCCTGAATTTCTCAAAGATGATGCATATGTACTAATAATAAACAGTGAACAGTTAAGAGTCTGCTAATGTGGCTCTATGATTTCACATTGGAGATAGAATTAACAGGCATAAAACCAGCAGTATGCATCAGTATAACAGAAGGCTAACAAAATAAAGTCAAAATATCATTGACTGTACAAAGAAAAGCTTGAAATTACATGTAGATAGGGAGTTGGTGATGGACAGGGAGGCCTGGCACGCTGCGATTCATGGGGTCGCAAAGAGTCGGACATGACTGAGCAACTGAACTGAATTGAACTGAGACCACCCCTCCAGAGAAAGCTCCTGGAGGCAGCAATGCAGGTTCAGCATCCATGGTCTTAGGACGGTGCTCTCCCAGGATGCCAACAGCAGGGGAAGAGACAGTATGAAGAGTGTAGTAGGCAGGTTCTTAAATGCCTTGGCTCGGAAATGATGCACACCACTTTTCTCACACCCCACTGCCTACATGCAGTCAACAGTCTCACCTAATGGAAATAGCACTTGGAAGGGTTAAACTTTCTATGTGACCAGAAAAAGAGCTTATTAAATTAATTCATTCAGTAAAAACACACCATGTCCCTAAATATGCCAGATTCTGTGCTAGATGGATGTTAAAGTGATCAAACATTGAGATTTTCCTCTTTCTCACATTCACGGGGCACTCTCCACCCACCCTTTAACCAAACACTGGCAGATAGGTTTCATACTTGGTGTGAGGGTACGAAATTGCCTCCATTTGACCTTGAACTACAAAGTCTATGGCCGTATTCCACTTGCATGCTATTCCTGGTCTAAGCAAAGTTACAGACTTGCAGGGGTTCAGAAGTCTAATGCTCAAGTGTGCAGTAGCTGCAGCATGATTTTTGCTATTCGGGTCCATGTACTTTTATAAAGCAAGTAGGCTGGGTTCCTGCAGATGTCATATTAAATGCTAGTCCCCAGTCTAGGTGCACTGTCCTAAATTTCATGATGCATGTGGTGTCAAAAGGAGGAAATATATACAGGTGAAATTTAGATGCACATAACTTACCACAGGCTCAAGGTCGACTCCTCTACCTGGTCACATTGTGACTCTGGAATGCCAGTTCTGCATGAAGAAGTAGTTCCTGTGAAAGGTAGGTTTCATACCTCAGGTTACTGTTTGTGTGTTTCAAGGAAAGGATGACACCACCAGTTTCTATATTATTAGCTCAAGATACTTTGGAAACTATTTTTTTAAAACAATCTTCTCTATACAAAAACATGGGCTGAAATGAGAAGTGGAAATGAAAGGGATTTAATAGATTTAAATATGCCCTAAGGAAGTTAAGAAACTCAAAACTCAGGGAAAACTCAAACATGGCTGATTCATATCAATATATGGCAAAAGCCACTACAATATTGTAAAGTAATTAGCCTCCAACTAAAATAAATAAATTTAAAAGACAGAAAGAAAGAAAACAGAGCCCCAGCAGAGATGGGAGAAGCACTGGATAACATCCAGGATGTTGGTGGAAACCATTCAAAAGTAGCCTATTAAAAGAGCCACTCCTGAGATGCTCATAAACACACCTGACCTAATACGGACAGAGGTTTCAGAAAGAGCCCTTGCTTTTGAATTTAATCATTTCCTGGGTTGATAAATCCCTCAGATGCAAGTAGCATTTAGGATTCAAGTGATTCCTTAGAATCAATGCTGGAATCCACAGGATAAAACTTTTGACTCTAGCTATGACAGTTTTATTCAAAATTACCAAACAAGTCATTTGAACGATGAGACATCTTGAACAAATATGCAATAAATATAAAAAATCTAGGCTATGAGGCCTCATCATCTAAAAACCATTATCTGACTGATCCTTCCCCAAAATGATTTATCTCTCTGACTACATTCAGTTCAGTTCAGTCACTCAGTCTTGTCCAACTCTTTGCGACCCCATGAATTGCAGCACACCAGGCCTCCCTGTCCATCACCAACCCCCGGAGTTTACTCAGATTCATGTCCATCGAGTCGGTGATGCCATCCAGCCATCTCATCCTCTGTCGTCCCCTTCTCCTCCTGCCCCCAATCCCTCCCAGCATCAGAGTCTTTTACAATGAGTCAACTCTTCACATGAGGTGGCCAAAGTATTGGAGTTTCAGCTTCAGTATCAGTCCTTCCAATGAACACCCAGGACTGATCTCCTTTAGGATGGACTGGTTGGATCTCCTTGCAGTCCAAGGGACTCTCAAGAGTCTTCTCCAACACCACAGTTCAAAAGCATCAATTCTTCAGCTCTTAGCTTTCTTTACAGTCCAACTCTCACATCCATACATGACCACTAGAAAATCCATAGCCTTGACTAGGTGGACCTTTGCTGGCAAAGTAATGTCTCTGCTTTTCAATATGGTATCTAGGTTGGTCATAACTTTCCTTCCAAGGAGTAAGCGTTTTTTAATTTCATGGCTGCAATCACCATCTGCAGTGATTTTGGAGCCCCCCAAAGTAAAGTCAGCCACTGTTTCCACTGTTTCCCCATCTATCCGACGTGAAGTGATGGGATCAGATGCCATGATCTTAGTTTTCTGAATGTTGAGCTTTAAGCCAACTTTTTCACTTTCCTCTTTTACTTTTATCAAGAGACTTTTTAGTTCCTCTTTATTTTCTGCCATAACAGTGGTGTCATCTGCATATCTGAGGTGATTGATATTTCTCCTGGCAATCTGGATTCCAGCTTGTGCTTCCTACAGCCCAGCGTTTCTCATGATGCACTCTGCATATAAGTTCAATAAGCAGGGTGACAATATACAGCCTTGATATACTCCTTTTCCTATTTGGAACCAGTCTGTTGTTCCATGTCCAGTTCTAACTGTTGTTTCTTGACCTGCATATAGGTTTCTCAAGAGGCAGGTCAGATGGTCTGGTATTCCCATCTCTTTCAGAATTTTCCACAGTTTATTGTGGTCCACACAGTCAGAGACTTTGCCATACTCTTAAGAAATCATGACCATGTAAACAGTTGAATAAAGGAAAACTCAAACCATTCTGGTGTTTGCAAACCAGGTTCATTTGTGACTTCTGGTAGTGTATCTTAGGTGCTATGATTCCATTGCTCAAGCATAGGTACACTGCTGTTTTAGGATGATAAAGAAATACTAGAAATGATAGAAATGATCCTTCCATTTGTGGAACCTACAAACCAGAACAAACACATAAGATAAAAAACAATTTTAAAAGACCTATCTTATTTTCAGATGTCATCATTAAATTTCATTGACTGACTGGCCTAAACAATAGGAATTTATCTCATACACTTCTGCAGGCTGGAAGTCCAAGATCAAGATGCCTGTAACCTAGGTTCCATTCTGAGGTTTGAATTGCCTTGTGAACTGGCACCATCTTGCTGTGTGTTCACAGGACCTCATTTTTGGGGGCATGAAAGGTGAAGGATAAAGCTCTCCAGAGTCTTTTTATAAGAACACAAATCCCATTGTGAGGCTCCCACCTTCATGGCTTCATTTAAACTTAACTACCTTGCAGAATCTCCATCTCCAACACCATCACCCTGGCACTAAATTTTAGGAGAACACAAAGCAGTTCATGACTGCTGCTGTATAAAAATAGGAGCGCACCTATTTCAGGAAGGCTTCTCAGGTGTCTCAGTGATAAAGAATGCCTGCCAGGTAGAGACTTGGATTTGATTCCCTGGAGAAGAAAATGACAATCCACTCCAGTATTCTTGCCTGAAAAGCCCCATGGAAAAAGGAACCTGGGGGGCTACAGTCCATGGGGTCACAAAGAACTGGATGCAACTTAGGGACTAAACCACCACCATTGCATTTTAAGAAGATAAAGCATTAGAATAATTAGTTTCCTTGTGAAGGGTCTGAATTTGAGGAATTTATGAGTAAACACAGGAAATAAACAGTAATCAAATACTATCACATGTAATGCTAACATAAGAAGTTATAAAATAGTCATTCAAAAGAATCAGTGACTAAAGGTATAAATAATTGAGTACATCACAATGAATAAATAAATAGGCATATATCTTTATGAGAGTTAAGTATTTGGAATATAATATTGACTGTAATAAGCATATATTTATTATAGACAAATATGTGGTGCACATATAGATAATGTAGAATAGAAAATAGAAGTGTTATATTTGTATTGGATCTTATGTTGCAAAGAATAATAACTCTAGTTAAAAATTCCAATCAGTGTTATAGTCAGTATTTATCCCCAAAAAGACAAAAAGGATAATATCCAGAAATAGAGATTAAAGATATTTGCATAGATAGACATGGGTTATCATTACACAGAACTTTAACTGCTCTATAAATCAGTTAAATATGATTGCTTTTATTTGAAGTAGTTTTGATGGTAACTGTTAATAAAGTGTGTAGTACTTTACACATGGGACTTGAATTTAGCTTGGGGGACTCTTATAATCAAAGATTCTGCTTGAATGTAATGACTAGCCCTGTTAATAGGTATACAAATAAGTTTCATTCATATAATTTTCTAATATTTTATTCTCTTCTGTGAATATTAATGCCATTTTATCTTTGAGCAAGATACAAAGCTTCATCTTAAGTAGTTATTAGTATTTTTACATTAGTGTTTTCCAGAAAGATTGTGATAATAATAATAGCTATTATCATACTTGTAATTGCATTTGCATTTTTATTAGATGTTTTACATTCTCTATGCCTGTTACAGCTAAATTTTGCTCCCCTTAAAATTTGTATGTTAAAGTCCTAACCTCTAGTATATCAGCAGGTAACCATATTTGAAGACAGGGTCTTTAAAAACGTAATTAAGTTAAAATGAAGTCATCAGCATGGGCTTTAGTCTAGCTTGCCTGGTATCCCAATAACAAGAGGAGTTTAGGAAACAGATAAGGAAGGAGAGATGGAGTAGGAAATGTCAACCTACTCCAGTATTCTTGCCTGGAAAATCCCATGGACTGAAGACCCTGGTGGGCTACAGTCCACTGGGTCGCAAGAGTTACAGTCCACTGGGTCGCAAAGAGTTGGACATGACTGAGCTACTTCACTAGGGAAGGAGAGAAGACCATGTGAGCACACAGGGAGAAGATGCCCATCTGCACATCCAGGACAGCAGCCTCAGAAGAAACTAGTCCTGCCTACACCTTGGTCTTGGACTTTCAGCCCCCAGGACTATGAGAAGTTAATTTCTGTTGTTTAAGCCCGAGTCTGTGGTCCTTGTACTGGCAGCCCTATTGGAACAACACACTGCCTAACACCATTTATATTTAAAAATCAAGGTTGAGAGATGTTGATTCACTTTTTCACAACTGAGTACCTTCCTATAACTTGGGTTATCTAAAGCTATTATCTACTTTTTAGGACAAATTATATTAAGAAGGCTTAATTTATTTATCTTCCTTTGATATTTTCTTTTACCGTCAGACATGTGGTCTACAATCTACTTTGTTAGCTAGGATGGCTTTCTGTATGTATCTTATGACATTGAAGGGATACGGTGTGTGCATAAGATGGGGCAAGATGTTAGATAGAGAAGGTTTGAGGGTTCAGAAGCAAAGAAGAGAAAGAAATAAGGAAGGAATAAAGGAAGGGAAGAAAGAAAGGAAGGAAGGAAAGAAAAAGGAAGGAGGGAGAGTGGGAAGGAAAAGAGGAAGGAAGGGAAGAAAGAGATGGAGAAACATCCTGGTCTCTGTGTGAAACACAAAAAAGTCACTCCCTCCACAAAGGTGTGAGGAAGTGTTTTCTGTCTGTGGTTCAGATAATATTGGAAAATTTATTAAAACTCATCTGCTTTAGTTTTCTAAAGTGCCTGCAAAATGTACCACAGTTGGGTGGCTCAAACACAAGAGGTTGTTGTCTGCTTGTCCTGAAGGGTAGACGTTGGATTCAAGGTGTCAGTGGGTGCTTCCTTTGGAGGCTTTGAGGAAGTCCGTTTCTGGCACTCGGGTTGGCTGGCTATCTTTGGTGTTACCTGGCTTGTAGGAGCATCACTCCAGGGTCTGCCTTTAAGTCCACATGGCCTTTTCCTTGTTCATGTGTCTGTGTCCTCATTTAGCCTCCTCTAAAGACACTCATTGTGTTGGATCAGGAGCCACCCTCCTCCAGTATAATCTCCTTCAAATCGAATTACCTCTGTAAAGACCATTTTCCAAAAAATCACATTCTGGAGGTTAGGATGACAACATGTAAATTTTGGGAGCCTGGAGAAATATCAAAAACCTCAGATATGCAGATGACACCACCCTTATGGCAGAAAGTGAAGAACTAAATAGCCTCTCGATGAAAGTGAAATAGGAGAATGAAAAAACTGGCTTAAAATTCAATATTAAAAAAAAAAGATCATGGCATCTGGTCCCATCACTTTATGGCAAATAGATGGGGAAACAATGGAAACAGTGACAGACTTTATTTTCTTGGGCTCCAAAATCACTGCAAATGGTGACTGCAGCTATGAAATTAAAAGATGCTTGCTCCTTGGAAGAAAAGCTATGATCAACCTAGACAGCATATTAAAAAGCAAGAGACATTACTTTGCCAACAAAGGTCCATCTAGTTAAAGCTATGGTTTTTCCATTTTCCATGTATGGATGTGAGAGTTGGACTATAAAAAAAGCTGAGTGTCAAAGAATTGATGCTTTTGAACTGTGGTGTTGGAGAAGACTCCTGAGAGTCCCTAGAACTGCAAGGAGATCAAACCAGTCAATCCTAAAGGAAATCAGTCCTGAATATTCATTGGAAGGACTGATGCTGAAGTTGAAGCTCCAATACTTTGGCCACCTGATGCAAAGAATTGACTTATTGGAAAAGACCCTGATGTTGGGCAAGATTGAAGGTAGGAGGAGAAGGGGATGACAGACAATGAGATGGTTGGATGGCATTACCAACTCAATGGACACAAGTTTGAACAAGCTCTGGGAGTTGGTGACGGACAGGGAAGTCTGGCGTGTTGCAGTCCATGGGGTTACAAAGAGTTGGACACGACTGAGTGACTGAACTGAACTGAACTAAATGTAACTCATAACAGCACCCATTGAAAACAGCTGAACTTAAAAAAATTCCCTTGAAATGGATTTAAAATATTAAAAATGCCTGTATTTATGCACAACTGAGTGTACATATATATTTATACTATGTAAATAGAA
Organism: Bos taurus; assembly: GCF_002263795.3. Classification (NCBI taxonomy): domain Eukaryota; kingdom Metazoa; phylum Chordata; class Mammalia; order Artiodactyla; family Bovidae; genus Bos; species Bos taurus. Next base: position 42,952,519 of record NC_037344.1, on the reverse strand, counting down.
ATAAAATAAATACACATTTATATGGATTTACACACATGTTATGTGGATTGAGAGCTGACAAAATAAGAAGGAGTTATGAAACCAAAATCTGGAACAAATGACTTGTTCAGGTTGTTTTAGGTTGAAAAAAGTCAACGCAGACCTAAAAACATCTCGATAATAGCAAACACCAGAAGGTGGCTATCTTATTCTAGTCCACACAATAATCAAGGAAGACAGAGTTAGCAATAAACATTTAATTTAAGATGGATGGACAGGGAAGCCTGGCGTGCTGCGATTCATGGGGTCGCGTAGAGTCGGACACGACTGAGCGACTGAACTGAACTGAACTGAACTGTGATTCTTTGGACACTTGTGAAAAGAAAAGAAAAAGTCATACATTCTAAGTAAGTAGACACCCATATCTTATGACCCAGTGGTTCCACTATTTGGAATATACCAGAGAAAATTAGGTACTTGGCACCAGGAAACATGAACAAGAATGTTTATGACAACACCATTCAAAATAGCCCCAAACTTGAAACAATTCAAATTTCTATCTATACTTTGGTAAAAGAGATAACACTGTAGTCTGAAATGTAGTTAAAAACAATATTGAAGATAAACTTTGCTTGCATGTAAAAATATACAGATGAACCCAGAGTTTTTTAATGCAAACTGCAAGACATGGGGATTGTATAAAATTTGATTTTTAAAATCAGTATTCTAAAAATAAGCAAAAGAAAATTGTGTTGTTTAAAAACACATAGATGGCTAGAAAAGCTATAACAGAAATCAATGGACTAATTACTATGCTGCAATTACAACAGGTCCTTCTGGGAAGGCAGACTGATACATGGCTATATTTCTTGTCATTTGTATTGATTACATGGGAGTTGGTATTAAAATTACTCATTAAAGCAGATGATTTTTTTCAGTGAGCATTATATTTAATAGAAAAAGAAGATTTAAAATGTATATATATTGAAACTACTTAAAACAATTTGTTGTCACTAGAGTAACAGAGACAGAAATTTGGGTAATGAGAGTGTTTAAAAGATCTTTTTAGTATTACATAATGGATGTCTTAGTATGCCATATTTTAATTTGAATTTACCTTGAATAAGCTAGCAATATAACTAGCAATTTATGTTTTGGAATGTTTTGATATACATTATTTTCAATGACATTGATAACAGAGATAATAATACTATGTGTTATATGAGTAGATTTTATCCAGAAAACCAAATTAATATGATAGCTTTAAGAGTTTTGTCTCTGCAATCTAAAGTTTTTTCAGTGAAACATCTTGCATTTAGTTGGTGCTAGATTAATGTATTGTGAACTGCTATCTAACTAACAGGATGAAAATAAAATAATTCAAGAAGCCAATTCAACTACATAATCTTCTATATAATGCTTACTCCTTGGCTCTTTCCTCCAATATATATGTTTTTTTAGGAAAATTAGATATTTTTATTTTTTTTCCTTAATCAGAGTTGTATATTGTTAAATTTCCAAAGAGATCTCTGTTCTTGTGACCAAAATGGGAAAGAATATTGTGAAGCATCTCTGGGAACCTGGATGATACATGTGGTTTTAGGTAGCACTGCAATTATCCAGTTGTCAGTAAAATGTCTTTATTACTTTATTGTGCTTCCCAGGTGGCTCAGTGGTAAAGAATCCACTTGGAGATTTAGGAAACCAGATTTGATCTGCAGGAAGATCCCCTTGAGAAGGAGATGGCGATCCTCTCCAGTATTTTCGGCTGGGACATACCATGGACAGAGGAGCCTGGCAGGCTACAGTCCATGGGGACACAAAGAATCAGACATGACTTGGTGACAAAAAAACAACATTACATTGGTATGATTATTTATAGGATTTAGTTTCTGAAATTGTCTGCAAGTAATCATAACATGTATACAACCTTGGGCAATCTGAGAGATTGCCATTCAACTGTTCAACTCAACCATAAGTGGACTCAAGAATTAATGATTCTTTCATATTTAATTACAGTTACAACAGAGAGAGCCATTCTTTACTCATCAATTATTAACTCTACCTGGGTAGAATAATGACACATTATGGTGTCATTATGTCATTATCCAAAGCTTTCCTTCTTAGAGATAGCTGTAAGTTTGAACATATAGTATGACTATGCACATCATTTATTTATTTTATTTTTTTATGCACATCATTTAAATGCCCTTGTTTACAAGGATGTCTCCTAGGAAATCAAACATGCTTTGACAGGCCATTTAAGTTGTTAATATCTTCCTGCCAGAGTAACAGGCTTTCTCCTAGGGCTCCAACCTGAATTTCTACTTAAATATTTTATGACTTTGGATTGATCAGGTTGCTCCAAAATATAATAGTTTTCAAATTACTTTAGTTTTGCCTAGTAACTGAGCTGTGACTTATCATTTTATTTATTAAACAGCTTTCACAAAAGTCTCACTTTCCCAAAGAGTGTATATTGTAAAGGAGAGAAAGGGAAAGAAAGAGAATGAGAGATGAGAGAATTTCATATTTCAGGAAATGTTCAGTTTTTAATTAGGAAAGTAAATGCTGAATCTTTAAATGGAGGTTGAGTACTTAAAATGTTATGATGACACATTTTGTTATTTCCCCTTTCCCTCTATTTTTCTTAAAAGCCTCAGTAATATTCTAGATTTAAAAAGAAGCTAATCATCTATCACTGGCATTCTATAAATAATTTTGATAATGATTAAAGAAATATGAGTCAAAATCTATGTTCTTTCTTCCCAAAAATGCAGTTAGCTATGAAGTGGTGGCTGGAATACTTAGAGGTAAAGTTGTGTTCGTGTCAGCCCTCGAAGACAACAGTCTTATTCAATCATCAAGATGACAGACTTCTTGCTTAGCCAACATGCATCTGCATAAGAACAACTCTGATTATTTATCAAGAGCTGTGTTTACATTAAATAAGGATAACTTGAGCCTTGGGAAAGCTATAGACAAGAAATGGATTTTTGGTCAAACTTTTTCTTTGGAGAAGAGCAAATGCAATTTGTGTTCTGGCAAGTGCAATCAAACTGTGATATTTTGAGTAGATGTGTTCAAAAAAAGACACAATATATGAATACTCTATCAAAGAATCATCTCTTCACAGCTTTAAAAATAATCAGAGAGAAATCATGATGCCCTCTTTTTGTGCACATATGATTAAAACACTTCTTCAGTTCTGAGAGACAACTGATAGATTTTTGCTTAAGACTTTTATTTCATTAAAATTCAGAAGCTAAACAACAAAGTTCTACTGTATAGCACCAGAGACTGTACTCAATATTCTGTAATAGCCATCATTCAGTTCAGTTTAATCGCTCAATCGTGTCCGACTCTTTGCAACCCCATGAATTGCAGCATGCCAGGCCTCCATGTCCATAACCAACTCCTGGAGTTCACTCAGACTCACATCCATGGAGTCATCTCATCCTCATGAGATGCCATCCAGCCATCTCATCCTCTGTTGTCCCCTTCTCCTCCTGCCCCCAATCCCTCCCAGCATCAGAGTCTTTTCCAGTGAGTCAACTCTTCACATGAGGTGGCCAAAAGACTGGAGTTTCAGCTTTAGCATCATTCCATCCAAAGAAATCCCAGGGCTGATCTCCTTCAGAATGGACTGGTTGGATCTCCTTGCAGTCCAAGGGACTCTCAAGAGTTTCTCCAACACCACAGTTCAAAAGCATCAGTTCTTTGGCACTCAGCTTTCTTCACAGTCCAACTCACACATCCATACATGACCACAGGAAAAACCATAGCCTTGATTAGACCGACCTTTTTTGGCAAAGTAATGTCTCTGCTTTTCAATATGCTATCTAGGTTGGTCATAACTTTCCTTCCAAGGAGTAAGAGTCTTTTAATTTCATGGCTGCAGTCACCATCTGCAGTGATTTTGGAGCCCCCAAAAATGAAGTCTGACACTGTTTCCACTGTTTCCCCATCTATTTCCCATGAAGTGTTGGGACCAGATGCCATGATTTTCGTTTTCTGAAGGTTGAGCTTTAAGCCAACTTTTTCACTCTCCTCTTTCACTTTCATCAAGAGGCTCTTTAGTTCCTCTTCACTTTCTGCCATAAGGGTGGTGTCATCTGCATATCTGAGGTTATTGATATTTCTCCTGGCAATCTTGATTCCAGCTTGTGCTTTTTCCAGCCCAGCGTTTCTCATGATGTACTCTGCATATAAGTTAAATAAGCAGGGTGACAATATACAGCCTTGATGGACTCCTTTTCCTATTTGGAACCAGTCTGTTGTTCCATGTCCAGTTCTAACTGTTGCTTCCTGACCTGCATATAGGTTTCTCAAGAGGCAGGTCAGGTGGTCTGGTATTCCCGTCTCTTTCAGAATTTTCCAGAGTTTATTGTGATCCACACTGTCAAAGGCTTTGGCATAGTCAATAAAGCAGAAATAGATGTGTTTCTGGAACTCTCTTGCTTTTTCCATGATCCAGCAGATGTTGGCAATTTGATCTCTGGTTCCTCTGCATTTCTAAAACCAGCTTGAACATCTGGAAGTTCATGATTCATGTATTGCTGAAGCCTGGCTTGGAGAATTTTAAGCATTACTTTACTAGCGTGTGAGATGAGTGCAATTGTGCGGTAGTTTGAGCATTCTCTGGCATTGCCTTTCTTTGGGATTGGAATGAAAACTGACCTTTTCCAGTCCTGTGGCCACTGCTGAGTTTTCAAATTTGCTGGCATATTGAGTGCAGCACTTGAACACCATCATCTTTCAGGCTTTGAAATAGCTCAACTGGAATTCCATCACCTCCAATAGCTTTGTTTGTAGTGATGCTTCCTAAGGCCCACTTGACTTCACATTCCAGGATGTCTGGCTCTAGGTCAGTGATCACACCATCGTGATTATCTGGGTCGTGAAGATCTTTTTTGTACAGTTCCTCTGTGTATTCTTTCCATCTCTTCTTAATATCTTCTGCTTCTGTTAGGTCCATACCATTTCTGTCATTTATCCAGCCCATCTTTGCATGGAGTGTTCCCTTTGGTATCTCTACTTTTCTTGAAGAGATCTCTAGTCTTTTCCATTCTGTTGTTTCCCTCTATTTCTTTGCATTGATCGCTGAGGAAGGCTTTCTTATTCTTCTTGCTATTCTTTGGAACTCTGCATTCAGATGCTTATATCTTTCCTTTGCTCCTTTGCTTTTCACTTCTCTTCTTTCACAGCTATTTGTTAGGCCTCCCCAGACAGCTATTTTGCTTTTTTGCATTTCTTTTCCATGGGGATGATCTTGATCCCTGTCTCCTGTACAATGTCATGAACCTCATTCCATAGTTCATCAGGCACTCTATCTATCAGATCTAGTCCCTTAAATCTATTTCTCACTTCCACTGTATAATCATAAGGGATTTGATTTAAGTCATACCTGAATGGTCTAGTGGTTTTCCCTACTTTCTTCAATTTAAGTCTGAATTTGGCAATAAGGAGTTCATGGTCTGAGCCACAGTCAGATACTGGTCTTGTTTTTGCTGACTGTATAGAGCTTCTCCATGTTTGGCTGCAAAGAATATAATCCATCTGATTTTGGTGTTGACCATCTGGTGATGTCCATGTATAGAGTCTTGTGTTGTTGGAAGAAGTTGTTTGCTATGACCAGTGCATTTTCTTGGCAAAACTCTATTAGTCTTTGCCCTGCTTTATTCCATATTCCAAGGCCAAATTTGCCTGTTACTCCAGGTGTTTCTTAACTTCCTACTTTTGCATTCCAGTCCCCTATAATGAAAAGGACATCTTTTTGGGGTATTAGTTCTAAAAGGTCTTGTAGGTCTTCATAGGACCGTTCAAGTTCAGCTTCTTCAGCATTACTGGTTGGGGCATAGACTTGGATTACTGTGATACTGAATGGTTTGCCTTGGAAACGAACAGAGATCATTCTGTCATTTTTGAGGTTGCATCCAAGTACTGCATTTTGAACTCTTTTGTTGACCATGATGGCTACTCCATTTCTTCTAAGGGATTCCTGCCCGCAGTAATAGATATAATGGTCATCCGAGTTAAATTCACCCATTCCAGTCCATTTTAGTTCGCTGATTCCTAGAATGTCGACGTTCACTCTTGCCATCTCTTGTTTGAGCACTTCCAATTTGCCTTGATTCATGGACTTGACATTCCAGGTTCCTATATGCAATATTGCTCTTTACAGTATTGGACCTTGCTTCTGTCACCAGTCACATCCACAACTGGGTATTGTTTTTGCTTTGGCTCCATTCCTTCATTCTTTCTGGAGTTAGAATAGCCATAGATACATGTAAATGTATATACATGTATATTATATGTATATATATATATATATATATATATATATATATGTACATCGGAGAAGGCAATGGCAACCCACTCCAGTACTCTTGCCTGGAAAATCCCATGGACGGAGGAGCCTGGAAGGCTGCAGTCCATGGGGTCACTAAGAGTTGGGCACGACCGAGAGACTTCACTTTCACTTTTCACTCTTCACTCTTATGCATTGGAGAAGGAAATGGCAACCCACTCCAGTATTCTTGCCTGGAGAATCCCAGGGACAGAGGAGCCTAGTGGGCTGCCATGTATGGGGTCGCACAGATTCGGACATGACTGAAGCGACTTAGCAGCAGCATCGGCATATATGTACATGTTGGTGGTGGTTTAGTTGCTAAGTCATGTCATGCTCTTATGACACCAAGGACTGTAACCCACCAGACTCCTCTGTCCTTGGGATTTCCCAGGCAAGAATACTGGAGTGGATTGTCATTTCCTTGTACAGGGGGTCTTTCTGAGCCAGGGACCAAACCTGCATCTATTGTCTCACAGTCAGATTCTATGCAGCTGAGCCACCAGTGATTCCCATATACATGTATATCATGCATATGATATGTCTATATGCATATTGCTGCTGCTGCTGCTGCTGCTAGGTCGCTTCAGTCGTGTCCGACTCTGTGCAACCCCATAGACGGCAGCCCACCAGGCTCCTCTTTCCATGGGATTCTCCAGGCAAGAACACTGGAGAATTGCCATTTCCTCCTCCAATATATGTAATAAACATGCATCTATTCTTTTGCAGATTATTAGTATAATATGCATATACATGTGTCTGTTTAATTGACCACTTTGCTGTATACATGAAACTAACACAATATTGTAAATTAACTACTTTAAAAATTGGTGTATTAAAAAAGAAACTCAGGATTTGACTTGGGCAGATGAATGGTTTCTACTTTTCTTTAGTTATAATGCAAATATTTAAAATCAACAAAGAAAAGAGAGAAAAAGAACTTAGAGAAAAATAGTATTTCAAGTATGTGAGAATTTATTACAAATATTCATTTCAGAGACTATTTCTTGCTTTCTTAATCAATTGTGCTGCTTCTTTTATGGATGCAAGCATCACAATCACAGAGTGTGTTAGACAGATCCCTAGTATTCATCTCTTGTTGTACACCATGACTGAGCAAAACTTACTTGTGTTAAAGCACGTATATTATTTCCTTTACATTAATTTTCCATGTGATTTTGCTCCCCAGTGGTAGTTAAGTGTAACTTTTGCACTTAATAATTTAAACATTATAAATAATCCTTAAAATAAATATGATTTTATTTTATTAAAAATAGAAAATTCAATGTCAGTTTATTGTTAGGGTATGGACTTAAGCAAACCCATTATGTTAAGAAGTAATGATCTCTGATTGTTTCCAAGGCAAACCATTCAATTTCATGGTAATCCAAGTCTATGCCCCAAACAATAATGCTGAAGAAGCTGAAGTTGAATCGTTCTATGAAGACCTACAAGACCTTTTAGAACACACACAAAAGAGGTCCTTTTCAGTATAGGGGACTGGAATGCAAAAGTAGGAAGTCAAGAGATACCTGGAGTAACAGGCAAGTTTGGCTGTGGAGTACATGGCAAAATTCTAATAAGAATTTTGCCCAAAAGAACACACTGGTCATAGCAAACATCCTCTTCCAACAACACAAGAGAAGACTCTACACATGAACACATCTACACATCACCAGATGGTCAATACTGAAATCAGATTGGTAATATTATTTGGAGCCAAAAATGGAGAAGCTCTATACAGTCAGCAGAAACAAGACTGGGAGCTGACTGTGGCTCAGATCATGAACTCTTTCTTGCCAAATTCAGACTTAAGCTGAGAAAAGTAGAGAAAACCACTAGACCATTCAAGTATGACCTAAATCAAATCCCTTACAATTATACAGTGGAATTGAGAAATCGATTCAAGGGATTAGATCTGATACACAGAGTGCCTGATGAACTATGAACAGAGGCTAATGACATTGTACAGGAGACAGGGATCAAGATCATTTCCAAGAAAAAGAAATACAAAAAAGCAAATGGCTGTCTTATACATAAGAGGAGGCCTTACAAATAATAGTGAAAAGAAGAGAGGCAAAAATCAAAAGAGAGAATGACAGATATACCCATTTGAATGCAGAATTCCAAAGAATAGCAAGGAGAAATAAGAAAGCCTTCCTCAGTGACCAGTGCAAAGAAACAGAGGAAAATAATAGAATGGGAAAGATTACAGATCTCTTCAAGAAAATTAGAGATGCCAAGGGAACATTTCATGCAATGATGGGCTCAATAAAGGACAGAAATGGTATGGACCTAACAGAAGCTGAAGCTATTAAGAAGAAGTGGCAAGAATACACAGAAGCAGTATACAAAAAGATCTGCACAACCCAGATAATCACGATGGTGTTATCACTCACCTAGAGCCAGACATCCTGGAATGAGAAGTCAAGTGGGCCTCAGGAAATATCACTATGAACAAAGCTAGTGGAGGTCATGGAATTCCAATTGAGCTATTTCAAATCCTAAAAGATGATGCTGTGAAAATGCTTCTCTCAATATGCCAGCAAATTTGGAAAACTCAGCAGTTGCCACAGGACTGGAAAAGCTCAGTTTTCATTCCAATCCCAAAGAAAGACAATGCCAAAGAATGCTCAAACTACCACACAATTGCACTTATCTCTCCAGTGTTCTTGCCTGGAGAATCCTAGGGACAGGGGAGCCCCATGTGCTGCTGTCTATGGGGTCGCACAGAGTCGGACACGACTGAAGCGACTTAGCAGCAGCAGCAGCACAGACTAGAAAAGTAATGCTCAAAATTCTCCAAGCCAGGTTTCAACAGTGCATTAACCAGGAACTTCCAAATGTTCAAGCTGGATTTAGAAAATCAGAGGACCCAGAGATCAAATTGCCAACATCTGTTGGATCATTGAAAAAGCAAGAGAGTTGCTGAGAAACATCTATTTATGCTTTATTGACTATGCCAAAGCCTTTGACTTTGCAGATCACCACCAGTGTTGAAAATTCTTCAAGTGATGGGAATACCAGACCACTTGATCTGCCTCTTGAGGAATCTGTATGCAGGTCAGGAAGCAACAGTTAGAACTGGACATGGAACAATAGACTGGTTCCAAATCAGGAAAGGAGTACATCAAGGCTGTATATTGTCACTATGCTTATTTAATTTATGTGCAGAGTACATCATGAGAAATGGTGAGCTGGATGAAGCACAAGCTGGAATCAAGATTTCCGGGTGAAATATCAATAATCTCAGATATGCAGATGACACCACCCTTGTGGCAGAAAGTGAAGAAGAACTAAAGAGCGTCTTGATGAAAGTGAAAGAGGAGAGTGAAAATGTTGGCTTTAAAGTCAACATTCAGAGAACCAAGATCATGGCATCCGGTTCCATCACTTCATGCAAATAAATGTGGAAACAGTGGAAACGGCAACAGACTTTCTTTTTTTGGGCTCCAAAATCACTGCAGATGTTGACTGCAGCCATGAAATTAAAAGACGCTTACTCCTTGGAAGGAAAGTTATAACCAACCTAGACAGCATATTATAAAACAGAGACATTACTTTGTCAACTAAGGTCCATCTAGTTAAGGCTATGGCTTTTCCAGTAGTCATATATGGATGTGAGAGTTGGACTATAGAAAAAGCTGAGCACCAAAGAATTGACGCTTTTGAGCTGTGGTTTTGGAGAAGACTCTTTAGAGTCCCTTGGGCTGCAAGGAGACCCAACCAGTCCATCCTAAAGGAAATCAGTCCTGAATATTCAGTGGAAGGTCTGATGCTGAAACTGAAGCTCCAGTATTTTGGCACCTGATGGGAAGAACTGACTCATTGGAAAAGACCCTGATGCTAGAAAATATATAAGGTGGAAGGATAAGGGGATGATAGAGGATGAGATAGTTGGATGTCATCACCAACTCAGTGACGTGAGTTTGAGTAAACTCCGGGAGTTGGTGATGGACAGGGAGGCCTGGTATGCTGTTGTTCATGGGGTCTGAAAGAGTTGGACACGACTGAGCGACTGAACTGAACTGAAGATACAGTGTTTTCTTTATTCCTTTTTTAATTTGAAAAAGTGTTAATACACGTGTTCTGTGATCTGATAGGCTCAAGCTCTACTTTTTCTTCTTTTAGAGTTACTCATCTCATATACATATACATATATATATATGTGTGTGTGTGTGTGTGTGTGTGTGTGTGTGTATTTCTGTACCTTACATGGTTCACCTTCAGAATAAAGATGTATTTTCTTTGGATACTTCATCTACAGTAATTTTTAAAATGTTTTTTATTCATTGTCTTTCAACCATCCCATGTAAGTCAGACCTCAGCCAAAGCACAGAACTGAAGGGTCACTATAGACAGTTGAGGTAATTACATTGAATAATACATGTCGTTTAAGTATAAAGTTCTGAAAAAATCTTAATTCTCTGACTTATTTGGCCTTGGAGATGTGACCTAGGAGCTATCATTAAACTGTGTGGAAGAAGTGACTATTTTCTTGAAGGACAGGCATAAATAGTTCAGTGGGAAAAAACCCACAAAAATCGTTTCTGTTCTGGCAGACATTACAATGAGATGTCTCCCAAGTGTTAAAGTAAAAAGCACAGACTATTCTATTTTGGAAATGGTCATAAATTTTAGTGCCAAGGGTAATGAATAAATAAAAAGTACAGTTCTAAGACAGAAACATGTTTACCAAGAATGGTCCAAATTCTGAATAGTCAAATAAAACAGTGAGCAGACTAGCTATGAAAGAAACAATGTTTTAATCACTAACATAATAAAAATCTTGCTTTTTGTTTTTACTTGCCAATATAATTAAATTTTTGAGCATCAAATGTGAATAGCAGTAGGAGTTAAACAACAATAATATTGTAGTTTTCTTATTTCCTAATTCAAAACATTCTACCACATACATTATCTCAATGACTAATTCTGGCCTTTGACATTCTTTGCATCTTTCATTTAAAACTTACCATAAAGTGTCTTCTATGGTGAATTTATCTTTGTGTCTTGTCACTGGCTTGTAAATATTTTGAGATTAAAAACTTATTGTATGCCCTCTGATATCTAGTAGAATGTCTCATGTCTCTCAGGGGTAAAGTGGGACTTATTGGCCAAATCAGGCTGACTGCTGTTTTTGTGGAGCTTTATTAGAACAAAACCACACCCTTTGTTTGTAAAATCTGGGCAACTTGCAGGTCAGAGTAATAACGACTCCCATTACATAAAATCTGACATTGTGTAAATATAAAAGAAAAACCAAAACAACAGAATTGAATAATTTTCTTTTCTTAGAAATACCAGTAGAGGAAACATCAACATATTAAAAGGGATTTTGTGAGTATTTCAGCTTTCTTAAAGACCCCAGAGATATTATTTGGAGAGCATTTTTCCATTGTCAGTATCATTATTTTATTCATATGCCACTAATAAATAATCTGTATTGTTAATAAAAACCTTTTGTAGAATCATTAAGGGCAAAGAATGTGTGAGAATGTTGCTCAGAAAGCTGGAAGGCATGCCAAAGTGATGGAAGAGGATGTGAGTGCCTCTCAGAAAGTGATCCTGCTTGTTTGGGTTCTAGGCTGGACATCAAACCCTGTTTCATAAAGCAGTAGGCTCTTGAGATCAGGGCACTGCAAACTTAAAAAGAATGAATTTTGCTGTGATCCTCTTAATCAACAGGAAGAAAATATAGCCCTCATAATTAAAGAGCTGTCGAAGTTATTTTTAACCAAGGAACAACTAGAACAACCCAGAGTCATAAATCTATGGCATAGGTGCATCCCAATTTGATTTACTTTCCTGATGAAGCTCAGGGGAAAAAAAGAAAACAAATTTAGGCATAATATTAAAAATAATGTCCTTCAAGCTAGGCTTCAGCAGTATGTGAACCGAGAACTTTCAGATGTTCAAGGGTTTAGAAAAGTCAGAGGAACCAGAGATCAAATTGCCAACATTTGCTGGATCATCGAGAAAGCAAGGAAATTCCAGAAAAACATCTACCTCCGTTTCATTGTCTACGCTAAAGCCTCTGACAGTGCAGATCGTAACAAACTGTGGAAAACTCTTAAAGAGATGGGAATACCAGAACATCTTACCTGTCTCCTGAGAAACCCATATACAGGTGAAGAAGCAACAGTTAGAACCTTATATGGAACAACTGACTGGCTCAAAATTGAGGCAGGAAGTATGACACGGCTGTTTATTGTCACTCTGTTTATTTAACTTACATGCAGAGCACGTGATGCAAAATGCAGGGCTGGATGAGTTACAGGCTGGAATCAAGATTACCAGGAGAAATATCAATAACCTCAGATATGCAGATGATACCACTTTAATGGTGGAAAGCAAAGAGGAACTAAAGAGCCTCTTGATGAAGGTGAAAAAGGAGAGTGAAAAACCCAGCTTAAAACTCAATATTAATAAAACTTAACATCATGGCATCTGGTCCCATCACTTCATGGCAAATAGAAGGGGAAAAGGTGGAAGCAGTGACAGATTTCCTCTTCCTTTGCTCTGAAATCACTGTGGATGATGACTGAAGTCATGAAATTAGAAGACGACTGCTTTTTTGCAGGGAAAGCTATGACAAATCTAGTCAGAGTATTAAAGAGTAAAGATATCACTTTGCTGAAAAAAGTCTGTATAGTCAAGGCTATGGTGTTTCCAGTAGTCATTTATGGATGTGAGAGTGGACTATAAAGAAGGGAGAGCATCAAAGAACTGAAGCTTTCAAACTGTGGTGCTGGAAATGACTCTTGAGAGTCCCTTGGACAGCAAGAAGATCAAAGCAGTCAATGTTAAAGGAAATCTACCCTGAATACTTACTGGAAGGACTGATGCTGAAGTTGAAGCTTCAATACTTTGGCCATCTGATGCGAAGAGCCAGCTCATTGGAAAAGAGCCTGATGCTGGGATAGATTCAAGGCAGAAGAAGAGGGTGACAGAGGATGTGACGGTTGGATCGCATCACTGATTCAATGGACATGACCTTGAGCAAACTGTGGGAGACAGTGAGGAACAGAGAAGCCTGCTGTGCTGCAGTCCATGGTATGGCGGAGTTGGATACAACTTGGCAACTGAACAACATTAAAATATTCACCCAACAACTTTTCTCCTCTGTTTGTTTACTTATTATTTGACTTTACCTGTTGACATAAAAGACATAGGAAAGACCTGACTTCACAAACACATACTAGTCATATGTTATAGTCAGAAAGAATAGTGGGGTTTGTATATTATTTTCTCTTGTTCTTTATGATTTTTCCTGTGTTTCAGTAAAATTTGTGAAAACTTCCCAGCAGTGATATTAAGATGAAACTGTGAGTAAAAAAACACAGGGAAAGATTCGTGAACTTTTGCTGTCCAGTGACAAAGAATAGTCTGAATGTTTGTTTTCTAGTCTCCACCGGAAACAGGCATACTTCATTAGCTCCCAGGCTTGAAATAGCGTGAGCCTAAATTTAGTGCTTGGGTCAGACAGCAGATGGAATGAAACACACAGCATAAATAGTGTACAGTCCAAAAGCATTGCCCAGAGGGTGGGGAGGGTGCTTAGCTTATGAGAGAGAAGAGATTCAGAAAATGGTTTAGAGGAGTATATTTTTCTCTATCCCAGGAAGAGTGATTTGCTTGTTTGTTTTTCCTGTTTTTGAGAGGATATCAGTAAACTGAGTAATATTTAAGAGACATGCATTTTGCAGGAGTCTTTTTTTTTTCTTTCAGACAATATTGCATAGGTTTAATTCATTTTGTTATCTTCTATTGTGCAAATTTTTTCCTATATTGCTAGAATATGGAGTGCTTAGTTATAAGTTATATTTTTCCACCCTTAAAACTTCAGAGATAAAATAAAAACATTTGGCCACTAGGGATAAACGGAGGAATATTAACCCCCATGCTTAGAAATGATTTGCCTCATTTGCTCTTGTGACACCCAGAGGGAATTCCAACATCCCTTGGAAGGCAAAGCTGCTTGATTCTAGCACCTGAGCCACTGTGATCATTCTGTCTTTTCTTTATATCTTGCAGTCCTAAATATCTTGTCTCTGAATGTTATCCAAATAGGTTACATTAGACCAAATCTCCTCTCTCCTGCTCCAAGTGAACTCCCAGTGTACATGATCAGCACCCCCAGAATATTCCAATCATCTCTCACGAGCTCTTAACCAGAGATGCCAGCCTCAACAGGGGCTACCTCTAATTTTTGTAGGACCCAGAACAACAGTGTGTATGAAAGCCCACATATTTTGTCAAGCTAATAAACTGCTACATTAAACAGAGTGTAGTCCTACTTTGAAAAATAGACTTTCACAAAAACATACATTTTTATATGTAAACTATGATTGTTCATCAAAAAAGACCGAATTTATATAATTGTATCTAGTTGGGCATAGTATTTATAAGTTAGCAATATTTTTGGTTATAAATAAACTAAATACATAATTCATAGCATGTTTATTTCAGAAGTTTAATTTATCTCACTTATATAAAATCATTATTTGAGTCAAGGTTTTTCTATAATTTGTTTTATTATAATTGACATAAATATTTAGGATTAAAACACAATTAAGGCATGATTTATTAGAGTGGTAAGTTACATAAATTTTTTTTAAAAATGTAGTTATTTTCTTTTTTTTAAGTTTTTATTCCTTAAATTATTAATATTTGCTCAGCAAAATTCAGTGGAAAATAAAAATCTGAATAAAAATATTAAAGATTTATATCTAAATTATTTAAATTTAAATAAGTGTCTAATTTTTCAAAATATAAATAAATCTTTAAAATACAAAATAAAATTATCATCAATCATAGTAAATATTGGTTCAGGAAAGATTCTTTGATGCTAAATCTAGAAGAAATCTTGATAAGGATCTGGATAATTGCATAATTTTGAATTGTTCTCTTACAAATTGCTTAATTTTTGCCTGAGAAAAAGTAGTAACTTTCCTATGGAGAAGTTGGGACCCTCAAGATAAGCGATCAAGTTGAACATCACCAGTGAGAATAAGATGGATATTGCCTACCACCGAGGAGAGACCTGGCATCCTTATTGCATTGTCCACCTGGGGATACAGATCCTGAGTCTGGTCCTGAAGGCTGCTGCTGCTGCTGCTGCTAAGTCGCTTCAGTCATGTCCGACTCTGTGTGACCCCATAGATGGCAGCCCATGAGGTTCGCTGGTCCCTGGGATTCTCCAGGCAAGAACACTGGAGTGGCTTGCCATTTCCTTCGCCAATGCTTGAAAGTGAAAAGTGAAAGTGAAGACGCTCAGTCATATCCGACTCTTAGCGACCCCATGGACTGCAGCCTACCAGGCTCCTCTGTCCATGGGATTTTCCAGGCAAGAGTACTGGAGTGGGGTGCCATTGCCTTCTCCAATGACAGACAAAACCCGACTGAGGCATGTTTTATTTATAAAACAAGGGCAGGCTGTAATCTTCAGAAATGCTCATATTATTAAATTGCATACATTCCTCCGAGGCTCTGTCCATTTTTCTTCATTAATTTTACCTCTGTTCTTCAGATTGCATAATCTCTGTCAAAACATCTTTAGATTCACTGATTATTTTCTTTTACCTGTTCAAGTCTACTGTTGAATCTTCTCAGTGATCTTTTTCATTTTAATTACTCTACTGTTCAACTCCAAAATTTGTATTTGGTACTTTTTGTAATTTGATCACTTTATATTTTCCATTTAATGAGACATTGTTATTATACCTTCTTTTACTTTTATAAAAATTGAGTTATAACTGGCATACGTCTTATAGTTTTTAAACATTATTTCCTTTAGTTCTTTTTTCAAATACCTATAGACATTTATTTGTTTTTAGTATTTATTTATTTGGCTGCCTTGGATCTTAGTTTCAGCATGTGGAATCTCTAGTTGTGGGTTGTGGGCACCAGAGCACACATAGGTTCAGTAGTTACTCCAAGGCAGGTGGGATCTTAGTCCGCTGACTAGGGATAAACCCTCATCCCCTGCACTGCAAGGTGGATTCTCAGCCACTGGACTGCCAGGGATGTTCTCTGCTTTAGCTCTTTGAACATGTCTATAATGGTTGCTTCAGGGTCTTTGCCTAGGAAATCTCGTGGTTTCTCTTGCCGTTTCCTCCCTTTTTCCTGTGTATGAATCACACCTTTCTGTTTAATGTCTCATAATTTTTTGAGACACTGACATGTTTGAGAATATATTTGTTGCATCTCTAGGGACTGATTCTTCTCCTATACCAATCCACACTCTGAGGGTTTCTAGTGGCTTATTCATTTGTTTGGTGACTTGGTTGGAGAATCTTAGTGAATTCTTTTCCCTGCAGTGTGAAGCCTCTGGTGCCCTTCCTCAGAGGGCTGTCTGTGGGTGACTGTACCTCAGTCTGCAGTGTTGATGCTTTTAGTAGGGCTTTTTTGACTTTTCCCTTCCCTCATCTCTGTTATCCCCTCATCTCTTCTGCCTTTTTGGTTTCACACCCAGCTGTTAGGCTCCACTATCTGGTGGCAGATGGTCCTGATGCTTCTGACAATTCTCTGAGGCATAAATCACTCATCTGATCCAGTTACATTTGAGATCTTTGCAGAAGTCATTTTTGGGGCCATCTCTGAGGTCTGCTGTAACAGTAGATGGGCTATCCTTAGGTCTGTATGGCAAACTATTAGATTGATGAAAAAGTAATTGCAGTTTCAGATTGTGAATTTTAAATCATTATAACTAGGCTCAAACACATCTTTATTAATCAAAATAGGAATCATTATAATCAACACAGTTTGCCAATGAGAAATAAGTTTGTTTATTCCTGTAGCATAAATATCCACGCTTTGGGATTTGATGAACACTTGGAAAGAATTTTCTGCCTTCTGCTGGTTGTAGAAACATTTTCCCTGCAAAAAGTTGTTGAGATGCTTGAAGAAGTGTAAGAAGTTGGGGAGAGGTCATGCGAACATGGCAGATGAGGCAAAACTTCATAGAACAATTTGTTCAACTTTTGGAGTATTGGTTGTGTGACATGCAATTGGGTGTTTTCATGGAGAACTGGACACTTTCTGTTGACCAATGCCAGCAGCAGGCGTTGCAATTTTCTGTGCATCTCATCGATTTGCTGAGCATACTTCTCAGATGTAATGGTTTCACTGGGATTCGGAAAGCTGTAATGGATCACACTGGCAGCAGACCACCAAATAGTGATCGTGAACTTTTTTGGTGCAAGTTTGGTTTTGGAAAGTACTTTTAAGCTTCTTCTGGGCCCAGTCACTGAACTAGTCATTGCCAGTTGGTATGTAAAATTCACTTTTTGTCACACATCACAGTTCAGTCAAGAATTGGTTCATTGTTGTTGCATAGAATAAGAGAAGACGACACTTCAAAATGATGGTTTTGTTTTTGTTTTTGTTTTGGTTTATGGTCAGCTCATGAGGCACCCACTTATCAATCTTTTTCACCTTTCCACTTTGCTTCAAATGCCAAATGACCGTAGATGGTCAATGTTGAGTTTTTTGGAAACTTCTTGTATAGTTGTAAAAGGATCAGCTTCGATGATTGCTCACAACTGGTCCTTGTCAATTTCTGATGGCCAGGCATTACACTCCTCATCTTTAAGGCTCTAGTCTCCTTTGCAAAACTTCTTGAACCCCCACTGCACTGTACTGTTAGAAGTTCCTGGGCCAAATGTGTTGTTGATGTTGTGAATTGCCTCTGCTGCTTTAAGACCCATTTTGAATGCAAATTAAAAAAAAGATCACTCAAATTTTCTTTTTGTCTAACATCATTTCTATAGTCTAAAATAAAAATAAAATAAACAGAAAGTAACAGTATCAAAAAAAAAAAGCAAAAAGTACACATTAAGATGATGCATAGCATAACATTTATTTAAGAATGTATTCCAATATCAAATGGTTATCCATAAGTTCAATAATGCAAAGCTGCAAATTACTTTTGCACCAACCAAATAGATGGGCCATAGTATAACTCTTGTTTTTTGGTCACTTCCAGCCTACTCTTTAATTGCTGACCACTAAAATATCCATTGTTTTGGGGATTACCCTTAAGGTTGAACTTCCCCCACAATGTTTCCATGAAGCTCAGTATTTGGGGGATAATTTTGAAGCTTTGAAATATCTTAGGGTGTGTCTCTTCCATTAGGCAGAGAATAACAATGACCTACCGACCTGGAACTGACACTTTGGTTTAGGAGAGGATCCCATTGGGGAGAGGAAATGCTGGTCCTTTAGGTGATCTTTCCCAGCGTGGAAGCTCCACCCCATGAGTAAGCTGCGGTAAAGGTGACGGAAGCCCCAGGACTTTTGGTCTTCTATGCCTGCTGTAAGCCTCTGGTTTGTGAGTCAACGCTGTGTGGGGAAAAGGAGTTCCTGCCCTCTGGCCTCACTTTCTCGGAATTTAGTTCTTGCCACAAGTAGCTGAAGGAGTGAGACATGCTGGTCCAGAGAACCCAGGGCCCCAGACCAAGAGCTGGACAGAGGGACACCCACTGGTTGGCCACATATGCTCCAAGTAGGGCTCTCCTTACTCTGGGCTTTGTGTGAGGAGAGGTAAGTGAGTTGCGGCTCTAATACCACAGGGTCTTCCCACCAACATTTAGTATATTTTCCTGAACAAAAGTTTCTTCATTTGTTTTATGCCCTTAGGACAATCTCTGGAAACCTTAAATGACAACTTTTAAAAAATGTATTGGTATTGCTAAAAAACAATCAACAACTTATGATTGTTTTTTATAGGACCTGGTCCTCAGTACTCATGCTATGATTCCAGAGGTGGAATTATACTGGACTTCATCTCAAACAACTGTCTTTGTAGTTATTCAGTGTTCCAATAAGTTCATTCAGTCATTCAGCAGATATGTCAGGGCTGTCTTTGAGGCTCTGAATGAGGAATCAAACATGGCAGAAAAAAATACTAACATCTGAATCTACTAAAGTTTATATACTATTTCCCTAAATAACAAATAATCATTATTAGACTATCTATTGTCTTAATATATTTTTGCTAGAATTACTATTGAAATAAAGAAAAAAACAAATTCATAGTATAGATAGAGGTTAAGAGCAGAAGTGTTGAAACAAGCCTTTGTTTCGAATCCCAAGTCCAACATCTAATGGCATGTTGTGCCTTTTCTGTGTCTCTGTGATGAAACAGGACAATAACAGTAATCACCTTCTAGAGCTTTTGTGACTTAATATATGCAAAACACTTAAAGTACTTGCTATATAGATATTTGTTATTATTTAATAATAATAAAACTTGCATTGACTGCATGATGAAATTCAATCTGTAGGTATAAAATTATTCCATAATATGCATTTCTGTCCAGGACCAATTAATTACACTGAGAGAAATATGACTGTCTTAATAAGGCAATTAAAAATATATAATTTTTATGGACTAGTAGTTCTCTGTAATCTTAAAACACAAGTAATTATAAAGAGAGGCTAATTTGAGACATTGCTTCTCATCTTATCCATGTTTTTAGAAACCTATAATTAACTCATAATTGTAAGTGTGTTCAAATACCTTTTATGGTCCTTGAAAAGGTATTTAATTAACTTAGAAATTTTCCAAATTTTAACTTTAAGAAATTCAGTTGTATTCCAAAATGCATTTAGCATCTAGAATATTTTTCTTCACATACTGCATTTTATTGAATGACTTTTTCATCCAAGAAGTAATATAATTTAAAAAATTCAAACCATGCCTATTTTTATTATATGAATGTGTATAGTTATTAATCATCACAAAGGAAATTGACTATGTATCTAAGAGGAATCCCATCCTAACATATTCTTTGAGAAGAAAAGCAAATTTGAGATCAACTTACTATTGGAAGGATTTTAGAAACAGAATCTGGAAACTCCTATTTGGGCTTATGCAAGAAGTTGGGAATCCAAAGTAGATGAGATCTGTAAGTGTGCTTTTCTGCCTCAAGTCACATGTGATACAAATCTAGAGGAGTAACGACATGCAGTAAAGCAAAGAAGTACAGTTGTATTGCATGCATCTATTTCTAGACAGATTTGAAAGTTTTGACAATCAGATATAAAGGTAGGTACTTTTTATTGTATTTAGATTCCTTTCATTGAAACTACTTTCTTCCCATTGTGAACTTTCTTGAATCCATCTTTATAATTAGAGATATCACTGGCCCACTACCCTTTACTTTATGAAATCTTACATTTGAAAGTGTTAAGATGGTTCATGATAATTAATATATTTTCTCTATTTTATAAAGGATTTAAAGATGTCATAAAGAGGCATAGGATAAATGGACTTTGGAAAAGTATGTATGTTTTATAAAGTTTTTACTGTGTATTAACCATTTTTGGTTGATAGCAAATACTCTTTTATTAGAAAGTAACAAAGAAAGAAGAAATGAGATTACATGAGAAGAAAAATTACCTAGAAAGGTCTTCAGTTGAACAAACTCTTCTGAAAGTAACAAAAGTATAAGGCAGCTGAATTCTATATTGATTTTTACCAACACAGTATAAATGAAAATAGGTTTAAGTGGGAGTACTGGCCATATACTGGGAATTTCACTGCTAAAGGTAAGCTTAGAAAGAAAAAGGATCAAAAAAAAAAAAACTTACCCATAAAATATTTCAATGGAAATATCATGTTACTTTTGTTAAAGTATAATAATAATAACTTTCTAATTATAATAATAATAATGACAGTTTTAGTTGTATGACATAGTGATTTGAAATTTTATACATTAGAAAATGATCACCATAGTAATATAATTACCATTTGTCATCATATGAAGTTACTACAATATTTTTCTATATTCCCTTGACTGTACATTGCATCCCAATGACTTATTTATTTTACAATGTAAGCTTGTACCTCATAATCTCCTTTATTTATTTCAGTAGTTTACTCACCCACGCCCACTCTGACAACCATCAGATTGATTTCTGTATCTATGCATGTGTTTTTGTTTTACTTATTTGTTTGTATTGCTTTTTAGTCCATATATACATGAAATAATATGGTATTTGTCTTTCTCTGTCTGACTTATTTGAAAATAATGCAAAATGAAAATAATGTCTGTAATCAGTTATGTGAAGGACAGTAACTGAAAGAAAAAAAAAATCAGAAGAGAGCTGATCTAGAAAGATTTAGCAAAATTAACAAAATAAATTGTATAGTAACTATTGAGTTTATGTGCTTTACAGACTTCACTCATAAATAAGTGAGTAATGATAACATTTGAAGTCCTAATACATTTTTAAAGCTTGAAAATTTTTACAGACACAAGAATGTTTAGCATTCAGAATGAAGTTTTCATACATATGTAATTAAGAAATAGGTTTCAGAGTTTTTTCCTTAAGTTCTAAATCAATTTTAAAAGGTATTATAATAATGAGATATTCAAAAAGTTTCAAGGTTTCAATGGTAATACAAATGTAATAAAACTTGAATTTTCAGTAAAATGCAAAATTCTTTCTACCAAAAAACATTTATTTCTTATAGCACTTAAGTTTTCTACCTAACCATAATTTTATGTTTGAAAACCAGAGAGACAAATAAGACATAGCTAAATATTACAATATGGTAAATAATTGTCTTGGCTCAAATTATGTTCACTGTGATTTTTGCACAGTAATTTATATTTCTATGATTACGCACTAGTATTTCAGTTTACTATTCCATATATTCAAAATCAAATTCTGCTTTTACAAAATCCACTTGCTGCTGCTGCTGCTGCTGCTACCAAGTTGAGTCAGTTGTGTCCGACTCTGTGCGACCCCAGAGATGGCAGCCCCCCAGGCTCCCCCATCCCTAGGATTCTCCAGGCAAGAACACTGGAGTGGTTTGCCATTTCCTTCTCCAAAGCATGAAAGTGAAAAGTGAAAGTGAAGTCACTCAGTTGTGTCCGACCCTCAGTGACCCCATGGACTGCAGCCTTCCAGGCTCCTCTGTCCATGGGATTTTCCAGGCAAGAGTACTGGAGTGGGGTACCATTGCCTTCTCCCACAAAATCCACTTAAAATACATTAAAAAAACAAATTTCCTTTAGTATATTGTTCGGTTGCCCCTATCAGAGCTTGTACAATTGGGTTTTCTCATTCACAATCTAATCAATGTGCATTTTGCTTCTGGCTGTGGAAAAGCAATGCATCCAAAATTGCAGAAAATTTTAAAGCATAATATATATGAAAAGAAAATTTAAATATTGATATATTTTCTTCTAGTCTGCTCTTTGTGCAAATTATGCACAAAGATTATATCTTTGTATGTGTAATAAGCATAACTTACTAGAGTGAATTTTCACATAACCAGTATTAATAAAAGAATCAATAAATATTATATTTCTACTGTAACAATTCTGTTCTATAAGCAAGGCCTCTACTTTTGGGACTTTAATCCTTTCTCCATCTTATACATGTACACCCTCCATCAACTTGAACACCTTAAAACCACCTATTTATATAAGGGCCGATACCTTGGCTGATGCTGAAGCTGAAGCTCTAATACTTTGGTCACTTGATGCAAAGAATCAACTCATTTTAAAAGACCTTGATGATGGGGAAGATTGAAGGCAGGAGGGGAAGAGGGCAACAGAGAATGAGATGGTTGGTTGAATGAACTTCAGCAAACTCCGGGAGATAGTGAGGGACAGGGAGGCCTGATGCTGAAGTCCATGGGGTGGCAAAGAGTTGGACACGACTGAGGGACTGAACAACAACAACAATACTTTGGCTACCAACGACCACTCTAATCGGGAAAGGGGCATCCATTATCCATCTGGAATATATGGCTCAGACAGTAAAGAATCCACCTGCAGTGAGGGAGACCTGGAGTCCATCCCTGGGTTGGGAAGATCCCCTGGAGGAGGGCATAGCAACCCATTCCAGTATTCTTGCCTGGAGAATCCTCATGGACAGAAGAGCCTGGTGGGCTACATGCAGTCCATGGGATCGCAAAGAGACGGACATGACTGAGTGACTAAGCACAGCACAGCGCACAGCACAGCACACAGCACAATAGCATATCAGCCAAGATACTATTGGAAAATTAGACTCAAGCATTTCCTTTCAAGAAAATATTGAATTAACTGAGCTATTTAGCTGACATTCAAACAGTGGATGGGGAACTTTGCATAAGAGCACTTTCATTCTGCTCCAACAGTGTGAGTGAAAGTGAAAGTTGCTCAGTCATGTCTGACTCTTTGTAACCCCATGGACTATAAAGTCCATGGAATTCTCTAGGCCAGAATACTGGAGTGGGTAGCCTTTCCTTCTCCAGGGGACCTTCCCAACCCAGGGATCGAACCCAGGTCTCCCACATTGCAGACGGATTCTTTACCAACTGAATCACAAGGGAAGCCCAATAGCTTCTGTCCCAATAACATTCTTCAATTGTTTCAAGATTGGGGAGGAGGAGAATCTCAAGGAATTCAGAAATATCAATGAGGAAATATTTGCAATTATTCAGATAAGTGTCAGAACTAAGTTTTTTTATTGGGTTTGGAAAAGATGTGAGGAGAAATATTGCAAGGGTAAAATTAATGGACTTCTTTTAGTGTTTTTATGTGAGTAAGGGGTTTTAGATGATATACTGAATTTTAGTTTAAACCATGTCAAGTGACATTAGAGATTGATTGGTGCACAAATTGATCATTGAATTTGGTGACTATAAATTGTTAATGTCTAATGGAAAAGCAGCTTTGGTACATTGATTAATGAGGAGGAAAATTTTGAGAGAAACTAGATGAAATGAATGAGAATATTCTTTATAAATCATTGAATATGAAAGGATGAAGATAGGTCATATTTGAAGGAAAATAAAGATGGGAGGAAGATTTCTTGGGGGTATGGATACTTGATTCCTGATTTTACACATTTCTTACTCTAAGTGTTGGCCATGTATTCCTAATGGTGTTCAAAGGTAATAATTTTAAAAGACAACAACACATATATACTATTGATACTATGTATAAAATAGATAACTAATGAGAACCTACTGTATAGCTCAGGGAACTCTACTCATTACTCTGTAGTGACCTGAATGGGAAGGAAGTCCAAAAGGGACAGGTTATATGGATACACATTCATTTTTCTGTATAGTAGAAGCTAACACAACATTTTAAAGCAACAATACTCCAATAAAACATAATTTTGAAAGGACAATGACTGTAATTTCAAAACCTGTGGGAAAAAAGTTTACTTTTTATTTTGTTTTTGTCCTTCTCTGCTGTGTGTGCTGTGCTTAGTCAATCAGTCCTGTCTCACTCTTTGTGACCCCATGGACTGTAGCCTGCCAGGTTCCTCTGTCCATGGGGATTCTCCAGACAAGAATACTTGAGTGGGTTACCATGTCCTCCCCCAGAGGATCTTCCCAACTCAGGTTCAAATCCAGGTCTCCTGCATTGCAGGTGGATTCTTTACCATCTGAGCCATCAGGGAAATTTGTTCTTCTAATTATGTCTTTATCTTAACACTTCAGTAGACTTTCAGTAAGGGGGGGGGGAAACCTACCCTGTTACCCAGAGCTATTTGATCATCCAGGCATTTGCCAGCCATTTAGTCATAGGCAGTGAGGGGCAATTACAATAAGAAACAAATATGCAAGGCTATGCAAGTATCACTGTATTCAGTCAAAATATACTGACACATGACCTTTTAATATCAAAAGGAAATGCTTATAAAAATGAAGAAGACTTGTTTATGCTCACTTGTTTTGAGCAATGATCAGACAGGTTAATTCTTAAGTGGAACTCCTTAAAAGAGTAAGCAAGGATTTTTATTTCTGGTTGAGTTTGGGGAACAGATAAATCGTTCTCCACCTTAGTTCTGAATATACTGTAAATCAGCAGTCTATTTTTCATAACAACTTTTTAAAGTTCAATTTTTTCTTTATACATGTAGACTGTTGATAAAGTATTATGTACATAGAGACAGATTTCAGTTGAGATCAAGTCCAGAATAATTTTTTGAATTGTAAAACTAACTATATTGTCAGTATAATTGACAAACATTTAAAAGCAGTAGGATTATTGGCCGTTTTTCCAGTCTTCACTTATTGCATGCACCTATAAAGGAAAAAAATGCAAAAAGGAGGGATTCCACATTTTTTTGTTGTTAAAAGCTATGTTCTCCTTTACCCTCAAGGCACTATTCACATTTCAGCTATCTCATAACTGAGTTAAGTCTTAACATAGCAGAACAAAAATAGAGCACCCTGAAAGAAGCAGCAGTTTACACATTTACACAGTTTTTGTTGTTCTATTGTCTTTAAATTAAAAATGAAGCTTTTTATTAAGCTTCTGTTTTTAATATGGACTCAGAAATCTCTTCACATAATTAAAGAAGTATTTGGTATATAGGCTTTCATAAGATGTAATTTTCTTTACACATTCATACAATTTTATATTTCTTAGGTATAGACACGTAGGTTAAAATTAAGAAATTCCAAGAAACAAAAATAGAGGCTAAAAATTGGATTTACTGCAAGTAAAAAAAAAAAATACTGATGATGAAACTTTGTTTTTGAAAACAATAATTTGATTATTTCCCTTGAGGAAATGGTCAATAAAAACAAGCAAAAAGACCAATTTTTCACCACAAATACATCCCTACATCCTTATGTCTTTGTTCCCTAAAACAGCAAAGTGCTGATTCCTTTTCCGTGGTGTACACGTGACTATTCTCTTCACACATTTTCTGAAAAGTTTAAAAAATGTATTTTTGTCCAGCTTACTGTGTGGTTTGGATTTGTATGTTTTTTTCTTCTGGACATGATTTACCATGGACTTGTTTCTCCTGACTCTCTTCTTGTTTATATTTGCTTTAATGTCTAAGTCAAATCCATATAGAACAGAAAGGCACCACAATGTAACCCTTAGAGTTTATCCCTCAGAAACAGCTGTGCTAAGATTCAAAGGTAGCTGAATGATATTTTATCAAATGTACCCAGGGATAATTTTGGTCACAAGTAAATATAACAAAAGAAATGAATTTTACAGAAATAAAAATGACCTCAGGAAAACAACTACATGATATAGTTTCAAATACAATGGACGGGTCCATGTGAGATTGGGTGGTTTCCACTCAAATGATAATTGTGCTAAACAATTTTGTAAATATCAATGATTACAGTTAAATATATACACATATCTTTTTACTGTTGGAATTTCAGTGGAGATAGCATTTCAAAAATCAAAGAAGCAGAAAAGCCAGTAATTTGTAGAAGAATTCAGAAAACAAAAAAATGTTATACATCCTTCTCAAGATATCAACTTCTCATCCCATTTATCAAATACAGACTGAGTGTTCCAGAACAGGCATTACATTCTGAACCTGTTATTAATACTGAACAAAAGAACACACTTCTATTTATGTTTTACCCTTGGTGTTAGCATGGCATCCTTCTGAATTTGGCTATAATCATAAGTACTTCAGAATTACACAATTCTAATGCACACATTATTTTTAGAGCAGAGGAAGGGTCTCAATAATAGGCCATAACTAAACAAATTTCCAGACATGGGGAATCGAGGAGACCTTGTACCGAAGTCCAATCTCATCCACAAAATTCCAGTTTCATGGGATGATTTTGCAGAACACAACAAAAATATTTTATGGACTATATAGAAAAATATGTGCCCCTAAGTTACTAAATGACTTTTTGCAAAAAGATCAGAGAACAATTACTATAATAGAGAACTCAACTTGCTACAAAGCTGAAATAGTAAATTTTAAAATGAAGAAATAAATACTCTATCTTTTAATGTAGCATTAAACACATAGATGAGTATAACAGAATAAAGGGGTTAGAGAAAGATCAGGATACAAATGGAAGCTTGACATACAATAAAACCCAAAATCTTTGGGAAAAAAAGAGAAAACTCTAATAAATGCTTAGAAAAATATGTCACTACATAGAAAAATACAAATTTTATTCCTATTTTTCTTCCTCTGCAAGGGAAACTTCCAGATGGTTTAAAGATATGTGATGCCTATAGAACTCTAAGTCTAAGGGAATTTAATGAAAATGCACTTAAAAAATAACTGTGGGGTTAGGACAAAATAACATTTTGTGAAAATAAAAATATCATATGAAATGTTGACCTAAATATTAAAAGGAACAGTATAGGTAAGGTTTATAGTAGAGCCATAGGAAGCAGAAGGAAGGATCCATAGCTCCAGATGGAAATTAACCTCAGTGAGACCTCTGCCAAGTCTCTCAGTTATTGAATAAAACATAAATTCTACACATTCATTCATACTTTTATAATTTTTTGAAGTGTTGTTGATGCATTCATATTTTTGTGCGTCCAATTTGATGCTTTGGAGCATAAGCAAATATCCATCATACCATGATACCATTTAGTTCAGTTCAGTTGCTCAGTCATGTCTGACTCTGTGACCCCACGGACTGCAGCACGCCAGGCTTCCCTGTCCATCATCAACTCCCAGAGCTTACTTAAACTCATGTCCATTGAGTTGGTGATGCCATCTAACCATCTTTCCCTCTGTTGTCCCCTTCTCCTCCTACCTTCAATCTTTCCCAGCATCAGGGTCTTTTCCAGTGAGTCAGTTCTTTGCATCAGGTGGCCGAAGGATTGGAGTTTCAGCTTCATCATCAATCCTCCTAATGAATATTCAGGACTGATTTCCTTTGAAATTGACTAGTTTGACCTCCTTTCAGTCCAAGGGACTCTCAAGAGTCTTCTCCAACACCACAACTCAAAAGCATCAATTCTTTGGCACTCAGCTTTCTTTATAGTCCAACTCTCATATCTGTACATAACGATTGGAAAAACCATAACTTTGACTAGACAGAACTTTGTTGGCAAAGTAAAGTCTGTGCTTTTTACTATGCTGTCTAGGTTGGTCATAGCTTTTATTCCAAGGAGCAAGCATCTTTTCATGGCTGCAGTCACCATCTGCAGTGATTTTGGAGCCCCTCCCCCCACCCATATAAAGTCTCTCACTGTTTTCATTGTTTCCCTGTCATTTTGCCAAAAAGTGATGGGACTGGATGCCTTGATCTTTGTTTTATGATTGTTAATCTTTAAGCCAACTTTTTCACTCTCCTCTTTCACTTTCATCAAGAGGCTCTTTAGTTCTTCATTTTCTTCCATTAGTGTGGTGTCATCTGCATATCTGAGGTTATTGATATTTCTCCTCACCATCTTGATTCCAGCTTGTGCTTCATCCAGCCCAACATTTTGGATGATGTACTCTGCATATAAGTTACATAAGCAAGGTGACAATATACAGCCTTGACGTACTGCTTCCCAATTTGTAACCCATGATACCATTACCATAATCAAAATAGATAGGTGTGTTTAGAACCTCCCAAATTTTTTTAGTACTCCTTTGTTTTGGTGTGTGTGTGTGTGTGTGTGTGTATGCATGTTAAGAACACTAACCAAGAGATCTACTGTCTCAATCAATTTTACGTGCACAATGATGTATTAACCAAGGCACTCTGTAGTGCATCAGGTTGGTAGAAATGATTTTTCTGACATAACTGAAACTTTACTTACATTGAACAGAAACTGCATTTCTCCCACCCCTCAGCCCCTGGCAGCCACTCATGTACTCTTTCCTTCCATGGTTCCATTTTAGATTTGTCATATGAGTAAGATCTCATAGCATCTGTGTTTCTGGACTGGCTCATTTCACATAGCATAATGAACTCCAGGTGCATCCATGCTGTCTCACAAGGCTGAATTCTTTTTGTGAGTCTGAATCATATTCCAGTGTATGTTGATGCCACATGTTTTCCCTCCACTCCCCTATTGATGGACTCTTGGTTCATATCTTGGCCAGAGTGAACATCAGAGTGAAGATGTCTCTTTGAGATACTGATAACAATTCTTTGGATGTATCCCCAGAAGTGGAATTTCTGGATCATATAATTGTCCTATTTATTCATTTTAAGTTATTATTAACTTCAGCCAACATTTGCTGCACACAGATTTTCTAGTTGCAGCAAGCAGGGGCTACTCTCTAGTTGTGGAGCATGGTCTTCTCATTGCAATGGCTTCTCTTATTGCCCAGAAAAGAGTCTAAGGTGCCTGGGCTTCAGTAGCTGTGGCACAGGCCTTAATTGCCTCTCAGT
Source organism: Bos taurus (assembly GCF_002263795.3). Taxonomy (NCBI): domain Eukaryota; kingdom Metazoa; phylum Chordata; class Mammalia; order Artiodactyla; family Bovidae; genus Bos; species Bos taurus. The sequence goes on along the minus strand of NC_037344.1, from coordinate 42,923,105 downwards.
GTGCAGGATCTTAGTTCTGGGACCAGGGATTGAATCTGTGTCCCTTGCACTGACAGATGGATTCCTAACCACTGGATCACCAAGAAGTCTCTCTTATTTTTAATTTTTGTAAAACCTTCAATTTTCTTTTCTATAGGTCCTGCATTATTTTACATTCCCACCAACAGTGTAGAGGTAATTATCAGACAGATTTAACCTAGAAATCACATTCAAGAAAAACTACTGAAATAGCGTACAGTTGGACAAGACTCTTGAGAGTCCCTTGGATTGCAAGGAAATACAACCAGTCCACTCTAAAGAAGATCAGTCCTGGGTGTTCATTGGAAGGACTCATGCTAAAGCTGAAACTCCAATACTTTGGCCACCTCATGCGAAGAGTTGACTCATTGGAAAAGACTCTGATGCTGGGAGGGGTTGGGGGCAGGAGGAGAAGGGGACGACAGAGGATGAGATGGCTGGATGGCATCACTGACTCGATGGACCAGTTTCAGTGAATTCCGGGAGTTGGTGATGGACAGGGAGGCCTGGCATGCTGCGATTCATGGGGTCGCAAAGAGTCAGACACGACTGAGTGACTGAACTGAACTGAAATGTATATAAAATCTACCATACAAAGAATATAAACAATAGTAATGAAATGAATTGGGCCAAAATAATACACCCACCCAAGATAAGTACCTCTAAACTAAAAATATCCTTTCACAGAAAATTGTCAATTGCTTAAATATCACTTTATTGTTCAAAAGAAAATCACTAAGATTATATCCCAATATGTGACAGGTTCAAAAACAAGGTATTTACCTTTCTCAGTCTCTGTCACTATGTCTCTCTCTTTTGTTAGGGGAAATCATGACAATTATTTGGTAATTTAGGGTTACTGATATACCTTTTTCATAACTGCTGGAAAGGCATTAGGCTAAAGAGGGTTATCTAACAGGCTAAACATAATTCACTTGAATGTTTCTGTAGATTATATGTCTACACATAATACATATATTAATGTTAATATTAAACATCTGGGGCAATACGATTTTACTATACCTTCCACTTGTTCAATCTAAGTCAGAAAAAGTTTTAAGATATGATTTATTCACAAATTCACAGTTAATATCATATGAAAATTGGTTTTCTTAAAACTTTCACAGAAAAAAGGTCAAATCCAATAGTCTTTAAAAGAAAGACAATTGGACTCAGGTCTATTATATAGAGAGCTTCACGGGTGGCTCAATGGTAAAGAATCCACCTCCAAAGCAGTAGATATAGAAGACATGGTTTCATTCTGTGGATTGGGAAGGTCTTATGGAGGAGGAAATGGCAATCCACTCTAGTATTCTTGCCTGGGAAATCCCACAGACAGAGGAGCTTAGTGGGCTAAAACCCATAGGGTCACAAAGAGTCCGACATGACTGAGCAACTGTGCACAATTTTAGAAAGCACTATAATTTAGAAGTCATGTGAGAATAATAGATTTTTTGCTTAATTACTGTGCATGGGGCTTTCAAAAGTCATGCATTAATGTATGTTTCCAGAAGTTTCCACTCTACTTTTTGTAAAAAAGAAATGTTCATATACTCTCTTTGAAGGTCAAAATGGTTCACCATGAAACAAAGTGAAAAATGAAAGTGTTAGTTACTCAGTTGCATCTGACTCCTTGTGACTCCATGGACTGTAGCCTGCCAGGCTCCTCTGTCTGTGAATTCTCCAAGCAAGAATACTGGAGTGAGTAGCCATTTTCTTCTCCAGGGATCTTCCTGACCTAGGAATCAAATCTGGGTCTCCTGCACTGCAGATGGATTCTCTACTCTCCACCGGGGAAGCAAGTCAATCATGCTTTCTGACAAATTGTCCATCACCTGGATATAACTGTTACAAGGGATGACACAGTGAAAAATCCTTACAGCAAGTGTTACAACGTCCTCTGTACCTAAAATAAAAATAAAAATCCACTTGTTCAGAAGTATCCACTTTTATCCCAGGCATATCCAATTCCTTCATCCAAGGGTTAAGTTCTTTATAAAATATCTCAACCTTTTCTCAATGACTTGGTTTCTCATTTCATCTTTGTTTTGTCCTTCCTACAGTGGCTTTTTCTTTGTGGAAGTTGTCTAGCTCTGACTCATTTTCATATTTAACAGCCTTGAGCAAACTTGGTACCCTAAGAAAGGAATCATGTCTTGAAGTATGCAAACAAGCAAGAGAAGATTTTCGTTCTTCAATCACTTCATTTTGTTTTTTGCATATCTCTTCTCTTCCACATTGGCAATCTTCACTCTCCATTTAATATTATATAAGCTTTACTAATTTCTTGCTCCATTTCACTAAATACTGTTGGGTCTTACTCTCTTCCAACAGTTGAATCATCCTCTTTGACAACTTTATCTACACTTGATCAGTCTACCCAAAGTCAGGATGCTGCCTGTTTCCTCACCTGTTTTTCTCCAGGGAACTTACCTTCACAATACTTGAGCTTTCTACTCTGGTGTCTTGCTGCTGCCCAAAACTGTTAGCCTTTCAAAAGAATAATTTCAGACTTATTATATTCTGACCTTGTATTACCACCTCTCCATGAAACCCACACTATCTAAAGTTTGGCTTCATAGGGATTTCCTATCTGTGATCTTTTTGCTTTTAATTTCTCTCTTTCCTGCATTTATACTTAAATCTCTATCTTTCAGCTCTGATTTCATTGTACAATAATATTTCTCTTGATGCTATTCTCAAATCAATTTTTCTTTTAACTTAACCATTGAATGGCCTAGGGTCATTTCAGTTTGTGGAGAGTCAAATTATCTGATGTAACTGCTATCATATTTTTTTAGGGCTAACATCATGATCTTCAACTCAGTTCCAACAGCGAGGTTCCCTAATACTCTTATTAAACCCGGTCACCTCTTCATAGAGTTATTTTTCCCTTATTTCATTACTTTTTTCCCAATTAATTTATATTGGAATATAATTTATTTACAATGCTGTGTTAGTTTCAATTGTACAGCAAAATGACTCAGTTATACATATATATATATGTGTATGTATATATATATATATATATATATATAGTGGAGAAATCTGACAGAATGTGGTCCACTGGAGAAGGGAATGGCAAACCACTTCAGTATTCTTGCCTTGAGAACCCCATGAACAGTATGAAAAGGCAAAATGATAGGATACTGAGAGAGAAACTCCCCAGGTCAGTAGGTGCCCAATATGCTACTGAGATCAGTGGAGAAATAACTCCAGAAAGAATGAAGGGATGGAGCCAAAGCAAAAAGAATACCCAGCTGTGGATGTGACTGGTGATAGAAGCAAGGTCCAATGCTGTAAAGAGCAATATTGCATAGGAACCTGGAATGTCAGGTCCATGAATCAAGGCAAATTGGAAGTGGCCAAACAAGAGATGGCAAGAGTAAATGTCGACATTCTAGGAATCAGAGAACTAAAATGGACTGGAATGGGTGAATTTAACTCAGATGACCATTGTATCTACTACTGCAGGCAGGAATCCCTCAGAAGAAATGGAGTGGCCATCATGGTCAACAAAAGACTTCAAAATGCAGTACTTGGACGCAATCTCAAAAACGACAGAATGATCTCTGTTCGTTTCCAAGGCAAACAGTTCAATATCACAGTAATCCAAGTCTATGCCCCAACCAGTAATGCTGAAGAAGCTGAGGTTGAATGGTTCTATGAAGACCTACAAGACCTTTTAGAACTAACACCCAAAAAAGATGTCCTTTTCATTATAGGGAACTGGAATGCAAAAGTAGGAAGTCAAGAAACACCTGGAGTAACAGGCAAATTTGGCCTCCAGATACAGAATTAAGCAGGGCAAAGACTAATAGAATTTTGCCAAGAAAATGCACTGGTCATAACAAACACCCTCTTCCAACAACACAAGAGAAGACTCTATACATGGACATCACCAGATGGTCAACACCAAAATCAGATGGATTATATTCTTTGCAGCCAAACATGGAGAAGCTCTATACAGTCAACAAAAACAAGACCAGTATCTGACTGTGGCTCAGACCATGAACTCCTTATTGCCAAATTCAGACTTAAATTGAAGAAAGTAGGGAAAACCACTAGACCATTCAGGTATGACCTAAATCAAATCTCTTATGATTATACAGTGAAAGTGAGAAATAGATTTAAGGGCCTAGATCTGATAGATAGAGTGCCTGATGAACTATGGAATGAGGTTCGTGACATTGTATAGGAGACAGGGGCCTAGATCTGATAGAGTGCCTGATGAACTATGGAATGAGGTTTGTGACATTGTACAGGAGACAGGGATCAAGACGATCCCCATGGAAAAGAAATGCAAAAAAGCAAAGTGGCTGTCTGGGAAGGCCTTACAAATAGCTGTGAAAAGAAGAGAAGCGAAAAGCAAAGGAGAAAAGGAAAGATATAAACATCTGAGTGAAGAGTTCCAAAGAATAGCAAGAAGAGATAAGAAAGCCTTCCTCAGTGATCAATGCAAAGAAATAGAGGAACACAACAGAATGGGAAAGACTAGGGATCTCTTCAAAAAAATCAGAGATACGAAAGGAACATTTCATGCAAAGATGGGCTTGATAAAGGACAGAAATCGTATGGACCTAACAGAAGCAGAAGATATTAAAAAGAGATGGCAAGAATACACAGAAGAAATGTAAAAAAAGATCTTCACGACCCAGACAATCACGATGGTGTGATCACTGACCTAGAGCCAGACATCCTGGAATGTGAAGTCAAGTGGGCCTTAGAAAGCATCACTACGAACAAAGCTAGTGGAGGTGATAGAATTCCAGTTGAGCTATTTCAAATCCTGAAAGATGATGCTGTGAAAGTGCTGCTCTCAATATGCCAGCAAATTTGGAAAACTCAGCAGTGGCCACAGGACTGGAAAAGGTCAGTTTTTGTTCCAATCCCAAAGAAAGGCAATGCCAAAGAATGCTCAAACTACCACACAATTGCACTTGTCTCACACGCTAGTAAAGTAATGCTCCAAATTCTCCAGGCCAGGCTTCAGCAATATGTGAACTGTGAACTTCCAGATGTTCAAGCTGGTTTTAGAAAAGGCAGAGGAACCAGAGATAAAATTTCCAACATCCGCTGGATCATGGAAAAAGCAAGAGAGTTCCAAAAAAGCATCTGTTTCTGCTTTATTGACTATGCCAAAGCCTTTGACTGTGTGGATCACAATGAACTGTGGAAAATTCTGAAAGATATGGGAATACCAGACCACCTGATCTGCCTCTTGAGAAATCTGTATGCAGGTCAGGAAGTAACAGTTAGAACTGGACATGGCTCAACAGACTGGTTCCAAATAGGAAAAGGAGTTCGTCAAGGCTGTATATTGTCACCCTGTTTATTTAACTTATATGCAGAGTACATCATGAGAAACCCTGGACTGGAAGAAACACAAGCTGGAATCAAGATTGCCGGGAGAAATCTCAATAAGCTCAGATATGCAGATGACACCACCCTTATGGCAGAAAATGAAGAGGAACTCAAAAGCCTCTTGATGAAAGTGAAAGTGGAGAGTGAAAAAGTTGGTTTAAAGCTCAACATTCAGAAAACGAAGATCATGGTATCTGGCCCCAGCACTTCATGGGAAATAGATGGGGAAACAGTGGAAACAGTGTCAGACTTTATTTTTCTGGGCTCCAAATTCACTACAGATGGTGACTGCAGCCATGAAACTAAAAGACGCCTCCTCCTTGGAAGAAAAGTTATGATCAATCTGGAGAGCCTATTTAAAAGCAGAGACATTACTTTGCCAAATTTTTCCTGTGGTCATGTATGGATGTGAGAGTTGGACTGTGAAGAAGGCCAAGTGCCGAAGAATTGATGCTTTTGAACTGTGGTGTTGGAGAAGACACTTGAGAGTCCCTTGGACTGCAAGGAGATCCAACCAGTGCATTCTGAAGGAGATCAGCCCTGGGATTTCTTTGGAAGGAATGATGCTAAAGCTGAAACTCCAGTACTTTGGCCACCTCATGCGAAGAGTTGACTCATTGGAAAAGACTCTGATGCTGGGAGGGATTGGGGGCAAAAGAAGAAGGGGAGACAGAGGATGAGATGGCTGGATGGCATCACGGACTCGATGGACGTGAGTCTCAGTGAACTCCCGGAGTTGGTGATGGACAGGGAGGCCTGGCATGCTGCGATTCATGGGGTCAGTCGCAGAGTTGGACATGACTGAGCGACTGATCTGATCTGATCTGATCTGATATATTTTTTAAAATATTTTTCCCCATATAGGTCATTACAGTACTGAGTGGAGTTCCCTGTACTACATAGTATGCTGCTGCTGCTAAGTCACTTCAGTCGTGTCCGACTCTGTGTGACCCCATAGACGGCAGCCCACCAGGCCCCCCCGTCCCTGGGATTCTCCAGGCAAGAACACTGGAGTGGGTTGCCATTTCCTTCTCCAGTGCAGGAAAGTGAAAAGTGAAAGTGAAGTCGCTCAGTCGTGTCCAATCCCACTATCTTAGCGATCCCATGGACTATAGCCCACCAGGCTCCTCCATACTGGAGTGCAGTGACATTGCCTTCTCCGACTACATAGTATACTGGTCCTTATTAGTTATGTACTTTATAGATAGCAGTGCACTAAGAATTTAAATAGAGACAGGGCGCTCTGTGATGACTTGTAAGGGTGGAATGGGGGTAGGTGAAAGGGAGAAACTAGCACAATATTTGTAAAACAATTATAATCCAATAATAAAAATAAAAATCCATAGAATTCTTAACAGCAGAAGATGTGAAGTTCTCCACTTTTCTCCAAACTTTTAAATCTTGCTGCCTTTACCTGAATTTATCCTTTCTTTCCCCAAGGCTACCATGAAAATATGAGTCCTTCCTTTTACTGAGGCTGAATCTCTTAATTGTATTCTGGAGCTCATCCTTCCATGCTTACTTAGAAATATCATTAATTATTGCTTCTCACGTTTGAGACTTCTCTGACTATATTTATCTTCAGAGAAAGTCGAACCCTGTTAATAACTACACAAATATCTCTCTTCACTGATTTAAAAAATAGATTATTTTAAAATTTCAAAACATGTCATTGATTGATCCATGCAGAACTTTTTAATTCTAAAAACAAAAGATCTATAAACAAGCTTTACCTGTCAGTTTAAAATATAGCCCCATTTTCTCTTTCTAATGTCTTTAGGAGTCTCTTATTCTCAATTCAGGTCTAAGAAACAGTAAACATATATTAAAACTGAAGTCTAAAGAGGATTACAAACAAAACTGTTTTCATGAAGATTGAAACTAATACCATAATACCTTAAAGTATCCATTTTTCTCTCTGAACTTTTTTCCAAGGCCCAAGGCCTATGCTAGGGAAAATTGCTTTTTGAAGTAGCCTTTAAATGGTACTTTGAGCATCCCATGGTAAAGGATTTTGAATGAGCACGTTTTCAAATAAACAGGAAACAAAAGTCTGAGACATCTATTTCGACAGTTTGCCATCTACAGCTTTCCATACTATCACTTATTATGGGTCACACACCTAATATACCTCTATGACATTTAGATTCTTTTCTACCACTTACTTTATTGTGGAGAAGTACCTATTTCTTTGCCATGTTCAGATGGTTTTAGTTCTCTATTTTAGATGAAAGTGAACAATGCTATTGAGATCGATCGCTAGCAGGGTGATTTGATGCGTATGCCACATAGAAATAGCTCTCTGGCTGGCTTATCTTTATCATACTTTGAAAATTCCTACTTAAGTTTAAATGAAATATTTTGTGAGAAAAGAGAAATGGTTAATCCATTTATGAAGCAAATATGAAGCTTCTTTTCTTAGAATCTAAATAAAACAGGAGTTCACTGAAACGTAAACCTATAGCACTTAATAGCTTAGAAGCTTTTCGTGGATTATGACTTGATTTATTGGTAACGTGAACAAAGATGTGAACAGGGGAGCACAGCTTTTAAGTTAGAGTTTTTTTAATGCCTCCATTATCTTTAAACTAAGGACAAAAGTTTCTGTTTGTTCCCTTAGTTGAGGCTAGCAGGGAGACCTGCGGGTGGGGAAGGGATGAGCAGAACCCCAGGTCTTGCTCTGAGAAGTCACCTTTGTTCTCTGAAAAGCCTTTGAATCCTTAAGGATTTACAATATGCATTTTCCATGAGTAAACCTCCAAGAGAGAATGAACATGTGCTGGATGAGGATCTTCTTTGCTTTCCAACAAAAAGATATATCACCTACACATGAGAACATGAAAATATTAGATGGTGAAACACCAGGCTGTGGCTTTTACAAAGGATTTTTGATAGTGCAATGCAGGAATAAATCATAAAGTAAGGTTTTCTTCTATAATGGAGGCTCTTTGACATTTTAGTTATCCCAGGAGTCACTTCTTCACGTTAAATGTAGGACAGTCAATCTGTTCTCCTGAAACAGGAATTGGGATATACTCAATGACTCATAGGCAACTGTAGGTATTTTGTCAGGTCACACATACTTTTTATGTACACACAGCACAGTGAAATATTAGCATAGCTACTTGCAATTGAGGCAGTTTATACATTGTGCTTTAGTGAATGAAATAATTCATTTTCTTGAAAAATATTTATTGGGATTCTGTAGACCCCATCAAGGATTCTCCATAATTTTTAATCAGCAATGATAGAAGTGGATTGCCTGACATGGAACACTTTATAATGTGGAGTAGTTGCATAATGGAGATTGGAGGCAGAAATTGATAATGATGGCAGATATGAGTTATCTGGGGGGAAAAAGCAAACAATTCAAAGATCTAGCATTGGAAAAAATGCTGAAAGTGTTGTAATTATGTTATAGATATTAATAATAGAATTATATATTAAACATAGCATAGCATGGAACCCAAATCTCCCACATTGCAGGCAGATTCTTTCCTCTCTGAGCCACCAGAGAATCTCATAGCATAGTAATCCTAGATATTTTACAGGAAAATCAGCCAGAGTGTAATTAGACATAAGACATATTTAGAAGACTGGGGCATGAGAACAAGGCTTGTGGGGTGTTGTAACTTGGAAAAAAGAGGGCAGGGAATTTACAGTTTATCAGCAAAAGGAGTCAGCTGAACTTAAGCTGCTTGCGGAATATGTGCTCAAAAATAGTCTTTGAAAATGCTCTTATGGCTTGAAAACCATTGGTTGGCATTTTGATTTAGCAAGAAAAGAGGGGAGGAACCCATTGGGAAGATGGAATTGTATGAGAATGACAGTAGAGATGTCCAGTTCCTCAGGTTTTCTTATACTGTTGATCATGCTTTATAACATGTACCCATACATCTTATATTATGTTTAATATTTATGTCCATCTCTATTGGCTTTGCTCTCTGTCCTCAACCTCAAAGTCTATTTCTTCTCTATAGCTCTTCCCTCTCACTGATCTAACTCCACCTCCCTCTGCATCGCAAACTCCCTCTGAAATAACAAATGTACCAACCCAGCTGATATTTGGGTCAAGATTGGGTGCAATGTGGGTAGAGACATGAGAAGTGAACAAACATATGAAAAGGCTTTTCCTTTGTGAATGTGACACCTTACTTAAATTTGGAGTAAATGACAGAATTTTATTAATTTTGACTGTTTAAAATTTGGTTCCTTCTAGCTCTAAAATACATAGGTCCCGGAGATATAATGTACATCGTAGTGACTACAGTCAATAATTCATATTATATATTTACAAGTTGCTAAGAGGGTAGATTGTAAAAGTTCTTGTCACAAAGAACAATTGTAACTCTGTGGTGATGCATGGTAACTTTGTGGTGATCATCTTGCAGCACACACAATCATCAAATCATAATGTTGTATACTCAAAACAAATATAAAGTTATGTGTCAATTTTATCTCAATAAGAAAGAATAAAAATAAAATATGCAGTTCTTTACATGGAGATATGAATTCTACATAATTCAGTTTGCTTTCCTTGACATCTCATAAACTCTTAATGAGTTGTGTCATAATATTCTTCCTTTATATAATTTTTTTAAATTTTATTTTACCTTTTAAAAATTTACAAATGTAAGCCTTGAAAACCATTTTTATTAAAAATACAATGAAACAGGTAGCGTGTTAGGTAGGGAAAAGGACAAGGTTCACTCCACTTTTCTTTCTTGTGGAGGGAGAAGTAGGTAAATCCACATGTAGTGAGATTATTTAGGATGGTAGTGATTGTACTTTTCCTACAGATGACAAGTGGCCCAACTAAGATTTATATACAATCTCTCTGACTCCAAAGCCCCAAATTTTAATTTTGTCCCTCATCCCTCTTCCTAAATAGTCAACATTGATCTCACTGATTTATAATCAGGGTCCTTCCCATTTGTTTTCATCAGTTGGATTTGATCAGTTGGTTTGGTTGTTTCTGATGGCGAGGGATCCTACCCTAAGTCTCCATTAAAAGCAACATGACTGCTAAACAAACTATTTTGACAGCAATGTGTTTATGGACTCCTAGAGACTTACAAAAAACAAATATAAAAAGATTGAACTTAGCACACAACCTCTTTAATCATACATCCACAACTTGATACTGCTTTATCCTTATCTGCCCTATCCATAGCTATCTTGAGGGTCTGTTTGTAGGAACAAAACACTCCTTAGGAGCTCCAGTATTTTTAATGCCACACCAGGTGCAGCCAGGTTGCCTAAAATACTTTATACCAGTTGACACATTCTCTGGAGACTCAAGTCTAGCATAACATGTTTTTAAAAGAATGACTAAAAGAAAAGAAGTCACATTATTTTGGAAAGTGCTCTAGCTTTAAGAAGAGAGCTTCATCTCTCAAAGCACAAGTATGCTGTGAATATCACTGATTTGTTTAGGAGGAAGATATTTACTATTTACTTCCTATGAAAAATACATTTTCAAAATGTTTTACAAAACGAAATTTTTTGAGCTACTATGAGAGTCTGGATAAAGCATGTTGTCATTACTGCTAAAATTCCTGTGGCTTTCATGGTTAGCCTTTGGCATCCACAGTTATGGAAACTCTGAAATCCTTCTAATTTTGGAAAATATGGGTGGGATATTTTAGTCTATTTGTGCTAAGCAAGATTCTTGTCTTTATCAAAGTTTAAGCCTCAAAATATGTCCCTGCTATTTTGAAATAACTTAGAACCCAGTGGAAGAAATAAATTAGGTTAGATTTTATACTATGCATAAAGAAATAGTTTACTAATTGGCATTTTATCCTTTTCCATATTTAAATTGGAAAGTCAGATACTAGGAACTAAACTCTCTCTGTATAGTAGTATATGAAATCTTCAAGGAAGAAAGGTTAAGAAATTTCTCAGACACAGCTCATATTTGATCCAGAGTCCACTTTTAAGTTTGCATAAAATGCAATGGTCACATCCTACACGTCAATGAAATGCACTGAGAGTAGAGTTTTAATTAAGACTTATTGGATTGGGGCTGAGCTACATGATAAATTGCAAACTGACCACAATCATCCAATTCTTTATGAGAATCCCAGTGAAATGTTACTTTTCGTTTCTTCTCATCAAGAGATAAAGCTTATATCCTTATGCCTTGAACTGCTTGGCCATAAGACTTGCTTTAACCAATGGGACAGGAAAAAATATGACACAAAGACTTGAAAGGTGATTTTACATTACACCATTCCCCCTTGCTGCTCCTGGAAGCCAGATACCATGTGACCAAACACAAGAGAATATTGAGAAAATTAGAGAATAAGAAACTCAGTGGAGGAAAACTGAGGCAGACAGCCATTTTCAAAGTCTGGATGTTAAAATTGTTTAATTTTCTTCACCTTATATGAGTTAAAAAGACAGTCATAATTTGCATAAAGTGTAGAGAATTGCATATTGTTACAAGAAACCTGGGTAGACTTATGGAAAAATATGGTACACATTGGGATCAAGAAGTGGTTTTTGGACTTCCCTGGTGGTTCTGTAGATAAGAATCTGCTTCCCAATGCAGGGGTTTGATTCATGGTCCAGGAAGATCCCATATGCCATGGGACAGCTAAGCCTGTGTGCCACAGCTAGTGAAGCCCGTGTGTCCAGAGCCCAGACTCCACAATAAGTGAAGCCTCTGCAATAAGAAGCCCTGTGCACTGCAAGGAAGAGTAGCCCCCGCTGGCAACTAGAGAAAGCCCGCACAGCGATGAAGACCCCAGCACAGCCAAAAATAAATAAGTAAAATTATTTAAAAAAAAAAGAAATGGCATTGTCATTGATTGGACATCACTTGTCACGTGACTATTCTTATTCTTTTTACAATAACACATCATGCTTTTTTAAAGCCTAATTTAATTTCCAAGAACACTGTGCATTCTGTTTATGTTTATATTTGCATCTGAATTGCATGTTTCATAAAGAAAAGGAAGATCAGGATTCCAAATGCTTTATTTTGCTGTGATCACAAAAGCAGGCAGGAGATTGTTCAGGTTCTGACAGACTGTCTCTCTATGAGCCTATGTTTTTGGAAATATTTACAAAAGTGGCTGCCAAAGGTCATTTGCCTCCAGTCTTATCACAGTGATTTGTAGGAAATAGGATATTTAAATAAGTCAATATGCAATAAAGAAAATGAGGAGCAATGTGAGTCTTAAGCTTATAAATAACAGGATAAAGATAATATCATGTTTCAAAATGTAGAAGTGTTTTTACACCTCTGCAAGATAATGAATAATGATACAAAATGAGACAGTAATAAGCTTTTCAGTAAGTGCTAGGATGGTCTTCTTTCTATGTATAACTATATTTTTTAAATCACTGAGGATTAATAGTAAAGGAAGACAAAGTTTTTAGATTCAGAAAATATGATGATGACTTTACTTAACCTCCAGGGTTCTTAGTTTTTTCTTTACTTAAATATGGATTATACTACATTTTAATGTTAATATAGGAAGGTTTACTTTTATGTAGTAATTTCAAAGACACTGTGAATACTTGATCTAAGTTAATTCACTGTACTTATTAAATACAAAAGCATCAAATTCTTAGGGTGGAATAATGTCTCAAATATGATTAATAATGAATATATACTTTCAAGTATAATTGGTTATCAGTCAAATGTATATTACAAACAACACAGTGAAGACCTGAAGAAGACTGTACAGAATACATTATATAAACAAGTCATAATTTAAAAACAAGAGCTACTAGACTCCAGTTCTCCTGAAGTTGGACAAGGGTTACTCATTCTCTGCCTCAGGATCACAACCTGTCTGAGTTCATCTTCCAAGGAACTTGACACAGTTCACCTGACATCCTTCTGCAATGATAAAACTATATGCTTCAGAGAGACCAAGAAAAATCATGGTCTTTCATTGATTTCCTGCAAAAATACTAAACTTGTAGTAATTACTACATAGACTTATATATGTCTAGGAAAAATCCAAACAAAACCAATTAATCAAGGCACTGTCAACCTGAATCTCTAGTAATCATTTGATAACTCTTTTACTTTATGAGGTAATATTAGGAGAATTCACTTCAGTTCAGACACTCAGTTAAGTACAATTCTTTGCAACCCCATGAACTGCAACACGTCAGGCCTCCCTGTCCACCAACTCCTGGAGCCTACCCAAACTCATGTCCGTTGAGTAGGTGATGCCATCCAACCATCTCATCCTCTGTCGTCCCCTTCTCCTCGTGCCCTCAATCTCTCCCAGCATCAGGGTCTTTTCAAACGACTCAGCTCTTCGCATCAGGTGGCAAAAGTATTGGAGTTTCAGCTTCATCATCAGTCCTTCCAATGAACAAGGACTTATCTTCTTTAGGATGGACTGGTTGGATCTCCTGGCAGTTCAAGGGATTTTCAAGAGTCTTCTCCAACATCACAGTTCAAAAGCATCAATTCTTGGGCACACAGTTTTCTTTTTAGTCCAACTCTAACATCCATACATAATTACTGGAAAAACCATAGCCTTGACTAGATGGACCTTTGTTGGCAAAGTTGTGTCTCTACTTTTTAATATGCTGTCTAAGTTGGTCATAACTTTCCTTCCAAGGAGTAAGCGTCTTTTAATTTCATGGCTGCAATCAACATCTGCAGTGATTTTGGAGCCCCCCAAAAATAAAGTTAGCCACCGTTTCCACTGTTTCCCCATCTATTTGCCATGAAGTGATGGGACTTGATGCCATGATCTTAGTTTTCTTAATGTTGAGCTTTAAACCATCTTTTGCCACTCTCCTCTTTAACTTTCATCAAGAGGCTTTTTAGTTCTTCACTTTCTTCCATAAGGGTGGTGTCATCTGCATATCTGAGGTTATTGATATTTCTTCCGGCAATCTTGATTCCAGCTTGTGCTTCATCCAGCCCAGCGTTTCTCATGATGTACTCTGCATATAAGTTAAATAAGCTGGGTAACAATACACAGCCTTGACATAGTCCTTTTCCTATTTGGAACCCGTCTGTTGTTACATGTCCAGTTTTAACTGTTGCTTCCTGACCTGCATACAAGTTTCTCAGAAGGCAGGTCAGGTGGTCTTTCTATTCCCATCTCTTTAGAATTTTCCACAGTATTGTGATCCACACAGTCAAAGGCTTTGGCATAGTCAATAAAGCAGAAATAGATGTTTTTCTGGAACTCTCTTGGTTTTCCATGATCCAGCGGATGTTGGAAATTTTATCTCTGGTTCCTCTGCCTTTTCTAAAACCAGCTTGAACATCTGGAAGTTCACGGTTTTTATATTGATGAAGTTTGGCTTGGAGAATTTTGAGCATTACTTTACTAGCATGTGAGATGACTGCAATTGTGTGGTAGTTTGAGTATTCTTTGGCATTGCCTTTCTTTGGGATTGGAACAAAAACTGACCTTTTCCAGTCCTGTGGCCACTGCTGAGTTTTCCAAATTTGCTGGCATATTGAGAGCAGCACTTTCACAGCATCATCTTTTAGGATTTGAAAGAGCTCAACTGGGATTCCATCACCTCCACTAGCTTTGTTTGTAGTGATGCTTCCTAAGGCCCACTTGACTTCATATTCCAGGATGTCTGGCTCCAGGTGAGTGATCAAATCATTATGATTAATTGGGTTGTGAAGATCTTTTTTGTACATTTCTTCTGTGTATTTCTTGCCACCTCTTCTTAATATCTTCTGCTTCTGCCAGGTCCATAGCATTTCTGTCCTTTATTGAGCCCATCTTTGCATGAAATGTTCCCTTGGAATATTTAATTTTCTTGAAGAGATCTTTAGTCTTTCCCATTCTATTGTTTTCCTCTATTTGTTTGCACAGATTTCTGAGGAATGCTTTCTTATCTCTCCTTGCTATTGTTTGGAACTCTGCATTCAAATGGGTATATCTGTCATTTTCTCCTTTGCTTTTTGCTTCTCTTCTTTTAACAGCTATTTGTAAGGCCTCCTCAGACAGCCATTTTGTCTTTTTACATTTCTTTTTCTGGGGATGATCTTAATCTCTATCTCCTGTACAATGTCATGAACCTCCATCCATAGTTCATCAGGCACTCTGTCCATCAGATCTAGTCCCTTGAATCTATTTCTTATTTCCACTGTATAATCATAAGGGATTTGATTTATGTCATACCTGAATGGTTTAGTGGTTTTCCTCACTTTCTTCACTTTAACTCTGAATTGGCAATAAGGAGTTCATGATCTCAGCCACAGTCCGCTCCCCATCTTTTTTTGCTGACTATATAGAGCTTCTCCATCTTTGGCTGCAAAGAATATAATCAATCTGATTTCGGTTTTGGCCATCTGGTGATGTCGATGTGTAGAGTCTTCACTTGTGTTGTTGGAAGAGGGTGTTTGCTATGACCAGTGCATTCTCTTGGCAAAACTCTATTAGCCTCTGCCCTGATTCATTCTGTACTCCAAGGCCAAATTTACCTGTTACTCCAGGTATCTCTTGACTTCCTACTTTTGCATTCCAGTCCCCTATAATGAAAAGGACATCTTTTTTGGGTGTTAGTTCTAAAAGATCTTGTAGGTCTTCATAGAGCTGTTCAGCTTCAGTTTCTTCAGCATTACTGGTCAGGGCATAGACTTGGATTACTGTGATATTGAATTGTTTGCCTTGGAAACGAACAGAGATCATTCTGTCGTTTATGAGATTGAATCCAAATACTGCATTTCGGACTCTTTTGTTGACCATGAGGCCTACTCCATTTCTTCTAAAGGATTCCTGCCCACAGTAGTAGATATAATGGTCATCTGAGTTAAATTCACCCATTCCAGTTCATTTTAGTTCACTGATTCCTAGAATGTTGATGTTCACTCTTGCCATCTCTTGTTTGACCACTTTCAATTTGTCTTGATTCATGAACCTAACACTCCAGGTTCCTATGCAATATTGCTCGTTACAGCATTGAACCTTGCTTCTAATCACCAATCACATCCACAACTGGGTGTTGTTTTTGCTTTGGCTCCATCCCTTAGGAGAATTACAGAGATGTAATGGTGAAGATATTGAAGAGGAAGAGGATATTGCATAAGAGGTAATTTGAATACTTTGAATAGCACACTTAAACTAATTACTTAGCATTTAGCTCTTTCTGCAAGGCTTCTTTACTAGGTAAATTAATAGAAATAAATATTACCAAGGAAATATTGAATATATTTTCAACAATGTACTCTTTAAACCATTTTGGTAGTATATTATTCTTCATAATTTCATATTAATATAATTTAACTCTGGTCTTTTTGTAATGTAAAAAATAAAAGAGTTCCTAAAAAGAACTATTTGACAAATTTTTTTTTTACAAATCAGGATTGCATACGGGGAACACAGGTATACCTGTGGCGGATTCATTTTGATATTTGGCAAAACTAATACAATATTGTAAAGTTTTAAAATAAAATAAAATTAAAAAAAAAAACTGACTTTCTGTATTATGTTCTACAGTATTAAGATATTTTATTAACCCAGACAGGAAACATTTTCAATAAGGCCAAACCATTTATTTTCACTCTATTTTAATTATTTAAGCATTTTAAGGTATGTCCTCCATAGTGTGATATGGAAAGACAGTTGGTTTATCTTGGTGGTTCTCCTTCAAAGCCCTTAACCTGATCTAATTTTCAGACAAACCCAAAGTTAGGGATATTGTACAAGATACCTCAAATGTCAAGTTCATTAAAAATAAGGAAAGTCTGAGAACCCAACACAGACCAGAGAAGACTAAAACTTTGATCCTAACTGCAATGTGATATCCTGGATTAGATCCTGGGTTATAAAAAGGATATTAGTGGAAATACTAGTGAAATCCAAATAAACTGTGCATCTGGTTCAGAATAATTCTTATAATTATATCAGTATCAGGTGGAATTCTTTGAATGATTTGTAAATGAATGTATATATTTACTTCCAAGTAGAAAAACTCAGTAATTAAGATATATTCTATAATTGTTAATGTCTTCAGAGGATCTTATAAACATTTTGTTTATATTTATATTTAAATATTCAAATGTGAAGGAAGCAGTACAGTTAAGTGATAAGTGAAATTACACTAATACGTGTGAGCGAATTTTAATAGCTAACTTTTTTCTGTTGATCCAGTTAACAGTTAACATTCATTTGGGGCCTCCTTTCGATTATCTAACACTTAAATTGACTTTTAAACATCAAATCTCTACTGAAAAATGCTTATTTGATGTCATCATTTTAAAATAGCATAAAACTTTAAAGTTGTAATTCTAAAGTGTTATGGTTTTTCAGGAGCTATTAAAATAACAGGAACAAAAATAAGAACTTTTAAAAATTAAGACTTTGAAAGACTAGTTTAAGATTCACAATAAAATAGAGAAGGTACAGGGATCTCCTGCTTACCCCTGCCCCCAGACATTCACAGCTTCCCCCATTATTAGCATCTCCACCAGATGGTACATTTGTTACAAATGTTGAACCTACATTGATACATCATACTCACCCATACAATGTCCATAGTTTACATGATGGTTTGCTCTTGGTGTTATACTCCTATCATCCTTATGGTACCATACAGAGTATTTTCACTGCCCCCAAAATCCTCTGTGCTTTGCCTATTCAATCCTCTTCCACCCAGCACCTGGCACCACTGATCTTTTTACGGTCTCCATAGTTTTGCCTTTTCCAGAATGCCATATATTTGGAGTTATATGGTATGTAGTCTTCTCAGATTAGCTTCTTTCCCTTAGTAATTAGATCATTTTTGTTGCTTAATAATATTCCATTGTCTAGATATACTGCAGTTTATCAAAATTTTCACCCACTGAAGGACATTTGGGTTGCCTCCAAGTTTTGGCGGTGCTGAATATAGAAACTCTAAACATCCATGAGTAGGTTTCTATTCCACTACTTTGTGGAATACCAAGGAGCATGATTGCTGAATTGTTTAAAGGTACATTTAGTTTTGTAAGAAACCGACACATTATTTTCTAAGTAGTTGTACCATTTTGCATTCCCACAGCTATGAATGAGAGTTCCTTTTGCTTCAAATCCTCACCAGTATTTGGTGCTGTCAGCGTTCAAATTGTGGCCATTCTAATAGGTAGATAGCAATATTTCATTGTTTGCATTTCCCCAGTGCCACATGATATGAAGCATCTTTTCATGTGTTTATCTTCAAATGTGTTTTTTTTTTTTAATGAGGTGTCATTGAGATTTTAATTATAATGAAAGTCTTGGTAATCCATTATTTCTTTCACTGATCATGTCTGTAGTGTCATTCTAAAAAGTCATTGCCATACACAAATTTACTTAGATTTTCTCCTATGTTTTATAGGTTTTCTATGTTTTTGAATTTTATAGTTTGAGTCTTCAAACAATTTTTGAGTTAATTTTTGTGACAAGGGTGTGATCTATGCTTAGATTTTTTTTTTTTTTAGCATGTAGATATTCACTTGTTCCAGCACCATTTGTTGAAAGACTATCTTTGTTTTATTGTATTTCTTTTCCTTCTTTGTCAAAGATCAGTTAACTGTATATATGTGGTTCTATTTCTGGGCTCTGTATTCTATTCCATTGATCTATTTGTCTTTCCTTTCACAAGTACCATACTCTATTGATTATCATGGCTTTACAGAAAGTCTTGAAGTGGGGCAGTGTCAGTACACAAACTTTGTTGTTCTTCAACGTTTGCTGCTACTCTGGATCTTTTAACTCTCAATATAAACTTCAGAAAAGTGTGTTGATAACAATCAAATAACTTTTGGGATTTTGATTGCGGCCGCATTGAATATATAGACAAATTTGAAATGAATTGACATCCTATAATAATGTCTTCCTATCCATAAACATAATATATCTATTTATTCTTTTTTGATTGTGTCATCAAAATATGTAGTTTTCTCACATAAATATTCTACATATTTTGTTAGATTTATGTCTAACTATTTCATTTTTTTCTTGGATGCTAATGTAAATGATTGGGCTTCCCTGGTTGTTCAGTTGCAATTTTAATTTTAAATTACATTTGTTTATTTCTAGGATATATGAAAGTGATTCAATTTTGTTCATTGACTTGGTATCCTGAAACATTGCTATGATCACTTATTAGTTTCAGGATTGTGTGTTGTGTGTTTGTGTGTGCATTCTTTCAGATTTTCTACCTAGGTGATCAGATCATCAGTAAAGATAAGAAACGAATCGCCAGTCCAGGTTCGATGCAGGATACAGGAAGCTTGGGGTTGGTGCACTGAGATGACCCAGAGGGATGGTGTGGGGAGGGAGGTGGGAGAGGGTTTCAGAATGGGGAACACGTGTACACCTGTGGCGGATGCATGTTGATGTATGGCAAAACCAATACAATATTGTAAAGTAAATAATAATAATAAAATTTTTTTAAAAAGAAATTTCCTATCTTTCTTCCCAATCTTTATACCTTTTTTTATTTCCTTTTCTTGTCTCACTTCATTAGCAAGGACTTTCAGTACAGTGTTGGAAAAGGCTGGTCAGAGAAGACACCTTTGTCTTGTTCCTGACCTTTAGGAGAAAGCCTTGAATTTCTCCCCAATAATTATCACAACATTTATTCTTAAACTTTTAGGTGTGAAGAATGATTTCTATCAAAACTGATGATTCTAACATTTGCAGAATCACACTCAGGGGCAAACTCAATCTAGACTGTGATATGTTTAAAAATTGTTTTATATTTAAAAATAGTAATAATATAGCACAAAGAATAATACAAAGCTAAATTTTGGCCACTATGTAACCACTGATATTAAAATTGAATCCAAAACAAAGAGTAGAGGTGCTACAAAGTGTGGACTCAGACTATAGGTTTCATGAAGGAAAAAACTATTGTTTGGACTCATTGATTTAAAGTCTAGAATACATATGAACTTTATATCCTAGAATAAATTACTTATTGAATGTGCGAATCAACAAATAAGGGTTCCGGGTAGTAAATAGCAATTTTGCTTTCATCTTCTTTCTTAGAGCTTTATCCACAAGAAAGAACTTCCCAGGAAAGCTTAGCTGTATTGACTAAAGTGGTACATAGGAGATTCACTCATATAGGGCACAGCTAATTGTTCCTTTGGGAAATTAAGGGATAAAAGGACAAGACAGCAGTTTCCCAAATTTCCACTTATTCACAAAAGTCAGCTAGCCAGAATTAAAATTCTGAAGGCTATATTGAGAGGGTAGCAGGCAGGAAGGCTAAGGATCTCCAAAGGGAGGAAATAGGCTGCAAGTGTCACTTATATATATTTTTTTAATCTCTCTCTTAAGTGGCGGGAAGAAACAAATATTGTCAGACCTTTTTCTCCTTCTTTATGCAAAATTAAAAGGAGATATCTTTTAAAATTCTGTGTTGCCATGTGGACACCTGGTTCCACCTGAACTTAACTTTTCTCAAACCTTGAGCTAACCATTGTGTTTTCTTATAGAAGTGTTTTCTTCAGTTCAGTTCAATTCAGTCTCTCAGTCGTGTCCGACTCTTTGTGATCTCATGGACTGCAGCACACCAGAGATCCCTGTCCATCACCAACTCCCAGAGCCTACTCAAACTCATTTTCATTGCATCAGTGATGCCATCCAACCATCTCTACCTCTGTCATCCCCTTCTCCTCCTGCCTTCAATCTTTCCCAGCATCAGGGTCTTTTCCAGGTGAGTCAGTTCTTTGTATCTGGTGGCCAAAGTATTGGAGTTTCAGCTTCAACATCAGTCCTTCTAATGAATATTCAGGACTGATTTCCTTTAGGATTGACTGGTTGGATCCCCTTGCAGTCCAAGGGACTCTCAAGAGTCTTCTCCAACATCACAGTTCAAAAGCATCAATTCTTCAGTGCTCAGCTTTCTTTATAGTACAACTCTCACATCCATACATGACTACCGGAAAAGCCATAGGTTTGACTAGATGGACCTTTGGTCGGTAAAGTAATGCCTCTGCTTTTTAATATTCTGTCTAGGTTGGTCATAGCTTTTCTTCCAAGGAGCAAGTGTCTTTTAATTTCATGTCTGCAGTCACCATCTGCAGTGATTTTGGTGGTCTCCAGAATAAAGTCTCTTAGTATTTCCATTGTTTCCCCATCTAGTTGCCATGAAGTGATGGGACCGGATGCCATGATCCTAGTTTTTTGAATGTTGAGTTTTAAGCCAGCTTTTTATACTCTCCTCTTTCACTTTCATGAAGAGGTTCTTTATTTCTTCTTCACTTTCTGCCATAAGGGTGATGTCATCTGTGTATCTGAGGTTATTGCTATTTCTACTGGCAATCTTGATTCCATCTTGTGATCCATCCAGCCCTGCATTTTGCATGATGTACTCTGCATATAAGTTATATAAGCAGGGTAACAATACACAGCCTTGATGTACTCCTTTCTTAAGGTATTTTAATGGACTATGTATTTACCTTTGACTCTGTCTTTCTTCTAGTCAGTTTTGCCTAAGACTCAGAACCGATAATGGCTCAACAAACTAGTATGTTTTACTTATGGAAATGTTCTCTTAAGCTATATTAATAAGACTCTGTATTTGCTTGGAAATATGCCTTTCTTCAAGATTCATGTCATTTGTTTTATGACCCAGGATGACTCACCCTGTGCCAACGTTATCTCAAAATGCATGTTGTGGGTGAGGGGCCTGGTGCCACTGTCTGAGTTTTGAGACATTTCTTTTCTCTAATTAGCAGCCTGCTAATAGATATTTAACTTCTTGCTAAAAACTAGCAAGGGGGCACTCTTTCTTCCCCCATCTGATGTCTATGTCAGAAGCCTTCTCTATCTCTTTGATACTTTAATAAAACTTTTATTACACAAAAGTTCTGAATGATCAAGTCTGTTACTGAACCCAGATCAAATTCCTCTCCTCTGGAGGCCAAGAATCCCTGAGTCTTTCACAGCATAGTGACAACCTTTCAATATAATGTGTTTGATACTCTAGGAAGATCACCTATGGCTGAGCCAAAAGGATCTGGTGAGAAGACAAAGGCTTTGTGAAAGAAATAGTTTTCAGTGCATGTTGCCTGTCCCGTACCTTCAGTAGAAGTTCAAATTGCTGCTGCCCGAGCACCCAGGTGTCACCTCTGATAAGGGAAGTTGCCACTGGCACCCAGAAATGGTATTATGTTCTTGCTATCTTAGGATTCCACATAAATACTTGCTTTGTTAAACTGGGGAATAAATATTAACAAGGAGACATATATTATATTGCATGGGTAACAAAACATAGAAATCAATATAATTGTATTTAATATTAATAGATCCTTAAGAATGGGGTTGATTTCTTCTTTTATATTTTCTTGTTACAATTGTGTATAGGTTCAAATTTCTACAGTTTCTAAATCAGGATTATCATCCCTTTCCACTGGGCTTTAATTTGAAGTTACATAATAAGAGTAAATATTGCACTATGTTACCTAAAGAATGTTACAATAAATATTTAAGTTATACCATACAGATTAACAATATTACTGCAATTGAGAAAATGGCACATAATAAAAATGGGCAAGAATTATAAATAAAGTTTTATAGGCTCTTTTTACTATCAGTGAAAAGCTGAAGGAATTTCCACTCATTAACATATTATGTCATTGATATTCTTTGATTTATGTTTCAAAAGTGTATTTAATTTCTATCAACCAAATGTAGACTTCAAAGTTGGGATTTCTCTACAAATAAGCTTCCTACTGAAATTAATCATCCCACTTCTTTAATTATAAAGATCAGATGGAAATTCACACATGTCATCACAGTAGGCTTTACAAATATGCAAGTGTTAATGTACATGTACTTCTTGATCCATTACTTAATTCAGCACCATTGATTTAGCATGTCTGGGGTCACAGTCTGAACATGATACCAGTAAAATTGTCTGAAACACTCCAAGTGAGGTGTCATAAGTCTGGGATGCCCACTCACATCATTAATTTTCAGATTATTTATTTCACATAAAAACAATACTAACAGTTTCCAAAATGCATATTATACTTTCAAATGCACTCATTTTTTATTAAATAGCCCTGACAAATTCTGTAGTTAAATCTTTATTAAATAAATATCATTTTTCCCAGGAGAGTGACATTGCACTTAAATATTGTCATATTTTTAAAAATCTCTCTTTAAATTATTGACATACACAGAAGTCAGAGGCTTTTAGCTGTTTGTAAATTTTCATTGATGATCCAAATAAGAAGCAATGGGAATAAAAACTCTTCAGAGAAAATTTAGAACAGAAACTGGAAATCTATCAGGAAACAAATTATTAACCACATGTAGGTCTCTAAATTTAGGATCACTAGGCAATAAAAATAGGGGCATCACATTTAATCAAATGAGTTGGAGTGATGCATTCAACAAGTGACCTAATTAAATTCACAGACCATTTTGGTTTCAAATTTTATTTTTTAAATATCTAGGTACAGATAAAAAATTATACTTTGAGATTGGTGTTTATTTCTTCCTGTTTTTTAAGAAATGGTTTGGATTCCTAAAAAAAAAAAAATGGTTTGAATATCATCAGGTAAATGTCGTTGGGGTCTTCTAGATAAAAGTACAGTTTGACCAAAAAAAAAAAAAAAAAAGCATGATCGTTCCATTATATTTGAATGTGCTGTCTGTCTATGCAGCCACACCTTCAAACATGTTAGTGAGTTGTTTCCCTGTGTTGTCTTAACACTTAAGTGAGGTTGATACAAGCAGAATAGAAAATTGTATTTCATGCAGACACTTTTGCTTAACATTTAATGCATAGTTAATTTAATTCAAGATATCCTTCCATGGAAAATATACTGAATGTCCTGTGTTGTAAACATTTATAAGTTTCAGTGATTTATTTTGAGCTGACATCAGAAATTCAATGCATAAATTTATGAGAATGAAACATGGACTGTGAATATAAGGCTTGAAATTTTCAGTAATTTTGGAGAAGAGAAATAGTGTCCTCATTAGGCTGAGGTCTCCTGCTAAGCTAGCCAAACCTTTTCCCAGCAAGGGCTTTCAACCCTGGCTACATATCAGACACTTAGAATTTTAAGATACCTAAGGCCTACTCCAAAGGGTCCAAATCAGAGCAATTCCACAAAAATCTGTTGAGGTCATTCCTCAGTATCACTTTTAGTTAAGGACCCCACCTGTAACCAGGATGGCTAACCATTCACCTGAGCAGTGAACTGAAGTGACAGCCTCCTCTATCATCTTTCTTCACCCAGAGCAGTCATTTTCAACTGGGGACAATTGTGGCCTTCAAGGGACAGTTGGCAAAGTCTGAAAAGATTTTTGGTTGCCAGAGTTTCAGGGTATGGTTGACATCTGGAGTGGAGAGGGCAATAATGTGGCTGAACATCCACAGTTACAGTCCAACTAAGGAAGTTACAGTGCAATTAAGGAAGTTACAGTCCAACTAAGAAAGAATTGACTTGGACCCAAACATCAATAGGATGAAGGCTGAAAAACCCTGAGGCAGAGTCACTAGTTTCTCATGACCTGGGTGACTGCAAACCAAATCTATTTATCTATAATCATTTTTAAAATATCTGCTGCTTATCTTCTCATTCTGAAAACTCTAAGAAACAATAAGAGACTTGTCCCTTCCCTTTTGACTTTAATTTGCTGTTTCTACTACTGTTTATCTTTCCTGGTGAAAGCAGCTCTTTTGCCCTTTTCCTATTTGCCCATTTCTGTCCCCTCTTTGCAACCCCATAGACTGTAGCCTACCAGGCTCCTCTGTCCATGGGATTTTCCAGGCAATAATACTGGAGTGGATTGCCATTTCCTTCTCCAGGGGATCTTCCCAATCTAGGGCTCGAACCCAGGTCTCCCACATTGTAGACAGACACTTTACCATCTGAGCCACCAGGGAAGTCCCTAAGCTTAAAAACCTAACCATAGAAATGAGATCACCAAATAATTAAACTAACTCCTGACTTAGGCTTCCTGAATGCACACCATGCCTTGTTATGCCTGTCTATTCTTTTTCTGGATTAAAAGAGGTTAGAATGAAGAAGTAGGCAGTTAAAGAATGGCTTTCTCTCCAACCCCAACTGTCCTCCTGGCAATCCTGCAGGCAGACCACTTGGACAGGATAACATTGGCAGAGAGAGTCAGTCAGCCTACAACCATGGAGGAAAATGCAGAACCCAACCTCCTGCTTCCGTGACTCACTGAGATTCTCCCCCACTTTTCTCTTGAAAACCTATCATGATTGAGCAGAATCTTCAGCTTCTCAGGACTCAAGTCAAATTCTCCCCCAGATTGCTGGCTTTTCTGATTAAAAGACCTTTCCTTTCCATTCACACTTGCCTCTCAAATTATTGGTTTTTGAACAGTGAGCATCCAAACCTGAGTTCATTAACAAGGAGACCAACCAGCTTGAAAATGGATGATAAGACAAAGGGGTCAGGCAGCTCCTTCTCTTCCTCCTTCCCTTTCCTTCTTTCTTCATTTTCTTTCTTTCTTAGTTGTTTTGCAAGTTTAACCACCACTTGCTTGTGTGAATGCTAAGTCGCTTCAGTGTTCTACTCTGTGCAACCCTATGAGAACTAAAGCCCTCCAGGTCATGGGATTTCCCAAGCAAGAATACTGGAGTGGTTTGCCATGCCCTCTTCTAAGGGATCTTCTCCACCCCGAAATTGGACCTTTTTCTCTTAGGTCTCCTAATTGATGGGTGAGTTCTTTATCATTATCACCACCTGGGGAGCCCATTACTTATATGCTGCCAAAGCAATTGCATTATTAGGTTAAATAATAAGTACAATTAAAAAAAAAAAGAAACCAATCAAACTGAGCCCCATTATTGAGAGCTGGATTCAGAGTATGTTATTGATTTTCTGCTCCATACATTCCTCCCTGTGATTTCATACAGGTAGCCAAGGAAAGCATATATTTTCACAGGAAGGCAAATTTTAGTACTTCTATAAAAAGTCTAATTATTAAAAAAGTACAATTTTTTTTACATCATAAGCTTGTCAAAAAACAGATAAATTATAAGTTGCCATTGTGAGTCCATTTGACGTAGGAGATGACAGAAGCTGGTTAGACATGAAATAATTGTAGCTTGAAAGTGAGGTCAAGGTTAGAGAAATGTTGATGCTGTTTGCTTGGTGGGAAATAATTGTCTCAATGAACAGGGTAGGGAACAGCAGAAAAGCTGATAATAGAACTTTGGTTATGGGGCCATTTTTATACTAAAAAATGAACATCAAATCTATACACAACAAAATACTAATCAAAAGTTGTACAAGTATTTGATGTTTTAGTCAACATTCAACATTTTAGGTGACATTCAAGTCATATGAGTGCATTTCCTCCATCATCAGATATTTTATTACAGGGAAGAAAAGAGTTGGTCTAAATTATCTAGATATTTATTTTACCCCTATTATATTAATGTTGCATTCCTAAAGCCTCAATGGTATTTCACTTGTTTAAGATAATATGACTATAGTTTCCTTTAGTAAAGGGCATGTAGACTTGACTTCTAGTTATTAATTAAAAATTCTAGTAACCCAGGGTCTCAGAGCTTCCATGAGGACACAGCTGTACATGAGTAGCCATGTCCAGGGCTGATGCTTGGATTGCTGGGCACTCAGCTGTCTATATGCTCAAACTCCATCCAAGGGTCAAATGCTAATTGGTCCAAATCTGTGTTGCTCATATACTTAGGCAAAAGCTGTTTCTTAAAGATCTCTATTTCTATAATTGCCCAGTTCCTAGGACTGTTCTTTTGCCTTGGTTTTCTGGTTTGAACTCTTTGCTGAGGCTGCAGACCTGTCCTGATCCCCAACCCCCAAACAACTCTTGTCAATACCTGGGTGGGAAGGAGCCCTTGGAGAAGGAAATGGCAACCCACTCCATTACTTTTGCCTGGGGAATTCCATGAACAGAAGAGCACATGGGGTCCCACAGTCAGACATGACTGAGGGACTGAGCACACACTCATGCTGTTCTCCGAAGGGGCCAATGGAGAAGAGTGAGATATCTGCAGTGAATGACAGAAGTGAATTCAAGTGCTCCAAGTGACAGAGTGAGTGAAAACACAACATAGAAAAAGAAAAAAAGAAAAAAAATTGGTAAATTTGTCCCTGAGTCTTGATCCCAAACAGTCTTTTCTAGATCATAAGAGAACAAGGCAGCTTTCATCATTTTGATCCTGCATATAAAAAACAGACATGAAATATTTACAGTGATGCAAGCTGGCTTTGAAATCAGCAAGTCCTGGCTGACACCAGCCACCAAATTGGCACAGTCATTGGAAATGATGTTCAAAGCAGCTCACAGGAGGAATGGGAAAAGCAGCTTTGGCTTCTCTGATAGAATACAGAGCAGCATTTCCTTTGGAATCCACATTCATGCTTGATGCTGTAAGCATGGATGGAGATATGCAGAAAGATGAAAGTGTCCTACATTCAAATTTAATTAATGTATTTACTTTTAGAAGCTGATTGATCTAATAACAAGTTTACTTACTTCAGATTTTAAAATAACCCGTGGACTGTCCCATTTCACTCTGTGATTACTTCTGGAGAGAGACTCAAATAAACTAAATTAAATCCATGCACTTTATCGTCTGAGAGTGGCTCACTAATTAGATGCTGATAGAATAGATATGTACCAAAAGGAAGACGAGGCTGGGTTTTGGCTCAGGGCCTCCCCCAATGGCTTTTCACTCTTGCCAGTGGTAACAGTCCTGATGGGCAGAGACACCTGCAACATGGAACAATTAAATAACATGGGGACCTTAGAACAGTGAAATTCTGGAGATCCTCCCCATCTCTAGCCACACTCAAATAAATATATATTTAAAGATGAGAATTTCACAGACTTCCTTAGTGGTCCAGTGGTTAAAATTCTGCATTCCCAATGCAGGAAGCCTGGTTCAATCCCTGGTCAGGGAACTAGATTCCCACATGCCATAACCAAAAAAAAAAAAAAAAAAAACCAAAAATGAGAATCCCAAGTTAAAATTATGGGGGATAAATATTAGGGGACTAAAAGAGAGGCAATTGAGACCTCTGATTATTGGTTGATTAATAGGATCAGTTTGATGCTGGATGAGATTACTTAATTTCCATCTTCTGTGTTTTATCAGAGGCATTAGTTATTTGAGGAACTTACTATTTTCTTATTTTATAGAGTGTATTTTTTTTTAAATATTTCTGGATTTTCTGATTCCTCAGCATCTTTGTTCACAGTACCTTCAAATTCCTTATATATGTTGTAGTCAATGTTAGAAAGAGAATACCATATATTTTACTGTAATCATTGAACTATAATTAATAGGAAAATTAAGTGATTAGAAATTAGAAACTATGCTTATGTGGAAACATGCATAATATTAAAAACCCTATTATATAATATCATATTTGGACTACTTTTTTTTTTTTTAAATAAAAGTAGTCCATTCATCTTGGGTTCCTTTCATTTAACAATGTCATTTACCAGTTAATCTCTTGCACAATATTATTTGTCCTGAATATGTTTGGTAACCAATCTTTAAATAGCCATTTAATGTCAGATTTTTGTGGGTAGATCATAAGAGTTGTTATTTGGCCCAACATATTTACATGAATACACGT
The DNA here is from genome assembly GCF_002263795.3 of Bos taurus. NCBI lineage: Eukaryota > Metazoa > Chordata > Mammalia > Artiodactyla > Bovidae > Bos > Bos taurus. The sequence goes on along the minus strand of NC_037344.1, from coordinate 42,894,181 downwards.
TAGAGACAGGAACCTGTATAAACATGATGAAATCCAAGGGAAATCACATGGAAAAAAGTATAGACCACAAATACCAGGTGGGACAAGTTTGCTTCTGTGCAAATATTTTAGGACAAATTTAGAAATGGTTACACTTGCCCACAGGTAAGCGTGAATCCTCAGAATGGGACTGCAGCTAATAGAACAAGTCTGACACAATGAAACATCAACAAAAAAATACAGACCTCTCACCCTTTTTGATAAACCTACAGTCACCAGAAGTAATGAGTTCCACTCTGTGGGCAAAGGAAATGTGATATAATCAGTATTCTAGAATTTCAGAGTCAATATAGAAAGTTCTGAATGTTAACCTCTATAGCTAAAAATAAGAATTATAGAAACAGTTGAATGAAAGTAAACATTATATTAATACTTAAATCATCTTAAAACCCACTTACCAAATCTTTGTCTGACTTTGTTGCTAAAATGGATATATGCCTATAAATTGAAGTTTGATGAAATAAATAACAGAGCTTAAAGGGTGCATCTTTAATTTGATTTAAAAAATAACAAGGAGCTGTTAAGTAAACATAATAAGAAAATACTTACCTCTTTCAAGATTCACTGCATATTCTCTTTTTATTTATTCTGAGTCTATTTTTAATTATTTAATAGAGTTTAATATTTTTCTTCATCAGTATCTTCTTCATTATGTTCTGTATAATTCTTCTTATAGAAATAGCATCTTATTTCTATTTTTTCATGATTATTGCTTTTATGAGGGTATGTTGCCAACTTGCATACATTATTATTATTTTTTAATATAAACAAGATGAAGAGACAGAGGAATACCCAGCAGGTAAAGGAACAGGATAATTGCATACAGTATTAAAGTATTTAGAAACTTGACCAAAGTCTTTTATTGCTTTGTTAGCTTGTCTATTGACTCTGTGGTTAATAAAACATTTGCAAATAGATACATTTCCTTTTAGTTCTTATTCCTCATTTCCATTTTTAATTTGTTTTTTTTTTGCCAGGACTTCTATTCCTGTATTTATTAGAAGGAGACTTTATATCTGCTAGAAACAGAATATTGAACTTAGAGACTCATTGCAATTAAGAACAAGGCAAAGATCTCCATGACTATGTGTATTTTTTGTATTTGAATAACTTTTCATACTTATTAACTCAAACTTAATAATTGCATATTTCAATCTTCTATTTATATTTCAATTTCATTAATGGTGATTGGTGGTCTATTTATTCTTAGACATCAATTTTTACATTTTATATATTTTTCTGATATGTATATATTCATTTCTTTCAATTGTTTAGCTAATACATTTTAAATTTCAAAATTACATTTTAAATGATTCAACTTCTCATAGATTAATACGTTCATCTCATATTTTGTAGGAATACATTTTAATGTCTTCCTTTTACAAAACTTTGTTTTCAATAGTTATAAGACAAATCCACTTCTAAATTCCAGTTGATGATAAGTAGCAGAGAAGAGATTTACTGCCATGGCAAAGCACTTTTGTAATAATAACTTCAGCACATTAATTTGAAGTATATTTACTATAGCTGTGTATATTTTAAAATGTTTGCAAATGTTAACAATTAACATATTTAGATTGATAAAATACTGAAGTTGGTATAGTCAAAACTGTAAGTCATATGCATCGCTACCAATTCCAAGTCCATTTCTATCTCAGTGCTTTCTTAATTCGGCACAATACTGTTTGTTGGGATGCTGTGCTCCTAGAAATTAGCTTTCTTATTATCACTGCAAATAAACATTTAATATTGAACACTGAATCCCTAACTCAGCATACCATTCATATTTTCAAAGCTCTGATTTCACAACTTGGTTAACAATATCCAGCATTTATTGGAACTAACTGTCTTTCTCTATTTTAATCATCGTATGGTAATAATATAAACTTGGCATCTTTTAAATTTTTGAAATTCTTCTGTTAATGGAGCCAACTCATTGCTCACTCTCCCTTTACTTTTTATAAATACATAAAGAAAACTTGGAATAAAATATGAGCAGAGTTTAGAACAACCACATGTTTTAAGTAAAACATTTATAGGATGATATGTGTATGTGAATGCAGGCGTGTCACCTTCCATCAAGTATTAGTGAAAGTGTGAAAGTGAAAGTGTTAGTTGCTTTGGTCATATATAACTCTTTGTGACCCGATGGACTGTAGTGCACCAGGCTCCTCTGTCCATGGAATCCTCCAGGCAAGAATACTGGAGTGTGTTTCCATTCCCTTCTCCAGGGGATCATCCTGACCCAGGGATCAAACCTGGGTCTACAGCATTGTGGACAGATTCTTTACCATCTGAGTCATTAGGGAAGACCAAGTTTTGTGGAGCTGAAGCTTTTTCAACAATATTTTGTCTTTGTTTTTTTCTGTGGTCCAGGACACAATCCTGATGATAGATATTAAATATCAACAAATATTTTGCATGCTGCTTTCTTGCAGAAAGTTAGGACTGCATATTGAATTCACAATTTCTTCTTAAGCTTGCAATTTTGCTTTTAGCTCATGACTGTAAACACGCTTATTCTACTGGAATTTCTCTATTGGACACACAGAATGAACACAGGATGAGGAGACAGGAGGATCAAACAGACACATTCTAAACAGAGTAAGTCTTCCAAGAGGAAATCTAGCCTCCTTGTGATCTTTATACATTTTCATTTCTAAGATACAAGAATGAGAAAAATGATTAATGAATCCAATATTTCTCCCAACTGTGGTTTTGTGTGGGGTCCTAACTTTTAAGACAAGCCTTTAAAAAATAAAGCAACAAAGAAAAGAGAACAAAATTCTTCCAAAAAATATGCCCAGGCAATACTGTACAGCCTCAAAATGAAAGATGGAAGAGATCAGTTTCCTTTACTAATATTCTTTAATTTCAAAAAATGTGTCAAAATGCCTTCATTTCAAAAACTAAATATTTGTCTTCTTTTATTAAATTTGACAGTGCCCACTTTGGAGTGGCCAATATGTGCTGTGCCAAGGCCTTGCACAATCCTGACCCTGTTCCTACCACCTTATGGGTTTCTACAATGAAAGTTAAAATCATGGAAATAGTTGAATTAACCTCTGAATTTTCACAACTTTGCACAATATTTTTAAAATTCTTCATGTACCAAATTGTGGCTACAGGTATTTTGCACTACAAAAACCACCCCATTGTACACTCTACATTCCCCCTGTTGATTAAAGTAAACATGAAAATGTAGAAAACAGCAATTCTTAGAAACTTAGATCCTACATATATCCTATATTTATTTTTTAGAACATTCGTGGTCTCTTCTTTTTTTCCTATTCTTTTTTTTTATTTATTATAATTAAATAAGATTGCCACTGCATTTTCTTTTTGAATTAAGTAACTGTTTTGGGGTAAGATATTCATTTTTTGACGAAAACTGCATTTAGTAAGAAATCATTAAAAACAGCCTAGTTCATGTAAAGCAATTTTGAGTCACTTTCCAGTGAGCTGAATACTAATTCCTTTGTTAAGCTCAATAAATATTTTAAAAATGAATTTTTACTGAGCAGAACTGTATGTAGAAGTAGCTTTTATGTCATTCCTAATTAAGAAAATCTTTACATTTTCCTGTTGATTATCACAACATTCTCAGTACAGAAATTAAAGCTTGAGGAAATAAGGCATTTATCTTCCAGGGTTCAGAAATTATTAAAAAAAAAAGTCTATTTCATGTCTCAAAATCCTGGGAATCATTTTAGTTTAAAAACTATAATTTATTTTAACCTGGGCTATTTGGATGAATGCTTCAGTTGTATTCAGCCCCTCATTCATAATGTCCAAAATACATATTTAAGCAATAGGTATAAACCTACATAATTCTATTCTTAAAGACCCACATAATTTTTCCACATATGTGGAAAAATATGAAAGAATATAAAAATTTAGGAGAAGGGTCCATGTATATGCAACAAATAAATATTGGACAGAGGTAGAAACTTCAAGAGAATTAACTTGAAATATTTCTTTTGATCAAATTAATTGATTCATTGTTAAAAATGGACAAAGTCATTGTAGACTTTTGTTTCTTAAGGAAGACTCAGTCAGAGCAATGTTGACATTGCCACGAAAATTAAAAAAAAATTTGAAACTGAACATATTACCAAGTATGACTAAGCTTCACATGAAAAAGTCTTTAAATAGTGAGGTAGATGTCATAGTTAATATTTTAACAAAATATCATCAATTGGTCATTATTGGTGAATTTTTTTTACTTTACTAACAAATAATTTATACATTAATTTTTCCATAAAATATTTGATGTTCACATTAATATGAGTAAGCTGGACTTCTACCTCAATCCTCTGAAAGCTATCTTTTTTTTAAACTTTATTTATAATAAGAAAATTGCTTTTTGCAAGTCTGTTCTCTATGTCTGCATCTCTATTCTTGTCTTGAAAATAAGTTCATTAGTACCGTTTTTCTAGATTCCATATATATTTGTGTGTGTGTGTGAATATACAATATTTAGTTTTTCTCTTTATGAATGACTTCATTCTCTATTGACAACCTCTTTGTTCCTTTTTATTGATGAGTAATGTTCTATTTCATATATATACCACACTACTTTATCCATTCATTTGTTGATGGACATCTAGGTTGCTTCCATGTCCTGGCTATTGTAAATACTGCTGCAATGAACATTGTGGTACATTTAAGGATAGAATGGGGTGGATTGAGAAAGTAGCATTGACATACATATTCTACCATGTGTAAAATAGATAACTAATGGGAAGCTGCTGTATAACACAGGGAGGCCTGCCTGGCACTCTGTGATGACCTAGAGAAGTGGGATCAGGGTGTATGTATATTATTACTGAATATTATTACTGATTCTCATTGTTATATGGCAGAAAACACCACAACATTGTAAAGCAATTATCCTCCAATTTGCAAAACCAATACAATATTGTAAAATAATTAGCCTCTAATTTAAATAAATAAATTTAAATTAAAAAAACAAAAACAAACAAAATAAATAAATAAAACCCTTAAAAATAAATAAAAAATAAGATTAAAAAATAAAATAAATTGAACAAAATAAAAAGAAAATCACTTTTTTTATGTCAGTGTTTTTAAATTAGCTACTTTTCAGTGTCTTGTGTAAAAATAGAGATGGGCAACTGTAAAGCTTAGTTTCTTTAAACATCTATAGAAAATTACTCAGTATATGCAAAGGTGCTGTTTACATCTGGCTGAGTGTCTACAAGTACAGGTTTTGTTCATTTTTAGCAATGACAACACTATTGAAAGTGGACATAGTATCATCAGGTGAGGATGACGGCCTCCCACCAGAAGAGTGTATGTTATGTTTTTCCAGTAGAGGTTGTGAATTTGCACATGTGCAGTTACACTCTTAGTTTTATTTCTCCTTATGACCAGTGACACAAGTGGAAGAATTTACCATGAACATGGGACATGAAATATACAGCAGTGACCAAAAGTCACCCTAACCAGCCAACAAAGAGATCACACCTGTGATTGAGGCCTTATTAGCACCAAACTCAAAGTAGGTAAGTTAATCCTTCACAAATTAGTTGGGCCCAGACTACATTAGTTAGCCTGTTTTTAGTTTCTAAAAGCTTAGCTTTATGTTTCTATGAATAAGCAATTAGTAAATGCTATCCTATCACAAAGCTTTAAATGCAGTATTTATTACTAAATATCTATGTTTTTTGGTTTTCCCGGATATGTATGTTGCAAGTTTGTTTGTTAATAGTCACAAATTTACTTTAAGTATTTAAATATAAATATTTTAATTGCTGGGGAATTCCTGGATATGAAGTTTTCAAAAAGCTTACTATTTGTTTTATGAAAAACAGGAAAACAGCAGGGAAGTGTGGGGGCTTCCCAGGTAGCTCAGTGGTAAAAATAATCCATCTGTCAATGCAGGAAATGCAGGAGACAGGGTTTGATTCCTGAGTCAGGAAGGTTCCCTGGAGGAGAAGATAGCAACCCACTCCAGTACTCTTGCCTAGAAAATCCCATGGACAGAGAAGCCTAGTGGGCTACAGTCCATAGGGTTGGGCTACAGTCCATAGGGTCGCAAAGAGTTGGATACGACTGAGCAGGCAAGCAGGGTTAACTGACCATTTTTATGGGAAATCAACCAAACAATGCCTTCCCTGCTGTGTTAGACTTTTTCCCACTGAAAATAACATATTTTCAGGACATGAGCTGACCCAGACCAACCCTACAATGTTATATGGTAGATCATCACAAGGAGATCAATCTAGTCAATCCTGAAGGAAATCAGTCCTGAATATTCATTGGAAGGACTGGTGCAGAAACTGAAACCTCAGTTCTTTGGCCACCTGATGCTAAGAACCGACTCATTGGAAAAGACCCTGAGATAGGAACGATTGAAGGCAGGAAGAGCAGGAGATGACAGAGGATGAGATGGTTGGATGGCACCACCGACTGGATGGACATGAGTCTGAGCAAGCTCCAGGAGTTGGTGATGGACAGGAGAGCCTGGCCTGCTGCAGTCCATGGGGTCACAAAGAGTCGGACATGACTGAGCAACTAAACCAATGAACTGAACTGAAATCATCATATTAAACAATGAGAAAAACCAATACAATTAGCAGGGCAGACAGTTTATCTTTGAGAAGAAAATTATTTTATGTTTATTTATGTATGTATGTGTTTATTTTCGGGAATATAATTAGGGAATTCATGAGATTAGAAATGAAAAGCCTAAAAGGAATAAGGTTCAAAAATTTTAATAAATCTACAGGAGTTCCTGGTAAGAGAGATCTACCAATTTGTCAAGATTGCAGAGCAAGAGATAGAAAAATTGTATGAGGATTTTAAATAGCAGGTCAGTATAATATTAAAATTTAAAGAAGTTATTTTTTGGTGTTATAATGTGAGCTCCAATACCATGATCTTAAACTCTGGCAGAATCTTTTATAGAGATCCCTTACTGAAATATATGTTTGTGGGAATATTCATGATGGTGATGAATTATAATGATGATATTTTTGTTGGTATGTTATTACAATGAAATTAAGGTAGTAATAACAGTAATATTTAATATTAGTAAGTGCTTACTAGATATCAGGCATTGTTTGGAATGCGTTGATCATCAATTCTCATTTAGTCCTTGAGATGATAGAATTGTTATCCCTGTTACAGATGGAGAAACAAGATGTTAACAAGGTTGAAATACATCTATCTTTGTTTTACTTTTCCAAATATCATGTTTTTAATTTGGAAGATTTGCCATTTTATAATTCCTTTTTTTAAAATGAAATATTCTTTATTTACAGTATTGTTTTGGTTTCAAATATACAGCAAAGTGATTCATTTATACATACACATGTATCTATTTTTTTCAGATGCTTTTCTGTTATAGGTTTTTACAAAATATTGAGTATAGTTCTCTGTGCTATACAGTAGGTCCTTTTTGGTTACCTATTTTAAACACAATACTGTGTGTGTATCTGTTAATCCCAAACTCCTAATTTATCCTCCCTACCTTGTTATCTCCTTTGGTAACAATAAGTTTGTTTTACATGTCTGTGGGTCTAATTCTGTTTTGTATATACGTTCTTTTGCATTATTTTTGTTTTTCAGATTCCACATAAAAGGGATATCATGTGATGTTTGTCTTTCTAGGTCTGACTTTACTTCTTTTCTATGAAAGTGAAAGTGTTAGTCATTCAATCGTGTCCAACTCTTTGCTACCCCCATGGACTGTAGCCCACCCAACTCCTCTGTCCATGAAATTTTTCAGGCAAGAATACTGGAATGGGTTGCTATTCCCTTCTCCAGGGGATATATATATATAAATATGTGTGTGTGCCAAGTCACTTCAGTCTTATCTGACTCTACGTGACCCAAGCAAGAATACTGGAGTGGGTTTCTATGCCTTCCTCCAGGGCATCTTCCCAAGCCAGGGATTGAACCCATATCTGTTATGTCTCCTGCATTGGTAGACAAATTCTCTACCTCTAGTATCACCTGGGAAGCCCTTAAACAAGCCACTCTTCTTTGAGCCAGAATCGAACCAGTGGCCTAAGGATTACCTTTTTTATTCCATTGTGTGAAATTTTCCAGGCAAGAATACTAGAGTGGGTCTCCATTTCTTACTACAGAGAATTTTCCCAACCTAGGGATTGAACTTGCATCTCTTGCATCTCCTGCATTGGCAGGCAGATTCATTACCACTGCGCCACCTGGGAAGCCTATAAAATCACCACAAATCTTCAAAAGACAATGTCTTGGTGCCTCTATGGAAAGCAAAGTTTACTCCCCATTGATTTAGGTAATAAAAGGCAACTGAGATTCTGCAAATGAAAGGCTCCATCCAGGACACTGAATCTCCAGCAAGCAATGTAAAGATGCAGGAATTCTCGAAATTCCTCCATGGTTGTATTTCACAGGGCTATCTACTAACTGGCAACTCTAATCTGTCACTTTATTTCCTGTCTTGATTTCTGGATCTCAAGTTATCTAGAAATACATCAATCTGTAGATTGATAGCCACATAATCAATTCATTTTCTGCTTTGGTTATTTGACTAAATATGGCTTTGATAGGAAAAAAGAAAAGCCATAAAAGAGTGTTCAGTTCAGTTCAGTTGCTCAGTTATGTCCGACTCTTTGCGACCCTGTGAATCGCAGCACGCCAGGCCTCCCTGTCCATCACCATCTCCCAGAGTTCACTCAAACTCATGTCCATCGAGTCAGTGATGCCATCCAGTCATCTCATCCTCTGTTGTCCCCTTTTCCTCCTGCCCCTAATCCCTCCCAGCATTAGAGTCTTTTCCAATGAGTCAACTCTTCGCATGAGGTGGCCAAAGGACTGGAGTTTCAGCTTTAGCATCATTCCTTCCAAAGAGTGTAGGGAAGAGTAATTATGCAGAAGCAGAAAACTGGAGGTGACTTTGAACAATGAGGATTTGAGATCTCACAGATATTTCCCAAGGTCCAGCGATGATGTACCAGCTGATAAGGCACAGCTCTCATGTGGCTCCCATGGTGGCTTGAGGCTGTGACCACAATGGTGAGCTTCAGGGCACTGTGACATTTCAGTGTCACAATGCTTGTGGGAATTCTTTACTATCATTGCTGAGCAGACCATGAGTTCCTTAGCAGGTGGGAGAGAACTCACACAGCACAGTATCTCTAACTGATACATAGATTACTTGCATGATATCAGAGAGTGGACTCATTCTAATCAAGGTACTCCTCTGAGAAGAAATCTATTCAATAGTGTTAATGACAAAGGTTCTTGACCTCCTTAATCAATAGGAATTGATTAGAAGCCAGACAATAATGCAGGTATGGCTCTACTGGGGTCCCTACTGCCAGAGCAGGTAACAGGTGTCCTTGCTTGCTTGCCAGGGAGGTGCAAGCTGGTTTCTTATATGGACTGAGAATAGGGATGTGTCCAGGGGTTGGTTGGAGAGGTGGCTTAAGTGATTTGCCCACCCCTTAAGTGGTGTTTGGAGAAGGCAATGGCACCCCACTCCAGTACTCTTGCCTGGAAAATCCCATGGATGGAGGAGCCTGGTAGGCTGCAGTCCATGGGGTCCCTAAGAGTCGGATACAACAGACTGACTTCACTTTCACTTTTCACTTTCATACATTGGAGAAAGAAATGGCAACCCACTCCAGTATTCTTGCCTGGAGAATCCCAGAGATGGGGTAGCCTGGTGGGCTGCCATCTATGGGGTTGCACAGAGTTGGACACGACTGAAGTGACTTAGCAGTAGATGGTGTTAAGCTCAGGGGGCAAGCTCAGGACCCTGCTTTTGCTCCCAACACCCAGTGTTTGTTCTAGGCTCTTCAGAAATGATAGTTGGGTTTTTGGTTTCTTTGCATCTTTTGTCCATAATTTGTCCCAACTACACATGCATGCAATTATTCTTAGCTGCTTACAGTTTTGTTGCTTGAGGAGATGTTTGTCCAGGTGCAAACATTGCAGCAAAGGGCCCCAGGCTTCAGGTCCCAGCCTGTCTCTGTGGCATTTATATGAAATGTAAATAATACAACAGTACAGATTGGTGGTGCTGGTGGTAAAGAACCTGCCTGCCAATGCAGAAGACATAAGAGACACGGGTTTGATCCCTGAGTCAGAAAGATCCCCTAGAGAAAGAAATGGCAACCCACTCAAGTATTTTTGCCAGGAAAATCCCATGGAAGTAGAGACTGGTGGGCTACAGTCCATGGGGTCACAAAGAGCTGGACAAGACTGAAGCGACTTAGCATGCACACAGATGAACATGGTCCTATGTGACTGTTTATTATCACAATTCATATCTCTACATCTTCAATTATGAGTGTGTATTTTTAGATGTACCCAGCCTCCTCTTAAGAACTCTGTACCTTGTTGCATTATTGTCTGTAAGTGTATTTGATTTGAGTCAGATGGGAGGGGCAGGAAGCATTTAACTATCTTTGGATAGCAACAACGAAACTGCCCCAATGTGAAGCTGAAGATTATTCGGGTTACTCTCCATCATGAGCAGTGTGCTCCAGGCAGGACCTAAACCTACACCTGGGGTTACCTGCCCTCCTTCCTTCAGTTCCTAGTCCCCAAGTCCCTTGAGACACTGTTCTCCTGGTACAACTGTTTGATTGACAACTACAGAAAACAGTACAGTTTTGTGGTGGTTTGTCTGCAAACACTGTGTTCTTACAGTCTCAAACAGTTCTACAACATGGAGGCATTTTGTTTCATTTAGAGATGCTTTTGTATGCAGAGATCTTTTAATACCCTTTTCACAATTTGCCTCCTTCCTCAAGGAGAATTTTGAGGTCATTTTATAGTAGCAAAACACTTTTTTTCTTTTTTGTTTTGAACTGAATGTTTATTCTCTGATGATATTTCCTGGCTCCCAAAGCCTAAAGAAAATCACAGGGAATAAAATAGAGCTCTCTTTCTTTGATGTCTATCCAAGAGCATGGAAAAACTATCACTTCGTTCACCTAAAATGCCCTTAATTTGGTCCCTTGACTGCTAAGAGATGACAATTAAAGTATTCAGGCCCTAAAATGGAATCAAAAGGTATAATAAAAAACCACAAGAAGCACTCTTTAAGATTTCACCATGGTTACAAATGTAAGATTAAGTTTATGTCTGAAAAAAATAGTATGATAAAGAACAGATATAATTTTTGATACCTAAGGCCAAAAAACTTTAGCCTATTATTTTAAGTTTTCTAAATGATTGCTGATTATAGTTTTAATTCTATGTTATAAAATTAGGTATACTAAAATTTTGAACTTGCTTCAGTTAAAACTTCCATTTCTTTTATAGAACAAAACATTATTTTCCTATTTTTAATGTTTAATTTAAATAATAATCAATATGATACAGTAGCAGTGTATGATCGTGTAGGGGAAGAGAGATTATATAATACAAGAGGTGCTCTGTGAATAAGAGCTCTACCTCCATACATACCACTCTTCCCCTTTCTCTTGCAACAAGCAATTTGCTTGTGGATAAAAATAATAGTTTCAGGTGATTATGTATAATAATCCGTTAATCCCTTATTGGTCATCAGAGTATTTAAGTACATTTCCTTTGAAACACTATAGAGAAATTATGTTAAATTTTCAGATTATACAGAAGTTTATGAATCTGTTACATAGAATTATAAAACATATGTTCTCTGGTAGACTTACTACCACTGAAGTTTACTTTTATGCTTTTGTACCTCATATTTTAAAATTTTTAAACAGGAAATCTGTTCCGTTCATTCAGATAACTATTATTATTCCTGTTCATTAGCTGAGTTGTGTCCGATTCTTTGAAACCCCATGGGCTGCAGCACACCAACCTTCCCTGTCTTTCACTATCTCCCGGAGTTTGCTCAAATTCACATCCATTGAGTCAATGCCTTCAATTTTTCCCTGGATCAGGTCTTTCTCAATAGTTGCTAAGTCATGTCCGACTCTTTCTGACCCCATAAATTGAAGTTCACCAGTCTTCCTGTCCCTCATTATCTCCGAGTGTGCTCAAACTGGTGTCCACTGAGTCAGTGACGGCATCCAACCATTTCATCCTCTGTCGCCCCCTTCTCCCCATGCCCTCAATCTTTCCCAGCATCAGAGTCTTTTCCAGTAAGTCAGCTTTGGATCAGGTGGCCAAAGTATTGGAGGTTCAGCTTCAGCATCATTCCTTCCAATGAATAGTCAGGGTTGATTTCCTTTAGGACTGTCTGGTTTGATTTCCCTGCTGTCCAAGGGAATCTCAAGAATCTTCTCCAGCACCACATTTCAAAAGAATCCATTCTTCAGCTTTTCATCCATCCTCATATCTGTATGTGACTGTTGGAAAAACCATAGCTTTGACTGTATGGACCTTTGTCAGCAAAGTGATGTCTCTCTTTTTAATATGTGTCTTTTAATTTCATGGCTGCAATCACAGCCTGCAGTGAATTTTCAGCTCAAGAAAATAAGATATCTCATTGTTTCCACTTTTCCCCCCACCTATTTGCCATGAAGTGATGGGATTGGATGCCATGATCTTTGTTTTATACATATATAAAAAATAAAAATTTTGTTTGCCTATATAAAATGCCCACAGTAGGCATTGTTATAAGGGCACTTTTTACCCCTACACTTTGAGTTGTTATTAAGAGAGTTTTTAAATGAGTTGTTAAATGGTTTAAATAAGAGTTGATAAATGATGTAAGTTTTGAGTTTTCTGTCATCATACTTAGCAACCAAAAAACAACAAAAATATATAATTTCACATTTTTAGTAATAATCACACCAAAATATCTATCTGAACTAAAAATTATTTTGTTTTTTATTTTTTAAATTTTATTTTATTTTTAAACTTTACAATATTCTATTAGTTTTGCCAAATATCGAAATGAATACGCCACAGGTATACCTGTGTTCCCCATCCTGAACCCTCCTCCTTCCTCCCTCCCCATACCCTCCCTCTGGGTCATCCCAGTGCACCAGCCCCAAGCATCCAGTGTCGTGCATCAAACCTGGACTGGCGACTCGTTTCATACGTGATATTATACATGTTTCAATGCCATTCTCCCAAATCTCCCCACCCTCTCCCTCTCCCACAGAGTCCATAAGACTGATCTATACATCAGTGTCTCTTTTGCTGTCTCATACACAGGGTTATTGTTACCATCTTTCTAAATTCCATATATATATGTGTTAGTATACTGTATTGGTGTTTTTCTTTCTGGCTTACTTCACTCTGTATAATAGGTTCCAGTTTCATCCATCTCATTAGAACTGAGTCAAATGTATTATTTTTAATGGCTGAGTAATACTCCATTGTGTATATGTACCACTGCTTTCTTATCCATTCTTCTGCTGATGGGCATCTAGTTTGCTTCCATGTCCTGGCTATTATAAACAGTGCTGCGATGAACATTGGGGTACACGTGTCTCTTTCCCTTCTGGTTTCCTCAGTGTGTATGCCCAGCAGTGGGATTGCTGGATCATAAGGCAGTTCTATTTCCAGTTTTTTAAGGAATCTCCACACTGTTCTCCATAGTGGCTGTACTAGGTTACATTCCCACCAACAGTGTAAGAGAGTTCCCTTTTCTCCACACCCTCTCCAGCATTTATTGCTTGTAGACTTATGGATCGCAGCCATTCTGACTGGCGTGAAATGGTACCTCATAGTGGTTTTGATTTGCATTTCTCTGATAATGAGTGATGTTGAGCATCTTTTCATGTGTTTGTTAGCCATCTGTATGTCTTCTTTGGAGAAATGTCTATTTAGTTCTTTGGCCCATTAAAAATTATTTTGATATTACATTTTTAAAGAATATATGCTATAAAGCATGCAGTATTAAAAGGAAAACTACTCCATCTATAATGACCTTAAATGCATGAATATACTTTAAAAATCTTGATTGCTTTGGCCTTTGATAAATCAATAAAATTTAAGTTTTTTGTTTGTGACTCAGTAAATGATGAATAGAGTAAATATTTTATACAAATTTTTCTTTCATAAATATTTTTGCATAAAAAACTTTTATATAATATGACAGCTTTAACTTGAATAATGCACATGATACAGAGATTGGATGGAGTGAACATGACCCATCATATTTTTCCAACTGATTTTGACTAAAAAACCAGGACCACAGAATACCAAAAGTAACTATCACAAGATATTGAAAAGTAAGTTAGAACAGAACTACCCACAGGAAAGTCAAAACTCAATGTATGAGAATGAGATATTCAATGAAAACAATCAAACTACTGACCAAAAATTTCAAAGTCTACTTTTTCAGAATTCTGGGTATTAGCTGAGATTTTAAAAAATCAAAGGACTTTCTGCTTCACACAAACTTCCAACTCTCACGACAAACAACAACGTTTGTAACTTACTAACTTGGCTTATTCCCTCCCTCTTCCCCAGCCCAACAATCATCTTGAAGTACAGTAGTCGTATCACCAAGGTTACAGTTACCATCAGCAGCCATGCCTCCATCAGAGGACAGGGGAGAATGAGGCTGGGGCTCCTCAAAAGTCCCCATCCTCTTTGCAGTTCTCAGAAAGGGTCTCCCTTGCAGGGCTTTGTTGTGGTTTGACTTGCTTTGGAGTTTGCTAAAGAGGAAAAGCTCTTTTGCAAGAATGTGTCTAAAAAATAATAATCAGTAACTGTTTAACATGGCATCTTCCTGAATTTAGACACAAGTTGGGGCAGACAAGTGCATGCTTAGTCACTGCAGTGGTGTCTGACTCTCTGTGACCCCATGGACCATGGCCTGCTAGGCTCCTCTGTCCATGCGATTCTCCAGGCAAGAATACTGAAGTGGGTTGCCATTTCCTTCTCCAGTGATAAAGTATGAAGTGAGTGAAGTGAGTGAAGTGAAGTCACCCAGTCATGTCCAACTGTCTGCGACCAAGAGACTGGCCAAACATACAGAAAGAAGAGCTGGAGACTGAGATTCCATGAAGAACTTTGAAAGCTCTGATATATACCCAGTGAACAAGAAACTCACATGCATATGCAGGGCTGTGAGTTTGTCCAGAAAATGTCTAACCTTGAGTCCCTGCACAAACAGGAAGTTAAGGCTAAGATAGAGTTGCAAAAAGGACCTGACCACTGAGGCTTTTGTCTGGACACACAGATACCCACTCACACACAGGTGCCCTCAGCAAAGATGAAAAGGCATATAGTTTCAGGGTATTTAAGAAAGTCTTTGTACACAGATTCGCTGTGTACCAGAGTAAACCTTGTGGAGTTATATGGGTATGCTTTTTCTATGTTTATTCTGTGGGTAATGATCTGTATTATTAAAGTTTTATCTAACTTGAGTTGGAGTTATCAGTGATACTACCAGGATCCCAAAGGCATTTAGATCACTCTTGACTCATTAACTTGGTCTATTAGGGGAAAATTGTCTGAGATTTGGGTCTTACAGTTCCAGATAAAGACCATGTAATCACCAATGTATCCTGCTGTAGCTGAAATAATGCCTCAGGCCAGGTAAAAGATGCCTACAGCAACTACAGGAAAACAGCCTGATGGTCAGTTCAGTTGGTTGGTCCACGACCTTGGAGGTCATTCCTACAGGTGGGCCTCATTCTGCTCTGTGAAATCCTGTTGATAGTATGGGACTTAATTTAATGCTATACTAGAAAAAAACAGAAAAAAATTGGTCTCAGACACTGTGACTGAGATTAGTTAGAGTGGCTGACAGGGGTGTATTCATGGGAAAATTTAGCAGAAGTCAAAAAAATATAGAAACTATGGATGAACATCATTTTGAGATGCTTCATGGTAAGTCTCTCATGTTTCTGTATCTCTTACAAGAAGAAACACTGTTTACCTTTGTTCCAGATTATTGTTTCAAGGATTTTTTTAAATAACAAATGGCTTTACAAGATGGAGCTAATATTTCCCTCTGGATCAAATATGAGGTTTTTATACTGTCTGCATAACAAAGGCAATGTGTCCCTCTGAGGCAATAGGCCTTCAGTTGTGCCGAGCACTCTAGAGCATTCGGGTTGCTCAGCTAAAATGCAGACTCATCCTCCAGGCCTCTTTCCATTGCTCATCTGGGGGAGAGGAGAATGAACACTATTTTTCTCACAGGACTTGCTGGACTGTGATTAATAACAGTCCTTCTATCTAACTCAGAAATCTAGATACTGTCAGTATCCATGATATATAACAATCAACTTTTTAGTTTGTAAATAAAGTCTGACTTTTAAAAGTTCTTTGCAAACAGATAAAACCCAGGAAAAAATAGTAATTTATTTTGAGGAAATATTTAGCAGGTTCTTGAGAAAGACAAGCATTCACAATATATTCAAAATCACCTCATTGAAACATAAAAGGAAACAAAAGCAGTTTTACATTTGCTAATAAAAAAACACCTATGGAATAGGGTACAGGCTGCCAAAAATAAAGAATTTGGGTTCTGACAATAATAAATAATCATACTATGTTTTCAAACAAA
This sequence comes from Bos taurus, assembly GCF_002263795.3. Lineage (NCBI taxonomy): Eukaryota > Metazoa > Chordata > Mammalia > Artiodactyla > Bovidae > Bos > Bos taurus. Next base: position 42,877,719 of record NC_037344.1, on the reverse strand, counting down.
AATTATAAATCTTACTTATCTGATCTAAACTATAAAATAAAGTGTAGTATTACTTTATGAAAATGAACTTTAATCTAAAATTATAAAATTAATATACAAAAAATACTTAATTGGTAAAATGTACAAAAGAAATAAGTAGTCTTTATGTGGTATAAATATTTTAATTCTCTTTGACAAAAGCAGTTTACAAAAAAAAAAAAAAACTTTAGAGCATTTTGATTTATGGCAAAATTGAGAGGAAGTTAAAGAATTCCTATATATCCTGAACCCCTCACATTCAAAGCCTCCCTGTCAATACCCTCCACCAGATGGTATATTTGTTACAATCAATTATCTTACATAGACACATAGTCACCCAAAGTCCATAGTTTACATTCACTTTTGGTGTTCTCCATGCTATGGGTTTGGACAAGAATATTATGAATGACAGGTACCCAGTATTATAGTATCAAAAATAACAATTCCACTACCCTAAAAATCTGTACTCCATCTCTTCATCTTCCCTGTGCCACAACCCCTGACAACCTTGATCTTTTTACTATCTCCATAGTTTCATTTCTTCTAGAATGTCATACAGTTGAAATTATACAGTTTGTAGTCTTTTAAAATAATATTCATTTTTAACTGATCAATGATTGCTTTAAAATATTGGTTTGATATCTGCCATCATCAGCATGAATTAACCATAGGTGTACATATGTCCCCTCCCTCTTGAATCTCCCTCCCACTTCCCACCCATTCCCACCCCTTTTGGTTATTACAGAGCCCCAGCTTGAGTTCCCTGAGTCATACAGCAGATTTCCCACTGGCTATCTATTTACATATATTACTGTACATGCATCCATGCTACTCTCTCCATTCCTCTCACCCTCTCCTCCACCCTTGTCCATAAGTCTGTTCTCTATGTCTGAATCTTCACTGTTGCTCTGCAAACAGATTTATCAGTGTAGCCTTTTTAATATTGGCTTCTTTCACTTAGTAACATGCATTTAAGTTTCATCTATTTTTTAATGGTTTATTGGCACATTTCTTTTTAGCAATGAATTATATTTTATTGTCTAGCTGTACTATGGTTTATTTATGTACTATGTACTTTATTTATGTATTATGGTTTATTTATCTACTGAAGGATATCCTGGTTGTTTCCAAGGTTTGGCAGGTATGATAAAGCTGCTATAAACTTCTGTGTGTAGGGTTTTGTGAAAACATATGTTTTCAATTCTTTAGGTAAATAGCAAGGAGTGAAATTGCCGGATAATACGGTAAGTGTGTTTAATTTTTTAAGTAACTGTCCAACTGCCTTCCAAAGGAGCGGTGCCATTGTGCATTCTCACCAACAACGAATGAGGGTTCTTCTTGCTCCACATTCTCACCAGCATTTAGCATTATCAATGTTCTGGATTTCATTAATTCTAATTAACATGTAGTAACAGAAAATATTACTTTTTAAAAACTTCATTGTTTTCTTTCCTAACTGGTACTTTCATTTGCCAGCAAGGAATTAAAATGAATATGTCCTCCTTCCCTCGTAAATACTATATTTTCTATTTTAATGGAAAAAATAATGGTGCTCATTTTATAGTTTGTTAATTTGAAATGCAATACATATTTTTAAAAGTGCATCAAACAAAATGTAATTGTATAAAGAAAACCAAGGTCAATAGATAAGATATTGCCAAGAAATCTTTCTACGACTCTGTCTCATTCTCTTTTTTTTCCCTCAAATAAATAATAATCATTTCTCACTTTTATCAACTTATTGAATATCTAGAAACATTATTTTGCTAGAGTTTTTTATAATACCATACAAATGAAATAAAAAAATGTGCAATCATGACATTTCCTAACTTTACTGAGGCATAATTGACAAAATAATTATAAGATATTTGTACATTGTGATTATTTGATACATAATCAAAGAATTCTTATGTCTTTGATTTTTATTAATATATTAATTTTGAGTCATATCCAATTGATTGATTATCCTCCTTTTTATGAGTCTTATTTTTCTGGTCTTGTAACTTTTTACTGAATGTCAGACACTTTAATTTTTACCTTGTTGGATATAATAAATAATAAAATGTGCAATCATGACATTTCCTAACTTTACTGAGGCATAATTGACAAAATAATTATAAGATATTTTTACATTGTTATTATTTGATACATATCAAAGAATTCTTATGTCTTTGATTTTTATTAATATATTAATTTTGAGTCAGATCCAATTGATTGATTATCCTCCTTTTTATGAGTCTTATTTTTCTGGTCTTGTAATTTTTTACTGAATGTCAGACACTTTAATTTTTACCTTGTTGGATGCTGGATAGTCCTTATTTAATCTTGAACTCTGTTCCAGGGAATAAAATTACATGGAAATAGTTTGATCATTTCTGGGCTTGCTTTTAAATTGTGTTATATGGGAACATAACAGCCAATTTTTCCCCACCATTTAAGTTGTACAACAAGCTTCTGTGTGCAGTACCTGATGCTAGATCTCTGTTTTCTACTGTGACTACTTAGAACATAAACTCCAGTTGACACTGGATGAGCCCTAGGAATTGCTCTGTCTGTTCCTTCCAGGTGAGTCCTCCCCCAGGCTCAAGTAAGTTTCTGACATGTATGCACTTCAGTTATAAATGTTCATTCTTTCCTCTCTAGTGTTTGTACTCTTGAGCCCTGGCCTCATGGCTCCCCGCCTCCCAGCTCTACTCTCTAGTTGAAGGAAACCCTCCTGCCTTTGCGGGTTCCCCTCCACAATGTGGTCTTGACATAAACCTCACATCTTACTAAGCATTAGCTCAAATAAACAAAGATCTGATATTTTAAACTGTTAAAATTGTTAAACAATTGTTAATTGTTTCTTACATAAAACATCTGTAAGAAAACATAGAAGAAAATCTGAAACTTCAGTTTGGTAGTGCGTTTTTAAAAGGATACTAGAATCTATAAATTGCTTTGGGTAGTATACTCATTTTCACTATATTGATTCTTCCAATCCATGAACATGGTATATTTCTACATCTATTAGTGTCTTCTTTGATTTCTTTCACCAGTGTTTTATAGTTTTCTATATATAGGTCTTTAGTTTCTTTAGGTAGATATATTCCTAAGTATTTTATTCTTTCCGTTGCAATGGTGAATGGAATTGTTTCCTTAATTTCTCTTTCTGTTTTCTCATTATTAGTGTATAGGAATGCAAGGGATTTCTGTGTTGATTTTATATCCTGCAAATTTACTATAATCATTGATTAGTTCTAGTAATTTTCTGGTGGAGTCTTTAGGGTTTTCCATGTAGAGGATCAGTATACTACCCAAAGCAATTTATAGATTCAATTCAATCCCTATCAAGCTACCAATGGTATTCTTCACAGAGCTAGAACAAATAATTTCACAATTTGTACGCAAATACAAAAAAAGCTCGAATAGCCAAAGCTATCTTGAGAAAGAAGAATGGAACTGGAGGAATCAACCTACCTGACTTCAGGCTCTACTACAAAGCCACAGTTATCAAGACAGTATGGTACTGGCACAAAGACAGAAATATTGATCAATGGAACAAAATAGAAAGCCCAGAGATAAATCCACCCACATATGGACACCTTATCTTTGACAAAGTAGGCAAGAATATACAATGGATTAAAGACAATCTCTTTAACAAGTGGTCCTGGGAAAACTGGTCAACCACTTGTAAAAGAATGAAACTAGAATACTTTCTAACACCATACACAAAAATAAACTCAAAATGGATTAAAGATCTCAACGTAAGACCAGAAACTATAAAACTCCTAGAGGAGAACATAGGCAAAACACTCTCCGACATACATCACAGCAGGATCCTCTATGACCCACCTCCCAGAATATTGGAAATAAAAGCAAAAATAAACAAATGGAACCTAATTAACCTTAAAAGCTTCTTCACATTAAAGGAAACTATTAGCAAGGTGAAAAGGCAGCCTTCAGAATGTGAGAAAATAATAGCAAATGAAGCAACTGACAAACAACTAATCTCAAAAATATACAAGCAACTCCTACAGCTCAACTCCAGAAAAATAAATGACCCAGTCAAAAAATGGGCCAAAGAACTAAATAGACATTTCTCCAAAGAAGACATACAGATGGCTAACAAACACATGAAAAGATGCTCAACATCACTCATTATCAGAGAAATGCAAATCAAAACCACTATGAGGTACCATTTCACGCCAGTCAGAATGGCTGCGATCCATAAGTCTACAAGCAATAAATGCTGGAGAGGGTGTGGAGAAAAGGGAACTCTCTTACACTGTTGGTGGGAATGCAACCTAGTACAGCCACTATGGAGAACAGTGTGGAGATTCCTTAAAAAACTGGAAATAGAACTGCCTTATGATCCAGCAATCCCACTGCTGGGCATACACACTGAGGAAACCAGAAGGGAAAGAGACACGTGTACCCCAATGTTCATCGCAGCACTGTTTATAATAGCCAGGACATGGAAGCAACCTAGATTTCCCTCAGCAGATGAATGGATAAGAAAGCTGTGGTACATATACACAACGGAGTATTACTCAGCCATTAAAAAGAATACATTTGACTCAGTTCTAATGAGGTGGATGAAACTGGAGCCTATTATACAGAGTGAAGTAAGCCAGAAAGAAAAATACCAATACAGTATACTAATGCATATATATGGAATTTAGAAAGATGGTAACAATAACCCTGTGTATGAGACAGCAAAAGAGACACTGATGTATAGATCAGTCTTATGGACTCTGTGGGAGAGGGAGAGGGTGGGAAGATTTGGGAGAATGGCATTGAAACATGTATAATATCATGTATGAAACGAGTCGCCAGTCCAGGTTCGATGCACGATACTGGATGCTTGGGGCTGGTACACTGGGATGACCCAGAGGGAGGGTATGGGGAGGGAGGAGGGAGGAGGGTTCAGGATGGGGAACACAGGTATACCTGTGGCGTATTCATTTCGATATTTGGCAAAAGTAATACAATATTGTAAAGTTTAAAAATAAAATAAAATTAAAAAAAATAAAAATAAAATAAAATAAAATAATAATAAAAAAATAAAAGGATACTAGAAGGAAGATCCATGCAAAAATATTGATTGATTGGAGTTCATAAAATTTTTAAATATATATATTTGCTGTGTATGCAGGGCACTATTAAGAAATTTAAAGGAAACCACAGAAAAACTAAAAAATATTGGTAAATCAGATGTCAGATGTAAATGTATAGGTGAAGTAAATAGGTCAAGATGGCATGTTCAAGCTCTCGCCCCACATTTTGTAAATAGTGACTATGTAACAGTGGAGCTCATTTGTAGCACTGCACATGCATGTCTCGAGGTGCGCACTTGGTCATAGGCTACTTTGTGTAGTTTGCATACGTGCCACCTAGAAAGCGGCAGCATTACTGCTGCACCACAAGAGGAGAGAATAATATGTGTGCTACAGCTGCTGCGTCAGCCAGGAGAGAGACTGTGTTATGGCTGCCGTTCCAGCCAGGAGAGAATAAACGTGTCTGCAGTTCTTATGGCTCCTGAGTCTTTTTATTGCCTCTTAGTTCGCACCTTGCCTGCCCTAGGTTCAGCGAACAGTGAGAACAGGGTGAACAGCGAGACAACGTGCTGTGAACAGGATCAGCAGTACATTACAATACAGTCCAGCAATCCCACACCTAAGTATTCACTAAATGAATTAAAAATATATAAAAATATATGTTCACACAAAACCTATACCTAAGTAAGTGTTTACAGCAGCTTTATTCATAATTGCCAAAGAACGAAACAATCAAGATTTACATCAATAGATGAATGGATAAATAAGCAGTGATGATCCATGCGATGGAATATACTCAGTGATAAAAAAGAAAGCAAGCTATTAACATATTAACATGTTAATACATTGATTAATATCAACTGCCTTTTGCTGAGGGAAAAAAATCACACACAAAAACTATATATTATATAGTCCCTTTCAATGACATTCTGGAAACACAAACTGTAAGGATGGAGAAAAGATCTGTGTTTGTTTGGGATTGAAGGGATGTTTGACAACAGATTACATAAGCAATTTTTTAGGGTGATAAAACTGTCCTCTTTATACTGCTGGTAATGAATGCATGAGTTTGTCAAAAATCCATAGAATTGTGTAACATAAAGACTAAACTTTGCTTTATGCAAATTAAACTAATCAACTAGAATTTGGGGGATCCATGGATAGGATGGTGATTTTGCAAATAAACATGACTATATTTCTAATTTTCAGCATAATCCCTCTAAAAGGAGTTGGGATAAAAGGCTCTGACCTAGAGTCAGCAGTATTTTGACTGGAAACTCTAAGGCTGAAAGACAGAAGGGACAGCACATAAATAATAATTGCATATGCTAAATTTATTTCTCACATCTGTATGTGTTAACTATTCTTCAAACATGTTACATACATCTAGGGTCAAGCAAATTCTTAAATAAATTATAAGTAATAGTAGCCATGTTTCTAATTGTCACAGTGAGAAGTTACAAGTAAGAAAGTGTAGGGGGAAGATTGCTTGGCAGTCCAGTGGTTGAGAATCCATCTGACAATGCAGGGGACACAGGTTCAATCCCTGGTCTGGAAAAATCCCACAAGCTGCAAGGCAACCAGGCCCATGCCCCTCAACTACTGAGCCCACACACCCTAGAGCATGTGAACTGCAACAAAAGGAGCCACCACAATAAGAAGCCTGCACACCGGAACCAAAGAGTAGCCTCCACTCTTTGCAACTAGAAAAAGCCCATGCACAGCAGCAGAGACCCAGCACAGCCAAAAATAAATAACAAATAAATATTTTTTAAAAGTGTGGGTAGGAGAAGAGTGAAAGTCCTGTGGAACTGAATTTATTGAAGATACCAGGATGAATTTGTTTATCAAAATATATAAAAAGATATACACAAAGTGAATATAGTTATATATATATATATATATATATATATATATATATATATCAGAATAACATAGGCAAACATATTTTCTAATGCTGTCCACTGAGAAGATTTGCAGGAAATGACAGAACAGGGGCAATGAGCATACTCAGTACCCATATCTTGTTTTCCAAATGCCATTCTCTATTAAAACGAATCAAATCTCCTTGAAAAACATATCTGATTTTAGAGCTGATACAAAGAAAAGAGAAAATGAACTTGAATCACCTTGAAGTGCCAGAAGTGAGGAAAAGACACCTCCCTTGACACACTTACTAGGAAGGGAGTTGACCATAAAGAACTCCAAAAGGCCAATGATGGAACAATCTGTGCAATAAATAAACCGTTACAGTGATAAGTCACAAAGAATAAAACATGTATCCATGAATCCATATTGATACAAATGATGGAATATGTAGGCAAATAGGGAGAAGGAATAAATGTTCCAAAAGACCATCAGAAATGGTTTTCTTTCAGCTGGCAGAATCAGCAAAACAACTTCCCTTTCTTCCCTCAAGACTTCTCTCATCCTACAGTCTTTGTGGCAAACAGGTCTGTAGGAATATTTTCCCTCTATTCCACAGGGCAACATATTGCATTATCACATGGATTATGACATGATCATTGACTTAGTAATTAGAAAGCAGCAAATGTTTTTGACAAATTGTTAAGACACACGCAAGTAAGAGGATGGGAAAGAAATCCCATTAAATCTCAGGGACCTGGGTGAATATTAGAAGCTCAGTGATGTGGGGAAACTTCAGACGTCCTTCCAAAGTGAAGAATTAGGTCCTTCCTACCACAATCACTTCCCTGGTGGCTCAGACAATAAACATCTGCCTACAATGTGGGAGACCTGGGTTCAGTCCCTGGGTAGGGAAGATCCTCTGGAGAAGGAAATGGCAACCCACTCCAGTACTCTTGCCTGGAAAATCCCATGGATGGAGGAGCCTGGTAGGTTACAGTCCGTGGGGTCGCAAAGAGTCAGACACACCTGAATGACTAAACTCTAAATTTTCTACCACAATCACAGGAGCACAACACCTAGCAGATTCCTTTGGATTTTGAAGGTGACATACACCTCATTTGGACATTCACTCCAACCTGATTACTAAATAACTCCAAAGTTCCCCGGTTTTGAGTGGGATCAAAAGGATACACGGAATGTCCAGGCTGCCATATGACTTGCTTAGCCATTTGAACTGCAGCAACCAAGAACCAGTGAACCTTGAATTGTGTGTGACACATAGTGAAGTAGAGTCACCAGCAGGCTCTCACAGGTGATTCAAATAACTTGCAGACTTTTGCATAAGGAAGGACTGATGTTGAAGCTGAAACTCCAATACTTTGACTACCTCATGTGAAGAGTTGACTCATTGGAAAAGACCCTGATGCTGGGAGGGATTGGGGGCAGGAGGAGAAGGGGACGACAGAGGATGAGATGGCTGGATGGCATCACTGACTCAATGGACATGAGTCTGAGTGAACTCCAGGAGTTGGTGATGGACAGGGAGGCAGGGAGTGCTGTGATTTATGGGGTCGCAAAGAGTCAGACACGACTGAGTGACTGAACTGACTGAACTGACTGCCATCTTTTATAAATGACTGTTCTCATTTTGAGAAATGTCTTCAGGGTTGTTACTGAGCATTGGTAAAGACTCAACACTTGACTATAAACTACCAAGTTATCATGAGACCTGAGTAGCCCATGATGAACTAAGTGGGAACGGATGACTCAGAACCACTTCTGCCATGGAAGGGGTTGCATGGAAGGTCTTGCATTGGAATAGGTGTTTATTCTGGGTGTGGAATGGCCTTCCCTGCCTATGATATTTCTGCCAAAGCCAGCACCTATTGACTTACAAATGCTTCACACATCATCACGTTTTTATATACAGCATTGCTTCTGACCAGTGAGGTCATTGCACATCAAAGGAAGTGAGGTTTTTAAAAATTAATAACACAAGTTGCAGTTAGCCCTGTATTTATGAAATCATTAATTTTTTTCTAGATATAAATTAAAATCAATCCATTTCCTGGCTCCCAAATCAGCTTCAACATTTTAACCTCTGTGTTTGTGTGTCTGCATGCACACACGCGCGCTAAGTCACTTCAGTCTTGTCCAAATCTTGGCGACTCTATGGACTGTAAGCCACCAGGCTTCTCTGTTCATGGGATTCTCCAGGCAAGAATACTGGAGTGGGTCACCATGCCCTCCTCCAGGGGATCTTCCCGACCCAAGGATAGAACTAGCATCCCATAAGTCTCTTGCACTGGCAGGCAGTTCTTTCCTGTCACCTGGGAAGTGCCTTTTAACCTGCAAGAATATTTTCATTGAGTGTCTCTATTCCTGATTTCTACTAGGATCTAGAAATGTAGATAATCCTATAAGGGACCTAGGTGAAAAGTTTAGCAGCTTTCAAGAAGTACTAAAAACTACATACAAAGTACTAGAAATAATGGTGGAAAAATGAAGGATTCCCTGGGGTGAAATGGAGAAGGCAATGGCACCCCACTCCAGTAGTCTTGCCTGGAAAATCCCATGGATGGAGGAGCCTGGTAGGCTGCAGTCCATGGGGTCGCTAAGAGTTGGACATGACTGAGCGACTTCACTTTCACTTTTCCCTTTCATGCATCGGAGAAGGAAATGGCAACCCACTCCAGTATTCTTGCCTGGAGAATCCCAGGGACGGGGGAGCCTGGTGGGCTGCCGTCTCTGGGGTCACACAGAGTCGGACATGACTGAAGCGACTTAGCAGCAGCAGCAGCAGCAGCTAAGGGTGAAAACTGAAGGTTAGAATCTCCAAGCCCAGCCAATATTATGTATCTATCTCAGCATTCTTTGAAATAAAATATTGCCTCCCTACTTTCCTACTTTAATTACCATTGCATGGGCTAGTCTCAGCTTCATAGACACAAAACTAAGACGTAATATACAACATCATATGTGTTTTTCAATCATGAAAAATAAGGTCAGCAGTTTCTTGAAATCACAAGATTTCCTGATCTTTACAGCACTAAACTCCCACACCTACAGGGTGAACTCCTGCTCCTCAAGGTCCCTCATGAAACTGACACCATTGACCACGTTCACATTCTAGCCCGGTGAAGGGAGAAGGGATAGTGGTTTAAGGACATTGTCCAGCACATGTGAACAGCATTTCCATTTATATCTCTGAGGAAATGTTTATCCCTTGACCACACAGAGCTTCAAAAGAGCCTGGACATTACAATTTTTTTTATTTTTTAATTGAAGGATAGTTGATGTACAATGTCGTGTTAGTTTCAGGTGACCAGGTACAGCATGATTCTGTTTTTTTTTTTTTAACAGATTATATTCCAGTATGTTATTACAAAATATTGAGTATAGTTAGTTCTCTGTGCTATTCAGTAGGTCCTTGTTTGCTATCTATTTTATATACAGTAGTGTATATATGTCAATCCCAAACTCCTAATTTATCCCTCTGCTACCCCTTTCCTCTTTGGTAACCATGTTTGTTTTCCATCTTTGTGAGTCCATTTCTATTTTATATGTAGATTCATGTTTATTATTTTTTAGATTCTACATGTAAGTGATATAATATAGTATGAGTCTTTCTCTGTCTTAAAAGGGACGTATTGACACATGTATTTGAGATTCATGTTTGAAATTCGAGGTAAGAATATAACACAAAGCTGCAGTCTTAGAGACACCCACCAAGCAACATCCCTCATATCCATGTGTTCTGGATACTGATGCCTGCATAATGAACTATCTGAAAGTTAATAAACCAAAGCAAGAATCGTTTTTGTTCCAGACAGATGGGTCAGGAACTCATGTAACACCCTGCTGAATCATTCTCCTGCTGGCTGGCTGGGGTCAAGTGGTGGGATTTGGCTGGCAGCTGGCTGGTCTCCAGGGTATGAGAAGGCTTTGATTACATCTGCGACCTTGGTGGGCATGTTCTGAAAGTTGACTGAGTTGTCCCAATGGGTATCTCCACGTATTCTCATGGTTTCTTCACACCATCTATCCAGTAGGGAGTTACTCTCTTAGACAGTGGCTTAGACATCAAGAGTGTGTCATCTATGAAAAAAAGTGAAAGCTGTTAAGTAAGAATCAGACTTTGAAACTGGCATGATGCATCTTTGAAAGCAAGAATGAACAAATGGGGTGTAGATGCCACTGAACAGAGAGGAATTGTCAAAGAATCCTGCCCTCCCAGAAAAGAAAACTTTCAGGGTTATTTTGCTTACTTTTATAAAATTTAAATCCCATTGCTCAAACTGTAAAAAATGAAAATAGAAATCAGGCTTAAGAAATACTCTGGAGAGTTTTACGAGGTACAGATTACTTATAAAGAACAAAATTATGGTTGTAACTACATTGGAAAATGTTTTGCAATTTAAAGTTCTTTAGTATCACCAACTTTATATATATATATATATATTGAGTAAACGTAGTTTGTTATCTTCCTTTTGAGTCAGTCTGAGTGAAAAATTCTAGTGTCACACCTTTCATAATATAGTTTGCATATCAGCAATTTCCCTGGTGGTTCAGATGGCAAAGAATCTATCTGCAGTGTGGGAGATCAAGGTTCAATCCCTGGGTTGGGAAAATTCCCTGCAGAAGAGAATGACTACCCACTCCCACTCCAGTATTCTTTCCTGGAGAATTCCATGGACAGAGAAACTTGGCGGGCTACAGACAGTCCATGGGGTCACAGAGAGTTGGACACAACTGAGCAACTAACACTTTCACTTTTCACTAGCAACTGTATGTTTGGGCTGTGTGTGTGTTTTCTAGTTTAAGAAGAGATTAGGGGAAAAGACTGGATTCCCAGTTGGCATTAGTGGTTAAAAAAAAAAGTCTGCCTGTCAATGCAGAAAACGTAAGAGATGCAGGTTCAGTCCCTGGCTCAGAAAGATACCCTGGAGACGGGCATGGAAACCCACTCCTGTTGTCTTGACTGGGAAATTCTATGGACAGAGGAGCCTGATGGGTTACGGTCCATAGGGTCATAACGAGACATGACTAAAGCAACTCAGCACACATACACATAGGTCAAAAGGACAGGAAAGTAGTTTCACATAAGTTTACTGTTAATTATAAGGAACTTGATATTTGCTTTTCTAATAAGATGAAAATAAAATTTTAAACTTCTTATTTGGTGTTAGATGCAGAAAACAAAATAACCTAAAAATAAACAGAGAAGGTTTACCATGTGTCATCCATAGACACTTCATAAAATATGTAACCTTCTTTAGTGAAGCACACAGTACATGATATCATTCTTTGATGACTAGATGTGTATTTTATTACTTTTTAAGTAATAAAAATAAGAAAGGGACCCCATTTCTGAAAGTTTTATTTGAAGATCCTGAATTTAAATGTTCAAATTCTTTACTGGAAATCACATATGCTTATAAAGTTTTTCTCTCCATTATTCCACTGTTGTAAAATTTTTGAAATCATTTCAGACTTATAAAAAGGTTAACATATTGTTAAATAATTTCCATGTATCCTTTGCCCAGGTTTCCCAAAGACTAATATTTTATAAAGTCTAAGTACTGTTATCAAGACTCAGGAAATTAAAAGAAATAACACATTATTAACTAATCTACAAACTTTATTCGTGTTTTAAATTTGCCCCATTAATGTCCTTTCTCTAGTCATGGGTTCAATCAAGAACACTGGATTTGGTCATCAGTTGTCTTCAATTGGGTATCGCATAAGCCCTCTTGGAGGAGGTCCCCATTAACCCAACCATAGATCCACCAGGACTTACACAGGACTGGGAAACAGACTCTTGGAGGGCACAAACAGAACCCTGTGTGCACCAGGACCCAGGAGAAAGAAGCAGTGAGACCACAGGAGACTGACACAGACTTGCCTGTGGGTGTCCAGGAGTCTCCAGCAGAGGCATGGGTCTGTGGTGGCCTGCTGCAGGGTTGGGGGCACTGAGTATAGAAGTGAGTGCATGGGACCTTTTGAAGGAGGTCACTGTTATCTTCATTACCTCCACCATGGTTTGGCCCTGGGTAAATAACAGGGAGGGAACACAGCCCCACCTGTTAACAGAAAATTGGATTAATGATTTACTGAGCATGGCCCCACCCATCAGAACAAGACCCAGTTTCCCCCTCAGTCAGTCTCTTCCATCAAGAAGCTTCCATAAGCCTCTTAACCTTCTCCATCAGAGAGTAGACAGACTAAAAACCACAGTCACAGAAGACTAATCAATCTGATCACATGGACCACAGCTTTGTCTAATTCAATGAAACTATAAGCCATGCTGTGTTCAGTTCAGTTCAGTCACTCAGTCATGTCTGACTCTTTGCGACCCCATGAATCGCAGCACGCCAGGCCTCCCTGTCCATTACCAACTCCCAGAGTTCACCAGACTCACGTCCATCAAGTCAGTGATGCCATCCAGTCATCTCATCCTCTGTCGTCCCATTCTCCTTCTGTCCCCAATCCCTCCCAGCATCAGAGTCTTTTCCAATGAGTCAACTCTTCGCATGAGGTGGCCAAAGTACTGGCGTTTCAGCTTTAGCATCATTCCTTCCAAAGAAATCCCAGGGCTGATCTCCTTTAGAATGGACTGGTTGGATCTCCTTGCAGTCCAAGGGACTCTCAACAGTCTTCTCCAACACCACAGTTCAAAAGCATCAATTCTTCGGTGCTCAGCCTTCTTCACAGTCCAACTCTCACATCCATACATGACCACAGGAAAAACCACAGCCTTGACTAGATGGACCTTTGTTGCCAAAGTAATGTCTCTGCTTTTGAATATGCTATCTAGGTTGGTCACAACTTTCCTTCCAAGGAGTAAGCGTCTTTTAATTTTATGGCTGCAGTCACCATCTGCAGTGATTTTGGAGGCCCCAAAAATAAAGTCTGACACTGTTTCCACTGTTTCCCCATCTATTTCCCATGAAGTGATGGGACCAGATGCCATGATCTTCGTTTTCTGAATGTTGAGTTTTAAGCCAACTTTTTCACTCTCCACTTTCACTTTCATCAAGAGGCTTTTGAGTTCCTCTTCACTTTCTGCCATAAGGGTGGTGTCATCTGCATATCTGAGGTTATTGATATTTCTCCCAGCAATCTTGATTCCATTTGTGCTTCTTCCAGCCCAGCGTTTCTCATGATGTACTCTGCATATAAGTTAAATAAGCAGGGTAACGATATACAGCCTTTACGTACTCCTTTTCCTATTTGGAACCAGTCTGTTGTTCCATGTCCAGTTCAAACTGTTGCTTCCTGACCTGCATACAAATTTCTCAAGAGGCAGATCAGGTGTTCTGGTATTCCCATCTCTTTAGAATTTTCCATAGTTTATTGTGATCCACACAGTCAAAGGCTTTGGCACAGTCAATAAAGCAGAAATAGATGTTTTTCTGGAACTCTCTTGTTTTTTTCCATGATCCAGCGGATTTGGCAATTTGGTCTCTGGTTCCTCTGCCTTTTCTAAAACCAGCTTGAACATCTGGAAGTTCACAGTTCACGTGTTGCTGAAGCCTGGCTTGGAGAATTTGGAGCATTACTTTACTAGCGTGTGAGACGAGTGCAATTGTGCGGTAGTTTGAGCATTCTTTGGCATTGCCTTTCTTTGGGATTGGAACGAAAACTGACCTTTTCCAGTCCTGAGTTTTCCAAATTTGCTGGCATATTGAGTGCAGCAGTTTCACAGCATCATCTTTCAGGATTTGAAATAGCTGAACTGGAATTCCATCACCTCCACTAGCTTTGTTCCTAGTGATGCTTTCTAAGGCCCACTTGACTTTACATTCCAGGATGTCTGGCTCTAGGTGAATGATCACACTATCGTGATTATCTTGGTCGTGAACATCTTTTTGTACAGTTTTTCTGTGTATTCCTGCCACCTCTTCTTAATATCTTCTGCTTCTATCCATACTATTTCTGTCCTTTATTGGGACCATCTTTTCATGAAATGTTCCCTTTGTATCTGCAAATTTCTTTATCTTTCAGATCTCTAGTCTTTCCCATTCTATTGTTTTCCTCTATTTCTTTGCATTGATTGCTGAGGAAGGCTTTTATATTTCTTCTTGCTATTCTGTGGAACTCTGCATTCAGATGCTTGTATCTTTCCTTTTTCCCCTTTGCTTTTTGCTTACCTTCTTTTCTCAGCTATTTGTAAGGCCTCCTCAGACAACCATTTTGCTTTTTTGCATTTCTTTTTCTTGGGGATGGTCTTGATTCCTGTCTCTCCTGTACAATGTCATGAACCTCCATCCATAGTTCTTCAGGCATTCTGTCTATCAGATTTAGTCCCTTAAATCTATTTCTCACTTCCACTGTATAATCATAAGGAATTTGACTTAGCTCATACCTGAATGGTAGTGGTTTTCCCTACTTTCTTCAATTTTAGTCTGAATTTGGCAATAAGGAGTTCATGATCTGAGCCATGCCGTGTAGGTCCACCCAAGAAGGACTGGTCATGGTGGAGAGTTCTGGCAAAATGTGCCACTGGAGAAAGGAATGGCAGCCACTTAAGTATTCTTGCCTTGAGAACCCCATGAACAGTTTGAAAAGGCAAAAAGAAAGGACACTGAAAGATGAACTCCCCAGGTCGGTAGGTGCCCAACACGCTACTGGAGATCAGTAGAGTAATAGCTCCACAAAGAATGAAGAGATGGAGCCAAAGCAAAAACAACACTCAGTTGTGGATGTGACTGGTGATGGAAGTAAATTTGGATGCTGTAAAGAGCAATACTGCATAGGATGCTGGAACATTAGGTCCATGAATCAAGGCAAATTGGAAGTGGTCAAACAGGAGATGGTAAGAGTGAACACTGACATTTTAGGAATCAGTGAACTAAAACGGACTGGAATGGGTGAATTTAACTCAAAGGACCATTATATCTACTACTGTGGGCAAGAATCTCTTAGAAGAAATGGAGTAGCCATCATAGTCAACAAATGAGTCCAAAATGCAGTACTTGGATTCAATCTTAAAAACAACAGAATTATCTCTGTTCATTTCCAAGGCAAACCATTCAATATAACAGTAATCCAAGTCTATGACCTGACCAGCAATGCTGAAGAAACTGAAGTTGAATGATTCTATGAAGACCTACAAGACCTTCTAGAACTAACACCCAAAAAAAAGATGTCTTTTTCATTATAGGGGATTGGAATGCAAATGTAGGGAGGCAAGAAATATGTGGACTAACAGGCAAATTTGGCCTTGGAGTACAGAATGAATCAGGGCAAAGGCCAATAGAGTTTTGCAAAGAGAATGCACTGGTCATAGCAAACACACTCTTCCAAAAACACAAGACAAGATTCTATACATGGATATCACAACACTGAAATCAGATTGACTATGTTCTTTGTAGTCAAAGATGGAGAAGCTATATACAGTCAGCAAAAACAAGACTGGGAGCTGACTGTGGCTCAAATCATGAACTCCTTATTGCCACATTGAGACTTAAATTGAAGAAAGTGGAGAAAACCACTAGACCATTCAAGTATGACCTAAATAAAATCCCATATGATTATGCAGTGTAAGTGATAAATAGAATCAAGAGATTAGATCTGACAGATAGAATGCCTGAGGAATTATGGATGGAAGTTTGTGACATGGTACAGGAGGCAGGGATCAACACCATCCTCAAGAAAAAGAAATGCAAAGAGGCAAAATGGTTGTCTGAGGAGGCCTTAAAGATAGCTGAGAAAGAGAAGTGAAAGGCAAAGGAGAAAAGCAAAGATATACCCATTTGAATGCAGAGTTCCAAAGAATAGCAAGGAGAGATAAGAAAGCCTTCTTCAATGATCAGTGCAAAAAAAAAAAAAAATAGAGGAAAACAATAGAATGGGAAAGACTAGAAATCTCTTCAAGAAAATTAGAGATGCCAAGGGAACATTTCATGCAAAGATGGGCTCAATGAAGGACAGAAATGGTATGGACCTAACAGAAGCAGAAGATATTAAGAACAAGTGGCAAGAATACACAGAAGAACTGTACAAAAAAGATCTTCACGACCCAGATAATCATGATGGTGTGATCACTCACCTAGAGCCAGACATCCTGGAATGCAAAGTCAAGTGGGCTTTAGGAAGCATCACTACAAACAAAGCTAGTGGAGGTGATGGAATTCCAGTTGAGCTATTTCAAATACTAAAAGATGATCCTCTGAAAGTGCTGCACTCAATATGTCAACAAATTTGGAAAACTCAGCAGTGGCCACAGGACTGGAAAAGGTCAGTTTTCGTTCCAATCCCAAAGAAAGGCAATGTCAAAGAATGCTCAAACTACCACACAATTGCACTTATCTCACAGGCTAGTTAAGTAATGCTCAAAATTCTCCAAGCCAGGCTTCAATAGTACATGAACCAGGAACTTACAGATGTTCAAGCTGGATTTACAAAAGGCAGAAGAACCAGAAATAAAACTGCCAACATCTGCTGGATCATTGAAAAAGCAAGAGAGTTCCAGAAATACATCTACTTCTGCTTTATTGCCTATGCCAAATCCTTTGACTGTGTGGATAACAACAAATTGTGGAAAATTCTTCAAGAGGTGAGAATACCAGGTCTCCTGACCTGCCTCTTAAGAAATCTATATGTAGGTCAGGAAGCAATAGTTAGAACTGGACATGGAACCACAGACTGGTTCCAAATAGGGAAATGAGTACGTCAAGGCTGTATATCGTCACCCTGCTTATTTAACTTATATGAAGAGTATATCATGAGAAATGATGGGCTGGATGAAGCATAAGGTGGAAACAAGATTGCCGGGAGAAATATCAATAACCTCAGATATGCAGATGACATCACCCTTATGGCAGAAAGCGAAGAACTAAAGAGCCTCTTGATGAAAATGAAAGAAGAGAGTGAAAAAGTTGGCTAAAAACTCAACATTCAGAAAACTAAGATCATGGCATCTGGTCCCATCACTTCATAGCATATAGATAGGGAAACAGTGGAAACAGCAATAGACTGTATTTGGGTGGGGGGCTCCAAAATCACTGCAGATGGTGACTGCAGCCATGATATTAGAAGACACTTCCTCCTTGTAAGAAAAGCTATCACCAACATAGACAACATATTAAAAAGCAGAGACATTACTTTGCCAACACATATCCATCTAGTGCAAAGCTATGGTTTTTACAGTAGTCATGTATGGATATGAGAGTTGGACTATGAAGAAAGCTGAGTGCCGAAGAACTGATGCTTTTGAACTGTGGTGTTGGAGAAGACTCTTGAGAGTCCCTTGGACTGCAAAAAGATATGACCAGTCAACCCTAAAGGAAATCAGTCCTGAATATTCATTGAAAGGACTGATGCTGAAGTTGAAACTCCAATACTTTGGCCACCTGATGCGAAGGACTTTCTCATTGGAAAAGCCCCTGATGCTGGGAAAGATTGAAGGCAGGAGGAGAAGGGGACAACAGAGGATGAGATAGTTGGATGACATCACCAACTCAATGGACATGAGTTTGAGTAAGCTCTGGGAGTTGATGATGGACAGGGAGGCCTCGTGTATTGCACTCCATGGGGTGCTCAGTCAGACACGACTGAGTGACTGGACTGAATTGAACTGTCTTCAGCATCCTCCAATATGTGACATTTCCCAGCCATCCTGTCCTTCATAAACTTGACAACTTGGAAGACTACTGCTGCTTCTGCTAAGTCACTTCTTCAGTCATGTCCAACTCTGTGTGACCCCATAGATGGCAGTCCACTAGGGTCCTCTGTCCCTGGGATTCTCCAGGCAAGAATACTGGAGTGGGTTAGGCCAATAATTTTGTGTATTTTCTCTCATTTGGGTTAATCTGATATTACCTCATGTTTATGTGTAAGTTCCAATCTTATTTTTTCAAAAATATCATAGAAGTTATTTGGTGCTCCCCTCAGTCCATTATTCTAAGGACTGTATGACATTTATATGTTTCATTATTGGAGGTGTAAACAGAAAATTTCACTAAAGTTGTATCTGTCAGGCTTATCCACTGTAAAATTACAGCTTTTCTATTGAGAATTAGAAAATATTTGGGGCAGAGATGCAAATATAGTTTGCAAATGTAATTTTCTCATTATATTTCTACCCTTGGAGTGTTTATTCCTGCCAAAGTTATTACTGAGGTATATGCCAAAAAATGGTATTTTATTTCCAGGTTTCTATGCATATATTTTTTTTTAGTTTAATTTTATTCTATTTTTAAACTACAATATTGTATTAGTTTTGCCAAACATCAAAATGAATCTGCCACAGGTATACATGTGCTCCCCATCCTGAACCCTCCTCCCTCCCCATACCATCCCTCTGGGTTGTCCCAGTGCACCAGTCCCAAGCATCCTACTAGTAATTAATTAACATCATTCTGGATTTTATTTTCCAATCTACTGTGGTTTTGTGATAAGAATTATTAGCATTGATAACAGTGGCTAAATTTGAAAGTAATCCTGATTTTTAGGTTTTGTTTCCACTCTGTTTTGGGTTAGCTATTGTTAGCATTACATTGATTTATTTTATTAACACTATTTGGTAGGGAAGCATTAAAGAGATTTCACCTCCTCCTTAGCTGTCTTTTCTTCTACTCTATTGCTTTTTAATTTTTAAATCAGAGGCCCTTTTCATTTTTCACTTCTTTACTTTTTCTCTATCATCTCCTGAAGATATTAACCATAATATAAAGGCTTTGGATATGATGCCATTTGAGGAAAAATAAATTGACAGAGGAGAAGACAATGGTATCTTTTTATTTTTTTCCGAGTCAGAAAACTGATGCAATAATGAAATGAGAGAAGGTTGCTTGACATGGCACTTCAGTATAGTTCTGTTTGCTTCTACAGCCCCAAGACAAACAGGTTGAAAGCAAAATTCAAACAAACCAAGGGACTAGTAGGAAAGGAATTAAATACATAAATTCAAAACAGAGAGTAACTGTTCCCTAAAGGGTTTTTATGTTGATGTATGGCAAAATCAATACAATATTGTAAAGTAAAAATAATAATAATAATAAAAATTTTTTTTAAAAAACAGAAGAATCTTTAGCTGAATCTTGAAATGTTTCTGACATTGTTTGAACAAAAGGAGAAGCAGCCCTCAGGCCATAGATGGACTGTTTTGAGGATTTGGGGAAGTGTCAATTTGGAATTCCACCCACAAGAGTAAAGTAGGGCTGAGATGCTTGTAGAGATGAGTAGCTAGGATAATTACTGAGGATCAAAGAATGGGGCAGTTGAAGAACAATTTCAATTAAAAAAGAAAACAGCCTATATGTGAAATAGATCACCAGTCCAGGTTTGATGCATGAGACAGCGTGCTCAGGGTCGGTGCACTGGGATGACCCTGAGGGATGAGATGGGAGGGGGGTTCAAGATGGGGAACACATGTATACCCATGGCTGATTCATGTCAATGTATGGCAAAAACCACTACAATATTATAAAGTAATTAGCCTCCAATTAAAATAAATAAATAATTTTTTTAAAAACAGAAAAAAGACTTGTAAATTAGTTAATTTTCATCTGAAGAAAAGAAGGTATTCCATGATGGTATTGAGATTCGGCTCTTCTCAGGAGGAAAATAAAACTTTTAAAAGGGCAGTCCTTCTGCATCATCATTTTATCTTAGGTAGATATTAAGAAGAGGGGCTTCCCAGGTGGTGCTAGTGGTAAAGAACCCACGTGCCAGTGTAGGAGATATAAGAGACATGGGTTTGATCCCTGGGTTGGGAAGATCCTCTGAAGAAGGGCATGGCAACCCACTTCAGTATCCTTGCCCTGAGAATCCCATGGGCAGAGGAGCCTGGAGGCCTACAGTCCACAGGGCTGTAAAGAGTCAAACACAACTGAGTGACTTAGCATGCACACATATGATAAGAGCGATTTATTTCATAATCTTAGATAAAGTTAAATAGCCTGATAAACTGAGTCATAATTGACCTTTGGTCTCAATCTTAACTTTTACATAATTCTGGTCCTTCATCTGTACAATCTAAAAGTCAAATGACTGACCCATTAATAGTCCCCACTTACAAAGCACTCCTGGCTCCCAGGATAATATTCTGCTTGTACCAGAGATGGTGGCTCCTGGGAAGTTTCACCTGATGCAGTGTGCTGCTCAGATGCCCTTGAATCTATGTAGCTCATGGTGGACCAGTTTTACCCAATCTGAGAAAGAGACCAGCAAACATGGTGAGGATGAAAAGGAGGCTTTGAATCATGGTCTTCAACCACATGCATTTTTTTTTAATTTTATTTTTAAACTTTACATAATTGTATTAGTTTTGCCAAATATCAAAATGAATCCATCACAGGTATACATGTGCTCCCCATCCTGAACCCTCCTCCCTCCTCCCTCCCCAAAACCACATGCATTTTAAAATCTGTTTTTCAGAACATTGTATCCCTCTTCTTAATATTTTGTCATACACTATTTTAACAATAATTCCCACATTGCTCCCCCTTGAGCTTGTTGAGACCTCTTATCCAGAGAGATCAGTTTTATGATTAAGGTAGTACTTGCAATCCCAGAGCAAACCAACAGCCCTAAATAGACTTAGCTTGGTGACTTGTTCATCAAGTTGAATAATAGCTAACTAATAAGTGTTCCCTATGAGTAGTTACTTTTATGAACTCTTTTTTTTCTGTGTAAATTATCTCATGTATTCTTAAAAAACAAAACAACCTCACAAAGTAGGCATGATTGAGATACCACTTTGATGGGAAACAGAAGTTAAGCCAGGATATGGATTCAGAGGTGTAACATATCCTAATTAACCCAATTTTCTTTTGATATATCTAATTTTTCATGTGCAAATTACATATTTTTCTGTAAATAAGCACCATTCATGGAAGAAAAACACATGCACTCATTTAATTCAGTTCCCTTAAATATTTTGTCACTTGATCAAACATGTATTCATAGTAAAGTACCTTTGTAAAATCCAGCCTAATATTGTTTTTTAATAGAAAAAGGAAAATGTGATTTGGTAAGTTACTAAGCCTACAAAGTCTGGGTGGGGCTGTGTCTGAGTGTGGAGGAAGGGGTTGTATACAGGGGTTTTAACTATGATGACAATGGCAGTGACTTGGACCATAAACTGCACCATATTTGCAAATTTATTTTTGGCTCATGACTTATTCTATAGTAGTGTATAATCTTAAAATTCTGTTTTTTTTCTAATTACATTGCTGCTATCTGCTCTTGAAAAAGAAGCAGACATTTGAAATCACACATAGACACACACACAAAGTATGTCAACCACTATCTCATCAAACAGAATAAACTTGTTAATAGTTTTGCTAACAGACTGTGAAAGAGTTAATATTCTAATTGGGGATTGGAAACCAGGGAATTCTCTGGGACACCTAATCAAATTTCCCAATCCTGTGGTAAAATTTAATGATAGGATACAAAAGCTGAAGAAGCAAGACCAATAACAACAAAGGAATTCAAAGACTGAAAGTCTGGATCACCTAATAGTATTTTTATCAATGACAAATCTCTTAAATTGATTATTGTAACTTGGTTATGCAAGAAAAGCTTCTTAGAAAAGATCCACTAAAGTGTTTAGCAAAGCAAAGCTCAGCAGTGGCAACAGGACTGGAAAGTCAGTTTTCATTCCAATCCCAAAGAAAGGCAATGCCACAAAGAATCTTCAAACTACCATACAGTTGCACCCATCTCATGAACTAGCAAAGTAATGCTCAAAATTCTCCAAGCTAGGCTTCAACAGTATACCAACCAAAAACTTCCAGATGTTCAAATTGGATTTAGAAAAGGCAGAGGAACCAGAGATCAAATTGCCAACATTGGTTGGATCATCAAAAAAGCAAGACAATTCCAGAAAAACATCTACTTCTGCCTTATTGACTATGCCAAAGCCTTTAACTGTGTGGATCACAACAAACTGTGGAAAATTCTTTTTTTTTTAATTATTATTATTATTTTTTACTTTACAATATTGTATTGGTTTTGCCATATATCAACATGAATCCACCACAGGTGTACACATGTTCCCCATCCTGAACCCTCCTCCCACCTCCCTCCCCATACCATCCCTCTGGGTCATCCCAGTGCTCCAGTCCCAAGCTTCCTGTATCCTGCATCAAACCTGGACTGGCGATTTGTTTCTATATGGAAAATTCTTAAAGAGATAAAACACCAGACCACCGTACCTGCCTCTTGAGAAATCTGTATGCAGGTCAAGAAGCAACACTTAGAACTGGACACGGAACAACAGACTGGTTCCAAATAGGAAAAGGAGTACATCAAGGGTGCATATTGTCAGTTTGCTTACTTAACTCATATGCAGAGCACATTTTGTGAAATGCCAGGCTGGATGAAACACAAACTGGAATCAAGATTGTCGGGAGAAATATCAATAACCTCAGATATGCAGATGACATCACCGTTATGGCAGAAAGTGAAGAAGAACTGAACAGCTTAGATGTAAGTGAAAAAGAGAGTGAAAGAGTTGCCTTAAAACTCAACATTCAGAGAACTAAGATCATGGTATCCGGCCCCATCACTTTATGGCAAATAGACGGGGAAACAATGGAAACAGTGACAGACTTTATTTTCTTGGGCTCCAAAATCACTGCAGATGGTGACTACAGCCATGGAATTAAAAGACACTTGCTCCTTGAAAGAAAATCTATGACCAGCCTAGACAGCATATTAAAAAGCAGGGAAATTACTTTGCCAAGAAATTTCCATCTAGTCAAAGATATGGTATTTCCAGTAGTCACGTATGGATGTGAAATTTGGACTATAAAGAAAGCTGAGTGCCAAAGAATTGATGGTTTTGAACTGTGGTGTTGGAGAAGACTCTTGAGAGTCCTTTGGATTTCAAGGAGCTCCAACCAGTCAATCCTAAAGAAAATCAGTCCTGAATATTCATTGGATGGACTGATGCTGAAGCTGAAACACCAGTACTTTAGCCACCTGATGTGAAGAACTGAATCATTGGAAAGACCCTGATGTTGGGAAAGATTGAAGGGAGGAGGATAAGGGGATGACAAGATGAGATGGTTTAGATGGTATCACTGACTTGATGAGTTTGAATAGGCTTTAGGAGTTGGTGATGGACAGGGAAGAAGCCTGACATGCTGCAGTCCATTGGGTGGCAAATAGTCTGACACGACTGAGTGACTGAACTGAACTGAAAGTGTTTAGTGATAAAAGGGCATAACGTTCTGACTTAACTCTTCAATAGTTCAGAAAACTGTAATATGCATATACATAAATACAGAAGTGATGAAAAAGTAGATGGGATAAAAATGTCAATAGCTGATAAATCTGAGTAAAAAAGATATATGGGAGTTGTTTGTACTACTCTTGCAACTTTTCTGTAAATTTGAATTGTATCAAAATAAAGAGTTAAAAAAAAAAAAAAAGAAGATTTGGATCACTTGACCGGGTGAAAATGTTAAAAAAGTGAGAATGAAGTCGTTCAGTCATGTCTGACTCTTTGTGACCATATGGACTGTAGCCTACCAGGCTCCTCTGTCCATGGGATTTTCCAGGCAAGAATACTGGAGTGGGTTTAAGATCACTTTACTAGATAAGGTGCTAACTGAGACTACAGACTGAATGGTTCCTGGAAGGAGATTATAAATTCCAATAATTACACTGCAGTGTTGCCAAAAGGAAAACTAAGGAAGATGTATACAGGTCTTTGCCATTACTATACTCTTTTATACAATACATATGATTAATATTAAACTTTATACTTCAGGGTTTTAGTGACAAGATAGAAAAGGGATCAGATCAGATCAGTTGCTCAGTCCTGTCCGACTCTTTGTGACCCCATGAATCGCAGCACACCAGGCCTCCCGGTCCATCACCAACTCCCGGAGTTCACCCAGACTCACGTCCATCGAGTCAGTGATGCCATCCAGCCATCTCATCCTCTGTCGTCCCATTCTCCTCTTGCCCCCAATCCCTCCCAGCATCAGAGTCTTTTCCAATGAGTCAACTCTTCACATGAGGTGGCCAAAGTACTGGAGCTTCAGCTTTAGCATCATTCCTTCCAAAGAAATCCCAGGGCTGATCTCCTTCAGAATGGACTGGTTGGATCTCCTTGCAGTCCAAGGGACTCTCAAGAGTCTTCTCCAACACCACAGTTCAAAAGCATCAATTCTCCGGAGCTCAGCCTTCTTCATAGTCCAACTCTCACATCCATACATGACCACAGGAAAAACCATAGCCTTGACTAGACGAACCTTTGTTGGCAAAGTAATGTCTCTGCTTTTGAATATGCTATCTAGGTTGGTCATAACTTTCCTTCCAAGGAGGAAGCGTCTTTTAATTTCATGGCTGCAATCACCATCTGCAGTGATTTTGGAGCCCAGAAAAATAAAGTCTGACACTATTTCCACTGTTTCCCCATCTATTTCCCATGAAGTGATGGGACCGGATGCCATGATCTTCGTTTTCTGAATGTTGAGTTTTAAGCCAACTTTTTCACTCTCCACTTTCACTTTCATCAAGAGGCTTTTGAGTTCCTCTTCACTTTCTGCCATAAGGGTGGTGTCATCTGCATATCTGAGGTTATTGAGATTTCTTCCGGCAATCTTGATTCCAGCTTGTATTTCTTCCAGTCCAGCGTTTCTCATGATGTACTCTGCATATAAGTTAAATAAACAGGGTGACAATATACAGCCTTGATGAACTCCTTTTCCTATTTGGAACCAGTCTGTTGTTCTATGTCCAGTTCTAAATGTTGCTTCCTGACCTGCATACAAATTTCTCAAGAGGCAGATCAGGTGTTCTGGTATTCCCATATCTTTCAGAATTTTCCATAGTTTATTGTGATCCACACAGTCAAAGGCTTTGGCATAGTCAATAAAGCAGAAATAAATGTTTTTCTGGAACTCTCTTGCTTTTTCCATGATCCAGCAGATGTTGGCAATTTGATCTCTGGTTCCTCTGCCTTTTCTAAAACCAGCTTGAACATCAGGAAGTTCACGGTTCACATATTGCTGAAAAGGGATACTATGATTGAAAAATAGAACACAATAACCCAGAGCTAGGAGAGCAATAGATGGAGCCATTCATAAATTAAAAAACTTAGTAAACCTATAATTGGGTCATATTTTGTAAAGAATTGTGATTGAGGTTATGGACATATAGAATTGATGTGAATCATGGAGATAAAAATTCAGCTATGTTTTTGAGAAGGTATTACTTTCTAAAGAACCACTTGTCTGAACTAAAGGATGGTGACTGTCTAAGATTTAAACTAGCCTTTTGAAGGCCTCACCTCCCAGAAATGTCTATACACAGGGGGAAAGTTGAAAATCTGTGCATTCACCCAAAATAGCATATTCCTCAATGTCTTCTCATCTATGGTTGAGAAGAATAGTGTGTTTCAGGAGAGGGATCCAAGAGCCATGGAGAATCATGGATCTCTTCCAAGGGAGGGAACGTGACCTACCCTTGGGGTAGGGCTAGTACATCCTCCCAATAAGATTACAAAATTGCTGTGTCCTAGGGATGGCCCTATGCCTCCCTTTTCTCTTTCTGAAAAGCAGTGTTTGTTGTGGTTTTCTGGATTTATTCAACCCTTGGTTTTGGTGTGTCTGGGGAATGAAGGAAAAATAACTTCCTAGTTAATAGGTTTACAGATAAAGAAGATCCACATGGAGACACTGTTAAGATGATCACAATTCTTGGAACTGTGGCCTTGGGGTTAGATCCTTTGAGAAGAGGGTGAGAATAGTTTGTGTGCATGGGAAGAGAAGCAAATATTTTCATCAAGGGCAATTGTGTTAGGATGTGTTATTGTCGAAGTTTCCCCTCTCCTACTGAGCCCATCTTCACAAGATGTCAGGCTGGGCCAAGGAGCAGTTGAGGCCAAGAAATATTTGTAGAAATGATGTGTGCTATTTCTGAGAAAAAGTCATGAGATATCAAGTGGTTCGGACATTGCTCTTTTAGTTGTGCCAAGATTGTCCTAGATATTGGCTACTCATCTTGCTTGGGTCCATCAGGGGACAGAACTGGAGTGACCAGCAGTCTTTAACCAACATATAACAACTGTGAGACTTAAATTTATATTTCTGTGTCTCACTGAGATTTTGAGATTATTACTGCAGCATACTACAGGAAAATCTAACCAGTACTCTGAAAGATTAGTTAGGGAGAATCAATTTCTATACAACAGGAAATAAAGCCAGTATTGGTAACAACATTAAACATGGAAAACAGATATGCTATTTGTCCACTAATTCAACAAACACTTCCTGAAGACAGTAACTACATTGAGGGGCAGTGCAATTGGTGCTATGCTTTCTGATGTTCAGAAATGCATGTGACCAAGATTTTCTTATTGTGAAATGTTGGAAACTGGTGATCTAGAACTAAAAGAAAAATAGCTTTGCAGGAGAAATACAAAAAGTATTGTTTTATTGTGGTCGACATATGCCAGTGTGAACCAAGTATAAAAGTATGCAAAGCATTTCAAATAAGAATCAAGAATCTGTCATTAAAGCTGAAAGTTATTTTTAAAATGTCCCAGACAGGCAGCTTACAGAATGGTCAACAGAAACAAGAAAGTCTTTTCCTCTTGGACCTGAAGTTCTTTGTGTCCCATGAATACAAATGAGTTTACCAAGTCCCAAGGAAATAGCCATGAATTTCCATAGTCTAATAAGCAGTTGGTGGGCTAAGTACAATGGCATCCCTAATTCTTACCCTAACAGCGTTATGGAAGAAACAATAAACAGAGAAGGCTCAAAACTGATGTAAGACACACAGCATGTTTGGAGGTAGTGAAGGGAAATGTCCTAATGAGTGTGAGACAAATAGACATCAAAACACAAGTACCAGTGTGTTGTGAAATTTAGTGAAATTCTAAAGACAGTACATGTACCCCAATGTTCATCGCAGCACTGTTTATAATAGCCAAGACATGGAAGCAACCTAGATGTCCATCAGCAGATGAATGGATAAGAAAGCTGTGGTACATATACACAATGGAATATTACTCAGCCATTAAAAAGAATTCATTTGAATCAGTTCTAATGAGGTGGATGAAACTGGAGCCTGTTATACAGAGTGAAGTAAGCCAGAAGGAAAAACATAAATACAGTATACTAATGCATATATATGGAATTTAGAAAGATGGTAACAATAACCCGGTGTACGAGACAGCAAAAGAGACACTGATGTATAGAACAGTCTTATGGACTCTGTGGGAGAGGGAGAGGGTGGGAAGATTTGGGAGAATGGCAATGAAACATGTAAAATATCATGTAGGAAACGAGTTGCCAGTCCAGGTTTGATGCACGATGCTGGATTCTTGGGGCTGGTACACTGGGACGACCCAGAGGGAGGGTATGGGGAGGGAGGAGGGAGGAGGGTTCAGGATGGGGAACATATGTATACCTGTGGCAGATTCATTTCGATATTTGGCAAAACTAATACAATTATGTAAAGTTTAAAAATAAAATAAAATTAGAAAAAAAAAATAAAGACAGAAATGCTCATAAACATTGACATAAGGAAGTTCATTGACATAAGGGAGTGAATTGAATGACCAAATTAAAATCTTACATAAAGCATCAAAGAACAAAGCCTTTTTTAATTTTAGAAAAAAAATATTATACTAAGGGAATTGTAGACAAAGCTTCTAAGTTGCATGGACGAAAAGTGTCAACTCTAGAGAGCGATTTTCTCTATGGATTGAGATGAAGAATCTTGGAACTCAGGAAAAGAGACTATCTATTGACCTGGAAAAAATTAGTGCTATTTAGGGGGGAAAAAAAAAAAACAAACACAAAACAGACACTGAGAGGAGTTTCACAAATCCCATTACTGTAAGCACAGTAACATTAAGGGGCGGGGGGCAACCAGAAGGAGGGGATTAAGATGGTAGAATAGGGGAGCAAGGAGTTGCCTACCCCATGGACACAATCAAAAAATCTATATGGGGAGCAGTTCTCACTGCAGTCAAACTGGAGACAAGCAGAATGACTCATCCACTGCTAAATCGCTTCAGTCATGTCCGACTCTGTGTGACCCCATAGAAGGAATCCCACCAGGCTCCCCCATCCCTGGGATTCTCCAGGCAAGAACACTGGAGTGGGTTGCCATTTCCTTCTTCAATGCATGAAAGTGAAAAGTGAAAGTGAAGTCGCTCAGTCATGTCCGACTCTTAGCGACCCCATGGACTTCAGCCTACCAGGCTCCTCTGTCCATAGGATTTTCCAGGCAAGTGTACTGGAGTGGGGTGCCATTGCCTTCTCCTGGACTCATCCACAGCCAAACCTATAAAGGAAGATCCACATATAACCAGATAGGAAGGGAAAAGAAGCGATCAGATTAGGACCTGTGCCTGTAGGAAGGAGAACAGAAGAGGAGTGTGATGATTTGGGCTCAGAGATACTCCTTGGGGAATGAGGGGTTCAAATCTCAAGTCGGGCATCCCAGACCTGGAATCCAACACCAGGCAGACAAGTGCCCTTCGCTGGATTGAAAACCAGGAGGACTGTGAGAATCCTAGACTCTGATGTGAATCACTTGCACACACATGCTCATTCTGTGGTGAATGCAGAGGAAGCAGGCTGAAGCTCCTGAAGCTCTGGCTGGTTTTCCATGAGCATCCCAGCACATACACTCGCCCGCATCAGGTGCCCACTCGACACCTCTTGCTCCAATGCAGCTTCCCATGAGGGTGAAGCTTGTTGTTGCCAAAGGGAAGTGAAAGTACTGGGGGACTAATAGTAAACTGAGATCCTGCAGTTTGTCAAACTGGGCATGGACAGCCATTGCTGGCACTCACAGATGTGACTGGTCAGGAGAAGTCTGGAGCCCTGACTGGTGCACTGGGACTCAGTACATGGCCCAGCCCCTCTTTCTCTGCCACTGAACCCCACTAGGGCAGAAGTTCCACAGCTGGGAGGGAGGAGACACACACTTAGAAGCTATAGAACCAATTTGGACCTATATCTCAGGACTAATGCTCTAGCAACTTGGGAGTAGCAAGCTGTAGCAGCCATTGAGCTGAAGAGAAGCCTCAGACTGACTCTGGGTCAAGCCCTTCCACTTCTAGTTCCACTTCCCATGAAGGCAATAGCTGCCAGCACACTCTGGGGGAAGAGGTGACCCATGCTCACTAGAGATTCAGCTCTTCCAAAGTCACTGAGCACACACAGGCTGCATAAGAATGCTACCACACAATGATACAACTTTAATACCAGGGCGAGTAATTGTTTCATCTAACTTGATAAAGCCAAAGAGTTAAACACCACAGGAAGACAGATGGATTTATTTCAAATGAAAGAACAGAATAAATCCCTGAAAAAAATAACTAATGAGATAATTTATCATGTTGAGTTCAAAGCATTAGTAATAGAACATTAAATGAACTTGGGAAAAAAGGATTAAAACAGTGAAAAATTAATAACAACTAGTAAATATAAAAATAACTAGGAAGAATTGAAGAATAAAATAACTGAAATTAAAAAAAAATAGATTACAATGAATTAACAGCAAATGAGTGATAGAGAAGAATTCATGTGATCTAAAAGATAGAAGGATGGAAATCAACCTATCATAATATCAAAAAGAAAAACAAAATTTCAAAAACTGAGGATGGTATAAGGGACATCTGAGAACACATCAAACATACTAAAATTTGCATTATAAAGTGTTTCAGAAGGAGAAGACAAAAAAGCATAGAAAATGAATTTTATGAAATTACGGCTGAACATTTTCCAAACTTGAAGAAAGAAACATATCCAGGTGGAGGAAGCACAGAGTCCCAAACAAGAGGAAACCAAAGAAACACACACCAAGACATATCCTAGTTAAAGTGGTAAACGTTTAATAAAAATAGTTAATTTTGAAGGCAGCAAGTAAAAAACAGTCACATACAAGGCAACTCCCAAAGGCTATCAGTTAATTTTTCTGCAGAAACTTTTCAGGCATGTGGGGCATGGGATGGTACATTTAAAGTGCTAAAAGGGCAAAGGAACTACTACATAGGATACTTCACCAGCAAAACTGTTATTTAGATTTTTAAGAGATAAAGAACTTTTCAGACAGACAAAAATTAAGAGTTCATCAACACTAACTTACTCTACAAGAAGTGTTAAAGGGTCTTCTCCAGTTGGAAAAGGAAAGGATAAAAAAGAAGTTAAAATCTATAGGAAAGGAAAAATATCCCACAGGTAAAGGCAAACATACAGAAAAGGCTGTGGATCAACCATGAAATAAGCTAGCATAAAGATTTTAAAAATTGTAAGATCATTTATACCTACAATAAACAGTGAATGGATATACATGAAGATATAAATATGACATTGAAAACATAAAATGTAGGGGAAGGGAGTAAAAAAAATTTAGATCCTTTAGGATGTGTTTGAATATAAGTGACTACAAGTTTAAAACCAGTAGATATAGTTATAGGTCAACATATATGAACTTTATGGTAACCACAAGTAAAAACCCTCAGCCCTCGACCTGGGATTGCTCCACAATCCCTAAACTTCAGCTCCCAGCTGTTGCACCTTATAGGGGACCTGTGTCCCTGTCTGATTCTCATTCCATTTAGGCTGCCACAGATCAGCTGTTTCACTCTCGGCCTTTACATTTCTCCTCTGACTCAGACAATTGCCCTGCTGTGAAGATCAGACCCCTGCTTCAGTTCAATATTGTAAAGTAATTAACCTCCAATTAAAATAAATAAATTTATTTAAAAAAAAAAAAAACTTACAATGGATGCACAAAAACTAGAGTGAAAGTAACATAAGCATATCAATAAAGAAGATCATCAAATATCAGGAAAGAAGCTAAAAGAGAAAAAGAAAATAACAATAAAAAAAACTATAAAAAATAGCCAGAAAACAAATAACAAAATGCAAAAAGTACATATGTATAATAATCATTTTAAATGTCAATGGCTAAATCGCCAATCAAAAGATGTAGGGTCACTGGATATGAAAATAAGATCCATCTATAGGCTGCTTATAAAAGACTCACTTCAGAGCTAGAAATACACAGAAACTGGAAGTGAAGGGATGGAAAAAGATATTTCATGCAAATGGAAATAAAAGAGAGATGGGTTATTAACACTCATATTAGAGAAAGTATTTTTCAAAATCAAGTCTATAACAAAAGGGAAAGAAAGACATTATAAAATGAGTAATACAAGAAGAGGATATAACATTTCTTAAAATGTATGCACCTAATAGAAGAGCACCTATGCATAAATATATATGGTAAATATATACAATAAATATTAACAGGCAAAAAGAGAGAAATTAGCAACAATACAACAATAGAAAGGGACTCTAACATCCCACTTACATCAATGGACAAATCAACTAGACAGAAAATCAGTAAGGAGGTGGTGGTCTGAAGTGACACATTAGATGAGTTGAAATTACTAAGAATCCACAGGACATTCCATCAAAAACAAAAAAGAAAGAAAAGAAAACAGCAGAAAACACATTCTTCTCAAGAGCACATGGAATGTTCATCAGGTTAGATCACATACTGGCCATGAGTCTCTACAAATTTAAAAGGACAGAAATTATATCAAGCATTTTTTACCACAGTGATCTGAAACTAGAGGTTAATTATTAGAATCAAAATGGGAAAAAAATAACAGGCACACGAGACTAAAAAATGCTATAAATAAACAAACAAAATGAAAACAATTGATCAGTGAAGAAAATGAAAGAAGAAATCAGAAAACACTTTGAAGCAAATGAAAATAAAAGCATAACTTTCCAAAATCTATGGCATGCAGCAAAGCAGTTCTAAGTTCTATGAAGGAAGTTTATAGTTGTACAGGCTTATTCCAGGAAACAAGAAAACTCTCAAATAAAGAATATAACCTACCATCTAAAAAAATTAGAAAAAGAAGAAAACATAAAGCCCAAAGTCAACAGAAGGATGGTAACAATAAAGATGAGGAGAAATAAATAAAATAGAGACCAAAAAGAAAAAAATCAATGAAATGAACAATTAAAAAAATAATAAATAGGCAAGATACATAAGGCTTTAGCCAGGTTCGTTAAGATAAAAATAAGAAATGAGAAAAGAGAAATTACAGTTAACATTACAGAGATACAAAAAAATCATAAGAGGATACTATGAACAATGATTTGCCATCAAATTGGAAAGCCTAGAAGAAATGGATACATTTCTAAAACACACAATAATCTAAGACTGAATCAGGAAGAATTAAGTAATCTGGACAGACTGATTACTAGCAGCAAAACTGAATTAGTACTTTAAAAGCTCCCAGCAAGCCAAAATCCAGGACCTGACAGCTTAACAGGTCAATTTTACCAAACATATAAAGAAGAACCGAAATCCATTCTTCTTAAACTATTCCAAAAAATTAAAGAGGATGGAACACTCCCAAATTTATGCTACATGGCAGTTATTACCCTAGTATCAAAATCAGACAGTGACACTACAAAAAGGAAACCCAGAAGATATTATTTCTGATGAATATAGATGCAATTATCCTCAACAAAGTTTAGAAAAACCAAATTTCATAATATATTAAAGAGGATCATACATCATGATCAAGTGAGATTTATTCCAGTTATGCAAAGAAGGTTCAACATTCACAAATCATTAAACATGATACACCACATTAACAAAAAGAAAGATAAAAATCACATGATTATCTCCTTAGATGCAGAAAAATAACTTCGCAAAATTCAACAACCATTCACGATGACGTGTGTGCATGCTATTTCAGTCATGTCTCCAGTTGATAACAACGCTCATCAAATTGGTATAGAGGGAACACATCTCAACATTATAAAGGTCATTTATGACAAACAGGCAAACTCATGCTCAATATTGAAGTTTTGGGCTTTTCACTTTGTTGTCAAAGAGAACAATCCTTTACTGCTTTTGGATTTTGAATCACACTTACAAGGCCTTTCCCAACACCTAGTCTAAAGAGAAATTTACTAGGTTTCTTTCTATTACATCCATTGTTTCATTTTTTCATTTAGATACATAATCCATTCTTACGTATGGTGTGTGATATAATTTTACCTTTTTGCAAATGATGACCTAACTGTCTTTCACCATTTATTAATGTCAGTCTTGGCTTCAGTGAACTGAAATGTCAGTTTGTCATACATTAAATTTCCATATGTATTAGGGTCTAAGTTTGGAGTTTCTATTATTACTCTATTCTATTATTCTACTTGTCTATTCTTTCTATTCCATTATTCTATTTGTTTATTTTTTCTATTCTATTATCCTATTTATCTATTAATATATATAAAGAATTAAAATTTTTATTGTATAGATTTTACACTCTTCTTGTTAGATTTATCTCTCTATATTTTTCTAATTTGTTGCAATCTTAATTATACTATATTTGCTATTGTATCTTCTGTTTATTTTTTATGTATATGTAGATAATTGGTTTTGCATGCTAACTTTCTATCCTGATAATTCACTCAATTCATTGATATTTGAGCTAGTTTTAGCATTAATTTGCTGGAATTTCTAGGTATACTATCATATCTGCAAATAGAGACAGTTTAATTCCTTATTTACCTATCTTTATGTCTCAAAATGATTTTTATTATTTAATTGTTCTGGCTGACAATATTTCTACTACAAAGCCAAAGAGTAGTGAGGATAGATATAGATACAGATAAACACACAATCATGTTAAGAAAGTATAATTCTATTTCTATTTTCTCTAGAGTTTTCATTATGAATGCATGTTGAATCTTTTCAAGAGCTTTTTCAGTATCTATCAAAATAGTCTTATGATATTATAGTGACTTAAAGTAAAGGGAGCAATGAATGTGGACCAGTGAGAAGACAAGAAATGGAGGAAATTTAAGGGCAAAATCTAAAGTAGAAATTCATGTAGGCGAGAAAGGTAAACCTATGTGGTATGTAGGATCTGGAACTGTTTGTTTTGACACAAAAGAGCCAGTTTGTATTGGCACAAAACAACCACTTTTAATGCACATACATATATCCATTTTCTAATCATGGTAACTATTTTTCTGAGGTATATGTGTATTTCTGAAAGCACAATAAGATATTTTATGAAGAACTAAAGATCAGTGAAGCAGAGACCTATCTTTTTATTCCTCCAGTTGCTATGGAAACCTTTCAGCACCAAAATCTGATTTCACAATGAATACTTTGTAATACTTACACACAATAACCAAACAGGTATACAATTTATCTGAGATTTTAGAAGGCTCTCAGTTGCCTGAAACTCTTGAACTTTACAAAATAATTTCCTATGCATTTTATTATTATGAAATAAGATGATAAACTTTTACTGTATGGATAGTTTAACATCTATTTTATTTTCACCTATGAAAGTTTAAATTAATTGTAAGAACAAAATGAAGATTGACATCTAAGTCATATCTTGGGTTTTAGAAATTTTTTTCATTTTTGTTTAACGTGTTTGGTGACATCATTTCTTGTGAATCAAATGTTTTATGTTTAAGAAGTATCTTATTCTACTTTGCAGCAAATGGTCTTTACTTGCAGGACTCATTTTTAATTTCTACTAGATTTGTCC
The DNA here is from genome assembly GCF_002263795.3 of Bos taurus. Classification (NCBI taxonomy): domain Eukaryota; kingdom Metazoa; phylum Chordata; class Mammalia; order Artiodactyla; family Bovidae; genus Bos; species Bos taurus. Next base: position 42,842,259 of record NC_037344.1, on the reverse strand, counting down.
AAAATATCTTTCAAAATACAGATGAACATGCCCTCACTCAAAAATTATTCTAATCTAGATATGGTTTTAAATAATCAAAAAGTAAATGTAAATGCCAATGAAATAACTAAAAACTAGTCTCTCTTAAACTAAAATACCAATGTATGATTAATGTATCAGATTAGATCAGATCAGATCAGTCGCTCAGTCATGTCCGACTTTTTGTGACCCCATGAATCGCAGCATGCCAGGCCTCCCTGTCCATCACCAACTCCAGGAGTTCACTCAGACTCACGTCCATTGAGACAGTGATGCCATCCAGCCATCTCATCCTCTGTCGTCCTCTTCTCCTCTTGCCCCAATCCCTCCCAGCATCAGAGTCTTTTCCAATGAGTCAACTCTTCGCATGAGGTGGCCAAAGTACTGGAGTTTCAGCTTTAGCATCATTCCTTCCAAAGAAATCCCAGGGCTGATCTCCTTTAGAATGGACTGGTTGGATCTCTTTGCAGTCCAAGGGACTCTCAAGAGTCTTCTCCAACACCACAGTTCAAAAGCATCAATTCTTCAGTGCTCATTCTTCTTCACAGTCCAACTCTCACATCCATACATGACCACAGGAACAACCATAGCCTTGACTAGACGGACCTTTGTTGGCAAAGTAATGTCTCTGCTTTTGAATATGCTATCTAGGTTGGTCATAACTTTTCTTCCAAGGAGGAAGCGTCTTTTAATTTTATGGCTGCAGTCACCATCTGCAGTGATTTTGGAGCCCAGAAAAATAAAGTCAGACACTGTTTCCACTGTTTCCCCATCTATTTCCCATGAAGTGATGGGACCGGATGCCATGATCTTCGTTTTCTGAATGTTGAGCTTTAAGCCACCTTTTTCACTCTCCACTTTCACTTTCATCAAGAGGCTTTTGAGTTCCTCTTCACTTTCTGCCATAAGGGTGGTGTCATCTGTATAACTGAGTTAAATAGGCTATTGCAATAAAATAATTTTTCCACTTTAACAGGTTCTATGATATGTCAGATAGGCCTCCAGATTGTAGAAATATAAGTTCTAAAAGTCTCTAATATAGTACCTCACTATAAGAAACTAGAAGACAAAAACAAATTAAAATTATCAGTAGAGCTGGTTTAGATATTCAGTGGTAAATCAACCAATAGGTGAAGGAGTTATGAAGTATTACAAATGCATGCAGAAGTTTATTAATAAAAATACATACAGAAACTTGAAGCTTAGAATCAGAACTTTTGAATTAGATCAATATCATTAAAAAGGCCACATTATAAACACTGCCATTTTATTTATACAGGAATGGTAAATTTTAATAACATTTGAAAATAGTATTCAACACTATTAAAATACTGCAATAAAAATAGAAAAAAAAGTCATTTACCAAATAATAAAGGCATAAAGTAGCTAAAATTTCAATTAAAATGTAGAGTTAGTGTAAGATCAGCAACAAATCACAGGTTTCTACTACTTTTCTCTTGGTTCAGCATTCACTGCCTTTCAAACTGTAACTTCATATTTTTATTTTAATTCTTATATTGGTATTATTATCATGTTACTTGATCAATATGCTAATACATGGCTACTTAACACATTTGCTAGCAGCCCATGAAAAATAACAAAATACAATGATACAGTGAAGTGACTTTCTCATTACAGGTTAGGAACTTATAGAAAAGGTAAAGTTAACAATTTATTAAAATATGTTTCATTGAGATACTTAAAAACTTATAAATTATCCTTTTTTAAAAATGCCTTGGGGTTCCCTGGTGGCCCAGTGGTAAAGAATCTGCCTGCCAATGCAGGAGACATGGGTTCAATCCCTGATTCAGGAAGATCCCATTTTCTGCAGCACAATTAAGCCTGTGTGCCACAACTACTGAGCCCATGCTCTGTAACAAGCAAAAGCCACCACAATGAGAAGCCCATGCACTGCAAGTAAGGCATAGCCCCTGCTCACCACAACTACACAAAAAGTTTCTGTGTAGAAAAAGCCTACACAGCATGCGGCAACTAAGACCAAGCACAGGTAAAAATAAATGAATAAAATAAAAGTATATAAAAAAGAAATCTTTCCAAAAAATGCCTTAACAGGATGCTATTGATAACCTTGTATCTCAACCTTAAATTTTAATAAAAATAAGAAAAAGTAAAGGCAGCAAAGGAAGGAAGAAAGGAGAAAAGAAAAGAAGTAATGAATCATATATTTTGACCATATAACTGCACCAGATGTTGGCCAGAAGTTACTGTGTCTTCAAGTAAACCCAAGTCTTTGGATCATTTTCATGGCTGATGTAGAAATTCCAGGAAACAGGCGTATATCAAGGCAGAGTGCTTACCTGCATATCGTAGCTCACACACCATTTGGGGCATTCTAAGTATTGGACTATAGTGATGGCTAGTAACGTTGAGCCACCTGGCTAGAACTTTTCTTTCAGTGACCAAAATTTTTCTTACAGTGATCAAAACTTTTCTTATGGTGACTAAAATTTTTAAGTAGATCGTCTAATGTAGATTTTTTAGATTAACATTTCTGCCTTGCTCGTTTTCTAACATATTTCTACCAGGAAATCCAAAGACCCAAAGGATTCTAGTAATACATCACCAAATACTTCTATCAAACTGTACTTATCTTACATATTTAAATCCTCAGAAAAATAGATCACAGCAGAGGAAACTCTACTCCATGCAATTATTTGGCTAAAATAATCTATGAAAAAAATTCTGAAGCTGTGATAACATGGTATAAATTTGAAGGTGTGGTTGATTTTGTTAATGTACATAATTCAACAGGAAGCTAAGAATGTTCCGTGCTTTTTTCTTTTCTTTTCTTTTCTTTTTTTTATAGGCATCTCAATAAGTCTTCCTATTCTGGTATGCTAAAGGAAGAATTTCAAATGTTTGCTTATTTCCTATTCAGAATAAGACTAGTTGGGGGATATTAAGTGCATTTTATCATGAAGCCTGGCATGCTACAGTTCATCAGATTGCAAGGAGTCGGACACAACTGAGCTCCTGAACAACAAGAACAAAGCACGACAAGTCAATTTGGAATTAATTCCTCTCCCCAAGAAAGCCAACCTAATGGAGAAGGGCTAGAAGCAGTAATTCAGAATGTGTGCTCAGGCACGGTGATGTCTCAGCAACCAGCTCAAATCTGTTGCTTACCTGCAAGAATACTGAACTCTTCATGACATGCATTACCTCAGTTTCTCCATTTGTATGGGTGGCTTTCATGGTGTCTGAGGAATGTGACACCCGTGTGAGACCCAGGGTCACACTGCCCAGGTCTGTACTGACAGCTGTGTAAACTTGAACAAATTTTGGTCTCACATTCTTCACTGGCAATCAACAAATTTTTTATTTTACATATGTACCCACCTATTTTACATATGTAACACCTCCCCTCCTGACTCAGATGGTAAACAATATGCCTGCAATGCAGGAGACCAGGGTTTGATCCCTGGGTCAGGAAGATCTCCTGGAGAAGGGAATGGCTACTCACTTCAGTATTCTTGCCTGGAGAATTCCATAGATGGAGGAGTCTGGCAAGCTACAGTCCATGGGGTCACAAATAGTCACACACAACTGAGTGGTTATCACTTTCACTTTTTTATTCACCCACGTAATAGGGCCACTGTAAAGATTTAATTAGATAAGGCATGTGCCTGGCTAAAGTCAGTTCATACAACAAAGAGCTAGTTTTCAGTTTGCCAAACTGAAAATGAAGCAGTCACAGGGGAAAGCTAAGTTAAACTATTGAAGGACTTTAAGCAAAAGATTGAACTTTGAAACACTGATTAAAGAGAAACTCTTGATGGGAAAAACCCTTGGAATTAAAGAAATACCTCTGTGATCTAGATTATTTTGACTGAATTTTTATTCCCTTTGGGAGTCCTAATGTTTACAAATGTCTTTGCCAGTGTTGAACAGCAATTGACTACGGGGTATGGGGCAAGAAGAGAAGGGGACAGCAGAGGTTGAGATGGTTGGATGGCATCCCCTACTCGATGGACATGAGTTTGAGCAAGCTCTGGGAGTTGATGATGGACAGGGAAGCCTGGCATGTGGCAGTCCTTGGGGTTGCAGAGTCAGATATGACTGAGCAACTGAACTGAACTGAACTGAACTGAATGGGTACCAGACATTGTTCATCAACGTCTGTAAGCTGGAAAACAGCTCCAGAACCTGAAGTACAGAACAGCTACCTGCTCCCCTGTGTATGTACACCATTCTCCATCACCACGACTGCCTGGCTCTGGTTGCTATGAAGTGACAAGTTGTCACCTTTGCATGAACCTTGAACAATATGTTATGTCGCCACCAAATGCCTTGCAGGAACTCATGGGTAAAGTCTAAGTCTTGGCTTGTATGAGAGCTTGAAAGCTCCTGCTACTTGGATTCTCCCCCTTTCAGGATGCTTAAAACCAATTCTGTCTTTACCATTTACATGTCTAATATGTTTAATGTCTTCTGCACCTTTGTCTACTGAGTTGATTGTTTTCTTTTATGTATATGAATGATGTACATATTTTAAGGAAGGTATGTATTTGATATATTTTTGTCAAATCTTTTCTTTCTTTGATTTCCACACTCTCATTTTAACATATATTCATAACTACAATGAAAATTAAAAGCACTAATATATATTATAAATGTAGGATTTATCACATAGGGAAAACTAAATATAAGAAAGATTATAATTATTACCAGAACAATGAACAAAGTTGAATACAATGTTGTTCATTATATGTAACTGTCAAATATTTGAATTGCATTAGTAAATATTTATTATTAATACTTTGTATTTCAAAAATATAGGCACATTTACATGCATATCTATTTATGTAGCCACATACTGAAATTCAGTTCATTTCAGTCACTCAGTCATGTCCGACTCTTTGCGACCCCATGAACTGCAGCATGCCAGGCCTCCCTGTCCATCACCAACTCCCTGAATCACTCAGACTCACATCCATTGAGTTGGTGATGCCATCCAGCCATCTCATCCTCTGTCATCCCCTTCTCCTCCTGCCCTCAATCCCTCCCAGCATCAGAGTCTTTTCCAATGAGTCAATTATTCGCATGAGGTGGCCGAAGTACTGGAGTTTCAGCTTTAGCATCATTCCTTCCAAAGAAATCCCAGGGTTGATCTCCTTCAGAATGGACTGGTTGGATCTTGCAATCCAAGGGACTCTCAAGAGTCTTCTCCAACACCACAGTTCAAAAGCATCAATTCTTTGGCGCTCAGCTTTCTTCACAGTCCAACTCTCACATCCATACATGACCACAGGAAAAACCATAGCCTTGACTAGACGAACCTTTGTTGCCAAAGTAATGTCTCTGCTTTTGAATATGCTATCCAGGTTGGTCATAACTTTATTTCAAGGAGTAAACGTCTTTTAATTTTATGGCTGCAGTCACCATCTGCAGTGTTTTTGGAGCCCCCAAAAATAAAGTCTGACACTGTTTCCACTGTTTCCCCATCTATTTCCCATGAAGTGATGGGACCAGATGCCATGATCTTCGTTTTCTGAATGTTGAGTTTTAAGCCAACTTTTTCACTCTCCTCTTTCACCTTCATCAAGAGGCTTTTGAGTTCCTCTTCACTTTCTGCCATAAGGGTGGTGTCATCTGCATATCTGAGGTTATTGGTATTTCTCCCGGCAATCTTGATTCCAGCTTGTGCTTCTTCCAGCCCAGCGTTTCTCTTGATGTACTTTGCATTTAAGTTAAATAAGCAGGGTGACAATATACAGCCTTGACGTACTCCTTCTCCTATTTGGAACCAGTCTGTTGTTCCATGTCCAGTTCTAACTGTTGCTTCCTGACCTGCATACAAATTTCTCAAGAGGCAGGTCAGGTGGTCTGGTATTCCCATCTCTTTCAGAATTTTCCACAGTTTATTGTGATCCACACAGTCAAAGGCATGTGTGCATACATCCATACTCCTGTTAGTAAAACCAAACATGATAGAGAAAATGAGCTTTTAATCTTTTAAATTTTAAGTCCTCATGTACAGATATGTTTATTTTCCATTTGACATTGGTGATTTTTAGCTTTTCATGTATTTATAGGTGATAAAAACCTAGGGAAAATGTCTCACAGCATGTACAGACTCAAAACTAGTAAAATTACCATATCCCCAAGTTGCAATAATATAAAGATCAGCAGTCTAGTCCATATCATTTTAATCTTTTCCTTAGAATGTACTTTTTTATGAGTTTCTACTCCCCAGATAGTGGGATATAAGGAATGTTTGGTACCAAATAAAAACACCAGAGAACTGTCTTTACCCTCTCCTTTTACAGCTAATTAATCCATTCAATTTCATGCTTTGAAAAGAGTAAAGTTAAACTGTTTAAAGCAATCCATGTCACAATCATTTTGGATGAGACAACAGAAAAACACAGGGTCATGAATTTTTTTCCAGGTCACAAGGTTTCCACATTCCTATTGCTCCATGTGTGACCTTGCTTTCTTGCGTCACCTTAAACACACACACACACACACACACACACACACACAAATCATAGTGATGCAAGGTGGGTAAAGTTTAAGCAGGAAAATGACAGTGAAGATATAAAAAAAACACCAGAAGGGAAAGAGACACGTGTACCCCAATGTTCATCGCAGCACTGTTTATAATAGCCAAGACATGGAAGCAACCTAGATGTCCATCAGCAGATGAATGGATAAGAAAGCAGTGGTACATATACACAATGGAGTATTACTCAGCCATTAAAAAGAATACATTTGAATCAGTTCTAATGAGGTGGATGAAACTGGAGCCTATTATACAGAGTGAAGTAAGCCAGAAGGAAAAACATAAATACAGTATACTAACGCATATATATGGAATTTAGAAAGATGGTAACAATAACCCGGTGTACGAGACAGCAAAAGAGACACTGATGTATAGAACAGTCTTATGGACTCTGTGGGAGAGGGAGAGGGTGGGAAGATTTGGGAGAATGGCAATGAAACATGTAAAATATCATGTAGGAAACGAGTTGCCAGTCCAGATTCGATGCATGATGCTGGATGCTTGGGGCTGGTGCACTGGGACGGCCCAGAGGGATGGTATGGGGAGGGAGGAGGGAGGAGGGTTCGGGATGGGGAACACATGTATACCTGTGGCGGATTCATTTTGATATTTGGCAAAACTAATACAATTATGTAAAGTTTAAAAATAAAATAAAATTAGAGGAAAAAAAAAATCTTCGACTCTAAATGAAAAAAAGAGACAAGTTAATGTAAACATGTATATTTCAAGTTCATATAAAATATAGGTATATACCTGTGTCTTATGTATCACACTTCGTCTGCCTTTCCCAATTAATCAGTGACTTTCATAGCCTGATATTGTCAAATAATATGATCTCTAAAACTCATTACTGGCAGAACAGAAGTGAGGCAGGTGGGGTCGCACACTAATAGCAGAGCATAAACTGGTCAAGGTTTATAGGAAACAAATTGACTTTGAAATATAGGTGCATTTTGAGCACTTCCAAGAACAATCTCTCCTACGGAAGCAATTCCTTAAAATATTTGGAAAAGATTTTATGTGAAAATGTTTAAAATCAATCGTTTATATACATCATAGCAAATCACTGGATAAATGATAGTGGGGATCTCTCTCTCTTTCTCTCTCTCTCTCTCTCATACACGCACACACAAACACAGGGTGATATATCCCTATGATCAAATTTTATGCAGCTATTGAAGTAAACTGAACACTAATTAAAAGGCAAAAGAAAAACTGTCCTAAAACAGTGTTTGCATGAAAGAGTAGGCTACAAACCTGAATATTGAAAATTACTCCAGTAAATGTAAGAATAAATGGGAGAAACTGCATCAAAACATATTGTTGACTTTTTTCTTGTTTCTTGAGGTATGCCTGTATTGCTATGAACTTTCCCCTTAGGACTGCTTTTACCGTGTCCCACAGGTCTTGGGTGGTTGTGTTTTCATTTTCATTCGTTTCTATGCAAATTTTGATTTCTTTTTTGATTTCTTCTGTGATTTGTTGGTTATTCAGCAGCGTGTTGTTCAGCCTCCATATGTTGGAATTTTTAATAGTTTTTCTCCTGTAATTGAGATCTAATCTTACTGCATTGTGGTCAGAAAAGATGCTTGGAATGATTTCTATTTTTTTGAATTTACCAAGGCTAGATTTATGGCCCAGGATGTGATCTATCCTGGAGAAGGTTCCATGTGCACTTGAGAAAAAGGTGAAATTCATTGTTTTGGGGATGAAATGTCCTATAGATATCAATTAGGTCTAACTGGTCTATTGTATCATTTAAAGTTTGTGTTTCCTTGTTATTTTCTGTTTAGTTGATCTATCCGTAGGTGTGAGTGGGGTATTAAAGTCTGCCACTATTATTGTGTTATTGTTAATTTCTCCTTTCATACTTGTTAGCATTTGTCTTACATACTGCGGTGCTCCCGTGTTGGGTGCATATATATTTATAATTGTTACATCTTCTTGGATTGATCCTTTGATCATTATGTAGTGACCATCTTTGTCTCTTTTCACAGCCTTTGTTTTAAAGTCTATTTTATCTGATATGAGTATTGCTACTCCTGCTTTCTTTTGGTCCCTATTTGCATGGAAAATCTTTTTCCAGCCCTTCACTTTCAGTCTGTATGTGTCCCCTGTTTTGAGGTGGGTCTCTTGTAGACAACATATGTAAGGGTCTTGTTTTTGTATCCATTCAGCCAGTCTTTGTCTTTTGGTTGGGGCATTCAACCCATTTACGTTTAGGGTAATTACTGATAAGTATGATCCCGTTGCCATTTACTTTATTGTTTTGGGTTTGAACTTATACACCGTTTTTGTGTTTCCTGTCTAGAGAATATCCTTTAGTATTTGTTGGAGAGCTGGTTTGGTGGTGCAGAATTCTCTCAGCTTTTGCTTGTCTGAAAAGCTTTTGATTTCTCCTTCATACTTGAATGAAATCCTTGCTGGGTACAATACCTAACTCTACACCTAAAGCAACTAGAAAAGGAAGAAATGAAGAACCCCAGGGTTAGTAGAAGGAAAGAAATCTTAAAAATTAGAGCAGAGGGGAGGAGCTAAGATGGCAGAGGAGTAGGACGGGGATAACACTTTCTCCCCCACAAATTCATCAAAAGAACATTTAAACACTGAGTAAATTCCACAAAACAACTTCTGAAAGCCGGCAGAGGACATCAGGCACCCAGAAAAGCAACCCAAGTCTTCGAAAGGAGGTAGGGAAAAATATAAAAGACAAAAAAAGGGACAAAAGAGGGAGGGACGGAGTTCCAACCCGGGAAGGGAGTCTTAAAAAGAGAGAAGTTTCCAAACACCAGGAAACCTTCTCACTGCTGAATCTGTGCTGAGCCTTGGAAGCACAGAGGGCAACATAACAGGGAGGAAAAATAAACAATTAAAACCCGCACATTGCGAGCCCTACAGTAACTCCCCCAGTGGAGAAGCAGCGCAGACGCCTGCATACGCCATTAGCAAGCGGGGGCTGGGCAGGGAGGTGTGGCGCGGGCTGCATCGCAAGAATCTGGCCTGAATAACCCGAGCACTATCTGAGCGAAATAATTTGGGCTAGCAAACCAGACTGTGGGATATCTACCACGCAAAAAGCCAGCCCTAACCTATGACACCGCCAGGCCCGCACACGGAATAAAGGACTGAACAGAGATAGCTGGCGGCAGACCATCCCCCTCCGGTGATAGGCAGCCAGAGCCGGAAGGGGACAATCGCAGCCCCAGAGAGACATTTTCTGTAAAACTGTAAGCAGGCTTCTTTGCTAACTAAAACTTCTTGGGGGTCTGGGTGGTCAACATCTGCCTGAGAAGGTGTGCCGGTGCACAACTAGATAACTGAGCGGCGGAGAGGCGATAAGTCATAGCAATCGCGCGCGCAGAACACCTCATCACCTGAGCTGCTCGGATCTGGGAAGGGCACAAAACGCAGGCCCCACTGAGAGTCTGCGCCTCTGAGGACTACCCGAGTGCCTGAACCTGAACGGCTTGGACCCGGGAAGTACAGGCAGCCCAGGGCCAGCCACGGATGGTTCACGGCGGAGCAACCTAGAGCCTGAGCAGCGTGGGCAGAGAGGCTACACGCACCGTGAACTGGGGGCAGACCCAGTGTGGCTGGGGCACTGCAAGCACATGCCAGTGTTATTTGTTTGCAGCATTCCTTCCTACCTCCCCTCAGTGCGACTGAACAAGTGAGCCTATTAAAAAAAAAAAAAAAATTAAGTCCTCTATTATTCCTTTAATTTCCACTTTTATAACCGATTACTTTGCAAAAAAAAAAAAGAAGACCCTATTTTTTTTTAAAGCAAACTTCATATATATTTTTTTTTAATAATTTTTTTGACTTTTTTTTTCTTTTCCCTTCTTTTCTTTAACATTGTATTTTTGAAATTCCAAACTCTACTCTAGATTTTTAATTTTAGCTTTTTAGTATTTGTTATCAATTTTGTACCTATAGTTTTTGTTTTTGTTTTTATATAATTTCTGTGACCCTTTTTAATTTTTTCTTTTTCTTTTTCTCTGTTTCTTTCTCTTCTTCTTTTAAATAACATTGTATATCTGAAATTCCAAACTCTATTCTAGATTTTTAATTTATGCTTTTTGGTATTTGTTATCAATTTTGTACCTGTATTTTTTTTATATATATATAATTTATGCGACCTTGTTTGTTCTTGTTTGTTTGTTTGTTTGTTTCTCTCTCTTTCTTTTTCTTCTTCTTTTTTTAACATTGTATTTTTGAAATTCCAAACTCTACTCTAGATTTTTAACTTTTGCTTTTTGGTATTAGTTATCAATTTTGTACCTATACTTTCTGTATAATTTTTGCGACCTTGTTTGTTTTTGTTTCTTCGTTTTTTCTCTCTTTCTTTTCCTTCTTCTTTTCTTTAACATCGTATTTTTGAAATTCCAAACTCTACTCTAGATTTAAAATTTTTGCTTTTACGTATTTGTTACCAATTTTGTACCTTTAAGAACCCAATCTTCAGTACCCATTTTTCACTAGGGAGCGAGATTACTGGCTTAACTGCTCTCTCTCCCTTTGGACTCTCCTATTTCTCCATTAGACCGCCTGTGTCTCCTCCCTAACCCCTCTCTACTCTACCCAACTCTGTGAATTTCTGTGTGATCCAGACAGTGGAGAACACTTAGGGAACTGATTACTGGCTGGATCTGTCTCCCTCCTTTTCATACCCCTCATTTATCCTCCTGGCCACCTCTGCCACCTTCTTCCTTCTTCTCTTCTCTGTATAACTCTGTGAACAACTCTGAGCGGTCCAGTTGTGGAGTGCACATAAGGAAGAGATTACTGAATAGCCCACTCTCTCCTCTATTGACTCCACCTCATCTCATTCGGGTCACCTCTAACTCCCTCCTCATTCTTCTCTTCTCCATATAACGCTGTAAACCTCTCTGGGCGAAACAAGTTTCAGGGCAAGACATACCAGGCAAATTCTCCAGCAGCAAGGAACACAGCCCTGAGCTCCAAGATACAGGCAGCCCAAAGTCACCCCAAAACCATAGACATCCCATAACTCATTACTGGACATTTCATTGCACTCCAGAGAGAAGAAATACAGCTCCACTCACCAGAACACCGACACAAGCTTCCCTAACCAAGAAACCTTGACAAGCCACCTGTACAAACCCACACAGAGCGAGGAAATGCCACAATAAAGAGAAGTCCACAAACTGCCAGAATACAGAAAGGATACCCCAAGCTCAGCAATTTAAACAAGATGAAGAGACAGAGGAATACCCAGCAGAAAAAGGAACAGGATAAAAGCCACCAAACCAAAGAAAACAGGAAGAGATAGGGAATCTACCTGATAAAGAATTCTGAATAATGATAGTGAAATTGATCCAAAATCTTGAAATCAAAATGGAATCACAGATAAATAGCTTGGAGACAAAGATTGAGAAGATGGAAGAAAGGTTTAACAAGGACCTAGAAGAAATAAAAGAGAGTCAATATAAAATGAATAATGCAATAAATGAAATTAAAAACACTCTGGAGGCAACAAATAGTAGAATAACAGAGGCAGAAGATAGGATTAGTGAATTAGAAGATAGAATGGTAGAAATAAATGAATCAGAGAGGATAAAATAAAAACGAATTAAAAGAAATGAGGACAATCTCAGAGACCTCCAGGACAATATTAAACGCTACAACATTCGAATCATAGGGGTCCCAGAAGAAGAAGACAAAAAGAAAGACCATGAGAAAATACTTGAGGAGATAATAGTTGAAAACTTCCCTAAAATGGGGAAGGAAATAATCACCCAAGTCCAAGAAACCCACAGAGTCCCAAACAGGATAAACCCAAGGCAAAACACCCCAAGACACATATTAATCAAATTAACAAAGATCAAACACAAAGAACAAATATTAAAAGCAGCAAGGGAAAAACAACAAATAACACACAAGGGAATTCCCATTAGGATAACAGCTGATCTTTCAATAGAAACTCTTCAAGCCAGGAGGGAATGGCAAGACATACTTAAAGTGATGAAAGAAAATAACCTACAGCCCAGATTATTGTACCCAGCAAGGATCTCATTCAAATATGAAGGAGAAATCAAAAGCTTCTCAGACAAGCAAAAGCTGAGAGAATTCAGCACCACCAAACCAGCTCTCCAACAAATACTAAAGGATAATCTCTAGACAGGAAACACAAAAACAGTGTATAAACTCTAACCCAAAACAATAAAGTAAATGGCAACGGGATCATACTTATCAGTAATTACCTTAAATGTAAATGGGTTGAATGCCCCAACCAAAAGACAAAGACTGGCTGAATGGATACAAAAACAAGACCCTTACATATGTTGTCTACAAGAGACCCACCTCAAAACAGGGGACACATACAGACTGAAAGTGAAGGGCTGGAAAAAGATTTTCCATGCAAATAGGGACCAAAAGAAAGCAGGAGTAGCAATACTCATATCAGATAAAATAGACTTTAAAACAAAGGCTGTGAAAAGAGACAAAGATGGTCACTACATAATGATCAAAGGATCAATCCAAGAAGAAGATGTAACAATTATAAATATATATGCACCCAACACGGGAGCACCGCAGTATGTAAGACAAATGCTAACAAGTATGAAAGGAGAAATTAACAATAACACAATAATAGTGGCAGACTTTAATACCCCACTCACACCTATGGATAGATCAACTAAACAGAAAATAACAAGGAAACACAAACGTTAAATGATACAATAGACCAGTTAGACCTAATTGATATCTATAGGACATTTCATCCCAAAACAATGAATTTCACCTTTTTCTCAAGTGCACATGGAACCTTCTCCAGGATAGATCACATCCTGGGCCATAAATCTAGCCTTGGTAAATTCAAAAAAATAGAAATCATTCCAAGCATCTTTTCTGACCACAATGCAGTAAGATTAGATCTCAATTACAGGAGAAAAACTATTAAAAATTCCAACATATGGAGGCTGAACAACACGCTGCTGAATAACCAACAAATCACAGAAGAAATCAAAAAAGAAATCAAAATTTGCATAGAAACGAATGAAAATGAAAACACAACCACCCAAAACCTGTGGGACACGGTAAAAGCAGTCCTAAGGGGAAAGTTCATAGCAATACAGGCATACCTAAAGAAACAAGAAAAAAGTCAAATAAATAACCTAACCCTACACCTAAAGCAACTAGAAAAGGAAGAATTGAAGAACACCAGGGTTAGTAGAAGGAAAGAAATCTTAAAAATTAGGGCAGAAATAAATGCAAAAGAAACAAAAGAGACCATAGCAAAAATCAACAAAGCCAAAAGCTGGTTTTTTGAAAGGATAAATAAAATTGACAAACCATTAGCCAGACTCATCAAGAAACAAAGGGAGAAAAATCAAATCAATAAAATTAGAAATGAAAATGGAGAGATCACAACAGACAACACAGAAATACAAAGGATCATAAGAGACTACTATCAACAATTATATGCCAATAAAATGGACAACGTGGAAGAAATGGACAAATTCTTAGAAAAGTACAACTTTCCAAAACTGGAAAATGAAGAAATAGAAAATCTTAACAGACCCATCACAAGCACGGAAATTGAAACTGTAATCAAAAATCTTCCAGCAAACAAAAGCCCAGGTCCAGACGGCTTCACAGCTGAATTCTACCAAAAATTTAGAGAAGAGCTAACACCTATCCTGCTCAAACTCTTCCAGAAAATTGCAGAGGAAGGTAAACTTCTAAACTCATTCTATGTGGCTACCATCACCCTAATACCAAAACCTGACAAAGATCCCACAAAAAAAGAAAACTACAGGCCAATATCACTGATGAACATAGATGCAAAAATCCTTAACAAAATTCTAGCAATCAGAATCCAACAACACATTAAAAAGATCATACACCATGACCAAGTGGGCTTTATCCCAGGGATGCAAGGATTCTTCAATATCTGCAAATCAATCAATGTAATACACCACATTAACAAATTGAAAGATAAAAACCATATGATTATCTCAATAGATGTAGAGAAAGCCTTTGACAAAATTCAACACCCATTTATGATTAAAAAAAAAAACTCTCCAGAAAGCAGGAATAGAAGGAACATACCTCAACATAATAAAAGCTATATATGACAAACCCACAGCAAAAATTATCCTCAATGGTGAAAAATTGAAACCATTTCCTCTAAAGTCAGGAACAAGACAAGGGTGCCCACTTTCACCATTACTATGCAACATAGTTTTGGAAGTTTTGGCCACAGCAATCAGAGCAGAAAAAGAAATAAAAGGAATCCAAATTGGAAAAGAAGAAGTAAAACTCTCACTATTTGCAGATGACATGATCCTCTACATAGAAAACCCTAAAGACTCCACCAGAAAATTACTAGAACTAATCAATGACTATAGTAAAGTTGCAGGATATAAAATCCACACACAGAAATCCCTTGCATTCCTATACACTAGTAATGAGAAAACTGAAAGAGAAATTAAGGAAATAATTCCATTCACCATTGCAACGGAAAGAATAAAATACTTAGGAATATATCTACCTAAAGAAACTAAAGACCTATATATAGAAAACTATAAAACACTGGTGAAAGAAATCAAAGAGGACACTAATAGATGGAGAAATATACCATGTTCATGGATTGGAAGAATCAATATAGTGAAAATGAGTATACTACCCAAAGCAATTTATAGATTCAATGCAATCCCTATCAAGCTACCATGGTATTCTTCACAGGGCTAGAACAAATAATTTCACAATTTGTATAGAAATACAAAAAACCTCGAATAGCCAAAGCGATCTTGAGAAAGAAGAATGGAACTGGAGGAATCAACCTACCTGACTTCAGGCTCTACTACAAAGCCACAGTTATCAAGACAGTATGGTACTGGCACAAAGACAGAAATATTGATCAATGGAACAAAATAGAAAGCCCAGAGATAAATCCACGCACATATGGACACCTTATCTTTGACAAAGGAGGCAAGAATATACAATGGATTAAAGACAATCTCTTTAACAAGTGGTGCTGGGAAATCTGGTCAACCACTTGTAAAAGAATGAAACTAGAACACTTTCTAACACCATACACAAAAATAAACTCAAAATGGATTAAAGATCTCAACGTAAGACCAGAAACTATAAAACTCCTAGAGGAGAACATAGGCAAAACACTCTCTGACATACATCACAATAGGATCCTCTATGACCCACCTCCCAGAATATTGGAAATAAAAGCAAAAATAAACAAATAGGACCTAATTAACCTTAAAAGCTTCTGCACATCAAAGGAAACTATCAGCAAGGTGAAAAGACAGCCTTCAGAATGGGAGAAAATAAGAGCAAATGAAGCAACTGACAAACAACTAATCTCAAAAATATACAAGCAACTCCTACAGCTCAACTCCAGAAAAATAAATGACCCAATCAAAAAATGGGCCAAAGAACTAAATAGACATTTCTCCAAAGAAGACATACAGATGGCTAACAAACACATGAAAAGATGCTCAACATCACTCATTATCAGAGAAATGCAAATCAAGACCACTATGAGGTACCATTTCACGCCAGTCAGAATGGCTGCAATCCAAAAGTCTACAAATAATAAATGCTGGAGAGGGTGTGGAGAAAAGGGAACCCTCTTACACTGTTGGTGGGAATGCAAACTAGTACAGCCACTATGGAGAACAGTGTGGAGATTCCTTAAAAAACTGGAAATAGAACTGCCTTATGATCCAGCAATCCCACTGCTGGGCATACACACTGAGGAAACCAGAAGGGAAAGAGACACATGTACCCCAATGTTCATTGCAGCACTGCCAGGACATGGAAGCAACCTAGATGCCCATCATCAGATGAATGGATAAGAAAGCAGTGGTACATATACACAATGGAGTATTACTCAGCCATTAAAAAGAATTCATTTGAATCAGTTCTAATGAGGTGGATGAAACTGGAGCCATTATACAGAGTGAAGTAAGCCAGAAGGAAAAACACCAATACAGTATACTAACACATATATATGGAATTTTGAAAGATGATAACAATAACCCTGTGTACGAGACAGCAAAAGAGACACTGATGTATGGAACAGTCTTATGGACTCTGTGGGAGAGGGAGAGGGTGGGAAAATTTGGGAGAATGGCATTGAAACATGTAAAATATCGTGTATGAAATGAGATGCTAGTCCAGGTTCAATGCACGATAGTGGATGCTTGGGGCTAGTGCACTGGGACGACCCAGAGGGATGGTATGGGGAGGGAGGAGGGAGGAGGTTTCAGGATGGGGAGCACATGTATACCTGTGATGGATTCATTTTGATATTTGGCAAAACTAATACAATTATGTAAAGTTTAAAAATAAAATAACATTTAAAAAAAATTAAAAAAAACAAAAACATATTGTTGGATGCTGAATGGGCCTCTTAGCTCTCTCTTTGTAAGCTTTTTCTTTTCCAGATTTTATAGGTGTGTAATGTTTCTTTGAAACAGAAAAACACTAAAAGATTTAAATTATTTCATAATAAAATAGTTTGAAGAAACAGATTGATTTGTTTCAAGTGAATGATTAGATATTCTTCTAAATTTAATAAATTTCCTCTATTTGGAAATATTTCACATCGAGTGGTTTAAGAGAGAGAGAGATGTTCAGAAAAATCATTTTTATTGTTTTTGTAAGCATAGGTAAAGTACTCTAGAACAGAAAGGATATATGTCAAAATTTTGTGCCAAAAACATGTAGGAAAGATAAGGAACAAAGATCATAGAATTAAGAGATATTACAATATAGATGCATTTTTAATAATGAGTATCTCAGTTTTCTCTTTTGTAAAATTAGGTATTTTGACTGGTTGAGCTTTATATCTTTTTAGTTCCAGCAGATTATGCTTCTATGATGTTATTTCCCAAAACTGTAATTTGTCCCCAAATTTGCCTTTGCACAAATAATCTTTCTGCAGCGATTGCTCTGGAGGAGAGAGATTAAGATTCTGGTACCTTATAAATGCTCTCAGCTACTCAAGCGTTTCCCCTGCAATCCACAGTCTTCTTCAAATTTCTCAGCTTCAGCTTTCAGACGCTTTTACTTTTAATAGAAGTGAAGTTATTTTTATGAATCATTTGTTTAAGCCTTGAGAAATTATCCTTTAGACTTCAATCCACGTAATTGTATCCTCACTTTTCTGTTTTGTTTTGTTTTCATTCAGGCACTGGCATGTATGTGTATTTACCCCCTTGCTTCTGTTGCTGTGCATTCTGGTCATTAGTTCGTGACTGCTGGGACTGCACATGTGTTTCACGTAAAGTTGCCAGCTTTCTCTGATATTAGATGACACCCTCCTCGTAAGTTGAAGACAAGGTGCTTGCCCCTTGTCCAAAAAAAGACATAATTGGAACTAACAGAAATTTACAGTAGCCAAGGTTACATCATAGTAGAGAACCCCACAGTCGTGGTTGAAGGAACAGTCATAAAGAGCCACTTGCGAGGGTGAAATATATTGATGTCGGTAACAGTATGTGAGTGCCTGCCATGCATACATCTGGGAACCTTCAGGAGTCAGGGAGAAAAAAGATCAGGAAACAGAGGCTGATTACATATTGCAGTGCTCTCGATAGGCAAATCAAATTGAAAACAATCTTGAAGTCCTGAGTAAGGTAAATAGAATCACACTCTATAAAGAAAGAAGTGATTCTGTAGCTGAGGGGAGCTTCCTGTGACTGTGAAACTTTTATGTGAGCTTCTCTTTAGACAAATGTTTCCTTCTGGACTATTTCCAAGGTCTCATTTTTTTAAAGTATATGAACCCCAAAGGACAGAATTCATAGGAGGGTTACAAATAGAAGGGAGGTTTAAAATTGAAGTACCCACACTTAAAAATGAAGTGTTTTTAAATCCTTTCTTCTATTCTGTTAAAAAAAGTCTTCAGTGAAGGAGTGAAAGCATGAAGCAGAGAAGGAATAGAACTGAATAGGGGCAGGAAAAAAAGAAATTTACGATGAAACATTAAGGAAGGGTCAAGGGAAAGAGATGAAGGTGGTAAAACGTAAGATCTCTAAGGACACATCTGTCTTCCTAGGTGGTTCAGAATCCGCTTGCCAATGCAGAAGACACAGCAGATGCAGGTTTTATCTCAGTCAGGACAATCCCCTGGAGTATGTAATAGCCACCCATTCCACTATGCTTGCCTGAGAAATCCCATGGACAGAGCAGCTGGGAAGACTGCCATCCATAGTGTCATGAGGACTTGGACACGACTGAGCTTGCACACACAGCAAGGACTCATCTGGGAGGTAATAAGTGTCCCTGACTGTGCATAATAATATTAATCCATTTTTTTCTAATACATTCAAAGGAATATTAGCACAAGTATTTGTTTAAAATGATTCCATTGTCTGGTTTGTAGAAGAACTTTTATTTCCAAAGAAAAAGAAATAATTTAAAGGGTTTGACTATCAGAGTGAGCTTTGACTATACAGTGATCTTTTTGCTATATATTTAGAGATACTCAAATGATTGTCTTGATGATACATTATTGGGGCCCTGAGTTAACACACAAGAAAGAGGTACTTCAGTGAGGCAGATTGTGTTTTAGGAGGAGGGAAGGCCAATGGTTGTTTTATATGTGTATTTGATATTCCCGTGGATAGAGGTGAAAAAATTTTTTTAAAAATTAAGAAGTTTTGACTATTACATGGGACCAAACACTTTAAAACCTTAATATGGTTTTAGGGAAGGCCAAAGACCCTGAAAATATTTTCTGAAAAATGACCAGAATATTCATCGGATTTATCCTATAATTTGGGCTCCCCTGGTGGTTCAGTGGTAAAGAATCTGCCTGCCATGCAAGAGAGGTGTCTCCTCTCCATGCTGGAGACACGGGTTTGATTTCTGGGTCAGGAAGGAGCCGCTGGAGGAGGAAATGCAACCCACTCCAGTATGGAAACCCATTCTTGCTGGGAAATCCCCAGTGACCAAGGAGCCTGGTAGGCTATGGCCCATAGGGTCACACAGATTCAGATATGACAGAGCAGGCACATACCCTATAATTTATCTGAGGAGAAAGGAAAATTATAAGGAATCTGAATTCTGAAAACATCATACAGGATACTTCTGCCCATGTAACACATACTTGAGTAAATTTCACAGCAGATTAATACCACATTTTGCATACATGCAACAATGGGCATTAATAATTATTCAAAAAAAAACACACTGAAATGAACAGAGATTCTCCAAAATGAGAATAGTAAAGTCCGAAGAATCTCAAAAATGGAGGTCAAAAGAATCGTAAGGCCAAGAAGGAAACTGTAGGCTTGTAAGGTCCATGAAACCCTTAAGGGGACAGCACATCCATGAAACCCTTCCGGAAAGTGTTTCTATGACACAGTCTAGAGCAAGTGAGAAAACACAGGGGAAATACTTTCAAGCCATTAAAGACACTTCCAGATAAAAAAGGAGGATGCCCTTGTGACTGTCTTTTACTTGTCATATGAAATACTTTTAATCATTCCTTTTGACAAAGGTGAGATGTTGCTAAGTAGGAATGTGGCTGCCTCCACCTACCTTACCAGGAATTCCCCTGAAACTATTAAATGCTAAGGAGAATTTATGGCTGAATCTGAACTTCTTCAATTAAAGCTTCATTGTGACATGACAGAGTTGGAATTTCAGGCAGAATTCATTTCAACATGCAGTATCAGAAATGTAGTACACTTCTCTCTGTGAGCAAAAGAAAATATTAGAAAAAAATCAGAGAGGTAAAAAGATTACTTGTGTTCAAAAAATTGTTTATTTTGGAACAGAAGAATATCTATAAACAAAATAAAAAAGGGAAGATTTTAAGGAACCTCCACAATATTCTCCATAGTGGCGGCATGAATTTACAGTCCCACCAACTTTGTACAAGGTTCCCCTTTTCCCCACACTCCCTCCAGCAGTTGTTATTTGTAGATTTTTTGATGATGGTCATTCTGACCTGTGTGAGGTGGTATCTCATTGAAAAGAGTGTTGATTTGCATTTCTCTAAATGTGGTGCCGAGCATCTTTTCATGTGCCTGTCTGCCATCTGCATGTTTTCTTCAGAGTAATGTCTATTTAGGTTTTCTCCCCATTTTCTGTGACTTCCCTGGTGGCTCAGATGGTAAAGTGACTGCCTACAATGCGGGAGACCTGGGTTCAATCCCTGGGTGGGGAAGATCTCCTGGAGAAGGAAATGGCAACCCACTACAGTATTCTTGCCTGGAAAATCCCATGGATGGAGGAGCCTGGTAGGCTACAGTGCCCATTTTCTTTTGGGCAGAATTGTTTGTTTGTTTGATATGGAGCTGTAATAGCTGTTTGATTATTTTGGAAATTAATCTCTCATTGGTCGCATCAGTTGCAAATATTTTAGCCATTCCATAAGTTGTCTTTTTGTTTTGTTTATGGTTTCCTTTGCTGTACAAAAGCTTTTGAGTTTAATTAGGTCCCATTTGTTTATTTTTATTTTCATTAGTCTGAGTGATGGATCTAAGATAACAAAGATGAACTAAAAGAATGGTGAATAAAATTAGCCATGGAAGCCTTGAACAGGGAAATCTAGGTGTTTTTGCAGAAATTGGTGTTATCAAATTAAAAAATCTGAATAGGTTTCAACAGGATACAGGTGGCACTTTTGAAATAATTAGAGAGGGTTTATTTTCCAAAAGAAGCACTCACAAAATTATAGCTATAGGGAGGCCCTGGAGCATTGACCTGGGGCCCAGAAGCGGCCACAGTCCTACTAAATGTGAAGGGACAAGGAAGGAACAGGGGGAAACCAACCAGAAGAGGGCTTGCACAGTGGGCTCAAGGAGATGGGAAGGCGATCCTGGGTTGTCTGTGTGGTCCCAATGTGATTACCCACTGCAGTGAGAGAGACCACCCTCCAGAGGGAAAAATGGGAAACCTCATCTAAAAGAGGAAAAGGTCCCTACATCAGCCAGTCAGAGGGAGCAGACTGGAAGATAAAAGCAAGGTTGGAGGCATGGTCTTTGAAGATAGGAAGCAGGCAGCCTCTAGAATCTGAAAAGACAGGAACAGATTTACCCCTGTATCCTCCAGACAAAACACAGCCTGCCAAACCCTTGATTATATCTTGATTTTAATAACGTATTTTGAACTTCTAACCTCTAGCACTAATAGATAATAAATGTGTTAACTTAAGCCACTTAATTTGTGATAGGTCATTATAGCAGCAATAGGAAACTAATGCCTGCTGCTAACAGAATCCAGTATTTGACAACACATTAAAATTAATTATTATAAAAGTGCATAATATTATGTACACACATATTTCATAAACCACATAAACTGGGCTAGCTTATCCTTGCCTGGAAACTAGTGTCAGCACCATACTTATATTTTTTAAAATATTGCAAATTAAATAATGTGAAGAGTAATTTCAATTTTATTAAGCTCCTCTAGCGAGGCCACAGAGAGATTCCATAAAACACAACATAACTTTTTAATTTTTGGAAGGCAGTAAGTGATTTACGTATTTATTTTTACTCTTTATTTTATATTGGAGTATATTACAATGTTGTGTTAGTTTCAAATGTACAGCAAAGTGATTCAGCTATGTGTATATGTATGTATATTCTCTTTCAGATTCTTTTCCTTTATAGGTTATTCCCTGTACTATATAGTAGGTCCTTGTTGATTATCTATTTTATACATAGTAAAATGTATATGTTAATTCCAAACTCCTAATTTATCCCTCTCCTCCCCTTTCCCCTTTAGTAACTATAAGTTTGCTTTCTATGTTTGGGAGTCCATTTATTTTTGTAAATATGTCTGTTTGTATCTTTTTTTTTTAGATTCTACATATAAGTTATATGATATTTGTCTCTCTGTCCCTGACTTACTTCACTTAGTATGATAATCCTTAGATTCATCCATGTTGCTGCAAATGACATTATTTCATACTTTTATGGCTGAGTAGTATTACATTGTATATGTATATCATATCATCTTTATTCATTCATTTGTTGCTAGATGTCTTGGCTATTTTAAATAGTACTGCTGTTAACATTAGGGTGCACGTATCTTTTCAAATTACAGCTACAATCTAAACTCTTTAAAAAAAATCTTGCTTTCTTTTTTCAACTAAGCCCGCTCAAAGCTCTTTAAAGTCAGACCCAGCAGCCTCTCATTATTCTAACCTTCCCCTCTCTTTCTTTTTCAAAGGAAAGCTCTTCTTACTATCTCCCAGCCTCACTCTCCATCTCTCAACAATGACCCCTAATAATGCCATGAAAAAAAACCAGCCAGCTGCTCAAGCAACAAAGCCTTCTTCTTTTTCAAAAGAAGTGGGAAGAGAAGAGGGCAAACATTGGTCAGTCATGAGTTATTACCTTTTATTCATTCCTCCAAGGACTATAAACACTGGTATTGTTGCTGCTCCTGCTATGGCTACAAATATCCCATCCAAATTGATTTTTATCGTGGAATTAATAATGATAGTAACAACAAAAATGATAATATAGAAAGTACCTTTCTCCTGTGTGAGGGTCAAGAAGCAACAGTTAGAACCAGACATGAAACAATTGACGGGTTCAAAATCAGGAAAGGAGTACATCAAGGCTGTGTATTGTCACCCTGAATATTTAATTTATATGTAGAGTACATCATACAAAATGGTAGGCTAAATGAATCCTAAGCTGGAATCAAGATTGCTGGGAGAAATATCAACAATTTCGGATTGCAGATGATACCACTCTAATGGCAGAAAGCAAAGAGAAACTAAGGAGCTTCTTGATGAGGGTGAAAGAGGAGGGTGAAATAGCTGGCTTAAAACTCAATAGTCAAAAAACTAAGATTATGGCATCTGGTCTCATCACTTCACAGCAAAGAGAAGGGGGAAAAGTGGAAAACAGTGATAGATTTTATTTTTCTCAGGCTCTAAATCACTTTGGATGGTGACTGCAGCCATGAAACTAAAGGACACTTACTCCTTGGAAGAAAAGCTATGACAAATCTAGACAGCATATTAAAAGTAGAGACATCACATTGCCTACAGAACTTTTTATAGTCAAAGCTATGGTTTTTCCAGTAGTATGTATGGATATGAGAGTTGGACCATAAGATTGAGCACCAAAGAAATGATGCTTCTCTATTGTGGTGCTGGAGAAGACTGTTGAAAGTCCCTTGGACAGCAAGGAGATCAAAGCACTCAATCCTAAAGAAATCAACCCTGAATATTCATTAGAAGGACTGATGCTTAAGCTGAAGCTCCAGTACTTTGGCCACCTGATGCAAAGAACTGACTTATTGGAAAAGACCCTGATGCTGGGAAAGACTGATGGCAGGAGGAGAAGAGGATGGCATCATTGACTCAATGACATGAGTTTGAGCAAACTCTGGGAAATAGTGAAGGACGGGGAAGCCTGGCGTTCTGCAGTCCATGGAGTCGCAAGGAGTCAAATACGACTTGGCAACTGAATAGCAACAACAATTTTCTCAGTCAGTTCAGTTGTTCAGTCATGTCCAACTCTTTGTGAACCCATAGCAAATTGTTGGCAATTTGCTATCTAGTTCCTCTGCTTTTTCTAAATCCAGCTTGCACATCTAGAATTTCTTGGTTCTCATACTGCTGAAGCCTATTTTGAAGGATTTTGACCTTTACTTTGGTGGCATGTGAAATGAGTGCAATTGTGCGGCATTTGAACATTCTTTGGCATTGCCTTTCTTTGGGATTGGAACAAAAACTGACCTTTCCCAGTCTTGTGGCCACTGCTAAAATTAGACCAATACTGCAAATACTGTGTGGCCACAGTAGAAATTAGCATAACGTTGTAAATAAATTGTAATTGAATATATTAAAAATATTTGAATATCATTCCATGTTAGTACATATAAAATGACATTGAAATGAGTAAACATGTAAGTAGTAAATAGCTTTCCAGAAGAATATACAACAAATTGATAACTGTAATTACCTCTGGGAATTGGAGAACTAGTTGCTATTAGTGTGTGGTCAAAGCAGCATTAAAATACCTGTACATTTTATTTATTTAACATGGGGACTGAATTTATGTATCGCCTGTAATACATTTATAAAATTACAAATTTATTTTTAGGTGAGGTTAGATTAATTCACTCAGACTATCATTCTCTGGTTGCTCACTAAGTCTTATAAAATTAAATTATGTACTGAACTCTAGAAATCCAAGAAAATGCCAATGTTTCATCACAAAACAGTAATTTAAAAGGACACATTTCTACTTAGTATTGAAAATACTAGGCCACATATATAAAATCTTATAGGCAGTAAATAATGCAACTGCAAGATTTTACATTTCTAAATCATCTATCATTTGGGAGATCAGTATTTTTCACCAGTCATTCTGATAAAGCCAGCATGAATTTTTCATATTGCAAATCATTTAAAATAAGTGAAAATGATTCCTCATAATTCACCATCAAGTAAAATGGAATAAAATGAAACAATTATGATGCATTTATCTTCTTTTTCTAGAGAATTGACTCACTTGTTCTCTACATGTTTCTTTCATTAATATCCAGCCAAACGTACTTCAACATTTAGCTATGATGATTTTTTGGGAGTGGGAGTTGTGGTGAGTCTTCCTTGCTGCACACAGACTTTCTCTAGTTGCAGCAATCTGGCACTGTTTTTCCTTGTGGTATGCAGGCTTCTCATTTTGGTGGCTTCCTTGTTACGGATCACAGGCTCTAGGTTCAAGGGCTTTAGTCATTGCAGCATGTGGGTCCAGTAGCTGTGGTGATGGACTTAGTTGCTCCATAGCATGTGGGATCTTTACAGACCAGAGATCTAATAAATGTCCCTTGCATTGCAAGGCATATTCTTCTTTTTTTTTTTTTTTTAATTTTTGGCTGCTGTGGGTCTTCATTTCTGCTTGCACACTTTCTCTAGTCATGGCAAGTGGGGGCTCTTATATAGATACTATGTGCAGCAATCTCATTGTGCTGGCTTCTCTCTCTTTCCTAAATTTATTTTTAATTGGTGGAAGATTGTTTTACAATGTTGTGTTGGTTTCTGCCATACAATACAGTAGTGATAGGAAACCTGGACAGCTACATGTAAAAAGAATGAAACTAGAACACTTCCTAGTACCAACACACAAAAATGAATTCAATAGATGAAAGGCAGATTCTTAACCACTGGACCACCAGGGAAGCACAAGTTATGATAATTTCAAAGGTTCAGTCTAAAGCCCTCTTTTTTTCTTTCCCCGACATAACGTTTTCAGAGAATTGACTCATTTTCATGACATTATTTTTTCCCTCTATATGAGAATGGACATGGGTTTGAGTGGACTGCAGGAGCTGGTGATGGACAGGGAGGCCTGGCGTGCGGCGGTTCATGAGGTCACAAAGAGTTGGACACAACTGAGTGACTGAACTGAACTGAACTGAATGACTCTTACGTGTAGCATCTCCAGCCCAAGCCTTTCTCCTAAGTATAGCTGTCATCTCTCTCATGCTTGACATATTGTGAACTCAAATAAAGAGGACCTAATCCATTTTATCATCTTTCCTATCTCCTTTCACTTTGCAAAGTCACATCCAAAATGACTTCTTTACTTGTTGTTAATCACCCAAAGTGATTCAAGGAGAATGTTAGAGCAGGACTTGTAAATTCAAATATCAGCTACATTTTGGAAATTAATTACTCTTCAGTCTCATCATTTGCAACTATTTTCTCCCATTCTGTAAGTTGTCTTCAACTTGTTGATAGTTTCCTTTGCTGTGCTTTTAAGTTTAATTAGGTCTCATTTGGTTAATTTTTTTTGTTTTTATTTCAGTTACTTAGGAGGTGAATCATAAAAGATACTATTGTGATTTATGCCAAAGAGTCTTCTGTCTGTCTTTTCCCCCAAGAGTTTTATAAAATCTGGTATTACATTTAAGTCTTTAATCCATGTTGAGTTTATTTTTGAGTATTATGTTAGAGGAAGTTCTCATTTCATCCTTTTAAATGTAGCTGTCCAGTTGTTTTATATATGTGTGTATATGTATATATACATATACACATGTATATAATGGACTTCTTGTCATTGTTGTTTAGCCACTAAATCATGTCCTATTCTTTTGCCACAGAGTTGCAGCCTGACTGTAGCTCACTAGGTTTCTACTCAGCCATAGAAAATAATGAAATAGTGCCGTTTATAGCAACAAGGATGGACCTAGAGCTTATCATACTAAATGAAGTAAGTCAGATAGAGAAAGACAAGTGTCATATGGTATCACATGTGTAATCTAAAATGTGACAAATTTGCAAAACAGAAATAGATCCACAGTTAATGCAAACAAACTTATGGTTACCAAAGAGGAAAAGGGTAGCAGAGGGATAAATTAGGAGTTTGGGACTGACATATACACACTGTCATATAAAAAATAGATAACCAACAAGGACATATTGTATAGCACAAGGAAATATACTCAATATTTTGTTATAACTATCAGGGCAAAGAATCTGAGAAATAACATACATGCATGTATACACATGTATATGTATGTATCAGTGAATCACTGTTCTGTACACCTGAAACTAACACAACATAGTAAATCAACTGCAAATATAAACAAACAATAGCTACACCTGGGCAGGAAACAGGAGGCAGGCTGGATTTGGCCACAAGCAGCTATGTTGACCTTCGAGGAGCCACAGTGCATTTGATTCAGTAGACACATTCATGCCAGCATCAATGTGGATTTATGGGTATGAGTGTCTACTTCAGTCAATTTAAAAAAGTAATCTTGTATTGGGTGGGCCAATGAGTTCATTATGGATTTTCCGTAAGACGATACAGAAAAACCTGAATGAAATTGTTGGTCAACCCAATATTAAATTCCAGTAATTCTATTTAAAACAAAAAATTTTAAGTATAGCAATAAAAATACAAAAGAGTTGAGAGTATTTTACTGTAGAGGATTTCGTTTGATACCTAAACAAGCAAAGTTGTGGTTCCATTTTAGATTACCATGCTTATCACAGTCAAGAATCAGAATGCTCACACTGACGTGAGATGAACAAGCAAAAAAGGAAAAAGCAAAGTCTGTCCATTTTTGTTCCCTAAAGCAAATAAAATCTTGAACATTTCCTATTAAGACACTGACTCCCTAAAAAGAAATAAATTTATCACTGAATTTTATAATTTTTATGTCCAAAAATATGTAAAGCCTTTGATATCTGAGGTAATCATCTGAGAAATTGCCATTTTTCCCACCTAAAATGGAACAGCTGGAAGCTTAGCAATCTTCATAAGTGTGTGTGGGTGTATGTGTGTCTCTGATTGCATGTGCTGTATTTTTTATTTGGTAATCTTGTGTTGCTAACACTTGGACACCCTCCTGAATGTTCTCTCTGAGTAAACCACTCTTTCCTAGATAGCTTTGTTTCTGATCTAAACCTTAAATCTTCCAATTTTACCTAAATTTTGGTGATTCTTACCTGAAAATGTTTACTAAACAATTGTCACCTGTCCTTCTATCAGCTCTTCTCACACTACAGGTGTAAGCCCCTGACAGTGCACAGCTTCCAACATCCGCCTCCCCCCACCCAGGACATCGCATATAGCCATCTACAGTCAAGTTCGTTTCCCTAAGAAATTCCTTTGCCAGAAAAAATCTGTTTCAAATTCCTCAAGCTGATGCTCAGAATGGTCTAAAGACTGGTATCTCCTTTGTCATCTTGGGTGGAATACGTATGACATGAACTATGCTTTCAAGTCAGGTCACCATTTTCTCTCTCCCACCCACATACAGTAAAAATCCTACTTTAAGTCCTGTGCACACACTCTCTGTCCTTCCTCTGTGCTCATACATTTTTTTTTTCTCTAATTTTATTTTTTTAAACTTTACATAATTGGATTAATTTTGCCAAATAATACATTTTAAATATATTATTATTCTTGTTTTAGAAAGTATCTATTGGTATGAGGGAAAGCACATGGTACATTGCTAAATTTAAATGTTATTAAATAGTATTCATAGTTGACATAATTTCTGAAGAATGAAGGAAGATTGGAAGAAAGCAAAAGCACCAGGAAACTTGCTTCAGATCATAAGGTATACATCAAATCATGTTTTATTCACTTTGCTTTTTCATAGTTTTTTTTTTAACCTAGTACATGAATTATTTTTATAATGAGAAAAAAAAAACAGTATCTACTTTTAAATATTCTACTTAAAGTTCTTCAGGACACACCTCTAATAAACACTTCACTTAGTCA
The DNA here is from genome assembly GCF_002263795.3 of Bos taurus. Taxonomy (NCBI): domain Eukaryota; kingdom Metazoa; phylum Chordata; class Mammalia; order Artiodactyla; family Bovidae; genus Bos; species Bos taurus. The sequence continues at coordinate 42,813,510 of NC_037344.1, read as the reverse complement.
TCCCAAAATTCAGCAATCTAAAGTCATCTCTCCTGGAAACTCATTACAGTATTTCTACAGGAAACATCGATTCATCTTGTGGATGAGCTACCAAAAACCCAATTCTTCCAGTTCTATGACCACTAATCTCCAGTCATCTTTCTCCTCCAAGCCAGACTTAAAAGTTCTCCACCCAGAAATGACTAGAGTGAATAATTCATACATAATTTAAAATGAGAGTAATTAACCATAAAGCAAGCAAAAATTCCAACAAAATTAATATTTTGATCTTATGAAATAACATTAAAATATAAAATTACTTCAAATTCATTTATTTGCTTGTTTCCAGATTCCTGTCCATTTGTGAGTGTGTGTGTCCATTAAGCCTGCTTTTAATCCACTAACTCCACCTATTCTTTTGTTCAAATCTGTGATATTTTCACAACTCTGGAATCTCTGAAATCTCAATTTCAAGTACTCTTCGCATTGACTATGACTGGCTTTTCAATAAGTTTGTTCTATCATCCTCACACCAACAATTCTTCAGCCAATTCAAGAAGCCCAAACTCTTGTCCTTGTAAGATCATCACTATCTACCACCCATTTCCCTAATGTTCTTCCTTAACTAGAGAGGATTCCATGGTCAATCACTCCAGTCTTTCAGCAACCAGCATTGTGTGCCCTCCCAATATCCATCTCCATGTTACTGGCTAAATGTTGCTGGAGAAATATAACAAACCATGTTAACTGATATAGCTACTGATTTAGAACCACAGTTCTTAAGGGTGCTTGGCAAGGCCAATGTACACACCAGTATGATCTCTTGCTAGTTCTCAGTTACAAATATTTTTTACCATCTACTCAGTCTTCAAACTTTGAACATCTAAGTTCAGTATACAAACTTTGTTCATATTTCACTGGAAAAAAAAATAGATGAAACACATAGAAACTCCCTTATCCTACCACCCAAACTTCTTTTTCACCAGAACCCATTTCAAGAAGTCCCAGATAAAATTAAAGAAAAAAATATTCATTAGGTTCAGAACCCTCTATCTCCTCATCTTACCATTGATTTCCTATGTGTGTCTTTTACCTCCTGTGTCTACTTTATCATAAATTTCTTCCCCCACAATGGATACTTTCTACTAGTACTGAAAAATGCTTCAGTAGCCTTTTAAAAAGGCTCATTTTTGCATGAGTTTCCAGAATGGAGTGGCCAATAGCAGGACATATGATGTGAAATTTCAGAACAATGGCAATAAACTCAATACCCTCCATGACTCCACCCTGGAGGGAAGTCATACCCAAAGGATACAAAGTCAGGATGACTTTGAACATCTCCCAGTGCATACAGGAAGCTAGAAGACAGATGAGAAATGCCTTAAAATTCTTTAGGAAATGACTGCTAAGTCACTTCAGTCATGTCCGACTCTGTGTGACCCCATAGATGGCATTCCACCAAGCACCCTCTCCCTGGGATTCCCCAGGCAAGGACGCTGGAATGGGTTGCCATTTCCTTCTCCAAGGAAATGAATACCAACGTAGAATTCTACACCTAGCCAAACTATCCATTTAGGGTAAGGATAAGTAGTTATTTAAGACAATTTTCAAAAATGTCCCCTTTTGATCTTACATACTTTGTAGTACATTGAATAGTATTCTTAACCAAAGGATATTTCCACATACCAATCTTTGTAGCCTCATTTGGAAAAAGGTCTTTGGCTATGTAACCAAGTTAATGGTGACAAGAAGAGGTCATATTGCATTATTCAGGCAACCCCTGAATAAAGTGACCAGCATTTTCACAAGGCACACAGAGGAGAGAAACACAGAGATCATATGGAATTTGTAGAGTTGGGTCTAGTGATGTGGTTATGCAACCACTAGCCAAGGAATGCCTGAAGTCACCAGAAGCTGGAAAAAGCAAAGAAAGACCTCTCTAGAACTTGTGGAAGGAGCCCAGCAAATCCCTTGATTTCAGACTCTGACTTCCAGGAGGCTGATGGAATACTTTCCTTTTTTTTTCAAGCCACAAAGTTGGTGACACTATTAGAGCACCCCCAGGAATCCAACAAAGACTTGTCTGCCCACCCCTAAATGACTCCACATGTCTATTAGTCTCCAGAGGAAGCAAACTTCCACTCCATTATTGGCAACCACCTCATCACTTCCAATGAATAGTTAGCATAATGTTGTATTGCCTTCCAATTGCATTAGGATATAGCCATGTGATTTCAGGGCTTCTTCAGTAGCTCAGAGGTAAAGAATCCATCTGCAATGCAGGAGATGTAGGGGACATGGGTTTGATCCCTGGGTCAGAAAGGTCCTCTGGAGGAAGAAATGACAACCAGTCCATTTTTCTTGCTGGGAAAATTCCATCGGTATAGAAGCCTACAGTGGGCCTACAGTACACGGGATTGCAAAGTGCCAGACATGATTGAGAGACTGAGCAAACACACCTTGTGATTTCATTGTATGTGATTCTCTTGCTGCAGCCAAGCTGGCCTCTTGAGGAGTTGTTCCCATCTCAGGGACCCTGCATGATCTCCTCCTGCACAGGTAACTCTCCATCTGGATGTCTAGATCCTTTCTTCCATTCAAGTTCCAACTCAGCTGTCACTTTTTAACCCATGCTCAAAGTTCTTCCTATCAAACAATGTGTTTCTCATTCCCAATAAGAGCAATTTTCTAGCATTTTAATCTGATTTTTTTTTCACAGCATTTCTCAGTGACTAATAGTTTCTTGAGTTCTACTTAAATAGTTCTATTTTTTCATTGCTTGATTCTAACAATAAAGAGTAACTATGAGACATCAAGGATCTGATTTGTCTTATTCACTCTTGTATCTCCACTTCCAGAAAGAATGAATAAGAGGAAATAAAATATTCGTGTTTCATATTACTTTGCTTATCCTTTACATTTCATGCATGTATGGTGTGTTACTTTAGGGATTTCTTCTTCTCATTAATGTATTAATTCAACCAATGAATATTTATTGACTACATGCTTTTATCCCAGACCACTGTTGGATTTCAGTAATTTAAAGGCAATCAAAATAGTTTATTTGCTCAATGAACTAATAGTGTAAACCAACCTAAGGATCCTATTGGGTCTACTGAAGCCCTTTATACACAAGTACATATTTAGATTAATCAATCAATTAAAGAAGTAAAGAAAATCTTTCATAAGTCTCTTAGTGGATAACTTCAGATTTTTAAATATTAGGATAAAAATTAATAATAAATTTAACTAAGAAAGTCAACATTTCTTTTTGCATGTATGTGTGCCTATACATGTTGTATGCATGTGCATGTAAATATATTTTGACTATCATTAAAAGAATTTCTTAATGTGGTTATATTTTTATATAATTTTAGTAATTTACTTAAAAGAAAAATAAAATACTTTTTTATCTACTATAGTCAGGAAACAAAGTATTCTGCGTAAGTATATGTCCTTGTGAAATATAAAAGATATATTTTAGTGTTATGTGAGAAAAGTATTTTAGAAATTGGTACTTTCTGCTATGTAAGTTTGTTGATGCACTAAGAAATTACTGCATGTTTAAGAATTTTCCCTAGTATCCAATAGCAACATTACTGAGAAAAGAAACTTTCATTTATAAATTCATTAATTTTAGTTAAAGCCCACAGTGTTGTGTCCAAACACCGTTGAAGTTCTTGTTTTATTAAATGGCCCTCATGTTGTTCTAGAAATAGTAGGAGATTTGGCAATAGGCAGATGAAGTGTCTAATCCCAATTTACTCATTTACTAGCTATGTGAGCTGAAGTGCCAATACCTTGGCCACCTGATTCGAAGAGCTGACTCATTGGAAAAGCCCCTGATGATGGGAAAGATTGAAGGCAAAAGGAGAAGAGGGTGGTAGAAGATGAAATAGATGGCTGGATAGCAACACCAACTCAATGGACATGATTTGAGCAAACTCTGAAAGATCCTAAAGGACAGGGAAGCCTGGAGTGCTGCATTTCATGGGGTTGCAATGAGTTGGACATGACTTAGAGACTGAACAACAAGCTATGTAACTTCAAGCAAGTCACTTAAATATTTATTTTGACATTTAGCTTCCTTATCTTTGAAATGAGAGCAAAAATATCTTACCAGGTTATTGTCAGAATTGAGAAAAATATATATAAAATATTTAACACTTCAAGTATGTACTCAATACTGCTTTTTAGAAAATAGTTCTAAATTATAAGTAGTATACATTTAGCTTCTAATTAAACCACTAAGTGTAATATTAGTACACTATCTATATTGCAAAGTGGGAATTAATTGATTAAATAACATGAAAAATGAAAATGAGTGCTGCCTTGCCATCAATTCACTGTGCTACCTAAGCCCAGCCCTGCCCTCTCTACACAGAAATTCTTCTGCAAATTGCACAAGTTGGGATTCATAAGGTCTGATAAAACTCTAATATGCTAAAATTCAAGTAATCCAATACTTATTTTGTGACACTCTGATGATCTGAGGTTCTGTTATGTATGAATTGAATTGTGTCTCCCAAAGGTATGTTGAAGTCCTACCTCCTGGTACATGTGAATTGGTCTTATTTGGAAATAGGGTATTTGCAGATGTAAGCAAGCTAAGCTGAGGCTGTTAGCATGAGCCCCAACTCAATATGACTAATGTCTTCACAGGAAGAAGTAAACATTGTGTAGAGGTAGGAACACCCAGCAAGGATGTCATGTGCTGATGGAGGCAGAAGTTTAAATGATGCACATACAATCCAGGAAAGCCTGGGACGTATTGCGTCCACCAGAAGCTAGAAGAGGAAGACAGGTTGCATGCTGGCCCTACTAGCTCCTTGATTTTGGACTTCCAGCTTTCAGAACTGTGAGAGAATACATTTCTGTTGTTTAAGCCACCTACCATGTGGAGTTTTATTACGGCACCAACATAATAACAAAACATCTCAAATCTTCATAACCAATATTAGGCTAACTATTGAAATAATATGTGACACATTCCTGTAACAAGACACATCATCAATAATTTTCAATACTGCTCAATAGTTGTTTGCATGACAATAGCTAAGAAATTTAAGTAAGGAGGGTAATTATTGAGAAAACAAGTCAAATATACCATTATTTGCATTATCATTGTTTTCAAAAATAAAGTGGAATTTTACAGGAATGATACAGCCAACTTAAAGATACCATATTTGTCTACTCAGGCTGTCATAATGAAATAGCATAGATTGCATGGCTTACACATCAGAAGTTTACTTTGTCAGAATTCTGGAAGCAAGAAGTTCAAGATCAAGGTTCTGGTTGACTCATGTCCTGGAGGCCAGATTCCTGGCCTGTAGATGGCCATTGGCTCACTGTGTCCTTACATGGCCTTTGCTCAAGGAATATTCCTCATCTTATGAGGACACTGATTCTACCAAATTAGGGGCCCACACTTATGAACTCATTTAATTACCTCTTAAAGGCCCATCTCTAAATATAGTCACTTTGGGAGCTGAGGCTTCAACACATGAATTCTGAGGGAAGGCAAGTCAGTACATTACAAAGATTATCTTGAATTTTATAGTGAAATATAAAAGGAGACACAAATAATTGAAATAATATATCTTATTCTTGTGATTAATAAAATTTACACAGATAACAATTCTGAAAGTAAGGTGTATATACTCAGAGTTCCAATGAAAAGCCCAACTAGATATTCTTTTATCACTTATCTTCTTCTTATGTGAGTTTTTCAGTAAACTAGAAATCAAAGCAAAACAAAGCTGGTTAATAGGGGTTCAGGATTGGGAACATGTGTACACCTCTGGCAGATACATGTTGATGTATGGCAAAACCAATACAATATTGTAAAGTAATTAGCCTCTAATTAAATTAAATAAATTTAAATTAAAATTTTTTTCTTAAAATATTTATACTTTTTAATTTATATAACACCTTATAATTTATAAAGTTTTTTTCATGTTTATTATCTTACACAATCCTTAATGCAATCCTGCTAAGACACTGTTCCAAAGTGAAAGTGTCCTGAGTGAAACTTTAGGAAAAACAGTAATTCCTATATAAAAACCTTCAGGTAATTCCTATATATATATATGTATATATATAAAACCAGTATAATAACTTCAGGAGGGAATTAAGCCATGTAAAAGACTGTAAGCCAATATACCTTGACATCAATGTGTTTTTCTAATGCATGTGAAAATTTCAAATGCAAACATGTTCACTTTTTTCATGCTGCTCCATAATAAATACAAAAATAATACATTAAGAGAAGTATTACACTGAGATTGTAGGTACTTGGAATGCTCCCTAAATACTTCATAAGATATGAATACATTGAAAATAACATTTTAGTAATATAAAAGAAGGAGAAATACAAGGAGAATAGAAAGGTTCCATCTCTTCACATCAGTGACAGCCCTTCTGTTTGACACTAAGGAACCAAAGATTTCCTGATATTTACATCAATATTTTTCTAAGTTAGCTGTCCTCCTGAACCCTTCTTATCCCCACCCAGTAAGCATATGTTGCACCATAGCAGCCCAATTCATGATCCTTTTTCTGTTAAAACATCCACCAGAGAGAAATCTGGATCACTGTAGCCCAGATTCCATGTGAAAAAAAAAAAAAAGATTCTGTGGAGACCCACCACCACTTAACTACACTGAGCACATCAAAATTTTCTGCTGCGCAATCATTTCTAAACAAATTCTCACTAAGAGCTCTATCTTATCCTATGATAAGATCATGTTGCCCTGAAATTACACCAGTTGCACAAAAGGGAGGGAAATTATTACAGTTCCTGCTCTTGGTGGTGATTCTGAAGAATGCCACACATATATCAGTTGTTAGAATACTGTTCAATCTTAACCAAAGTAGAGTATTTTTTTTTTAATTACCAAAAGTCTATGCTAGTGACAGCCCATTTTGAAGGGACACAAGTGTTCAGGCTCAATAACCAAGGATGGTGATGTTACTGAGTCCAAGCTCATACTGCTTACTGCATGACAAGCCAATAAATCTGGAGATAAATTGTTGGGGCAAGGAATAGAAACTTTATTCAGATGCATGACAAGCCAATAAATCTGGAGACAAATTGTTGGGGCAAGGAATAGAAACTTTGTTCAGAAAGCCAACAGACTGACATGATGATGGACTCATGTCCCAAAGAACCATCTTACCTGAGTTAGAACTCAGTCTTCTTTTACACTAAAAGTGGAGGGGGTGGCTGACTGTTGAAAACTAAATGCAGGATCCTTTGTTCTTGCATCTGTCCACATAGGTCAGGTCACAATGTTCCTATAAACCTCCAAGGTAGATGCTATTCTCTGTTCTTCAATTTTTTATCTCTATATTTGAATAAAGTTGTTACACTTTTAAAGATTGTCAACTGAAAAATATTCATAATGTGAGTTAAGATTTATTTGGGGCAAAATGGGGACTCTAGCCCAGGAGACAGCATCTAGATAGCTCTGAGGAATTGCTCTGAAGAAGTAGAGAGGAGGTCAATATCAATCTATCTATCTTTGATTTTGGTGAAGAGAGTAGGTGCAGTCAAGCACACGTTTTGGCAGAAGGTTGTTGCTAGTTACAGGAGCAGGTGTCTCCATTAGCAATTTTAATGTTTTTCTAGATGAGAGAAGATACAAGAAATTGAACTCATAAAACCTTATCCTGAAAACATCTAACTGTCTGAAGCCCTGTTCTGCTTTCTTCTCCCAGATGCCTCATTCCTGATCTCCATCCTGAACTCCTTTCAGGGGATGTTGAAGGTTGACAGTTGCAGTGGCTACTGAATTCATCCTTGTACAGGGAGATGATCAGTGACAATTTTTCATCAACAAGGTCAAGTCTGGGAGGCAGAGACTTGATAATGAGCTATGCTGTGTATTTCAGACTGTAGCAGCATTGTTTTTCAGAAGGTCAGAGGCAGCATGACTAAGCCCGGGCAACAGAACACAAGGGTTAGAGCTAAAGGGACTGATCTGATATGGAGTCTAAGTGTGTTCTGTGTTACACCAAGAGTTCCACTATGAAGTTCTTCCAACCTGAGAATTTCTCAGTCTGACTCATTTTTCAAAGCATTTTAAACGGAAACAAAGCATTTTGTCAAATCTGTTACAAATTCCCTTTTACTGCAAGTGATCAAGTGAATGGGAGAGAAAAGAAAACAAATATATTGAGTCAAACAATACAGTGAATTTAGAAAATATAATAAGTAAATATGTTCAAAAAGCAGAGAGGAGATTTTAGAGAGTCAGATCAGATCAGTCGCTCAGTCATGTCCAACTCTTTGCGACCCCATGAATCACAGCACGCCAGACCTCCCTGTCCATCACCAACTCCCGGAGTTCACTCAGACTCACGTCCATCGAGTCAGTAATGCCATCTAGCCATCTCATCCGCTGTCGTCCCCTTCTCCTCCTGCCCCCAATCCCTCCCTGCATCAGAGTCTTTTCCAATGAGTCAACTCTTCACATGAGGTGGCCAAAGGACTGGAGTTTCAGCTGTAGCATCATTCCTTCCAAAGAAATCCCAGGGCTGATCTCCTTCAGAATGGACTGGTTGGATCTCCTTGCAGTCCAAGGGACTCTCAAGAGTCTTCTCCAACATCAACATCAACATCTTCTCCAACAACAAAAGCATCAATTCTTCGGCACTCAGCCTTCTTCACAGTCCAACTCTCACACCCATACATGACCACAGGAAAAATCATAGCCTTGACTAGACGGACCTTTGTTGGCAAAGTAATGTCTCTGCTTTTGAATATGCTATCTAGGTTGGTCATAACTTTCCTTCCAAGGAGGAAGCGTCTTTTAATTTCATGGCTGCAGTCACCATCTGTAGTGATTTTGGAGCCCAGAAAAATAAAGTCTGACACTGTTTCCACTGTTTTCCCATCTATTTCCCATGAAGTGGTGGGACCAGATGCCATGATCTTCGTTTTCTGAATGTTGAGCTTTAAGCCAACTTTTTCACTCTCCACTTTCACTTTCATCAAGAGGCTTTTGAGTTCCTCTTCACTTTCTGCCATAAGAGAACATGGCTATAATAAATGCATAAGTAGAGATTTCTATAAATTTTCAATTTAGAATCTGTGTAATTGATCCAAAAGTTCTTTTCTCCAGACATGCCTTTATTTTATTTTATTTTTTTTACTTCCTTTTCTAAAAGATCTGGCTCAAATATCTTCACTGTCAGGCAGCTTTCCTGAGTTTATTCCATCATCTCCAATAGAATCAAAATAAGCTATTTTCACTTTGGTGTTTTCTTGCACTTTGGACTTTGTGTTTCTTGTATGTTCAGTTCAGTTCAGTTGCTTAGTCATGTCCGACTTTTTGTGACCCCATGAATCGCAGCACGCCAGGCCTCCCTGTCCATTACCAACTCCCGGAGTTCACTCAGACTCATGTCCATCAAGTCAGTGATGCCATCCAGCCATCTCATCCGCTGTCGTCCCCTTCTCCTCCTGCCCCCAATCCCTCCCTGCATCAGAGTCTTTTCCAATGAGTCAACTCTTCTCATGAGGTGGCCAAAGTACTGGAGTTTCAGCTTTAGCATCATTCCTTCCAAAGAAATCCCAGGGCTGATCTCCTTCAAAATCTTGTATGTAGTCAACCTTTAATTACTTACTATGGTCAGGCTTAGGGGAAGATGCATAAGGAAATGTTATCAGCCACATTAAAAATTTAAGCCTTGTAGACTATCACATAATAAATCTAACCTTGCTGTGATGTATGTATAACAGCAAGATGCTGTGGGAGCAACATCCTTCCTTCCTGACTCTGGAAAGAGGAATAAAATCCACCTATGGAGATTTCATCTGAGCAGGGTCTCAAAGGATGAGTTAGAATGAGTCTAATGATGAATAAAAGGAAAGAACATTTCACAGAGCTAAAAGAGGATTTGTGAACAAAAAGGCAGCGAGAGGAAATGAAGATATTAGGCCTCTCATTATATGTGATTTGACAATGTATTCTACTTAAGGGTTGATGCGTCTGAGACCTGACTTGATTATGAGGTCTTAGCATTTACATTTGTTTCTTTTTGTCCCAGTGCTCAGCACAATGTTCTCCAACCAAGATTTAGCCTGTGTGGTCTTGCACACAAATCAGGCATATCTCAATCTTCTTAAGTGAAGATAGGTCTACGTGGAAGAGAAAACATCCAAAGCTGCAAGAAATTCCATGTACGTTGAGTCAGCTCTGATGAACTATGTTGACAACATGGACATTTTCCAGTAAAAAACTGTATTTCTCTTTGTCGGATGATTTAATCAGGTCACTCTAGCATTCAACAAAGTCATCCTGAGATTAATCACTTTATGATAGTGGCACATTGAATACAAGAGAGAGGGGACAGTCAAGGACTTTGTACTTACAGTTAAAGTGAAATATGACTCATTTTTTTTCTAAACTAGATTGCTTATATATATTTCTCAGGTATCAAGTACAGTGAATCTCATAGCTTATTGCTTTTATTCTCAGAAAATAACCTTTGTATTTTACAATTTATTGTCTTTTTTTTCCCTTTCCTGAAAGCCTGCATGAAGCTCCTTTTGCTCTTTATTTTTTTCGTTGAGGTAACATTGTTATATACATTATACTAGGATTGCATTATTATTGTACATCACATTTTATTTCAGGTATACAATATAATAAATTAGTATTTGTATAGAAAGTGATCACTACAATAACTCTAGTTACCATCCATCATTATTTATACAATTAACCCCCTTTACCCATTTCTTTCCCCACCCTCTTCTCCTCTGGTAACCACCAGTTTGTTCTCTTTCTCTATGAGCTTTTGCTTTGTTTGATCATTTTTTTTAGATTCCATATATAAATGAAATCATATAATATTTGTCTTTCTCTGTTGTCTACTTTTTTTAAGAAAAGCAAAAGTCTCATTAATTGCTTTGGAGCAATTGTTTTCAGTCCATTGTAAAAACACAGACAATAATACCTCCATTTTGAAAAATATGTCACTGAGTAAAGTGGAATTACATAGAGAGTTGTAATTTGTAAAATAAAAACAGTAAATTAATAATATCACTATCACTATGTCCCCCACACCACTGATTACTGGCCATGAATCCCTCCAAATAGAAGAGCAAGTCAAAGCTCACACCCACTAATAGATGAGAGAAGTAATGGCATTCTGTAACAAATGAACAATACTATATACTCTTGAATGTTTTAAACTTGTACTAGAAGTGCTAACTTGAGCAAATAGGCAAGAAAAGGAAATAGAAGACATCTGTGTTGGAAAACAAGAAGAAGCAAAGTTATCGCTATTCACAGATGACTTTATATGTAGAGAACCCTAAAGATTTCAGAAAAAACTGAAACCTAATAAACAAATGCAGCAAAGTTGCACTATACAAAAATAAACACACAAAAATTAACTGTATTTCTATACACTAGCAATGAACAACCTAAAAGGAAATTGAGAAAATAATTCCATTAATACTAGCATCAAAAAATATACAATACTTAAGAATAATCTTAACCAAAAAGGCAAAAGACTTGTATACTGAAGAACACAAAACATAGCTAAAAGAAATTACACACAAATAAATGGAAAGTCATCCTGCATCCATGGATTGTGGAAAGTCATCCTGCATTCATGTATCAAATGATTTCATACTGTTAAAAAGCCCATAATATCCATAGCATGCAGCAGATGTAATACCATTAATTTCAATAGACTTTTTTTGAAGAAATGGAAAAATCATACTAAAATTCATATGAAATATCAAAGAACACCAGTAACCAAAGCAACCTTGAGAAAGAAAAGCAAAGTTGGAGGCCTCCCACTCCCTGATTTTAAAACATATTTAGTTCAGTTCAGTTGCTTAGTCGTGTCCAACTCTTTGTGACCATTGCTGCTGCTGCTGCTGCTAAGTCACTTTAGTCGTGTCTGACTCTGTGTGACCCCATAGACGGCAGCCCACCAGGCTCCCCCGTCCCTGGGATTCTCCAGGCAAAAACACTGGAGTGGGTTGCCATTTCCTTCTCCGATGCATGAAAGTGAAAAGTGAAAGTGAAGTCGCTCAGTCGTGTCCGACTCTTAGCGACCCCATGGACTGCAGCCTACCAGGTTCCTCTGCCAATGGGATTTTCCAGACAAGAGTACTGGAGTGGGTTGCCATTGCCTTCTCAAGCTACAAAATGAAAATAGTATCACACTGGCATAAAGTCAGGCTCAGAGAGCAACGAAACAGAATAGAGCATCCAAAAATAAACCCCCACATATATTTTAATTGGTCTTCCACAAGTGTGCTAAGGCTACACTGTGGGGAAAAGGAATTTTCCTCAAAAATGGCATTTGGAAAACTGGATATCCACATGCAAAAGAATGGAGTTGAAACCTTTTACATACATACAAAAAAATAAGTCAAAGTGGATGGAAGACCTAAACATTTAAATCTGAAACTATAAAAAAAAATAAATAAATCTGAAACTATAAAGCTGCTAGAAAAAAGCACAGGAGAAAAATTCATGATAATGAATTTGGCAATGCTTTCTTGAATGTAAGAACAAAGCATAAACAATAAAAGGACGAATAGTTAAATGATACTGAAAGTGAAGTCGTTCGGTCTTGTCTGAATCTTTGGGACCCCATGGGCTGTAGCCTACCAGGTTCTTCCATCCATGGGATTTTCCAGGCAAGAATACTGGAGTGGGTTGCCATTTCCTTCTCCAGGAGATCTTCCTGACCCAGGGATTGAACCCAGGTCTCCAACATTGTAGGCAGATGCTTTACTGTCTGAGCCACCAGGGAAGTTCTGTGATACTACTCTAAACTAAAAACCTTCAGTGCTCCAAAGAAAACATGCAACAGAGTGAAAAGGTAACCTAGAGAATCAGAGGAAATATTTGTAAACTATGTATCTGGTCAGAGGTCAATATCCTGAATGTATACAAAACTCTTACAACTCAACAGCAGCAAAACAAGTAACTAAAAATGAGTGAGAGATTTAAATAGACATTTCTCCAAAGATGATATACAAATGGATAACAAGTACATGAAAAGATGCTCAAAAGAGCTTATCATCAAGGAAATGCAAATAAAAACCACAATGAGATATCACTTCATGCCTATTAGTAGGTCAGTTAGTCAGTTCAGTCGCTCAGTCATGTTTGACTTTGTGCGACCCCATGGACTGCAGCATGCCAGGCCTCCCTGTCCATCACCAACTGCCGGAGTTTACTCAAACTCATGTCCATTCAGTCGGTGATGCCATCCAACCATCTCATCCTCTGTCGTCCCCTTCTCCTCCCTCCTCCAATCTTTCCCAAGTGTCCAAAGTACTGCAGTTTTAAGTTAAGCATCAGTCCTTCCAATGAATATTCAGGATTGATTTCCTTTAGTATGGACTGGTTGGATCCCCTTGCAGTCTAAGGGGATCTCAAGAGTCTTCTCCAACACCACAGTTCTAAAACATCAATTCTTTGATGCTCAGTTTTCTTTATAGTCCAACTCTCACATCCATACATGACCACTGGAAAAACCATAGCTTTGACTAAATGGACCTTTGTTGGCAAAGTAATGTCTCCATTTTTCATTATGCTGTCTAGATTTGTCATAACTTTTCTTCCAAGGAGCAAGTGTCTTTTAATTTCATGGCTGCAGTCACCATCTGTAGTGATTTTGGAGCCCCCCAAAATAATGTCTGTTACTGTTTCCACTGTTTTCCCATCTATTTGCCATGACGTGATGGGACCGGATGCCATGATCTTAGTTTTGTGAATGTTGAGTTTTAAGCAAACTTTTTCACTCTCTTCTTTCACTTTCATCAAGAGGCACTTTAGTTCTTCACTTTCTGCCATAAGAATGTTGTCATCTGCATATCTGATATTTCTCCCATCAATCTTGATACCACCTTGTTCTTCATCCAGCCCAGCATTTCTCATGATGTACTCTGCATATAAGTTAAATAAGCAGGGTGACAATATACAGCCTTGATGTACTCCTTTCCCTATATGGAACCAGTCTGCTGTTCCATGTCCAGTTCTAACTGTTGCTTCCTGACCTGCAAACAGATTTCTCAAGAGGCAGGTCAGGTGGTCTGGTATTCCTATCTCTATAAGAATTTTCCAGTTCGTTTTGATCCACACAGTCAAAGGCTTTGGCATAGTCAATAAAGCAGAAGCAGGGATCACATCTATTAAGACATTCACTATTTAAAAAAAATAGAAAGTAAGAAGTACTAATGTGTTGGGAAGGATGTGGAAAAATTGTAACTATTGGGGAATGTACAATGATGCACTCTGTTGTATAAAACAGTATGGTTGTTGCTCAAAATAATTTTTAAAAAAAGAACTATAACATGATTCAACATCCCAATTCTGAGTATTTATCAAAGCAATTGAAAGTAGTATCTTGAAGAGATATTTGCACTCTCATGTTTATTGCAGCGTTATTCACAATAGCCAAGAGATACAGCATCCACAATGTCCACTGATGTATAAATGGATAAAGAAAATTTGTCATAGATAGGTGATAGATAGATGAATAGGGGTGGATTGAAAGGTAGAAAATGAAATATTATTCAACATTTGAAAAGAGAGGAAATCCTTTCATGTGCTGCAACAGAGATGAACATTGAAGATATTATGCTAAGCAAAAGAAGCCAGTCACAAAATATAAATACTGCATGAAGCCACTTACATGAAATTTCTAAAATAGTGAAACTCTTAGAAATATAAAAAGTGGTGGTCTTCAGGAATAGAGGAAGGGATAAAACAAAATTTCAGTAGTTATAGCATTTATGTTTCATTAGATGAAAAATTCCAGAGTGTGTTACAATGTGCATATAGCTAACACTACTTTACTATAATCTTAGAAATAGTTAAGATGGTAAATTATATATATGTGTGTATATATATATATATATATATATATATATATATATATATATATACCACAGTACCAAAATATTCTAAACTTACCTTTTGGATTAAAATTTTAGAATAAAAATTGAAATTCTATATGAGATGCCTTTAAATACAGCAAGAAACATGAAATAACCCTTCTGGATTTTTTCACTTCATTGTGCCATTCAAGTATATAAAATTTCCTGCAATACAGCTAAAAACAAATGGGGAAGAATTTATACAGAGAAAAATATACGTTTGTCTTTCTTTTCATAGCTGCAGGGAAAAATTGGTGAGGAAAAAATACCAGGGTCCATGGAGGAAAAGACACATGTTGATAAATTCTTTCAGATTTGTTTTGTTGTTTAGTAGCTAAGTCATGTTTGACTCTTTGTCACCCCATAGACTGTAGCCCACCAGGCTCCTCTGTCCATGGGATTTCCTAGGCAAGAATACTATAGTGGGTTGCCATTTCCTTCTCCAGGGGATCTTCCCAACCCAAGGATGGAATCCATGTGTCTTGTATTGGCAGGTGGATTCTTTATGGTTGAGCCACCAGGAAAACCCTCAGATTGCTGTGGTCTACTTAATAAAATTTGCCCCTGTCAGATCATGCCAGGAGTACAAATAGAGAATATTGACAGAAAAACAATCACAAAGATTATATAAAGCCTGAGATTTTACCTTTATATTCAGTAAATTTGTTTATTTCTTTCTTACTTGAAAGTATTGTAGTGAGTACAAGGGCTTTCTTGACTGATGGAGGGGAAAATAAATGACCATAAGATGACTCCAGGATGCTGCATTCTCAATTTGGGCCAAACTGTGACAAGTGTGTCTCTGGGGATGCCCTTTATAGCAGGAACCTTCCTAGAAGTCATCATACAGAAATGGATGAGGGGATGAGTGTCCTGGGGAGAAAGACCATCAGAAAGTGGACATGACATCACTCAGTGGGGTATGCAGTACTTGTGGGTCATAGGGCTCCAAAGTCAGGGGCTTGGGGTCTTCCACGTCAAATGTATCTTACCTAAGACGAGCAGATGTGGTGTAGTTTTGTGAGGAAGCACAGGCAGGTCTAACCGGCTCAGAGTGTCTGTGTTGGGGCTATATTAAACCAATTGATTGTGTCTAAGTTTGGATTTAGCATTAGTGAGGTGTGAAACTAATAGATCCCAGGCTGCTGTGAAGAAATAAACAACATAGGACAATATATATGGGACCGTCTTGAACCCAGTATGTCGCAAGTTGTCACTGAACAATAGAGGAAGGAACATACATCAGTATCTTAGGAAAATCACTGTTTCCCCCAAGTGTCTTCAAGGGAAGCCATACTGTTTCAAAGGAAGAAAATATGTTAATTTAGTCAATTTTCTTAAATAGAAAAATATTTTTGTGACATAAAAAATACGTCATGTTTCTTATGGTGAGTCGTCTATCTTAATGGCCTCTGAATTTATTTTGTTTCCTTGATTGTATTGAAGCCAATATTTTTTATCATCACTTTGAGATCTCTGAAAAACTTTAGGACACAAGTCTGTGGATTATGGAAATGGATTAATTTACAAGTAAACTTTGGTTTTAGTTGCAAAAACTATGATGGAATTAGTTCACTCTTTAAGGTGTCTTCAATAAGACTATTTGTAAATAAGATTAGCCTGTTATAAAATCAAAACACTTCTGGTTTTTACTATGTGATTTAATACATATGTAAATTTATATTTTAAGACCAACTCAATATGCTTTAATAATATACTATGTTCTATGTCATGAAGTAATTTTATTAAGTAGTTTTTTACTTTCACCTTTATTTTTTGACTTTTCACAATGTAGTTAATTATAAATTACAAATATAGATTTGTTCCTAGATATAAATTTTATTATGTCCTGTGATAGTGAGGAAAACTAAGGATACTAATCTGTACTAAATTTGTAAACATTTAAGATATTTATTAAATAATGGTTTTTAAGTGCTATATTAACATATTATTGGGATGAAGTATTTTTAATTATAATAATGTCATTCTACCTATCAAAATGAAGAAGATATTAAGTTTACTCTGTAACTGATAATACTATAGTTTCAAAACCACAGGAAAAGGAACCACTTTTGTAAGCACAGATATACATTGGAAACAAAAGTATTTCAGATATAAATTTAAGAACTCCCATATGACTACATCTTGGAAAGGATCTTACTATCTAATGAAATGCCTGGAGTCTTTCTAGAATCATATTTAGCACATCCTGTCATTTCTAATAAGTATTTAGAGTCCTGAATCACAGAGACAGCTGAAATTAGAGAATTCTGAAACCTTAAGCAAAAGCCGTTAACCCCAATCAAGCCTCGATAATTAATATCAGTCGTTGGCAGCTGAGCCTGGTGTCATCCTATATTATAGGTGATGAGGCCATAGTGAATTAAATCTCATCACAGATGTGATTGCTTTCTCCATGGTTAGGAAACACATTTCATATTTTATCTTACCACCAGGTGTGTGGCTTTCACTACTCAAGCAGTGCGGCCACACTTGGGATTCATAAAATAAGTTTTAAATGTGAGCTGGGAGTTGTGGGCAACTTCAGCTTTAGCCATTACAAAATAAAATCCCCAAAGGAATGGAGCCCCAGTGGCTGTCAGCAGCTTCCATGATCAAGTTCATGATCCTCTCTCCTGCCACCCAAGGCTGCCTACCTTTCTACCTTCTGTCTCCCAGGGATAGCCTCAAAGCTTTGCTACTCTCTCAGTAGCCTTCAGTCTTAGGATTAAGGTTTCAGAGGGTCCTGCCTGCTTTCTATTGCTAAGCTTCTTATCTGGAAAACTTAAACTGATTATGAGACTACCTGGGATGTTAGGGTCAAGAGTAAGGCTGTTATTGAGTCACTCACTAAGTCATGTCGAGCTCTTTGCAACCCCATGAACTGCAGCATGCCAGGCTCTTTTGTCTGGATAGCATGCACTATCTCCCATAGAGAGGGAGAAGACGACTAAGTGCTGTGCTGTGCTTAGTCACTCGGTCGTGTCTGACTCTTTGTGACCCCATGGACTGTAGCCCAGGTCTCCTGCATTGCAGGCAGATTCTTTACCATCTGAGCCACCAGGGAACTATCTCCTAGAGTTTGGTCAAATCCATGTCCATTGAGTTGGTGATGCTGTCTAACCATCTCATCCTCTGCCACACCCATATTGATCTTTTCCAAACAATTGACTCTTTGCATCAAGTGGCCAAAGTATTGGAATTTCAGCTTCAGTAACAGTCTTTCCAATGAATATTTAGGGTTAGTTTCTTTTAGGATTGATTGGTTTGATCTCCTTGCAATCCAAGGGACTCTCAAAAGTATTCTCCTGTATCACAGTTTGAAAGCATTAATTCTTCAGCATTCAGCCTTCTTTGTAGTCCAACTCTCACATCCATATATGACTACTGGAAAAACCATAGCTTTGACTATATGGACCTTTGTTGGCAAAGTGATATCTCTGCTTTTTAATATGGTGTCTAGGGCTTCCCTGGTGGCACAGATGGTAAAAACATCCACCTGCAATGCAGGAGACCTGGGTTTGATCCCTGGGTTGGGAAGATTCCCCAGGAGAAGGGAACGGCTACCCACTCCAGTATTCTGACCTAGAGAATTCACGGACAGAGGAGCCTGGCAGGCTACAGCCCATGGGGTCACAAAGTTTGGAGATGACTGAGTGACTTTCTTCTTTGACTCTCCTCTTTCACTTTCATCAAGAGGCTCTTTAGTTCTTCTTCGCTTTCTGCCATAAGGGTGGTGTCATCTGCATATCTGAAGTTATTGATACTTCTCCCAGCAATCTTAATTCCAGCTTGTGCTTCATCCAGTGAAAGTGAAAGAGGAGAATGAAAAAGCTGGCTTAAAACTCAACATTCAAAAAATAAAGATCATGACATCTGGTCCCATCACTTATTGGCAAATAGATGGGGAAATAATGGAAACAGTGACATAATTTATTTTTTTGGTCTCCAAAATCACTGCAGATGGTGACTCCAGCCATGAAATTAAAAGACACTTGCTCCTTGGAAGAAAAACTGTGACCAACCTAGAGAGCATATTAAAAAGCAGAGACATTACTTTGCCGACAAAGGTCCATCTAGTCAAAGCTATGGTTTTTCCAGTAGTCATGTATGGATGTGAGAGTTGGACCATAAAGAAAGCTGAACACCAAAGAACTGATGCTTTTGAACTGTGGTATTGGAAAAGACTCTTGAGAGTCCTTTGGACTGCAAGGAGATCCAACCAGTCCATCCTAAAGGAAATCAGTCCTGAATGTTCATTGGAAGGACTGATGCTGAAGCTGAAACTCCAATACTTTGGCCACCTGATGTGAAGAGCTGACTCATTTGAGAAGACCCTGATGCTGGGAAAGATTGAAGGCGGGAGAAGAAGAGGATGACAGAGGATGAGATGGTTGGATGGTATCACCGACTCAATGAATATGAGTTTGAGCAAGCTCTGAGAGTTGGTGATGGACAGGGAAGCCTGGTGTGCTGTAGTCCATGGGGCAAAAAGTTGGACAGTACTGAACAACTGACTGACTGAGTGGCTTTCACTTTCACCAGGTGTATCATATCTTTCCTTTCAAGGAGCAAGCATCTTTTAATTTCATGGCTGCAGTCACCATCCACAGAGATTTTGGAGCCCAAAGAAAATCTGTCACCTCTTTCACGTTTTCCTCATCTATTTGCCATGAAGATGGGACCAGATTTCATGATTTTAGGTTTTTTTTGAATGTTGAGTTTCAAGCCAGGTTTTTCACTCTTCTCTTTCACTCTCACTAAGAGGCTCTTTACTTCCTTTTAATTTTCTGCCATTAGAGTGGTACCGTCTGTGTATCTGAGGTCGCTGATATTTCTACAGACAGTACTGACTTCAGTTTTTGATTCATCCAGCCTGGTATTTCATATATAGTGTATTCTGCATATAAGTTAAATGAGCAGGGTGAAAATATAGAGCCTTGTTGTTCTCCTTCCCTAATTTGGAACCAGTCAGTTGTTCCATGTCTGGTTCTAACTATTGCTTCTTGATCTCCATACAGGTTTCTCAGGAGACAGGTAAGGTGGTCTGGTATTGCCATGTCTTTAACAATTTTACACAGTTTGCTGTGATCCGCACAGTCAAAAGCTTTAATGTAGTCAGTGAAATGGAAATAGATGTTTAGGGTTAGGTTAAAATTTAGCTGACACTGAAGACCTGATGTGCATGTTTAAACCGTGAATTCTGTGAATCACTGAATGTGGCTGAATTTATTTTTCCAGTTTCATTATGGACTGCCTTACTGCATTTTTCACATTCGTGAACTATGACAAGAGAGCATAACGCTCAGAGAAAACACAAGAGCTAATTGGGGTGGTCACATAACTACATGTCTGTTATCTTCTTTCTTGACAAGGATTTTTTTGTTGTTGGTGGTAATTCTATCATGTTTTCAAAGACCTTATCAGCACTGGGGACAGGGTAGGTCAGTCATAAAAATTAACATTTAACTGAAACTATGAAGTAAGTCTGGCTATAGAAGCCTTTCAGACTGGCCTTTTAGTCTGCATTCACAGTGTGATTTGAGAGAAATATGTTTCATTTTAAAACAAATACATGAATAACCTTTCAAGGTCTCCAACATCTGGATGATATAACCCAGTGATTGGATTTTAAATGTTTGCTTTAGAGGAGAAAGGGTGAAGTTATAGCTTTGAATGCACAAAAAGTTCAGGATAATGAAGAAGACAAAGCTTGTTTATAGTTTAAACTTCCAAGCATCTGACACCCTCAGCCCTTTGATCACCTCTGTTCCTCCCAAGTCTCTCCTTCCCAGCCACCCCCACCGCCAGCCCCTGCAGCTCTGCTAGGATGCAGTGGCAGATTCAAGCACATCAGGGCAAAGAAAACATATATATTTACTTCTATAGGAACATGATCCAAAGTAAGCATTTCATTCATGAGAAAAGAAAGTAAACATGGATTTTCTTATATCAATCTTGAAGAGAATTCAGTGATAGAAAGATGGAAAGCATGTAGTAATAAAGAATGATCATTATGGTATTTTCTCCATATGTTTAATTCCACATGTATTCTTTCTGCACCATGCATAAAATGTGGGTGAAATATATTCAATTCATTCTTAATAGGCTAGAAACACACACAAAAAAATCGATGCTGAGGTATCACTAGGTATCATTTTGAAATATAAGTGTGCATTTGAGTAACAAGGATATTATGTACTCCAATCAACACCAACTTGAATTTTAAATACATAAATGTTGACTATGGGAGCTGGATTATGATTATTTCAGTCTTCTCCCTGGATAATTTAGGATCAAATTAACAGAGGACCTACAATGCACAGATGGTTGTTTTGTGCCCTGTAGAGAACCCTGGAAAAGCAGGCACTGTGGCTCCTATCCTCAAGGATTTCATCTGGAAGATGAACAGATGGGAATTTAAGTGACAGGAAATATTTAAATGGATTCAAGGAAAATGTGATATTGCTTCACATCACAGTGACTTCAGTTCACTTCACAGTGACTTCAGTTTATTTCAGTTGCTCAGTTGTGTCCGACTCTTGGTGAGCCCATGGACTACAGCACACCAGGCTTCCCTGTCCATCACCAACTCCCAGAGCTTACTCAAACTCATGTCCATCAAGTTGGTGATGCCATCCAACCATCTCATCCTCTATCATACCTTTCTCCTCCTGCCTTCAATCTTTCCCAGCATCAGGGTCTTTTCAAATGAGTCAATTCTTTGCATCAGGTGGCCGAAGTATTGGAGTTTCAGCTTCAGCATCAGTCCTTCCAATGAATATTCAGGATTGATTTCCTTTAGGATTGACTGGTTGGATCTCCTTGCTGTCCAAGAGACTCTCAAGAGTCTTCTCCAACACCACAGTTCAAAAGCATCAATTCTTCAGCACTTAGCTTTCTTTATAGTCCAACTCTCACATCCATACATGACTACTGGAAAAACCATGGCATGAACTATGAACTTCCAGATGTTCAAGTTGGATTTAGAAAAGGCAGAGGAACCAAAGATCAAATTACCATCATCTGTTGGATCATTGAAAAAGCAAGAGAGTTCCAGAAAAACATCTCCTTCTGCTTTATTGACTATGCCAAAGTCTTTGACTGTGTGGATCACAACAAACTGTGGAAAATTCTTCACAATGACTTACTGGCAAATAAATGGCACAGAGAGTAATTCAGTAAGTGTTCAAAAGTTCAGGGGTTCACGATGTCTTCAATGAATGAAGTCCATGGGCCAAGGGTTTTATTGAGAAGGTCGAGGGAGGTAGGAGTGGAGAACATGCTAGAAAATGCTAGTAACCCAATGTCCCATCTCTCCAGCAAGAGAACATT
Source organism: Bos taurus (assembly GCF_002263795.3). Lineage (NCBI taxonomy): Eukaryota > Metazoa > Chordata > Mammalia > Artiodactyla > Bovidae > Bos > Bos taurus. The sequence goes on along the minus strand of NC_037344.1, from coordinate 42,791,279 downwards.
GTTTTCTGTTTTAAATAGAAAATATATTTCAAATGATCAACTCTCCAAAGCTTGAGCCTATAATCATGAGTTGATTTTATTACAGCAGGGTTCCTGAGAAAAGTAATACACTTTCAATTCAAAAGACACTAATGTGGAACGAATTAGTAGCATTTTACTAGCCAGAGGACAAGGCAAATCTTATTAACCTTGCTGATGTGTAGTTCCTATGTTGTAAAACAGAGATGCTAACAGAACTGCCAGGATGACTCAGCACCATTGCACCATCTGGACGTTCCTAGGGAACTTTGGAAACAAACATGCACTTGGGTTATAAACCAAAAGAAATGGTATGAGCTGATTTCAGGGGAATATCCCTACTCACTTGTATAATGAGTTGTTGCTGTGTGTCATGACATACAGTGATATAATGTTGAAATCTTTTTCTTTACCCTTGCTAATAGGATCCAATCCAAATAGAGATGTAAAATGATATTGCCAGTAAGTTGTACATAAATTGCATTTTATAATGACTTTTTTCCCCAAAAAAGACAAAGAGAAGAAAGACAAGGGAGCATTATGCTGTTGATATGTCCAGCCACAGGGGGTCATTCTCGTTGTACAGATGAGTTGGGTATTTAAAATGTAAAGATCCTAAACTAAAATTTCTGCAGTTGACTCAACCTTAGTAAATTAGCCATTGCTTGCCTTGGGAATACAGTGAGAGAAATATACAACAGTTACTATCTTATATTAAGAGGGAGCTATAAGGAAAAGCAAGAAGGTTGACTAAGAACGGTATGCATATACATAATTTTTTCTGTTAAACTGTGTTTCTACTTATTTCATCAAAATCTTAGACTATCTCACACCAATCTGATCCAAGTAGAATCCAGGTATGGTAGACACAGATAATTTATGCTACCTTTGTAAACATTTCAGCCCAGAGGGAACACAGAGTCCAAAACTACAGTCTTGCCCAAATCAGCTTACACTTGGCACCAAGCAACCTACGTTGCTTTCTCCTGTGTTTGATGCATCTCATTAATCTGAAAAAGGATAGTTTAACCATTGTGGGGAAAGAGGGTAAAAATGGCTTAGAAAGATCCCTGAGATCATCAGAGCAGTGACAGATTAGGGTTAATAATAGTTAATATCAACCTGCACCTAGCATCTCCCTTCTCTAGTCACTGGTCATCTGGGGAGATTTAAGCCTCTGTTAGAAATTTGGGAGAAAGACTCCATCATGCCTACTTACATTGTTTAGCCAGCCCATTTCCACGTGTAGAAAAACCAATGTTTTATTCACTTATTCAGTAAATATTTTTGAGAGACTTTGCCGTGGTGGAGACAAAACCAGACAAGCTTCTTGCTCTCATTCTGTTAGTCATTATTGGGTGAGAGAGATGTGAATCAGATAATCACAGGAGACATCATGTTCCTCATGGTTAGTGCCAAGCAGTAGCGGCACACTGCAGCACCAGAGATGCTCCTGTAATTGGGCCATGACCTCATCACAGAGACAGGAAAGCCCATCCTGAGTAAGCCCAGGCATGGCTGGGGCATGTCAGGTGAGTAAGGTCACCACTTAAGTAGAGGTCAGGTCTGGAGCCAGGTTGGGGATAGCAGGACGACTCCAAGGACCGGTGAGCTAGCTCAACGTGCAGGCGCAGAAAGTGTGATGCAAGAAGGCAGAGATGGAGTCAGTGAGTCCCAAGGACTTTGTCTTTCATCTCTGGTCCTCATCCTACAAACCAGACACAGTGAAAGGGTTGGAGTGAGAGCAAGGGTGGGGAGGGGAAAAAGGCAATGCTTCAGGATCAGATTTTCAGTTTGGGAAAGATTATTCTGACTTTAGGATTTCCCTGGTAGCTCAGACAATAAAGAATCTGCCTGCAATGGAGGAGACCTGAGTTTGATCCCTGGGTCAGGAAGATCTCCTGGAGAAAGAAATGGCAACCCACTCCAATATTCTTGCCTGGAGAATTCCACAGAGAGAAGCCTGGTAGGCTGCATTCTATGGGGTCACAAAAAGTCAGACACAACTGAGCGACTTTCACTTATTCTGACTTAAGGATTCAGAAGTGGTTCTAGGGACTAGGGAGGAGCTCCCTGATGAGCGCTTGAGTTCAGTTCAGTTCAGTCGCTCAGTCATGTCCAACTCTTTGGACCCCATGAATAGCAGCATGCTAGGCCTCTCTGTCCATCACCAACTCTCGGAGTTCACTCAGACTCACGTCCATCAAGTCAGTGATGCCATCCAGCCATCTCATCCGCTGTTGTCCCCTTCTCCTCCTGCCCCCAATCCCTCCCAGCATCACAGTCTTTTCCAATGAGTCAACTCTTCGCATAAGGTGGCCAAAGTACTGGAGTTTCAGCTTCAGCATCATTCCCTCCAAAGAAATCCCAGGGCTGATCTCCTTCAGGGAAGTAAAAGTTAAAAATCAAAAGAAGAGTGTAGACTTAAGATGACAAAAAGAAATCCCTTTTCTGTTCAGAGATTCCATGTGGGCTAGAGGTTTGATTTCATCTCCTTAATGGCCAGCAGTATGCCATCCAAAAAAAGGTAGCTTGAGGGCTTAAACCTTTCTGTGAGTAAAAGGAGATTTCCTGATATTATGGTGCTATATTTTAATGACTCATGTTTAGATAAATATCCCCACATACTGCTGCAAACTATTATTATACCCATGTAGACTTTTATAAAAAGTGTGTAGAGTCCCAATTTTCCCAGATTCTTGGTAACTTCAAGCACTGTCAATATTTTTTTAAGTTTGCATTTAAAACTCATTGTGTTGACATTTCTTCAATGATGAAAACAAATGACATTTTTTCACGTGATTATTAGCTCTTTCTAGGAAATATCTATTTGTGTAATTTGTCCAGTACTCCTGCAGTGTTTGTCTTTTTCAGAAACATTTGTAAGAGCTTTAGTCTTTAATACATTTTGCAATTCATTTTCCTGTTTGTTTAATAAGAGCAAAGTAAGGACTTATATTTACCCTCAGATTGTACTTAGTCATACACCTTCTGCTTCCTCAAAATTTTCAATTTACTTATCACCTTTCTTAGGTTTTGGCCATTTAAGAATGATTATCCTCTCTCTGTAGGACTGCCAGATTTAGTAAATAAAATTATAAGGCACCTAATTACATTTAAATTTCATATAAGCAATTTTTTTGTATGAGCATGTCCTTAGCAATATTCAGAACACACAATACTAAAATATAATGTATTCTTTATCTGATATTCAAATTTAGTTGACTATCTGATTTTTATGTATATTCTAAAGAGTAAGAGTAATATTTTTCTATTCAATTTGTAGAGAACTTTCATAAGTTTAGCTTGGGAGGGGCAGTCCTTCTAAGGGATGCCTTTGAGTGACTTACCCACAACAGCTCTGAGGCTGGGGGTTGGGTCTGATCAATTGAATGAGGAGTTTCTGAAAAGAATGGAAAAGTTACAGGCTTCATGATTTTTAAGTTTATAAAAATCACCCTTCAATTTGGAATCTTTTGAAAAATCTGAAAGACTAACTTTAAAATATCAGTCATGTTCATTTTTATTTTCTGAGTTTTAAAATACAATCGTTGTCTGAAAAAGTCCCTACTTTTGCCCATATCTAGGCATTTCAGAAACATCAAGCATATTGTGCTAGGCTGAATAATATCCCCTAAATTCTTAGATGCCTCCTAGTTCTTAGAACCCATGAATGTGGTACCATAGGTAGCAAAAGGGACTATGCAGATGTGATTCAGTAAAATAACTTGAGATGGGAGGATTATCCTGAAAATCCAGGTGGGCTCAGGTACTCATAAGCATACCTGCAAGAGGTGGCTGTCGAATCAGGATCAGAGGAGGGAACATGATGATGGAATCAGAGTCAAAGACTGGAGGATGCGGAGCTTCTGCTTTGAAGGCGAAGGATCACTTCATAAGCCAAGGAGCACAGGGAGCCTGAGCCTGGAAAAGGTAAAGAATGATGCTTCTTTGAAACCACCAGAAGGAATTGGGTTCTTCTAATACTTTGATTTTAGCCAATCGGATCCATTTTTGGTGTTTGCCCTCCATAACTATACGATTACAGCGTGTATTGTTTTAAACCACTGATTTGTGGTCACTTATTACAGGAGCAACAGGGATCTAACTTGACTACGCTCAAAATATTTTAAGGTTTTCTCATATGTAGATATATTTCATTCAATATAAACAAAAGTAGCATTGAAAGAAGTCTTCATGTTATCACTTATTTATTGTATTTTAACTACTATAGTTTTGCCTATTTAAAGGTAACCAATGTGTTAAAATTGGAGAAGGCAATGGCACCCCACTCCAGTACTCTTGCCTGGAAAATCCCATGGACAGAGAAGCCTGGTGGGCTACAGTCCATGGGGTCTCTAAGAGCTGGACACGACTGAGCGACTTCCCTTTCACTTTTCACTTTCATGCATTGGAGAAGGAAATGGCAACCCACTCCAGTGTTCTTGCCTGGAGAATCCCAGGGACGTGGGAGCCTGGTGGGCTGCCGTCTATGGGGTCGCACAGAGTCGGACACGACTGAAGCGACTTAGAAGCAGCAATGTGTTAAAACAGAATTGCCATAAGAGAACCTCATGATCTGTGCTTTCCCAACATATGTCAGCTAAAATTTGTCAAACCAATAGATTTTGTTTTATAGATGTACATTTTTACTTTGGATTTTCACTATTAAACACTATCCAAGGGTAAACATTTTGTGTTATGAGATTTACATTGTTTTTCTATAATAGGTACCATGAATTATATTTTTTTCATACTAGTCTTCTAAAGATTGTTGCATAGAGAATACAGTTTAGTTATCTTGAAAATACATAAGACTTTTTGAAACTCAAGAAGGGAATATTGAAATGTTTTATTTTGAAAAAAAAAGTGTTAGTTTCTGATGTACAAAAACACTGACATATGAATATTCTATTTTAGAAAATTATTAGGTCTTTTCTTGTATTTTGCATTCAAATTACAGTAACATGCTTTAAAAACAGTTTCAGGGACAAATTATATGACTTACTGCTGCATTCCTAATAAAACAGAAAAATGACATGTTACAAAGAGCCATAATTATAGGGAGTTTCAGAAGATATATTTGAAAAGGTCTGGTGGATTACTCTTTAAAATGGTCCAGCTGCTGTTGCATTTCCCTTTAATGTTAAGTTGAATGCATTTTTAAGCACAACACATTTTATTACCAAGCATACTGTATTTGATCCAAACAATTCCATGTCTATAATATTACATACTTTGGAACTCTGGAATTTAAAAAAAAAAAAAAAAAAAAACTCTTAACAGCAATCTCTTTCTTTAGACTGTAATTAATTTTATCAGATTTCAAGAACTGTATATTTGATGTGAAAATTTGCCACTCAAGAGTGTGTTTTCATTGTAAAAACTGATAGATTCCCAAGATATTTATTTGATAAGTGAGCTAGTAACCTTTTAAAAAATAACATCAATTTCCTACGTCAAAGACACTGATAGCACATATTAATTCTTGCAATGACTTTATGGAACACATCATATTCATTATATACAAGGAGAATGAGGCTGACAGAACTTGTTCCAAAGGCCATAATTTCAGCAAACACATATTTCTATCTAAAGCTTTCAATAATATTCTGAGTTACACTTTGGAAGTATAACCATGGTCTTTAAGCTGATACAAGTGATTATTACACACAGCATTTAAGATTTTTATTTAGCAGAATATTATCTACCCTAAATAGTAATATGTCTATATCAGTTAGGCAGTACAAGGTTATGCTGTTTAACAAATAATACTCCAAATTTCAGTGGAATTGTTTATTGCTTACTCTTATACAATCAATGTTGGATTGCATATATTTCCTCAGGGCAACTGTCCTCCATTTTTTAACATTCCAGCCTGCTCTATTGTAGTTTTGTTTTCTCTATCATGAATATGCATATTTACACGACACACACACACACACCCACCTAAAGTAAATTCTATAAAGGTCAAGAAAGGGAAATGAAAAGCAAGGACATAAGGGAGATTAACATAAAAAAGATTCAATAAAGGTAAAAAAGACAAAGATCTGTAAAATCAAAAACAATGCACATAAATAACTAGACATCTGATGTATAAATATCAAAGTGTCCTTAAGTTAAACAAGGTATTTTAGATAAATAAGCAATGTAAAAGGTGTTTTTAAAAAGAAACCTACTAACTGATAAAACTATAAAGAGAAGTAAAATCGGTTTGCGGAGGCTCTTGAATAAAGAAGTCTTGAATAACTTCTGAAATATATATACTAGAATACATTTAAGCTTGAAAATTGATTTCAGACAAAATACTTGGACTTTCAGGAGCATATCCCTTGACCTTACTTTTGGCTGAGAAATGCAAGCTTGATAGTCTGTCTGACCCTGTAGGTTCTTCATTCCTGTATAATTAGCACTGAGAATGCAGATCTTCTGCCTTCTTGTGTTACAACTCCTTTTTTCCTTAGATGTAAGCTTGACAGAAAGATATGTGGGCTGTACAATGTGTTGTTCATATTTACAAGTCCATCTCACTCCCATATACATACACATAATAGCCCAACAGTGAAGAAAGAATTCAGAAATTTAAAGTTTTAACTGTCATACTTCCATGACTTACGTTATTCATGCCTTGTCTTGCTGGTTTGATCCTTTCTCTTTTTTTGTATTTAAAAGACTTTGTTTTTAAAATCAAATCAAAAAGGGAATAGTATATAGTGTTGGTTGTAGTATCATTTATCTCCAGTCATTTTATTCACCATAAAATCCACTTACAGTGGAATTTTGCATCAAAGTGTACTCTTGCCTGGAAAATCCCATGGGCAGAGGAGCCTGGTGGGCTGCAGTCCATGGGGTCGCGAAGAATCAGAAACGACTGAGAGACTTCACTTTCACTTTTCACTTTCATGCATTGGAGAAGGAAATGGCAACCCACTCCAGTGTTCTTGCCTGGAGAATCCCAGGGACGTGGGAGCCTGGTGGGCTGCCGTCTATGGGATCGCACACAGTCGGACACGACTGAAGCGACTTAGCAGCAGCAGTAGCAGAATGGCTAAGTAGAGTGAAAACATGCTGTACTCTTATTGAGGTGTATATGTATAAAACTAATAAATGTTAAAACCCCACATTCTCCCCTGCCTGGGTTAAGTACTCTCAATATATGTGACAAGTATTTTGCAAATTTGTCAAAAATATCTGTTAATGGAAGTATATATAATGTGCATGCCTTTAATATTGTATTTCATTTTAAAACATAAATGTCCATACTCCAGTAATGCTGGTTTAGTTCACAGACTGATAAAATGGAAGCATTTATAAAGCATTACTGCTGGATATCAAAGTACAATGATTCCTCTGTAGCTTGTGTACTTATCTGAATTGAAAGCCAAACTAGCTACTGTTTTTCACGAAGCACTATTTTTATCTCAAAGACAGACTGGCAGAAAAGCTATCTTTATTTGAAACAGTATTTTGTGGGCATTTTTTTGATAGTGAACAAAGACTTTGAACTTACCTCTTTAAGAAACCTATCTGATAAATTTTGTTGCCAATGATAAAATTTGAGCTTTCAAATGAAAAGTAGAAATTTGGAAAACTTGTGTTCACTTTTGTAATTCTGACACTACTTAATTTTTAAATACTTTTCTGGTGGACTGGTAATGAAATTAATGTGATACTTAACACTGTAAAATGAAATAGGTCAACATATGAAAGATTACCATAATTCAATAAAACAATAATTTATAAATTTAAAAAGCATTTTGCTGATTTGCCAAGATTTTATTCACAGTTTTCTAAGTAAATAACCATCTCTTTCTAGTTTCATTTCCCTTAACCTGGAATAAGAATGTAAGATATCTTTAAAGCAATATCAGTATAGGTTCCGTCTATATTTTTTCCCAATCTTTTCTGGTTGTCTTGTCCACACCTAATTAATGAATCATGATTTGGTTGTTGTGGTTGTTTAGCAATTAGCAATTATAGTTAACAAAATTCTTTAAGGAGCCAAACTCCTAAAATCCTATGTCTTTATTATGTAAGAATTTTTAATTTTTAAATAATATTATTTATATATTTTTGGCTGTGCTGCGTCTTCACTGCTGTGCAGACTTTTCTCTAGTAGTGTCAAGCAGGGACACTGTGGTGGCTTCTTTTATTGTGGAGCACAGGTTCTAGAGTACAGGCTCAATACTTGCAGTGAACAGGCTTAGTTTCTCTGAGGCATGTGAGTGTTTCCCATATCAGGGATCGAACCCATGTTTCCTATGTTGGCAGGGGGATTCTTTACCACTGAGCCACCAGGGAGGCCTCATGTAAGAACACTTAAATCAACAATATCCTTATTAAGAACATTTCTTTAAGACTGTGTATTTTTTTTAATTTTATTTTTAAACTTTACATAATTGTATTAGTTATGCCAAATATCAAAATGAATCCGCCACAGGTATACATGTGTGATTTTCGTATGGAACTTAATTAGATCTTTTCTCTTCCTGCTTCTTTACCTGGAAGATCCTTCCCTGGGACACCCACTAGGTGCTTCCTCACCTACTGCTGGTCTCTGCTGAAATCTCAGCTCCACAAGAAGCCTTCCTCTCCCAGACTGTCTGAAATATCCCTGCACAACAATGCACATCCCTTATCACAGCTGTTCATTCCCCATAGCACTTACCACCTGACATGTTCTATTTTTACTTGTGTATTTTCTGTTTCTCACCCTAGCCTAGAATGGGTGCTGGTTTATAACTGTTTATTTTTCCCAGTACTGTATCTGAGGGCCCAGCACATCACTGATTCATAGTAGGTGATCAAAAGTATCTGCTGAATTAACACATGAAATAATCTTTAGCCCCTGTTTCTGCTAAGTAGCAGAATAATTAACCTAGATACTTCCAAGTAAAAGTAAGAAATTCAATTTTTTGCTGTTGTTGCTTTGGGTGTTTGTCGATGCACATGGGCTTTCTCTAGTTGTGAGCAAGGGCTACTCTCTAGTTTCAGTGTGTGGGCTTTTCATTGTGGTGGCTTCTCTTGTTGCAGAGTATGGACCCTGGAGCTCAGCTCTTGGGTTCCAGAGCACAGGCTCAGTAGTTGTGTCACACAAACAGTTGCTCCGCGGCATATGGAATCTTCCCAGTCCAGGGATCGAACCTGTGTCCCCTGCGTTGGCAGGCAGATTCTTACCCACTGTGCCACCAAGGGAGTTCTACAAATTCAAAATTGAATAATCATTTCAGACTTGAGCTTAGTCAATTTCATGGATTACTCTCTGTTGTCTGTTACCCCAGGATGGCATCTCAATCCTGGTTGTGCATAAGAAGATGGGCCCACCTGCCACCATGCCACTGAGGGGCTGTGGGCATCTCAGTCTTTACCATTCTGTTCCAGCTTCCACTGAGATGCAACAATCCCACCTGACTCCTGATTCTGTCCTCCTCTGAGATCTGCCATGATTTTTGGTTGATCACAATTGGCAGCCAAGCTCCTCTAGGTCTGCAGACTAATGTTGTTCCATGACTTGAGATTGGAGGTTGAGTGAGAGGTTAGCACAGAAAATTAAAGGAAACTCAGAGGCAGAGGAAAGAGGATGCTTTCTTGGGCCCCATGATGAACAGATGAAGTAAGTTCTCCCTTATCATTTGATACCACACATCAATGCCCAACAGGTCTATGAGGCTGTTCATCCCAGGGTAACTATCATTTTCCGCTTTGGAACTTGGCCTGGGTCCTGTTTCATGAATCCTAAACACCCAATATTCAGTCCTTTCAGTCACATCTCTCCTATCATCCCTTCATCCTCCACCCCATGGACACATACTTCTCGAGTTCTTTCATATCAGTAGAAACTTTAGAAACTGAGGCCTTCAAGTTCTTAGTGTTTAGAATGGAAAGGCCATTATTTTCTTTCAACATATCCTTCACTTTTCAACCTTGGCAAAACTATTTTCTATGCCATGCATTCTAAAAACTTAGAACTCTTGTTTTATCTGCCCAACAACTAGGTCAATGAGTGTACTTTCAGTGAGTGACTTGTCTCCTGGGCAACTACCTGAGAAAAGGGTGGGGAGGATTCATATGTCTAAAAATTTGACCTAATACATGACGTCCATTCAGCTAACACAGGACAACATATACACACATGCATATGCATAAATACACATACATATACACAGATTTTTTTAAAGGTTAGGAAGAAAAGAGAAAGCAGGGGAGGAAAGAAAAATGATATGCAAAAATTGACTTTGCTTGATGCTTGAACTTGAGAATACACCTTAGGTAATAATATATTTATGTTTCAAGTCATAAATTGTAAAGATGATTGAGAATCAGACTCTTAAATTAAGGGCTTTCAATGTGTAACAGGAAAGAAGTATCAAGTCCTGCCACCAGGGATAAACAGATGTGAAGGGAGGGATGTGGTTATGGATTCAGAGTTTATGAAAGAATGTTCACAGTTTTCTCCAGAAGATCTTTAGCTAATAGATAACCTAGGACATTAAGAACAGCCAGAATTTCTTTTAAAAGTTCTAATATACTTGCCTCTCAAAAAACACATTTTCAATTTCAATGCATGGATGTATTTAATCATTACTGAATTTTGAACTTACAGAAAGTTGAAAATTAAACCAAGGATATTTCCATTTCCCAAAGATAAAGCTACATTAATATAGTCACTTTTTTTTTTCTTTTTTTGAAGTTTATGTAAAGTTCTCACTTTACATCACTATGATAATGGTACATATGCAATAATAAATCTTGAAGGTATGGTTCAGTTAATATTATAACATAAGCTTTCCATATTACTACAAGTTCTCCATCATCATTTATTTACTAGATTATACTCAAGATTGAAAATCACAGCATTAATAAGTAAGGGATTTTAAATATATAAATTTCAGTATTATATGCATGAGACTTTTTTCCCAAACATTTTTTAATTAAATTTATTTATTTTAATTAGAGGCTAATTACTTTAGAATATGGTATTGGTTTTGCCATACATCAACATGAATCTGCCACGGGTGTACACATGTTCCCAATCCTGAACCCCCCTCCCACCTCCCTCTCCATACCATCCCTCTGGGTCATCCCAGTGCACCAGTCCCAAGCTTCCTGTATCCTGCATCAAACCTGGACTGGTGATTCGTTTCTTATATGATATTATACATGTTTCAATGCCATTCTCCCAAATCATCCCCCCACCTCCACCCCACAGAGTCCAAAAGATTGTTCAATACATGTGTGGCTCTTTTGCTGTCTCCCATACAGGGTTATCGTTACCATCTTTCTAAATTCCATATATATGTGTTAGTATACTGCATTGATGTTTTTCTTTCTGGCTTACTTCACTCTGTATAATTGGCTCCACTTTCATCCACCTCATTAGAACTGATCCAAATGTATTCTTTTTAATGACTGAGTAATATTCCATTGTGTATATATACCACAGCTTTCTTATCCATTCATCTGCTGATGGACATCTAGGTTGTTTCCATGTCCTGGCTATTATAAACAGTGCTGCAATGAACATTGGGGTACACGTGTCTCTTTCAATTCTGGTTTCCTCAGTGTGCATGCCCAGCAGTGGGATTGCTGGGTCATAAGGCAGTTCTATTTCCAGATTTTTAAGGAATCTCCACACTGTTCTCCATAGTGGCTGTACTAGTTTGCATTCCCACCAACAGTGTAAGAGGGTTCCCTTTTCTCCATATCCTCTCCAGCATTTATTGCTTGTAGACTTTTGGATCATAGCCTTCTGACTGGCATGAAATGGTACCTCATTGTGGTTTTGATTTACATTTCTCTGATAATGAGTGATGTTGAGCATCTTTTCATGTGTTTGTTAGCCATCTGTATGTCTTCTTTGGAGAAATGTCTATTTAGTTCTTTGGCCCATTTTTTGATTGGGTCGTTTATTTTTCTGGAATTGAGCTGTAGGAGTTGCTTGTATATTTTTGACAATAGTTCTTTGTCAGTTGCTTCATTTGCTCTTATTTTCTCCTATTCTAAAGGCTGTCTTTTCACCTTGCTTATAGTTTCTTTTGTTGTGCAGAAGCTTTTAATTTTAATTAGGTCCCATTTGTTTATTTTTGGTTTTATTTCCAATATTCTGGGAGGTGGGTCATAGAGGATCCTGCTGTGATGTATGTCGGAGAGTGTTTTGCCTATGTTCTCCTCTAGGAGTTTTATAGTTTCTGGTCTTACATTGAGATCTTTAATCCATTTTGAGTTTATTTTTGTGTATGGTGTTAGAAAGTCTTCTAGTTTCATTCTTTTACAAGTGGTTGACCAGTTTTCCCAGCACCACTTGTTAAAGAGATTGTCTTTTCTCCATTGTATATTCTTGCCTCCTTTGTCAAAGATAAGGTGTCCATAGGTGTGTGGGTTTATCTCTGGGCTTTCTATTTTGTTCCATTGGTCTATATTTCTGTCTTGTGCCAGTACCATACCGTCTTGATGACTGTGGCTTTGTAGTAGAGCCTGAAGTCAGGCAGGTTGATTCCTCCAGTTCCATTCTTCTTTCTCAAGATTGCTTTGCCTATTCGAGCTTTTTTGTATTTCCATACAAATTGTGAAATTATTTGTTCTAGCTCTGTGAAAAATACCGTTGGTAGCTTGATAGGGATTGCATTGAATCTATAGATTGCTTTGGGTAGTATACTCATTTTCACTATATTGATTCTTCCGATCCATGAACATGGTATATTTCTCCATCTGTTAGTGTCTTCTTTGATTTCTTTCACCAGTGTTTAATAGTTTTCTATATATAGGTCTTTAGTTTCTTTTGGTAGATATATTCCTAAGTATTTTATTATTTTCATTTTTATATCATTCTTTACAAATCTTAAAAAACAGTCTCTCTGGAATATAGTCACATTGCTTACACTGTAAAATTTAAAAGGTTTTAAAGTGTTAAGATTTGCAGCTTAAAATTTAAATCCCATTTGGAGTAGCAGAAGTCACTCATTCATGTCTGACTCTTTGAGACCTTATAGACCATTATATATAGTCAGTGGAATTCTCCAGGACAGAATACTGGAGTGGGAAGCTTTTCCCTTCTCTAGGGGATCTTCCCAACCCGTGGTTCCAACCCAGTTCTCTCACATTGCTGGCAGATTCTTTACCAGCTGAGCCACAAGGGAAACCCAAGAATACTGGAGTGGGTAGCATATCCCTTCTTCGGGGGATCTTCCTGACCCAGGAATCAAACTGGAGTCTCCTGCATTGCAGGCGGATTCTTCACTAGCTGAGCTATCAGGAGTAGCAGAAGACCCCTGATTATACAGAGATATGTATACTTTTTAATATCTCAGTGTAATTCCTTCTGTATATATCCATTCAGCTCCCCCAAATGACAGAGCATTTCCTTCAGAACTTTAGGCTAATTTTCTTTTAAATAAATTGAATAATAATATTCTATCATCCATGAGGAACAAAACAACTTTAAAAATAACTCTTATACGTTTAGTCTTTGCTACAATACTTCATTTGATTCTGAAATGCTTTAGATTTAAAAGTTTACAAACATTTTCCCATCCATCTTCAATGATTTACATCTAAGAACTAGATGTCTCCAGGATCATCAACATAAACTTGATGCAGCATCAATTCTAATGCATAGTCACAAGTCTTATCACAGCACCATTTTATGATGCATGCTTGGATTCCAGACCTTGGCAGAGCAAATTCTAGTCCAGAATAGTGTAATAGAGAGCTATGTCATTGCTTTCTTCTTTCTCTTTTCTGTTAAAATAATTAGATAAATATTTCAGATAATTTATGTTCTCTTGACATAGCACAGGAGATTTATAGCACAGATTAGCTAGTATTGGAATTATTTTCTAAAAATGAACTTATCTTCCTTGTATCAAACCAATTTTGGTAATAAAGAATATTAGCTCATTATTTCTTTTGCATTCCTGTTATAACAATGAAAATTCCTGATGAAGTGGATGGATGCCTCATTTTTATCAGAAAGTAAAGTGCAAATAAATGTAAATGAGAAATACACACTAATGTAGAGTAAAATACTGCTCCACCATCATATGCTCCCTTGAGTAAATTCTGTGGCCTGATAATAAGCACTTACTATGATCCTGAAGTATCTCTTTTTCTGAGAAATTGAGAGCTAGGTCTTTACCCAAGCTGTGTTTTCCTGTGTTTAAAAATGGACCCAACAGGCAGCCTTGCACACTTGGTGGGGTTCTCCCAACTCATCATGAGTGAGAACTCAGTCCTTCTGGAGGCTCAGGGTTGCAATAGCCCTTTCCTCATTGGGAGGGCAGACGGGAATTCAGGCAAACACCGAGTAAATTTAAGGTCAGGGAGAGCAGTCGACTCTATTGAAAGGCTGCTAGAAGTGTAAGAGAGATCCATCCTGGTCTCCCCACTATTCCTGATTCAGTCCCTGGGTTATGGACCAGTTTCTGGCCTCAGACACATGGCTTGGGAGGGAAACGTACATCAGGGCTCATGAGAGCAATGAGTCTATACAGTTTGCTTGGACCTCTCAACTTGGTCCTGGTTTGTGCATCACCAGCTATGGGTCCTCTTCCAGACTTGGTTTGGAGTTTACCTTTCTCTAAAGTACACATTTCCCAAATAGCAATCCAGACACCATATACATGGCTTGAATTGCCATTGCTGACTCTAGGATCCCTTTGGCCAAAGACCACCCGGAAACTAATCCCATCACCATAAAACTGGAGACTGCGAGCCATGAGGCAGAGCTGTTCTCCTGGGTTCCCTTACCCTACAGCTCTCCACCCGGGTGCCCTTTCCCAATAAAATCTCTTGCTTTGTCAGCAAAAAATAAATAAATAAATATAATCCAAGAAGGGACCTTTGTACACATTTTTCATGGCCCCTCCTTCCTTTCTTTCCACTGTTGATTATTCTGTATCTCACTCCATCATTCTTCATCTCTCTCAGGATTCCAGCTATGGACTCAAGGTACTTTGCTGCTCTAAATTAGACTGTGAGTTCATTATGGGTACAGTAATATGCTCACAAAGAAACTTAAGGTGCCAAGAAATCTTCCTAAATTAGACAAGATAAAATTATTACCCAGACTAAACTCACAAGAACAGAGAATTCTTATAAAATCATCTGGCCTTCCTTCAGAGATAATCCTATCAGATAATCTATAGAAACTGTTTCCTTAAGCAATTCCCACTCTGTGTGGAGAGTTCAGGTAAATCTTCAATCTCTCAAGATGGCATGAGGCATGGTACCTTATGGTTACAGAGAAGAAACGTGTTCCTTAGATCCATGTGGCAGCTTTGGGATCCCTCCTGGAATTTGCCATCCACTAGCTGCCAAGAAGGCTCCCTAGACTGGTGATGACTGACCTGAGGGGTGACTGGCCTTTCCCCAGGCAGGAAGCTGCTGCTATCAACTATGGAGTAACTTGTAATTTAAGGCCTGTGGTCTCTCATAGAGACAATGTTGCTTAGTCCTCCCCAGTGGTTTATCCCCACTTCCAGAATGCTGTTACGAACTAGATAGTTTCAACACCACAGCCTAATGATGGTTTTAAGGAAGGTACAGAACCTGTTGTTCAATTCCTGTCAGAAAAAAAAAAAGAAAAATCACAAGAATGCCAAAACACAAAGCTATAAATCATAGAAGATTGTACTTAGCATTCAGGTAAGAATAGACCAAAAAAAAAAAAAAAAAAAGCTAAATTCAGCATGTTATTTATTCATCTGAGAAATTACTTTTGAGATAACTCTTCTAGGCAGGCCAAATCAGTTCAAAATTAAAAAATCATAAAAGCTTTACTAAAGCAATTTTATAAAATGTGAAGACAGTTCAATATCTCTATGCTTTAGGCCATTCCAAATAGTTTTCAATGTTTTATCATGGAAAATATTGGGATATAAATCAAGCATTTATATAATAATTTGAAGAAATGCAAAATACTTTTGATCAAAATATCACTGTTCCATCCACAGAAAGTCCCTATTATTTTCATGAAAATTTGAATAAAATGAGTAATCAAATGAGGGAACAAAACATTTCAGTATCTTCAATTTTTCCACAAAGTGTCAACTTTGCTTCCTCAATTGCAGAACTTTCACACTTTATGTGATAGCCAGAGATTTCAACTTTGTTGCCTACCATCAAGTTCCTTCCAAAGGTCCATCTAGAGTTTAGATATGAGAAATTTTAACCTTTTAATTCTTTTAGATTCTTTGCAAATCACCAGAGGGAAATCTATTTTTTTCATTCATAGTGGTAATGTTCTGAATTAACCATATGAACTTCATTTTGTTGAGAATCAGCATAGAAAAGACATATGAAAATTGTCTGCCTCTTTCCTAAATTTCTATTGAAGACTTTTACTTATAGCTATTGCAAAATTCTCCATATATAAATGTCTGCCTAAAAACTTCCTCTGAATATATTTTCTTTACTCTTTTTTTGAAGACTAATTTTTAGAGCAGTTTAAGGTTTACTGAGAATTGAGTGGGAAGTACAGAAATTTCCCATTTATTCCCTGCCCTTATGTGAGCATCCTCAGCCACTCTCAGCCACCCTCAGCATCTTGTATACCAGAGGGTACATTTGTTATAAATGATGAACCTACACTGGTTCATCACAATCACTCAAAGTCTTTAGATTACATTACGGTTCTTTCTTGGTGCTGCACATTCAGTGGGTATGGACAAATGTAACCGAATGTGTATCCATCATCATGGTATCATGCAGTGTATTTCACTGCACTCAAAATCCTCTGGACTCTATTTATCCCTTCACACTCCTAACCCTGACAACCACAGATTTTTTTTTTTTTTTTTTACTTTCATCATAGGTCTGCTTTTTCCATAATGTCAAGTATTTGGAGCTTCCCTCCCTCAGTCATAGGCATTTAAGTTTCCTCCATGGCTTGACAGCTTGTTCTTTTCAGCACTGGATAATGTCCCATTGTCTGGATGGGCCAGTTTATTATTTATCCAGTCACCTACAGAAAGCCATCTTGGTTGCTTCCAAGTTTGGGGAATTGTGAATAAAGCTGCTATAAACATCCATGTGCAGGGTTATGTGGGGATGTAATTTTTCAGCTCTTTTGAGTAAGTACGAAGCAGCATGATTGCAGATCATACAGTAAAAGAATGTTGGGTTTTGTAAGAAAGCACCAAACTATTAATGAAAGTGGCTGCATCTAACTCCTTGAAGAGAAATTATTGCCTGGAAGATGCTTTAAGGCCCTTATGTGTTCTCTCTAACCCCACTTCCCCTCCTTGTTTTGACCCATGAGCAGTCATGGAGTACACTATGCACATGTGTCCTGTGATTTTTTGATGACCTTACAGGTAAAAAGGAGTTTTGGGAACTAACATTCATTAAAATTTATATTCAAAACTATAGCTTTCTGTAAATCATTGAGTCCAACTATAAAGTATTTTACACTGAATATCATGTTTTAATGAATATCATAATTACTTTCAACGGTATCTTTAGTTAAAATATCAAATCTCTCTCTTTAAAAACTTTTACTGGAGTGTATCTGATTTACAATGTTGTGTTAGTTTCAGGTGTTTGAGAAAGTTATTTAGTTATATATATGTATGTATGGATGTGAGAGTTGGACTGTGAAGAAAGCTGAGTGTTGAAGAATTGATGCTTTTGAACTGTGGTGTTCAGTCCATTCTGAAGGAGATCAGCCCTGGGATTTCTTTGGAAGAAATGATGCTAAAGCTGAAACTCCATTACTTTGGCCACCTAATGAGAAGAGTTGATTCATTGGAAAAGACTCTGATGCTGGGAGGGATTGGGGGCATGAGCAGAAGGGGACGACCGAGGATGAGATGGCTGGATGGCATCGCTGACTCGATGGACGTGAGTCTGGGTGAACTCCGGGAGTTGGTGATGGACAGGGAGGCCTGGCATGCTGCGATTCACGGGGTCGCATAACAGTCGGACACGACTGAGCGACTGAACCGAACTGAACTTAACTGACGCATGTACATATATTCATTCTTTTTTAGATTCATTTTTATATAGATTATCACAAAATATTGAGTAGTGCTTGCTGTGCTATACATTACGTCCCTGTTGGTTACCTATTGTATATATAGTAGTGTGTATATGTTAATGCCAAACTCCTTATTTATCCCTCTTCCCCCACATGTTGCCTCTTTGGTAGCCATAAGCTTTTTTTTCTGGTATTTGTAAGTCTGTTTCAATTTTATAAGTAGTTCATTTTTATATCATTTTACATCATGTAGGAGTGATATCATATATTTCTTTGACTTATTTCAAGTTTTCCTAACACCATTTATTGAAGAGACTGCCTTCTCCCTATTGTATTAATATATTCTTGTTTCCTTCATTGTAGATTAGTTGACTATATAAGTATGAGTTTATTTCTGAGCTCTCTATTATGTTCCACTGATCTACTGGTCTGTTTTCTTATCAACACCACACTGTCTCAATTACTGTCAGTTTGTAGTGTAGATTGCAATCAGGTAGCATGACACCTCCAGTTTTGTTTTTTTCCTCAAGATTGTATTGGCTACTAGTCGTCTTTTGTGGATCCATACAAATTATAGAATTATCTCTTCTACATCTGTGAAAATTGCTTTGGGTATCTTAATTGGGATTGCACTGAATCTGTATATTGCATTGGATAGCATGGATATTTTAATAATATTAATTCTTCCAATCCATGAGTGTGGTGTATCTTTCCATTTATTTGTGTTGTTGCCAATATTTTTCATAATGTCTTATAGTTTTCAGGGAATAAGTCTTTTATTTCCTTGGTTAATTTGACTCCTAGAAACTTTATTCTTTTTTATTCTATTGTAAATTGGATTATTATTAAAATTATCTTTCTAATAGTTTGCTATTAGTTTACAGAAACACAAGAGATTTCTATATATTACTTCTGTATTCTGCAGCTTCACTGAATTCAATTATTAGTTATACTAGTTTTTTTTAGCAGAGTCTTTAGAGTTTTCCATATATAACATGATGTAATCTGCAAATAATCAGAGTCTATTTCTTCACTTGCAATTTGAAGTCCTTTTGTTTTTCTTGTCTGATTTCTGTGGCTAGGATTTCCAATATGTGTTGAATGTAAGTGGAGAGTGTGGACATCCTTGGCTTGTCCCAATCTTAAAGTAAATACTTTCAGTCATTCACTATTGATCTGCTTGGATTTTCAATATCTTCCTGATTTGACTGTGGAAGGTATGTTTCTAGGAGCTTATCTATTTCTTCTAAGCTGTCCAATTTTTTGGCCTATCATTGTTTGTAGCAGACTCATGATTCATTATAGTTCATCATTATATTCATATATATATTATTCCTTAAAAAATAATGCTTTAGGCAAAATATTTCTAAAATTGTGTTACATATTTTAAAATAAAAAAGCATATATTCTCAAATCAGACTCGCTGATTTGGAAGGAAAATTTAATCCCTTTCTTGTCCATATCCTTGGACAAGTCATGTACAGTCTCTGAGTTTTAGTTACCTCATCTATGAAATGGGAATAATTAAATAACCACCCACCTCAGAGTTATTATAGTAATTAATTTAGCTTATATGGGTGGGTAGAAAATAGCAGCTCCAGTACTCTTGCCTGGAAAATCCCATGGATGGAGGAGCCTGGTGGGCTGCGGTCCATGGGGTTGCTACGAGTCAGTCGCGACTGAGCAACTTCACTTTCACGCAATGGAGAAGGAAATGGCAACCCACTCCAGTGTTCTTGCCTGGAGAATCCCAGGGATGGCAGAGCCTGGTGGTCTGCTGTCTATGGGGTCCCACAGAGTCGGACACGGACTGAAGCGACTTAGCAGCAGCAGCAGCAGAAAATAGCAAGCACTCAACATGTTAGTGGTTACATTTTTTTTTTTAATTACCCAAACCCACAGGCGGGGGGTGGGGGTGGCGTGGGGGAAACAGTTTCAGTATAATGGGAAGACATTAATGACAAAGTACATTTGTATTTTTGCTTTTAACAACTGTATGGCTTTTTATGTTATCATATACTTGATAGAGAGTTAGAGAATGGCAGGTACCTTAGAAAGGCTGTAGTGATTGCATCTTGACAGAAGAAAAGAGGCAATGTTATTAGTAACCAGATAAGGAAGATTTAACGTGGTATCCTAAGAAGTTTGGGATTTTGAACTTGGAGAGATCAAGTCACAGACTTGAAGAAAAATAATAAAATAATTACATTTACATTTTGGAAATATCAGACCATTGCCAATGAAGGTCATGCAATATAGAATAATATTCAGCATAGCAAGACAACAGGCAGAAATCATTTAGAATGGTATCTTAAATATTAAAGATATTAAAAGAAATCACATTGTGAATGTCTCCCCTCAAGGATTGTTACTCACTTACAGTCAACAAGATTTTCTCCAGGTGGTAAAACATCCAAACACTCTTTGACCATCTACAGAGTTTGGACAGCAACCTCTAAAGTGCTCTCAGAACCAATTGATAGAGATTAGAAACAAGTGTCTCACTAAATATTACATTCTAATTGCATACATGACTAGGAAAGATGGGCAAAAATGTTCATTCACATTGAGCTTTTTAAATAGATTCATATGATTTCTACAGTTTCTCCTGCCATCACCAATTTTAAGTAGCTCTTTATTTCATGTCCTTTGCTCACATAAACAAATTCTGTACACAACAGACACCTGGCTGCATTCAGGAATGAAGGCAATCTTTACTCAATGAATTTTTAAATAACCTATGAAAACTGCTATTTTTTCCACCCTAGTTCAGGTTATGCAATGACTCAGTCACACATCTGCTCTCTCAAGGCTACAAGGATACATTATGTTCTTCATTTAAGCTTGTTCTTGAGATGAATGTTTGACTTTTGAATTGTTGGAAGTGAATTTGTACAAGGCTTCCATGGCTCAACTACTGAAGAGACAAACATCCATTCTGCAGCCAAAATGTTTTCTCAACTCATTTCAGGGAAATTCTGACTCAGTGTAGAAGCTGTAAATTATCTCTCACCTGGCAAGAAATAACGGCTTCCCAAATGCCGTGTAATCTCAGCTCAGGTAAAAATAGACACTAGTACTCATGAAATTGTCTCCTTGTTGGGGACAATAAGTTTGCTAAACCACTCAGAACTTAATGCAATAAAAAATTAATTTCTCCATGTATTGATCACTCTTAAAAGTCATACATCTTTCAAAGAATTCTAAACCTAAAAAGAAAACATAACACTAACTTACATTTATTTCTTTACAGTTTCAAAGCATGTAGTATTTTATTGTAGGTATTCAAATATATCTCATTTTCCAGAACCTAAGGCTTTGAAGAATTAAATATGCTTTGTACAAGTAAATAAATTTAGTGCAACAAGTCTTCTAATTTCTGGTGATAAAAACCAAAATAAAATTTAGTAAAATTCATTGTGTGATTTTTCACTATACTTGAATTTTATAGCTACATCTTTAGTAAGTAATTGATTGATTCATTACACAAATGTTTACTAAAAACTTAGACCTGTGATAGTCGGTGGGGGAAATGTAGAGAAATATAAAACTGTCCCAATTCTCAAAAAGGTAGCTAATCCATAGTGTGTTTAACAGAAAAGAGAGGTATGTGTGTGTTTGCATGTGTGTACATGTGCAATGTGTTTAATCTTACTAAAATCTAGTGAAGAAAATAAACTATATCAAATACCTTTATCTTTCAAACTTCCTAATGAATGCAAAACTTCATAATATTTGGCCTTTCGAAAGGTGGTAGTTGCAAGCTGCTTAAACACATTCTCACATGCCAATTTTTACTTTTTTCTCTGGAGATTTTAAGGTAAACAAATTTTTAAAAAATTATCTAAAAAGTACTATAATATAGTCAATAAATATATAGGAAAAATCAGTTGTCATCTAAAGAAATGCTTCTTTCTTCTATAAAGTGTTTAATGTTCATACTCAATGCATAATTACAGATGAATTAACTTACATTTTCCTTTCTAAGTAAACCACTATGTCTCCCAGGAGAGTTTTGTGAGCAAGTTAATAATTTGTGCTTTTAGCAAACAGATCACCATCTGGTACAGTTTTATAACTTCAACACTGTTGAATTGCTCTTTTAAAATTATGTTTTCCTTTGTAGCCACTGTGTGCCCTGGGACATTCACTAAATAGTATTTTTAAGCAGTTTTTTCCATTTCCACACTGTTTGACACATAGTATTCTTAGTATTTGTTCTCAGCAAAGGCAACTTACTTAGAAATGCTCTTCAATTCAGCATCAACCCTCTATGTGCCTCATTTGTAAGGCACTTCCTTTGGTAATGCAACCAATGTGTATTCATATGATTCATTTTTTAAATTTCACCTATAAATTACTACCCATCTGCTACTTATCTGCACAGGGGGAAATCAGATACATATAAAAGAACTAGTAAATAGCTTTAAGTCTGGGACTGCAGTATGATTGATTTTAGTACTTAATACAATGATTTCCCAATCCCCGTGTGCTAACTGATAATTGTTGCTCAACATTTTTAATATACCAGGAGTTTGTGAGAAAATCAGAAAATTTAATAGTTGGCTGGACCTGGTTTTGAAAAGAGGACCAAAATAATTCTTTCTACCCTATTCTTATTAAATATGGGTATTCAGCAGCAGCTATTTTGGCCACATGAATCTCTTGGTTAGTGTTTTATTTTTTATAATTTTTTAAAAATTTCAGTGGTAAAGAATCTGCCTGCCAAGCAGGAGGCACAGGTTTGATCCTTGTGTTGAGAAGATCCCCTGAAGGAAATGGCAGTTCACTCCAGTATTCTTGCCTGAGAAATCCCATAGACAGAGGAGTCTGCTAGGCTACAGTCCATGGGATCCCAGAGTTGGACACAACTTAGCAGTTACACAACAGCATAGCTGATTTACAATACTGTGTTAGTTTTAGGTATACAGCAAAGTGATTCAGTTATACACATACATCTATCTATTTTTCAATTCTTTTCCCATTTAGGTTATTAAAGAATATTGAGCAGTGTTCCTGTGTTATAGGGTAGTCTTTGTTGGTTATCTATTTTAAACATAGCAGTGTATATATGTTAATCTCAAACTCCCAATCTATCCCTCCCTTCCCTTCCCTCCTATTAACCATAACTTCATTTTCTAAGTCCGTGAATCTGTTTTGGTTTGTAAACAAGCTCATTTGCATCAACTTTTTCAAGCTTCTGCATATAAGTGATATCATAGGATATTTGTCTTTATCTGTCTGACTTACTTCACTTTAGTTTGGTAATCTCCAGGTCCACACATGTTGCTGCAAATGACATTATTTCATTATTTTTAATGGCTGAGTAATAACAGATATTTCTCCAAAGAAGACATACAGATAGCCAAGAGGCATATGAAAAGATATCCAACAGAGGCAATTATCAGAGAAATGTAAATCAAAACTACAATGAGATATCATCTTGTACCAGTCAAAATGGCCATCATCAAATATCTACAATCAAAAAATAATGGAGATGGTATGGAGAAAAGGGAAACCTCCTCCTACACAATTTGTGGGAATGTAAATTTGGGCACTATGGAGAA
This sequence comes from Bos taurus, assembly GCF_002263795.3. Classification (NCBI taxonomy): domain Eukaryota; kingdom Metazoa; phylum Chordata; class Mammalia; order Artiodactyla; family Bovidae; genus Bos; species Bos taurus. Next base: position 42,767,720 of record NC_037344.1, on the reverse strand, counting down.
CATTATGGAGATTCCTCAAAAAACTAAAAATAGAGTTAACCATATGATCCTGTAATTCCACTCTTGGGCATATATCTGGAGAAAAACTTGATTTAAAAGGATGTGTATGCTCCAATGTTCATTGCAGTACTATTTACAATAGCAGGGGAATGGAAGTAATCTAAATATCTATCAAAAGATAAATGGGTACAGAAGATGTGGTTAGTGTTTTTTGACATGGCAGCCAAGCAGTTAGCATCCACACTTCTTTTCACATTAGCATTTCATTTGTGTAAAATGAGGTAAGAGACATACTTACTAGTAGGTGCAAAAATACGATGTATGGATACCAGTAGATTCCTTTTATTCTTTCTCTAGAAGAAAGAAACAGGCAGGATGGAAGTTGATGCTAATAACAGTTGTGAGAAAGGAAAAGAGAGGAGTTGGGAAAGATATGGCTGAGTCAGAGAGGAGTAGCCGTGCTCTGGTGTCAGAGCCCAGGGGAATGTTCCAGTCATCCCCAGAATAAGTGCACTTCTTCTGTGATCTCATTCTGAACAGACTAGCCCCATCCTTGACATGCCTGTTAAATTTTATTTATTGAATATCACTGAAAAGTAGAAATCAATGAGCATACTTTTTTAAAGACTTAAGAAAGCAATTCATAGAGCAAAATTTTCTGCCATGAATTGGATGAAAACTTTGTTGAAAACCACATTGAATAGTCCAAAAATTACTCTCCTGTGTTTTGATTCCAAAACCATAGATCTGGCTGACCTAGACTGACCCAGTTATATTTTTCCTGGCCATCTCTTCAAATACTACTACGGCCTTCTGTTAGGGCTAGTTCCAAAAATATTGCCTTTCTCCTCACCCACACATCTCACTTTTCTTTCATTCCCAAGTGCTGCTGTAAGGTTGGAGATTGCCAGTTATAAAACTAAGAAGATCCTGGCATCGTAAAATGATTATCTCTGATTCTTTGAAAAACAACTACCAATATAAGACTTGGTCAGCCAGATTTTCAAATTCAAAAACATCTAGTATTCGACTGCCTTCTCAATGTGTTCTCATCTTCCACTGTTCTGCCACTTCCTTTTCAATTTAGCATGTATTAAGAGACTTTTTGAAATTCAAGAGATGTTACAAACATATTCACATGTAAAGCACATCACTTTCAGATGGTGACATCAAATCAAAACATGTCTATAGATAGATAACAGTCAAGCTTATGAACAAAATTGCTCCTGGCTTCCCTTATAATTTCAGTAACATAACACAGTTCCCCCACTTAATTACCCCCTGACTGTTTCTTGTAAATCATTAATATTGACCCAAGCTGTTTGTTGTAGTCCTAAAGGGAAAGGAGTCTTAGGACCCCACAGGATCCAACCACAGTCTCGGGAAGGTAATGGGTTTCACTAAGTGCCTTTTGAGTGACAGTTTATTGCTATAATACAGTTATATATGAATCACTGAAATTGCTTCCTAGCACAAAGCAAGTGTCCACTGGTTCCCACTTCTCATTAAAGACCAAGACGCTATTGCAGCGATGGTATGTAATTTCCCTATGGTTTGCAGGAAGTCCAGGCCCCAGAGACTTACAGTCTGATGATGACCCCTAACACCAAGCAAGACTTCTGTTTCAGAGGCTCTACAATTTGGATTACCTAGATCCCATGAAAAATAGTCCCTTTTGCTGTCTCAAATACAGGGTTATCGTTAACGATTTTTCTAAATTCCATATATATGCTAACATATATATATATGTTAGTATACTGTATTAGTGTTTTTCTTTCTGGCTTACTTCACTCTATATAATAGACACAGATGTATAGAACAGTCTTTTGGACTCTGTGGGAGAGGGCGAGGGTGGGATATTTGGGAGAATGGCACTGAAACATGTATAATATCATATGTGAAACGAATCGCCAGTCCAGATTGATGCATGATACAGGATGCTTGGGGCTGGTGCACTGGGATGACCCAGAGGGATGATATGGGGAGGGAGGTGGGAGGGGGGTTCAGGATGGGGAACACATGTACACCTGTGGCGGATTCATGTTGATGTATGGCAAAACCAATAAATATTGTAAAGTAATTAGCCTCCAATTAAAATAAATAAATTTATATTAAAAAAAGAAAAATAGTCCCTTTTATGGACTAAGAAGACTTGCTTTGGTTCACATATACTTAAATGCACACTGAGTCTATATGTTAATAAAAGACTTAATAAACTTTCAAGTGAGAGGGGCATTAAATTGCAATAATACAGAGCACCTCAAACCTAAACTTAGTTGCCCCTCCTCCAAAAAATTCCAGGCACTGTTACCCCTAGGGATCTTCTGTGCTTCATCACTGTACATGCCCTCAGTCATCTTTTATGATCCCACCTCTTGCCTTCCATCTCTCCTGCTCCTTTATTCTCTACTGAATTATCCCTAGAACTACTACTTTTTACTATTCTACTATGAACTGAACTTAAGCTATCCAAGCATCAACTCAGAAAGTAAATTCTAGCTCCTTGGCTACACAAAGGCTTTGAACAGCCCCTCTTAGGATAGCTTTCAATAGCAATTTATTTTTTTCTTCTATTCCAGAATTCTCTTCATTGTCAATAAATCTAAATGCTAGGAATCATGTAAAGAAAATGTTAAACAACATTTATTAATGTTGTAAGAGATGATACTGATTTTAAGAATATCCTTAAAAGCTAGAAGTAGAGCGTCACAAATTCAGAGGAGAAATCATAGATGGTGTACAGACCTCAAGAATAAGTTCATAATAAAGAAATTTACTTGGAGAGGCAAAGGTCTTCCTGGGTACCTTTTGCTATAAGAGAAGGGGCACGAGAACAAACATTACTACAGCATCCACCACATGAGACACAAAGTCACCGCTAAGAATAAGGAAGTCTCAAGGAGTCTGCAGAAGATCTGTGAATCTGAGCAGAGCTGGAAGTCAAGCAAATCAGGTCTCATTTAAAAGTAGAGATGATATGAGATGCATGACTTTCAATAAGATGTATGATTTTCTTAGCCAACAATTCCTTAGTGAGTAGTTACTGAGTTACCGGTTCTAAAAGATGATTGCTTTCAACAAGCTATTTTATCTAGATGTGCCTTGCTTCTATACACAAAAGAGTTGACACAAGTCATGAAAAAACAGAAAATATTAGAGCCAAGAAATTTCAGCCAGATGAAATCAGTGTTACCAGAAGTAAGTATTATATAGGAGCACAGGTTAAATGATGCTACAAAAATAAAATATCAATATTACATTGTTTTTAGTCTCTTTGATAGACAAGTTATGAGAACAGGGTATTAGTTGCTCATTTGTGTCCAACTCTTTCTGACCCCATGAACTGTAACTTGCCAGGCTCCTCTGTCCATGGAATTCTCCAAGCAAGAGTACTAGAGTGGGTAGCCATTCTCTTCTCCAGGGGAACTTCTGACCCAGGGATTGAACCCATGTCTCCTGCATTGCAGATGCATTCTTTGCTATCTGAGCCTCCAGGGAAGACTAATGGGCTGGGGAACCAGTAACAATTTAGACTATAATTCTGCCACATAGCAGAATCATCAAATCCACAATTCCTTGAATGCTATAAAGTTCTGATACACATTTCTAAGCTGTTTTTACAGAAAGCACCCACCCACCAGATGAAAACTGCTGATCACAAGAACAAGACCCTAAACTGGTTGAAACCAGAAGGTTGATGATACTTGAAACTTAACCTTGATGCCAACCAATCTGAGAATTGTGCGTGAGCTGATCACACCCCCTACAGCCCCCTCCCTCACACTGTCTTTGAAATCCCTTCCCTGAAGCCATTGGAGACTTTGGGGTTTGAGCATAGATTGCCTATTCTGCTTGCTTGGACCCCTGCTTGGCATCACCACCAAGAGGTATCTGAATAAGGTGGAAACGGAAGAGTCCAGGCACTGAAGAGGCTTTGACTTGTGTCAAGAAAATTACAAGGAGAAATGCTTAGTGTTGGTGGACTCTCCAAGTGCTCATGGGAGAGTCCATTGTTAAAATGTGCCACAATCACAAACTTGGAACTAGCAAATAGGTATGAAATGGCAGAACAAAAAATGAAAGACTGATCTTGGACTGCTTTTCCACTTCCAAAGAGAGCCATTGATGGGCTGAGATGAGATGGCCAGGAGGAGGAGAAAATTTTAAATTGAATTTGGAATTTTGTCAAATTAATTAAAGAAATGAAGGTCCTTTGAGGACTAAAGAAACAGAAGATTATCTAAAAAAAAAAAAAAAGTAAACAAACCAAACTAACTGCCAACCATTTAGTACAGGGAAGGGAAAAACCAACATGAAAATCAGTTTACAGGAGAAGACGTGAAAAATTAAAATTGTTTTAAAATTGAATCCTATGAATCATTTTCTTTCAGTGTTCATAGTATGTATTCAAGGTGCATAAGTAACTAAATCATTAAATGTACACATTAGCATTAATGTGAGCCAATCTAAAGCACTGGAACAAGCTATGAAATATATGAAAGGTGAAATAAACGCTCAGTTTGTAAGTACAGAGATAAAACAAAGGTGCTGATTCTTTTTTTCTTAAATAGCTTTAGTTCTTACAAAGTAAAGCATATTTCAAAGGCAAAAATGCATTTGGTATTTCACCCTTGCTTTTATGTTAATGCAGTAAAGCATTTTAATAAAACGATGGAAGGAAATATCTGACATCCAGGTGTTTATTTTCTTAAAGGTTAGACATTTGCCACATTTAGACTCACACAACCTCCATGGCGATGAGAGAGACCTGGGTTTGACTTGAGAGACCCAGAACCCTCTGAAGATGAGGAGAGGTCAGCTCAATTCTGAGATGCGAAGCGTGAAGGGCACCCTCCTCCAGCATGTGACTACCCAGAGCTTGGCCGAATGCAGAAGTGTGCCAATCAGCCATTCGACTTGTGTCAGAGTGGACCTGAACAAACAAAACTGCTTTTTCATAATTGTTCATATATAAAATTATCTGCCCCATGGTCTACACAAGGTCTATATTCTTTCATTATATAAATCAAGAATTTGGAAGCTTATTAAATCAGGTGCTTACTGCAATAAGGTATTCTAAAGAAATAACATAGCTTCACCATATGAAAATGCAGCAAGAGATTCTTTAAACTGTCTTTTACAGATATATAAACAAAACAAAACTGTGCCCTTTAGAAACTCATATTACAAGAGTTATGCTGGTAAAGAAATAAAAGTCTACTCATTTCTAAGGCATTTTTGTTCACAGGTATTGTATTATGGGAAATAGATGGGGAAACAGTGGAAACAGTGTCAGACTTTATTTTTTGGGCTCCAAAATCACTGCAGATGGTGACTGCAGCCATGAAATTAAAAGACACTTACTCCTTGGAAGGAAAGTTATGACCAACCTAGATAGCATATTCAAAAGCAGAGACATTACTTTGCCAACAAATGTCCGTCTAGTCAAGGCTATGGTTTTTCCAGTGGTTATGTGTGGATGTGAAAGTTGGACTGTGAAGAAAGCTGAGTACTAAATTATTGATGCTTTTGAACTGTGGTGTTGGAGAAGACTCTTGAGAGTCCCTTGGACTGCAAGGAGATTCAGCCAGTCCACTCTAAAGGAGCTCAGCCCTTGGGTGTTCTTTGGAAAGACTGATGCTAAAGCTGAAACTCCAGTACTTTGGCCACCTCATGCGAAGAGTTGACTCATTGGAAGACTCTGATGGTGGGAGGGATTGGGGGCAGGAGGAAAAGGGGACGACAGAGGATAAGATGGCTGGATGGTATCACCGACTCGATGGACGTGAGTTTAAGTGAACTCCGGGAGCTGGTGATGGACAGGGAGGCCTGGCGTGCTGTGATTCATGAGGTCGCAAAGAGTCAGACACGACTGAGCGACTGAACTGATCTGGTTGTATGATTGTTATCAAATAGCAAGTCCATGTGCCTGGAACACAGTGAGATCAATCAATACTAAAACTTTACAGTTTGGAACAGAGAAAGATTTGTTACAGGTTCATACAAGGAGATGGGTGGCTCATGCCCTAAGAACCCCAAAATTACTGAAAACTTTCAGCAAGTCCCTTTAAAATTAAAAGGTGAGAGATGGGCATGGTTAGTTTTTGCAGACTTCTTGAGTTCAGATCCTTTGTTCTAGAGGTCAGGTCATGGTGAGATAACAATGTTCCAGTAAATCTCTATCAGACAAATGTTTTTTTCTGTCCTGACAAGAAAGGGCAACATCCCAAGACACAACTTTGACCCTCCAAGGTCCCAGACCTTTAAGAGGAGACAGATTTCAGTTGGCAGTTCCTACATGGCCAGGTTCCCACACCCTCCCCAGCTGTCATCCCTGAGGAAGCTAGGCATCCAACCAAACTGGCCCTAAGTCTCCTCAGTCTGCCCAAATAGGAAGATCACATCTCATAGACTGTAACCCAGACAGATGGCTACTGCTATTAGGTCACAGAGACACAGATAGGGGAGAGGTTCACTGCTCCTCAAGGCCTGGGCCAAGGCTAGTGGAGGGCTTAGTGAGCCTTAGTGAGGGCTCTGGAGCCCTGCACAGCATAGTCTCCAGTCTGTTCCCTGGGCCCTCCAGCTCACCCACTGGTCCAATGCTGGGTGAGCTGGAGGGCTTCCAGAAGAAGGCCTAAATTTGCATTTTACCTCACCCTCTACCTGCCAATCACCACACCACTGACTCTTGACTGAATTACTTCCCCATTGTTCCCTCATTGACAGTTATTTGTGGGCAGAGCTCACTGCAGCACTGACCAATAGCTGAGCGGAACAACTAACATCACTCACTGACAGTTGGTTGCTTGTGAGTGGGGCCCACTGAGGCACTGATCACTGGCTGAGCAAGACCTGTTGCCTAGTAACAGGGTGCAGACCAATAAGGCATATTGCTGAGTGCTGAGGGCTGTTCTCTTCCTGCTTTGTTGCATTATTTCATACAGTATACAAGTTTACATATGTAGAAACTTAACAAAAATAGAAATTGCTGGAGTATTGAAAAAAATATTAATATAGCCTCATAATCAAAATTAGTGTAGTTCCTTTTTTTAAAAACCTTTGTTTACATACAGCTCAGTTTGCCTATGTTTGAAAGTAAAAATACTGATGACAATTTAGTGTCACAAGAAAATATGAAATTAGAATCATTAATTTGTGGATTTATGTGCAATATCTGAAAGTTCACAAGTTCTACTATTATAAATATGCATCAAAATTCCAATTAAGAACAGTTCAAATAATAGACTGATCAACCAAAACTAAACCAAGATTTACTTATACTGAAAAGGAAAGTAAAATGCTAGCCACCTCCTCTCCAAGACAAGGCTCCTGATGCTGAGAACATGGAGAGGCCAACCGCCTGCATCCTTGGCACATGTGTACAGACGACATCCTGTGGCCAGGGGGCATGCGCCAGGAGTCAGTACCTTGCGTTCCTGGGAAGTTCTGTAAGCAGATCGACTTTGCTTCATACATACATTCCAAACTGTTAATACTCTTGTTCTCTAGCAGCAACTCGTTTATTTCTATACTAATAAATAACCCTTGTTCATGTTTTAGAAAAGAAAATACAAAATTGTGTTTTACATATCAGCAGGGGGAACCTGGCTATGTTTGTTAGAAGTCAGTATTCAAAATGCGGTTTAATTATTCAATTTCAATGTACTGTATCCAATATGAGAGAGAGAGGTGTGGATCCTGTGAGTAGCAGTGGATTCGATTGTACAAGGCCTTCTCGTGAAGCTTGTTCTTACATGTCCAGGTAAGGATCCCATAAACGCCGCTGTTATGAATAAAATCTGCATGCAATTTTGTCTTCTAACAACCTTGGTCCTCTTGAAAATGTAGTGAAAATCTCCATGGTTCAGGTAAGGAGTAGAATTATTAAGGTCTGAAACAAAACCATGATATGCAAGGGTTTAAAAGATATGCCAAAATGTACTTTGAAATGAATTAATCACTTTTTAAAATTTAAATTTAGATGTAAACTGTTTTGAAAAAGACACTGGGCAGGTTACAAACTGAAGCTATCACATAGAAGTTTAAAAGATAAATAATTCACATTTCTGTCTGTCATATCCAAGTTATTTCCATGTTTTAATATTTTAGGTCTTTGCCCATAAGTATACATAACTTGCTGATATCTTGTTTCTTCCACTGATATCACTTAAAAAATATTTATTTATCCTATTCATTCACTCAACAGACTAGATTACACTGTGGTAACATTCAACTACAAATTGTCAGCATTTAATAACCAGGTTTACTTCTCACACATTCTGTGCCTACTGTGGGCTCCAGGCTTTCCTTGGATAAGTCGGCTGAGGAGGTCCCAGGGAGGACTCACATGCAGGTTTAGGGTTTCTGCCTAAAAGGGAAGCTGTGCCCATATCCACCCCCATCTGCCTGGACAGGTTCTATTCAATCTCAGGGTTGCAAGGAAGCACGAGTCTGCCATGGTCCTGAACAGAAGGAATGTGGTTTTTCAACAGACTGTCTCACCTATTTCTGGACACTGGATTTGTTTTCAATCTTTCTATAATTTTAAGTTTTGCTACAGTGCAGCTCCTCAGAATACATTTTTTCCTGTTGTTATTTCTTTAGCACAAATTACCAAGAGAGCAATTACGGGGTCAAGACTATGAATATTATAATGACCCAATACACAGGAGTGTTGCTTTTCATCATTAGAGTAAATGAGTATATTTTATTCCCCAGGAGCCGCTTGCTATTCATTCCAATACCCTAGTTTTCTTGAGTTATGGGCAGTCCAATCTTCATGGCATAAATAAACAATATATTTTAGTCTATGATTTTATAAATATCTCTGTTTTGAAACATCATGACTCTACATGGAGAAACTGAAATTATTTTAATTGAGAAAATCTACTGGAGAACCATAATAATATGTTGGAGAGTCATAATACTTGAGCTTCCCTGATAGCTCTGGTAAAGAATCTGCCTGCAATGCCAGAGACCCAGGTTTGATCCCTGGGTTGGGAAGATATCCTGGAGAAGGGATAGGCTACCCACTCCAGTATTCTTGGACTTCCCTTGAGGCTCAGCTGGTAAAGAATCGGCCCGCAATGCTGGAGACCTGAGTTTGATCCCTGGGTTGGGAAGATTCCCTGGAGAACAGAAAGGATACTAACTCCAGTATTCTGGCCTGGAGAATTCCATGGACTGTGTAGTCCATGGGGTTGCAAAGAGCAGGACATGACTGAGCAACTTGCACTTTCACTTCACATAATAGTTACAAATCTATCATTTTTGTTTCATATCAGTTTACAGTGCCAGACTCAGAGTGCTTAGGTACCATACTCAATGCAGTCTTTCTAGTTGTGTCTATCTATCTACATAAATATTACTCTTTTAGGTACAATAAACTAGTACCTAGATTTAACTAGCATTCCTTATAAATAACTGAATCAGTTAGGTTTCTTACTTGTACTCAGCAAGAGACTCTGCTAATTGAAAGAATTATTTTGAAAGGAAATCGGATAGCTTACTGAATCATTAGGAATAGTGGTGGTGGGAGAAACAGTTAAAAAAAAAAAATTGGCAGAATCCCTTATACCCAAAACCTGCCCTTGTGAACAGCCTGATTGAGAACACCCTGTGCTGTCAATACAGCCATTGCCTCTGTTGTATAAATGCTTCTGTTGGTATGTGACGTGGGCTCAGTTACTACCCAGATTCTGCTTCTGGCTTTGGAAACCAGAAGCTGATGCCACTGCCTCTGTACTCAGTCCAGTCTCTTTTCCTCTGTATTCTGAGGCTTAGGTGGGACCATGTCATCAGCCAAGAACAATACAACTATCCAAAACCACCAGAATTGCAAGATAGTTTCTGTAGTCAGAGCTTGGCAGCATCCCACCAAGGCTCAGACAGAGAGATGCTCTCCAGACACCGTGAGGGTATTATAAGCTGGGAAGCACAGGTCAACAAACTAAACAAATAGCGAGAGTGAAACAAACACCACAATCAGCAAAATTAGACATTTTCTACAATTTCTTTTCATATATTCCCCAACCTCCCTGACAATCAAAGGCTCTTTGAGATTGTTCTGTTTACTTCCTCTACCCTTTAACCTCTGGAATTTAAAAAGCTTTGCTTTGTTTTCAGCTTTTAAAGAGAGTATTCATTTCACATTTCCTTTGATGAGTCACATCCTTCTGCTTTGAGAGTCTCTGATGCATTCCCTTCCTTATATTTTGGTTATGCCATCCCTTATAAATTCCATGTAGTATATCTGGAAACAGTGCAAGTCATTCACGATAACCTCTTTCTCTAGTTTGGGGGAAGAAGAACATGTAGGCTGAAATTGTCAATATGCCTAGGTACAAAAAGAAACTGGGCTTTATTCCTTCAATTTGTCTAGTAGAAAAGACAAATAATCCCAATACAAACATAGGTACTATATAAAAGAAGTGGTATAGAATACTTCAGGGCTTCCCTAGTGGCTCAGATGGTAAAGAATCCACAGCAATGCAAGAGACCTAGGTTCTATCCCTGGGTCAGGAAGATACTCTGGAGAAATGAATAACTCCATTCTCTAGTATTCTTGCCTGGAGAATCTCATGTACAGAGAAGCCTGGTGAGCTACAGTTCACAGTGTCACAAAGAATCAGACATGACTGAGTAGGTATGAGGCACAGAATAGGTACATGTAAAACAGAGTGACCAGTCCTACTTAGGAAAAATTTCAGAAATATTTGATCTGAGGATTTCTTTTAACATAAAGTTTATCTATCATATGAAGAAAAGATTAAGCACCTGTAGGGAGCTTTTCACATTGATTTCCATAAGAAGTTACCTTTAATATGTAAAATTCATAAGAAGAGAATAATTTAATAATGAGCAGCCACCATATTCAAAGACCTCTCGTTAGCATACATTATTTAATGTTAAATAATTTTCCAAGCTTCTGTTAAAAACTCATCATTGCCCCAAATAATTAGTTCTGAAGTAATAGATGTTTTTTGGTTTTTTTTTTTTTTTTTTGGAATACATGTTTTTTAAAAGGAAAAGAGAACATTCAAATTAGAGATGAATACTTCAAACTTTGTTCCCTTTGAAATGAAATAAACCCATCTTTAACTTAATGTCTTTTTAATCATCAAAATAATGAGATGTTTACTTTCAATACAAATATCTCAATACCATATAAACCACCAAAACAGTTTTGAAAGAGCTCAAAGAGTTTACAAAATCCCCAACTTTTAGAACTAGAAGTGGTCCCTGCTCTGGTTTAAGCCACATATGCATTGCTAAGTTGCTTCAGTTTTGTCCAACTCTTTGCAACCTGTGAAATGTAGCCTGCCAGACTCCTCTGTCCGTGGAATTCTCCAGGCAAAAATACTGGAGTGGGTTGCCATGCTGTCCTCCAAGGACCTTCCCAACCTAGGGATGAAAGCTGCATCTCTTACTTCTCCTGCATTGGCAGTAAAGTTCTTTATGACTAGCACCACCTGGGGAAGCCCAGCCAAGTTCAGATATTATCACCTGCACCCATATCTCTGTCCCTTTCCTTCTCCACATGTCCTCTGACTCATTACTGTTGATAATGACTTCTCAGTATAGCTTGGGTTGGGAAACATCGAACTGTTGTAACTACCTCAATTTAGAGGATGACATTCAAATTGAGAGACATTAAGTGACTCAAATCTACTCAGCTGAAAAGTCAAGTCAAAGGCCAAGATGATGATAACTATGAAATATATCTCACGTTTGAGCTTAGTTGAAAGTGCACTGGGGAATTTAGTTGGGAGTTTGATTGAGTTGAATATTTCTTTGCCCAGCAAACTTGAGCTCAAATGTCTGAAGGCTTCAAGAAGATATTTTCAGCTCAATTTTGCAAATAACTAAAAGTTAGTATTCCTTAAAACATAGTCCTCCCAATCAGATAAACTGACTTTCATGATGGTGGATTCCAATATATTTATTGTATTCCTGAGGGTGACACATTGAGAACTGTGAGTGGTTTGAAATCAATCTCAGCTTTGTACTAAAGTTTCTCCTGGAATACACTTGATCAGATGTTCAAACCCTGAGGAAGACCCATTTACAGCACTGCTGAATTCTTCAATCTGGGGAAAATCACTTATTTGTCCACACCAGATTTTTGTGATGATCATCAGAGGTTGTACTGGAAAATCACAAGGATATTTGTATTGTACTTCACAATTTGTGATTTGCACTGTTATTAATCACTGAACACTCCTTCAGATATATTATTATTAAACAATCACCTCTGAACCAAAGACATTTTTTCCTGTTTGGGACACTTTAAGAACTTCCTTTTTTCCTGTGGTCATGTATGGATGTGAGAGTTGGACTGTGAAGAAGGCTGAGCACCGAAGAATTGATGCTTTTGAACTGTGGTGTTGGAGAAGACTCTTGAGAGTCCCTTGGACTGCAAGGAGATCCAACCAGTCCATTCTGAAGGAGATCAGCCCTGGGATTTCTTTGGAAGGAATGATGCTAAAGCTGAAACTCCAGTACTTTAGCCACCTCATGCGAAGGGTTGACTCATTGGAAAAGACTCTGATGCAGGGAGGGATTGGGGGCAGGAGGAGAAGAGGACGACAGAGGATGAGATGGCTGGATGGCATCACTGACTCGATGGACATGAGTCTGAGTGAACTCTGGAAGCTGGTGATGGATAGGGAGGCCTGGCCTGCTGCAATTCATGGGGTCACCAAGAGTTGGACATGACTGAGCGACTGAACTGAACTGAACTAAAGAACTTCCTTCAGGGGATCTTCCCAACCCAGAGATCAAACCCGCATCTCTTATGTCTCTCGCATTGGCAGATGGGTTCTTTACCACTAGCGCCACCCAGAAAGCCCCATCATTAACGAGAATAATAGCAAAAACATCCCTTGTGTCTTGCTTGAAAACAAATTCTCAAAGCACATATTGAGAGATTCTCTTTCAACACTTGGGAGTCTATTGAATCCTCATTACCTGTGTCTAAATCAATGGGTTATCCTGTCAGCTAATGACAAGAATATGACAGAACATGTATTGTGACATTTCACCTCCCTGTGTAATTATTTCAAGTTAGTGGAGGACAAACACAAGTACACAATGGCACTGTTATGCACAGTAACCCGTTGTGTTAGAGTGGCAGGAACCTCCACCTGTGTGTAAACATGGTGCGGTCCTTTAGAAATAATAGGAAGAACAGAGCAAGAAGAGGGGGTTCTGACTCTTTAAAATCCAGAAATATGGGGAAAAGAGAGAGGAAGAGAGACAGAGGAGAAAGGAGGGAGAGAGAGAGAAAAGCATTTGACAAAAGCAGAGAACTTGAAGAGGCTCATTTTCATAATGTGAAATGCAGTCTTTATTTTTCTCTAGTGGGCAATAAAAAAACACTGAATGTAAGGATTAACTCAAATTGATTTGAAAGCACCGATCTCTTTATGAAAGAGCTTTCAAAGGAAAAACATGACATGTTCTGGCACTAGGAAGGTGGTGCCAGGAAGCATATTCAGCAAATTCACATTCCAAGTAGGAAATATTCATTAGATCTAAATATCAAGCTGTTTGCAGAACACGTTCCTGCACAAACTTGTTCCTAAAGCTGCCGAATATTATTTCCGTTTGGTCTTACAGACTGCTTAGACTATTGTCTTCCAGGTTTCATTCCTCAGTATGTGAAAGTACACAGTGCAATGAAACTTGATAAATTGTCCTTTATGAATAAGACATACAGGAATAATATGAGCGGGAAAAATTTAACAATTTATCTAATCACGAACTCCAGTGTACTGTGAGAAAAATGAATAAGACTTCTGTTGGTGTAACCAAAAAGAGACATTGAAATATTATATTAAATTTGCATTTTCTGAAAGAAGAGGAATGAAAAACTTATTTTTGGAAAATGCCTACCATAGTGAAAATTTAATCTGATTCCTTGTTTGAAGAAAGAGAAAAAATTTTCTAAATAGTCAATGAGTCAATCTTGCAGAGGAAATATTTATGAATCTCACTATTATAAAATGTGAGGAAATGTCATCTATACTTTGGCTAAATGGTTTATAAATAGTTACATCTTACAATTAAAGTAAATTGCTAAAGAGTCAAAAATATTTGCTACCCTCATAACCACATCTTTCTAAAGTGTTATGCATGGAAAAACACATACCTCAAAATCAAGATATCAGAATTATGCCTCCTGCTTTGTCATACCCAAAGGCATGATTATCTAATACCATAGAAACCACACCTTGTTTATGCATTGCTGCTACTCCCTGGAGACAGATTTCTATTCTGGTTCCTCCTCCTATGGTTATAAGATAAGAACCAGATGTTATGATTCCTAAGCAAAGAAAAGTGACAGATTTCTGCAGTGTGTGAATTAGATGACCTGCCTTACAGGCAAATAAGTATCAAATTACACAAAATAATAAATAATTATTTAATAATGAAATAAATCAAGAGTAGCACATCATATGTAAGCAACTGAGAGGCCCGCTGATAGTGCTATAATGCTAAATTAAAAGCATACTTAACATGGTTAAAAAATGGTCCTTTCTCCTAGTCTTGGAAGAGACTCCAAACTACAGGGTGGACAATTCATGTAGGTTTACACACGTTAACAACCTCACCATCAAGTGGGCCTCAGGGGTGGTGAGTGAGTCAATAATCTGAGGGCCTAGAGTCTCACATGGTCCAAAATGTGCCCTAAATTCGGCCTTCTCAATATACTGTCATTACAGTTATCCTCACTCCATCCCTCACTTTCTTTTCTTCCAACTGGGAGCAATATAAATGGTAGAGCAGTGATTCAGTAACTGATGCACATAAAGAGAAAAAAAAAGTACTTCTTGACTACCTACTATGTGCCAGATTCTATTCTGAGTGCATTGTACTAGTCAGTGGGAAAAGCAAAGGCCTCTGCCCTGGTGGAGTTTATAATTTGGAGGAAGCCTACAATGATCAATGAATAAATGAGTCAATGATAACTGTTACAGGGGAAAAAGCAAAAGGAGTCAGCAGTAAGGACAGGAGTGCTTGGGATGTGGCACTGTTTGTAATTGGGGTAATCCTCTCTAAGTGATCCTTGAGAAGTAGGTGACACTTAGGGTCTGTGATTGTTCACATGGATTAACTGGTGGGCAGGCATTTCAGGCAGGGAAACAGCCAGCACCAAAGCCCTAAGAAGTCATGCTATAGCATTTGGCTTTTACTGTGAGGGAAAAAGGAAATTGTTGCAGGGTTTTGAGCAACAGAAGGGCAGGGTTTGATCTGCATGTTTAAATTATCACTCTGGCTTCTGTAATGAGACTCCAAGGAGCAAAAGCAGAAACAAAGTGACAAACAGGAAACTGCGAAGTGAATTAAATGAAAACTGATGTCTTCAACCCTGGTGGTAGACATGGAGAGAGTGAGAAATGGCTAGGTTCCAAGAAAGGGGGAGTCATGGGACCAAACATTGTGTTCTTTGGGTACCATAGAGAGGACTCTTATATATAATGTGGACTCTTGAGTCACTGGGCAATTCCATTTTCTTGGTTTATTCCATGAATAAAGTTGGAAAAATCAGCACTGACTTAATGTGTGTCGGTCCTAACTTTAACCATTAATCTTTCTGAATCAGATCAAAATTATTTTTCATCAGAATATGGAATAGTTCTTCATTTCAACAACTGTCCCAGGAGCCACTGTGTGGCAAGATAGTGCTACCCACAGTGTAGAAGGACACATAAAAAGTAGTCCCTGTATGTTTCAGCAGAGAAAAAGAAACTTAAACAATCAAGGACAGGAGACAGAGGTCATGATAATGCTAGAAGTAGAGGAGGGTCAAAAAATGGTGGTTAGTGTTGCAGGGTAGAGGCAGAAGGTAGTTTAACAGAGATATTTGTTTAGGACACCCTTGAAAAGAATATTGAAAGATGAATAATATTCATCACAATTATTGGTGTATTTTTTTAATTAATTTTATTTTATTTTTAAACCTTACATAATTGTATTAGTTTTGCCAAATATCAAAATGAATCCACCACAGGTATACATGTGTTTCCCATCCTGAACCCTCCTCCCTCCTCCCTCCCCATACCATCCCTCTGGGTCGTCCCAGTGCACCAGCCCCAAGCATCCAGCATCGTGCATTGAACCTGGACTGGCATCTCGTTTCATACATGACATTTCACATGTTTCAATGCCGTTCTCCCAAATCTTCCCACCCTCTCCCTCTCCCACAGAGTCCATAGACTGTTCTATACATCAGTGTCTCTTTTGCTTTTAACAGGAGGGAAATATGAATAAAATAGACACAAAATCCAGAAAAGTACTTTAGGACGTGTATAAGAGGTGCGGTGTGAAAGAAGTGTGGAGTCTCTCACGTCTCAGCCCTCTCACTGCCCTTTTGCTTCAAATTACCTTTGCAAGGATGGTAAAGAATCCACCTGCAATGTGGGGGACCTGAGTTTGATCCCTGGGTTGGGAAGATGCCCTGGAGGAGGACATGGCAACTCACTCTAGTATTGTAGCCTGGAGAATTCCGTGTACAGAAGAGCCTGGCAGGGTACATACAGTCCACGGGGTTGCAGAGTCAGACACGACTGACTGATTTTCACTTCACTTCAAATCACTTCTCTTCTAATGCAAATAAACTTGGGAAAGACAGGTAGGACTCCTTCCAGAGCAAAAGGCAGGTTTGTGTTCAGGCATGAGAGATTAGAGTTTTCTGGGCAAGCATGTTTATTTTCCAGTATAGAAGGTGAAAGTTCACAAGTTCAGGTTCTTAAGCTGTGCTTCAAGGCCACTGTGTGTGCAGCATCCACTGAGACCCCTCCAAGTGCCCCCATGATGGAGGGGTGATGAGGGGGAAAGGACAGGGGTCCCAGATGCAGAGCTTCCAGCTATCTTCTCCCAGTGGGCCAGAGGTGTCCTTGCTCCTGTCAATAATGACACATGATAATAGGCACTGAGTCTCCCTAACTAGAGAATCTCACCTGAGCCCCAAGGCGTAGAGTCTGTCATGTATACATGGCAGCAAAAGAAGGTATAAGGAATTGTTCTGTAAAACTGGCAGAGTGGAGGGTTGGGAGATAAGGAAGGAAGGAAGGAGGGTTCACATGAGCTACTTTAGTTCTCAATTCCTCTAGGAGACTAGCTGATACGACAAGACCCAAACCCCTATCATAAATCACACCACCCAACATGGCTTGAGGCTCACGGGTAAGCAAACATATTTTTTTCAAGTAATGCATTCCAAGAGCTTAGAGATTACCTCCCAGGAACTGAGAACAGAAGCCAGACCTCTGGACAAGGTTAAATTCTTCACTACACACCCTAAGCCAGGGGTCTCATGTTTTCTGCCAACATCCGTGAAAGTGTGGCAGGCTAACCTATTAGCTTGCAATTAAGGGAAAATCTGACTTTCTGGTTCTTGACAGGAAAATGAAGAGGGATTTACTGAACAATGTATCTAGAAAAGGAGGAAAGCAGGGGTCACAGCACGGACTCCTTTTATGTTTGGTTAAGAGGCTGAACTTTATTCTTTAGCGGGTTCAGTTTATATATCTGTAGAGACAGCAGTCCACATCACAATTTTTTTTTTCCTCAAGCATCATTCAACATCCCCTTTATAGAGACAAAAACTGCAAGTTGTTAGAATAATTCAAATTTGGGAGTTTTCAGAAAGTGTTCTGGAAATCTAGAGGGTGAAGGCATTGAAGATGTTGGCAATAAGCAGACTGAATTAGTTATCCAGACTCAATCAACTGGATCAGTGAGTCTTGAGGGAAACCTAGTGGCAGGGACAAAAGACAGGTCCAGAAGAATAGTAAATAAAGAACAGATGTCTGAGGTGGAGAGGAGGAAGATTGGGAATGACGGAACAATATGGTGAAAGATGGGAATACTAGAGTTTAACACTTCATAATTTGAAAAATGAACTAATAGCAATATCCAGGATCCACTATAAGTGCGGGTCAGTCATGTCATAGTCATGACTAACTATGACAACATTTTAGACCATAAAAGTATTGTATAGGTGTACCTCCATATTATTGTGCTTCACAGATACTGCACTGTTTACGAATTGAAGGTTTGTAGTGACCCTGCCTTGAGCAAGTCTACCAGGGCCATGTTTCCAACAGCAATTGCTCACTTTATATCTCTGTGTCACATTTTGATAATTCCCACAATATTTCAAACCTTCCAGCAGCAAAAGATTACACCTTGCTAAGGGCTCTGGTGATGGTTAACATTTTTTAGCAATAAGGTATTTTTAAAATTAAGGTGTGTACATTATTTTTTATTTTTTTATTTAAATTTATTTATTTTAATTGGAGGACATAATAATATTGCACACGTAATAGACTATAGTGTATTGTAAATAGATACTTTTATTGAAGTATACTTAGCTTACAATATTGTGTTGTTCTCAGTTGTACAGCAAAGTGATTAAGTTACACATATATACACTTTTTCAGATTCTTTTTCATTCTAGATTATTGCAAGACATTGAAAGTAGTTCCCTGTGCTATAATGTAGATCCTTGTTTATGTCATATACAGTTGTATATATCTGTTAATCCTAAACTCCTAATTTATACACTGGGTTGCCAAAAACAATTACTACTTGCTTTATTATAATATTTGCTTTATTGTGATGGAATGAAACTTGCAATATCTCTGAGGTATGCCTGTAAATTTGAAACTAAAATTAATCATATAAAAAACATTAAAGTCACTGAAATGGATCACAAGAAAGGAAAACAAGATATTCTAGAAGCTAAAATCCTAGATGAATGTAGAGGGTGTAGTCTGTAAATGACCACCAAAAGGACTCGAAGAGTCATGTCTGTGACAGAAACCTCAGCTAAGGAAGTGTGATCATTGTTGAAATTCTCGATGGAGAGCTAAAGAACACCTCTGTCGTCTGAAGACTCAACACCCTGGGTTTGGGTGGACTTGGAAGGAAAGTTCTGGAAACTCGATGAGCTCCAGGTCTCAAAACATAGAAAGGAGTGAGTGTGGAGGGGTTATTGAGCATTCTCTAAAGAAACCAGACAGGAATGTTTGCTCACTGTGAAGCTGGCAGAAAAAGTACAACCATTCATGTTTTAATGGTTGATTGCATGTGTGGACATGGCTGGGCCATGAGGGTGGGAGTCAGGGTTAAGTGCCTGGATATGAGGTTAAGCATCATTCTGGATGTACCTTGGAGGTGTTTTGGGATAAGATGAGCATTTGAATTGATGTGGGTCAGCCCTCCCTAAAGGGAGTGGCCCCCATCTCACCCACCGAAGGCCTGGGTAGAACAAATGCTCAGGAGGGGAGAAGTCACTCTCTGACCATGTCCCACCTTTGGACTTGGACGTGGACTGGAGCTTCACCACCAGCTCTCCTGGGCTCCAGCTCACCCACTGCACATGGCAGGGCTTCTCAGCTGCCATAACCATGTGCATCAGCTCCTTATAATAAATTATTTATTAACATATATATTTATATTGACTATATCTTACTGGTTCTGTTTCTCTGGAGAACGAAGCCCTAATACACAGGGGGTGATGCTCTCAATGGGACAGACAATGGAAGAGACCCTGGATAAACCAGTGGCATGGTGTGATGAGTGTGAGGTCCCAAGAATGAGACACCATCTGGGACAGCTTCCTGACAAAGCTTGAGGTCTCAGCTAGAGATGAAGGCCTGTGACAATATTATCAGAGTTTAATCTTTGCCAAAGTTTGCAGTGGGATGGTATGAAAACTTCTAATTAGGAGTTGCTGAAAGAATGAGCTGGCTTCCTACACACTGTGTCCTGGTAAGATTGACACTCTTGTTTGAGCTACACATCAACAATATAAATTACAATGACCTTGGGTAAGAAGACCAAATACTTCCTGAGGTGACTGGGCGAGAAATATATTCTTTAAAATGGAAAAAGTGCTTGTAGTGAGTAGTAACTAAAGCATAACAATGTCACACACCCTGTAATGGATATAGACAATAATATTGTCCTATAAGTAGGACTAATGTGTGAAATGTCATGGCAACCTTATTGCAGTATATACTGATAAATGTATCAATTGTATTACAGTATATAAATGTGCCAAAGTAGCATGTGATACACCTTAAACTTATACAATATCTTATGTTGTTTAGTCAATAAAACAGACTATAAAATTTAACTGAAATCACTGCAATTAGATGTACCTATGTAGTTTCCCTTAAAACTCTAAATCATAGAAGGAATTCAGGAACAGGATAATAACCACCTGAAATAATGAGAATAAACAGAGATGAAAGACACTGAGTGGGGAAACAGAGATTCCGATGAAAGACTGTTTTCTTAAATTGGCCATTACCAAGGAAACTGACACTGCATCTTTTCAAGTCTTCATGTTTCCTTCTACTTCTACTTAAATTTGAGAATCATAGTGTGATCCTTTGAATCCTGGGGTGGTGCTACTCACACATTCAAAGTTGTGATTTCCAATAAGATCCAGGTTCAACACCAACAGCTGAACATGAAGCTACTAGAAAAATGTCATCACTTCATTTTTAGTTAACAAATTTCTCTCAGGACATGACAGTTCTGGTACATTGAGAGATTAAAGAAAACTCTCCCAGGAAGTAGAAAGAGTGGAGGAAGTTTTAAGAGCTGACATTTAATGGAATTCTTCACTTTTCTTGTTCCATAAAGCTCTGTGAATCCTGTGATCTCCTTATCAGGATAAAGCATAAAAATGCCTAGGAGGATAAAAGAATTCAAGTATACTGAAATTCATTTACCAAAATATTGCTTTAAAATATTGATGTTCTGATATGCATTCTTCCTCAGTAAGACATTACAAAATAAAATATATAGAAGGATCTAATAACCATCATAATTTAAAAAAAATATGTTTTATTTATTTTTTGTTTATTTACTTGTTGCCTTTTGCTGGTTCTTCATTGTTGCATGCGGGCTTTCACTAGCTGCGGCGAATGGGTGCTCCTCTTTAGTGGCAGTGCACAGTCTTCTCTCTGTGGTGACTTCTCTCGTTGCAGAGGATGGACCCAAAGATGCATGTAGGCTTCAGTAGTTGCAGGATTGGGCTCTAGACCTCAGGCTCAGTAGTTATGGTGCAGGAACCTAGGAATAGGACAGCCATCCTGTCAAGTGGCCAAGAGACTCCATTTGAGTATACATTCTAGACTCTTGGTGGGTGAAATTATCATATATGTACAGTAGGAGCAATTATTTTATTGCAGTGTTCTTAGTAAAGTGTAAAACAGTAAGCAGCCTAGTTGTAGTGGTGGTTTAGTTGCTAAGTCATGTCTGACTCTTTGTGACCTCATGGACTGAGGCCACCAGGCTCCTTTTTCCAGGGAATTTCCCAGGTAAGAATATTTGAGTGACTTGCCATTTCCTTCTCCAGGGAATCTTCCAGACCCAGGGACTGAAACCATGTCTCTTGCATTACAGGCAGATTCTTTTAAACACTGAGCCACCAGGGAAGCCCAAGTAGCCAAATGGCTTATAAATTAAAAAGAGCTTTTATATAAGATGGGATTTGCTACTAAGATGAAACATTACAGAGAGTTAAATGGTATATAATTTGCCTTGGTAGTTTTATGGGTATCACTACCAATGGTCATAGGACACTATCTACAAAGGTATCTACAAAGGTATCAACATTAGTAGCAGTAGTCATGGGCCAGAGGGAAATTTCTAAGACATATATTGAGTGGAGAGGGCAGCAAGCACAGGAAAGTATGATTCATTCCTTAAAAAAAAACCTGCAGTCAAAATAATGCTAATAATTTCTCATGGAATACACATGGAAATCAAGATGGAGGATACAGAAGGGACATACAGACAGACTTCAGACATAAAGTGGGTTTGGTTCCAGACACTGCAATAAAGCAAATATCAAATAAAACTAGTCACAGGAATTTTTTGATTTCCCAGTGGAAATTAAAGTTATGTTTACACTAAACTGTTTTCTGTTAGATATGCAATAGCATATATCTAAAAAGTACTTTATAGGAAAAGGAGTACATCAAGGCTGTATATTGTCACCCTGCTTATTTAACTTACATGCAGAGTATATCATGAGAAAAACTGGGCTGTAAGAAGCACATGCTGGAATCAAGATTGCTGGGAGAAATATCAATAACCTCAGATATGCAGATGACATCACCCTTATGGCAGAAAGTGAAGAAGAACTAAAAAGCCTCTTGATGAAAGTGAAAGTGAAGAGTGAAAAAGTTGGCTTAAAGCTCAACATTCAGAAAATGAAGATCATGGCATCCGGTCCCATCACTTCATGGGAAATAGATGGGGAAACAGTGGAAACAGTGTCAGACTTTATTTTTTGGGGCTCCAAAATCACTGCAGATGGTGACTGCAGCCATGAAATTAAAAGACGCTTACTCCTTGGAAAGAAAGTTATGACCAACCTAGATAGCATATTCAAAAGCAGAGACATTACTTTGCCAACAAAGGTCCTTCTAGTCAAGGCTATGGTTTTTCCTGTGGTCATGTATGGATGTGAGAGTTGGACTGTGAAGAAAGCTGAGCTCCGAAGAACTGACGCTTTTGAACTGTGGTGTTGGAGAAGACTGTTGAAAGTCCCTTGGACTGCAAGGAGATCCAACCAGTCGGTCCTGGTGTTCGTTGGAAGGACTGATGCTAAAGCTGAAACTCCAATACTTTGGCCATCTCATGTGAAGAGTTGACTCATTGGAAAAGACTCTGATGCTGGGAGGGATTGGGGTTAGGAGGAGAAGGGGAAGACAGAGGATGAGATGGCTGGATGGCATCACTGACTTGATGCACATGAGTTTAAGTGAACTCTGGGAGTTGGTGACGGACAGGGAGGCCTAGGGTGCTGCAATTCATGGGGTCACAAAGAGTCGGACAGGACTGAGTGACTGAACTGAACTGAACTGAACTGAAAAAGTACTTTAATTTAAAAGTGCTTTATTGCTAAAAAATGCTAACCACCATCTGAGCCTTAAGTGAGTCATAACCATATTGCTGGTGCAGAGTCTTGCCATGATGTTCGATGGCTGCTGACTGATCAGGGTGTGGTTGCTAAAGGTTGAGGTGGCACTTTCTTAAAATAAGACAGTAATGAAGTTTGCTGCATCGATTGACTTCTCCTGTCACTGATTTCTCTGTAGCTTGCTATGATATTTGATCATATTTAACGCACAAAAGAACCTTTGAAAATTGGATTCAAGCCTCTCAAACCCTTCCACTGCTTTATCAACAAAGTTTATGTCATATTTTAAATCCTTTGTTGTCATTTCAACAATCTTCACAGCATCTTCATCAGCATTAGATTCCATCTCAAGAAACCATTTTGTTTGCTCATCCATAAGAAGCAACTCCACATCTGTTTAAGTTTTATCACAAGACTGCAGCAATTCAGTCATGTCTTCAGGCTTCACTTCTAATGCTGGTTATCTTGCTATTTCCGCCACAACTGCAATTATTTCCTCCACTGAAGTATGAACCTAAAAGTTAGACATGAGGCCTGGAATCAACTTCTTCCAAACTCTTGAAAATGTTGATGTTTTGACCTGTTCCAATGAATCACAAAGACATCTAGAATGGTGAATCCTTTCCAGAATGTCCTCAACTAACTTTGCCCAGATCCATCAGAGGAATCACAGTCTATGGCAGCTATAGCCTCAATAAATGTACTTTTTAAATAATAAGACTTGAAAGTTGAAATTGCTTCTTAAACCATGAACTGCAGAATGGATGCTGTGTTATCAGGCATGAAAATGACATTCATCTCATTGTTCATCTCCATCAGAGCTCTCGGGTGGCCAGGTGCATTATCAATGAGCAGTAATATTTTGAAGGGAATCTTCTTTTTCCTGAGCAGAGTAGGGCTTAAAATATTCAGTAAATTGTGTTGTAAACAGTTGTGCTGTCATCCAGGCTTTGTTGGTCCATTTATAGAGCACAGGCAGAGTATATTTAAAATAATTCTTTAGGGCCCTAGGATTTTGAGAATGGTAAATGAGCACTGGCTTCAACTTAAAGTCATCAGCTGCATTAGTTCCTAACAAGAGAGTCAGCCTGTCCTTTGAAGATTCAAAACCAGGTCTTGACTTCTCTCTGGCTATGAAAGCCCTGGATGGCATCTTCTTCCAATATAAGGCTGTTGTTCAGTGTAGCCACCCTCATCAATTATCTTAGCTAGATCTTCTGGGTAACTTGCAGTTTCTACAACAGCTCTTGGTGTTTTCCCTTGCACTTTGATGCTATTGAAATGGCATCTTTCTTTCTTTTTTTGATTTTAAACTCAGTTTATTGAAAGTCCTCCTTGGCTATAGATTAAAAATTAGAATTATATGGAAAAGTAATTGGAATACTTCTTTCAAATGATACTACATATATAATTTCTTCAGTTGAGATATTTTTAAGTTGAGCTCAAATACATCCTAATATTCCATGGCAAAATATTTTATATTTCTGATATAAAAAATATTAGTTCCCAGTGAACATGATATAGTTCTCCTTGTCTTTTCTCTTTATGTTTAAAGTTTATTTTTAATTAGAGGGTAATTGCTTTACAATGTTGTGTTGGTTTCTGCCATACATCAACCAGAATCAGTCATAGGGATACACATGTCCCCTTGTACCTCACTCCAACCCCTTCCCATCCCTCTAGGTTGTCACAGAGCACCAGGCTGAGCTCCCTGTGCTATGCAGCAGCTTCCCATTAGTTCCTACTTCACACATGGTAGTGTATACATTTCAGTGCTACTATCCCAATTTGTCCCACCCTCTCTTTCCCCTGCTCGTTCACCAACTTCTAAAGCCCACAGAAAACAGTCTCAACATCTAAAAGTAACTGGTTTTACATTCTCCAAAAGGGAATTTATACATTTTTCTAACGTTTCTTCCACCAAAGTTTCTGGATAACATTAATAGAAGAAAAGAGTGTGCTACGGATAAGTAATGGGCTTCCCTGGTGGCTCAGTCTGTAAAGAATCTGCCTGCAATATACAGGAGAGCTGGTTTCAATCCCTAGTCAGGATGATCCCCTGGAGAAGGAAATGGCAACCCACCCCAGTATTCTTGCCTGGGAAATTCCATGGACAGGGGAGCCTGGAGGACTACAGTCCATGGTGTTCAAAGAGTCAGAGAAGACTTAGCAAGTAAACCACTACTGTGGTTAAATAATGTGGGGCAGGAGTGAGTTGTTCTTCCTAAGCAGATATATTTACTGCTTAGGAAGTAAATATATATATATATATATATATATATATATATATATATATAATATAATATATAATATATTCGTTATATATTAGAATCTTTAGAAGATGCTATGTGCATCGTGTCTCCAAAGTGTGTAGAATGCAGTATCCCAGCAAATTGCATCACTTTAGAGCACTTTTTACTAAAGGTTCCTCAAGGACTAGTTTTCTGAGAAATATATCTGTGGGAGAAAATGAGCTGGTACAGGCATGTAGAAAGAGAAATGGTGAGTTCTACGAGCAAACATGGGCTGAGTGAGAGGTCCTTTAGCTTAGACAATCCCAGGATCAGTGTGTTACTGGGGTGTCTGGCAGTGAGCAGAGAGCACCCTGTATCCCAGCAGGGCCTTTCATCAGGACAGTAAGAAATGTGGCTGCAGGACAGTTTCATTACTTGAGAACACACCAGCTTAAATGAATTAATATAAGAATAGTGGTGATTTGTTCAGTATGTCTGTTCAGTTGGAGCCTTCCCTGTCATGATCCTACTCTACCCAACGTTTTGGTCTTCATGAGTACATTCTCAAAAAATCTTCAGGAAAGTAGGGATAACTGATGTGTTTTGAGACTGGGAAAGTGTTTTCTATAAATCATGAGATAGTAAATATTTTACCTCTGTGGGTCATACTCTTTGCCAAGAGTACTCAACTTTGCTGAGTTTCTCTTTTAGTGTGAAAGCAGCCATAGATGATATATATTAGAAAATGAATACGGTTATGTTACAATGAAAGGTCCTTTAAAAGTCAGGTCAGGTCAGGAGGGGAGCTGAATTTAGTCTGCATATTTGATGACCTTAATGGTTGTCTGAAGTGGAGCAAAAATATTCAACAGTCTGGTATAATTGGCTAGATCTGTGAAAGTGGAATTTAATAACTATAGTATATTGTATTTTCAAATCAACAACTCAACTTCAACTTCATAAATATTAGAAGGGAGATACATAATTTATCAATAAATGCTTGAATTGTTGAAAGCTCAATGTTACTCCCTTTAATGTATCAGTACTTTCCAAGAAAGACAGGGCTATACCTCTAGCAGTGCCCAGAGGAACTCCAAATAAAACTTTGCCTGAGTCAAACCACACTTAGAGTTTTGCATCACAGGCTAGAAACTTTCATTTGCAAGGTGACTTGCAGACAGGAGCAAGCCACATGTAGTAAGATAATTGGGACAATGTTGTAAGAGAAATAGATTCCAAAAAAGGAGTTACTTAACCTGGTGAACAGAAGACTTCAGTGATGTAGTATAGCTGTCTTCAGACAAATAGTTCTTACATGAAAGAAGGATTAGACTTTCCCTCAGCTATTCCTGAACACAGGTGTAAAATTAAGGCAAAGCTTAGTTTTAACACAAGGAAGATGTTTTTGACAAATGTAGCTGCTCTCCACAAATAAATTACAAATAAGCCACATTGGCAGTAATTGATTCTCCCTATGGAAGAAACCTTCTCATCGTGAAGGGGTTTCTCTGACCACTTGTCGAAACATTATGAAGAGGTTCATTTGAGCAAGTGAGCACTCAAGTTTCTATTTAATATTCTCTGACTTTATAAACTGGTGGAAATTTAATTTAACTTTTATTAACTTTAAAGTTAAATTAACTTTGATTAACTTTAAATTAACTTTAAATAACTTTCTTAATCATAGAAATAGTTATTATTTTAAACTAGATTTTAATTTCTAGACTGACTAGTGTTTTAGTCACTAAGTCATATCCATCTTTTTGCAACCCCATGAACTGTAGCCGCCAGCTTCCTCTGTCCATGGAATTCTCCAGGAAAGGATACTGGAGTGGGTAGCCATTCCCTTCTCCAGGGGATCTTCCCGACCCAGGGATTGAACCCAGGTCTCCTGCATTGCAGGCAGGCTCCTTACGATTTGAGCCACCAGGGAAGCCCTAAAGGCAGAGACTCTGTGGACTCTAGCCTGCCAGGCTCCTCAGTCCATGGAATTATGCTACTGATCTTATATTGGGAATTAATCTATGACAACAGAGGCAAGAATATACAATGGAGAAAAGATAGCCTTTTCAGTAAATGATGTTGGGAAAACTAGATAGTGACATGAAAAGAATCAACCTGGACCACTTTATCACACTATACATGAAAATAAAAAACAGATTTAAGCCTTAAATGTAAGACCTCAAACCATAAAACTCCTAGAAAATACATAGGCAGTGTGTCCTTTGATAGTAATCTTAGCAGTTTTTTTGGTCTATATCTACATGGGCAAGAGAAACAAAAGCAAAAGTAAACAAATGAGACTATGTCAAATGAAAAAGCTTTTGCATGTGAAGGAAATAACAAGAAAATGAAAAGACTATCTCCTGAATGGGAAAAGATATTTTCAAAAATATGTCTAAGATGTTAATACTCAAAATATAGAAAGAACTCAATATCTTTAAGTTATTAGTTTGAGTGTACTCAATATCTAAAAATCAAAGAATCTTATTAAAAAATGGCATACGATCTAAATAAATATTTCTCCAAAGACATGCGTATGTTAAAAGATGCTCAATAATACTAATCATCAGAGAAATGAAAATCAGAACCACAATGAGAGATCACTTCAGATCTGCCAGAATGGCTATCACCATAAACATCACAAGGAACAGATGTTGATGAGTATGTGGAGAAAAGGGAATCTTTGTATACTGTTGGTGGGGATGTACATGTGGCAGCCTCTAAGGAGAAAGGCATGGAGTTTCCTCAAAAATTAGTCATAAAACCACCACATGA
Source organism: Bos taurus (assembly GCF_002263795.3). Classification (NCBI taxonomy): domain Eukaryota; kingdom Metazoa; phylum Chordata; class Mammalia; order Artiodactyla; family Bovidae; genus Bos; species Bos taurus. The sequence goes on along the minus strand of NC_037344.1, from coordinate 42,739,754 downwards.
CCTAGCAATTCCAGTCCTAGTTATTCATTGAAAAAAAAAAAAAAAACACTAATTGGAAAAGATACATGCACCCCAGCATTCACAGCAGCACTATTTATCATAGTCAAGACATGAAAACAACCTGTGTCCATCAACATATGAATGGATAAAGATGTTGTGTATATACGCAATGGAGTACTAGCCACAAAAGAATGAAATTCCACCATTTGAAATAACATGGATGGACCTAAAGGGTCCATGTGAAGTGAAATAAACCAGACAGAGGAAGAGAAATACTCTAAGATTTCACTTATGTGTGGAATCTAGAAAGATAAAACAAATGAACAAACATTAAAAAATTGAAACAGATTATAGATACAGAGAACAAACAAGTGGTTGTCATAGAGATTGGGATTGTGAGGAACAAAGAAATAGCTGAAGGAGATTAAGAGGTGCAAGCGTCCAGTTGTAAAATACATGAATCTTGAGTATGAAATATACAGTATGGGGAATATAGCCAATAATTCCATATGGTGACATATAATAATGACATTGTTAGGATTAGTTTGAAATTTATAGATATATGGTGTCACTATGATGGGTAACAGAAACTTACAGTGTTATAGGTCAATTCTACTTCAAAAGCAAGGAAATTAATGAACAAACTTACAGGAAAAGAGATCAGATTTGTGGTGTCCAGAGGCAGGCAGTGAAGGTGGTCTCAAGGTACAAACTTCCAGTTATAAGATAAATAAGTATTAAGGGTGTTAATGTGCAACATAAATATAATTATTTATATATATATATATATGTATATATATATATGCTGTATATTGTACATGAAAGTTGCTATGAGAGTAAATCCTAAGAGTTAACACAAGAAACTTGTTTTTTTTTTTTTTTATTTTTTAAACTTTTATCTATATGAGATGATAGATGTTCACTAAATTTATTGTGTGAATCATGTCATGATGTATATAAATCAAATTATTATGCTTATACCTTAAACTTATAAGATGCTATGTGGCAATTATAACTCAATATAAATGGAAGAAAAAACAAGCAAAATATGAAAAAGGATTTGGTTGTACTTTAAATCATGGCATCTGGTCCCATCACTTGATGGCAAATAGAAGGGGGAAAAGTGGAAACAGTGCCAGATTTTCTTTTGTCGAGCTCCGAAATCATTGCAGATGGTGACTGCAGGCATGAAATTAAAAGACACTTTCTCCTTGAAAGAAAAGCTTTGACAAACCTAGACAGTGCATCCAAAATCGAAGACATCAGTTTGCCAGCAAAGGTCCATATAATCAAAGCTACAATTTTTCCAGTAGTCATGTACAGATATGTGAGTTGGACCATAGAGAAGCCTGAGAGTCAAAGAATTGATTCTTTCAAATTGTGATGCTGAGGAAGACTCTTGAAAGTCTCCTAGTCTCCTGCAAAGAGATCAAAGCAGTCAATCCTAAAGGAAATCAGTCTTGAATATTGGAAGGACTGATGCTGAAGCTCCAATACTTTGGTCACCTGCTGCAAAGAGCCGACTCATTGGAAAAGACTCTGATGCTAGGAAAGGTTGGAGGCAAAAGGAGAAGGGGGCAACAAAGGATGAGATAGTTAGATAGTGTAATCAACTCAATAGACATGAATCAGAGCACACTCTGGGAAGTAGTGAAGGACAGGGGAGCTGAGCGTGCTTCAGTCCATGGGGTCACAAGGAATCAGACATGACTTAGCAACTGAACGACAACACACAGAGCAGACTTTAAAAAGAGAACATTGAGATATATACACTGCTGCTGCTGCTGCTAAATCGCTTCAGTCGTGTCCGACTCTGTGCGACCCCATAGACAGCAGTCCACCAGGCTCCTCCATCCCAGGGATTCTCCAGGAAAGAACGCTGGAATGGGTTGCCATTTCCTTCTCCAATGCATGAAAATGAAAAGTGAAAGTGAAGTCACTCAGTCGTGTCTGACTCTTCGTGACCCCATGGACTGCAGCCTACCAGGCTCCTCCGTCCGTGGGATTTTCCAGGCAAGAGTACTGGAGTGGGTTGCCGTTGCATTCTCCGATATACACTACCATGTATAAAATAGATAGCTAGTGGGATGCTATATAACACAGGGAGCTCTGCTCAGTGCTCTTTGATGAGCTAGGGATGGTGTGGGGACATTAACAAGATGGTGCCAGTCAGGCTCTCTTGCTCCAGGCTTTCATGCCCTCTCACCCCATGTTCTGTAAACAATGACTTTGCACATCATAAGGTTTATGTAAGAGCTGAGATAATTTATAGTACTGTGCATGCCCATCACAAAGTACTCATTTGGTCACAGGCTACTTTGTGTGGTATCTCTGTATGAGCTTTATCATGAAAGCCCTGACTGCTGCTGCATTGGGGCTATGTTGGAGTGACATCATGATTATGTTATATGAGGTTATGTTATGGCTATGTTATGGCTACATTATGATTTTGTTATGGTTGCTGCTCTGGCTGCTGTGTCAGCCAGGAGAGAGGCTGTGTTATGGCTCCCATGCCAGTCAGGAGAGAATAAACACGTCTGTAGTTTTTACGGCTCCTCACATTTTCTTCCAGCCTCTTAGCCCACTTCTTGCCTACCATCATTTCAGCAAACAGTGCACACAGTGTGGCAATTGGCATTGTGAACAGGATCAGCAATACAGATGGGTTAGGGTTAGATGGGATGGAGAGGTGGGAGGGAGGCTCAAGAGGGATGAGATATATGTGTGTGTGTATATATATATATATATATATATATATATATATATATATATATCTGATTCATATTGTGATACAGCAGAAACTAAACAAACTTGTTAAGTAGTTATCCTCCAAATAAAAACATTTTTTAAGATAATAGAATTGAAATTTTTTCACAGAAAAGAAGAGGTCTAGAAAAAAGCTGTAAAATAGGAGAAACATGTTATCTTAAAAGGAAAAGGAAAATAAAAGATTTATTTTGAAGCTGAATTTTTTTTTCTTTTTTTTCTGGAGCATAACTGGGAAACTGTCTCATTGGAAGACATTTACAAGGTAATGCGTTGTTTTTTGTTTTTCTTCTCTAAGAGTCAGTCTACAAGAAGATGTCAAAATGAATTTGCGTATTTCTCAGCTATTTGCATTAAACGTCCTTCTGGTATATAAATGGAATGGAAGGAATTGTATCCTTTGTCTTCTCTCCACAATCTTTTTTTTTTTTTCTTTTACTGAAGCAACAGAATTAGACAGTGGTGATGGGGTTGAGAAATAGTATTTCTCCTGGTGTTCAAGGTAAATTTCAGGGGATTCATAGAATTAGACACACATAATGTAGTTGCATTATCTTTTAGTCTATTTTCTCTATACAATCACTGAGAAATAAAGTTGTTTAAAACAACACTGGAAATGTTTTGAATAATGCAAGGAGACCATCAAAACAGGAGTGGTCCTCACATGAATGCTGTCAGCTCTGACTGCTTAGTCCACTTTTGGATTATAACCTACTGCTTAGGGTCTTATCACTGACTCGATGGACATGAGTTTGAGCAAACTCCGGGAGATAGTGAAGGACAGGAAAGCCTGGCATGATGCAGTTCATGGGGTCACAAAGAGTTAGACACAACTTAGTGACTGAACAGCAACAATTACCAACTTACATTTAGACTTTATGATCTGTCTGCACTGTACACATTTTATTTAAGGGATACTTTACACTTTTAAGTATTTGTGTATCCTTTATAGATATAATAAAAATGTTCTCAATAGCATTTTTATTTCTAAATTAGGGTCTGAAAAGTATATCTCAGTATAACTAAAATTAACTGAAGACTCTATCTTTTGATAATATTATGTAGTAATATTAATTAATTTCCATCTTCCTAGTGCAAACTGTTTGTGCAGAATATTGTCTAGTACATGTGTATCAAGGTAAGTTTGCATCAAAGTGTTCCATCAGACAAAGACAATTAGGAATAGTAATATAATTCTTTGTTGAATATTTACAATGATCTCAGATTTCAAGAAGGCTTATAGGAAAAAATAAAGAAAAACACATTTAACATCGCTTTTCTAACAATTTTCGGTTTATTTAGGGTAAGAAGGAAAGTTATGACCAACCTAGATAGCATATTCAAAAGCAGAGACATTACTTTGCCAACAAAGGTTCGTCTAGTCAAGGCTATGGTTTTTCCTGTGGTCATGTATGGATGTGAGAGTTGGACTGTGAAGAAGGCTGAGCACTGAAGAATTGATGCTTTTGAACTGTGGTGTTGGAGAAGACTCTTGAGAGTCCCTTGGACTGCAAGGAGATCCAACCAGTCCATTCTGAAGGAGATCAGCCCTGGGATTTCTTTGGAAGGAATGATGCTAAAGCTGAAACTCCAGTATTTTGGCTACCTTATGCGAAGAGTTGACTCATTGGAAAAGACTCTGATGCTGGGAGGGATTGGGGGCAGGAGGAGAAGGGGACGACAGAGGATGAGATGGCTGGATGGCATCACTGACTCAATGGATGTGAGTCTGAGTGAACTCTGGGAGTTGGTGATGGACAGGGGGGCCCGGCGTGCTGCAATTCATGGGGTCTCAAAGAGTCAGACACGACTGAGCGACTGATCTGATCTGATAATTAAAAATGCTCTGTTTAGAAAAAAATACCTACACATTCTAAAGGGTTTTTATTTTTGTTTATTTTTTTCCTGTGAGAAATGGAATTTACTGAGATATTCTGCATGAATCAGAGTCAGTAATGTTAGCTGTTGTAATAAGCAACCTTGAAGTGACAGTGGCTTAGCAAGTCAAGTGTTTATTTCATGTTAGTATAAAGTCCACAGTGGGATGAGCTTCGCCCAGTGTCTCCTCAGGGAGCTGTCCTCTGAGAGGGGCATTGGGTACTTGGTATCCTTGCATCCTTCCTTCTTCTCCATCTCAGAGTCCTTATCCTTCTAGGTGAGCTGACTAGAGAGACAACATGAGTGACCATGGAGGATGCTTTAGGCTGGGCCTGGAGATGCAGGGGGTGCTACTTTTCCCCTTGTAAAACATGGGCCCAGAGTTACCACACATTTCCACTAAGATACAAGGAAGTCTAGGGGGTGTGGAATATTGTGAGTTAAAAAGTTGAAGGGAACTGGATGTGTGTGTGTGTGTGTGTGTGTGTGTGTGTACACATGTGTGTGTATGTGTTTGTGCATATGTGTGTCTATATGTGTGTGCATGTGTGTAACAATTTCCAGATTTTAAAGCCTTCTTAGTAAAATGTCTCTAACATATATAATAGCATTTCTTGACAATCATAGTAGTTTTGATAAAAGCAATTAAATGATTTTGGACTAAAAATTAATTTATACTGAGTATATATACATATATAACATATAATTTATACTGGAGTCACAAAGACATGACTAAGCACACACAAACACACATACATACAATTTAAATTGATATTTAGGATATTTTCTGTGGTTTTATGTACAAAGTTACTTACTATTTGGCTATCATACATATTGGCTCAGCAGTAAAGAATATGCCTGCAATAGAGGAGATCTGGGTTTGATCCCTGGGTCGGAAAGATCTCCTGGAGGAGGGCATAGCAATGCATTCCAGTATTCTTGCATGGAGAATCCCATGGACAGAGAAGCTTGGCAGGCTACAGCACATAGGGTCTCACAGAGTAGGACGTGACTGAAATGACTGAGCAGCAACATGTATGACTCCATCCATTCTAAGAATGAAGTAAGTGCACATACTCATAAATAACATACCCACAAAGCAAACTGAGGTAAAAATTACTTCTCAATTCTGGCCAGAATCACCAAAAGAAAAAAAATCAAGAGTTTTTTTCAGTAAACACACATAATCTCTTCACTATTGGGATTTATTTTTAAAATGACTTGTTTTCTCTTATGATCATAATCAGAAGCCTGTAACAACAAAGTAGAAAAATAATAATGATCAAAGTAAGGAAGTGACCTGTGACTCCAGTGTAGTCCCCAGACCGATGCTCCTTGTAACGCTGTTAAAATCCTTTCACAGGGATCTCCAGCCTCTCGGGGATTTTATACCCAACTTTACTGACCTTGGAGTCTATATAGAGTCATCACTGTAGAGGAAAAGCCACCGTTTAGCCAAACACACACACACACACACACACACACACACACACACACGCTGCCCTTCATGGTCTCTGACACAGTTTAGCCTCCTGTGCTCTGCATCTCTCCCTCCTTAAGGAGTTTGCTAATTCAGTTCTGCTCCTTCCCACTCCCCTAATTCTTTTTTCAGCACTGCTTTTCCACACGTGCAGGTATTTCATGTGGTCCTTCCACTCTGTGTACCTCCAGGCTATCACCCAGTGTCTTTGCACCACAGTCACATCACTTGCAAGGCATCTTGATTTTATTTTTTCCCCATGCAATTTTGACTTTTCCTTTTCAGTTGCTCTTTAACTGTACTTTCATCCTCCTTCCTCCGCTCACTGAAACACACTTCTCCAGGTTGACTTTGTCTCCCTCTGGGTTCTACCCCAGGTTTTCTATCTGTCCTCATAGTCTGGGACAGTTCTGTCTATGGAACAGCTCCCTCATCCCATCTCTATTCCAGAGACAAGAGCCTGTGGTTAAACAGAATATCAGATAATGCCTGTTGGGCTCCTCCACATCACCATGAATTTCTCAGGACCAGAGCAGATGTTGCGTTTCACCCCCAGAGCTCAGGCCTCCTCTGACCTCTGGCTCTTTCAAAGTCTCTATTCTCTCACTCACCAAGGCACAAGCCTTTGATCATTTATGACATTTTGGGCCATGACCACACAATTGAAAAATCCACAGGGCCTTTCGATTCCACTTAAACCACAATGTTTTACACATCTTCATAAATTGATTTCTCGCCTGCAAGGCTTTCTGCTCTAATCCACTGGAAACATCAATGCCCAGTTGTTATTTTTTTAGTCACCACGTCTCTTCTTAAGGACACTCAGTCACCTCACTGAGTGCCTGGAATCACATAAAGTTTCTCCAAGGTGGTCTCTGTCTCCTTTTCCAGCCTCATACCCCACTGATCTCCAGTGAATATCCATTAATCCAGTTAAACTCCACTACCAGTGTGCCCCCGTCACTTTCCTCTGAGACATTACTCACGCTCCATCCATCCCCAGGAATGCCTTCTATCACCTTCTCCCTTTCAGACATCACATCAATTCTACTAAGGCCTAGTTACAAGCAGTTCAAATTTCACCTCCTACCAAGTTGTCTCTTCTAATCCTTTCAACCATTTAAAAACCCCTATATAATGGCAGTTCGCCTATTCTGACTCATATTTCAGATAAAATGCTCCAACTACATATATTACAAGCTTCTTGAGTGACTATTATTCTATTTGCATCTGTGGTATTAGGTAAAGACTGAACACAGTAGTTTTTCAGTAAATATTTGCTGAATCTAAAAACCTTTCAAATTTTCTTTCAAATCTGATTTCAAATCTGGAATTTAGGTAATATAGAAGCTTAAATAGTTTCAGAAACTTTGGAAAACAAAACTGATTTATTTAATTAATTAAGCACTAAAAAGTTTCTCAATAAGTTTAAATCACATGAAAAATGGGTAAGAATTAAAGAGGAAATCTAATGAACAAAATGAAATTGAAAAATTCCATAAAAATGATAAATATCTAAAAGGCAGAAGATGTGGATAAAAAAGTTTCGAAGTAAGAAAAATATCTTTTCTTTTTAAATGTTACTAGAAATGTGATGCCTTTGATAGTTTTTTAGTATTACTGAGAGATATTAAAACCATAAAATATGTAAGTGTCCTTTTTCTGCTTTGATGTATTTCCTTTTATAAGCCTTTAATAGATTTCCTGCCAAGAAAACCTGTGATGTTTAGGGTCAGGGGTTTATTTATAATCTCATAAACAACTAATCTTGGATGAATCCCCAAATTAGCATTCACCACTGAGTTTCCAGTGACTAGAATAAAAATATCACATCTGATTCAAAAGTTTGGAAAGTTCCAAAGGGTTGAAAAATTTTGATAATAATAATCATGCTGCTGCTGCTGCTGCTAAGTCGCTTCAGTCGTGTCCGACTCTGTGCGACCCCATAGACAGCAGCCCACCAGGCTCCCCCGTCACTGGGATTCTCTAGGCAAGAACACTGGAGTGGGTTGCCATTTCCTTTTCCAATGCATGAAAGTGAAAAGTGAAAATGAAGTCGCTCAGTCATGTCTGACTCTTCGCGACACTATGGACTGCAGCCTACCAGGCTCCTCTGTCCATGGGATTTTCCAGGCAAGAGTACTGGAGTGGGGTGCCATTAAGGAAAACAATTAGTGGTAGAGTGTAAAATGATTCCTTCAATAAATGTCAGCCTATTTGAACACAGATTTTTTATTTTCCTTAAAAACATTTGGGTTTGAACAATCCATCATAGTGTCAGCAAGACCCTGCCTTAGAACAGACGTTTGCATGATCCAAACATCACTCATAACTGAGTCCTATCACGTCATTACTTAGAAGTGAAAGCAACCCAACAACAAAGATGACAGTGTTTAAAATTTTAAGGCAAAAATAAATGTTCTAAATAATACAGTAGAATCTGCTATAAAAACAATTCTTTACGCTACATAGAAAAAACCGCACCAGGTTTAAGATCTTCTATGTAAAAATAAAACTTAGATTTTTCATGATTATAGATAAGTATAGCAAAGAAAGTGAAAGTGTTAGTCACTCGGTCACGTCCCACTCTTTGTGACCACTTGGACTGAGGTCCTCCAGACTGCTGGGTCCATGGGATTTCCCAGCAAGAATACTGGAGTGGGTCGCCATTTCCTCCACCAGGGGTCTTCCCAACTCAGGGATTGAACACTCGTCTCCTGCACTAAGGCAGATTCCTTACCATCTGAGCCACCAGGGAAGTCCAAGTATAACAACACCTATTTGAAAAATATTAAGAATGCAGCTTTCTGTGGAAGCTGACAAATCTGTTCCCAGACCACTTGAGTTGGGCAGGACGAACAGAGTGTCAAAAATACTAAATTTATGTCTCTAACATTCAAGAGAGCAAGTAAATCCCAGTAGGATTTAGCTTTTGACTCACCTACTTCTTACCCTAAATTATTCAAGGTGTTTCACCTCATTTCATTTCTTTTGCATGCTTGTATGCATGCATGCATACTCGGGTCATGTCCAACTCTACGTGACCGCATGGACTGCAGCCCGCCAGACTCCTCTCTCCATGGGACTTTCCAGGCAAGAATACTGGAGTGGGTTGCCATTTCCTACTCCGGGGGATCTTCTTGACCCAGGAATTGAACCTGCATCTCCTGCATCTCCTGCATTGGCAGGTGGATTCTTCACTACTGAACCATAATGCATAACCTGTTTTGAGATTTTTTGAAGGTATTTCAAACCAAATATTATGTACAGTTTTTCAAAACATTTCATTTTTCTTGATTTTTACATTTATGAACATTTTAACCTTTAAACATTTCCCCAGAACCTTCCTTCTCCTCCACTGAGAAACAAAAGCATAGACTATTTCCTATCATGGGCTTTGCCCTCTGCTACCAGGTCCAGAGGACTGGCAGGATACACATGATGCATATTTACAGCACAAATTTGGAATCACACTTTTAAAAATATTTAGTTATTGAAGTATAGTTGATTTACAATGTTGCGTTAGCTTCTGTTGTGCAGCAAAGTGATTGTTATAAATATATATATATACACTCTTTTTTATGTCCTCTTCCATTGTATGTTATTATAACATATTGAGTATGTTCCCTGTGCTATACAGTAGGTCCTTGTTGTTTATATATTTATATATAGTAGCATGTATCTAACCCTAAATTCCTTATTTTTCCATCCCACCACACCCCACTATCCCCTTTGGTTAAAAAATGATACAGATAACCTTATTTACAAAACATAAATAGATTCACAGACATAGAAAACATTTAAAGCCTTTTCTCCAATAGTAATTTTTGAAGGTCTCCAACACTTTTTTTTTCTTTGACAGACTGGATAAATCAAAGCAAAAAAAAATATTTAATTGCTGCTTCTTGCTCCTACTCTATAAAACCCAGTGAATAATTCAGGATTCAGGAACTGTATGAAATACGTAGAGAATTGAAGATAAGAACGTTTCGAAAGTAATGATCCAACAAACACTTCTTTCTCAGGGCTGAAATAGCTCGTTTATAAATTGCCTGGTTTTTAAAGACTGGCTAAACCAAGAACTTGATCTATCAGTTTTGAAACCTGCCCCGAGCCACAAACACAAAAGAAGAGAATCTCAGCCCAGGAATGAGGTCCGCTTCGCACCTGGCAGGGCGCCTAGTGGGAGCTTCAAAGAGTGAAGGGAGCTGCTTTCAGGCTGCAGGGAGGATGAGCCAACTCAATAAAGCCATTTTTTAAGCTTAAAAAAAACCTTTCACTGGAGCTCTAAAGACTTCCATGGTTCTCTCAGGTGCTGAAGCCTGGGAAAAATTTTTAATTGACTTTAATTAAAACCTTGCGTGCTCTATGAGCTACACGAGGGAAAAAAAAAAAAAAAAACACAGGACATTTTCCTTCCTTCCCCGCTCTTTATCTTCCCTCAATGTTATTTTTTTTGTGCTGAAATTGTATACCTTACTTAACAAAGATCATCCCTTTTCAGGTAAAACTGAGATACTTGCTGAGTTCTCACTGAAGAAGAATCTGGAATTCTTAAAATAAAAGCTGAACAGCAGACAAATGACAGGTAGGAAAAGAAAGCAAATTCTTCTATGAATTCATCAAAGAAATACTCAGATACAAATAAGTTATTTATCTTTAGCACAGAGGAAAGCTTATACTCTTGGCCAGTCAAGGCCATTACAATTTTTTATAGGAGACCTTGGAGATCTGTACCCTACAATCCAGTACATTGGCCAAATGGTAAGATATGTAGCAGGCATCCTAAAATATACCATTTTATGAAATAATGCAAACTATACCCACAGAAGGGGCTTGCCAGGTGGATCAGTGGTATAGAATCCTCCTGCCAGTGTAGGAGCCACACGAGATGTAGGTTTGATCCCTGGGTTGAGAAAATCCCCTGGAGAAGGAAATGGCAGCCCTCTCCACGTTCTTACCTGAAAAATCCCATGGACAGAGAAGCCTGGCAAGCTACAGTCCATGGGGTCACAAGGAATCAGACACGATTGAGTGACTGAGCATGCAGGCACATACCCTCATAAAAATAATAACTGTGCTAGAATGACCAAAGTTGTACAAAAAAAAAAAAAAAAAATGGACAATGCCATAATTAAACACCAGAAGCAGAAAAGGAATCAGAAATTGAAAACATAAGAATAAAACTCTATATTTTCCACTGATAATTACAAAACCTTGTGATCATCCAATTTCCACTATTCATGAAAATCTGTTATATTTTTCAATTTTCGTTGAAACTTTTCCAATGGTAGTATATATGTGCTTGCTCCTTCACTCAGCCTACAGCCCAAACAACCTTTTTTCCTTGTATCCCAGTAAATCTGATATCTAAAATATCACCAAGTGTCACTTTGTCCTCATCCTCCAAGTGATGGGCTTAACCTGCCCTTTCCTTAATACATGGCTCCATACCTGTTGTTGATGCCCACCCTACTGTACTTCTACGATTTTCAGCCTAAGTCTGATTTCTTCCCCTTTTCTTTGCTATAAATACTTCCAAGGTTTCGAGTTTTCTATTTGCTTATCCTCTATTCCCTTAACAACCTCTGTACTATCTTCTTATCAATCTAAATGCCATCCTCCTTCAGGAACCAATGGTCTGAATTTCCAATGAGGGTGTCAGTGCCATAGACTACCACATTGCTCTTTCTTGAACTTCCCCTTTGCTTTCATAACTGTGTGCTAGAGAGATCTCCCTGAATATTTCCTGAGCAAATCAAACTTAACGTGTCTGAAAACATATCTAGAAGGATATCCTCTTAACCAGAAATTCCTTCCCGCTTGTCATGTTTATAATTGGTATCCATATATCCTGTCAAGCCTTGAGGCTCTACATCACGCCCCTCCATGCCCTAGTTCATGCTGTTTCTTGATCCTCCCAGTCAGAAGTAAGCCACTGAATTCCTAAGAATTGTTTAAAATATTTTTGTGACACTTATGAAGGTTTGATTTACTATGCTTTTGGGCTCCATCTTACCTTGTCTTACTGTGCTAAATACACTTGAAATTCAATACCATGCCTTCCTAACATAGAGCTTCCCCACTACAATGTGTCTAGATGATGTTTGTTTTCTGAGTAAATGAATCTGATCATTGTTAGTTCAGTTTACTAAAAAAGCCACTCACAGAAAGCACCATTCATTTGAGTTCATCTATATACACAGCCTTTTCTAAATTATTTACAACCCTGCTGACCCCACAGTACTCACATTCCACAAGATTCCAGGTAAGAAGGAGAATGTTTAATGATAACAGATTTGCTGACCCAGGTTGAGGCTGTGAATCAGTACTGTTGGACACATAATTGATTTTAAAGACAAGACCCTCAGGATATTAATCCTTGCTGATTCCTCTGAATGGTGAACACTCATATTTCAACACAACCCCTACCCATCAGGATTCCTCACGTCTGATCTCTGGCTCTTTCTCCTGTTCCTTTTACCTGGTGAGGATGACATATGCTTTGTCTGAAAGGCAAATAAAAAACTAAGTCAAGATCTTTGAAAGGAATTAAGAACATAATTAGATGGCAGGATGATGGTGAAAGGATAGATTCCTTCGTCTCCTTGTGTGTGAGAGACATGCAAAGGCTCAACTGGGAATTCAAGGAAGAGTGAAGTCTTGATAGAACTGACATGACTTGAAGGAGCAATTATTTACATTACTAAAGTGGAAAGGCAGATGTAAGTTCACAAAGCCCTTCACAATAACAGAATTCTGTGGCCATGTGCTGAACCTGGAATGTAACACCTTAGTAAAACAAATATCACCTCTTATTTTCAGATTATAAACTACCTCCATTAAAAACTTTTTAAACGAGACTGTCTTACCATTCCCCAATTATTTCCCAAATATTAGAGCCACTAATATAAAGGACAGTGTATTTACATTATGAAGTATTAAATTTGATCTTCCATAAGCTGTAAATGTGTGCTTTCTATGTCTGTATGTGATATCCTTACATACAGTGAGATAGCAGATATAATATTTAGAGGAAGACAAAAGAGTGGAGACATTGTTTCCATGGCAACAACTTAGAGGTACAGAAACTTAATAAGCTAATTTTAAATTCAAAGGAAGTATATATGCTTTTAGTAGCTAAATAATCAAACAATTCTTTCTCTGTAAAGTATTCTTTGAAATAAATAAGGGAAATCTTGCTGTCAAGGTCACACTTAGTGACCTATCCCAGAAATGTCTGAATTCATACCTAGAAAAATTAAAGTAAAATGCTTCTAAATCTGCCTCCTTCTCATTAGATGGTCTGCAGCACAACACTTTCATCTTTAATAGGAGTAGATAGTTTCACTTTCATTTGGATTTCAAAATTCATGCATTTTTAATTTATAATTTTAAAACACAAATTAATATTTTGTTCAATACCTGCACCAGGCATTGAATTAGAAAATGATGAAGATACAGAGATGATTGCTTTCAATCAGTAAGGAAGGAAAGATAAAGATGACAAACAATGTAGTAGAACTCCAAGGGCATCAGGAGTGTAAGAATATTCCAAGAAAGGTGCAAGATTAAAGGAATTCCTCTGGACTGATGATAAGTGCTCATGGGGGGCAGTTGTAGTTAATCTGGACCGTAACAAATGTGATGGATTAGGACAGGCAGAGATTCAGTAATTATCTTTTGAGGGTGGTCTTATAGTCAAGACAAAAAACAAAAGGAAAGGCATAGTACATTTGCAAAAATTGGGTCAAGTGGGAGTAAGCAATAAAAAGTAAACAGATGAGAACTAAGACTGTAAAATTGTAGACATTCATAAATCTTAAGTTGAATTTGTATTACATTGAATCTAATTGAACAAATTCAAATGAGCTAATGGTTAGGCATATTCATGAAGGTCTTGAAAGTCAAACTGTGGACTTTAGAATGTATTCTGCTAGAAGGCAATTTGTTCATTCAATGCATATTTATTAACCGCTAAATACAAATGAAGCATTTCATGAGATGCTAGAAATTCACAGATAAACATGACAGATTTTGAGCACTGGGATGTCATTGCCTGGTTATCCTGGCCCAGGGTTAGTGAAGGGGGCTTATTTAAAAACTACTCGACACGATTTTAAAGGACCAGTGCAGTTTAGACAAAGAGGAGCAGACATAGATTTCCAAGAAAAGGTGACTTGTGGACTAAAGGCACAGAGGCTAGAGCACGTTAAAGTGGTCCTGGTTCTCCTGGAACTTTCCCAACTCTAGAGCTGAATAATCTGAGTTCTGGGAACCCCCAGTTCCTAGACATATTGGGAGAGTTGGTTGGGAAGAGGTAGATGAGAAGAAGACTGTAAGTTTAACTAGACAGAATATAAAGTTCTGCAAGGAGTAGCAGAAAATAATACTGCAAATTAGGCACATGCTAGGCCATAGAGAGTTCAGATTCAAGGCTAAAAATTCAGGGCCCAAGGGACACTGGTGTGTTCTAGACAGAGAAAAGGCATGGTTATAACTACTCATGAGATAAAACTTCCATCAGTAAAAAGGTTATGGACACATTCTCTTGGCAAGAAATAATGACAGTGAGCAGACTGATGATAAAAAGCACAGAAAGGATAGAAGAGAACCACTAAGGGAATAAAATACATGGAATTCAGTGATTGTTACAGAGATGGAGGATGGAAGTTGATGATGTTCATTTGTTCATAAAATACTCAGTGCCTAATGATGATAAAGACTCTTCGAGGAGGTGAGGACACAGCAAGGGGCAAAACAAACATGTAGTTCTCATCCTACTGGGGATGTTGTCTCAAGTTCCCACTGGGGATGCAAGAAGGGAAACTAGCTGTTGGATAAGATAATGAGCTCATTTTGGTGTATTAGTTGTCATATCTGCAGAGTGGCAGGAAAAAAAAATCCTGCATTAGTCACTCATACTTCATTAAGATCAGTCTTTATATAGCAAATAAGATAGATTTCAAGGGATAAAGCCAGGAAATAAATAGAGAAAAATTAGACCCTGTTCATGAATGCAAGACTAAGGCCTACAGAGATTTAAGAGGAAAGTAAAGATGGGCCAAGTAGGGGAGACCCCACAAAAACTGTTTGGACCCAGTGACTTGGAGACCACATGATAGAGGTGATAGTGATGGAGCTTTGAGGATGAGGAGACAGAATTTTGACAGATTCTTGCAGAGATTCTAGGGGTCATCCATTGGATGCTCTGATGCAGATATCCAGCACAGAAATAAAAATACCAGGAAATGTTTACTTCCTGACCACAAGGTGACCTTAGTGATGTACCCAAATCCATCAAAGTGAATTCCAACCATTGCTGGAAAGAGAAGAGAGGGAAAGAAGAGAAATAAGGAAATTTAGGGACTTGTTTATATACATATATAACAGAAATTTTAAAATTTTAGAGGCTATCGAAGAGACAGTAGAAGGAGGTAATATGTGAATAAAACAAAATGGAAGGTCAGTTAGAAATGGAAAATTCCTCCACTTCATGGAAGCCTTAGGAAGCATTGCAATGTGAATTTCATGATAATATTACTATGTATCAGTTATGACATCAAGAATTACATTTTAATAGGAGCAGTTATTTTACTTAGAATTGTAAATTAACTTATCTCTGTCCTTCCTTTCTTATATCTACTTAATTCTCCAAGCTAGGCTTCAGCAATATGTGAACTGTGAACTATAATGTTCAAGCTGGTTTTAGAAAGGGCAGAGGAACCAGAGACCAAATTGCCAACATCCGCTGGACCATAGAAAAAGCAAGAGAGTTCCAGAAAAACATCTATTTCTGCTTTATTGACTATGCCAAAGCCTTTGACTGTGTGGATCACAATAAACTGTGGAAAATTCTTCAAGAAATGGGAATACCAGACCACCTGATTTGCCTCTTGAGAAATTTGTATGCAGGTGAGGAAGCAACAGTTAGAACTTGACATGGAACAACAGACTGGTTCCAAATAGGAAAAGGAGTACGTCAAGGCTGTATATTGTCACCCTGTTTATTTAACTTATATGCAGAGTACATCATGAGAAACACTGGACTGGAAGAAACACAAGCTGGAATCAAGATTGCCGGGAGAAATCTCAATAACCTCAGATATGCAGATGACACCACCCTTATGGCAGAAAGTGAAGAGGAACTTTTGAGTGAAAGTGGAGAGTGAAAAAGTTGGCTTAAAGCTCAACATTCAGAAAATGAAGATCATGGCATCCGGTCCCACCACTTCATGGGAAATAGATGGGGAAACAGTGGAAACAGTGTCAGACTTTATTTTTCTGGGCTCCAAAATCACTGCAGATGGTAACTGCAGCCATGAAATTAAAAGACACTTACTCGAAGGAAAGTTATGACCAACCTAGATAGCATATTCAAAAGCAGAGCCATTAATTTGCCAACAAAGGTTCATCTAGTCAAGGCTATGGTTTTTCCTGTGGTCATGTATGGATGTGAGAGTTGGACTGTGAAGAAGGCTGAGCGCTGAAGAATTGATGCTTTTGAACTGTGGTGTTGGAGAAGACTCTTGAGAGTCCCTTGGACTGCAAGGAGATCCAATCAGTCCATTCTGAAGGAGATCAGCCCTGGGGTTTCTTTGGAGGGAGTGATGCTAAAGCTGAAACTCCAGTACTTTGGCCACCTCATGCGAAGAGTTGACTCATTGGAAAAGACTGTGATGCTGGGAGGGATTGGGGGCAGGAGGAGAAGGGGACCACAGAGGATGAGATGGCTGGATGGCATCGCTGACTCGATGGACGTGAGTCTGAGTGAACTCCTGGAGTTGGTGATGGACAGGGAGGCCTGGCGTGCTGCAATTCCTGGGGTCGCTAAGAGTCGGATAGGACTGAGCGACTTAACTGATCTGATCTGAATCAAGTTTTTAAAATACACCTTTCCAAATAGAGTAAATTTCACCAAATATGATTGGATACATGCATTCTAATACAAATATACCATGAATGTAAATTTTAATTTAAAATAGTTTCAATATTTTAGCTTTTGCAAAGCAATTCTAATTCTGAAACTATCATCAGAAAATTCAGAAAACTAGTTTTCATAAATAAAGCTTTAAATATGAATTTTAAACTACCTTAAACATATTTGTACTCAAAACAAGACAGGGTGACTGAAAGTTTAATCAAAGCTAATTGTGAACTTGGGTTTACATCAAATAAAATTTGGCAGAAATACAGTCTTTTATTTATAAGATTGGATACCATTTTTATTTCAAAACTTATAAAAATTCTTTTCTATTAAACTGCTACTGCTACTGCTAAGTCACTTCAGTCGTGTCCAACTCTGTGAGACCCCATAGATGGCAGCCCACCAGGCTCCTCCGTCCCTGAGATTCTCCAGGCAAGAACACTGGAGTGGTTGCCATTTCCTTCTCCAATGCATGAAAGTGAAAAGTGAAAGTGAAGTCGCTCAGTCGTGTCCGACTCCTAGAGACCCCATGGACTGCAGCCTACCAGGCTCCTCTGTCCATGGGATTTGCCAGGCAAGAGTACTGGAGTGGGTTGCCATTGCCTTCTCCTTCTATTAAACTAGCCTAGTTCAATTAAAAGTGAAGCATTTCTCACTAAAAATCCAAGAATATGAGTTTCTAGTTTTTTAAAAGCTTTTAAATATTTTCCATCCATACCAAATTAAAAATGACACTTTTCTTAAAATCTTATTGACCATAAATTTGACATCAAAAGGACTTACCAACATGATATTTCCTGAAAAATAGCTAAAAACACAATAGCTTCAATCAGAGTTGCAATATTCTTCTGACTGGTCTTTCTCATTCCAATTTATAGCCCCTATGTCACTTCAATTTCTAAAAATAGGGCTTGGAAGGAGGAGGAACCACTGTGTATGGGGAGGATGGAAAAGTTTTGGAGGTGGATGGTGTTGATGGTTGTACAGCATTGTTAATGGACTTAACGCCACTGACGTGTATACTTACTAATGGACAAAATGGTAAAAATAAATAAATGAAATAAAGAAAGAAAAGGAAAATAAGGTTTAAAAAGAGTTCTCGAGTAATATTACCAAAACCTGTTGCTTTTCCTTTTCCGGGTCTCTGAAGATGTTTGCTTTGGCAGCATCAAGCTCTTGGTGCCCCACCCCCAAGATAACAGCCCTTCTTGCCTCTGCACTAAATGTTATTCTCCATCTTCTTGGACACACATATACACACACACATACTGTCTTCCCAGCCTCCCCCATCCCCTACATGGAAGCTGTGGTGGTATTCTCCTGGCCTTACTCCTTCTCAGGTGGAGGCAGCTCGCCTGTTGTGTCCCCACAACCCTCTGGTCAAAGGTCGACCACACAATACTCCCCTTTCTTAAGAAATCAGAGAATTATGCATCTATTTCACCATAGGTTGAGGACACAGACTATTTTTTCTGTCTTGAATGTTCAATGCCTAGCCTATTGCCCATTAAAATAGTAAAGAAAAGTGAAAGTGTTGGTCAGACGTGTCCCATTCTTTGGGACCCCATGGACATATAACCCGCCAGACTCCTCTGTCCATGAAATTCTCCAGGCAAGAATACCGGAGTGGGTTGCCATGTCCTCCTCCAGGGCATGTTCCCAACTCAGGGACTGAACCCTGGTCTCCTGCATTGCAGGTAGATTCTTTACTATCTGAGCCACCATGGAAGCCCTGGTATATAGTAAGTGCTAGACAAATGCTCACTGAGTCAATGTACCCAGTGTTTTCCTTTCCTGCCCTATACTTGCTCTCACACTCTGCTCTGGAATGTGCATCTCCACCTAAGGGACTCAAAGCACATCTGATGCATTTGATGACCTCCTCATGTGATCACTTCTTAGGGTTTATCAGTTTAATTTTTCATTGTGATATTCAGGTACATGCTTTGTGTTTTGCCACCTCAACAAGCTGAAATCCTTGGAAAGCCAGTACCTGTTTTATCTTTTTAACATGTAGTTTCAAACTGCACCTTACATGTATTTGATCCCCACTTGGAAAATATCTATCAGGTACAAAAATATTCAAACACAAGCAACGTGGCTTTAAAACCTTCCATAATCTAAATCTGCTTATTTACCTTGTACATTTAGGTAAATGGTTATCTGTAAGGTTGCATTGCAGCCATGAAATTAAAAGACGCTTACTCCTTGGAAGGAAAGTTATGACCAACCTAGACAGCATATTCAAAAGCAGAGACATTACTTTGCCGACAAATATCCATCTAGTCAAGGCTATGGTTTTTCCAGTGGTCATGTATGGATGTGAGAGTTGGACTGTGAAGAGGGCTGAGCACCAAAGAATGAATGCTTTTGAACTGTGGTGTTGGAGAAGACTCTTGAGAGTCCCTTGGACTGCAAGGAGATCCAACCAGTCCATTCTAAAGGAGATCAGTCCTGGATGTTTTTTGGAAAGAATGATGCTAAAGCTGAAACTCCAGTACTTTGGCCACCTCATGCAAAGAGTTGACTCATTGGAAAAGACCCTGATGCTGGGAGGGATTGGGGGCAGAAAGAGAAGGGGACAACAGAGGATGAGATGGCTGGATGGCATCACCGACTCGATGGACGTGAGTTTGTGTGAACTGCGGGAGTTGGTGATGGCAGGGAGGCCTGGCGTGCTGCAATTCATGGGGTCACAAAGAGTCAGACATGACTGAGCAACTGAACTGAAGGTTGCATTTTAGGCTTTTTGTATCTCAGACTCACAGAAAGTGTGCTCATGGACTCTAATATTCCCCAATGAAACCAGTGACCTTTGTAATAGTCCTGTTTTAGTCTTGCTTTTTACTCTTTTTTACACCTTTAGATGTCTCTGTTGTACTGAAGTAGAGGGAAAAGGCTCCAGTAAAATTTTAGCATCTGTATGAAATTTCCTGTTACATATTTATTTATTTAGCCAGTAAATCAGTTACTCATATGTTCGACAAACTCAAGCATCTACTATGTGCCAAGCGCTACTGTCGTCAGGAAAGAATGAGATTCAGCAGCAAACAAAATTCAGTTCCTGCTATGACAGTGCTTGCACTGCAGAGAGCAGACAGGAGACAGACCAAAAATGCATTTATACTGGTTTGATGTCTGTTTGCTCAGTGCAAAATATATATATATATATATATATATATATAATATATATATATATATATAAACATGTAGGGTGATGAGCAATGCTAAGAAGTAAAAGAAAGTAAGGAAAAGGAAACATAAATGGATGACATCACAGCTTTATTAAAATTGTTCCATGAAACCAATGTTTGCACAGAGCTGAGCAGGTGAGGAGGTAAAGTCTGTGCAGACCTGGATGAGGGGCTGGATGACTGAGAAGGCCAAAAACCTGAGGGGACCTGGGTCATCCACGGAAACTAGGGGTGGAGGCAATGGGATGGAGGGAGCAGGGGGAGCTGAGGAAGAGGAGAACAGAGGGGGATATCTATGGAAAAGGCAGTGGTAAAGTCCCACTGGGCCCCCAGGACCCACGGTGAGAACTGGAACTTGAATCTGAATGAGAAAGAATGCCGCTGGGCTATACTGGACAAACAGTGACATAATTTGATCTAAATAACCCCGGGCTTCAGGTGCCAAATAAGTTGCAAGAGTTTAGCCTAGAAGAGAGTGATTCTACATTCACATGCAAAACCAGAGTGGGGGAAAAAGTCAGAGCTGAAAGGAATTGATGAAGAAGATATGGATTCAATAGAAAGAGATGAGCCAAGGTTTATGGACTGAGAAAATGGAGACATGAACTTCAGAAATTATGGAAAGAAACTATTTGTAGGAATTTTTAATATTTATTAATTAAGTAATTAATTATTATTATTATTTTTTATTTTGGCTGCACTGGGCTTTGCTGTGGTTGATCAGCTTCTCTTGTGGATCACAGGCTCCAGAGCTCATAGGCTCAGTAGTTGCAGCTCCAAGGGGTAGCTAGCTGCCCCACAGCATGTAAGAGCTTAGTCTCTTGACCAGGGATCAAATCCATGTCCCCTGCACTGGAAGCAGATTCTTAATCACTGGATCACCAGGGAAGTCCCTGTAGGAGATTTTTAAATGTTGGAAATGTTAAATTTGCAAAAGCTACTGAACTGCCAAAGGAGAATGTTCCAGACAGCAGTGGATAGGAAAAGTTTCTCTGTATCCCCTTTTTTCTTTCCAGAATTAAACTCACGTATCCTACTACAAGGGCTTGCCTGGTGGCTCAGATGGTAAAGAATCTGCCTGCAATGCAGGAGACCTGGGTTCTATCCCTGGGTTGGGAAGATCCCCTGGATGAGAGCATGGCAACCCACTCCAATATTCTTGCCTGGAGAATCCCATGGAGAGAGGAGTCTGGGGGGATACAGTCCACAGGTGGCAAAGAGTTGGACACGACTAAGCAACTAAGCATAGCACAGCACATCTTACTACAGAATTATCGACATGCTGTTGATGGAGCTGAAGGTGCTTCAGTAAAATTGGATGACAGTTTATTTGGATGATGGTTATAAGAATATTTTATACAAAATTGTGTTTAGAAGTAAAATATCATGATCTATTCTAACTGAGGCATTTTCTATCTGAGACTGGTTGTTTAAGTTTTTGAGGCTAAAGCTTTTCTGAGAGCCAAAATATCTACTAAAAACCTCTTTATGAACTGGAAAGGCAGATTAATCCCCTTCTGAGATATGAGAATTTGTGCTGTGCTCCTGATGTCCAGATGTAAGATTGACACACTTTGCTTGTCAACAAGGATTACTGTCATTTCACTTGGTATTTATACTAGGACTTGCTCTGCGGGCCACCCTCATGAGGAAACCCTTAATGCCACATGTCTACAGCTCAGATGGTGGACACTTTCTGGAAACTCAGATGGCACCAGGCCCTGGGCATCCTGCCTAATCCCCTTGGTTCCAGGCGAACAGAGTATTTTGTAGAAACTTCTCATAAGGGCTGTGACTTCTCAAACTTGTTTCTTGGAGGGCCTTTGTTATCATTGGAGAACATTTTGAACTTGAGGGACCCATCTCCTTCTAGCCACACATTAATGGGGTGGGTCTTCCATCAACAGCCTTGCTGTTGACGTTATGTCTGAGGCTGCATGTTCCAAGAGACCCAGCTACTGTAGCATTCTTTCTTCCACCTTCTGTGTTTGCAGATGTTACCCCTCCACCTGACACCAAGCAATTATGCTATTCTCATGGTCTCATTCACATTTCTCACGTGAATGGCCCAGTTAGTGGAGCTGTTTTCAATGACACAGGGTAGTCCACTGGAGTCCCCTCACCAGACCAGCTGACTACTTGAATTGTCATAGCAGCCATCAAAATACCAACATATCTGAAAGCCAGAGGAATCAACAGGAATTCAACAGCAAAAACATAAATAAATAAAAATAAAAGCATGCTCTATCTCTTCTAGTTTTCTTACACTTGGACACAAAGAAAAGGAGGATATGACTTATTGGTCAACAGAATCACTCCCTGGAGAGACACAGATTCTTATCTGAGAAGAATTGCTTGCCATAGGTTGATTTGTCTCTCCCCCTCAACTCCCTCCCCCACAATGATAGGTTGATGTCTTAACCCCCGTACCTGTGAAGGTGACTTTATTTGGAATTAGGGTCTCTGCATATGTAATCAAGTTAAGCGAAGGTCGTACTGAGTCAGTTCAGTTCAGTCGCTCAATCGTGTCCAACTCTTTGTGACCCCATGAACCGCAGCATGCCAGGCCTCCCTGTCCAGCACAAACTCCCGGAGTTTACCCAGACCCATGTCCATTGAGTTGGTGATGCCATCCAACCATCTCATCCTCTGTTGTCCCCTTCTCCTCCCGCCCTCAATCTTTCCCAGCATCAGGGTCTTTTCAAATGAGTCAGCTGTTCGTATCAGGTGGCTGAAGTATTGGAGTTTCAGCTTCAACATCAGTCCTTCCAATGAACACCCAGGACTAATATCCTTTAGGATGGACTGGTTGGATCTCTTTGCAGTCCAAGGGACTCTCAAGAGTCTTTTCCAACACCACAGTTCAAAAGCATCAATTCTTCGGTGCTCAGCTTTTTTTATAGTCCAACTCTCACATCCATACATGACCACTGGAAAAGCCATAGCCTTGACTAGATGGACCTTTGTTGACAAAGTAATGTCTCTGCTTTTTAATATGCTGACTAGGTTGGTCATAACTTTCCTTCCAAGGAGTAAGTGTCTTTTAATTTCAAGGCTGCAATCACCATCTGCAGTGATTTTGGAGCCCAGAAAAATAAATCAGCCACTGTTTCCACTGTCTCCCCATCTATTTGCCATGAAAGATGGGACCTGGATGCCATGATCTTTGTTTTCTGAATGTTGAGCTTTAAGCCAACTTTTTGACTCTCCTCTTTCACTTTCATCAAGAGGCTCTTTAGTTCTTCTTCACTTTCTGCCATAAGGGTGGTGTCATCTGCATATCTGAGGTTATTGAATCAGAGCGGGCCATAAATTTCTCGAGTAGTGTCTTGTATGATGGTTGCGTGGACGTGAAGGCTGATACTGCAGGGGTTCAGATACAGTCCCCCAGAAGGTCCAAGCCCTGCAGGCAACTCCCAGAAGCCAGGAGAGACCCAAGCAGCAGTTCCTCCCCCGGCCTCCAGGAGGCGCAGCCTCTTGGCACCTGGATCATCAGCTTTCAGAGCTGCTGCTACTGCTGCTGCCAAGTCACTTCAGTCGTGTCCGACTCAGAGGAGTTAGGGTAAACGTCTGTTTGCCATCTTGTATGCGTGCTTGGTTATTCAGACCTAGAAAACGAAATACAAAAGTGAAAGTCCTATCTCTTTTCACTTGAAAACAAAGAAAAGGATAAAGAGCAGAGTGAACCGGATGCACAGAAAGAAGCAAAAAAAAAAAAAAAAGAGCCCGCGTAGCCGCTGGTATAGAGAGGGACTCAGAGATGGGTGAGGAGGTGGGAATGGAGGTGGAGGAGGCATCCAGGTCCAATTCCGATTCCAGGAGATGCATTTGACAGCTAAATGGCAGTTGGCAAGGCTGTCTTCCTTCAACATCCAAATGCCCATCTGAAATTCCATGCAGGTCTCACTGTATCTCTCATCCTGCTCCACCGCTAACTTACTTGTCACTGTTTCCCAGAAAACTATTAGCTCAGTGAGAAAGGGATCTCAATCATTCCGACTTCATATACCTTCCTAGCAAGCGCTCATAAACGTCTAATAACTTCACCAGAGTTAATGCAAAAATGTCAGGACGCACTTGAACTTTCAAGTATATCTGCCTGTTTCGACAAGCTTTTCAGAACAGGAAAGGCACTGACTGAAAGCTGAGTACATGTCTGTCTGTAAGCACTGTGATGTGTCTGGTTCACACTGGAACTGAAGGTTCCTGTTTCCCAACGGACCAGACCCAGCCATTCCCAATTCCATGGCCCATCTCTCCCCTCACACCTGGTCTGTTCCCCCAGCGGCACAGCTCCACCCGAGCTCAGGGCACTGTTGCAGCCCAGCTCAGTGTCCACTATAGGCTCCTCACGGGTCTTCCTGCCTTAGTTGTAACCAACTACAGTTCATCCTTCCAGTCTGCTTCCAGATGATTCTAAAACACAAGTATGTAAAGTTTGACAAGGCTCATCCCTCTTGGCAATAGGATCTGAATCCTCTGACGTTGCACTCAAGGCCCTCTAGTATCCGACTCTTGTCCTCTGAGGTCTGATGTCTTGTCCTTACCTTCCATCCCCCCTGCCCTTCTCTGCTCCACCCGGATTCCTTCCTCCAGTTCCCAAACATGCCACATCCTTTCAACTCTGGAATCGCAGGCAAGCTACGTCCTTGGCCTGGAACCCTCCACACTGCAACCCCAGAGCCCCTAAAACACACCACCCACCTGACTCTTTCTTCAAATATAGACTCAGAATCTACCCCATGGAATATTTCAATGATAGCTTTCTTCATTCTTAGATTCAGCTTGACTTTACTCCTATGTGACCCTGTACCACCTTTATTGGCATCCTGATATTTGGTCATATCATTCATCCACTACACTGTAAAAGGCTTATTGCCAAAACTCCATATAGCATCTGACTATGTTACCTGCAGCGTCTGATATCCAGTGGAGGCCCAGAGCAGGCACTCATTAAATATTTGTTAATTGAATGAGCTACTTCACTGGGATTTTTATCTATAGACAACAAGACAGGTTTATATATCTTGGTATAAGACAGATGATACATAGACAAATGTTGACAATTTGTGTTTTTTTTTGTTTGTTTGTTTGTTTTTGTGAAACAGGAAGCAAAGTAACACTTCTGTGTATGAGTTTGCTTCCAAGAGTAGAAACAGCAGAGGAGGAGACTGAAGGAGGGGGATCTTCTAAAAGTCTAATCTAATTTTAAAAGTCTAATCCAGCTTCAGGGTTTCTTGTCTTAGTCTGTGGTCTAGGAAATGGATTGAGTCTAAAGAAGGACCCTTCAGTGTTTCAGAGTAGACATAAATCCAAATAAAGAAAAGACAGAACAGCTTCTATGAAGATAGAAAGGTCCATTTTCACAGTTGCATTTTTCCAAACACTATATTTTAGTAATTAATTGAAGAATAAGCTATGGCCTTGCAGTGTTGTAGAACAAAATGAGTGAGTATTCACAAGAGAATTTTATCTGAAGATTTAAATTACCCTGCTGTTCCCACAGTCTACACCATTGTATCTCAACTTGTATAGAATTGCAATAATAGCACCTAATCTTCTAGACAGTTTACATTTAAATAATTTCACTAATCTTACTAATTAGGCTGTGGACAAGGAGGCTAAGTATTAATATTATCTTGATTTTTGAGTTTGAGCTCTAAGATAATATACATGTATAAGAGCTGAGATTTACTAAGTCTCTGCATACACTGTCTCATTTAATAATCAGGATAATCCAGTGAGTCTGTACTATTATCCCATTTTGATGAAAACAACTCATATTTAGAAAAATTAAATATTATGTCCAAAGTGACACAACTAGTAAAAGGAAATGTTGGAATTCAGACCTAGTCTCATATTTGAACTTGTTGCTGTTTTCCAAAATAGCTGAGAATTCCCTAGTAGGTTGATTTTGTTGTTTTTGTTTTTCAAATCACCTTATCACCACATAATTAAAATAAAAATAATCTTTTGCATGACAATTTTAACTGAAATAATTTCCTCTTTTTCAATATTTTGTATTAAAAGCCCTCATCTCACTTCTATCCTCCCTTTCTTCTCTGCCCATCTTCTCTTGTAAGATTACAAGAAAAATGTATTCATAGGTTGCTAGGTTGGTTCTAATAACAGTAGATAAACCCAAAGTCTATTTTTATAACCAAATTACAGTACCAGTGTTCATACTCCTTTTCTTTCTTTAAAGACATTTTGTGTTTGCCAAATGGATAACCATCTTCTCATCCAAGAGGTGAGCCTTGGAGACAAGGATTATTACTGTTGTCATTGCAGCTAGTAAGATTATCCTCCTTAGACTGTTTGGAAAGTGAGGACCTATTGGTCTCTTATCTGCCTAAGAAAGAGTGTCAAATTGTTGAGTTCCTAAGATTTTGACTTCCAAAGTTAAATCTGAAAGAACTTGGTATGTATTTTTGTGCTGTCTTATTTCCTAAACAAGATTCAATTCAGTTCAGTCACTCAGTCGTGTCTGACTCTGAGACCCCAAGAATTGCAGCACACCAGGCATCCCTGTCCACCACCAACTCCCGGAGTACACACAAACTCATGTCCATCCAGTCGGTGATGCCATCCAACCATCTCATCCTCTGCTGTCCCCTTCTCCTCCTGCCCCCAATCCCTCCTAGCATCAGGGTCTTTTCCAATGAGTCAACTCTTCACATGAGGTGGCCAAAGTACTGGAGCTTCACCCTCAGCATCAGTCCTTCCAATGAACACCCAGGACTGGTCTCCTCTGGAATGGACTGGTTGGATCTCCTTGCAGTTCAAGGGACTCGCGAGAGTCTTCTCCAACACCATAGTTCAAAAGTTTCAATTCTTTGGCACTCAGCTTTCTTCACAGTCCAACTCTCACATCCATACATGACCACTGGAAAAACCATACCCTTGACTAGACGGACCTTTGTTGGCAAAGTAATGTCTCTGCTTTGGAATATGCTATATAGGTTGGTCATAACTTTCCTTCCAAGGAGTAAGCATCTTTTAATTTCATGGCTGCAGTCACCATCTGCAGTGATTTTGGAGCCCCCCAAAATAAAGTCTGACATTGTTTCCACTGTTTCCCATGAAGTGATGGGACCAGATGCCATGATCTTGGTTTTCTGAATGTTGAGCTTTAAGCCAACTTTTTCACTCTCTTCTTTCACTTTCATCAAGAGGCTTTTTAGTTCCTCTTCACTTAATTGTTCTTAAATGTTCTATTTGGGACAATTTTGATTAAATAGAAAAGAATCTAAAATAGAATCTATGTGTCTATCGATATATATAACTGGATAAGGAAATGGCAACCCACTCCAGTATTCTTGCCTGGAGAATACCATGGACAGAGGAACCTGGCAGGCTACAATCCATCAGGTCACAAGAGTAGGACATAGCTTAGCGACTAAACCACCACCACCACCACCATATATATAACTGAATAACTTTGCTGTATACTTGAAACCAATACAACATTGTAAATTAACTATACTAAAAAACAAACAATACTGAGTATCTATTTGTGTCCTTTTTTTCAAACCAAGTAGCAAGTCTGATTAAACTAGAGAATAAAAAAGTCCATTATCATCATATTATGTGACCCAAAAAATGAAACCCATAAACTGATGTTTGGGTTTAGTTCATCATGGGTTTAGTTCAGTCTGCAGATCATAGGGAGATTTCAGCTTTGCCATTTTTACAGCTGTGTTAATTCAATGCTAAGATCATGCAAACCCTAGAGTGACTCTTGTGTTTATGTAGTAGCCAGACCTTTCCGTGCTGTCGCAAGTACTGCAGTCACACAGACTTGACGGTCCAATAGCAAACAGTCACTGAATGGCATTTAGTCTCAGTCAAGCAGTATCACATGCGAAACATCCTGAATCCCAATACAGGAAACTTACTTTTTTGGAAAAGAGAAATCAAAACCAAATATGAGAAGGAAGCTTTTTGCTTGCTGTCCTTAAGTCTTTTTTATGATAAAAAATAACACAAGGTTTCCCCTCTTAACAAAGTATTAAAGGTACAGTAGAGTATTGTGAACTACAAGTGGTATGTGCAGATTTCTAGAATCTATCCATCTTGCTTGACTGCTATTTTTTTCCCCATTGAACTACCATCCCCTGGCTCTGGCAACTTTCATTCCACTTTCTACTTCTGAGTTGACTACTTTAAAAATGCCATAAAAGTGGAATCAAGAGTAGGTGTCCTTCTGTGAAAGGCTTATTTTCCTTAATGTCTTCAAGGTGCATTCATATTATGTCACATGATATGATTTTCTACTTTTTGAAGGATGACTATTATTCCTTTGTCTGGATATACCAACTTGCTTTGTTCATCTGACATTTAGGTTATTTCTGCTTCATGATTGAGTGAATAATGTGGCGATCACATAGATCAATACAGATGTGAAAATATCTCCTTGAGATCCTGTTTTCTACTCTTTTGGATAAACTCCAAAAAGTGGGATTGCTGGATTATACAATCATTGTATTTTTAGTTTTTTGAAGAACTTGATATTTTTTTCTGTAACAGCCAACATTGCACAAGCATTCCAATTTCTCCAACTCCTTGTCAATGCTTGTTATTTTGATTTTTTTTTTCTTAATGGACATCCTAACAGGTGTGAGGTGATATCTCATTATGGTTTTGATTTGCATTTTCCTGATAATTAGTGATGTTGGTCATCTTTTTATAAATCTTTTATTTATATGTCTTCTTGGAAGAAATGTCTCTTCAAGCCCCTTTTCCATTTTTAATTGAGTTATTTCACATTACTGTTAACCATCTTTTCATTTCATCGGAGAAGGAAATGGCAACCCGCTCCAGTGTTCTTGCCTGGAGAATCCCAGGGACGGGGGAGCCTGGTGGGCTGCTGTCTATGGGGTCACACAGAGTTGGACAAGACTGAAGTGACTTAGCATAGCATAAGTGACTTTATCATTTCATTTAATGCTGATCTAGAACCAGTGAAGTTTCTCAGTTTGTGTTTATCTGGGAAAATCTGTATCTCATCTTATACTTGAAGAACATCTTTAATTCTTGATCATATACATAGTTAAAGCCTCTATGGTAATTTAAAAGAACAAGTTTATCCTTTCACTATCAACACATTGTAACAATGATGTTCTTCTCTTTTTACAATTTTCCTTAGTAATGATATACAATGTTGTGCTTTTTCCTAACATATTGGTTCTTTCAAATACATTTATTACTGTAGTGGTTATATCCTTATAGATAAATCAAAACATCACTTATTTTTATATATGATATATCCGATTAAATAAACAACTAAACATTGCTCTCCCATTTAAGGTCTCTTCTCATGGCACATCTTTTGTCCAAGTCTTCATAGAGAATACAACTAAAGGAACTTTTGCATGTTTAAGTAGCCTTTAGGATGGTATGTGCTTAGTCACTTAGTTGTGTCTGACTCTTTGTGACCCTATGGACTGTCGCCCCCTAAGCTTTTTTGTCCATGGGGATTATCCTAGGCAAGAATACTGGAGTGGGTTCCCATGCCCTCCTCTGGGGGATCTTCCCAACCCAGGAATCGAACTGGGGTCTCCTGCACTGCAGGGGATTCTTTACCAGCTGAGCTACTAGGATAGGATATTCGGATAAAAATACAGAAGATATATTCATACCAAAAATATCTGTTGTTTATCTGACATTCAAAATGAACTTGGTGTCCTTCATTTTTCTTGCTAAATAGGTCAGATCTGCTTTGGAAAGCTCTTGAGACTTAGCTCATCCGTTGGGAATTAAGAGCACAAAAAACAACTTGACTCTTTATTATCGAGGATATGAGTTACTCCCACTAGACCCAAATCTGAGGATAAAGTAAGATTTATAATGAAACAGGCACCATTATAAATTCACAACGTGCCAGACAATGCTTAGCTTTTAACAAGAATTTCAGCACCTAATCCTTCCTACTACCTTCCAACTCTACCTTGAAAGTAGGAAAATTACAGTTTAGAGGTTAACTTGCCAAAAGCTACACCTGCCACTAGGATTCTGAAGCAGGCTGACATTACCCAGAGCCTGTGAGCTTACTCCCAGTGTGATCTTGGAAGGTAAAGTGCAAGGTCCCTGTGACATAGTCTGCAGTGACTTGTTTCATGAACTGAGATAAAAAACTGGGATAACTATATACCATGGGCCAAGGTTAATGGAAATATGATATTTATGGCACTTTCTTTCAATCATCAATTAATAAGTACCTCTGTGTCAGACACTGTTCCATGTACAAAGTTTAAAATGGTAAACAACACCTACAAAATCCCTCCTCTTTTCATTATGTAACAAAATGCATAATATTCTGAGAGAAACCTCTGCAGCAATTGTGCATCAAAGATATTAATAATATAAATTCCTTGTAACGGGTGAACATTTTTATTATCTCTGAACTTGCAGCTGTTCAGATGGCAGGAAAATTGTAAATCTGTACATCTTAAAAGTTATCACAGAAAGGATAATAAAATGACTTTCCTGGGTTTTGCTGTTCACAAATACAAAAAATGGGGAAATTTCCACTTACACATAACAAGCGTTTCATAATCTGTGATGGCCTATTTCGTGAGCTGAGATACACCAATATTTATGTATGTAAATGAAACAAAACTTTTTATTCAAGTTTATTTGAGATGCCATGCTAATAAATTAGAAAGTAGGTCTTATTTTTATTACTCAGCTAACTCTCATACTCTCTAATCTATGAAAGAATTATTTCTGAACATTTGAATTTTATTGGTTGTTGTTAAGTCCCTAAGTCTTGTCTAACTCTTTGTGACCTTACGGAGTGTAGCATGCCAGGATCCTCTGTCCTCCACTATCTCCCAGATTTTGCTAAAATTCATGTCCATTGAGTTCGGATGCTATCTAACCATCTTACTCTCTGCTACCCTTTCTCCTTTTGCTTTCAATCTTTCCCAGCATAAGGGTCTTTTCAATGAGTTGGCTCTTCAGATATGGTAGCCAAAGTATTGGAGCTTCAGCTTTAGCAATAATACTTCAAATGAATATTTAAGGTTGATTTTCTTTAAGACTGACTGGTTTGATCTCCTTGCTGTCCAAGGAACTCTCAAGAGTCTTCTGAGGCATTATAATTCAAAAGCATCAATTCGCCAATGCTCAGCCTTCTTTATGGTCCAACTCTCACATCCATACATGAATACTGGAAAATACATAGCTTTGACATTTTTCAGCAAAGTGATGTCTCAGCTTTTTTTTTTTTTATAAGCTTGATAAACTGTCTAGATTTGTTATAACTCTACTTCCAAAGAGCAAGCATCATTGAATTTCATGGTTGCAGTCACAGTCTGAATTGATTTTAGTTAGTTAGTTAGTTAGTTCAGTCGCTCAGTCATGTCCGACTCTGTGACCCCATGAATTGCAGCACGCCAGGCCTCCCTGTACATCACCAACTCCCGGAGTTCACCCAAACTCTTGTCCATCGAGTCGGTGATGCCATCCAGGCATCTCATTCTCTGCGGTCCCCTTCTCCTCATGCCCCCAAAGCCTCCCAGCATCAGAGTCTTATCCAATATGTCAAATCTTCGCATGAGGTGGCCAAAGTATTGGAGCTTCAGCCTCAGCATCAGTCCTTCCAATGAACACCCACGACTGCTCTCCTCTGGAATGGACTGGTTAGATCTCCGTGCAGTCCAAGGGATTCTCAACAGTCTTCTCCAACACCACAGTTCAAAAGCATCAATTCTTCAGCACTCGGCTTTCTTCACATTCCAACTTTCACAACCATACATGACCACTGGAAAAACCATAGCCTTGACTAGACGAACCTTTGTTGGCAAAGTAATGTCTCTGCTTTTCAATATGCTATCTAGGTTGGTCATAACTTTCCTTCCAAGGAGTAAGCATCTTTTAATTTCATGGCTGCAATCACCATCTGCAGTGATTTTGGAGCCCCCCAAAATAAATTCTGACACTGTTTCCACTGTTTCCCCATCTATTTCCCATGAAGTGATGGGACCAGATGCGATGATCTTTGTTTTTTGAATGTTGAGTTTAAGCCAACTTTTTCACTCTCCTCTTTCACTTTCATCAAGAGGCTTTTTAGTTCTTCTTCACTTTCTGTCATAAGGGAAGTGTCATCTGCGTATCTGAGGTTATTGATATTTCTCCTGGCAATCTTGATTCCAGCTTGTGCCTCTTCCACCCCAGCATTTCTCATGATGTACTCTGCATAGAAGTTGAATAAGCAGAGTGACAATATACAGCCTTGAAGTACTCCTTTTCCTATTTGGAACCAGTCTGTTGTTCCATGTCCAGTTCTAACTGTTGCTTCCTGACCTGCATACAGATTTCTCAAGAGGCAGGTCAGGTGGTCTGGTATTCCCATCTCTTGAAGAATTTTCCACAGTTTATTGTGATCCACAGAGTCAAAGGCTTTGGCATAGTCAATAAAGCAGAAATAGATGTTTTTCTGGAACTCTCTTGCTTTTTCCATGATCCAGAGGATGTTGGCAATTTGATCTCTGGTTCCTCTGCCTTTTCTAAGTCCAGCTTGAACATCAGGAAGTTCACAGTTCATGTATTGCTGAAGCCTTGCTTGGAGAATTTGGAGCATTACTTTATTAGTGTGTGAAATGAGTGCAATTGTGAGGTAGTTTGAGTATTCTTTGGCATTGCCTTTCTTTGGGATTGGAATGAAAACTGACCTTTTCCAGTTCTGTGGCCACTGCTGAATTTTCCAAATTTGCTGGCAAATTGTGTGTAGCACTTTCACAGCATCATCTTTCAGGATTTGAAATAGCTCAACTGGAATTCCATCACCTCCACTAGCTTTGTTCATAGTGATGCTTTCTAAGGCCCACTTGACTTCACATTCCAGGATGTCTGGCTCTAAGTGGGTGATCACACCATTGTGATTATCTGGGTCATGAAGATCTTTTTTGTACAGTTAGTTCTTCTGTGTATTCTTGCTACCTCTTCTTAATATCTTCTGCTCCTGTTAGGTCCATACCATTTCTGTCCTTTATCGAGCCCATCTTTACATGAAATGTTCCCTTGGTATCTCTAATTTTCTTGAAGAGATCTCTAGTCTTTCCCATTCTGTTGTTTTCCTCTATTTCTTTGCATTGATTGCTAAGGAAGTCTTTCTTATCTCTCCTTGCTATGGAAAAACCATAGCCTTGACTAGACGGACCTTTGTTTGGAGCCCCCCAAATCAAACGTGTCACTGCTTTCACTTTTCCCCTTCTACTTGCCATTAAGTGATGGGATCAGATGCTATGATCTTAGTTTTTTTTTTTTCATGTTGAGTTTCAGCCAGCTTTTTCACTCACCTCATTAGGAGGCTCTCTAGCTCCATTTCCCTTTCTGCTATTAGAATGGTATCACCTGCATACCTGAGGTTGTTGATATTTCTTTCCGCAATCTCGATTCCAGCTTGGAGTTCCTCCAGCCAGGCATTTAGCATAAAGTACTCTGCATAGAAGTTAAATAAGCAGGGTGACAACATACAGCCTTGTTGTTCTCCTTTCCCAACTTTGAAACAGTCTGTTGTCCCATCTCTGGTTCTAACTGTTGCTTCTTGACCCACGTACAATTTTCTCAGAAGACAGAGAAGGCGGACTAGTACTCCCATCTCTTTAAGAATTTTCCACATTTGCTGTGATCCACACAGTCAAACGCTTTAGTGTAGCTGAAGCAGAAGTAGATGTTTTCTTGGATTCCCTTGCTTTCTCCATGATCCAACAGATGTTGGAGATTTAATCTCTGTGTCCTCTGCCTTTTCTAAATCCAGCTCACACATCTGGAAGTTCTTGGTTCACATACTGCTGAAGCCTAGCTTGAAGGATTTTAAACATAACCTTGCTAGCAAGTGAAATGGTTTCAATTGTATAGCAGTTTGAATATTTTTTGGCATTGCCCTTTTTTAGGATTGGAATGAAAACTGGCCTTTTCAGTCCTGTGGCCACTGCAGAGTTTTCCAAATTTGCTGACATGTCAAGTGCAGCACTTTAACAGCATCATCTTTTAGGATTCGGCATATCTCAGCTGGAATTCTGTCACCTCCACTAGCTTTGTTTGTAGCAATGCTTCTTAAGGCCCACTTGACTTCACACTGCAGGACAACCATGTCCAGGTGAGTGAACATACCATCGTGGTTACCTTGGACATTAAGAAGTTTTTGTATAGTTCTTGTGTATTTTCCTGCCACCTCTTCTTAATCTCTTGTGTTTCTGTTAGGTTCTTACCATTTCTGTCCTTTATCATGCCCCTTGATATCTCCAGTTTTCTTAAGGAGATCTCTAGTCTTTCCCATCTTATTGTTTTCCTCTATTTCTTTGCATTGTTCATTTAAGAAGCCTTTTTAAAATCTCTCCTTGCTATTCTTCTAGAACTCTGCATTCACTTGGGTATATCTTTCCCTTTCTCCCATGCCTTTCACTTCTCTTCTTTCCTCAGTTATTTGTAAAACCTTTTCAGAAATCCACATTGCTTTCTTGCATTTCTTTCTTTTTTTTTTATGTAATGGTTTTGGTCACTGCCTCCTGTACAGTGTTACATATCTTCTTCAGGCACTCTGTCTATCAGACCTACTCACTTGAATCTAGTTGTCACCTCCACTGTATAATCATAAGGGATTTGATTTAGGTCATACCTGAGTGACCTAGTTGTTTTACCTACTTTCTTTCATTAAAGCCTGAATTTTGCAATAAGGGGCGCACATGATCTGAGCCACAGATCTTGGGCTGGGTGTTAATTCCTCTTTGCATCTGTAAGTGGGATGGATATACCATTCATTGTCCAAATTAGGTGTCGTGTAAAAATTAGGGTACCACAGATCCTGAAAGGAAGAGCTATGAATTATTAAGCCTGGGTAACAACAGAGCAGGGATTGTCACAAACAAGCCACATTTGTAGTCCATTCATTTCCCGCTCAGAAATGTCAAAGATTAACTAGAGGTTTTATAATCTAATTAGCACTAGTGACTTTTGTCCTTAGTGGAAGCAAGAGGGCGTGGTACCCTCGACCTTCTATCATGATTTGCCACAGTAGGTTTATGGTGCTATTGGTTGTAAGCAGAGCTAAAAATACAACAAAAGTGAAAAGTCTTCCTTGTGGTGATAATCATGTGTCTATCTCCTTCTCTGGAGATAGAAACAAAATGCACTTGCTGTTTAAAACAAGGTAAAGAAGATGAAAATCAGTCATTACTGAATAGTTAACAATGAAATATGTAAAACTTGTCATTTGTTACTACTGCTGACCTCAGTCTTTTTCTCTGCACCTTTATTTGTACAACGGCTTCAATGCCTTGAAATCCCTTAGTAGATATTTTTCCATATTACCCCTCAAAGCATCTTATCACTAGGCTATTCTTTTCTCTTTTTCTTGCTGAAGTTAAATGTTGTCAACTTGATTCCATTTTCCTTGTGTTTATGTGCAAATAGGTTGTTAGAGTCTAACGACATTTAACATTAGGGCTACATGTCCTGACTGCCTTGAACACATTGAAAAACTGCCTTGAAAATAATGTAACCTCTTTTGCTTAATGTCTGTCTCTGGGGTTGCCTTTCTTCTCCTTTGGTTGGAGTTCCACAGAAAATTATGGATTCCTTATATACCAATCTGCAATCCTGTGTACATATCCTAAAGTAAGAGTCAGCTTTAAGATTCAAAGATCTATTACATATAAGAATGCCCGCAGGCTTATTTGCAAATACAGTTGTTCTTTAAAAATATGTTGTATTTAATAAACGTGTTCTATTCTCCCCAGCAAAGCGATAAAACCAAGAGGAAGAGAGAATGATTTCCAGATAGGTTAAAAATTTTATCTACTTTTCATTTATTAAAAGACTTTTACATTAGGGTATTGGGAAGAAGAGGATAAAGCAAAAGTCATATAAAAAAGAAGAACATTTTAAAGTCAAATTCACAGTAGAGTAAATTAGTTGGAATTTAACTTTCTATGTTTTTTCTTCTAAACACTCACTTCACAACCATTAGTTGATTCTGTACTCATACATATATAAAGGCCAGTACACTTCTCACATTTTTCCCCTCTGAGTAGTAGTACTATGCAAATTTTCCTAAACATTTCAACAGTAATATTGAAAATCTGATTCACAAAGCATATTGATCAGGTTGCACTTTGGAAAAAGACACACATAGGAAAAACAAACCATATTTAAATACAATCTCTTTCCAAGACACTTAAAGAGTTTTAGGACTTTAGAAAAATCAATGAAACTTCACAATATTTCGGTAAGGTGAGTAAACATCATTATTATTGTTATGTCAGTGAGAAATAAAGATGGAAGTTTAAGGAGAGGTACAGATCAGTAAAATAAGGTGGAGAATAAGAATATTGCTCAGAGAGCTAGGAACCAAAGCCACAGCTACACAACTTATACAATATGAAAAATTCTAGTGGAAATATAAAAAGTAACAGAATAATCCAGCATGCAAAATTAAATGTCACCTAATAATTTTCAGGGTTTCCACTAAAGCAACTGTGCTTCTCTTCCCACATATGAGAAAGATATTAATCCATTTAAACCTTAAAAATGGACCAGAAGTATTCAAATCACTTTTGAAAATAGATATAATTTTTCTCTGTAGTATCAAAAGTACAGCTTTGAAAATTACTTCTCTGTGACTAACGGTGTGAAGAGGGAATGCAAACATTAAATGGTTCATTTTGTCAGTAGCTTGAAAACAGGAAATTCTGTGGACAGGCAATTCCCTAGGGGAAGGGTTGGTTTAAGGAGTCACCACTGGAGCACCCAGCTTGCTTGGCTGTTTGAAAGCTGATTGGCCATTATGTTGCAGCCCCACACCATCAAATAACAACTGAATACTGGTGTCAGCAAAGTCTCATTTTTCATATTTATTTAAACCACAAAAAAAGGTAACCCATTTCTCCCACTCAACTTCCAACTTATGGCCATCAGCAGTCTCTTCTTTTTTCTATGAGCTTGGTATTTATTAATTTGCTTGTTTACAGATTCCATATACAGGGGTGATTGATATACAATATTTGTCTTTTTCTGACTTATTTCAATTAGCAAAAGTTGCTATAAATAGTGAGATTTCATTCATGCTATGGCTGGATAATATTCCATTATGCATGTATATGATATATACATATATGTACACATATTCTACATATATATATACATGTATATGTTTGTTATGTATATATATATCAGATCAGATCAGTCGCTCAGTCATGTCCGACTCTTTGCGACACCATGAATTGCAGCACGCCAGGCCTCCCTGTCCATCACCAACTCCCGGAGTTCACTCAGACTCACATCCATCGAGTCAGTGATGCCATCCAGCCATCTCATCCTCTGTCGTCCCCTTCTCCTCTTGCCCCAAATCCCTCCCAGCATCAGAGTCTTTTCCAATGAGTCAACTCTTCGCATGAGGTGGCCAAAGTACTGGAGCTTCAGCTTTAGCATCATTCCTTCCAAAGAAATCCCAGGGCTGATCTCCTTCAGAATGGACTGGTTGGATCTCCTTGCAGTCCAAGGGACTCTCAAGAGTCTTCTCCAACACCACAGTTCAAAAGCATCAATTCTTCGGTGCTCAGCCTTCTTCACAGTCCAACTCTCACATTCATACATGACCACAGGAAAAACCATAGCCTTGACTAGACGAACCTTTGTTGGCAAAGTAATGTCTCTGCTTTTCAATATGCTATCTAGGTTGGTCATAACCTTCCTTCCAAGGAGTAAGTGTCTTTTAATTTCATGGCTGCAGTCACCATCTGTAGTGATTTTGGAGCCCAGAAAAATAAAGTCTGACACTGTTTCCACTGTTTCCCCATCTATTTCCCATGAAGTGATGGGACCGGATGCGATGATCTTCATTTTCTGAATGTTGAACTTTAAGCCAACTTTTTCACTCTACAGTTTCACTTTCATCAAGAGGCTTTTTACTTCCTCTTCACTTTCTGCCATAAGGGTGGTGTCATCTGCATATCTGAGGTTAGTGATATTTCTCTGGCAATCTTGATTTCAGCTTGTGTTTCTTCCAGTCCAGAGTTTCTCATGATGTATTTTGCATATAAGTTAAATAAACAGGGTGACAATATACAGCCTTGACGTACTCCTTTTCCTATTTGGAACCAGTCTGTTGTTCCATGTCAAGTTCTAACTGTTGCTTCCTGACCTGCATACAGATTTCTCAAGAGGCAGGTCAGGTGGTCTGGTATTCCCATCTCTTGAAGAATTTTCCACAGTTTATTGTGATCGACACAGTCAAAGGTTTTGGCATAGTCAATAAAGCAGAAATAGATGTTTTTCTGGAACTCTCTTGCTTTTTCTATGATCCAGCGGATGTTGGCAATTTGATCTCTGGTTCCTCTGCCTTTTCTAAAACCAGCTTGAACATCAGGAGGTTCACGGTTCACATATTGCTGAAGCCTGGCTTGGAGAATTTGGAGCATTACTTTACTAGTGTGTGAGATGAGTGCAATTTTGCAGTAGTTTGAGTATTCTTTGGCATTGCCTTTCTTTGGGATTGGAATGAAAACTGACCTTTTCCAGTCCTGTGGCCACTGCTGAGTTTTCCAAATTTGCTGGCATATTGAGTGCAGCACTTTCACAGCATCATCATTCAGGATTTGGAATAGCTCAACTGGAATTTCATCACCTCCACTAGCTTTGTTCGTAGTGATGCTTTCTAAGGCCCACTTGACTTCACATCCAGGATGTCTGGCTCTAGGTCAGTGATC
This sequence comes from Bos taurus, assembly GCF_002263795.3. Classification (NCBI taxonomy): domain Eukaryota; kingdom Metazoa; phylum Chordata; class Mammalia; order Artiodactyla; family Bovidae; genus Bos; species Bos taurus. Next base: position 42,700,796 of record NC_037344.1, on the reverse strand, counting down.
ACACCATTGTGATTATCTGGGTCGTGAAAACCTTTTTTGTACAGTTCTTCTGTGTATTCTTGCCATCTCTTCTTAATATCTTCTGCTTCTGTTAGGTCCATACCATTTCTGTCCTTTATCGAGCCCATCTTTGTATGAAATGTTCCTTTGCTATCTCTGATTTTCTTGAAGAGATCTCTAGTCTTTCCCATTCTGTTGTTTTCCTCTATTTCTTTGCATTGATTGCTGAAGAAGGCTTTCTTTTCTCTTGCTATTCTTTGGAACTCTGCATTCAGATGTTTATATCTTTCCTTTTCTCCTTTGCTTTTCGCTTCTCTTCTTTTCACAGCTATTTGTAAGGCCTCCCCAGACAGCCACTTTGCTTTTTTGCATTTCTTTTCTATGGGGATGGTCTTGATCCCTGTCTCCTGTACAATGTCACGAACCTCATTCCATAGTTCATCAGGCACTCTATCTATCAGATCTAGTCCCTTAAATCTATTTCTTACTTCCACTGTATAATCATAAGGGGTTTGATTTAGGTCATACCTGAATGGTCTAGTGGTTTTCCCTACTTTCTTCAATTTGAGTCTGAATTTGGCAATAAGGAGTTCATGGTCTGAGCCACAGTCAGCTCCTGGTCTTGTTTTTGCTGACTGTATGGAGCTTCTCCATCTTTGGCTACAAAGAATATAATCAATCTGATTTCAGTGTTGACCATCTGGTGATGTCCATGTATATATATACACACATATATATGTGTGTTATGAATATATATACACATATATGTGTGTGTGTGTGTGTGTATATATATATATATATATATATACATCTATATATCACAATTCTTTCTTCATTTGTCCATCAATGGACACTTCAGTTTTTCCATATCTTGGCTATTGTAAATAATGTTGCAATAAACATGGTGGTACAGATATCTTTTTGAGTTAGTGTTTTTATTACCTTCAGATAAATACCCAGAAGTAGAATTTTTGGATTGTGTGAAATTCTATTTTTAAACTTTTGAGGAACCTCCTTACTGCTGTTCACAGTGACTGCACTAATTTACAATCCCACTGTCAGTGTATGAGGGTTGCATTTTCTCTATATCCTGGCTATGGTTGTTATTTTTTTTCTTTTTGATAAAAGTCCTTTGACAGATGTGAGGTGATGATTCATTGTGGTTTTTACTTGCATTTCTCTGATGATTAGTGATGTAGAACATCTTTTCATGCACTGTTGACCATCTGTATGTGTTCTTTGGAAAAATGTCCATTCAGATATTCTGCCCATTTTTAAAACAGTTCTTTCAGTTGAGTTATTTGTGTATTTTGGAAATTAGCCCCTTATCAGATACATAATTTGCAAAACTTTTTCTCTCATTCATTGCATTGCCTTTTTCACTTTTAATGCTTTCTTTTGCTGTGCAGAAGCTTTTTAGTTTGATGTTTATTTTTGCTTGTTTTGCTTTCAGTATTGGTGTCAAATTAAAAAAAAATAGTTACCAAGACCTGTGTCAAAGAGCTTACCCCCTATATTTTCTTCTAAGTGTATCATGGTTTCAGGTCTTACTTTCAACTTTATAACCCATTTTGAGTTAATATCTGTGTATTGCATAAGACAGTCGTCCAGTTTTATTCTTTTGCATGTGGCTATTCAGCTTTCTCAACACCATTTATTGAACAGACTTTCTCTGTTGCACAGTCTTGACTCTTTTTTCTTAAATTAGTTGACCATGTGTGTGAAGGTTTATTTCTGGGCTCTCTAATTTATTCCATTGCTCTATGTATCTGTTTTTATGCCATACCATACTGTTCTAATCACTATAGCTTTGTGAAATATTTTGAAATCAGAAAGCATGATACTTTCAGCTTTGATCTTTCTCAAGATTACTTTGGCTGTTTGAGATATTTTATAGTTCCATACAAATTTTAGCATTGTTTGTTTTATTAATGTCTCTGTGAAAAATTCTATTGGAATTTTGTTAGAGATTGCATCAAATCTGTACATTGCTTTTGGTAGTATTGACATTTTAGCAATATTATTTCTTCAAATCCATGAGCATGAAAATATATATTTTTATTTATTTGTGTCTTTTTCATTTTTTCTTGAATATATTTTAGTTTTCGACGTACATGTTTTTCATCCCCTTGGTTAAATTTATTCTTAGATATTTTATTATTTTTAATGCAACTCTAAGAGGAGTTGTTTTCTTCACTTCTCTTTCTAAAAGTTTATTATTAGCAGCATCTCTTTTATTCAAAGCAATATAAAAATCTCTTCCAATCAAATTATTTAGAGAGATATTTCCAATAATATCACTTTATATTTTTAATAAAAATCAAAATAGTATGTACTAGTAAGCATAATTCAATCACAAAAGTTTTACATAGTCTTATTAAACTATTTAACATTTTCAAAATATATACATTATTTTTTGTTGCAGAGAACTGGGACAAAGTGAGTAACAAAATACTTTTAGCCATAAAATATATATTACATTAAAACAGAGGTCCATTAAGGAAGTGGAATGTAAAAATCACTTAAAATAAAAGCAAAGGACCAAGTAAATTTTCCAGCTGTTAAGGAAGAGCTTACAATGTACTTTTAAAATAGGTGTTCGTGAGTATGAAATCATTATGATTCTTAGATCATAGTATACATTTATAAAAGAGTTTTAACAGATTTATATTAAAATCTCAATTTTTATAATACAGTGGAAAGCATATCTTTGTATTTTAAAAATCTAATCATATATTTTAGAGGTCAGCATAAAGGGTGCAAAAGGAAACACATCAACATATTCTCAAAATTCTATGAGGCCATGCTCAAACAAAAACAAAGTTTGAATACCACTACTAGAGGTAGTGTCTGACTTAGTACAGCTATAAAAATGATGCAAATAATATGAATCCTGAAAGTAGATTTGCTGCTACTGCTGCTAAGTCACTTCAGTCATGTCCAACTCTGTGCGACCCCATAGACACCAGCCCACCAGGCTCCCCCGTCCCTGGGATTCTCCAGGCAACACTGGAGTGGGTTGCCATTTCCTTCTCCAATCATGAAAGTAAAAAGTGAAAGTGAAGATGCTCAGTCATCCGACTTTTAGCGACCTCATGGACTGCAGCCTACCAGGCTCCTCCGTCCATGAGATTTTCCAGGCAAAAGTACTGGAGTGGGGTGCCATTGCCTTCTCCGAAAGTAGATCTAGGACTGCATATTGAATTTTTTCTATTATCAGTGAATATAATGAGATAATTTCCAGTCTTTCCAGCTGTTCTGTGTTTTGCAGACAAAGGCTGAGAAAATCCAGGAAACGTGTATAAAAGCCTAAGCTCCCAATTCACAGAGATAATCTTGAAGTTTTCTTCTTCAGTTCTTACATGGGAAATTTACCAAACATTGTAATTAATGTGCTTCACAGCTGAATAAATTCTCTCCCAAGACATTCAATTTACACATTGAAGATCAATTTCCTCAGCAATCCAATATTTTAACCTTTAGTCATGAACATGAGAAATGTGTACAAGGTATTAGTTTTGATGATACAAAGAAATGCTGGTACAACAAGTATTTATCTTCCTCAAAAGATTTCTCTTAAATTAAATTAGATAATTTAAAATAATGTGTAAAATTTATAAACAGTGAATTACTAACTTTGAGTTATATGTATAAATTATTTGAAAATGTGGTATTTTAAGCATAATTCAATTCTTAACATAATTTTTATTTATAAATATTATAAAAAGTTCCTCTTAAACATTTTATAAGTTAGCACCTTAATAGCCTACTCATCTGTCTTCCCACAGCTAATCTTTTCATCCACCCACCCATTCTATATAAAGGGAATCACAAGCTGGATAATATCACTTCTCTACTGAAAACATGTTAATAGTTTCTAATAAACCTCAGATCCCTGACTTAGACCTGAAGAACCTGCATGGTCTGGTTTGTCTTAGCTCTTCAATTTCCCCTGTTCAAGGCAGCTGCTGCTGCTGCTGCGTCGCTTCAGTTGTGTCCGACTCTGTGCGACCCCATAGACGGCAGCCAACCAGGCTTCCCGTCCCTGGGATTCTCCAGGCAGCAGGCTTGCTTTTTTTTCAGCACAGATAACAAACATGCCAGAATCCTGAACACCTTCTGCTACACTAAATCAGTCTCCCTCATCACTGCCTACACTTGCTCCTTACCTTGCTACTTCCAGCTTTATAGCTTTATCTCTAATTTAATCTCAAGAACACTTTTCTAGGAAGGTGTCTTTGAGAATCTCTTTTGTGATGCTATTGTTTCCTCTGTCATTTTAAGCCAAGACACACATTAGGTTGTTCATTTGTTTTTATCTGTGTCTCTTGATGGACCAGATCAACCTGCTTCTTATCTCTTGTATATGCAGAGTCTCAGCATACTATTTGACAGTATGTGGTTAAGTGAGCACTGGTGAGTGAATAGAAGCACCTTGTGAATTACTGAGCCCCACAGACATGGATTTCCCTGGTGGCTCAGATGGAAAAGCGTCTGCCTACAATGCGGGATACCTGGGTTCGATCCCTGGGTCAGGAAGATCCCTTGGAGAAGGAAATGGCAACCCACTCAAGTACTCTTGCCTGGAGAATCCCATGGATGGAGAAGCCTGGTGGGCTACAGTCCATTGGGTAGCAAAGAGTCAGACACGACTGAGCAACTTCACTTTCACTTTCACAGGCATGGAAAGTGTACACCACCTAGACTAGATTACACACATAACACCCTCATGCACACAGAATTATTAATGTCAGACAACTAACTGAAAGACCCAATATGAAACATGATGACCAAAATATGTAAAAATTAACCTTTGATGGGAGACTTTTTCTATATTTACACTTATATAAACATTTATGTTGATGTATGGCAAAACCAATACAATATAAACTAATTAGCCTCCAATTAAAATAAATACATTTAAATTAAAAAAAAAATTAGGCATCAAAGCTTCGTTGACTGTATGTACTTCCCACAGGAATTCTCAGCAGTCTTTAATACCTTCACTATTACCCATATAAACTAAGTTATGCTTGAGGCACATGTATGCTTTTCTCTGTGCGTGTGTGTGTGTGTGTGTGTGTATACTTCCCAGGCAGCACTAGTGGTAAAGAATCTGCCTGCCAATGTTAGGAGACATAAGAGACTCAGGTTTGATCCCTGAGTTGGGAAGATCCCCTGGAGGAGAGCATGGAAATCTTGCCTGGAGAATCCATGGACAGAGGAGCCTGGTGGGCTACGGTTCATAGGGTCGCAAAGAGTCAGACACAACTGAAGCAACCTAGCACAGCACTTATGTATGTGTGTGTGTGTGTGTATACATATATATATATATATATATATATACACACACACATTTCACCAATTATCACCCATCATCCTGGTCAGGTTAGTTTTCTTCCAGCACTCCATAAAAGAGTTCTTTTTTCCTTAGAGGTTTTTTTTTTTTCAGTTTTATTTCCTACAGAACCAAAATCCAAAGTTTTGGCAAGACTGGTATTAATGGCATTAACGCTTTTTGGTACCCCATTTTCCACATTATGTTTAAATATAGAAAACTTTAAATGCAAAAATCTAAAGAAATATAAACCATTTTAATCTTTCTCCATAATTAAACCATTCTCCACAATTAACTCCCTTAAAATTTGCAAATGAGCAAAAGTGAACTAATTTAGAAAGTATTTTTCTGCAAATTTTTAAAAGGAGAAAATGATAGTTGACAAACCACGGTGTTTATTACAAGAATAATTCTTTTTTCTCAAAGATTTCCAAATTAGAGGGATACCAATAGATCTTGAAACTAATAGCTACTGTGCACACAAATTCTTTCATGAGTGATTAAATAAAAGATCAAGAAAATCAGTAGTTCTTTCATTAGAACAAAGTATATTAAAAAAATATAGCAAGGGAAGATGATTATCCACAAAATACTTCTTAAAAGTTATCAAAAAAAATAAAACTAGTTGAAGCATAAAAGGTCAAACTATTTGGACTTGACTCACAACTATATTCTCTTTATTCTTCTGACCACTTTAAGATCAAAAAACACTATTTTAAGTACTTTTCTAAGCTAGAGAAATTTATAAAAATCCAACCACGACACTCTTGTATCCTTTGTTCTTTAAAGATATATTTTAATAAAAGAATTATCTATATTTTATATAATGTTAACATTTAATTTTTGAGTGAGACTAGTTAATATAATTTGCTAATTTATATTTAGATAAATTTGATGTCATTAATTCTGTTTTTTTTTAATTATTATATTAATTCTAGTATTTTTCAGTCATACGAAATTAGTACAAAATTCCACTGGGTTTGTTTTTTCTCTTCCACACTTTCCCAGGCTCCTCTAGATCTGCCTGACTTGCCTGTCCTTAGGAGTTGGGAGTCCAGTGTAAGCCCATTATGATCACAATGTGGAAGGAGGGTGGGGGGCTTCCTGAGGGCAGAGGGTTTTGTCATTACTGGCTCCCAGCATCCTGAGCACTTTCTGGCACCAAAATGCACTCAGTAAACTTATGAACAAATAAATGGAATTGACAGTAAATTATCTTGCATATCTCCAAAGTATTTCAAGCCTCTTTTGTTAACTTTCCCAAATATATCACAAATTCCTCTTCAGACATGCCAACACTTAACACGTTTGGATCTGCATGCCTGGGCCTTTTTCCTCCAAGCTCTGGTCCTGCCAATTGAGCACTAATTCCAGATGAATGAAATTCTCTGGGTCAACGTGCCCTGCTGACCCGCTAGGCTTCACAAGTATGAATAGTTGAAAGAGTAGCACTTTGTTTACACTTAATATTCTTTAAAGCAGTGGAATAAACATCAGTGATACTCACATTTTAATACAAATAAAGGTATAAACGAGAAAATAAATCTTAAGGGATGCATTTTGCCCTTTTGCCATTAATCACAGAATTTTGTGATTAATGTCAAAAGTTTTTACACAATATTGAAGTGGTTTGATTTTAATAAAGTAGTTCCACTTTTGCACCTGTAATTTATAGAACACTCTTTACGTGAACCCTTCCTCAGGACCACTGACCCTGCCTCTCAGCTCCAAGGTAAGCCCTCCTTTTCCGGCTGCAGAGAGTGTCCGCAGAGGTCAGGGCCGATGACCACCCCGCCCTTCTGGCCCCTTTCCCCTCAGAAGCCTGTAATTATTAGCTTACTCTCCTTACCCCACTTCATCACACTCTTCCTGCTAATTCCTTGTACCTACATCTGTACATCTTCTGTGCGCGGATGATTTTTTCTTCTCAGTTTATGATTTTACATTTTTAAAAAACAGAATTAATGGGTTTTTGAAAATTTGATCTCCTTGTATTAAAAAGGAGGAAAAGATGAAAATGAATAACAGACTACAAAATGATTTTCATGCATGTAGATAACTATAAAGTAATTTTCCTTCAAATTATTGGGCTGGACAAACTACTTGTTAAGGATTTACTGGAACATCCTACGGAAACCTGAATGAATATTTTGGCCAACCCAACCTCTTTTTTATTTTTTTAAAGTTGTTTTAATAGATAAACTTCATTGTTCTACCTCCAACACTATATTTTGGCACATTCTTTCTGGTCTCTGAACCTTGGTGCTACAAAAAGTTTACTTTGAGGAAAATTAAATAAGAAAGATTCCTAATGAACCAGCCCAATCACCTCAGCAGCTTTTATTTTTTAACTTTTTTTTCCCCCTAGCTTTGTTACAGAAGCCAAAAAAAGTGTTTGAAGCAAGGAATTTCATGACCTTATATTGTATAACAACCTTATCGTTACATTGTGCTTTTAGTTTGCACTCTTGGACAATATGCTATCAAAAAGGACTGATTTACTGATTTAACTTCTAAGGTGCATAATGATAAAGCACCTTAGAAATTCGTAGAGCAAGAACTCATAATATTCTTTTTTCACTTGGGGAGAAAATTGCGTGTATGATTTCTTTTCAATATTTGAAATATTTTCATTCCATATCTACAAAATATGAGCACTAGTTTTGCAAATGCTTGCTTCAAAATCCTCAATCATTATTTACTTAAAGATAGCTCTAAATATATAAAAATTTTAGGGACCATGATTAATCAGGGCAAGAGTTCACACAAGTATTTACTTGATTCTACTCTCTTTCTCTCTCTCTATCTTTTTCTTTCTCTCTCTCTCATCAAAGCCAGGGCATGTCAGGTTTGACATGGCAGTTGTCCAGAGGGATTTGCTCCCAATTATTTTGATCTAATGCTCTTTGTCTCTGTGATGACAAAGAAATAGCATGTTTTTCATCAAAGGCAGGAAATGCATTATTCTTTCTTTGATCTCTAAAGGGGAATTCTTGAGTAGAAAGGTGAGAGGATAGCCCTTAAGACTTTTAAATGCTCTAATCTGAAAATAAATAAACTAATCTTATGTGAAAAGTTAGACACTTCTAAAAGCCCAACTCCAAAATAATAGGCCCTGATTTTATATTAACCTTTAAATCACAATGACCCCTCCTCTTTTGAACAACTCTGTATCTCTGAGTCCCAAATTGAGGATACTTTAATCATTTGGAAGCCTGATGCCATATTTTTAGCTTGAAAATAAATAAATAAGACCCTGAAACACAATTTTGTATCTTAAAGAGTTATCTATATGGTCAAGTCCTTTCTCCTCATCTTTGCTCATGGTATGTTTGAACAACCCTGACTGAACCAACATCATCTGTATCTTCTCTCCTCTTTTTCAAGTCCCCTTCAGTTCTGAACATCATACTCACTTCTCCAGTTGGCTCACTGGAGGCCTGGTATCCAGTTATCTTATTGTCCTTTCTCAATATGTGTGTATATGTGTGTGTCTGAAAGGATATCTGTGTGTCTCTCCCTCTTTTGAGACATGTGAATATTAACAAGAATTCATTTATTTAGTGCACTCTCCTCCTCTCAACTCAATTTCATCACCACATAAAAATTAGGTATGATCTGGGGATTTCCCTGGCAGTCTAGTGGTTAGGACTCCAAGCTCCCAATGCAGGGAGCATGGGCTGAGTCCCTGTTTGGGGAACCACAATTCCACATGATGCACAGTGTGGCCAAAAAGCAAAAATTAGGTACAACTTTCACTCTATACTTCAAAGAGACGTTCAGAAAACCACACAAAAAATAATTTTATCAAAAGATGTTTGATTCTTTATTTCATACACAAAATATTAATTTGAGGTAGATAACTATGCCTCAACATATTAGCTAAAGCTATAAAGCTTCTAGAAGAAAATCTAGGAGAATATTTTCATGACTTTGATTTGACACAGGTTTCTTAGAACACACCAAAATAAAATATAAAAGACAAATTCAAGAGACTGAACTTCATCTAGGTTTAGACTTCTACATATTTTAAAAAATCATTAGAAAATTAATAGGCAAGATCAACTCATGAAGTGTTAATAAAAAACATATATTTAACAAAGGACTTGTGCCCAAAAAACATAAATAGCTTTTTCAATTTAAAAATAAAAATTGAACAATATAATGAAAATGGACAAAATATGTGAACAGAAGATAAGTAAATGGAAAATAGACATAAAAAAGGTGCTGAACATTACTGGCCCATAGGAAAATGAGATATGCCTTCATACCATCTATTTAAAAGACTGATTAAACAGTGGTACAGATATGAAGCAACTGGAATTCTCATACGTTGCTTGTTTGAGATCAGTAAAATCCAAAAGTTCCATTCAAAAATGTAAACCTGCCCAAAGAACTGAAAACATAAGTCCACAAAACATTGTAATATGTTCATGGCATTTTTATTTATAATAGTCCAAAGAAAAAATGACCCAAATGTTCAACATCAGGAGATTAATATGATATTGAACAAAATAATAAAGGCCAAAAATAGATTCTGTGTTAAAGCAGAAGTTTTGCCAGGGGTGACACAGGAGAAGGACAAGAGGGCTCTGGGTGGAGCAAAGGGAGACCTCAGAGCACAGTGCATATCCGGCAACCTTTCTGCTTGCCCCTGGGAGCTCTGGAGTCAAGACTGACCACTGGTGCCTCTGCTTAGAGAAGAAACAGCTGGACCCTCATGCCACCAACTTGGGCAGTAATTGCCTGGGCGCTACTTCCCAGGTGGTGCTAGTAGTAAAGAACCCTCCTGGCAATGTAGGAGACATAAATGATGCAGGTTCAATCGCTGGGTCAGGAAGATCCCCTGGAGGAGGGCATGGTAACCACTCCAGTATTCTTGCCTGGAGAATTCTATGGACAGTGGAACCTGGCAGGCTACAGTATATGGGGTCGCAAAGACTTGGACACAACTGAAGCGACTGAGCACACACATTCTCCAAGAAGGGCTTGTCCTGAAGCTACTGCCACCTGATGTAGCACATAGGCTATTGCCAAAAATGATGTGCCTTGGCTCAAAAGTTGAGGCAGACCCTGCAAAAGGGCCACAGCTAGAAGTCTCCTTGAGCACACTCCTGGCACCAACAAGGAGTATTTCCTGGAGAAGCATTTGCATAGGCCAACTCCATACGACCACCCTGTGAGGTTTGAATTGTGCACATTTCAAAACTAACCTATAGTACAAGACGCAATGATGGCGGTTGTCTTTAGGGAAGAGAAAGACATGCGTTAGTGGTTATGAAGGGTTATAAGAGTGCTTTCTGTGGGGCTAGCCATGTCCTATTTCTTAACCAAAGTGCAGGTTACCTAGGTACTTTTATTTTATGACATTTCATCACTTACAGTGTGTAGACTTTTGGTATATATTTTGTTTGCACTGGGATAACCCAGAGGGATGGTATGGGAAGGGAGGTGGGAGCGGGGTTCAGGATGGGGAACATGTGAACACCCATGGCAGATGCATGCTGATGTATGGCAAAACCAATAAAATATTGTAAAGTAAAAAAAACTAAATAATAAAAAAATAAACAAAGAAAAGTAATTTCAATAATTTTAGTAATGAGTGCATAAGATGGATGACATTTTGGGGAATGAGTGAAAGGTGGAAAAATTTAGAATATACACACACATGCATATATATATATATATATATATATACACACACATATATATATTAAAAGCATAACACCCAGCAAACAGCTTCTATAGTGCTGTATTGAAAGAAAAGGGCTTCTCTGGTGGCACAGTGGATAAGAATCTGCCTGCCAATGAAGGGGACATGGGTTAGATTCCTGGACCAGAAAGATTCCACATGCTACGGTGCTACAACTACTGAAGCCTGTGTGTCTAGAGTCTGTGCTTCACTACAGAGAAGCCCCCGCAATGAGAAGCTGTGCACCATAACTAGAGAGGGCCCCCTACTCTCTACAACTAGAGAAAATCCTGCATGCAGTAATGAAGACCGGCACAGCCAAAAGTTAACAAATGAATAAATAAAAATAAAAAACAACTTAAAAAAGATAAGACACATATGAAAGTACAAGTGATTATAATATCAAGATACTTATTATTGAAGGATCAGATTAGAAGTCTAATGAACTGTTTCAGACAAAATCTGATAAAATGTGTAATTTAATGGACTTTGAAAACTAAAAATAACCCATAAATCTAACGTAAATTCTTGCAATGTATTCACTTTTCCTAGAGCAATTTCGTTCTTCTTCTTCAAATTTCTACTTTCAAAACTGATATATGACAAGTTATTAATTGTTCAGTTCAGTTCAGTTCAGTTGCTCAGTCGTGTCCGATTCTTTGCAACCCCATGAATCGCAGCACGCCAGGCCTCCCTGTCCATTACCAACTCCCAGAGTTCACCCAGACTCACGTCCATCAAGTCAGTGATGCCATCCAGCCATCTCATCCTCTGTCGTCCCCTTCTCCTCCTGCCCCCAATCCCTCCCAGCATCAGAGTCTTTTCCAATGAGTCAACTCTTCGCATAAGGTAGCCAAAATACTGGAGTTTCAGCTTTAGCATCATTCCTTCCAAAGAAATCCCAGGGCTGATCTCCTTCAGAATGGACTGGTTGGATCTCCTTGCAGTCCAAGGGACTCTCAAGAGTCTTCTCCAACACCACAGTTCAAAAGCAGCAATTCTTCGTGCTCAGCCTTCTTCACAGTCCAACTCTCACATCCATACATGACCACAGGAAAAACCATAGCCTTGACTAGACAGACCTTTGTTGGCAAAGTAATGTCTCTGCTTTTGAATATGCTATCTAGGTTGGTCATAACTTTCCTTCCAAGGAGTAAGCATCTTTTAATTTCATGGCTGCAGTCACCATCTGTAGTGATTTTGGAGCCCCCCAAAATAAAATCTGACACTGTTTCCACTGTTTCCCCATCTATTTCCCATGAAGTGATGGGACCAGATGCCATGATCTTCATTTTCTGAATGTTGAGCTTTAAGCCAACTTTTTCACTCTCCACTTTCACTTTCATCAAGAGGTTTTTAGTTCCTCTTCACTTTCTGCCATAAGGGTGGTGTCATCTGCATATCTGAGGTTATTGATATTTCTCCCAACAATCTTGATTCCAGCTTGTATATAGTTAATATTTATTGAATTAAATCCATCAAAGTAGGCAGACACTAGAAATTTCATTTGTTATTATTTCTTCTATCACTGGGAACCATAATAGGCAAAAATTCTTGTTTGTCTTATTTTCAACACATATACAATACTTAGGCAAATATATGTGTTGAAAAAGCTACCATATATTAGGCTCTATTCCAGTTCCAAGGAATAAAAAGATGAACACAGCTCTTACATAAGGAAATAAAATAGCAGCTAGGAAAATACCCTCTTGTAATCAACCATATAATAATATACAAGTAGTAAAAAAAGAGGTGGAAGCATGAAGAACAAAGGTATTACATTTCTGCCTTTAATGTTAAGGGACAGTCTCTGCTACTAAAACCTCAAAAAGTTTTCCATAATGTATAAATAAGAGTTTGTACAGAAAACAAGGAAAGGATGGATGTGTTCAGTAGGAGGAAAACATAACTAAAGACAGAGAAGGGTGAAGGAGAAGTCTTGTGATACTCTCATAATGGTTGGAGAGTGTAAATGGGTGTAATTTAGCCCAGGATCTAGAGGAGGAAGAGCAAAGCAGACTGGTGGACAGAAGCTGGAAAATGAAGTTGGGGAATGTACAATGGTGCATTAGGATGAATGGAGGAAACCAGGACAGTAACATAAAGCCAGGCTTTGAAGACAGAAAATGGGGCTTCAGAGAAGGGAAGCTTATAAAGGCAGAGAAGTCAGTCAAGAGACAGGGAGAGGATTATTCAGACATAAAAAAAAATGGTAACATTTGCAGCAACATGGATGGATGTAGAGATGATCACACCAAGTGAAGTAAGCCAGGCAGAGAAAGACAAATGCCATATTGATATCATATATGTGTAGAATCTTTATAAATGATACAAATAAGCTTATTTACAGAACAGAAGTAGACTCACAGACATAGAAAGAAAACTTATGATTACCAAAGGGGAAAAAGAGTAGGAGGGATAAATTAGAAATTTTGGATTAACAGATATGCACCACTATACATAAGATAGGTAAACAACAAGGGCCTACGGTATAGCATGGGGAACTATATTCAGTGTCTTGTAATAACCTATAATGGAGACGTTTCTGAAAAAGAATAAATATAAATATATATAAACTAAATCTATATATATGTCTATATATAACTAAATCCTTATATATATAACTAAGTATATATATGTGTGTGTGTGTGTGTGTGTATATATATATATATATATATATATATATATATATATATATATATATATCGGAGAAGGCAATGGCACCCCACTCCAGTACTCTTGCCTGGAAAATCCCATGGACGGAGGAGCCTGGTGGGCTGCAGTCCACGGGGTCGCTAAGAGTCGGACACGACTGAGCGACTTCCCTTTCACTTTTCACTTTCATGCATTGGAGAAGGAAATGGCAACCCACTCCAGTATGCTTGCCTGGAGAATCCCAGGGACGGTGGAGCCTGGTGGGCTGCCGTCTATGGGGTCGACAGAGTCGGACACGACTGAAGCAACTTAGCAGCAGCAGCAGCAGCATATATATATATATATATAAACCAAATCACACTTGCTGTACACCTGAAACGTTGTAAACCAGCTACATCTCAACTTTTAAAGAGAGAGAGAGACAAGGATAGAAAAGCAGATAGAGAAGTAGAGGGGATTACTGGTGTGTTAATTCAGAAATCCAGGGAAGAGGAGGCTTCAGGAAGATGATGGCCACCCGGGTGAGAAGTTTTGCAGAGTCAGGCAGGATGAACTCCAAAGAGGAAATCTTGGCTCCCACAGGTCTCAGGGATGCTCACAGAGAGGGAAGGCAAACCAGAATGCATGGGACCAGGAAAAAGGAGAGAGGAGGGGCAGCTGGATGCTTGTGCTGTTGATTGATTCTAAAATTAATGTATTTTGCATTTGAGAGTGGGAAGAAACGGATGAAGCATCATTTGAAAAGACAAAAAGAAGGAAATCATTTGTTTTTAAAAACTAGAAAGGCAAAAGCACAGTTGTAAGCTGAGTGGAATAAGCCTATAGGGAAGGAATAACTGAAGATTGAAGAACCGAGGGCAGGGGACTATTGGAGAGAAACATTCTTTTTATTCCCTGACTCTGAGCTTGGATGCACAGAAGGAAGAATGAGAGTGTAGGTGATTGAACTTAGAAGAAGAGGGACTGATTTAACAAATGGACTTGGTCAAGGACTGTGAGGGTCCCTGCAGCAGAGAAGGCTACACTCAAATTCTGTAGAAACAGCTCAGTTCTAGAGTCACAGGAATAAAATATCCTGTGAGGTTTCCCTGGTAGCTCAGTCATAAAGAATCCGCCTGCAATACAGGAGACGTGGGTTCGATCCCTGGGTCAGGAATTTGCCCTGGAGGAGGAAATGCAACCCACTGCAGTATTCTTGCCTGGGAAAGCCCATGGACAGAGGAGCCTGGTGGGCTATAGTCCATGGGGTTGCAAAAGGGTTGGACATGACTTAGCAACTAAACAACCACAACAAACAAAACCATTTGGTGCTGGAATTTGACTGGTGGTCCCAGTTGGAATCTTGCCTCAAAAGCCCCTACACTGACTGCTGCTGCTGCTGCTAAGTCGCTTCAGTCGTGTCCGACTCTTAGCGACCCCATGAACTGCCGCCCACCAGGCTCCTCCGTCCATGGGATTTTCCACCTACACTGACTGGACAAGTACATATCCCACTTCTAACCATTTCCTCTCCCTGTCTGTCCCTCCCCCAACCCACAGGACAGATAAGAGACACTCTGTGTCTAATGCTGCCTGAGAGCAGTGCACCCAGGACCCTGGCTCTTTCAGGAGAGAAGTCCTGACACCTTAACCCCAACACCCTGTACCATCCTTTCCTTTTCCCTGGACCATCTAGGTTTAACAATGTTGATGGTGAGTCAGGCTTCATATATTAACACTTATGATAAAAATAAGACGAATATGATCATTACAACAACCACCTGCAAAGTTGGGACCTTAAGGCACAGAGAGAGAAGCACATTGACTTGAACCACATTTCACAGGCAGTTCATGCTGCTGAGTGGTTCAAACCCAGGCAGTGAGAGCTCTGAAAACACCAGCCCCTCCCTTAATCCCAGCAAGAATGGGTTGAGAGACTGGCCTGAGAATACAGCATTCATGTTTTCAGATATTATTCTCTGTGCAAAGTTGAGCTAAAGGATTTGGAGACTTAGGCCTGAGTTTTCAAAGACCTCCAGTGGGTTTGTGTTTTGAGCATTTGCAACTAAATAGTTCATGATTAATTCCAAAACAATCCAAACTGTTCTCCAAAGGAAATTAAGTGAACTGGAGCTGTGCTGGACACTTTCAAATACTACTGAGCTCTTTTCACCTCCGTCAGAAATCCCTCCATTGTACACAGGATTTTTTGCCTTAAACTATCTAAATATGAAGAAGTAACACATACGAGTGCAAACAAATTTATCATTTAAGTTAGTCTCTGTAAATTTCAAGCATCCAGAGAAAGTCAAAAGTTTACTTAATTTTTAATATATTTTCAAATGCTGTGAAAAACATGAAATAATGCTATTGCAGCAACATGGATGGGCCTAGAGATTATCAGACTAAGTGAAGTAAGTCAGACAGAAAAAGACAAATATCATCTGATATCACTTATATATGGAATCTAAAAAATAATAATACAAAGGAACTTATCTACAAAACAGAAACAGGCACACAGAAATAGAAAACAAAATTGCAGTTACCAGAAAAGGAGAAGGAGGGGGAGGAATAAATTAGGAGTTTGGATGAATATATATATGCTACTATATATAAAATAGATTTAAAAAAAGGACATACTGTTCAGCACAGAGAACTACATTTAGTATCTTGTAATAAGCTATAATGGAGAAGAATTTGGAAAAGAATGCATATATAAGAAAGATACATGTGTGTATATAACTGAATGATTTTGCTGTATATCTGAAATGAGCACAACATTGTAAATCAATTGTAGTTTAAAAAAAACACATCAACAAAATGTGTATATTTTATCACTGTAAAAGTTTAGCAATCTCAAATCAAAGGAGGGTAGATAAAAATGAAATCTCTTTTATCAAGAAGAAACTCTCCATAAATATATATATATAAATAATCACAAGTTTTCATTGTAATGTACAGAGAAATGGCTGCACTATACATGCTCTATGAAAGGGTTCTGTCAGTATTTCATTGATGACACATCTAGGAGTGGTCAGTAAAGGAATCATACTTCATGCAAAATTATATACAATGACTTGCATCATCAAATAATTTGTAATAATAGCTAAATCCTAAAAGTTTGCTTCTTTTTTGTAAGTTAATTGGTTATTGGTAGACTAAATAAGATACATCCTGGGTTCTCTAGAATTTGAGGTAGGAGGACTTGGAGATAAGAGAAGCTTCAGACAAAATAATGAGTGGATAACATGATAAAGTAGCTCCTGTTCCAGAAGGCGCATAATAGATCGGCTGCCTTCCAAGTCTCTGGGGGTCCACATTGCATCTGCAGCGGAAGTTTAATGCCAAGTTCTGTTTAGATCAATGACTTTCAAACTGAAAGCATCAGGCTCACCTGGGAAATTTGTTTAAAATTCAACTGCTTGTCCAATATCCTAAAAGTTTCTATATCAACAAAACTAAAGTAGGACACAGAAATCTGTGTTTACATCACTTCTGGTGATTTTGTTACTAATGGTTCAGGCACCACCCTTTGAAAAGTGTGTAAAGTTTTGATCATCTACTCAGGATAAGAAAATATCAGAGTTTAAAACTCTAAGTTTAGCTTTTTCTTATCTGCATTATTGCAGTAAAGTACTAATCCAATCAAATTTGACAAGGGATCAGATAGAATTTCAATGATCTCTTAGTAATGAGCTTTTAGCCTAAATACACACTGGATCTTGAGATATTGACAATCAAGTACAGTTATATAATTTACAAAGAAACTAAGTATATTTCAGTGAATTGAAGGTAAGAACTCAAAATTTCATCCTGATAGGGTGAATAAGCAAAATTATTTTGCTCATTCAACAGTTTGGCCTATGGGTAGTAAAACGCTTATGTTAATAGATCACTGTTACCTCGTGGCTTCCTGCTGCCTGTACCCTGATTTCCAAAGCTTTCCACTGCAGCATCTCATATCTTGGGTTACTCTGCAGACATTGCTTCAGTCTCCCCTTCCATCCTAACTCTTTCCCTTCCTCCTTCCCCTGGTTTCCTGGCTACTTTCCACTCAGCAGTCTCTCTTCAGATTATACCTTAAAAACTCCTTTACTAGACTTTTCTAATACATTTGGAACTAAGTTAGCTTCCTCTCTTTGTGTGTCATCCTTAAGTACTTAGCAATTTCACTATTAAAACAATCAGCTTTTTTTTTTTTTTATATTAAACCACAGAAGCTGTTTGTATATTTTGAAGATTAATCCTTTGAGGCATCATCTGCAATTTTTTTTTTCATTCTGTTGATTCTCTTTTTGTTTTGTTTATTATTTCCTTTGCTGTGCAAAAGCTTTTGCGTTTCATTAGATCTCATTTGTTTATTTTTATTTTCATTATCCTAGGAGGTGGATCAAATAAAGGACTGCTGTGATCTATGTCAAATTGTTCTGCCTATGTTTTCCTCTAAGAGTTTTATAGTGACTGGCCTTACATTTAGGTCTTTAATAAATAGATAATCTTCAAGGACCTACTATATAGCTCAGGGAACTCTATTCAACATTCTGTAATAATCTATACAGGAAAACAATCTGAAAATGAATTGCGATTACTTCTTTATTTTCTCCAATAGTCAGTATAAACTGAGGTCAGGAGTCAAGATTCTCTTTCTCACTGCCTACCACTGCCATTATGAAGCCTGTTTATTTAATTCTTTCTAAAAACGAAGGTTTTGAGTACCTTTTGGGTAAATACAGGCAAAAGCAAATTCATATGTCTTCAATTATCTCCCTAAAAACTTAGGTTACCAGGAAGTATAACAGAAGTGCCTGGGGTTTAAATGAGGCCTGTAATCTGGGTTACTCAGTTGAGTAACTCCTAAGAGTAAATCAGCAATTTCACTTAGCTGGTGGAAAATATATAAAGGTCCAATGTTCTCAGGAAGCTTTGAGCATTTGAAATTTTGTATAATTTTTTTTTCTTTAAATGGTTCTTATAAAACAAACTAAAAAAACAAACACAATCACACTAAATTCCTTATAGAAAATGAAAGTGCTGCAGAAAAGGTAATAGGTGATTGTCGTTTTGCCAATAAATATATTGACATTCTGACTTTCATTCAACCTTTCAAGCATTCTCTACAAAGAGCTGCAGATTTGGAGATGAGCCAATCTGTTTTAAAAGAAGAAAATTTATGCCAACAATAAAGTTCCCGTGACTGAACACTTGAAATAAGAATTATAAAGTGACATCAATAGGGCAAGGACATTCTTTTAGGCAATGAACTTAGAGAAATTTCTGTTTCTATAACAAGCCATAATGCTTACATAACTCAACTAGAATGCTTTTATAATGGTTTAACTCTGCTCAATGTTATGTGGCAGCCTGGATGGGAGGGGAGTTTGGTGAAAAATGGATATATGTATATTTATGCCTAGGGCTTCCCTGGTGGCTCAGACGGTAAAGCGTCTGCCTGCTGTGCGGGAGACAGACGGGTTCAATCCCTGGGTTGGGAAGATCCCCTGGAGAAGGAAACGGCAACCCACTCCAGTACTCTTGCCTGGAAAATTCCATGGACTGAGGAGCCTAGTAGGCTATAGTCCATGGGGTCGCAAAGAGTCGGACACGACTGAGCGACTTCCCTTTATATGTATGGCTGTTGTCCTAAAACTATCACAACATTGTTAATCAGCTATACCACAATACAAAATAAAAGTCTTTTTTAAAAATCTACAAAATAATCAACTTTAACAAATGTAAAAATATCTAGAATATGTTGAACATTAAGTTTCCTATTTAGTGAAATAGGATAGGCTTTCCAACAGAAAGAGGGGTAGGAAAGGGTAAAAGGTGTGATGAGGAAACTTTAAAAAAAATTAGTCCATCTGGTTCATAAATTTTCCTTCAGTTATACTTATTAATCACTGTCTGATACAAATGATTTTTGTCTTTAATTAAACATAGTATATTCACTTTCTAGGTTTTTCTTATTAATAGTGTTAGCATTTGACATTCATTTTTGTGTGATTTAGAGCCTAGGTTTATGATGTAGTGGAATTACATTTATATAGGTTTTTTAATGTACTAGTTATAATAGCAGACATATTAAAAAGAGTGACTCATATAGCAATCATGTAAATGCTCCATCATGAATATAATGCAAGAGCCATGCAATTTTTCTTGTGATTTCACTTTATAATATGCCTTTATTATTTTGATATGTTTAAGGCATAGCTTCTGAGTGGTTCCTGTAATAGATTGGTTTGTGCTAATGATTTGGTCTTTTTTTTTTTTTTTCTAATGAAATTGCTCCTTGAAATGGGAAAATGTGGTTTATTTTGAGAATGATCCTGTTTAATGTTTTAGCCTAAGAAAGACTTGAGTGAAATTAACTGTTCTATGGTTCATGAATTATTTCTGGCATCTGTTACCATCTCTCATAAAGAAAGGGTGAAGGGAAAACAAACTGTATAACCCCACTGGTGATCACTATCAAAACAATGCTAAAATGGCGTTGCTAAAATAAAAATATTTATCTATTTCTCATCCTGTTGTTACATCCCAATTTGTCATCATAAACACTGAAAAGTTGAGTGACAGACTTACACTGATGAAGTCTGGACCCCAAATGACAATATAATACCTTACATTTCTAAGACATTTGGTCTCAGAATATCTAAGCACTTTGAATATTTTAAAGGATTTTGGTTGACACTGCTAGGACAATAAGAGATGGAAAATGACTACAATTATGTGTTATATTTAAGAAGTGGCTTTCATAATAGCAAAAAACTGCTTGTATAGTAGTGAAGGGCAGAACAGAATTTGGTGTCATAGTTTTCACTTTGAATAGTAGAAGCTGCACTGGAGGGTGTTCTCTTACTGCTAATGGTCAGGTCTTTCCACAACCATGATTTATTTTACTAGAAGCTGGAACAGGTGTGGTCTCTTTTTGCCAAAGTCTTCCTGAAGTTCATACCTTACTTGGGCTTCAGGTTTCAGATCTGTTTAACAAGACTGCTGAATGCCGTGCAACCCAAGAACTTCTATCTTATTACACGAACAGAAGACTGACTTACTATGAAAGCCTTCATCTGAAAATCCAGTTTCTCATTTTGAATTTGGCAAAATTAATGTACATGATCTCCAGGATGTTAGTATGAAGTCTCATCTTAGGAAAATTGTCTTCATGGCAAGTTTTAACAAAATGAATATTAAAGTGGATGCATATGCTGGACAATTTTATTTCCATAAATAAATGTCAGCTTTGGCTGAGGACCAAATACAGTACTTTTCAAGAGCTGGAATAATTATTATCAAAGTGAACAGCAAGAAAAGAAGGAGGTCAAAAGCAAGTGTGTTTTTGTTGCTTAGGATACAAAAATTTTGCCATGAACTCTCTAAAAAAATAAATATAAGTAGGGCAAAGGGAAAAAAAAATGAAGAGTTTCCAGACTCCAATTAAACATAGGGATTTCACCTTAGGTCAAATACCATTTACTGACTTTATGAAAGAAGCCTTATAATTGCCTTATTTCCTTTGAAAAATATACGGCATTGTGCCAGCAGGTACTTGGTGGTGCTATTCGCGTGGCCAGTTCATCCAAGGTGCTGTTGCTTGTCCCTGCAGCTGAAGGTCTAGTGCATTTTTTAAGTTCCCAGGAAAGCAATTGTCACAGGTCAGTCTGCGGCTCCTGATGGCTATAAATGGCTCTGTGTAATGAGAATAGGTAGATCAACATAGCTCAGGCTCTGAAGTGAAACTTCATCTTATTTCTGGCACCGCAAGTACAAACCTGATCCTTATCTGTCTAAGAAAAAACATTCCTCCTTAAAGGCCGGCATCACTCTTGACAATTTCCACATACCTCTAGAAAATTATGAAAGACCCATTGTATCAAAACCTGGGGTAAACAGGATATTTCAGGCCTGTTAGTGTGATCGAGTTAATCCGTACATTTCACTTTGTTTTAGCAGTATCTGAAGAAAAAAAAGAACTCTTCAACACTCTTTATACTTTTCAGATTCCACCCTGACTTGAGCAGACAAAACTATGAAATAGGAATAAAAAGAAAAATAAGAAGACAATATCATTAAAAGACAGAGTCTATTTTTGTGTATCCAAAAGTCTTGGACTAAGAGTCTAGGGATTTTGTTTTTCATGGGCTCGGTGCCGCTACTGATGGTGCGCCCTTGGCTGTGGTCCTGGGTAAAGATACACAGCCACTCTTGGGCTTCCATTGACCAGAAAGTGTTTGAGCCCCACTTTCATTCTAAACTGCCCAGTAAAATGTTTTTTTTTTGTAAAAAAACAAAACATTGTTTGTTTTCCACTTTCTCCATTTTCTCAGTATAGAAAATTTTCAATATTAGCATCTCCAGATGATACTAGAAATCTAGAGGATTGATACGCATGCATAGTGGAATACAATGAACTCTGAAGTTAAAAAGCCTTATTTAATACTGCACCTCAACAAGGTATCTACCTTCCCCAAGTACATTCCCCAGATGGAAAATAAAAATGTATGCGCCTTTGAAATAACATTCTCAGGACTACAGGAGGTGAATTAACAACCTGCTTTCTATTTCACATACTCTGTCATGAATGATGAAGCAAACATCCCTCGACCTGCCATCAGCTGAAGAAATAGGACATTTCTAGCGCCTCTGAAGTGACCCTGTGCCCCTCATGAACACCCTTCCATTACAAGGGTGGCTGCTACTGTGAATTGTTTTGTTTAAGATCTCACTTTTGGTTATTTTCTTACTATATGAATCTCTAACAAATTTTTAAGTTCTGTATATATGGTGAATTGATATAAGTGATATTAAAGTGTATTCCCTGCAACTTACATTATCCATTCTATTCAGTTGTTAAGATTTCCTTTGGCTAACCCTGTGATATAATGATAATAATGATTCTAATTCCTTGTTGATAGTCCAGTTTAGGCGGCTACGAACAGTGTCATTTTTAAATGTCTTTTATTTATTTTTTGGTCCCATGGCATGTGGAATCTTAGTTCTCTAACCAAGGATTGAACCTGCATCCTCTGCATTGGAAGGATGGAGTCTTAACTGTTCGACCACCAGGGAAGTCCCTGAACAATGTTGTTTTGAAAACACACTCAAGCGTTTCCTTGTCCCATACCTACCAGGGTTTGTCTATCGATGGTCTTATGAATGGATCTGCTGGATCATTGAGCAGGTGCATTTCAGTTCTGTAAGACTTCACCCTGCTTCCCAAAGCAGGAGTGGAAATATAAACTCCCACTGGCTTCTGTAGAAAGTTAATCATTTGTTCATCCAAAAGGAAAAGAAACTTCCTTCTGGCATTCTTGGAGGTAATTTTTAAATAATTTTTCAATTCTTTCCAGGACATCAGATAATTATTTTTTTTTCTTTTTTTTAGTTTAGCTTCTCTTGGATAAAATGCTGGGTATACAGAATGACAGAGAATAGCATTGATTTTATGTAATTTTAACTTTTTAGAATAGAGTTGAAAATCATATTCCTTGGTAACAGTCCAATAGTCTGGTCATTTATAATATGGATGTGCTTCCAGCACAGTAAAGCGTTAAAGTGCAAGTGGGGAGGTGGTTGGTGCAGAAGAGAGAGCAGGTGCTCACGGTAACCTATTCAAATAAAGTTTCCTAGATTGTGCATTCTAATATCCAAATGATATTGAAGGTTGCACCTTTAAAATACAGATTTAATAAGCACAAAATACAGAATTCATTTCTGAATGTTGATGGTCATAGCTTATACTAGGGGAGATTAAGCCCAGAGTAAAAGAGAGAGAGGGGCATCCTTCACAGATACACATATATGAATAGAACAGCATTTGGAAAGAATAAACTGTCAGCCATGTCTTCCATGGGGCTTCCCAGGTGGCGCCAGTGGTAAAGAACTCGCCTGCCTGTGCAGGAGATGTGGGTTCAATTCCTGGGTCGGGAAAATCCCCTGGAGGAAGGCATGTCAATCCAGTCCACTATCCTTACCTGGAGAGTCCCATGGACAGAGGAGCCTGGCTGGCTACAATCCACAGAGTTGCAAAGAGTCAGACACAACTGAAGCGACTTAGCATATACACATGCATGCCTTCTGTTTCGAAACTGTACTCAGTGGGTCGAGGAAGACTTCCAGGTTCTTTGTGGTACAGTCTTAAAGCACATTTGCAATGGAACGAAATGGAAGACGGCATTTCATTATCATCCAGTTCTCATGGGAGAAGAGAATTCTCTGACATGTTTCAAGGATATAAAGATCCTGCCCTTTATCCGAGTCCTCCCCTGCCCCAGCTGGATGGAAGGAATGTACACATGAGAGAGAAGTAAAATTTCAGTCTGTGCATGATCACTCACCTTGGCAAACTCAGAAGGTGTCTGAGATTTCATTATCCTAGTCTAGAGTGTAAAAGTGTTCCAAAGCAAAAGAATATTTACAGATGATAACAAGAAGCCTTAGTATGAAAAACATGACCCTTAATCTAAAATAAGTGTTAGTTAGATATGTTCTTGTGTAATCTAACATCTAGACCCTTTACTGGAGAGGCAGTACAGGGGAGGGGTCAAGAGATATAAACTGGTACAGCCACTATGGAGCACAGTATGGAGGTTCCTTAAAAAACTAAAAACAGAGCTACCTTATGGTCCTGCAATCCCACTGCTGGGCACATATCTGGAGAAAACTCTAAGTTGAAAAAGTGCTTGCATTACAATGTTCATTGCAACACATTTTACAGTAGCCAGGACATGAAAGCAACCTGTGTTAATTGACAAAGGAATGGATAAAGAAGATATGGTACATTTATACAATGAAATATTACTCAGCCATAAAAAAGAACGAAATAATGCCATTTGCATCAACACAGATGTATTTAGAGACTGTCACACTAAGTGAAATATGTCATAAAGAGACCAATAAGCATCATATGATATCATTTATATATAGAATATTGAAAATGATATAACTGAACCTACATACAAAACAGAAATAGATTCACAGACACAGAAAACAAAAAGAAAGGGGAGTGAAGAGGGATAAGTTAGGAGTATGGAATTAACATATACACACTACTATATATAAAATAGATAACCAATAAGGGCTTACTGTATAGCACAGGGAATTATAGTCAATATCTTGTAATAACTCATAATAGAAAAGAATCTGAAAAAGAATATATACATAACTGAATCACTTTGCTGTATACCTGAAACTATATTTTAATAAAAAATAAATAAAAAGAAACCATCAGAAAAAAAATAAATGAGCATTGATCCCCCTGGGGACTACTATCCCCCTTTTCAACACATAGAAGTGTTTATTAGAGGTAAATGCTTAGGCCACAGACCACAGACTTCTGGGTCTGCTAGTCACCAAATGGCTCTTTAAAGGCAAATACAAGAGCTTCCGGTGCCTCAGTTTTCTCATTTGTAAGATGAGAACAAGAATATCAGCCACATCCTAGGAGTCACGTGGGGATTAAGTTATACCTAAAGCAGTTGGAAAAGTGCCTGACATACATGGCAAGTTTTCAGAAATGGGTTATCCTTACTGTCCTCACCAGCATCATCACTCGCTACAGAGCCACTTTCACAAACATCAGGTTTGTGGACAGCAGTGGTGCAGAACTTCCGATTATACCTCATTGTTGACACTCAGCACAAGCTTATTTATCACATCACCCTCAAAGCATGGAAGGAACCAGAAGCATGATAATTGTGCACTTCAATCAGACTTTACTTTGACAATCAGTTCAAACAATCAATGTTTTCATTCCTAAAACATATAAATAGCTGAAGAGAAAAAGGACTGAAATCAGAAAACTCTTTACACCAATTTCAAAAACTTACAGCTTTCTGCTTACACTGTGACTCTGCACGACAGATGCACAAAGAAAATATGTCAGCCAAGAACATTTAAAATTTATATTATATTTATTCTTAGAAAATGGATTTAAGCTATAAATCAAAAGTTTATTTCTTACACCACACATTTATGTTTATATTTATTATTAACTTGCAAATGACAGGAGGTAGATGGTTACATTTCAAAAGCCATTTTTAATTCTAACTGAATTGAGTTTATAAATTGTCCAAATGGAAGCTGATCTTTGTCTTTACTTGTTTTATGTTTGCTTCCTCATTTTGTTCCTTTTTTCTTATTTCTCTAATAAATATCTGCAACACTTCCACCTTGTTTTCTAGTGAGGAGGGAAATGTTATTAAGTCACCCAGGGCAAAACAGAATAACTCAGCATATGGAGAAACTCCTCACCCCAGGACAGACAGGAAATGTAGCTTGCAAAAGCCACACACACAAAAAAATTCAGTCTTTCCCAATTACTCCAATTATTTTGAATGCAATTTGAACTTAATTTAAATAATATATTTTCTGTTTTTTAACGTCTACTGGGGGAGCCAGAGTCTACGTAATAGACTCAGTCCACCATCTCAAAGTAACTCAAAGAGAGTTACTTCTACCTTCTGAAGCCCTGTGGCCATTCATCCACTCCCGTGTGGCATGTGTTCTCTATACTTTGTGCTTCAGCTGTTTGAGCTGCTGTTTACTCTTCCCTATAAAGCCCCACGGCAGCAAGTACAGGGACGTGGGAATGGTAGACAGTATCCTTGTACTTGTCAAAAACTTAGGATGTCCAAGAAGCATTACATGTGTTTCGTAACTTTGTATGAATATTATTTATATTATATAGATGTGAAAACTGAGGCCCAGAAAAATGAAGGTAGTTTACATTCTTCTCTGATTTCAGAGTCCAAACTCTTTTGATGAAGGTAGAGACTGAAATCACTTTTTAGTATCTTTCTTGTTATCTTGTTTTATTTATTTACTTATCTTTTCTTTTCTTTTTTTTTTGGCTGTGTTGCTCAGTGTTCCCTGATTTTGGTTCCCCGACAAAAGATCAAACCTGTGCCCTCTGCAGTTGAAGCATGGTGTCTTAACCACTGAGCCTTCAGGGAAGTTCTTTGATTCATTTTCGAATCTCTCCCACAGAGCAGAACATGTATCTTCACTCATAGAAATTCTCAATAAATGACAGAAAATAAATATTTCTTGCAAATGCTCTATATTACAGACGATATTTTTCATCTATCTTTTCTGAAAAGTTGTTTTTATAACTGGCTATACTATGCTGAAATATACACACAAACACACTATTGCACACACAATAAAAAGAAAAGCTGTCCAGACTCCAAAATGAGAAAGTTTAAAGCACATTAGCAATGCTTGTATATTTGAGAATGTCAAAGTGAAATTTAAACATGTCTTTTCACATGTTTCATACGTAAATAAATAAATATGCCATATTCCTTTAGAGTATGATTTTTTATTCTCTCAAATACACTGGGCTCAGTTGGGTTGTATGTATCAGTGAATTTAATTAGTTAATATGGGTTAATTTCACAGCCACTGTGTGGTCTAGTCTACTCAAAAGTAATAAAAGACTTTCTAAATATATTTGTTGTCATTGGACACCAGACTCTAACATATTTATTTTACTAAGTAGTTAATTGTGTGGGCTTTAAAAATATATAGTAATATTAATCAGTCATAAAAAGGAATGAATTTGAGTCAGTTCTACTGAGGTGGATGAACCTAGAACCTATTATACCGATTGAAGCAAATCAGAAAGAGAAAAACAAATATCGTATGTTAACACATATGTATGGAATCTATAAAAATGATACTGATGAACCTATTTGCAGGGCAGGAATGGAGCCACAGATGTAGAGCCGCAGAATAGACTCATGGACACAGCAGGAGGAGGAGGTAAGATGAAACGAGAAAGTAGCATTGACATATGTATACTACAATGTGTAAAACTGATAGATAGTGGAAAGCTGCTGTATAGCACGGGGAGCCCAGCTTGGCACTCTGTGACAACACAGAGGGGTGCAATTGACATGGGAGGGAGGTTGAGGAGGGTGGGGTGATATATATACATATATACATATGTATAATTATGGCCAATTCCCATTGTTATACAGCAGAAACCAACACGGCATTGTAAAGCAATTTTTCTTCACTTAAAAAAATTTTTTTATTCACAGGGGAAAAAAAAACACAGTAAAAACTCATTTTAATAAAACAAGTCTACAGCTAGAGCAAATATCTCAAATGTGTTGTAATATGTCACATGCTAGCTGACACTGTGAACTGCTTGTGGAGAGGCCTGCATGGTAAGTGTGGACAATGACAATGGCCAGGAAGGAACAAGGCCCTTGATGCAACAGTCTTCAAGAAGCTGGAGGCTGGCCGCAGCCAGGAGAGGAGGCGGGAGAACTCTGGTTGTGCCTTCAGATGAGGTTGCGGCCCCTGCCAATGTTGTAACTAGATGTCACAGGAGACCCTGAAGCAGAGATCCAGCCAAGATGTATACAGACACCTGACTTGTAGAGATTGTGAGGTCGCTTTATGCCAGGAAGTCTTGGTATATATATTTTTTAAGTAACAAAAGATAACTAATGCATTTAATAACATCAAATAGCTGAATGAAAAGGAATAAAAGTAAATTTCTTCTTTCAAACAATGACTTGTAAAGCTATTGAGTTAGTCAAAATTTTGTTCAGGTTTTTCCATAAAATATGACAAAAAACCCAAACAAACTTTTGACCAACCCATTATTTGCAAAACGTACACACACACACAACACAGGGTAGTGGTTAAAAGCATAAATTCTGGAGCCAAAATTCAGGGTTTAGCCCATTAACTAAACAATATATCTTTAAGAAAGATGTTGAATTAAAAGATTTTTATTTAAAAGTCTGTTTAAACAAGGTCTTTTTGATCAGGGAACTATATTCAATATCCTGTGATAAAGCATAATGTAAAAAAATACAAAAAAGAACGTGTGTGTATATATATATAACTAATTCACTTTACTGTATGCAGAACTTAATAAAACACTGCAAATTAACTATTCTTCAATTTTAAAAAATTAAATTAAAAACATTTTCTGCTCAACTTGATTCAGAGCTTGACTGTACCATCCAGAGCATCTGAGCATGGGGCTGGTTGTTTGAAGCACCCACTAACAGATATTAGAGAGACCTTTCTACAGAATCAGTGAAGCCCACGAAGGAAGAGAGAAATCTCATGAGGAAAACGAATTTAGAATGTACATGCAGCAAATGCAGCAAGTCTCTTTCAAAAAGTGATTTTTTGTGGTCTCTCCACACAGGAACAGGTAGAATCCTGTCCATGGAAGGTCTATCTGTTGTATGCTGACATTTTCACCTGATTTTGTTTCAATGTTTGAAAAAAAAGGCGTGCCTTTCAATCGCTTTTCCCCTTTCACTCTCATTGTTTCTTGCTTCTCATGGAGCAGGCAAGATTTGTCCAGCCCAGAAATCAGCACAGGTGATAAAGGAGACCTACCAAACGATGGAAATCTGCAAGAACGGGGCTCTTGCAGATGCTTGTCGGAGCCTGTGGGTGTGTGCATTTCAAGTCCCAAGCCTAATGAGAATGTTCCTCCCCAGGGGGATCAGAAATACCCAGGAAGAAAATTTCTCATGCATGTTGCCAGAATATTAACTCAACTCCCACAATGCTTTCCTCTGAAATGAATTCTAATTTGCTTCAGAAAATAAACCTAGTGCTTCCATGGAAGCAGACTTCTCACTGCCTGATGACACTGTCAGGCAAAACCCAAGTGATGTTCAAAAATTAGGAGCCCAGAGATAAACTATGAACATTTGGCTCTTGGAAGAAACAGCTTCCAAACAAATAGAGGGAACTTTTGTTAGACTGTCCCATTGGTTGCCTTCTGCAGGAATCATTTTTTTTTTTTTTTAATTTACGTCTAGTTGATTTACAATGTTGTGTTAATTTCAGGTGTACAGTAAAGTGACTCAGTTATACATATACATATATTCACTCTAGGGTATTTTTAGATGCTTTTTGTCATTGATTTTTGAAGCAACAACTACTTATTGCAACAACTCCTTATTTCTAGGTCCAGAGAAATTCTGCATCTTCTACACATACACAGAGAAAACCAGGCTTCCAGGCCATCTACTGACAGATGTGTGTGTAGTGAGCACAAAAACAGCAAATGACTCCCATCATTAGGACTAAAGTCAGAGCCAACCTCAAGGAAATCGGAGTCAACAAAAAGGACCTGAGGACACTGATTATTTCAGCCTGCCTTTTCAGTGTGTTCTGGGGCTGGGGGGAAGAAATGTATTAGATGAAAATACTAAAAGAACTTTTGTAGGAAAATGCTTATATTCTTTAGTGTGTTGATATGAGGATTGAGAAGAAGAGAGAAAAGGGGACTATTAGCAATTGCCCATGAGGTTAATGCAAAATGGAAAGTAACAAATTATAGTCAATTTTACATCGTTTGTAATTTGGGGGGCAAGTAAGCCAAAATAACAGTAGTGTTAGAGAACAGGATCGACTTGATTAGGGAAGCTGAGATACATTAAAGAGCCATCTCCCCATTCAAATATCTTCCACCCATTGGCAGGGTACCAGAACTGCCCCAGATCTAGTCATGTCTTTGGTTAAATCACTCTGGTTCCCATTTAAAGAAGAATTTTATTTTAGGCAGCTTAGTACTTCTCATCCAATTATTCCATGAAAGTCCTGGAGAAATGGAATCAAGGATAGGCCAGGTACGGTTTACATCAGTGTAATCACCTGGTCCAGGTAAAGTGGACCCTGAGGGAGAGTTCTGCTGGAATCCTTCAGTACTGGATTCCTGTTAACTACAAAAGAACTTACTTTAATTAATTAAAAATCTCTTTCTTTATAATTCTTTTTAAAAAGCTAATTAAAAAAAAACCTCAAAACTAACTTGTTTTTATATCACTTCTCCTATGTGTAATGAGTAGTGGATTAACCAAGATATTTTTAGCAGAAATAAAACAAGCTGAAAAGGGGAAAAAAAAGTATAAAAATAGATGAAGTGAACCATTTATTGCTGCAAAGATAAGTGACAGCAATTACATTTTCCAAAAACTACTACTGCTGCATAACTCTTTCCAAAGCTGATTTTCAACCATTTTGGAAATGATGCCTTTCTTTAAGACTCCTATGAAAGGTAACTGACACTTTAGGTTCTCCAGAAGGACCAGTTGGGAGCAGAACACACCCAAATAGGATAGTTAACTTGCCAAAAAGTTGAAAGACCTCTGCCTGCAAAATGGGACATGGCATGCATTGTTCAGTCTGTTTGCAGGGTAATGGAGTTTTAATCCCCAAAATGTCCTTTGAGTGGAACAAGGTCACTGAAGAGTAAAATCAGTGAGGTTTGTCTCAGCATGTGAGTATGGGGTATCTGATTGAAAATGATGTTTCCTTCACACTATTGCATCCACTGTTTGTACTGTAGTTATCTAAAGCCCAACTTTACAATAAACTCGGAAGATTCCTGGGCTACTTTCACATTTCCTGTGTTAGTAAATGGTCTCTTCACCTCCCTGTTTCACAGACATACCTGTAAGTAGCTGCTCTTAAAATGGGTAAAGCAAAAAGAAAACAACCCTTTTTAGCAATGACCCAGGTCAGGAGGCTTCCTGGTTTTTATTGCCACTTCAAAGCCAAACCAGATAAAGCAGCTTAAGGTACTACTTTGACATTGAATGGAATTTGAGACAGCTGTCTGAGTAGCACAAGTTTTGAGATCATAGGAATTCTGCTTGAAAATCTTGCTTCTCACCCATATATGGCAGAGCCTGTGGAGCTCTCTGCTCACTTGAGCCAAGAATCCCTCTTCTATCCCCTGACCCACCAGACTTATGACCGCCAGTGCCTCTGATGGGTTCATCTCTCATTTTAGAAAGTCACGTGAGAGCTGTGAGCTGTGACTCTCAGTTTACATTGTTGATGCTTCCTTTCCAGTATGCTCCAACCAGCAGCAGGGATCATGAACGGAGCCCTGGATCAGAATGTTGCAAAGCCCTGGGTCAGAATGTTGCAAATACATTTCTTGTCCCCTGTAGACACACTTGACTCGGGCATCCTGAGTTGGTTTTCTGATTGCAGCGTGTCTAGAGTCTCAGGAAGTGCCTATGCCACCCTCAGAGGATTGATGCTTGTTTGAAGGAGCACATTTGCATCCCTGACCTCTCCGCCCATCTCTAATGCCACATAGGAGTCCACTTGGAGACATATTTAGCAGGAAATATACTCTTTGCTTCATGCCACTCTGTCATATTCAGTGTTTCAAGGCTGATTTGACTCAGAAATGTCTAATCCTAGATATGAGCTGAGCAGATGATTTTCAGATCCGATGAGTGATAGCAGAGGTTTAAAGGGAAAATGTTGATTTCTAAAGAAAATAGGAAACTTGTCAGAGTTATTCATATTCTACTTAGAAAATGACCCAGGCTGAAAATGAAAGTGACGTGTGAAATCTAATATCTGCTGGAGTTCCTGGTTGCATCTGCAATGCAGTATAAGATTTTCCATTCCTCTGTTCAGCTTCAATAATAAATCTGAGGTCCAAGAATCATCCTCTGAGGAAGAAGCAAGAGATCAGCTGAATCAAGAACATCAGACAGAAACAGGAAGCGGAAAGAAATGTTTTGATCTTCTTTTGTTGAATGTTTACAACACAATAATACCAAGTTTAAAAAATAACTAAGGGCTTAATAAGAAAGTATCAGTTCAGTTCAGTTCAGTCACTCAGTCGTGTCCAACTCTTTGCAACCCTGTGAATCGCAGCACGCCAGGCCTCCCTGTCCATCACCAACTCCCAGAGTTCACTCAGACTCACATCCATCGAGTCAGTGATGCCATCCAGCCATCTCATCCTCTGTCATCCCCTTCTCTTCCTACTCCCAATACCTCCTAGCATCAGAGTCTTTCCAACGACTCAACTCTTCACATGAGGTGGCCAAAGTACTGGAGTTTCAGCTTCAGCATCATTCCTTCCAAAGAAATCCCAGGGCTGATCTCCTTCAGAATGGACTAGTTGGATCTCCTTGCAGTCCAAGGGACTCTCAAGAGTCTTCTCCAACACCACAGTTCAAAAGGATCAATTCTTCGGCGCTCAGCCTTCTTCACAGTCCAACTCTCACATCCATACATGACCACAGGAAAAACCATAGCCTTGACTAGACGGACCTTTGTTGGCAAGGTAATGTCTCTGCTTCTGAATTTGCTATCTAGGTTGGTCATAACTTTCCTTCCAAGGAGTAAGCGTCTTTTAATTTCATGGTGCAGTCACCATCTGTAGTGATTTTGGAGCCCCCCCAAAAAAAGTCTGACACTCTTTCCACTGTTTCCCCATCTATTTCCCATGAAGTGATGGGACCAGAGGCCATGATCTTCGTTTTCTGAATGTTGAGCTTTAAGCCAACTTTTTCACTCTCCACTTTCACTTTCATCAAGAGGCTTTTTACTTCCTCTTCACTTTCTGCCATAAGGGTGGTGTCATCTGCATATCTGAGGTTAGTGATATTTTTCCTGGCAATCTTGATTCCAGTTTGTGCTTCTTCCAGCCCAGCATTTCTCATGAAGTACTCTCCATATAAGTTAAATAAGCAGGGTGACAGTATACACCCTTGACGTACTCCTTTTCCTATTTGTAACCAGTCTGTTGTTCCATGTCCAGTTCTAACTGTTGCTTCCTGACCCACAAACAGATTTCTCAAGAGGCAGGTCAGGTGGTCTGGTATTCCCATCTCTTTCCGAATTTTACACAGTCTATTGTGATCCACACAGTCAAAGGCTTTGGCATAGTCAATAAAGCAGAAATAGATGTTTTTCTGGAACTCTCTTGCTTTTTCCATGATCCAGCGGATGTGGGCAATTTGATCTCTGGTTCCTCTGCCTTTTCTAAAACCAGCTTGAACATCAGGAAGTTCACAGTTCAAGTATTGCTGAAGCCTGGCTTGGAGAATTTGGAGCATTACTTCACCTACATGTGAGATGAGTGCAATTGTGTGGTACTCTGAGCATTCTTTGGCATTGGCCTTTCTTTGGGATTGGAATGAAAACTGACCTTTTCCAGTTCTGTGGCCACTGCTGAGTTTTCCAATTTGCTGGCATATTGAGTGCAGCACTTTCACAGCATCATCTTTCAGGATTTGAAATAGCTCCACTGGAATTCCATCACCTCCACTAGCTTTGTTTGTAGTGATGCTTTCTAAGGCCCACTTGACTTCACATTCCAGGATGTCTGACTCTAAGTGGATGATCACAGCATCGTGATTCTCTTGGTCGTGAAGATCTTTTTGTACAGGTCCGCTGTGTATTCTTGCCACCTCTTCTTAATATCTTCTGCTTCTGTTAGGTCCATACCATTTCTGTCTTTATAGACCCCATCTTTGCATGAAATGTTCCCTTGGTATCTCTGATTTTCTTGAAGAGATCTCTAGTCTTTCCCATTCTGTTGTTTTCCTCTATTTTTTGCATTGATTGCTGAGGAAGGCTTTCTTATCTCTTCTTGCTATTCTTTGGAACTCTGCATTCAGATGCTTATATCTTTCCTTTTCTCCTTTGCTTTTTGCTTCTCTTCTTTTCACAGCTATTTGTAAGGCCTCCCCAGACAGCCATTTTGCTTTTTTGCATTTCTTTTCCATGGGGATGGTCTTGAACCCTGTCTCCTGAACAATGTCATAAATCTCATTCCATAGTTCATCAGGCACTCTATCTATGAGATCTAGGCCCTTAAATCTATTTCTCACTTCCATTGTATAATCATAAGGGATTTGATTTAGGTCATACCTGAATGGTCTAGTGGTTTTCCCTACTTTCTTCAATTTAAGTCTGAATTTGGTAATAAGGAGTTCAAGATCTGAGCCACAGTCAGCTCCTGGTCTTGTTTTTGTTAACTCTATAGAGCTTCTCCATCTTTGGCTGCAAAGAATATAATCAATCTGATTTCGGTGTTGACTATCTGGTGACTTCCATGTGTAGAGTCTTCTCTTGTGTTGTTGGAAGAGGGTGTTTGTTATGACCAGTGCATTTTCTTATCAAAACCCTATTAGTCTTTGCCCTGCTTCATTCCGTATTCCAAGGCCAAATTTGCCTGTTACGCCAGGTGTTTCTTGACTTCCTACTTTTGCATTCCAGTCCCCTATAATGAAAAGGACATCTTTTTTTGGGTGTTAGTTCTAAAAGGTCTTGTAGGTCTTCATAGACCCATTCAACTTCAGCTTCTTCAGCATTACTGGTTGGGGCATAGACTTGGATTACTGTGATATTGAATGGTTTGCCTTGGAAATGAAGAGAGATCATTCTGTCATTTTTGAGACTGCATCCAAGTACTGCATTTCAGACTCTTTTGTTAACCATGATGGCTACTCCATTTCTTCTGAGGGATTCCTGCCCGCAGTAGTAGGTATAATGGTCATCTGAGTTAAATTCACCCATTCCAGTCCATTTTAGTTCGCTGATTCCTAGAATGTCGACATTCACTCTTGCCATCTCTTGTTTGATCACTTCCAATTTGCCTTGATTCATGGATCTGATATTCGAGGTTCCTATGTAATATTGCTCTTTACAGCATCAGACCTTGCTTCTATCACCAGTCACATCCACAGCTGGGTATTGTTTTTGCTTTGGCTCCATCCCTTCATTCTTTCTAGAGTTATTTCTCCACTGATCTGCAGTAGAATATTGGGCACCTACTGACCTGGGGAGTTCCTCTTTCAGTATCCTATAGAGAAACCCAAGTAAGGTGGTAGGTGTTGCAAGAGGGCATCAGAGGGCAGACACACTGAAACCATACTCACAGAAAACTAGTCAGTCTAATCACACTAGGACCACAGCCTTGTCTAACTTAGTGAAACTAAGCCATGCCCGTGGGGCAACCCAAGATGGGCGGGTCATGGTGGAGAGATCTGACAGAATGTGGTCCACTGGATAAGGGAATGGCAAACCACTTCAGTATTCTTGCCTTGAGAACCCCATGGACAGTATGATAAGAAAGCATATAATATCCAAATACCCAAACACTAGGGTGTCACTATCATAATAATGTTTGTTGTTACTTATTTTTTTGTGTATTTTTATGGACATAGACCATTTTTAGGGCTTTGCTCGTAGCTCAGCTGGTAAAGAATCCGCCTGCAATGCAGGAGACCCCAGTTTGATTACTGATCAGGAAGATTCCCTGGAGAAAGGATAGGCTACTCATCTAGTATTCTTGGGCTTTCCAGGTGGCTCAGACGGTAAAGAATCTGCCTGTAATACGGTAGACCTGGGTTCGATTCCTGGGTTGGGAACAGCCCCTGGAGAAGGGCATGGCAACCCACTCAAGTATTCTTGCCTGGAGAATCCCCATTGACAGAGGAGCCTGGCGGGCTACAGTCCATGGGGTAGCAAAGAGTTGGACACAACTGAGCAACTCAGCACAGCACAGACCATTTTTATAGTCTTTAATTGAATTTGTTACAATACTGCTTCTGTTTCAAGTTATGGTTATCTCTCAGACCAGGGATTGAACCTGCACCCCCTGCATTGGTAGGTGAAGTCTTACCACTGGACCACCAGTGAAGTCCCTTGCCATTATTTTTTAAACTGTTGTTTCTACAACTGTTCTTGGTCACATTTAAATATGATCCCGCGTTTTCCGTCAATTTTCTCATATGGGAAATCATCCATAATGATGTTTTCAATTGATCTGATGTCAACAAAGTTATAAGTTAACACCTGTGGCACCCTTCCAATTGAAGATTTATTTTCCTGTGTTCAGGGGAATATTTTTTAAGAAAGTTTGGTGCATATTAATAGTCTTCCCAATAACCACATCTTGACATAAACTAAATATTTGCAAATGTCCCAGAAATTCAGAGGCATCACTTTGTTTTTGTTTTTTTCTCCATCATGTTTTCATGGGCTCCAGCACTTCCTGTCTCAACTTGTGCCAGGAAAAGTAACTACCAAAATAAGACAAAAAGCTATTTCTGTCCTATGGTTTAAGAATTCAGCAGAAAATCAAGAGGTATTAGCAAATTCATAGGCTCTCCAAACTGGAAAACATAAATATAGCCAAATGTTACACATGTAATAACCACTTTCTATGAAGTTTGGCCATAAGCACCATTCAATCAAAAGGAAAAATCAGTATTGAAAAAGTAGGGATGATGAGCCCTACAATGACAAATTTATTAGGCAAGTTGGCTTGGTCACTTGCCAAAGTTACCATAGAACCAAAAGGGTAATAACGGTGTTCCTCTACCCCCAATACACTGAAGATGGTCCACATAAGACATTAACCATGAATTAACTACTATTAATCATATATTTTATTATTATTTAATGATCAATTGATATTGGAAAATAAATCTATCCTTTAGCTAATACATAAAGCCTAATTTAACCATTTAATTATTTTCATTTAAACTATGACAGACATTTCACCAACATATATTTTCCTTTAGAACTTGATATATTTAAGCAATAATTTTATATTCTTATTTTTTCATAACTTGAAAGTATTTAAAATATACTCCTTTCAGAAAGATAAGCATGTTTCCCAGTATTCACTTACGTCTTCCACACTTAGATTTCCCTACCCAGCATCAAGGATGAAAATGGTGATAGAAGTGAAGCATTGTGGGCAAATCCCATTTTTAAAGTGTTGTCCTGTTATCAAAGCATGAACATCAGTCCTACTGAAACAAAAATACATCATCCTTCACAGTTCATGTGCCTCAAAAAAAAAAAAAAAGAATACAAAATTCAATGGGTTTTTGATAGAAAGGGATATTTAAATTCACACTTGTACTGTTCATAAAAGTAGACCAATGCAGTTTTGCAACTCCAAAAGCTGCCTTTTCCTGCTGAGAAATATCTACTTTAACTAGAACTGGGGGAAAAAAATATGTAACAGAAAATACAGGATCCTGTTACCATATACACCATCAGACTCTCAGTAGGTCAGTTGGTTGTCCTATTAATAATCATCAGTCGACTGGAACCAACTCCTACTTACAACTCTCATCAACATGAGTCAGATGACTGAGAATCTTAGAATCAAGCATTTCTTCTGGTTTCTGACTATACAGCTCCTGATCACATTCTTCTTTGACCTGTCCTTTGAAATGCAGCTCTCTGTACTGGTTCTAGAAGACAAACAATGGCCATGAAGTATGACAGGGGGTACTGGGGAAAGGGAGCCATTGCACCCAGATAAGCCCCCAGTCTGCTGCAGTGGCTGACATACCACCACTTAGAACCCTGTCCTTCCATGTCTTGCACTCATGCTTTTTGGGCAGTTCCAGCAAATTAAACAGAGTCGCACAAAGCCAAATCACACCCATTTTCCTTCCAAGAGAGACCTAGAACTCTCTCAGGAATTAGAACTCTCTCAGGAACTAGACATGTTGAGAACTCAGGGAAATTGCTCCTGGATGGAGCTGAAGGTACAGAGAGGCGAGGCTTCTGCAGATAGAGCAGTGAACCTTTGAGGGCAGAGTCTCCCTGTGATGGTCAGCCATTCCTCCTCCTTAAATTCCCCTTACAGTTTATGCTTTCCTCCTCCAGGCTCCACCCTGACCTGCCTGCCCTCACCTGCAATTGCTCCTCCCGCTGCTTTATGAGTCACAGTAGATGCAGCTGAGTCCACTTTGGAACATTCCCCAGGAAAACAACATCTGACAACGTGATATCAGTGAATTACTATTTCTCTTCCTGGCATTACTACCCATATTTGGACTCTCTAGGCATGGCAGAGTCATTTTTCTTGTATTAAGAACATAGCAAAATATTTCATGTAGTACAATTATTCTGTGGTTAGATCGTTCCTTTCTTAGAAAAATCTATGTGCAGAAAATGATATATATGATAGACCACTTTGAAAATTTAGGGACTGTGAGAGACGATTAGCAGGTTTTTTCCCAAGCTCATCATGCAAAGTGAAGGAGAAGAAAAATAAAAATTAAAAAAAGCTCTTGGATGAAGAATTTAACATCCTAGTTGGAAATTCTATAAAGCTCAAGACACACTGAATGATGTTTAACAGGCCCCTACCTACCTCCTCAAAGAAAAGGAAAAAAGAACAGAGGGATAAAGAAAACATGCACTTGAAGTGTGATGCAATCCTTAACACCCCTCGGAAAGGCCCTCCATTCTTTCTCCTGACATAGCTAAGCTTGAGAGACAGCTACTCCCTATCTCCTCCTCCAGGCTAAGCCTGTCCACTGCTGCAGGGATGGGCAACTGGTTTCTCAGTCTAGAACCTGAAAGGAACCTATAGCTTCTGAAACCGACTGCTCTTTTATCACAGCTGGGGAAACGATGTTCCAGAACATGTCACACAGTTTCTGCCATAATTTATGTGAGTTCAGGAGCACTTAGGCTCATCTAGAATATTATTTCTGTATTGTGGTTGACCAGAGGGTGAAGAACACTCACTCCTTCCAAGCATGTTGCATTCTTCTTTAATCTGGTTTTAACAGAAGTGCTTCCCAACCAAAAACTCATCAGATTTCAAATCAAAATATACCAGACCAAGAGGGCTTGGATTTGGCATCAGGGAAGGACCTGGTGATCAGGTCCTTGAGATTGTGGAAATCAAGACGATCACATTTATGCATGGACAGGGGTTACCACAGTTATAGGCAGCCATGAAGCAATCTTAGCCCTTTCCACTTCATGTGGCAAGCTTTACATCCATCACTTGAAGCTGCTCAACATCTGTGAAATAAAATGTCCTTGATTCATTGGCTATTTTCCACATTGAGTCCCACCTTCCCAAGGGAAGACCAGAAAACTCACATCTTTGGGTTCCCTGGCAGCACAGTACTTAGGTCCTGCTGATCAGACTTGCCCAGGTGATACTTGGATTCATGCAGGAGATACTGAGGGAAGTGTTGGTTGTCTAACCAGTGATTTTGGGGGAGCTTCTGCTCCTCAGGATCTGCAAGTGCACAGCTGCTGGCATTCATAGGTTCTCACAGACACAACAGCAGTGTTTCCATTTGGGAAGTCTCTGTATTGTGGCTGGAAACAGCCTTGTCTGTAGTTTTGAAATCTGGCTCTCTGGTCAACCTGGCAGTAACCTCTAATAGAACATTTTTCTGCTTAGATTATTCCAAACAAGCTCTGTTGTTTAGACTAACAGGCACTGACCAACACATAATCCTATAAATTTTTAATTCCTCATTAGCTAAAGTTCCTTTTCTTTTGGTTCAGCATGTAAGCCCTTTCACATCTGTCCCTCTGGATTCTGGTTTTAGCTTTTGTGTTTATGATGACAAGATATCCTATTCCTGCCTTCATATAATTAACAAAGCTGTGATAAGACCTGTATAGCATGAGCCAATGGACATCCTGGTTTCCCACTTGGATGTTACAGCCTGAGACATGATGACAGTCAAAGCCCTATCATGTATGTGGGTGCTCTAAACTAACTCACAAATAGACATGTGTAGCCAAAATATCTAGGGTTATATTTGGGGGGGAGGGTTGTTTTAAAATGCACCTCCAAGTGATCCCAATGGTCACAACCTTCTCTCACAATCCCTTTATTTTCCTGGGGGCTGGACCTTTATTCTCAACAGCACACAACCAAGTGAGAAGCAATCACTTCTGCCATGAGATTATAAAAGTCTGCAATTTCTTTATTATTATAAAAGCAAACTTATTGTATTTGAACAACTTAACTGGAGAGAAGGGCTTCCCTGTTAGCTCAGTGGTAAAGAGCAATCTATAGATTCAATGCAATCCCTATCAAGCTACCAATGGTATTTTTCACAGAGCTAGAACAAATAATTTCACAATTTGTATGAAAATACAAAAAACCTCGAATAGCCAAAGCAATCTTGAGAAAGAAGAATGGAACTAGAGGAATCAACCTGCCTGACTTTGGACTCTACGGCAAAGCCACAGTCATCAAGACAGTATGGTACTGGCACAAAGACAGAAATATAGATCAATGGAACAAAATAGAAAGCCCAGAGATAAACCCACACACCTATGGACACCTTATCTTTGACAAAGGAGGCAAGAATATACAATGGAGAAAAGACAATCTCTTTAACAAGTGGCACTGGGAAAACTGGTCAACCACTTGTAAAAGAATGAAACTAGAACACTTTCTAACACCATACACAAAAATAAACTCAAAATGGATTAAAGATCTAAATGTAAGACCAGAAAATATAAAACTCTTAGAGGAGAACATCGGCAAAACACTCTTCAACATAAATCACAGCAGGATCCTCTATGACCCACCTCCCAGAGTATTGGAAATAAAAGCAAAAATAAACAAATGGGACCTAATTAAAATTAAAAGCTTCTGCACAACAAATGAAACTATAAGCAAGGTGAAAAGACAGCCTTCAGAATGGGAGAAAATAATAGCAAATGAAGCAACTGACAAACAACTAATCTCAAAAATATACAAGCAACTCCTGCAGCTCAATTCCAGAAAAATAAACGACCCAATCAAAAAATGGGCCAAAGAACTAAATAGACATTTCTCCAAAGAAGACATACAGATGGCTAACAACACATGAAAAGATGCTCAACATCACTCATTATCAGAGAAATGCAGATCAAAACCACAATGAGGTACGATTTCACACCAGTCAGAATGGCTGCGATCCAAAAGTCTACAAGCAATAAATGCTGGAGAGGGTGTGGAGAAAAGGGAACCCTCTTACACTGTTGGTGGGAATGCAAACTAGTACAGCCACTATGGAGAACAGTGTGGAGATTCCTTAAAAAACTGGAAATAGAACTGCCTTGATGAAAGTGAATGTGGAGAGTGAAAAAGTTGGCTTAAACCTCAACATTCAGAAAATGAAGATCATGGCATCTGGTCCCATCACTTCATGGGAAATAGATGGGGAATCAGTGGAAACAGTGTCAGACTTTATTTTTCTGGGCTCCAAAATCACTACAGATGGTGACTGCAGCCATGAAATTAAAAGACGCTTACTCCTTGGAAGGAAAGTTATGACCAACCTAGATAGCATATTCAAAAGCAGA
The DNA here is from genome assembly GCF_002263795.3 of Bos taurus. Taxonomy (NCBI): domain Eukaryota; kingdom Metazoa; phylum Chordata; class Mammalia; order Artiodactyla; family Bovidae; genus Bos; species Bos taurus. Next base: position 42,659,241 of record NC_037344.1, on the reverse strand, counting down.
GACATTACTTTGCCAACAAAGGTCCATCTAGTCAAGGCTATGGTTTTTCCTGTGGTCATGTATGGATGTGAGAGTTGGACTGTGAAGAATGCTGAGCGCCGAAGAATTGATGCTTTTGAACTGTGGTGTTGGAGAAGACTCTTGAGAGTCCCTTGGACTCTAAGGAGATCCAACTAGTCCATTCTGAAGGAGATCAGCCCTGGGATTTCTTTGGAAGGAATGATGCTAAAGCTGAAACTCCAGTACTTCGGCCACCTCATGTGAAGAGTTGACTCATTGGAAAAGACTCTGATGCTGGGAGGGATTGGGGGCAAGAGGAGAAGGGGATGACAGAGGATGAGATGGCTGGATGGCATCACTGACTCAATGGATGTGAATCTGAGTGAACTCCGGGAGTTGGTGATGGACAGGGAGGCCTGGCGTGCTGCGATTCATGGGGTTGCAAAGAGTCGGACATGACTGAGCGACTGATCTGATCTGATCTACGCCCCAGCAGTCTCACTGCTGGACATACACACCGAGGAAACCAGAACTGAAAGAGACACATGTACCCCGGTGTTCATCGCAGCACTGTTTATAATAGCCAGGACGTGGAAGCAACCTAGATGTCCATCAGCAGATGAATGGATAAGAAAGCTGTGGTACATATACACAGTGGAGTATTACTCAGCCATTAAAAAGAATACATTTGAATCAGTTCTAATGAGGTGGGTGAAACTGGAGCCTATTATACAGAGTGAAGTAAGCCAGAAAGAAAAATACCAATACAGTGTACTAATGCATATATATGGAATTTAGAAAGATGGTATTGATAACCCTGTATGTGAGACAGCAAAAGAGACACAGGTGTATAGAACAGTCTTAACAGTCTTTTGGACTCTGTGGGAGAGGGAGAGGGAGAGGGTGGGACGATTTAGGGGAATGGCACTGAAACATGTATATTATCATATATGAAATGAATCGCCAGTCTGGGTTTGACACAGGAAGCTTGGAGCTGGTGCACTGGGATGACTCGGAGGGATGGTATGGGGAGGGAGGTGGGAGGGGGGCTCAGGATGGGGAACACACCTATGCCCGTGGCGGATTCATGTTGATGTGTGGCAGAACCAATACAATATTGTAAAGTAAAAAAAAAAAAAAATTAAAAATTAAAAAAAATAAAAAAGAATCCACTTGCCAATGCATGAGAGGCAGGTTCAATCCCTGGATCACGAAGATCCCCTGGAGAAGGAAATGGCAGCCCACTTCAGTATTCTTTCTTGGGAAACCCCATGAACAGAAGAACCTGGCAGGCTACAGTCCATAGGGTCGCAGAGAGTTGGGCACAAATTAGTGACTAAATGGGCTTCCCTGATAGCTCAGTTGGTAAAGAATCTGCCTGCAATGCAAGAAACCCTGGTTCGATTCCTGGGTTGGGAAGATCCCCTGGAGAAGGAAGAGGCTACACTCAAGTATTCTTGGGCTTCCCTGGTGGCTCAGCTGGTAAAGAATCTGCCTGCAATGTGTGAGACCTGGGTTCGATCCTTGGGTTGGGAGGATCCCCTGGAGAAGGAAAAGGCTCCCAGTCCAGTATTGTGGCCTGGAGAATTCCATAAACTGTATAGTCTATGGGTTCCCAAAGAGCTGGACATGACTGAGCAACTCTCACTTTCACTTAGTGACTAAAAAACAACAGTAAACTGGAGAAAAGGGGTAGGTGAATAAGTATTAAACCCAAAGGGAAAAAAATTATACGTCAAAAAATTTTTAATGGCAAAATATACTAAAAGAAGTTTATTTCTTTTTTTTTTTCATTCCAAATGGATTTATTGAGTGTCTCCTAGGTGCCAGGCACTGTTTCAGACATGAGAAATACAGCAGCAAACCAAAGTCTGTGTCCACAGTGAAAAGAAGTTTATTTCTAAAGAAGCTGTCTGAAAGGAAAACAATATTTATTATGACATGACATATTGACTTTACTCATTATAATTATAGATCAGTAATTTGAATGTTTGTCTAATCCAGTCTTTTAAATATTATTTTTATTACTTTTGGCCGTGTGGCTTGGCTTGGGAAACCTTAGTTCCCTGAACAGGGATCGATTAAATTTAGTAGGTTTCATGGATGTGCTAATCACAAGTTTAAAAAAAAAATCAGGAGAAAGGATGTCAGATGGTTTAAACAACATGTAATTGAAATACTGGATCCACTCTGGCTTGCATACCAATGGGTAACAAACGCTCTCCTGAAGTTTACAGCACATAGCAAAGTGAGAAAGTGTAACTTCTGAGTTAAGACTACTATAAAAGTCTGCCACTTCTGTCTTGCTTGTCCTCTCCCAGTCTCTTTACACTTGCTTGTACTGCTGAAAGAAACTACTGTGTTGCAAGCTGCAAGTGAAAAGGCCACTTAACAAGGAACGTAGCATGTCTCCCAGGTGGTACTGGTGGTAAAGAACTGGCCTGCCAATTCTCTTGTATCTCAGGATACGCAAGAGACACTGGTTTGATTCTTGGGTCAGGAAGATTCCCCCAGAGGAGGGCATGCAAACCAAATTTGGTGTTCTTGCCTGGAGAATCCCATGGACAGAGGACCCTGGCAGGGTAGGGTCACAAAGAGTTGGACACGACTGAAGTGACTGAGCATGCACACACACGTGCACATAGTCGCTTTATAATATTGTGTGTGTTTCAAGTGTACAGCAAAGTGATTCAGTTATACATATACTCAGTGTGAAATGCAAATCTCTTTTCCTTTCCATGAAACATTTAGCAAACTCTACATTATCCTTTAACACATTTGGAGTTACATTTGAGTTTTGAGGAGAAATATAATAAACACCTGGTTAGAGTCACTTAGAACTAGCAAACTTGGATTAAAATAAACCACAAGCCTCCCTTTCATTGGGGAGTGAGTATTCCAGAAACTAGGTGTCTAAGAGGTAAAAATGGGAAAGAACAATCCATAAAAGTTAATCCTTTTTACCCATATTTTAAACTTTTTAATCTTGTATCGGAGTATAGCAGATTAACAATGTTGTGATAGTTTCAGGTGAAGAGTGAAGGGACTCAGCCATTCAAATACATCTATCCATTCCCCCCCCAAACTCCCCTACCATCCAGGATGCCACGTAACACTGAGCAGAGTTCCTTGTGCTACACATTAGGCCTTGTTGGTTATCCATTTTAAATATAGCAAATGTCATCCATTGCAAAATAAAGTCTACATGTTGGTCATGACAGTATGATCAGAGCATTTTAGTGGCCGGAGGAGCAACATGCATGGTTTTGTGCTTTCAGGAGGAATTAGGAGGAAATCAGGCATCCATTAGCAGACAGCCTGCTTCCACTTGAAAAGGATCAATCATCCTGTAACTTACCCAGTTATATTTTAATAAACAACAATTACTTCACCCGGCAGGGAGACCCTCTCAGTTTCATACCAGGAGATCAATGCTCTACAGAGGTAGTAAATCTGGGATGATCTCAGAAAAACAACAGGGGGATAGCAAATACTTTGAAAACTAGTCACATGAATTATAAATTCTGTTCTCACAGACTTCCCAATAAAATGCTCATGAGTTCAAGAGCACACCTAGCTTATTTCTTAGTGTCTTGAAGGAGAATAGCCAGTTAATCCTAATAGGCATCCAGGAATACCTCACTTGTCTCGTGAATGGCGATTCTGCCATACTTTTTACCAGCCCATTTCAGACTCAAGTATATCTGATGAAATTCTCAAACACATTTTATTATATTGGGTTAGTCAAAAAGTTCAACTGGGATTTTTTTTCCATTGCATGTTAAGATACGATTATGACCGACTGGTGGTTTTATGCAGCAGAAACCAACACAACGCTGTAAAGCAACTTTCCTCCAATTAAAAAAAAGTAAAAGTGTATGATGTAAAAAAATTTTTAACATTCCAGAATGAACTTTTTGGCCAAAACAATATGCCCCCTTAGTAACTGGATACCTTACCATGCAAGAAGACGCAGCATTGATCCCAGGACTGTTCACTTTGCCAGAAAAACCAGTCTGGGCCTCTTTCCAACTCCATCATTCTGCAAATCTCTCCTAAAACGCAAATATCCCCTTTTGTTCTAACCTGTTTCTACCTGGTTTTTTGTTAATTCTATGTTCTTAGCTTCCAAGTTGTCTTGATCCTTCTGTCTGTTGCCTGCTGATTGCTGGCGTGGCTGCAGACACCCTAATGGCTCAGAGGGATGAAGTGAATATAAGGTTTATGTGAATAGCACCAAATTCCATAGAATCGGATGGAGACTTCAGTGTCTGAGGAAAGTCACAGCTTTAGGAAGCAAAAGGCTCAGTGATGACATGGTCAAAAACATGCTGGGCCTGAGTACACATCCAGATGGGTAAGTCACCCCAGACTAAACTCCAGGGAAAGTGTGGAGCCTTGGAGGAGCAGGAGGCTGTGCCCCAGAGGATCGCTGAGGGTCTACATGCAGTCACAGAAGGGAAAGATCATCGCTCTGAGCACCAAAATCAGAATATCCACCACACTCCCTCCAACAAAAAAAGTCCATCTTTTTCTTTTTGGCTGTGCTGACTGGCTTGCAGGATCTTAGTTTTCTGACCAGGGATCTAAGTCATGCTCCCTGCAGTGGAAGCACAAAATCCTAACCACTGGGCCTCCAGGGGAGTCCCCAGGCTGCCTTTCTTTGATGCCCTGGCCATTTGGCAATGTTCTCCAATTTTTTATTCTTCCTACTCAAATTCTAAGTTCCCCTTCTACCAGGACTTCCTCAACTGACTCACAGGATAAACTTTATCCCAATCAAAAGCCGGAGGCATCCGTGGTGAAAGTGCATCCCTGGCTAAGCCCAGCATTCTCATGACCCCAGTGACCTCTGCTCCTCTCCCAGAGCCACTGTAAGAGTTGGGGTCTCACAGTGTTAGCCTCTGTCTCCTCACAGCCCACTGGGCAGCCAGCCCCAGTCCATCTTTCCCAGCGGTCCTTCCTGACTCTCAACCTGCACCAAGCCCTCACCCCCCACCTAACCCCTAGGGCATTCCATCATGGATCACACTGTGGTGACGCTGAGTCCAGAATGCTGAGGAAGCTCAAGAAATGCTGGTTCAACTAAATCCATCTTCCTGGTCTAACTAACACTCCAGCATTTCTGTGGCAAGTGCCCCAAACCCTAGAATGGTTCACTAAACCAGAGCTCCCATCCTGGCCCTGCCCTCGTGTTCTGAGGCTGGTCACCCCTCTCTTGCTCCTATCAGTGGTGGATGTTGTCACAGACTCCATCTCTACTGTGGTCTCCATGAGATCCCTCCTAGTTATTTATAATACACTCCTCTTCCAATTCACCTTGACTTTCCTACATGCTTCTGTCCAAACTGAGCTCTGTTACCTTCAGGGTGTTCGTAAACTTTTCCAGTATGTTGCAACACAAAGAACATAGAAACTCTTTCAATTTCCTATATTTCAAGTCCCTCCACCCTTGCCACACACACCTGTAAGCGTCTTTACTTTCAAGCCCATCCTTTACAAACGTTTAGTTGTTCATCTTTTTTTTTTTTTTTTTCATTTAGGAACTCACATTTAATCTTGTGTAGTTGTCAAATTACATGTAAACACAGTATTCTTTATAATCATCACCAATATGACCTATCATGGTCATGGACTTCAGATGACTTCTTGGCTTTTTCTAGCTTTCACTCCAAGCCTTTTAATCTTTCAAATGTTTATTTCTCTCTTCTCAATTCAATAGAGATAGTTAATTCGCAATTGACAATCTCTAGGTTCAGCCATGTTGCTGCAAATGACACTATTCCATTCTTTTTATATGGCTGAGTGCATATATGTACCACAACTTCTGTATCCATTCATCTGTTGATAGACATCTAGGTTGCTTCCATGCCCTGGCTACTGTAAACAGTGCTTCAGTGAACACTGGGTGGATGTATCCTTTCAGACCATGCTTTTCTCTGGATATATGCCCAGAAGTAGGATTAAAAGGTCATACGGTAGCTCTATTTTTAGTTTTTAAATCGTCCATCTTTTACTGAGGACATAAGCCCTTAAAAATGGTGAGTGAGGTTGAGGGCAGGGACCATGGCTTGTTCATATGTTCACCTAATGATAAAATAAGGCTTAGAGCATAGTACTGATACATATTTCTTAATCTTTCTTTCCCATTAAGATAGAGGGGAAAATAAAGAGGACAAAGAGCCAAGAGAATAAATAGTTTAAAGTTATTTATTTAGTATTAGTATAGGCCAATCACTATGCTGAATGGTTTTCCTATATAATACGTAGATACTATGAAATTCCTATTTTAACAAATGAAACACTACAGGTTGGGGCTGTTATTAAACCAGTGCTCAGGCAGAAGGGTTGGGATTGAACCCAGGCACCTCATCACCAGTTATATTAACCACTTTTTATTAAATGCTTCCGAAAGTGCTGCACTCAATATGGCAGCAAATTTGGAAAACTCAGCAGTGGCCACAGAACTGGAAAAGGTCAGTTTTCATTCCAATCCCAAAGAAAGGCAATGCCAAAGAATACTCAAACTACCGCACAATTGCACTCATCTCACATGCTAATAAAGTAATGCTCAAAATTCTCCAAGCCAGGCTTTAGTAATACATGAATTGTGAACTTCCAGATGTTCAAGCTGGTTTTAGAAAAGGCAGAGGAACCAGAGACCAAATTGTCAACATCCACTGGATCATAGAAAAAGCAAGAGAGTTCCAGAAAAACATCTATTTCTGCTTTATTGACTATGCCAAAGCCTTTGACTCTGTGGATCACAATAAACTGTGGAAAATTCTGAAAGAGATGGGAATATCAGACCACCTGACCTGCCTCTTGAGAAATTTGTATGCAGGTCAGGAAGCAACAGTTAGAACTGGACATGAAACAACAGACTGATTACAAATAGGAAAAGGAGTATGTCAAGGCTGTATATTGTCACCCTGCTTATTTAACTTATATGCAGAGTACATCATGAGAAACGCTGGACTGGAAGAAACACAAGCTGGAATCAAGATTGCTGGGAGAAATATCAATAACCTCAGATATACAGATGACACCATCCTTATGGCAGAAAGTGAAGAGGAACTAAAAAGCCTCGATGAAACTGAAAGAGGAGGGTGAAAAAGTTGGCTTAAAGCTCAACATTCAGAAAACAAAGATCATGGCATCTGGTCCCATCACTTCATGGGAAATAGATGGGAAAACGATGGAAACAGTGTCAGACTTCATTTTTTTGGGCTCCAAAATCACTGCAGATGGTGACTTCAGCCATGAAACTAAAAGACGCTTACTCCTTGGAAGGAAGGTTATGACCAACCTAGATAGCATATTCAAAAGCAGAGACATTACTTTGCCAACAAAGGTCCATCTAGTCAAGGCTATGGTTTTTCCTGTGGCCACGTATGGATGTGAGAGTTGGACTGTGAAGAAGGCTGAGCACCGAAGAATTGATGCTTTTGAACTGTGGTGTTGGAGAAGACTCTTGAGAGTCCCTTGGACTCCAAGGAGATCCAACTAGTCCATTCTGAAGGAGATCAGCCCTGGGATTTCTTTGGAAGGAATGATGCTAAAGCTGAAACTCCAGTACTTTGGCCACCTTATGTGAAGAGTTGACTCATTGGAAAAGACTCTGATGCTGGGAGGGATTGGGGGCAGGAGGAGAAGAGGACAACAGAGGATGAGATGGCTGGATGGCATCACTGACTCGATGAACGTGAGTCTGAGTGAACTCCGGGAGTTGGTGATGGACAGGGAGGCCTGGCGTGCTGCAATTCATGGGTCGCAAAGAGTCGGACACTACTGAGCGACTGAACTGAACTGAACTGAAGAGAATGTAGGATGGAAGCACGTTATGTGCATGACATGCAACGCTTCAAGCAGGAGTAAGAGGGCAGAAACCAGAAGAAAATGAGACTGGCAGGCTTTGTTAATTGTGGAAAGCCCTCGTTGTCAAAAGAGTAGAAAAAAGTAAAGCTGAAGACATGATTTGGCTCCAAATGGCCTTGAAGATATGAAATCAACTCTTTTTAGTCATAAAAAAAGAATGAAATAATACCATTTGCAACAACATGGATGGACCTTGAGATTATCATACTAAGTGAAATAAGTCAGAAAAAGAAAACAAATTCCATATGATATCACTTATATACGAAACCTAAAATATGACACAGATGAACTTATATATGAAACAGAAACAGATTCACAGACATAAAAAACAAACTTATGGTTACCAAAGGGGGTGGAAGAGGGATAAATTAGGAGCTTTGGATTAACATATATACACAACTATATTAACCAACAAGGAGACCTACTGTACAGCACAAAGAATTATACTCAATATTTTTAATAAACTATAAGGGAAATAATCTGAAAAAATATATGTTGTGTATAACTGAATTATTGTGCTATACACCTGAAACTAACATGACATTGTAAACTGACTATACTGCAATTGAAATAAAATAGAAATGAAGTCTATTTTATTGGCAGTGAAGGTATTATGAAATATTAATCCAAAAATTTCATTAAATGTACTTCATATCTGTCATATTCAAAGTTGAGTTGTGATAAGAATCATAAAGAGAGAGCAGATTAAAAGATCCCAAATCCTAAGAACTAGGAGCTTATAGGGAAGATATACCTTAATCACAAATATCTATAATAGAAGATAGAAAATTATTATTGTAAAAATAAATGTTACAGGACTTCAGAAAAAGTAGAGATTTTTGAAGATAAGAGGGCAATTTTATGAACAGTGGCAGTTCATAGACAGTAAAAAGGAAAATAGACCTGGTGTTGGGAGGAAGCTCATTCTGAGTGGAGGAAACAGCCCAGCAGAAGTGCTGAGGTGGGAAGCAGGGGCAAAACTTGAGAGTTGAGTTTGCCCGGAATGCTTAGTCTACAAGGGTGAATGGCACCCTCAGTGAGGCAGACGCCCTGGAAGCCTCAGACAATGCGATGCACTCTATGTGTATCCACTGAAAATCATACTCTCATAGCTGATTGAAAAGACTAATCTGACAGGCTGTGTGGTGTGAAAGGACAATGTGACCATTTGGCAGAAGGTGTTCATGAATAATACCACAAATAACCAAAAAGAACTTACTATATAGCACAGGGAAACCTATTCAATATTCTCTAATGGCCTATATGGGGAAAAAATAATCTGAAAAAGAGTGGATATATGTATAATTGAACTTCGTTGTACACCTAGAAGTAACACAACATTGCAAGTCAACTACACTCTAATATAAAATAAAAATTGAGTTAAAAAGTACAATTGATGGAGCGTAACAACTAAAGGGGTCTATCAAGCAAAAAAAGAGGGGAACACAAGGGTGGAACATTAACATCATTCCAGTGGAGTGATGTCATCAAAGAACACTTTAGGAAGATCAAACTGGAGGAAGGTACAAAGTGACCAATGAAAACAGCAAGAGAATGATGAAGCTATGCTAATCGGTGCAGGACTCAACAGAGTTCTGAATGGATGGTGACAAGAGGAAAAGAATTGGGGATCTAAAACATATTTCAAAACAGGAATGAACAAGAATTGATGTTAGGATAAGTATCATGAATGGATATCACAGAATCAAAATCAAATCTGAGGTTTAAAGCTGGAGGAATTTGTGATCCACTAACAACAGTAAGGAATTTACTATAAGAAAAATGTTGTTTTAAAGTGGGGGGGAGGGGAAATAAACTCAAATTTGGACAGGTTGAGCTGCATAAGGCAGCTTTATGCAACAATTAACCCCAATCAAACCTTCCTAAAGTTACTGCTACACCCATACACTTTGTTTTTCAAGATTGTACTTTGTAAGACACACAGAGCCTTCCATTTCAGAGTTGCAGTTTCTCAGAAACTCTCCAGACATTTGATACTTCTAAATACTTCAAGTAACCATTAGCTTATGTTTTTCATCTTGTTGCATACTACTGTAGCAGAAGTAGAGAGATCAAAGAATAATATCGGTCTAACTTTTCTATGCTTTAACTTTTTGGTTCTATAGGAACCAGAAATTATAGTCACAGCTGAAATGGATCCTCCGACATTCCACAATGTCCTATTTGGCCATTGGTATGAAGAGCCAGCAATAAAGAATCTAAAAACATCTTTGGCCATATGAAAGTTACATACTTCAAGAAAAGCTGTCAGATGACTTTGATCTTACTGCTTTAGTAATATGAACCAGCACAGACAGTCATATAAAGGGCAGGCCAATTAAGGTTGTTTAATGAATAAACCAAATAAAACTATCAAATACCAGATTAAAAGAAAAATAATCAGAGAGAAGGATACAGAGTCAAATGTAAGTGGGGAAAAATTTTCTTGCAGTTTAAAAAAAAAAAAAAACAGTTAATCCAATTCTTAAGCCATAATTAAATGGCCTGAAAAGTTTAAAGATAGTCTATGCCCTGAACTACAAAAGAAACCATACTTAAACACATGAAGATTGATGCTGTCCAAAAAAATACCCTGCTTGTAGAAATTATAAAGAACCAAACATCTTAGCTATGTTATGACTTTAACTGTAGGAAAAGTAAAAAACAGTAAAAGAGAAGCTAGATACATCTGTGTTCAGATGATCAAGGAATAAATATATTAGGGGTTAGGGTTAGTGTCAGGGTTATTTTTTCTCACAGTATAACCTGTCTTCTGGCTCTTACCAATCACATCTTATATCTGAAGACGCATTAATCTAGGCATGATATTTTCTCATAAATAAGGTTAGCAATGCTTTTCTCATTAATAAAGACTTGAAAATTGTATGCTTCAGAGTTTAGAAAAGATATTTGTCCAATGCACTATAATCTTTAAGTTAAAAACAATCAAGATAGTATATACTAAATTGGTGAGTTCTATACATTTATTAACAATTAAAATGATACAGTTAAATAACAGAACAGACATAAACAATCAGTGAATTTGGGTAAAAATAGTTTATTATTAGAAATAATATTTTTTCAACCAATAAAACTACTTTGCCTGAGTAAAATAAATGAATCCCCATATTAAGGTCATTCAGGGTGTGTGTGAAAACGATTCCTGAACTAAATATTTGAAATCTTATTAGGCAAGAGGATTAGCTTAAGTTAGGTATAACAATTTAGACTCTGCAGAAGAAACTAGGAAACTTAACCACGGTCTCATTCGTTTGAGAAATTGCTTCAGAATCTGCCTAAGGGTTGAAACAGACTCCACTGAAATGCACTGGAGAACTGGGTCCCCAGACAGACCCTTCTCAGATTACACAGAGCAATTGCTGTAGGCTTGACCACAAAAAAGACCATGTGCTCTGAAACGCTCCATGCAGGACAACCTGCTGGCATTCCTGCTAGATTAAACAATATGTCCTTGCAACTCACCAGATGGATTTTTTGATAACATCAAACCCCCAATCCAAAAACTTTCAGCAGCCAGACATTCAGTTCAAAATCTCCCCTGATTGTTGCCAACACAGCAGCTGCCAGGAGCCCAAACCTGACCAACAGAGTGTTTTCCATCTTCCCATTAAAAGGAGGGTGAGGAAAGGACATCTTCTCTGTCCACAACTGTCTGATTTGACTTGGATTTGGAGGAAAGATGGGGGAAGGGAAAGGGGAAAGGAACAAAATATTTTGGCTACGCTAGGAAAATGGGAAAGTCCCTTTAACGGCCTTCTGATTTCTGAATGGTTTCCTGTCTTTGTTTGGGGTAAGAGAGAAGCCAGGATATATGAAATCTTATTTTTAGTTTAATTCTTTGGAAAGGATTGTATCTCACCAACTTCAATGAGTTCAGAGAAAGGAAAAAGAGTAAATAAACAGCTTACAAGCAGGCTGTCCTTCTTAGAAGAAATAAACTGGACTTTTCTAAAACAAGAAGTAAAATAGAAAACATTGAAATAAATCTAGGCAAAAATAAGATTCAGCTTAAGCCACAACTACCCAAATCATCTGGATGGGTGTATGACAATGGGATTGGCTTTTATAGTCTCTCTTGATTTATTAAGGAGGGACTAGAATCATTGTGGTGATTAGAATATGCTTCAGAAGTATTCTAGGGTCAAAACCTCTAGCTCAATGATTTGGCTATAGCTGAAAAGCTGGATGATGAATGGATACAAAAGTTTCAATATATATATATATATATATATATATATATATATATATGGAATATTACTCAGCCATAAAAAGGAAATGATTTGAGTCAGTTGAAGTGAGATGGGTAAAGTTAGAACCTGCTATACAGAGTGAAGTAAGTCAGAAAGAGAGAAACAAATACATTAATGCATATATATATGGAATCTAGAAAAATGGATGAACCTGTTTGCAGGCAGGAATAGAGACACAGAGATAGAAAACAGACTGTAGATACAATGGGGGAAGGAAAGGTAGGGCAAGTTCAAAGAGTAGCACTGAAATGTATACATTACCACATGTAAAATAGATAGCTAGAGGGAAATTGCTGTATAACACAGGGAGCTCAATCCAGTGCTCTGTGCCACCCTAGAGGGGTGGGATGGGGTGGAGGATGGGAGGGAGGGAACATATGTATACTTATGGCTGATTTACATTGTTGTATGGCAGAAGCCAACCCATTGCATAGCATTTATCCTCTAATTAAGAAAACAAAAAAGAAGCTGGATGAACACTGTGAGGAGCACAAAAAAAGTTTATGCCTCCCATAGCTACCATGCTAGCATGGCCTTAGCATAGGAATTCCTCCCAGAAACCTTCAAGCACTGCAGTTCTGCAGACAGATTTGCCAGGACACAAGTCATGGCTCAAGAGCTCTAAAGAGAACTCAGCAGTGTGGGATTAAGCTGGTTCAGCAGAAGTTTAGCAGATGAGTAGCTTACCATTGTGCTGGATGTGAGGAGATCTCCTTTTCTGGTAATTGCTGTCCTTTAATGACTAGGGAAGAAATGATTGTTCCCTTATAGTTCAGTTGGTAAAGAATCTGCCTGCAATGCAGGAGACCCTGGTTCGACTCCTGGGTCAGGAAGATCCACTGGAGAAGGGACAGGCTACTCATTCCAGTATTCTGGCCTGAAGAATTCCATGGACTGTATAGTCTATGGGGTCACAGAGTTAGACACAACTGAGTGACTTTCACTAATGACTAGGACTTTTAATGATGGAGTGGAATGGAATCAGTACTCTAAGTAATAGATCCACAACATTTTGTGGGAACTGAGATAAAAATCAATGCATTCATTATGTCATGAAGAGATGGAATCTTGAACTGTAGGAATAAGACTAAATTGGCAAATATCCAGGAGGATTAAGGAGAAATAGCAATCTAGATGAGAAAACATGTTCAGAGGTATAGACAGTTCTAAGAAGGTCCGTTCAAAATTCTGACAGTTAAATATACAGAGAACACTTCATGGTACGTGGATGGACCTAGAGATGATCAGACTAAGTGAAGTCGGCCAGTACACATTATTATACTGTGTATTGTAGATACACGGTACTATATATAAAATAAACAACAAGGATCTACTGTATAGCACAGGGAACTATACTCAATATCTTAAAATAATCTATAAGGGAAAATAATCTAAAAAAGTACATATTTTGAATCACTTTGCTGTACACCTGAAGCATTGTAAATTAACTATACTTCAATTTAAAAACAAAAAAACAAACAGAAAGAAAGAAAACATTCTATGTTGGTAAGTGAGATTGCAAACCATGTAGCAAATTCTTCCATCTCCATTTGCACAGCATCTGTGCTGTGACTTTAGAAGGGGTGGATTCTATTTCTTTACCCATTAGATATGGGCTTTACTATGTGACTTGCTTTGGCCACTGGGAGGTTATCGAATATGGCACAATCAGCCCCTTTTTGAAAGGCCAGATGACTGCATATAGACAAGCCCAGGTGAAGCTAAGAGAAAAATTCAGACTCAGAACAGTGAGCTAAGAAATGATTGTTCTTTTAAGACCCCAAGTTTTGGGCCTGGTTGCCTACACTGCAAATGTTGATAGCTGAGATGCCACAGAAGAGCCAATATTCTTAAATGTGGGGAAAACAAAAAAAAAGTGTCACTCTGCAAATGATAACTACCACACACCACAAAGGGAGAGAGTACAAAATCTCATCAAATAGGGTCAAGTCTAGGATCTTGGAACCATGCTTTTTCTCTGTAGTTCCACCATGATCCTCTCTTATTGCTTGATATTCTATAAACTCAAGTCAAGATGTAATGTTTCTCACCATCAACCCCTGCCCATACATATAAAATAGACAGGTCAAGAGGAAGATGTTAGAATATTTAAGTGCGTACATGACACATAAATGAAGGAAATAGTAGATGCTGCAAGTGGTCAAAAGGCTCAGACTCTCATACCTGTCTCTTTCTTTCTCTGAGCCACTTTGTCCTCAGCTGGCTACTCAGTAAATTCAGGTTCTTTCCCCAGTGAGATAACCCAGACCTTCATTCTCATGGGTCAGAGTGAAGAGGTCCTGCCTTCATGCTATAATGCTCTACTAATTTTTATCGTTGGACCTTCTCATGGTACACCCTCTGTTCTGGACTCAGTCCCTCCTGCCCCATTTACATACCAGCCACACATGTTGGTAACAGGAAGCAAGACCTGTTGGGGTACAAATCAGAGCAGGAAGTAAGTGAGTTGTGGAGAACTCAGCCAGTCCATCTTCTCCATTGCCATGAATTTGGGACTCCTCCTTTGGATCCTAGATAAGGGATCGGGAAACTTTTCCTTAAAAGACAAGATAGTAAACATTTTAGACTACAAGACAAAATTAAGGATAAAACATGGATATTTATATAATCATTTAAACTGATGCCACTGTATAGTACAGGGAAATATACCCAGTAATTTATAATAACCTATAAGAGTGTGTATATATATATATATATATATATCTGAATCACTTTGCAGTACAGCAGAAACTAGCACAACATTGTAAGTCAACTATACTTCAATAAAATAAATTAATAAAATTAAAACATACAAACCAATCTGAGCTCACGAGCTATAAAGTATATATATAAGTAAAACTCAAAGACAAGCCAGTGATCAAATTGGGCTGCCAGGGGCATAAATTGCTGACCCTCAGTCTGGGTGATGCCAGGTATTTTTGGCACATGGAATTATTTTGGCATTGGTGGCCAAGTCAAGACTTCAATCAATGAATGGAACAATTAGAACCACTCCCAGTGCTGGTATGTGAGCCTCTATCAGTAAACTTAACCTGGTTTAACATTAAGCTTCTCTCTTGACCTAATAGGCACAGAACCTGTCCCATACATCACCCCTAGGCTCTTGTTATATAAATTGACAATGCTGCACAACCCTTAGGTGTGCAAGCCTTGTCGTTCTCGATTTATTCTCTAAAGACTTCCACAGCTACCCCAGGGCACTGATTCTAGCTCTAGAGCTAAAGATTTCAAGGTGGTTTTAGGGAAATAATGTCGTTGGGAGAATCTCCCTTCCCCTTTCATGTTGACTGCTTTAGGCGATGTTATTCTAGGCTTGAGGAGCAAGACAGGAAGCATCTAATCAGGGAGGAAGGGCAACTTCCTGCGGCAAAACCACTTTCGCTATTTGAGCAGAAAAGGGATCCACTAAGAGCTATTAGCTTCTCACTCTTCCTGGTAGGCTTGGCATCAGCATTGCAAACCACAAGCTCAAGGGCCCCAGATTCACTGGAGTAAAAGTTGCGCTTGAGACAAAGCTACTGCTCCCAGGGCAGACCTGTCCACAAACACCCAAACTCTCGGAAGAGCCAGACCTCTGTGCTGCGGTCTGAACTCCTGCACAAGCATCCGGAAAGGATATCCTTACCCACTCCTTACCCCACACACCACTGCCAGAGGATCCTGTTACTCTGAGTCACGGGCTTGGAGAAATAGTCAGACTGGCAAAGTCTAGGCACCCCACCCCACTCTAGTACTCTTGCCTGGAAATTCCTATGGACAGAGGAGCCTGGTAGGCTGCAGTCCATGGGGTCGCTAAGAGTCGGACACGACTGAGCGACTTCCTTTTCACTTTTCACTTTCATACATTGGAGAAGGAAATGGCAACCCACTCCAGTGTTCTTGCCTGGAGAATCTGAGGGACGGGGAGCCTGGTGGGCTTCCGTCTATGGGGTCGCACAGAGTCGGACACGACTGAAGCGACTTAGCAGCAGCAGCTGCTGCAGGGTGTCTCTTGGGCATGTGCACATGCTCAGTCACGCAGTCGTGACCTACTCTCTGCAGCCCCATGGACTGTAGTCTGCCAGGCTCCTCTCTATATGGGATTTCCCAGGCAAGAATACTGGAGTGGGTAGCCATTTCCTACACCACGGGATCTTCCTGACCCAGAGATCAAGCCTGCATATCCTTTGTCTCCTGCATTGCAGATGGATTCTTTACCTGCTAACCCATCAGAGAAGCCCTCCTGCATTAGCAGGCAGATTCTTTTCCACTGCACCACCCGTGTCCTGTACCCTCCGTTATTAAAGAAACATTAGAAAAGCTGTTGTCTGGGTTCTGGAGACTAAAGCTGCCCAATGGTGCTAAAAAGATAAATAAAATAACCCATTTCAAATATGACCTGCTCAGAGAAATGGCAGGCAATGGCACCCCACTCCAGTACTCTTGCCTGGAAAATCCCATGGGCAGAGGAGGCTGGTAGGCTGCAGTCCATGGGGTCGCTAAGAGTCGGGCATGACTGAGCGACTTCCTTTTCACTTTTCACTTTCATACATTGGAGAAGGAAATGGCAACCCACTCCCAGTGTTCTTGCCTGGAGAATCCCAGGGACGGGGGAGCCTCGTGGGCTGCCGTCTATGGGGTCGCACAGAGTCGGACACCACTGAAGCAACTTAGCAGCAGCAGGAGAGCGTTCAGCAAAGATGTGGAAGCACAAGTATTCTTGTAGAGAATACTTTCTGGGGAGAAAACCTTACCAGAAGAGCAAGCCTTATTAGACACACTGCAGAGCCACAGGTGTAAGTGATCAAACACCAGACACAGGGAAGGAAAGTGCAGGATTCTGTAAAAGTAAGACCACAGGACAGCTGAAAAAGAGCAATACAAGTCCCGTGTTTTAAAAGTAGAAGATAAGACATACTGGAGCAGGTAGAGAGAAAGGACTTCTCCTACACTGTTGGTGGGAATATAAGTTGGGGCAGAGAACAGTGTGGAAGTTTCTCAGAAAACTAAAAATAGAACTACTGTATCATCCAGTAATCCCATGTCTGGGCATATATCAGGCTAAAATCATAATTCAAAAAAATACATGCACCCCAAAGTTCAATGCTGCATTATTTACAGTAGCCAAGACATGGTATCAACATAAGTGTCCATCAGCAGAAAATATGCATACACACACATACACACACACACACATATACCTGCATTAGAATATTACTCAGTCACAAAAAGGATGAAATAATGCCATTTACAGCAACATGGATGGACCTGGAAATTGTCATATTAACTGAAGTAAGTCAGACAGAGAGAGACAAATATGATATTACATATGTGGAATTTTAAAATATTATACAAATGAATTTATTTACAAAACAAAAATAGACTCATGTATACACGTGTTCCCCATCCTGAACCCTCCTCCCTCCTCCCTCCCCGTACCATCCCTCTGAGTCGTCCCAGTGCACCATACCCAAGCAATATTATAAAGTTAAAAATAAAATAAAATAAATTTAAAAAAAAAGAAAAAAAAACAACTTTCTATATGGGAAAAAAAATAGACTCAGGGACTTTGGGGGAAAAAAAACTTATGGTTATCAAAGGTAAAAGGTGGGGAGATAAACTGGGAGTTTGGGATAGATATGTACACACTGCTATATTTAAAACAGATAACTAACAAGGACTACTGTGTAGCAGAGGGAGCTCTCTTCAGTGTTATTCAACAGAGTATAAGGGAAAAGGATATGAATAAATATATACACACACATATATGTATCAATATGTATAACTGAATCACTTTGCTATATCCCTGAAACTACATAGCATTGCAAGTCAACTATTAGTACAATAAAATAAGTAAATAAATATACAGATTCTTGGCTTCAGTTAAAAAGGAAAAAAAAGGTAGAAGAGACAGACTTAGAAGACAGAGCAGCTGAGAGTTTAAAAGAAAATTAGTAGAAAATTGATGTCAAAGATCTCAGGTGAAGGGAGAGATTTAAAAAAAGAACATTGGAGTAGGTGTTAAAATAGTTCAGAGGTCAATATCTATATATATATTGCAGAAGTCAGCAATTAGGGGAATACAAGTGACCTCCACTGGAAAATAAAATTGCAGGAGAAGTCAGATTGTAGCTGGTTGGGAAGAGAAAATGAAACGGACAATGCATTAAAATATAGGCACTTCCCTGACAGACAGCAGAGCAAGAAAACGAAACATTCAGTTCAGTTCAGTCGCTCAGTCATGTCTGACTCTTTGCGACCCCATGAATCGCAGCACGCCAGGCCTCCCTGTCCATCACCAACTCCCGGAGTTCACTCAGACTCATGTCCATCGAGTCAGTGATGCTATCGAGCCATCTCATCCTCTGTCATCCCCTTCTCCTCCTGCCCCCAATCTCTCTCAGCATCAGACTCTTTTCCAAAAAGTCAACTCTTCACATGAGGTGGCCAAAGTACTGGAGTTTCAGATTTAGCATCATTCCTTCCAAAGAACACCCAGGACTGGTCTCCTTTGGAATGGACTGGTTGGATCTCCTTGCAGTCCAAGGGACTCTCAAGAGTCTTCTCCAACATCACGGTTCAAAAGCATCAATTCTTTGGCGCTCAGCTTTCTTCACAGTTCAACTCTCACATCCATACATGACCACTGGAGAAACCATAGCTTTGACTAGACGGACCTTTGTTGACAAAGTAATGTCTCTGCTTTTCAATATGCTATCTAGATTGGTCATAACTTTCCTTCCAAGGAATAATCGTCTTTTAAACATTAGAGATGGACAAAGACCCCAGGCAGAGCTCTTTGTGTTTAATGTGGAAAAATCTAATCAAGTGTAGATGTTTTTCCTTTGTGAAGAAGAAGAGTGACCTTCTCATTTTCTGAGGGCAGGATGGAGGGCAAGCTTTGCAGGCAAAGGGTGTCAGTATGGCCACACGCAGGTATTTCCCAGCCACGCTGAGATCCAGCCTCGGGCTGAGATGCTTCCAAATGTCCTTCTGGATCCTCACAAGTAATGATCATAGTAATACAGATGCTAAGGTTACATCAGGAAGGTGGCATGAAGATGAGGAAGCAGGTGATTTGAACTCGTGGTGGGGGTTCTTTTAAATCATGGACCAAATATGTAAACTGGGCTTGTAAGAAAGTGATCCAAGAAGGTCACTAGGTAATAAGGCAGTTTCAAGAGCCTGAAAACTTTTATGAAAAAAATGTGAATCAATGAAAGTTTTCCATCAAAATACCTATGAATGGGGGCAGAGAGAAAACTATTTGTTAGGAAGAAGAGAGTGAAGGGAGAGAGGAGGATACAGGCAGATCAGATTAACACTGAAGCTTGAACGTTGAGTATTTGAAACATGAACACTTGAATGAAAGGGCCCTGATTCTTTCCTGAAGCAAGGACACTTGTTCCACACTCTGAAATAACGAAACACTTTCTGCAAGGTCAGGGCCTTAATAAAGAAGGAAAGGATTATCTAATGTCCAAATATATGTGGCTCCAGGTGCTGAGCCTGCTGCAAGCAGAGCAGAGTGAATTGTGATCCACTGCAAGGCCTGCTGGGAGAGGGGACAGCCTGTAATTATCATGGGCCACTAAAAAACCTTTGTGATTTCTAAATATATGTAAAATGTTAACCTGTAAAAGTAAACTTCTTCAAAATCATGCATTTATTCCCACAGTTAGCGCTTACTAATGTTTTTCTAAATACCAGGAACTATGATAAGCATTTGGCATAGAATTATGAACAAAAAGGTATATATTACCATTCCTAGTGGAGTTGCCAGATGAGTTGGGAGAGCAGGATGACCACACAGTGACATCAGTGTGACATCACACAACAGCAAGTGCCCAAAGGGGAACAGCCCTGCGGACCCAGGAGAAGCCTCTCAAGGCAGAGGCTGGGGGGGGGGGGCAGCCAAGTCTCGCCCTGAAAGTCTTGTTTGTACCATGTCAGCAAGGTGAGTTCAGGAGATGAAGGATCTGAAGGACTAAGTGTGTGGTGCTGGTGAAAAAAAGCAAAAAATTCCCTGGTGAGTTTCAGTAACAGAAAGAGGGCCAGAGGGTGGAGGGAAAGATGAAGATCAATCCATAAAAAAGCTCCTGAGGGACAGGAAGGTCAGACTGCATCGTAAACTGGTCTTAGAGCCATAAAATTGAAAAAGCTTTCACCTCCCCGGAAAGTTAACAATCCGTGAGTGGTTTTAACAGGAAAAGGACATAATCAGATTTTGTTTAACAAATCAATCTGGCTGTCAAATGCACTGAAGGGGAAAAGGAAACAGTTATCTCAACAGAGGGGACTGTCACTGAGATCAAGAGAACAACATGAAGATGGAGAAGTGTAGATGATTTAAGAGTTGTGTCAGCCCAGAGACTGGAAATTTAAGGTGGGAAGAGGGAGTTGGGAATGCTAGTTTCTTCCCCAGCTTCTACCTCTCAGGACTGGATAATAATAGATAATAATATAATATTATCATTATATATTAACATGGTTAATACTAGTATAATCAAATTATTATAAAGTTAATAATATAGGATAAACATTAATATGTGATAATTACTATAATGATATTGAGCACAGAAAGAGATGTGAAACCCTGAGGTAAAACCAGATTTTAGGGAAAAATATCATAATTTTTTAAGGCATGTTGAGCTTGAATTGCCTAAAAATGAGATATTTAGAAAACAGTTGACTCCAGTAGCCCACAGATATACCTTTGGGAGTCATTAGTGGCATAGAGGTATGTGGAACCGTGAGCATGGACACAATTTATGTGTGGGAAGAGAATAGAGGGTGAAAAAAGAAAAGACCAGGAAGGAAGCCTTAAAGTATAATGTACAAAGATCAGAGGAAGGAGGAAGTCGCCTTCCTAAAGGGATTCTTCCAGAGAGAGAAAGCTGGACCTGTGTCCAGGAAGCCCAGGAAAGGGTGTTTCTAGAAGGAAGGGCTGCCTGGGATGTGCAGGTGCCCTCCGAGGTCAGAGAAGATCCACACTGAAAATATCCACCGTGTCTAGGGAACTGCCTGCCTGCGGATTTTTACAGAGATGCTTTTAACAGGGGGATGGAGCCAAACTCAGTGCAAGGTGTGTGAAGATTGAAAAACAGACACAGACTGGAGACAGGCTGTTTTAAGAAGTCGAGGAAGGAAGGCCAAGGAAGGAATATGGAATGGTTCTTGGCCTGCCCTAGAGAAGGAGTCTCATCTGATGCCTTTTTTAGTTCTGTAGAGTTCAAAAGTTAAATTTAATAGAGCACTTAAAACTAGATGATCTCACATAAAACTCCCACTGTCCTTGACATGTCCACTCATTGCACCACCAGGTTTATGGCACTCCCCCATCTACCGAAAGAAACCCTGAGGGTGGAGGACTTACATGACTTGCCCAACTTGACATCTGGATGGGAGTGAGCCAAGACTGAAACCCAGGGCTGCTGACGCCCCGTCCTGTGTCCTTTGCAGAACCCTAACCATAACTGTAACAAAGTGAATGTGTTAGTTACTTAGTCGTGTCTGACTCTTTGGGACCCGTGGACCGGAGCCACCAGGCTCCTCTGTCCATAGGGATACTCCAGGCAAGAATACCGGAGTAGGTTTCCATTCCCTCCTCCAGGGAATCGTGCTGACCCAGGGATCGAACACACGTCTCCTACATTGTAGGCAGATTCTTTACTTCTGAGCCACCAGGAAAGCCCTAACCAAACCATAACCTTAACCCCAATTCCATGCTGCTTCCCAGGAAGCTCTCAAGATCATCAGGGCTTGTGATGCAATTCTGGAGTGACCAGTGGCCCCACCTCAAACTCTCTCCATGTGACTCCGGCCCTTGACTGGGCAGGTAGAACCAGAACCCCTGCTTCTGCAGCTTCTGGGGCTGACGTGTCCCTACCCCCACCCCCATCCCCGCCCCACATTGATGTGTTCAAAAGAAAGCAGCATGGGTCCCCGGAGAGATTTCCCTCAGAAGCAGTGTCTGCAGATGGGCAAATACACAGTCAGTCATGACTCATGACCTGATGAGCATCAGAAACCATCAGGAATTCAATAAGGAGTAAAGCTATCGGCCAGGTTCACATTTTACGCTCACCGTGGCTGCCCTCCAAATGTCTGGTCTCCAGGATGGAAACATCTTTCCTTAATTCTGTTATGGTTCTCAGTTCAGGGGCTGCTAGTGTTTCAGAGATCAATATAGCTCAACACAAAAACTATTTTCTGCCTTTGTCAGGGAAACTGGGTTACTGTACTGTCTTTGCTGTTGTAGAAACAACAGAATAGTATTTGTAACTGATATATCCTTGGAAGATTATTTGGACAGTTTTTCTATTAACTTTCTGTTATTTGTGGCTTCGGGTAAATCAGTTTTGTTTTTTTTTTTTCTTGCAAGCTTTCTTTCTTCAGACAGAGTTGAGGACAACAAGATGCTGGCTAAAAGAAACAAAATAATGTATATACCCAGGAAGACATCATGTATGATTATGTATTTTTAAGGCAATAAAAAGAAAAATGTTTTTATTTCATATGACATTGGTATTAATTTTCCTCTGAAATACTTTCTCATAAAATAATTTATGACCTTGTCATAATATGTTCTTCTTCCATGATCTTTAAGGAAGCATTTAGGAAAATAAATATAATCCTTAAAAACTAGACAAATTGTTATTTAACACATCTAAGAGTCAACATGCCTCCTGCTTCTTTGTGAGTTTCTTGAGCTTGAGGCAAACATCAGGATGACCACGGTCATGGTTCATGTTCCTGGGCAGCAGATTCTGAGTGAAAGGTAGAAGTCAGGATGTAGGAGGGACATGAGGACAGGCCATTGTGATCGACACCTGTTAGACTCCAGGGAAGTAAAAAGGAGGGGCCGAAGGAGGTGGTGGGACCCTACAGTTCCAGCAAAGTCTTCCGTCAGCCCCTGAGGAGCGCTAAGGCTCAGATGGCCCCTCTTGGATCTCCCCACAGGGCAGGAGGATTCAGAAGTTTATAGCCCATGTCTGCTGGTCATTGCACTGAACTTCCTGGGACAGGACATGACCTTGAGCCCTTCAGCTATAACAGTTAGCTCTACCTACCTCCCTACCCCATGTGTACACTTACATTTCACTTGTCTTTTCTTACAGTGGACAATGCTGCCAAAATTATAGAAAGAAATAGATAACAAGTATATGTTGATTGGTGACAATAAGGGGGAAAAAAAAAAGCATATTAAGTTCAGACAGCTCCTTTGCCACCAACAGCACTGCTCCTCCATTTTCAGGAACATAACCTGGCTGACACATGGGCAGGTCGCCCTCAGCAAATGTGAATGTCCTCTGGTCGCTCCTAGTTGCTGTTGCACTTCGATTCCATTTCACTAATTCATAGAGTAAGATTCATACCATTAAAAACAAAAAAAACACTCAGAGTTTAATTTAGGGTTAAAATTCTCACCTTCCCAGAATATTATTCCCTTCATATGAGCTACCTGCAGGAGAGAAGAAAAATGAGTGAACTTCATTTTTCTTTATTCTAGGCTGGCTTCTCCCCATCTCCAGCCCCAGGATGTCTGTTGCTTCCGACTTCTGCTGTTTTCAGGGTAAGGGGCAGGAACACAGGAGAGTTCAGGAGCAACTTAGTTAGCAAGGAGAAGAGTTAAAGTAATGGGAAGTTGTACTTGCCTGAGCACTGAGCTGTTATTGATTTCTTCTCAGCATCACAAGTGGTTAACCCTTCAGAAGACCTAGGTGGTGGCAAGCCAGCTCTCTCTCCACACGGGCTACATCTGGTCTACAGAGCTTTTCTGGTGTAGATGGAAGTGCAGCTTCTGAGCACTCAGCAAGCCCCACTTCCCCTCATCCCCCCACTCCCACCATCCTCTGCAGCCTCAGGTATGTCCTGACTAATCCTATGAAGCCTTCCCACTAGGCTTGAGATGAGGGAGACATGTTTCCTTCCCATGGGAATTTATAGGACCCAGTGTTCTCCAAAGAAAGACTTGGTTTCCAACATCTCCAGACTTTCAGCTCCAACTTCACATCCTCTAAATCAACGAAGGGTCAGAGGTCCCAAGCCAGGTGTCTTCATCTCTTTCTCAAGTCTTGTATGGGTGGACCAGCATATCACTTTGGAAAGTAGTGGTACCTTCCTTGCCATGATGGTCTTGTTGGTGAGCTTTATGCCTCATTCAACAATGTGGCCATAATAATCCCACTTTAACAAGCTGTTCTACACATTATACATTTGAAAGGTAGGAAGAGAAGCCATACATATTAATCAGTCATGCTCTTAGGAGACACAAAAGAAACATGTTCCATTACTCACACAAGACTCTGAGACCTGAGCTGAACTCCCTTGTACACCATGGTTGCTGGCATCTGTAATGATACAGTCAAACTTTTCTTTACCGATTTAGGTCTTTGAACTAACTCACAGAACTGCTTGTCAAACCCAACTCACAGGAATCAAAGATGTTATTTGGTATCAAGCTTTACTAAGTAATTCCAAGGATGCAGGCAAGCACATAGTTCAGACAAAACAGCAAGGCACCTGAGCCATTGATGGCAGATCCCTAGACTCTGGATCAGAATAGATACATTATACAACTGGGCTTGCTCATACAGCTAGAACATTTAAAATATGCACAGACTCCAGGGAGTGAATCACCTACATTTCTCAGAAGGCAGATCTTGGATTTTACTTTTCTAGGACATCCTTACCTAAGGGCATCCTATGAATAGCACCTCAGAGTTAAGGGTTTTTCTTCCTATCAAATAACATTAGCCTATGACCCAGAGGTCAAGTTGACTAAGAGATCAGAGAGTATCACCCACCTCTTTTTCTTTCTCCCAGCTGCACTCCCACCACAAATAAAAGGAGTGAGAGGACTTCAGATTACTCTTTACTCCAAGGTAAAGTGAAAGAAAGAAAGTGAAGTTGCTCAGTCGTGCCCAACTCTTTCCTACCTCATGGACAGTAGCCTGCACCAAGCTCCTCCATCCATGGGATTTTCAAGGCAAGGGTACTGGAGCAGGTACCATTTGTCCAAGGTACTTAATGTTAAATGTACAAATGGGACAAAAGAGTAGGTTTACCTCAAGGGCATAATTTATAACCAAGTGTAATGCAGATATTCAAGGGGATTACATAAATATAAGCGACTCATAGCATGTGGTGGTGACGAGGGGAGAATGGAGTCATTCATCATAGGCAAGATGAGGTACCATTGCCACAAACATGGGATGGGAGGTTGGGATCTTGAAATGGCAAACGCTCACCACATCCTCAGAAAAGAATTGGAGGAAATGCCAAAATAGATCAAGGTTAAGACTAATGGGTTTTTAAATTATACTGTGGGTCAACTGTGCACCACTGGAGCTCACCACTTACTGGGTTTCTGAGAAGTTTGGAAAAAAAATGTTGCTGAGTCAAATAAACTTAAAAGATCTCTTTGGCAGAAAGGTAAAGAGTAACTTCACCTTAAAAGGTAAAGAATAAAAAGAGTCAACCAGGAAACCTACATTTTCCTGAGGCTCTACCCTGAGCTTTCTCTAACATCTGTGCTTTAGAATTTCTACTGCCTTTTACTATCTCCCTACTCTTCCCTCTATAGTTCAATATATTTTGAAGGCATGGTCTACTCCTGGAGACACTGTAGGCTTTTCGAGAGGATTTTTGAAATGGTTTTATGAATATGCATGAAATCATTATTCTGATGTTAGAGCTGTGCACTGCCTCTCACCTCTGAATATTTTTGAAAAGAATAAGAATCAGGGTCTTATTCTGCCATGCTTTCTCTTTCTCATTTACCTCAAAGCAATCACAGATGCATTTCTTGGAAATGGTAGTGATGCTCTTTTAAGAAAATTTTATAACTCAAGGTCAAAGATGCATATTTGAAAGATAAAAATCTGATTAAGAATAAAATCTTACTCAAAGTAAATTCTATGAAAATACCTAATGGAAAAGCCAGGTAACTCATGTTCTAAAAGATTTGCTTCCTGCTGTATAACCTGTAAAGAAGTTACAAAGAAAGACATGAAAAAATCCGACCCAGTGAAAAATACCAGAGAGGAAAGGTGGTGAGTGAATTTCAGTAAAAGTAAACTTAACTTGGAATTCCAATTCTATGTCAGATGAATGGATAAAGAGGATGTGGTACATATACACAATGGCATATTACTCAGCCATAAAAAAAAAAAAAAAATCCTGGCATTTACAGCAACATGGATAGACCTAGAGATTATCATACTAAGTGAAATAAGTCAGAAAGAGAAAGACAAATATCATATGACATCACTTATAGGTAAAATCTTAAAAGATAATATGAGTGAATCAGAACTTGGCCTAGAGAGAAAACAAACTTATGGTCCCAAAGAGGAAAGGGGAAGGGGGATAACTTAGGAGTTTGGGATTAACATATACACTGTACTGTATATAAAACAGATAACCAACCAGGACCTACTGTACAGCAAAGGGAAATATACTCAGTGTCTTGTAATAATCTATAAAGGAAAATAATCTGAAAAAGAATATTTATATAGTTATTCAGTATTGTTCAAGGCCATTCCAGTGTGCACATCAAGCAGCAAATTGTTCTTCAAATCCCAGACACATCTTGCTGTAGATTTCAGTAAAGATGTTAAACTATATCTATATCTATATCTATATATGCATTTTTTTTTTTAGTTTGCTACAGGTATGTAAAAAAAAAGTTCAATTTAGAGCAAGAAAGATGCTGGGAGATGAAACCTTTTGTATCCTTTCGCCAGTCTGCTTTCCTCCACTTTGCAGATGCGGATGAAAAATCCATTGTAAACTCAGGATTCTTCATAAATGCAGAATCAGAAAAGTGAAGATTGTTTGTATATGGTGAATATTCATTAGAAATAGACATAAACTTCCTAACAGTCTTCTAAGGTGTTCTGTTTTTTTCTTTTTCAATGCATTGTGTCACTCAATCTTCACAAAAAACAAACTAGTTAGGGGGAGTCATCTCCATGGCATTATGAGAACACAGATGCACAGAGGTTAGTGCATTTGACCAGGGTGACACAAGGTTGGATGATGGAGTCAGAATTTGAAACCAAGGGAGCACTATAAGGTTATTCCCTGCTTTGCTATCTCTTCAGTAATACATGGGAAAGGCAATGGCACCCTACTCCAGTACTCTTGCCTGGAAAATTCCATGGACAGAGGAGCCTGGTAGGCTGCAGTCCGTGGGGTCGCTAAGAGTTGGACAAGACTGAGCGACTTCACTTTCACTTTTCGCTTTCATACATTGGAGAAGGAAATGGCAACCCACTCCAGTGTTCTTGCCTGGAGAATCCCAGTGACGGTGGATCCTGATGGACTGTGGTCTATGGGGTCGCACAGAGTTGGACACGACTGAAGCAACTTAGCAGCAGCAGCAATACATGGCAGGATCCAGGTAACGCCCTGGAGGTACCATAATATTCAGCCTTGTTTGTTATGAATCCTCCTCTAATTTCATCCTCCCTGCCACATGCTGAGTTTTTCCAGTACCCTTTGGACCCTCCCCCAGAGTGTGACTCATAACATTCCACAGACTGTATGGAGGGCTCTGTGGATGAGGAGTCAACAACGTCCATCCATCTCTACAACCATGCTACAAAATCATCAGTGGGGTCTGACTTCAGTTGCTCAGACTTGTGTGCAGTGTGTCCCCTTGAGGTGCACTCTAACAGAACTGCTGTCTCACTCCCCTGCTCCCCAAGTCCCACGTGTGACCTGCGGGTCTCAAACCTCTGCTGTTGGCTTCAGTGCAGTTAACCTTATGGGTCTTGATTTGATGGCACAGTTTTGCCTCCCCTCTTTTCCATGCATCTTACATACCCAATGCCTCCACAATTGTCAGGGAATTTTCCCAATGGGTAACTAGTATGGGAAGCCTCATCTAAGGTCTTTTTTGGGGAACCCCAGCCAAGACACCGGACTTCCCATGCAGAACACATTCTGAAATGAACTTTCCTTGACTGGCTTGAAGCAAGCTCATTTGACCAGGATTGCTTTGTTTCCAGCTAGAAATAGTTTGTCTATGTTGCTTTTGCAGACATCAGTTGTGCATTGGCTTTATCATTCAACTTGCAATTTTGGTATTTCTCCATCCTGTGAACTCCAGTAATCTCCAGTAAACTCCAGAACATCCGGTAATCTCCATATTACTGTCTGCTGTGAACTTGTACTCATATAAAAATGTACAGATCCCTTCTTAGCACCTACCAAATATTTTATGACGCTTTTTAATATTCACCATAACCTGTAGTTAAGCAAGATAATGATTATTGTCCCCATTTTGACATGAAGCAGCAGCAACTGGGAAGGGAAGCTATCCAGGCAGTCACTAAGAGGTTATGTGGATGAACCCTGGATCCAGGTCCTCAGGCTCCTTCACTTCTGAGACTATGTCTTCACTCCCTAGAAGTCATCAGGATCATTTTTACATGTTCTTAAAACCTCTTAACTCTGCTACTTTCTACACTCAGAAAAACTGATCTTACATGGATCATCAGAGCAATCTGGGACCTTTAATTTCATGCACATGTGGTGAATAATTGCATTCAAATGGTAAATCTCTTCCTGTGAGTCAGTTGTACTCTGGATGCACCAATAGGTAACTTACCATGGTTACATCATCTGCAGCAAAATCCAAAACACCCCACAGCATGCATAGGAGGGTGTCTGAAAAGGAAAGTATCTATCTGATCCAAAAAACAGAATTCGGAGTGTCAAAAAATGTTTCTATTATTCACCTTCTGCACTAAATCAGGTTATTTTGACCTCACACTTCAGAGTTATTTTATTCCTGGATTTATCTCAGAAATTATCAATCAGAGACATGAGGGACAAAATCCATATATTTTGATGATAAAATATAAAACTTTTAAAATATACTTATCTTGGCCCTTATAATACTATAGTATGTTTATTCCTCTTTCTCATTCTTTGCCTGAAAGTGTTTATTTATGATCCAGATTTAAAATAGTGTATTTGATAAAAAATCATTAATTATCTTACATTGATAGGAAAGAAAGGCAAAACATACAGGAATATATTGACTCTTCCCAGTATTTTAAAACATTTAATCTCAGTTTTCCGTTGGAGATTTTAATTCAATTGGGCATATTCTAAAATTTGTGTTTCTGTGATACATTTCTTTTAAATTGAAGTGTAGTTGATTTAAATACATTTCTTTTTTGGTTTATGAGGGATAGGGGAAGGAATTTTTAGAGGTCAAGTTGCCTCTTCTTTCTGCACAGAAAACTTTCCTTTGCCAGCAAGAAGAGTGTTGATTGAATTAAGACCACTATTGTCTTTACTGGGGAAAAAAGTCCACATCTGTTCTGTTGTAAATGAGAACTTGACAAAACTACTTATTTCTTCTTCTTATAGCAATCTTTTGAATACACTTAGCATTCAGTAAGGGCTTCCTTGGTGGCTCAGACAGTAAAGAATCTGCCTTCAATGCAGGAGATCCGGGTTCAATCCCTGGGTCAGGATAATCTCCTGGAGAATGGAATGGCTACCCCCTCCAGTATTCTTACTCAGAGCATTCCATTAAAACAGTAAACTTAATTTAAATCAACAAATATTTATTGAATGTCTACATACCCTTCTAGACTCTGAAGTTATATTGGAGAACAAAACAAATCCAGACTCATGGAATTTTTATTTTGGTGAAGAAATACAGACTATGGCAACAGATTGTGGTTAAAAAGATGTTGCAGAGAGTTTAATGTCAAGTAATAGCACAAAGTAAGGTGGTGGGGGTGGAGCTGAATTGGGTACAGGAATCAGAGAAAATCTTACACCTGTAAACACAAAGGAAGGAGTAAACCCATCTATTCAATAATAGAAGAAAGAATATTTCAGACAGAAGGAGAGGCAGTGAAAAAGTTCTGAGGCAGAAACACACCCAGCATATTTAAGGAAAAACAGGGAATAAAGAAGGGTTTCATGCAGCATCCAGGTGCCCATGATCTGTGGTGTAAACTCCGGCTACTACTTACAGGATAAAAGAGGAAGCTACAAGGTGATAAGCTGAGGCATGACTCAGTCTGACTCAAGTTTTTGAATGAAAGCTTTTCTAAAATTTTGACTGCTGTGAAAGGGAAAATGTCTCTTTAGAAAGCCATTGCAATGTTTCTTAGGAGAGATGGAGGAGCAGGATGCCAGGGCTGAGAAGTGATTTGCTGCTGGGTATATTTTCATGGAGGAGACAATGTGGCTTCCTGGTGGATTGGATGGGATTTAAAAATGAATAAAGAATAATCTAAATTGTTTGGCCCAAGAAATCTGTACAACAGGCTTTTTCCCTTTGAGAAACAGGAAATCCATAGAAATTGTGGGCTAGGTGAAGGATAGTTTGATGAGCTACGTCTAGATCCTAGTGGAAAATGTCTCCTAAATAGTGAAAGTTGTACTTTTCTAAGAATTTGTCCATTTCTTCCACGTTGTCCATTTTATTGGCATATAATTGTTGATAGTAGTCTCTTATGATCCTTTGTATTTCTGTGTTGTCTGTTGTGATCTCTCCATTTTCGTTTCTAATTTTGTTGATTTGATTTTTCTCCCTTTGTTTCTTGATGAGTCTGGCTAATAGTTTGTCAATTTTATTTATCCTTTCAAAGAACCAGCTTTTGGTTTTGTTGATTTTTGCTATGGTCTCTTTTGTTTCTTTTGCATTTATTTCTGCTCTAATTTTTAAGATTTCTTTCCTTCTACTAACCCTGGGGTTCTTCATTTCTTCCTTTTCTAGTTGCTTTAGGTGTAGAGTTAGGTTATTTATTTGACTTTTTTCTTGTTTCTTGAGGTGTGCCTGTATTGCTATGAACTTTCCCCTTAGGACTGCTTTTACCGTGTCCCACAGGTTTTGGGTTGTTGTGTTTTCATTTTCATTCGTTTCTATGCAAATTTTGATTTCTTTTTTGATTTCTTCTGTGATTTGTTGGTTATTCAGCAGTGTGTTGTTCAGCCTCCATATGTTGGAATTTTTAATAGTTTTTCTCCTGTAATTGAGATCTAATCTTACTGCTTTGTGGTCAGAAAAAATGCTTGGGATGATTTCTATTTTTTTGAATTTACCAAGGCTAGCTTTATGGCCCAGGATGTGATCTATCCTGGAGAAGGTTCCATGTGCGCTTGAGAAAAAGGTGAAATTCATTGTTTTGGGATGAAATGTCCTATAGATATCAATTAGGTCTAACTGGTCTATTGTATCATTTAAAGTTTGTGTTTCCTTGTTAATTTTCTGTTTAGTTGATCTATCCGTAGGTGTAAGTGGGGTATTAAAGTCTCCCACTATTATTGTGTTATTGTTAATTTCTCCTTTCATACTTGTTAGCATTTGTCTTACGTACTGTGGTGCTCCCGTGTTGGGTGCATATATATTTATAATTGTTATATCTTCTTCTTGGATTGATCCTTTGATCATTATGTAGTGACCTTCTTTGTCTCTTTTCACAGCCTTTGTTTTAAAGTCTATTTTATCTGATATGAGTATTGCTACTCCTGCTTTCTTTTGTCCCTATTTGCATGAAAAATCTTTTTCCAGCCCTTCACTTTCAGTCTGTATGTGTCCCCTGTTTTGAGGTGGGTCTCTTGTAGACAACATATGTAGGGGTCTTGTTTTTGTATCCATTCAGCCAGTCTTTGTCTTTTGGTTGGGGCATTCAACCCATTTACGTTTAAGGTAATTACTGATAAGTATGATCCCGTTGCCATTTACTTTATTGTTTTGGGTTCGAGTTTATAAATAGTGAGACGAAGGTGTTAGTTTATAAGAAAGTCAGGGCTGGAAATAAACATCCAAATTATTAGCACACAGAGGATTGGACAAGACCACAAAAAAGATTGTGAGCTAGAGAAAACAAACGGGAACTCAGAACTGCATGGACTTTGTTCATGAACATGTTCTGAAGCAACAGTTTCAAAGATAGGAATTTCCTACGAATTGGAAGGACTGATGCTGAAGCTTAAGCTCCAGTGCTTTGGCCACCTAATGTGAAGAGCTGACTCACTGGAAAAGACCCTGATGCTGGGAAAGATTGTGGGCAGGAGGAGAAGGGGATGAAAGAGGATGAGCTGGTTGGATAGCATCACCAACTCAATGGACCTGAGTTTGAGAAAATTCCAAGGGATAGTGAAGGACAGGGAAGCCTGGTATGCTGCAGTCCACAGGGTCACAAGGAGTCAGACACAACTTAGCAACTGAACAATAACATGGATTCAAATATGCTATTCTTATAGAATTGGTACCAGACAAATTAAACCTGGCATCATCCTTTCATAAAGTATCTCTTTTTCCCACATGTGGCTAAAAGGCAAGGGGTTAAAAATTCTAAGTTCTGGGGATATCTGTTTATGGAAGATTTTCTCACAAATTAATGTTTGATTGTGATAATGTCAGTCAAAGAATGGTAAACGGTGAAAAGAATTATATGTACAAAAGCACATAATTACTTCCAATAATCCTTCCTTAATTAATAATTACCCCAAAATATCTCCTGTCTTTGTAATTCATCCACCTAACCCATGGTTTCACTTAAAGGCTTTCTTTAGTTATAAGTAAATTGAATAAATCTACTTATAAGCCCTATAGATCGGTGTGGTTGTGTCTTTAATACATTCCCATTTTAATGTGAACTCCTGAAACACTCTTAACTTTGCTCAAAACCATTGATTTTGTAGAAACAAAGCTGTGACAAAACACACACAGGACTTGGGATACCCAATAGCTTAGGATGGTTCTCTCTGGTCTAAGAGAGAGACAGGGAGAGAGAGAGAGAGACAGAGTGGGGAGAGAGGGACTTTTTAAATAACATTAAAGCAGTGTTAGGCCTATTATATAACACTAGAATTTTACCAATGTACTAACTTCAATATATTATTTTGTATGTGTGTACATTCAGTTACTGCTCAGTTGTGTCCGACTCTTTGCAGCCCCATGGACTGTTACCCACCAGGCTCCTTTTCTTTGTGGGATTATCCTGGCAAGAATACTGGAGTGGGTTGCCATTTCCTTTTCCAATTATTTTGTATACTTTTACATATTTTACTACATATATGTTGCTATATATTATATTATAATACCATATATCATTATATTATATATAATATACACAATATATTGTATAATATATTATATTTATTTTGTATTTTATATAATTTATATAGTATATATTTATATATAATTTATATTTTAATGTATATTTATGTGTGTGTATATATATATACATAATCTGTATTTATAAAATAATAAATAATATTTATTATTTAATATAATATATTATAATAATATATAATAATAATAATAAATAAATAATATTTATGAAATACAGATTGTGATATATTTCAAGTAGGCACCATACACAAAAACTGTTTTATAGCAAAACAGTTCTCTGGCACTAACCTGTCACACCAGCAACATTGGAGCATTCTTGAATGTTTGAGTAATTAGATAACAAACCTTTTTTTGGAAGCAAATACTAGCATCACAGAAGTACTAGGAATAAAACATAGAATATATTGATAATAAGCCAGTGTCACAAGACATAATTCCAGATTCATACACATTGTGCAATGATCATTTATATTCCATTCAGCACCAGGATACTTGAAATGATCTGCCAATAACAGCTGCTATGATGGGTGCCTGTGGACCACATAACAACAATATGGCAGATGTGTGTACTCACCACAGCCATCAACACAACAGAAGGAGAGGGAACCTGCTAAAGCTCTCTCTACAAAAAAAAAAAAAAAAATATATATATATATATGTATACATATATATATATATATATTGCACTGTTTGCAGGTTAGAGAAGAAAACTCCAAATTCAAGGGACAAAAATGAAATTAGCTGTTTATCTTGCAATTTATAGGCTAAACTAGTAACCAGTCCATTATGCTCCAATAAACTGTTTTGGCATCCTAAAACATAGACATGTATCTCCTTCTGTCTTCTCATTGGCTTTGCATGAATCCATTAGGCTTACAGGCAAGAGAGATCAGTTGTTTCTATAAATGCCATTACCACAGACCCACCTTAAGCTATTCTGAACTTTCCACACAAACACAGACCTGAAAACACACAGGGAGCAGCATTTTATGATAAAAAACAGGGACACATTTATGTTTAACTGTGATTTAGGTAAATTACTCCAAAAAAATAATTCTCTCAAGCATGTTTTGTCCAGCAAATGTGATGGTCAATAAGATAACCTCTTGACAATGACAATGTTTGTTCTTGTTGTCTATTTAGGTTTTCTCAGGTTTATCATTTTGATTTCTTTGGTCCTTCTATAGGTACTTGTGTTCCAAAGAAAAAAAAACAGAACACAGGCTTGGTTGTTCTAGACTTCCATGGGGATGGTTTCCACCAAGACTAACCCTCCCCGTGGCCTGTAGGTCAAACTCACCTTTCTTCTCCTACTGTGGTCAAGTAACTGGCTCAAAATCAAGGGAAGCAGTTGGTGAGGACATCTGAGGATCCTGTTTCCCCGGTGGAAAGCAGACCACAGTTGGGAAGCAGATTGCACCCTGGGCAGGAAGAAGGAACGAAGTGTGAAAACACAAGTGAAAAGGCAGCTGCGAATACTTTCTCCTATAAAACATGCTAACTTTACACTGTAATTGCTAGAAGCTTTCGAAGCCTAAAATACTATGATTTTGATATATACTATACCTAGATTTTTTTTTTTTTTAATTTAGTTGTCCCTGAAGAAAATACAGAGATGAACACTTTACATTATAATTGGGAGCTGTTTAATGAAATTCTAGTTTTTCCAGCCTATTTTAGTCTGCAAAAACATAAAGAAGTGAAAAACTTTAGAAGTGTCTCCCTTCATTCCAGACATTTTTCACTGATAAAAAATCAGAGAGGACAACTTCCAAGTTAAAATTGGCCAAGACTCTGTGACTGGCAATTGTCGGCTGGTTTTCACTCCCTCCCCTGAGTGGTGTGTCTGGATTTTGAGCAGTAAACCCTTTGAAGTCCACAGGAGCTCGACTCAGAAGGAATTGTGTCTGGTGAGGTTGGTCTTCGCTTTTTCACTTTCCCTCAACCCCCCACGTTCTGTAAAGGTTTAATGTTGAACTAATATATATCCCTGTTTTATCTTCTGCTTTTCTTCATACTGCTATAAGAAGTTGCATCTAAATGGTATAATTCAGAGGAAATGTTAACCTGCATACTTTCCAGAAACAAAAATATTCAACTAAAATGAAAAGCACAATGTCTTAAGAAAATTATGCTCGTGTAAGCATGATAAGCGTCTCAGAGGACTGGAAAGGAAATGTTAAAATATACATACATATGTAAACTTTAGACGAATGATTCAGAAAAGCATTCCAATTAATTCATAAATTACTTGACTTCTCTTTGTCTGTCTGCCTCCCCCTAACTCCACCATCTCACTCTGTTTCTCTGTGTCTCTCTCTGTCTGTCTCTCTCTTGGTCTCTCTTTCTCTATCTCCTTTCTTTCTCTGTCTTTCTCTCTGAGTTATAAGACCTGAAGTAGTGGAATCATTTGGCTTCAGATTTTCCATATTAGTGTCTAGTCTAAAATGGAATTTCTTTTGAAAGCTTAAGCAAAATCTGTCTGGCTGTTTGTGAGTTATGGAAGCATAGAAGAAATATGCTTCTCCAGTTATAAAAAATACTGTTAAGATTTTCTTTCCACTCATGTAAATTAAATGGCACCAAAACCATAAACTTCAGACTTGGAAAGATTTAAATCACAACGAGAAAAGAAAATGTAGCTGAAGTCAGTAAAAATCTAAGTATTTTTATTGTTTAATTTACAGAACAACAAGAAAAGTGTTTTGAGATACCTAGCAAAATATGTCTGTCTACCTGTCTAAAAGGTCACAGAATTATTTTCATAGGGTAGTTACCATGCCCATCTGTATGCATGAGTCCTTTCTCTCTCTCCCCTAAATTCTAGGGAAATTAAGTTTAAAAATTGCAATATTAAAG
The DNA here is from genome assembly GCF_002263795.3 of Bos taurus. Classification (NCBI taxonomy): domain Eukaryota; kingdom Metazoa; phylum Chordata; class Mammalia; order Artiodactyla; family Bovidae; genus Bos; species Bos taurus. The sequence continues at coordinate 42,623,115 of NC_037344.1, read as the reverse complement.
GTAAGGTTATTAAGAACTTAGAAATCAAGAAATTATTAAATTGATAACCCATGAGTAAAATTAAATATGGAGCTTCCCTGCAAATTAGACAGTAAGGAATCTGCCTGCAATGCAGGAGACCCAGGTTCAATCCCTGGGTCAGGAAGATCCCCTGGAGAAGGTAATGGCAACCTACTCCAGAATTCTTGCCTGGAGAATCCCATGGACAGAAAAGCCTGGCGGGCTGTAGTCCATGGGTCGCAGAGAGTCAGACACGAGTGAATAACTGACACTTTCACTTTCAAAATTAACTATGAGTGAAACTTTTTTGTATATGTATAAAACATCATTGTCAAAGCACCAGGATGATGTCTTAAGTACAGGTCAAGTTTTCTGTGTCTTAATTTGAGCATATCACATGTTGTCCTGTGTTCCACTCTCACTTCAGATTAATTCAGCCCTGACATACCCTCTCTCATTCCTGGTCCCTCATCCAAGCACTTAACCAGTTCTCCTTCCATCCAAAGCTAAGATTTTAAGAAATGCTATGCACCACAGTTTAAAATCGTCTACTTAATTACTCTAGATGAGTCAAGAAACAGCAATGTTCCCATAACTTTCAAAGGGAAGCATCGTCACCTGCAGTTGTCTCCTGTCTGAGATATGAGTGAGAAGGTTGGTGCAGTCTTCAATCCCTAGTCCCTGTTTTCAGCAACATGACACTGGCTTTGAATTTGTCATTGCTCTCCTGCATCCTCTTGCATACTTGACTATAAGTATCTTCCTTATGTCTCATAACATATTTGATATGAGACTCAGAGTCTGTTTTTCTTTCCTTTAGTCTGCCTAACACCTTGAACCACATCATTATTTGTGTAGATCATCATGTTAATACACTGGTCTTTTAGTTTCAACACCTCAGTCAGACTGTATTCCTCTGACTTCACGCTGAACCATGCCCACCTTTGATCCATATTACACTGTCACAGATTAAGATCTCCTCCTTTTCACCAGACTTCCTGTCTTGATTCAGGTTTCTTCCTCCTGTCCTCACTCCATTCTCCACTTTGATTTCTAAACACAACTTTATCTACAGCTCTTTAATGTATAGTTTTCCAGGTTATGACTTCATATAGCCATATAATTGGATTTCACCTCTAAACCTCAGTCTATACATTCCAAATTATCTACTGGTCTGCTGCTGTGAATTAATAATCAGACACTTTTGTCTCCCAGCCCATTCCCTTTTGTTACTATGATGATGACAATGACAGTGGTGATGATGATGATTTGATTTTTCTCTTATTTTTTTAAGTTTATGCACAATGCTTGAATCTCCATCTACTAAGCAGAATTAGAGTATTTCTTAAATCTTTATTATGTAAGAAGAGGAATATGAAATTATTACTTCTGGAGAAAAGAACCAGTTCCAAAACGTCTGCTCTTCATTCTATACCTCTCTGGGTTGTCCAAACAACCTGCCTTTGAGTTGCTTATGAAGTAAATAAAGTAAAATGGAGATCTGATTATGATGTCCACTCTCAGTGATGGTGTTTTTTCTCAAAAAACAGTATCTTTTCTGTCCTCCCTTTATGTTATAATTCAGGTATACATCTCTTCCCACCCCATCCTTCACCCTCCTGCCAAATCTCAGGACTTAATTTGTTTCCTCCTTTACAATATCTTTCCCTACTAATCTTAGAGCTCTATGCAGGTTCTGGCCAACTTTCCCAGAATGATCCCCTCACACTGTGGATGGGCTTTACTCACCAGGTATGTGAGTTTCACAGTTGCAAACTCTATGCTATGCTAAGTCACTTCAGTCGTGTCCAACTCTGTGTGACCCCATAGACGGCAGCCCACCAGGCTCCCCTGTCCCTGGGATTCTCCAGGCAAGAACATTGGAGTGGGTTGCCATTTCCTTCTCCAAAGCATGAAAGTGAAAAGTGAAAGTGAAGTCGCTCAGTCATGTCTGACTCTTAGCGACCCCATGGATTGCAGCCTAACAGGCTCCTCCGTCCATGGGATTTTCCAAGCAAGAGTACTGGAGTGGGGTGCCATTACCTTCTCTGGTTGCAAACTCTAACTATCTACAAATAACTTATCTGGTATAATATGATGCTGGATCCCATATGCAATTCTTGATTTTTTATCACAGTGATTTATCAGAAAGAAAGTCAGGTCTGCCACATCCTTGGGTTAAGACACATTGACCAAGTTCAACCCCTTCCTTATAGCCAGATTTCTGTTCACTTTACCCTGGTTTTGCCCATGCTCACCAGCATTAGCAGTGGCAGCCTTGCAGGTGAGATCCCAGCAGACTTATGGACAAACTGACAAAACTAGGACTTAAAGCTCAATTTCTCTGATCCCTCTAGCTTCTCTTGGCTAGATTGCAATTATTTCCAAATCAAAGAGCATTTAGTTTTTGCTCCATGAAGAAATTACTTAAGCTCAAGTAAAGTAGCCAGTAAGCATTTCTGAAATAATATGATGGAACTCAAAAGTTCTCAGTATACTTTATTTTAGCAACACTCCCTAGCTTCATGAGCAAATGTATACATTTATTTTCCCCTTAATTCAGTAATTTCAGTAGAGTTCTCATTTGGGAGAATATATTTTCTCTTATGTTTTACCTGCATGCCTAAATAAATATAACTGTTTCTTTCACCATGTGTTTTTCAAAGTGAACTTCCATTTCAAGTGGTGACCAGCCCAAGTGCCATGATTCCCCAGCAAGGCTCTGAATTCTGGTCCCCAAACCAGACAGGATGCATTCATCACCTGGCCAAGGGGGCCATTCCCTCAAAGGAAACTCCTTGGGCTACTTGAAAGAAAGAGGCAAAGAAAGACTCTCACAGACAAGAAAAGAGAATATGTATTTTAAACCGTTCCAAAAATGCTTTCAGACATTGAGTACAAAACACAATGAAAGGACAGTCTCTAAAATTGGACAGAAGAAAAATGTGGATTAAGAGAGCCACATTTTCCATTTTGGCAATCTAAAAGATTCATCCCCAGTAGAGTATTCGCCATCAAATAAGAACATCAATTTATTCCAGGAAAGTTTACTGAATCTACAACATCAGCAAAATATGGCAGCATTTCTTTACAATGAAAATATTCAGCTGTATAGTTATATTTTCGTCACTGTTTAAGCCTGTGTCCTCTTCTACCTCCCATCACAAAATCTAAAACATGATAAGAGAATTTCATTTTTCATCACTGTAGCAGAATCGTAGAGATGAGAAGGTCACCTAAGCTTTGTTTCCTTTGCTTTTGGTGCTTCATCCACATTGAGCTTTTTTATTCCTTCCAGTTCCTTAGATCTTTACCATCTCTGAATCAATGGATGTGCTGGTCTCTCTATCTCAGGTGTCCAGAGCCAACCTACCAAGCACATCCCATGCCTCTATCCTTTCACTCAGCAAACACTTCAGGAGAGCCTTCTGTATCCCAGCACTGTGGGGATGGAGGTGTGGCACCAGGGAGCTCATAGGATTCACATTCCAGGAAAGGGACAGAGGCCCATAGAGATAAACAAGAGTCATAAGTACCATGATGATTCAGATTTGGGGGCGGAGAGATGATATACTGGGACAGTGGTGATGATTTGGGAAAACATTGACAGAGAGGTGATGGGGGCAGTCACTTGTGCATTCTAGCAATCACAGTCTCTGAGGCTAGAGCTGGCTGTTAGGTTTGAGGATTTGGGAGGCTGGCAGGATGGGTGGAGAAAGGCACAAGGGAGGAGCATGCAGCAGGGGGTGGGGAGGAACACCCAGAGAAGAAACAAGACCACGTGGCCTGCAAAGGACCCTGATGGGTGCTCTGAACATTGGGTTGACTGCTTGAGTAAAGCATGTGGCGTCAGAGGGCTTTGTGTCAACAAGTGTCATAAACTGACTCCAGGTTTCACCAGGACTCCTGAGGGGCCGGGCGCCATATTGGGGATACACTGCAAGGAGGGGCCAGAGAGGGCTTAGGAGGCTGCATCCATAAAGATGGTGGTCTGGGGTACCAGAGTGGTGGTGCTGGGGGTGATGAGACAGTGCAGGAGTCTGCATATTTTGAAAGTAGAGCAGATGGGACTGATTGAGGGATTGGATATGAGTGCCCAACTTAAGTGTAACATCCTCAAGGAAATCTGACCTCAGACCAGGTTAGGACCTCCTGGTACACTTCCCAGGGGCCCTGACTCTGTCCTTGTAAAGAAAGCCCCTTTTCAGAGTTTGGATCAGTGTATTATATCTTCTGCTGAAACCCCAGCTGTTAAAAAGTGCCTTCCCCATGCTGGATGCCAAAGGAATATTCAATGAAACTATTAAGAGAAGGAAAAATTTACAGCATTTGTATAGTACTTTAGCTCTACTCGTAATGTTCTATTGTGACTTTCTGGCTTGATAAACTCCTATTCACCCATCAAAACCTAATGCAAATATCACTTGAATCCTTCATCTCCCATTTCCCAAAGCAGTTAATTACCACCACTCCCTCTGTTTTTGTATCTTGTACAATTGGATGTTTTACAATGGACTTTTGTGGGGTAGTTAAAAAATTCAACAGATGTGCCCTTAGCAAACAAAGATATCTATTAATAACAGCCCAGGGTTTCTGTTTCTACAAAGTAATAAACTCTCCTAACTCGCCCTGCCCCAAGAGTATGTGCTATGTACACAAATGCCAGTATAAGTGACTTGTAAAGATGAGAGCAAAAAAATATCTTGAGTATTTATAATATGTCATGTTCTACTTTAAGTATTTGAACAATCACATTTACTTTTCACAAAACGCTAGTAACTGAAACAACCGTTATCCCATTTTACAAATTGGAGAATTAAGAAATAGGTCCTTGGCTAGTTCACACATGTTGTCAGTGCTGTGGCTGAGACCTGAGTCTTGAGTAGAGACTGTAATGAAACAAGTTCTGTGTGCTGCCTTTCAGCAGACAGAATAGACGCAGGAGATTAAATTTAGGCTAAATCAAGTGTTCAGAAGGAATAGGAACTCAGACCCCAAACCTGAGACCAAAACTGACCATGTTGACATGTATCTTCCAGAAATGGGAGAGGTGGGAACTTTCCCATGGGATGTGATAGGAGCAACCAGAATTTTTCACTTTCAGTTCTAAGAGCTCTGACATTCTTCAAGAAAAACATTTACTGTCGTGTTTATCTCTTGTCATAAAGTTATTTCCTGCGGAATGCGTGTTTCCTGCTCATTTTATGACCTGCTACTCAGAAATTTCTTATCTGATTTAATGAAAGAGGTTTATTCAAGTCTTCCTCCTCTCAAGAGGAAGTCCACTCAAACTTGAAAGACAAAGTGACTAGACCATGATGATACAGGTAATTTCAGGGAAGCTGCCTATCTCTGACTCCTGGTCTAGTGCTGCATATCAGACACCACATTTACATTCATAAAACAGAGTCACATACAAGAAAACTCAGGCACAGGGAGAAAGAAAAGAAAGGAGGATTTATTATCTTCTCTTAAAATTACAAAAAGCTCGAGATACAGGATGTTACAAATTTCATGCAATGGAAATGCTTCTTCTTATCGATACTGCAAATTCTGTGTTAGCTCCTGGGTGGGCAGTATTCCCACCTAATCATGCTTTTTAATGTGGCCTCTGTCCTGCCCATAAATTATTTCATTCAAGTCTGGCATTGCATTGAGAACTTTGAATCATTTGTCTTCCATTGACTATCCCTTTCCTAAGGTGAGGGCTTCTCTGGTAGCTCAGCTGGTAAAGAATTTGCCTGCAATGCAGGAGGCCCTGGTTCAATTCCTGGGGTGGGAAGATCTGCTGGAGAAGGGATAGGCTACCCACTTCAGTATTCTTGGGCTTCCATGGTGGCTCAGACCGTAAAGAATTTGCCTACAATATGGGAGACCTGGGTTCAATCCCTGGGTTGGGAGGATCTCCTGGAGAAGGGAATGGCTACCCACTCCTGTATTCTGGTCTGGAGAATTTCATGGACAGAGGAGCCTGGCAGGCTACAGTCCATGGGGTCACAAGCTGCAGTCCCCAGGGTTGCAAAGAGTCAGACAGGATTGAGTGACTTTCACTTTTTTAAGGTGTGACAGTAATAGCTTTCCATGTAAATGACCTTGTAACCCATTATCAAATATTTGGCAAGGACCCTTCCTGAAGTAGACACATAAGAAAACCAGAACTTTTTTTTTTTGTAGCCAAGAATGTCCAGGAAAGTAGATGCATACTGTAAAAAAATAGTAATGATAATGATAAAGTCAAGCAATAACCAGATTAACTGCCATGGATGCTTAAGTATGAACGTTTTTCAAAAGCAAAGTTGCAAGTTCTGGCAAATTCTTAGAACAAACATATATCACAAGTCATGGACCCTCATTTCCAACCTTTACTTCCTGCACAAGCACTAACCCCCCAATGCCTCTCTCCTGTCATCCTCCTAACTCTCATGTCCACACATACTCTGTGAAATTTCTTCTAGTTTTTTTTTCTTTTTTCAATTAATTGACTTGAATTTACATTGCCCTCAACATTAAATCTTTGCCTGAAACAAGCTGAAACCATTTTCTACAAATAGTTATAGGGTGAAGTAACTTTGGCATTAGTTCAGTGTGCTACCATTTCTATGAGAATGTCTTGTCTTATGTCCCTGGTCTGATGATGATACACTGAATGATTAATTTGTTTGTATCCTCAATTAAACTCTGAGATTTTGGCTGCATCTTAGGGTTGTTCATCTCAGTCATAAACTCTTCAGTTGGATGTACCTATTTGTGTCTTCTGGAAGGACTATTTGGGGAATAATTCTGAACATCTATTTTTCTGGACTCTTCAGTTCAGTTCAGTTCAGTCATTTAGTCGTGTCCAACTCTTTGCAACCTCATGAATCACAGCACGCCAAGCCTCCCTGTCCATCACCAACTCCCAGAGTTCACTCAGACTCAAATCCATTGAGTCAGTGATGCCATCCAGCCATCTCATCCTCTGTCGTTCCCTGCTCCTCCTGTCCCCAGTCCCTCCCAGCATCAGAGTCCTTTCCAATGAGTCAACTCTTCACATGAGCTGGCCAAAGTACTGGAGTTTCAGCTTTAGCATCATTCCTTCCAAAGAAATCCCAGGGCTGATCTCCTTCAGAATGGACTGGTTGGATCTCCTTGCAGTCCAAGGGACTCTCAAGAGTCTTCTCCAACACCACAGTTCAAAAGCATCAATTCTTCGGCGCTCAGCCTTCTTCACAGTCCAACTCTCACATCCATACATGACCACAGGAAAAACCATAGCCTTGACTAGATGGACCTTTGTTGGCAAAGTAATGTCTCTGCTTTTGAATATGCTATCTAGGTTGGTCATAACCTTCCTTCCAAGGAGTAACCATCTTTTAATTTCATGGCTGCAATCACCATCTGTAGTGATTTTGGAGCCCCCAGAAAATAAAGTCTGACACTGTTTCCACTGTTTCCCCATCTATTTCCCATGAAGTGGTGGGACTGGATGCCATGATCTTCATTTTCTGAATGTTGAGCTTTAAGGCAACTTTTTCACTTTCCTCTTTCACTTTCATCAAGAGGGTTTTGACTTCCTCTTCACTTTCTGCCCATAAGGGTGGTGTCATCTGCATATCTGAGGTTATTGATATTTCTCCTGGCAATCTTGATTCCAGCTTATGCTTCTTCCAGCCCAGCGTTTCTCATGATGTACTCTGCATAGAAGTAAAATAAGCAGGGTGACAATATACAGCCTTGACGTACTCCTTTTCCTATTTGGAACCAGTCTGTTGTTCCATGTCCAGTTCTAACTGTTGCTTCCTGACCTGCATATAGGTTTCTCAAGAGGCAGGTCAGGTGGTCTGGTATTCCCATCTCCTGGACTCTTAGCTTCTCTGTAGTCAGGGTTTCCAGACTAGTAGATCAGATTGTTCTCTCTTGCTGCCAACTTATCCCTGGAAGAAAGTGGACTGAGAAGCACTTCTGAGAGGTTACTATGGGCATAATCATTGATGTCCTTTTTAGGCCTAATGCTTCATGGGTTCACCTTGCTACTGCAAAGAAATCCAGAACTGACTCTTAAGGACATGTGCAAATAGCCACTGAACCATGACTCTCTGAGGCTAGCTGCTCTCTTATTCACTGCTCCTTCAAAGGCATACCAGTTCAAAGACATGGCAAATCCAACCAACCTTGATAACAATACCACCAACGCACATTGCTGCTGCTGCTGCTGCTAAGTCGCTTCAGTGGTGTCCGACTCTGTGCAACCCCATAGACGGCAGCCCACCAGTCTCCTCCGTCCCTGGGATTCTCGAGGCAAGAATATTGAGGTGGGTTGCCATTTTCCTTCTCCAATGCATGAAACTGAAAAGTAAAAGTGAAGTCACTCAGTCGTGCCTGACTCTTAGTGACCCCATGGACTGCAGCCTACCAGGCTCCTCCGCCCATGGGATTTTCCAGACAAGAGTCCTGGAGTGGGGTGCCATTGCCTTCTCCTCCAATACACATTAGTAGCTTTTAAACTTTGAGGAAAATCAGGATCACATGGGGAAGCCTGTTAAATGCAGATTCCTGGTACCAAGCACTTGATAACATCAAATCACAGGGTTTGGAGTGATAAGAAGTCTAAAATTTTTTTAAAGTACCACAGATTTTTTGAGATAGGTGGTCTTTGAATTACAACACTGTGAAAATTACTGACCTCTCACCTGTACTGCATGTCATCATGTTTTCCTTAGTTTCACATCATTATTCCTGTGCATTTAGGCAATCAGTAGAGGCTCTATCAGGAGAAAGCATAGTGGTGATTTCTATCATGAGAATATTGGGAAGAATCTACTTTCAGGATACATTCCTCTACTGATGGTCCCATCAGCATATAAACTGGCACTAACTTGTTTACTGGTATTTACTTCTTCATTTATTAGTTACTGCATAATTGTGCCCCTAATTACCATATCAGAGCAGGTAAAAATTTGAAATGGCATTAATTTGCACATTAGAACCCACAGAATTATCATAATGTAGAACAAGCCACAGATAAAAGTACATAATATACTTGTCAGAAAGAAAAGTAAGTGTAAAATTATGACATTGAAAAATAATAACACATCAATCTGACATTTCCCTCAGATGATAACCTGACCTCAATTGTATTCTCTTTGATTAAAGCTAGATATTTTCTTGAAAGTTTGCTCTCTGCTCTCTCATTTTATCCAAGTTGATAGGTCAAGAGAAAAACAGTAAAGCTAAGAGAAATGGCTCCATCACTGAGATGAATGTCAAATCTTTCAAGAACCTCCAGAATTTACTGAGCCTGCAGGATAGCTTTGTGATCTTTTTGCGTGAAATCCAGTACTATGTCAGCCTCTTAGGGTCTCAAGTGCACCTTTCTTGAAAGACCTCAAGATTTATTCCCCCAGCTCTGAATGAGTAAAAATGTGTTTTGTTGAAACTTCCCAAGAAGTAACTGGATTTGCTATGGAATCTTGTATTGTTTATGGGCCTGAGAAACATGTTTGGCACTTAATGATTCCCAGACTATTTCAACTTAAAAAAATAAAATAAAAACAAGATGGAGAAAGAAAAAAATGGCAAGAAGAAATGGTTTAGAAAAAAGCTAAATATTTTAAATGCTAAAAATAAAACTTGTGATTTTTAAACACAAATAAGTGAATGCAAAGGTTTGCCTACATGCCAAGAAAAGTTTTGACTGGTAACCTTCTCAAATGAGAAAGTGAAACGTTAGAGAGAGTGATAGAGAATAAGATATCTGGGTGGCCCGCTGAAATTCGATTCTGTTGCTATTAGCTCTGGTTTAATTATCTTCCGCTCCCTTAAATTTTCCTCCAAATGCTAATCCTCCCCATGAAATCTCAGCCTTTGCTTCTGGCTGCCCGTTTGTCAACACTCTGAGAAGGAATGCATTCTGCTTAACATCTAGACAATTAGAAGCAATACATAACACATAGTAATAAAAGGTAGATTTTGAATGGCTACATGTATTGTTTGAAACATATTTTTGTTAGAGAAAAAAAATAACTTTTATGCTTTTCACAGTATTATTGGGTGGAGGACCTAAAAGCAGTTTTTTTTTTTTTTCTTACAAGATGTTACCAATTTAAAATTAGCTTTAGAATACTTATTTATATGATAAAGGTGACAATTTCTGTGAATATAACAATTAAACTTTTTATTACTGAAATTAGGTTATTGAATACATTTCATGTACATTCTGTTGAATAATTTTATCATCTTAATATGTCCTCAGATGTAAAAAAAAAGTCATATTTAATTGAAATACTAAAGGTTCCATCTTATTAAATAAGGAAGCTGATGGAATTTTCCCGATTAAATTGTCAAAATTTCTTAAATTAAAAAAAATGTTAAAACAACAAAAATTCTGGAATACAGTGTTACAATCCATATGATTTTTATTCCTTATTTGCTCATTGCCAAAATTCAGAGAATTAGACAACTCTAAAAGCACAAGTTACAAGAGCACAGTATTTACTATTTGATAAGTATCTGAAATGCAGAGAAAGAAAAATATATAGGATTTCTCTGAGGCTTTTTATAGCAGCATGTTGTTTATACCAAAATTTGATTTTCATGGCTCCTTCAATTCCTTTCTCTACTCCTCCTCTTTCTTCTGGTACCCAAAACCCAAGGAGTATCTCCATGGTCTACCTCAGATTCTTCAAGGCTCCCAATCCAATGAATTCTCCAGAATACCCTTACTGGACAATGTGCATGCTTGCGATAACCTCTCCCTCCAGCTCTTCTGGTAATAAATGCCCTGATCAGCTAGTTTAAGCCAAAAGAAAAATTACTGGCTCTTTTATGGGAAATCCAAGTGGTTGTATAACTTTTTTGCACAGAAGGGTCTAGTACTTTGAGTGATGTCATTAGGAATCTTCGTCTCACATATATCATTTATTTATTTTTTATTGTCAAGCAGGTTCTACCTATGAAGAGCAAAAAAGTATCCAGAAAGCAGTAAGCTTTGTATGGTGCTTACTATCTACAGTCCTAGAAGGAGAAAAACCCTTTCTCTTTCAGCGTACATATAATCATCCCTAAAAGGGCCTTGATTAGTTCTGCTTGGATCATGTGACCAAGCTAGACAGTCCCCAGGTTTACTGGGACAGGACTGTTATTAGTCAGTAAATATCAATTTCCCACTCCTCTGGCAGGGAAGATATCATAACTGATAACACACTGAGTTACTGGAGTTTATACAAGGAAAGAAAGACCATGCTTTTGTGTCCACCAAGGATTAAATCTACCATATTAGACTTTTTTTTTTTTTTAAGGATTCTTAATAGTAAAACTACATTCTGGTAGTGGAATTGATAGGAGTATGATTGGGATGCTGAAAAAATTGTTTACTAAAGGATCCTTCCTTGTGGCTCAGCTGATAAAGAATCCCCCTGCAATGCGGGAGGCCTGGGTTCGATCCCTGGGAACAACCCAGGGGGATTGGTTGTTCCCAATCCCCTAGAGAAGGGAAAGGCTACCCACTCCAGTATTCTGACCTAGAGAATTCCATGGACTATATAGTCCATAGGGTTACAAAGAGCTGGACATGACTGAGCAACTTTCACTTTAAAGGATCCTTCCAGGGTCCACTTGAGAATGGCTTATCTTAACTTGGTTTTTATTTTATGTTCAAGATGACCTAATCTCCAAGATTTTGCTGTTGTCTAAAAATATATGTGCAGTTAAACCCTTCCAACAGATATATGGAGGTTAATCAATAGGCAAAGGATAAAAAATATGCATATATTACACTTCTAAAACAAATTGTAGCCCATACAGGAAAATGTACTGAGAAGTTTGTCTCCAATTACTTTTTGAAACACTGTGATAAACAAAATCATTCTCAGTTAATGTAGAATCACATTATTGTTTAAATAACCAGGTAAAAAGAAAAAGAAATAGGAAGAACAGATTTTTTCTCAAAATATAATTCTCAAACCTCAACTTTGACATTCCTGATGAAAGATTATCTTAATTTGTTAAAATTGGATGGAATCTTGGACATAACTCACACAAAATTACCCTCAAGACCTCTTTGAACCTGACATAATTTATACTATGTTTATTTATTAGGATAGCCATCTCTTCACTAAAAATAATATATTCCTGAGAGACATCATATCTTGCAGACATATGGCATCAGGTATTACCCAATCCTTTTCTTAAAAGACTATGAACTCTGACATTTAACTCTTTAGAATAAAAAAATACTATGTTGTCAACAAATTTGCTCATTGAGCATGCATGTTGACCTTGGATTGAAAGGTGCTAATATAGCTGAAAACTCTACAGTTGCTCCTGCCATGCCCCACCCTATGGGTGGCCTCAGTTAGCGCTGGCACTCTTCCAAAGCTGCTTCCACTTGTGGAGGGGGACAGTCTCATTCATCTGCAGACCTATAATAACCATGATCAAGCTTTGCAACCAGTAATGCTGGGTACCAACCCCACATATCAACCTACCCACAGTGGTTATTTCCAGGCCTGGAGGAGTCAGCTAGGGGCTAGCCCTGCCCACCAGCATGCCCACAGCAATCAAAGAGGAAACAGAAGTGTACACACATTTCCCACATAAGGGACATCCCTTTTTCTGGTGTCCGGGGTGGGATTACACCACTGGGCCCCATGGGACATCTTCTACTTAAAGTCCCTCTTTAAAGACAGGGGGATATGGCTAAAACACTGAATACATAGAAACAAAGTGTTGTTGGAAAAAGAGATTTAGGAAAATGAGGAGACAAAGGAATATCTTTCAAATGAGAAAATAATACAAAATCTCAAGAGAAGAACTAAACAATAGGGAGATAAGCAATTTACCAAGTAAAGAGTTGAAGTATAAAGATGCCCACTGAATTCCAAAGAAAAATGAATGAACTTGGTGAGAACTTCAACAGAGTTAGAACATATAAAAAAATACAAACCAATTAGGTTGAAGAATGCAAAAACTGAAATGAAAATACCCTGAAGGGACTCAACAGCTAAAATTGAAGACAGTTTAAGGAACCTCTGGGATAAGCTCAAGCTTACAAACATTCACATTATAGGGGTCCCAGGAGGAGAAGAGAGAGAATATGGGGCTAAGAACATATTTAAAGAAATAATGGTCAAAAAATTTCCTAACCCAGCAAAGGAAATAGACAACTAGGTCCAGGAAGCACAGAGATTCCCAAATAAGACAAATCCAAAGAGACTCATACCAAGACACATTATAATTAAAATGTCAAAATTTAAAGGTAGGGAAAATCTTAACAGCAGCAAAAGAAAAACAATTAGTCACAATTAGTCACAATTAGCAAAAGAAAAACAATTAGTATTAACCCACATTAAGCTGATTTTTCAGCAGAAACTTTACAAGCCAGAGGCACTGGCATAATAAATCCAAAGTACTAAAAGGAGGGAAAAAAAATTACAACCAAGAATACTCTACCCTTCAAGATTTTATTCAGAATTTCAGAAGATATACAGTTTCCCACACAAGCAAAAGTTAAAGTTCATCACCACTAAACTGGCCTTACAAGAAATGTTGAAGGGACTACTTTTAATAGAAAAGAAAGGTCACAACTAGAAACAAAAAGTTATGAAAGAAAAAAATCTAACTGGTAAATGAAAATACATATTAAAGGTAGTGGGTTAACCATCTATAAAGTCAGAATGAAGATTAAAAATTAAATATAGCAAAATCATCTATAACTAAAACAATTAGCTAAGCAATACATAAAACGAAAAGATGTAAAATATGACATCAAAATTATAAAAATTAGTGGGGAAAAAAGACAGCAGTGAGAGTAAAAATGTGCTTTTAGAATGCACTAGTATGTGATCATCAACATAAAAACATAAAATAGACTGTGATATACATAGATCATTATATATGAATCTAATGGTAAATGCAAATCAGAAACCTATAACAGATACACAAAAAAATAAAGAGAAATGAATACAAACAGAGCATTAAAGTCATCAAATCACAAGGAAAGAGAATAAAAGAAGAACGGAACTGAAAATAACTACAAAAACAAACAGAAATCAATGAACAAAATGGCATTAAGTACACACCTATCAATAATTACTTCAAATGTAAATGAAATAAATGTTTCAAGTAAAAGACATAGGATGTATTAATAGATAAAAATGACAGTACCCACATATATGCTACCTACAAAAGACTCAAGATCCAAAGACACACAGATTGATGGTAAAGGGATGGAAAATAATACTCCACACAAATGGAAACAAAAATAAAGCTTGGGTAGAAATATTTCTATCAGACAAAATAGACTTTAAATCAAAGACAATTGCAAGAGATAAAGAAGGGTATTACATAAGGATAAAGAGATCAATCCAAAAAGAGGATACAACACATACATATCTATGAACCAAACATAAAAGCACCTAAATACATAAAGCAAATATTAACAGATATAAAGGCAAATGTTGATAGTACAGTAATGTAAGGAACTTTAACAGCTCATTTATATCAATGGATAGATCATCCAAACAGAAAGTAAACAGAAACACTGTCCTTAAATGATGCCTTAGCCAAATTTATATATATATGTAACATTCTAAGCTAAAACAGCAGAATACACATTCTTTTTAAATGCATATGATGCACATGCAACATTCTCCAGGATAGATCACATGTTAAAGCATGAAAGGTCTCAATAAATTTAATAGCATATTTTCCAAACACAAAGTAATGAGCTAGAAATTAATTAAAAGAATAAAACTGGGGGAATAAACACAAAAATGTGGAGGCTAAGCAGCATGATACTAAACAACCAATAGATCAACAAATAAATTAAAAAGGAAATCAAAACATATATTGCAACAAATTAAAATATAATTACAATGATCCTAAATCTAATGGACACAGCAAAAGTAGTTCTAAGAAGGAAGTTTATAGTGATACAGCTCTAACACACACACACACACACACACATGAAACGTGAAAAGATGTGGATAAATAATCTAAACTTACATCTAAAGAAACTAGAAAAAGCAATGAAATAAAAAATTCATAGAAAGAAGAACATAATAAAGATTAGAATGGAAGTAAATGAAGTAAAGAATAAAAAATAGAAAAGATCAATGAAACTAAGAGTTGATTCTTTGAAAAATAAGCCTTTATCCAGACTCATCAAAAAAAAAAAAAAAAAAGACAAGGTTCAAGTAAATAAAATCAGAAAGTAAAGAGGAGATGTTACAACACCACCACAAAATCGAAATCCAAAAGATAAGAAGAGTTTATTTTTGTGTATGGTGTTAGAAAGTGTTCTAGTTTCATTCTTTTAAAAATGATTGACCGGTTTTCCCAGCACCACTTGTTAAAGAGATTGTCTTTAATCCATTGTATATTCTTGCCTCCTTTGTCAAAGATAAGGTATCCATAGGTGCGTGGATTTATCTCTGGGCTTTCTATTTTGTTCCATTGATCTATATTTCTGCCTTTGTGCCAGTACCATACTGTCTTGATGACTGTGGCTTTGTAGTAGAGCCTGAAGTCAGGCAGGTTGATTCCTCCAGTTCCATCCTTCTTTCTCAAGATTGCTTTGGCTATTTGAGGTTTTCTGTATTTCCATACAAATTGTGAAATTATTTGTTCTAGCTCTGTGAAGAATACCATGGTAGCTTGATAGGGATTGCATTGAATCTATAGATTGCTTTGGGTAGTATTCTCATTTTCACTATATTGATTCTTCTGATCCATGAACATGGTATATTTCTCCATCTGTTAGTGTCCTCTTTGATTTCTTTCACCAGTGTTTTATACTTTTCTATATATAGGTCTTTAGTTTCTTTATGTAGATTTATTCCTAAGTATTTTATTCTTTTCGTTGCAATGGTGAATGGAATTGTTTCCTTGATTTCTCTTTCTATTTTCTTATTTTAGTATATAGGAATGCAAGGGATCTCTGTGTGTTGATTTTATATCCTGCAACTTTACTATATTCATTGATTGGCTCTAGTAATTTTCTGGTGGAGTCTTTAGGGTGTTCTATGTAGAGGATCATGTCATCTGCAAACAGTCAGAGTTTTACTTCTTCTTTTCCAATTTGGATTCCTTTTATTTCTTTTGCTGCTCTGATTGCTGTGGCCAAAACTTCCAAAACTATGTTGAATAGTAGTGGTGAGAGTGGGCACCCTTGTCTTGTTCCTGACTTTAGGGGAAATGCTTTCAATTTTTCACCATTGAGGATAAAGTTTGCTGTGGGTTTGTCATATATAGCTTTTATTATGTTGAGGTATGTTCCTTCTATTCCTGCTTTCTGGAGAGTTTTTATCATAAATGGATATTGAATTTTGCCAAAGGCTTTCTCTGCATCTATTGAGATAATCAAAAGGCTTTTATTTTTCAATTTGTTAATGTGGTGTATTACATTCATAGATTTGTGTATATTGAAGAATCCTTGCATCCCTGGGATAAAGCCCACTTGGTCATGGTGGATGATCTTTTTAATGTGTTGTTGGATTCTGATTGCTAGAATTTTGCTAAGGATTTTTGCATCTATGTTCATCAGTGATATTGGCCTGTAGTTCTCTTTTTTTGTGGCATCTTTGTCAGGTTTTGGTATTAGGGTGATAGTGGCCTCATAGAATGAGATTGGAAGTTTACCTTCCTCTGCAATTTTCTGGAAGAGTTTGAGTAGGATAGGTGTTAGCTCTTCTCTAAATTTTTGGTAGAATTCAGCTGTGAAGCTGTCTGGACCTGGGCTTTTGTTTGCTGGAAGATTTCTGATTACAGTTTCAATTTCCGTGCTTGTGATGGGTCTGTTAAGAGTTTCTATTTCTTCTGGTCGAGTTTTGGAAAGTTGTACTTTTCTATGAATTTTTCCATTTCTTCCCCATTGTCCATTTTATTGGCATATAATTGCTGATAGTAATCTCTTACAATCCTTTGTAAAAATAGACTCAAAATGGATTAAAGATATAAACGTAAGACCAGAAACTATAAAACTCCTAGAAGAGAACATAGGCAAAACACTCTTCAACATGAATCACAGCAGGATCCTCTATGACCCATCTCCCAGAATACTGGGAATAAAAGCAAAAATAAACAAATGGGATCTAATTAAAATTAAAAGCTTCTGCACAACAAAGGAAACTATAAGCCAGGTGAAAAGACAGCCTTCAGAATGGGAGAAAATAATAACAAATGAAGCAACTGACAAACAACTAATCTCAAAAATATACAAGCAACTCCTGCAGCTCAATTCCAGAAAAATAAATGACCCAATCAAAAAAAATGGGCCAAAGAACTAAATAGACATTTCTCCAAAGAAGACATACAGATGGCTAACAAACTCATGAAAAGATGCTCAACATCACTCATTATCAGAGAAATGTAAATCAAAACCACAATGAGGTACCATTTCACATCAGTCAGAATGGCTGCGATCCAAAAGTCTACAAGCAATAAATGCTGGAGAGGGTGTGGAGAAAAGGGAACCTTCTTACACTGTTTGTGGGAATGCAAACTAGTACAGACGCTATGGAGAACAGTGTGGAGATTCCTTAAAAAACTGGAAATAGAACTGCGTTATGACCCAGCAATCCCACTGCTGGGCATACACACCGAGGAAACCAGAATTGAAAGAGACACGTGTACCCCAGTGTTCATCGCAGCACTATTTATAATAGCCAGGGCATGGAAGCAACCTAGATGTCCAGCTGATGAATGGATAAGAAAGCTATGGTACATATACACTATGGAGTATTACTCAGCCATTAAAAAGAATTCATTTGAATCAGTTCTAATGAGGTGGATGAAACTGGAGCCTATTATACAGAGTGAAGTAAGCCAGAAAGAAAAACACCAATACAGTATACAAACGCATATTTATGGAATTTAGAAAGATGGTAACGATGACCCTACATGTAAGAGACACAGATATATAGAAGTCTTTTGGACTCTGTGGGAGAGGGAGAGGGTGGGATGATTTGGGAGAATGGCATTGAAACATGTATAATATCATATAAGAAACTAATTGGCAGTCCAAGTTCGATGCAGGATACAGGATGCTTGGGGCTGGTGCACTGGGATGACCCAGAGGGATAGTATGGTGAGGAAGGTGGGAGGGTGGTTCAGGATGGCGAACACGTATAACCCCATGGCAGATTCATGTTGATGTATGGCAAAAACTATACAATAATGTAAAATAATTAGCCTTGAATTAAAATAAATAAATTTAAATTTAAAAAAACAAAATATTTGAATACATTATCATGTAGTTATATGTCAACATGTTGGACAACCTAGAAGAAACAGACAAAAACCTAGAAACATACAAACTTTCAATACTGAGTCAATAAAATAGAAAACCTAAACAAACAAATTAGTAGTAATTAAACTGAATCAGTAACAATAAAAACAACAACAATAAGCAAAGTCTTCACAGGTGAATTCTACCAAACATTTAAAGAAGGGTTAACACATATATTCTTCAAGTAATTTCAAAATTTGAAGATAAAGAAATGTTTCCATCTTAATTCTACAAGGCCTGTATCACCCTGATATCAAAACCATATAAAAACACTACAAAAAATTTACAGAGCAAAAGTTCATGATAAATTAGCTGGAATAGGATAAAGCTGAAATCAAGATTGCCAGGATAAATATCAGTAACCTCAGATATGCAGATGAAACAACCCTTATGGCAGAAAGTGAAGAGGAACTGAAGAGCCTCTTAATGAAAGTGAAAGAGGAGAGTGAAAAAGTTGGCTTAAACTCAACATTCAAAAAACTAAGATCATGGCATCCAGTCCCATCACTTCATGACAAATAGATGGGGAAACAATGGAAACAGTGACAGAGGAGGCACCGAAATCACTGTGGATGGTGACTGCGTCCATGAAATTAAAACACACTTGCTCCCTGGAAGAAAAGCTATAACCAATCTAGACATCATACTAAAAAGCAGAGACATTACTTTGCCAACAAAGGTCCATCTAGTCAAAGCTATGGTTTTTCCCATAGTCATGTATGGATGTGAGAGTTGGACCATAAAGAAAGCTGAGCACTGAGGAATTGGTCTTTTTGAGTTGCAGTGTTGGAGAAGAGTCTTGAGAGTCCCTTGGACTGCAAGATCAAACAGTCAATCCTAAAGGAAATCAGTCCTGAATATTCATTGGAAGGACTGATACTGAAGCTGAAACTCCAATACTTTGGCCACCTGATGCAAACAACTGACTCATTGGAAAAGACCCTGATGCTGGGAAAGATTGAAGGTGGGAGGAGAAGGGGAAGACAGAGGATGAGATGGTTGGATGGCATCACTGACTCGATGGACATGAGGTTGAGCAGGCTTCTGGAATTGGTGATGGACTGGGAAGCCTGGAATGCTGCAGTCCATGGAGTCACAAAGAGTCGAACACAACTGAGCTGAACTGAACTGATTCATGATAAGCAAAAATCCTCACAAAATACTAGTAAATGGATTTTAAAAATGCATTATACATTATATTAACACACACATATGGAATTTAGAAAGATGGTAATAATGACCCTTACACGAGACAGCAAAAGAGACACAGATATAAAGAACAGATTTTTGGACTCTGTGGGAGAAGGTGAGGGTGGGATGACTTGAGAGAATAGCACTGAAACATGTATATTACCATATGTGAAACAGATCCTGTCCAAGTTTGATGCAGGAAATAAGGCGCTCAAAGCCAGTTCACTGGGACAACCCTAAGGGATGGGATGGGGAAGGAGGAGGGAGGGAGGTTCAAGACAGGGGACAAATGTACACACATGGCTGATTCATGTCAATGTATTGCAAAAACCACTACAATATTGTAAAGTAATTAGCCTCCAATTAAAATAAATAAATTAATTTAAATTAAAAAAACATTAAAAGGATCATACACTGTAATCAAGAGGGAAATTTTTTCCAGGGAGGAGTGTATGTTTTAATATTTGATAATCAGTGAATTCCCTGATGGTCCAGTGGTTAGGATTTGGTTTTTTCACTTCCATAGTCCCAGGTTAAGTCCCTGATCGGGGAAATAAAATCTTGCAAGCTGTGTGGGATGGGCAAAATAAAAGGAAAGATCTGAAA
Organism: Bos taurus; assembly: GCF_002263795.3. Taxonomy (NCBI): domain Eukaryota; kingdom Metazoa; phylum Chordata; class Mammalia; order Artiodactyla; family Bovidae; genus Bos; species Bos taurus. The sequence goes on along the minus strand of NC_037344.1, from coordinate 42,603,053 downwards.
ACCAATCAAGGTGACATACCACATTAAGAAAACCAAAGGTAAAAATCATATAACCATCTCAATAGATGCAGAAAGAGCCTTGGAAAAAATTCAAATGATTCATTTGAATCATTAAAAATTGAGTCATTAATATCATTCTCATTAATATTAACATTCATTAATATCATTAAAAATTCTCAACAAAGTGGATAAGGAAAGAACATGTTGCAACATAATAAGGGTCATAAATGATAAAGTCACAGCCCACTTCATTCTCAAGAGGGTAAAGCTGAAAACTTTTATTCTAAAATGAGAACAAGATTAGAATATTAGAATACTCACTCATACCACTTTTATTCAACATAGTTTTTAAAGTTATAGCCTCAGAAATCAGACAGGAAAAAGGAAATAAAGCATCCAAATTGGAAAGGAAGAGTAAAAGTGTCACTATTTATAGATTACATGACCTAAATATAGAAAATCCTAAAGACACAACCAAAACAAATCTAATCAATTCAGTCAGTTGCTTAGTCATGTCCAACTCTTTGTGACCCCATAAACTGCAGCACGCCAGGCTTCCCTGTCCATCACCAACTCCCAGAGCTTGCTCAAACTCATGACCATTGAGTTGGTGATGCCATCCAACCATCTCACCCTCTGTTGTCCTCTTCTCCTCCTGCCTTCAATCTTTCCCAGCACCAGGGTTTTGACCAATGATGGTTCCTCCCATCACCTAACCAAAGTACTGGAACTTCAGCTTCAACATCAGATCTTCCAATGAATATTCAGGATGAATTTCCTTTAAGATTGACTGGTTTGATCTCCTTGTAGTCCAAGGGATTCTCAAGAGTCTTCTCCAACACCGCATTTCAAAGGCATCAATTCTTCAGCGCTCAGCTTTCTTTATAGTCCAACTTTCATATCCATACATGACTACTGGAAATACCATAGCTTTGACTAGATGGGCATTTGTTGGAAAAGTAATGTCTCTGATTTTTAACACGCTGTCTAGATTGGTCATAGCTTTTCTTCCAAGGCACTAGTCTTTTAATTTCATGGCTGCAGTCACCATCTGCAGTGATTTTGGAGACCAAGAAAATAAAGCCTCTCATTGTTTCCATTGTTTCCCCATATACTTGCATGAAATGATGGGACTGGATGCCATAATCTTAGTTTTTTGAAGTTGAGTTTTAAGTCAGCTTTTTCACTCTCCTCTGTCTCTTTCATCAAGATGCTCTTCAGTTCCTTTTCACTTTCTGCCATAAGGGTGGCATCATGTGCATATCTGAAGTTGTTTATATTTCTCCTGGCAATCTTAATTCCAGCTTGTGCTTCATCCAGACTGGCATTTCACATGATGTACCCTGCATATAAATTAAATAATCAGGGTGATAATATACAGCCTTGACGTACTCCTTTCCCAATTTGGAACGAGTCCATTGTTCCATGTCTGCTTCTAACTGTTGCTTATTGACCTGTGTACAGATTTCTCAGGAGGCAGGCAGGTTGTCTGGTATTCGCATCTCTTTAATATTTTCCACAGTTTGTGATCCACACAAAGGGTATGGTGTAGTCAACAAAGCAAAAGTAGATGTTTTTTTCTGGAACTCTTTTGCTTTTTCCATGATCCAGCAGATGTTGGCAATTTGATCTCTTGTTCCTCTGCCTTTTCTAAATCCAGCTTGAACATCTGGAAGTTCACGGTTCATGTATTACTGGAGCCTGGCTTGGAGAATTTTGAGTATTACTTTTCTAGTGTGTGAGATAAATGCAATTGTGCCGTAGTTCGAGCATTCTTTGGCATTGCCTTTCTTTGGGATTGGAATGAAAACAGTTCTGTGGCCACTGCTGAGTTTTCCAAATTTGCTACCATGTTGAGTGCAGCACTTTACCAGCAGGATTTTAAATAGCTCAACTGGAGCTCCATCACCTCCACTAACTTGTTCATAGTGATGCTTGCTATGGCCCACTTGGCTTCACATTCCAGGATATCTGGCTCTAGGTGAATGACAACCTCATCGTGGTTATCTGGGTAGTTAAGTACTTTTTTGTATATTTCTTCTGTGTATTCTTGCCACTTTACTTAGTATCTTCTGCTTCTGTTAGGAGTAATAATAGAACTTCTAGCTTTATTAGAAGTAATAAAGAGTTCAATATAGTTGTAAGATATAAAACCAATATACAGACCTTTTTTGCATTTTTATACACTGGTAAAAAAAACTACTGAAAGAGAAATTAAGAAAACAATCTGATTTACAATAGTCCAAAAGAATAAAATACCTAGGAATCAATTTAACCAAGAAGGTGAAAGCTCAGTACTCTGATACCTATCAGAAACTGGAGGTGAAATAAATTAAATACGACAGAAATAAATTGAAATTTGCACCATGCTCTTAGGTTGGAAGATCCATGAATATAGTTAAAATGTTCACATTACCCAAAGAAATTACAGATGTAATGCCATCTCTATCAAAATATTGACATTTTTCACAGAATTGAAACTAATAATCCTAAAGTTAAGTGGAACCACAAAAAATCCAAAGCAATCTTAAGAAAGAAAAACAAATTTGGAGGTATCATGCTCCTGATTTCAAACTACACAACATAGATATAGAGATCAAAACCGTGTGGTCGGTTCAGTTCAGTCACTCACTCATGTCCGCTCTTTGCAACCCCATGAATTGCAGCATGCCAGGCCTCCCTGTCCACAACAAACTCCCAGAGTTTACTCAGACTCAACTCCATCGAGTCAGTGATGCCATCCAGCCATCTCATCCTCTGTCGTCCCCTTCTCCTCCTGCCCCCAATCCCTCCCAGCATCAGAGTCTTTTCCACTGACTCAACTCTTCACCTGAGAGGGCCAAAGTACTAGAGTTTGAGCTTTAGCATCAGTCATTGCAAAGAACACCCAGGACTGATCTCCTTTAGGATGGACTGGGTGGATCTCCTTACAGTCCAAGGGGACTCTCAAGAATCTTCTCCAACACCACAGTTCAAAAGCATCAATTCTTCAGTGCTCAGCTTTTGTCACAGTCCAACTCTCACATCCATATATGACCACTGGAAAAACCATAGCCTTGACTAGACACACATTTGTTGGCAAATAATGTCTCTGCTTTTGAATATGCTATCTAGGTTGGTCATAACTTTCCTTCCAAGGAGTAAGTGTCTTTTACTTTCATGGCTGGAATCACCATCTGCAGTGATTTTGGAGCCCCCCAAAATAAATTCTGACACTGTTTCCACTGTTTCCTCATCTATTTCCCATGAAGTGATAGGATCAGATGCCATGATCTAAGTTTTATTAATGTTGAGCTTTAAGCCAACTTTTTCACTCTCCTCTTTCACTTTCATCAAGAAGCTTTTTAGTTCCTCTTCACTTTCTGCCATAAGGGTGGTGTCATCTGCATATCTGAGTTTATTGATATTTCTCCCAGCAATCTTTATTCCAGCTTGTGTTTCTTCCAGTCCAGTGTTTCTCATGACGTACTCCGCATATAAGTTAAATAAGCAGAGTGACAATATACAGCCTTGATGCACTCCTTTTCCTATTTGGAACCAGTCTGTTGTTCCATGTCCAGTTCTAACTATTGCTTCCTGACCTGTATATAGGTTTCTCAAGAGGCAGGTCAGGTGGTCTGGTATTCCCATCTCTTTCAGAATTTCCCACAATTTCTTGTGATCCACACAGTCAAAGGCTTTGGCATAGTCAATAAAGCAGAAATAGATGTTTTTCTGGAACTCTCTTGCTTTTTCCGTGATCCAGCAGATGTTGGCAATTTGATCTCTGGTTCCTCTGCCTTTTCTAAAACCAGCTTGAAGATCTGGAAGTTCATGGTTCATGTATTGCTGAAGTCTGGCTTGGAGAATTTTGAGCATTACTTTGCTAGCATGTGAGATGAGTGAAATTGTGTGGTAGTTTGAGCATTCTTTAGCATTGTCCTTCTTAGGGCTTGGAATGAAAACTGACCTTTTCGAGTCCTGTGGCCACTGCTGAGTTTTCCAAATTTCCTGGCATATTGAGTGCAGCACTTTCACACCATCATCTTTCAGGATTTGGAACAGCTCAACTGGAATTCCATCACCTCCACTAGCTTTGTTCACAGTGATGCTTTCTAAGGCCCACTTGACTTCACATTCCAGGATATCTGGCTCTAGGTCAGTGATCACACCATCATGATTATCTGGGTTGTGAAGATCTTTTTTGTACAGTTCTGTGTATTCTTGCCATCTCTTCTTAATATCTTCTGCTTCTGTTAGGTCCATACCATTTCTGTCCTTTATCAAGCCCATCTTTGCATGAAATTTTCCTTTGGTATCTCTGATTTTCTTGAAGAGATCTCTAGTCTTTCCCATTCTGTTGTTTTCCTCTATTTCTTTGCATTGATCTCTGAAGAAGGCTTTCTTATCTCTTCTTCCTGTTCTTTGGAACTCTCCATTCAGATGTTTATATCTTTCCTTTTCTCATTTGCTTTTAGCTTCTCTTCTTTTCACAGACTTTATTTTTCTGGGCTCCAAAATCACTGCAGATGGTGACTGCAGCCATGAAATTAAAAGACGCTTACTCCTTGGAAGGAAAGTTATGACCAACCTAGATAGCATATTCAAAAGCAGAGACGTTATTTTGCCAACAAAGGTCCGTCTGGTCAAGGCTATGGTTTTTCCTGTGGTCATGTATGGATGTGAGAGTTGGACTGTGAAGAAGGCTGCGCCGAAGAATTGATACTTTTGAACTGTGGTGTTGGAGAAGACTCTTGAGAGTCCCTTGGACTACAAGGAGATCCAACCACTCCATTCTGAAGGAGATCAGCTCTAGGATTTCTTTGGAAGGAATGATGCTAAAGCTGAAACTCCAGTACTTTGGCCACCTCATGTGAAGAGTTGACTCATTGGAAAAGACTCTGATGCTGGGAGGGATTGGGGGCAGGAGGAGAACGGGGCAACAGAGGATGAGATGGCTGGATGGCATCACTGACTCAATGGATGTGAGTCTGAATGAACTCCGGGAGGTGGTGATGGACAGGGAGGCCTGGCATGCTGCGATTCTGGGGTTGCAAAGAGTCAGACACAACTGAGTGACTGATCTGATCTGATCTGATCTATTCTTTGGAACTCTGCATTCCGATGCTTTTATCTTTCCATTCTCCTTTGCTTTTCGCTTCTCTTCTTTTCACAGCTATTTTTAAGGCCTCCCCAGACAGCCATTTTGCTTTTTTACTTTTCTTTTCCATGGGGATGGTCTTGATCCCTGTTTCCTGTACAATGCCACGCACCTCCATCCATAGTTCATCAGGCACTCTATCTATCAGAGCTAGTCCCTTAAATCTATTTCTCACTTCCACTGTATAACCATAAGGGATTTGATTTAGGTCATACCTGAATGGTCCTGTGGTTTTCCCTACTTTCTTCAATTTAAGTCTGAATTTGGCAATAAGGAGTTCATGGTCTGAGCCATAGTCAGCTCCTGGTCTTGTTTTTGCTGACTGTATAGAGCTTCTCCATCTTAGGCTGCAAAGAATATAATCAATCTGATTTTGTTGTGACCATCTGGTGATGTTCATGTGTGGAGTCTTCTCTTGTGTTGTTGGAAGAGGGTGTTGGCTATGACCAGTGCGTTCTCTTGGCAAAACTCTATTAGCCTTTGCCATGCTTCATTCCATATTCCAAGGCCAAATTTGTCTGTTACTCCAGGTGTTTCTTGACTTCCTACTTCTGCATTCCAGTCCCCTATAATGAAAAGGACCTCTTTTTTGGGTGTTAGTTCTAAAAGGTCTTGTAGGTCTTCATAGAACCTTTCAACTTCAGTTCCTTCAGCATTACTGGTTGGGACATAGACTTGGATTACTGTGATATTGAATGGTTTGCTTGGAAATGAACAGAGATCATTCTGTCATTTTTGAGATTGCATCCAAGTACTGCATTTCAGACTCTTTTGTTGACCATGATGGCTACTCCATTTCTTCTAAGGGATTCTTGCCCACAGTAGTAGACATAATGGTGCAAAAATGACACATAGATCATTGGAACAGAATGGAGTTTAAATATAAATCCATATTTTCATGGTCAATTAATTTACCATAGAGGAGTCAAAACTATATAATGGGCAAAAAAACAGTTTCTTCAACAAATAATTTTGGGAAAACTGGACATCTACATATGAAAGAATGAAAGGAGACCACTTTCTTTTAACATATTCAAATCTCAAAATGGATTCAAGATTTAAATATAAAACATAAAACCATTAAAAGTCCTGGAAGAAATCATAAGCAGTACAGTTTGACATCACTCCTAAAAACATTTTTTTTTTCGTATCTGTCTCCTCAGCTTATGACAACAAAAGCAAAAATGTAACAATGGAAGACAATAAGAAAGAATTTGCATAGTGAAGGAAGCCATCAACAAAATCAAAACGTAACCTACTAAATGGGAAAAGATATCTGCAAATGATATGACCAATAATGTGTTAATATCCAGAATATATTCTTAAAAATATATAACTCGATATCCAAAAAATAAATAGTACTGAACAATCTAATTTAAATTGGGCGAAAAACAGAATAGACATTCTTCTATGGAAGACATAGAGATGGCTAACAGACACATGAAAAGATGCTCATGGATAAAGAAGATGTGGTGTATGTATATATGTACACATTTGTAAGAATTCTACTCAGTCATTAAAAAAATGAAATAATGCCATTTGGGACAATATGGATGGAACTACAGGGTATTATGTTAAGTGAAATGTCAGACAGATAAAGTAAATACCATATGAATTGGAATATAATTGAGGAATCTAAAACAAAAACAAAAACAGATAAAGCAGAATCAGACTTACAGATACAGGGAACAAGCTGGTCATTAACAGAAGAGAGAAGAGTAATGGGTTGGGAGAAATAAGTGAAAGGGGTTAGGAGATATAAGCTTGCAGCTATAAAATAAATAAGCCAAGGGATGTAACATACAACATAGGGAATATAATCAATATCATAACATTGTATAATGACAGTTACTAGATTTATCATGATTATCAATTTGTAATTTATATAAATGTCAAACCACTATGTTGCACCTCAGAAACTAATATAATGCTACATGTCAACTACACGTCAATTAAAAAAAAAATTAGTTTGCAGCCAGAGTATCATAGAAAGATGCTGGGAATGATGTAGTACCATAACATAGTAAGTAGTATTAGGAATTAGTTATATAATATAGTCAAAACATTTTAAAAGATTATTATAGTCATAATTTTCATTAACATAGAATACTAAAGCTTTTCACCAACCTAGATAGCATATTCAAAAGCAGAGTCATTACTTTGCCAACAAAGGTCCATCTAGTCAAGGGTATGGTTTTTCCTGTGGCCATGTACGGATGTGAGAGTGGGACTATGAAGAAGGCTGAGCACCAGAGAATTAATGCTTTTGAACTGCAGTGTTGAAGAAGACTCTTGAGAGTCCCTTGGACTGCAAGGAGATCCAACTAGTCCATTCTAAAGGAGATCAGCCCTGGGATTTCTTTGGAAGGAATGATGCTAAAGTTGAAACCAGTACTGATGCAAAGAGTTGACTCACTGGAAAAGACTCTGATGCTGGGAGGGATTGGGGGCAGGAGGAGAAGAGGACGACAGAGGATGAGATGGCTGGATGGCATCATTGACTCGATGGACGTGAGTCTGAGTGAACTCCGGGAGTTGGTGATGGACAGGGAGGCCTGGCGTGCTGCGATTCATGGGGTTGCAAAGAGTCGGATAGGACTGAGCAACTGAACTGAACTGAAAGCTTTTCAGTACTCAGCAAATCTATGTACTGGTAAACTCTATGTTTATATTTTATTTTTTTAATTTAAATTTATTTATTTTAATTAGAGGCTAATTACTTTACAATATTGAATTGGTTTTGCCATACATCAACATGAATCCACCATGGGTGTACACGTGTTCCCAATCCTGAACCCCCCTCCCACCTCCCTCCCCATACCATCCCTCTGGGTCATCCCAGTGCACCAGCCCCAAGCTTCCTGTATCCTGCATCAAACCTGGACTGGTAATTCATTTCTTATATGATATTATACATGTTTCAATGCCATTTTCCCAAATCATACCCCCCACTTCTTCTCCCACAGAGTTCAAAAGACTGTTCTATACATCTGTGTCTCTTTTGCTGTCTCGCATACAGTTTATATTTTAAAAACTACTTTCTGAAATGTCAGAGCAGCATTAAAATATCCCTAGTTCTTAGACAGACATGCTCTCTGCCAACTTTGCTGTATTTCCATCACGCCTCACCTCTCTTTTTCTCCTTCTCTGTTTTCAATTGTCTGTACACACACACATACACACATATACACACACGGATCTTGTATATGCAAAAATGGATTTCCATTATACTTAGTAAGAAACCTCCTCATACTATGTAGGACTTCAGGCACAATCCATTGAATGGCTTTGCCTTAGACCTGGATCGTGGTGTCACACAGGTTCAACACTCTGTGTGAAGCTTCTCCAGGATGTGTTGTTCTTTAGTATTCCATTCTCTGCATATTTGTCAAAGAGCCCAGGGACAGAATGCCATGGCAGCATTCAGTCCTGGATTGTCCATAAAAATATTTGACCATAATATGTAGTGCAGATGAAAGCAAGAAGCCCTGGCAGCTACAGTAAAGCCTGTTGAAATGAGGCAGATCATAATTTTTAAAGAATCTCTGGGACACAGCTTCAAACAATGGCAAAACTAATACAATTATGTAAGGTTTAAAAATAAAATAAAATTAATTAAAAAAAAAAAAGAAGTGGGTAGATGGAAATTATAGCAACTGTGAAACCTCTTCATTAACCTTCAAGGAAGCTTCATCATTTTGAGCAAAGGCTTCAGGTTGTGGCACTCCTAAAAAGAAAAGTATGAGTATGCTAAGTAAAGAGAATATGATATTATCTCCCATTTTATTATGAGGTTACAGTGTCATGCATTTAACTACATTTATAGATCTTTATTGGAGAAGGCAATGGCACCCCACTCCAGTACTCTTGCCTGGCAAATTCCACGGACAGAGGAGCCTGGTGGGCTGCAGTCCATGGGGTCGCTAGGAGTCGGACACCACTGAACGACTTCACTTTCACTTTTCACTTTTATGCTTTGGAGAAGGAAATGGAAACCCACTCCAGTGTTCTTGCCTGGAGAATCCCAGGGACAGGGGAGCCTGGTGGGCTGCCATCTATGGGGTTGCACAGAGTTGGACATGACTGAAGCGACTTAGCAGCAGCATAGATCTTTATTACCCGTCACATTTCCCTCAAAAGTAAAGTGTAACAACAAATAGTCTAAGGCAAATGTACATTTGGATATGTAGATAATATCTGTATGCATGATAATATCTAATTCAGCAGAAAATAGTGAGGATCGGGTTAGTCTATTTAAGTGAATATTTTAGATAATAAACTTGAGGCTTTTTAGGTATGAGGAATTTGTGATATTTCTCCTTTTCATAAGCAAATTATTATGTCTGTCACCACATTCAAATGAATTTTTATTATAACTTAGATTTTTCTTAATGACAGATTGGTGTTAAAATCTATTTAGATATCTAGCAATATTTTTGAATGAATTTTATGTTGTCTACTGCACTCATATGGAGTAGGAAATGGCAACCCACTCTAGTAATCTTGCCTGGAAAATTCTGTGGACAGAGGAGCCTGGTGGGCTACAGTTGGTGGCGTCGCAAACAGTCAGATACACAAAGGACTGAGCATGCATGCCCTGCACTCATAATGAATTATCCTTCTGCAGCATCAACATTTTCACTATTGTCCTTGTGCCTACTTCTGGCCACCCTCCCCACCTCTTTACTTTCAGCCCTCCTAGTCGTTTCGTGGAATGATAAACAATGTCATCCAGCTATTTCGAAGTGTCACTTAAGGAGGCTTTCAAAAAAAAAAAAAAAAAAACAGGCTAGTAATCCCTACAGCAACTGCTCTCAACTTCCCTACACACTGCCTATGAAAACTCCAAAAACATATAAAACTCAGAAAGAGATTCCACGTACCTCAAGGCAGACTGGATGGAGCTGAACACACAACTAAAGGAAGGTGAGAAGGCCCTTCAGCTACCTTTTCAGCTCTGCCCACTGGACCAGCTAAGCAAGATACATGCCAACAGGGAAACAGAGCAGTTACTCTTCAGCTGAATAGATGTCACAGCTTACTCATTTCAGAATCCTCTTCTTGCTCAACTTAATCCTACCCTCTGCCTCAATACCTCAACACATACACATGCACACACACTCATAAATACTATCTTCATTCTTTTAAAGATTAAAGCTTCAAGGAAACACCCAGACAAGGAGAGAGTAAAATGATTTGGAGGAAGAGGGATTGGGTGCTTGGCATCTCTTTGGAGAATGTAACTCCTCAGTTAAAGATTGTAGATGGCAGAAGACTGAATACATCTCAAAGCATGGGAATTATCATTTTTATATATTCCATTGCTTTGCAACCTAATGACTTTATGACATTTGATTTTAGTGCTCTGAGAACTGGGCTAAAACCTGTGCACAGTGACAGGACAGCACTGGAATAAATCCATGTGACATCAGAGAAACAAGGACAGGCCAGTCAACACAGTTTGTCCCTGGAAAACACAAGGTCTAGAGAGCTCCCCATTCAATTACAACTGAGAAAAAGAAGACCATGTGGTCTTAAAAACACTGCCAAGCAAGGAAAAGCAGCTGAGAAGGCTAAGCAGCTGAGAAGCCAGAAATATTTCTAGGAAAAGAGCAACATTCTCAGAAAAAAAAATAAAAAAATAAAAGACAAATGCAAGCCACATATGAAACAGTTTCAAAAATCTTCAAAAATGCTATAGTTTAAAAAAGATCCTCAACCTATTAAAAGCGAAATAGGTTAGATGAGAAAAGATCACAGTAGCAGTAACAAAATGCACATTGAAGCTAATAAACAATGACATTGACAAAGAATAAAAATCAAATCCTAATATGAAAAGCAAAGCTAGACACATTTCTGAATTCCACAGAGGAAAAATGGCCCAAGGAAAGCAAAACAGTGAGTAAAAATTTATAACTGAAAGACATACAATGACCACCAGAAATTAATAGAAATAACTGGGGAAGAAAGTACAACACGTAAAGCAGGGGCAATGATGAAAGATTTAATGAAATAAAATGCCTATGTGTTAATAAATGGCCAGTATATAGATTAGCAAAGCTTAATAACTGAGTGTAAGAATCATAGAGACTTAAAATATGCTTAGAAAAAATGGTGTTAGGATGAATAAAAAAAAATACTAAATACGCCCGTACCTTTTGTTTTAATATAATAAGAATTAGGTTAGCCCTTACTTCTTCAAAACAGTAAATGCAGAAAAATAAAAGTAAATTTCTAGTATTTGAGACAAAAAATTACTCATTAAAAACTGCATTTCCTGTCAAACCATCCTCTGTGGGTGCAGGCCACAAGAAAACGGTATTTGCAAGTATGCAAAAGCTCAGAAGATATAACACTAACATGTATGGATGAAAAAATAATAGAAATAATTTAAAACTGTACCTTAACAGCTAGGGATAATCTAACAATTCTTAAATAGATTATCACATTAAAAGGCTGACTCTAAATATTAAATATGTTTCAATGGTATATGTTTAAATTTGACATATTTGAACTTTTTTCTAAAAACAAGATGTATGACATAAATAATATTTTGATGATAATCTAGGTAGACATCTTTAGAGTGATGATCACAATTTCATGTTACCATGGAACCTGGGACATAAGACAAGTTAGGAATGAGAACCCACCTTTGGACAGAGAGTGTGGGAGGATGCTGAGCTGGGGGTGTGTCTGCTTCTCAAAGACACAGAAGCCACCAAGACCCCTCAGAGCATTACCCCATAAAAGGGCCTGAGTACATTTCAAGAGAATCCAGATCTTTATATGTAACACTGCAGTTTTTTAATATACAAAGACAATTCCAATATTGAAAAAAAAGCACTGGAGGTGCCAAGCAAAACATGTGTCTGAGATTTGAGCCACAGCTAACCAGGTCTTAACCTAAACATTCAAAAAAATTAGAATGTTTTAGAATTCCAAAGATAAATAAAGACCAGGGATGGTAGGTGGGAGGTTTGGAGTGTAGAAATGTCTTGCCTTTCTGGGATAAAGGGGGATCCAAAATGAGTATTTGATTAGAATAGTAGGAATATAGCCCAAATGTTTGAGGATAAAAATATACTGACAAAATTTGTAACTTTTCAGTAATAGAAAAGGATAAAGAAAACAAACCATGGCTAGGTAGCAGTGTCCAGCTGGGCTGACTGAGAATTCAAAAAGACAGTAAAGTTTAAAATAGTGGTTACTGCTTTTTAATACAAATAGTGCTGAAAAGAAGACTAGAGAGGATAATGATCTTCAGAAACTAAGTAGAAGATTTCCCTATTGATCCAGGTGCTGAGAGTCTGCCTACCAATGTAAGGGACATGGGTTTGATCCTTGGGTCTGAGAGGATTCCATACGCCGCAGAGCAACTAAGCCCCTTGCCACAACTACTGAGTAGCCCTCAAGCCGCAACTACTGAAGCCGGCTGACTCTACAGCCTGCGTTCTACAGCAAGAGAAGCCCATGCACTGCAACTAGAGAAGAGACTCTGCTCTCTCTAGTGAAAGCCTGCATGCAGCAACAAAGATCCAATGCAGCCAAAAACAATAAAATAAACAAATAAATGAAAATTTTTTTAAAAAGAAAGAAGCTAAGTAGAGTGGCAAAATAAAATGCAATATATAAATCCAAGTAGTTTATTCATTTATTTATTTTGAAATATGATTTAGTGAGCAGAATAAAATAATGTTGAAAAATATAACTATGAATAAAACCATTTTATTAAAGATTCAATTTTTGTAAGTAACTGTAACTTTGAAAAATGTCTTTATAAATATAAGCATTTGAGTAAGTATTAGTCCATAAAGAATATATGAAGACATTTTTTAAAGCACAAATTTTACAGCCCACGTTTCTTACTATTTACATAGGGAAACTGAGTCAAAAAAGCTACCGAAACTTCAAATGGAGGTTATTTAGAAAGTAACAGTGAAAATGTGCTTATTAAAAATATGGGATGTGACAAAAGTTGTAGACAGTGGCAAATGTATACCTGTAGAGGCTTTCATAATTTTAACAAAAGGATAAAAATAAATTACAGATGAAAATAAACATTCAAAGTAAGAAAGAAAAGTAGACTACATAAAGTTCTGAAGATAAGGAAAAAATGAAATTGAGGATATTAGAATAGATTTTAAAACACAATTTTTAAAAAACCATGAAAAATAAGGGCCAAACAAATCAAATGATAAGTACAAACAAAATTCTCACTAAAATAATTAACAAATCAGTTCAGTTCAGTTCAGTCACTCAGTGGTGTCTGACTCTTTGCAACCCCATGAATTGCAGCACGCCAGGCCTCCCTGTCCATCACCAACTCCTGGAGTTCACTCAAACTCACGTCCATTCAGTCCATGATGCCATCCAGCCATCTCATCCTCTGTCATCCCCTTCTCCTCCTGCCCCCAATCCCTCCCAGCATCACAGTCTTTTCCAATGAGTCAACTCTTCGCATGAGGTGGCCAAAGTACTGGAGTTTCAGCTTTAGCATCAGTCCTTCCAAAGAAATCCCAGGGCTGATCTCCTTTAGAATGGACTGAGTGGATCTCCTTGCAGTCCAAGGGATTCTCAAGAGTCTTCTCCAACACCACAGTTCAAAAGCATCAATTCTTCGGTGCTCAGCTTTCTTCACAATCCAAATCTCACATCCATACATAACCACTGGAAAAACCACAGCCTTGACTAGATGGACCTTTGCTGGCAAAGTAATGTCTCTGCTTTTGAATATGCTATCTAGGTTGGTCATAACTTTCCTTCCAAGGAGTAAGCGTCTTTTAATTTCATGGCTGGAATCACCATCTGCAGTGATTTTGGAGCCTAAAAAAAAAAGTCTGACACTGTTTCCACGGTTTCCCTATCTATTTGCCATGAAGTGATGGGACCAGATGCCATGATCTTCGTTTTCTGAACACTGAGCTTTAACCCAACTTTTTCACTCTCCTCTTTCACTTTCATCAGGAGGCTTTTTAGTTCCTCTTCACTTTCTGCCATAAGGGTGGTGTTATCTGCATATCTGAGGTTATTGATATTTCTCCAGGCAACCTTGATTCCAGCTTGTGATTCTTCCAGTCCAGCGTTTCTCATGATGTACTCTGCATATAAGTTAAATAAGCAGGGTGACAATATACAGCCTTGACGTACTCCTTTTCTTATTTGGAACCAGTCTGTTGTTCCACGTCCAGTTCTAACTGTTGCTTCCTGACCTGTATATAGGTGTCTCAAGAGGCAGGTCAGGTGGTCTGGTATTCCCATTTCTTTCAGAATTTTCCACAGTCTATTGTGATCCACAGAGTCAAAGGCTTTGGCATAGTCAATAAAGCAGAAATAAATGTTTTTCTGGAACTCTCTTGCTTTTTCCATGATCCAGCAGGTGTTGGCAGTTTGATCTCTAGTTCCTCTGCCTTTTCTAAAACCAGCTTGAAGATCTGGAAGTTCACGGTTCACATACTGCTGAAGCCTGGATTGAAGAATTTTGAGCATTACTTTACTAGCGTGTGAGATGAGTGCAATTGTGTGGTAGTTTGAGCATTCTTTAGCATTGTCCTTCTTAGGGCTTGGAATGAAAACTGACCTTTTCAAGTCCTGTGGCCACTGCTGAGTTTTCCAAATTTGCTGGCAAATTGAGTGCAGCACTTTCACAGCATCATCTTTCAGGATTTGAAAGAGCTCAACTGGAATTCCATCACCTCCACTAGCTTTACTTGTAGTGATGCCTTCTAAGGCCCACTTGACTTCACGTTCCAGGATGTCTGGCTTTAGGTGAGTGATCATACCATCATGATTATCTGGGTCGTGAAGATCTTTTTTGTACAGTTCTTCTGTGTATTCTTGCCACCTCTTCTTAATATCTTCTGCTTCTGTTAGGTCCATACCTTTTCTGTCCTTTATCTAGCCCATCATGAAATCTTCCCTTGGTATCTCTAATTTTCTTGAAGAGATCTCTAGTTTTTCCCATTCTGTTGTTTTCCTCTATTTCTTTGCACTGATCACTGAGGAAGGCTTTCTTGTCTCTTCTTGCTATTCTTTGGAACTCTGCATTCAGATGCTTGTATCTTTCCATTTCTCCTTTGTTTTTCACTTTTCTTCTTTTCACAGCTATTTGTAAGGCCTCCCCGGACAGCCATTTTGCTTTTTGCATTTCTTTACCGTGGGGATGGTCTTGATCCCTGTCTCCGGTACAATGTCATGAACCTCCGTCCATAGTTCATCAGGCACTCTATCTTTCAGATCTAGTCCCTTAAATCTAGTTCTCACTTCCACTGTATAATCATAAGGGATTTGATTTAGGTCATACGTGAATGGTCTAGTGGTTTTCCCTACTTTCTTCAATTTCAGTCTGAATTTGGCAATAAGGAGTTCATGATCTGAGCCACAGTCAGCTCCCGGTTTTGTTTTTGTTGACTGTATAGAGCTTCTCCATCTTTGGCTGCAAAGAATATAATCAATCTGATTTCGGTGTTGACCATCTGGTGATGTCCATGTGTGGAGTCTTCTCTTGTGTTGTTGGAAAGAGGGTGTTTGCTACGACCAGTGTGTTCTCTTGGCAAAACTCTCTTAGCCTTTGACATGCTTCATTTTGTATTCCAAGGCCAAATTTGCCTGCTAGTCCAGGTGTTTCTTGACCTCCTACTTTTGCATTCCGGTCCACTATAATGAAAAGGACATCTTTTTTGGGTGTTAGTTCTAAAAGGTCTTGTAGGTCTTCATAGAACCATTCAACTTCAGCTCCTCAGCATTACTGGTTGGGGCATAGACTTGGATTACTATGATATTGGATGGTTTGCCTTGGAAATGAACAGAGATCATCATGTCGTTTTTGAGATTGCATCCAAGTACTGCATTTCAGACTCTTTTGTTGACCATGATGGCTACTCTATTTCTTCTGAGGGATTCCTGCACACCGTAGTAGATATAATGGTCATCTGAGTTAAATTCACCCATTCCAGTCCATTTTAGTTCGCTGATTCCTAGAATGTCAACGTTCACTCTTGCCATCTCCTGCTTGACCACTTCCAATTTGCCTTGATTCATGGACCTAACATTCCAGGTTCCTATGCAATACTGCTCTTTACGGCATCAGCCCTTGCTTCTGTCACCAGTCACATCCACAACTGGGTTTTGTTTTTGCTTTGGCTCCATCCCTTCCTTCTTTCTGTAGTTATTTCTCCACTGATTTCCAGTAGCATATTGGGCACCTACCGACCTGGGGAGTTCCTCTTTCAGTATTCTATTATTTTGCCTTTTCATACTGATCATGGGGTTCTCAAGGCAAGAATACTGAAGTGGTTTCATTCCCTTCTCCAGTGGACCACATTCTGTCAGACCTCTCCACCATGACCCATCCATCTTGGGTGGCCCCACATGGTATGGCTTAGTTTCCTTGAGTTAGA
Organism: Bos taurus; assembly: GCF_002263795.3. Classification (NCBI taxonomy): domain Eukaryota; kingdom Metazoa; phylum Chordata; class Mammalia; order Artiodactyla; family Bovidae; genus Bos; species Bos taurus. The sequence goes on along the minus strand of NC_037344.1, from coordinate 42,586,517 downwards.
CAAGGCTGCGGTCCGTGTGATCAGATTGACTAGCGTTCTGTGACTATGGTTTCAGTGTGTCTGCCCTCTGATGCCCTCTCGCAACACCTACTGTCTTACTTGGGTTTCTCTTACCTTGGACATGGGGTATCTCTTCACGGCTGCTCCAGCAAAGCACAGCCGCTTCTCCTTACCTTGGACGAGGAGTATCTCCTCACCACCACCCCTCCTGACTTTGACGTGGAGTAGTTCTTCTCGGCCCTCCTGCGCCCGCACAGCCACCGCTCCTTGGACATGGGGTTACTCCTCCCGGCCGCTGCCCCTGGCCTCAGGCGTGGGGTAGCTCTGTAGTTAAACCCTGAAAAGATAATATTATGCATAATTCTGTGCTAATTCACCTGAAACTCTTCAAGAAATGTATGTTTTTCTAAGAAAAAATAAATTACCAAGTGGTTACATTTTCCAGCAGCTGAACCTCAGGACAAATAAGAAGTAAACTTGTTTTACAGACAGAACACAAGGGTACATAGCAAAAAAGCTGCCATCCTGCTCGACCACTTTCTGCGTGGTGACCTTGGCAAAGTCAGTTCAGTCATTGTCCACTCTTTCTCCACCGATTGAAAACTTGGATAGTGGTCATCACTGGGGTCTCTTTCAGCATCAGAATTCTCTGATTTCTCCTACATGCTAATCCACACAGAAGCAGGAGTGTATGGAAGGATAACAAAACCAAAAAGCAAGCAAAATCTCAAAGCATCATAATTACACTGTGGATCGAACCTCTGGCTCATCATCATTTCACCAGGTATTGGTTTCTATTATTTGGAACAGTGGAGCTTAGGGGAAACATACAAGCCAAAGCATTTAGTTCAATATTTCATTCATTCCCTGGCTTGCCCTTGAATTCTTTCTTCTCTTCCCGTTTCTTAAAATCTTTTCCCAAGTAACAAGATGTCATCCATGGTCTTTTCTTCTGGAACTGTTTGGGTTGGTTTCCTACAGCAAGGTCTCCCTCACATTCATACTTGTGTTTTGTGGTTTCTTTTTATATTATTTTATGAAATATAGCTAAAATGAGCATCTGTGTGCTTTTCTTCCAAAACCTCTACCTCTCACTCTTCCTCTGAAATTTCTCTGTAGGTTTTCGTATCATTTGGCAGCTCAATAAGCCCTATAAGTAAATCTGGTCATAATAATTTTTTTCAAAATTATTTTTCCAACTAATTGCCAGCTGTGATAATAGCCATGAAGTGAACCAAACAATTAGAATTCCTTATCAATGTGCCTGTGGAGGATGGGGGAGGGAAATGGGGGGAGAAAGCAGAGGAGGGTTCATCCAAATATATCAAGAACTGACATCTAACTAGTTTATATTTTTCACTCATCCTATGATTTCCACCACTGTTAACAATTAACCATATTGTATGAATGGTTGTGGTTCTCCTTTGTAAATACTGAAGTTAATTTTTCCTTTATCCTTTAAACATTTGTGGTCTGAGAGAAGCTACCTATAACAACATTGGGCTCTCAGATGTGATAGAACTATCCATCTGAAGGCACAATGCCCATACCATGGGTGACATTTACTGGACACTTTGATATACTGTTTCCTCTAATACATATGTTAATATCCTAAGCTGAAAGTTCCACAAGAGCAGGTCAATACCACATCTGTCACAGAATGCTGGGAGAACATCAAAAGACACAGGGTGGGCTCTCAATAAATATTATTGAATGAAGACAGGAGCAAATCATTGCCATTTTGTCTTTACAACACAGAAGAGTAAGTGCTGAAATCCTTATTTAATCCCATACACAAGGACTTGGAGAGGGTGAGTCACTTGCAATCACATGGCTAATAAGTGGTGAGTTAGAGTGTAAACCCAAGTGTGACTGGGTCCCATGCCCTCACCTTTTACTGCCTCAAATCCACCACCAATGCACTGAACTTCTGCACTTGCTTCAGCGAGGGTGGGACAGGTCGCACAGGACAGGTAGCACTTTACAGACATCTATTGTGTATTATTGGAGAAGGCAATGGCATCCCACTCCAGTACTCTTGCCTGGAAAATCCCATGGGTGGAGGAGCCTGATAGGCTGCAGTCCGTGGGGTCGCTAAGAGTCAGACACGACCGAGCGACTTCACTTTGACTTTTCACTGACATGCATTGGAGGAGGAAATGGCAACCCACTCCAGTGTTCTTGCCTGGAGAATCCCATGGACAGGGGAGCCTGGTGGGCTGCCATCTATGGGGTCACACAGAGTTGGACATGACTGAAGCGACTTAGCAGCAGCAGCAGCATTGTGTATTATAAGCATGTCTGCCTTTTTTTAATTTTTATTTTATTTTATTTTTTAACTTTGTAAGCATGTCTAAAAACTTCTGGAGCAATCTTGGATGTGTTTGAGCTAGAGAGCTCTGTAGGTCTGAGAAACAGAAAATAGTCACAGGAAGGGTCATTGCACGCAGTTTGCATGGTTCAGACCAAGGCTTCTGACCATATTTTACTATTTATAAGTAGTAGCAAATTCCCTGGACATTCTAAGAATTTTAAGTCATTTCCTGGGCCCTTGCTAAAACCATTTATCTTTTCTACTCAAAAAAGCAATCTAAACACAAATGAGATTGATATTATTAGAGAAATCCTTTGGTATTTTAACTATCCATCATTATAAATCAAACATTAAAAAATTATTTTACATAATTTAAAAATCAATTAGAAATTTGTCTGTTTTCAGAGTAAATACACATGCACAGAAAGAAAACTCCAGTCATGAAAGGTAAAATATGACTCGCGTGGTGGTACTCAGTCTTAATAGACAAGACCACAGCAAATAAAGTTCACATGACTCTTCCTTCATTGTTAGAATTTCTTCAAATGCTATGAAATGAGATAATCAAGATGTGATATAAGGTTAATTATTGCCTTTCTTCAAAAAAAAAGGTTATGCAGCCTTTCCACAGACAGAAGCCAATTCTGTCTTTATTACTACTAAGGATTACTAAGGATTTAAAAAGATCCCTCTTCATTTGATGAGAGTTTTTAAGTCATTTATCAAAATTCATGGTATATCCAAAAAGATTTCTGTGAAGAATCATTGTTATATTGCTATTGATACTATAAATGTATAAGTATCTTTTCTTCAAAAAAGATCAGAGTATTTATATATATATATATATATATATATATATATATATATATATATATATACACACATTATATACACACACATATATATACACACATATGACATGGGTTTGGGTGGACTCCAGGAGTTGGTAATGGACAGGAAAGCCTGGCATGCTGCAGTTCATGGGGTCGCAAAGAGTGGGACATGACTGAGTGACTGAACTGAATTGATATAGACATGTATTTTATAGTATAAGGTACCAAACTCTGCCTTCGTAGCACATATAGTTTGTCACTCTGCATTGCTCATTTTTTAATATGCGGTGTAATATACATATGATCCTCCATTAAATGAATTGGATTGATAAAACAAACATTTGAGGGAATTCCCTGGCAGTCCATTGGTTAGGATTCCACAGTTTCATTGCCAAAGGCCTCGGTTCAATCCCTGGTTGGAGAACAAATATCCTCCAAGATTCATGGCACAGTCAAAAAAAATTAAAAATTGAAAATAAATTTAAAAAATAAAAATAAATAAATGTAAATCCCAAAACCAAAATAAAATAAAATTTGACTGTACATCAGAATTACAATTCAATTTCTTTGTTACTCACAATCAAGATCTAAAACCAGGTAATGTATGATCCTGTTTGGATTTTCTCTTATACAATTAATTTTGGTGTTTCATTTACCTGGTTATCTGCCTCTCACTTTCCATATACAACAATGTATGAATATATACTACATATTCATATGAAAATATATATTTCTTGCACATCAATATGAATATTGACAAAATCTAGAGACAACTTTCTTCAATGGGTAATCAAAATTAAAATTAATAATTCTTTTCACTCATCTTTACTTAACCTAAGAGCTATACTGCCCATAACATCAAATAAGTAAGCACTGGCCCTCAGATCTTTCCTCAGATGCCAAGCAAGTTTGGCTCTTTACTAACTAGCCACATAAACATGAAGCCGTAAAAATACCACTCAACCTGTAACTGGAGAGAATATCCTGCCATCCACGCCAGCAGACTCAGACTGGTCCATGCAGACAGGACTGTGATGTGGCTTCACACAGTCAAACACCATCACCAGTTCTCTCTTTTCTTGACCTCAGTCTCTGTTCGGGTCAGTCCTGGCCAAGCCTGTACAGCCAGTGACAACCTTCTCGTTCTCTTCATGTCACCAAGCACAGTGTCCAACGCTGCATGTTCTGAAAAAGAGCAAACAAGAGCCAGGATTATTCTATTCCCATGGAACGCTAATTTCCATATACAAATTTGGTAATGACGGATAGAATTGTTCATTATGATCTGGAGGTCCTTTAAGACCAATTAGAATTCACATTTATCTACTTAAATTCAAGCACAGGAAAGAATGAACTATTACCTAAAGAAGGACACCTCATGTGACAAACAGAAGCTTTGATTCTGCTTCTCATTGGCCATCACTGGCCATTTGACCCTCAGGTGACTGCCCTGAGCCTTGTTTTCTTCATCTCTAAAAAGGGGCAGTGCTAGTCTCAAACTCAACACCTACTTCATAAGATTATTTGTGGGGATTAAATGAGAAAATGAGACTAAAGAAAGAACTTAGCAGTACCTGGCACATAGGAATGACTCAAGAAATGTTTTCTAGTATTTTTATGTCTTCCAACTCAAATGTAAAATAACCTTGATTTCAACAAGTAATTATTGCTGGATATCATTCCAAGCCTGCGACCCTGACTTTCTAGTAGGGAGAAACTGAAAATATACAATGAGCATAATAAAGTAACAAAACTATGGAGATTCAGAAGGTGACTAGAACAAAAGAGAAAAAGAAGTAAAAGTAATAGAGTAAGGATGACCAAGAGTCGGTGGCAGGGCTGATTCTAAAGTGATCGAGGAAACCTAAAATAAGATTTGATTTGTTGAGTTTCTGAGTTTAAGCATTATTAAAATTCTACTATTTTTCTCTTTGTAAATAGCATGCATTAAAATAAAAAAGTCACTTGTCCGTATTACTCAGCAACATATATTTTTTTTTCAAAATCAGAAGTCTCTAGATATGTCATCAGGCCTCCCTAAAAATGACTGAGTTGACAATTGCATAATCAATTGTTGACAACAGGTTATATAATCATCTCTAGTGTTATGTATAAATCAATGCTGTCACAGAAAACCTGGCTCTGATTTTATCATGACTTTTCACACATATTTCTCCTTTCCAAAACTAAAGCTGTTTTCTATCAGGACTCTGAGAGCTCTGAGATAGTCACCTGGCAAACAAAGCCCTCCTGCTTTCAAAAATGGAAAAAAAAAAAAATGACCCTCTGCGTGTTCCAAAACATGTTCTATGGAAATCTACATGTTAAACCGAAAAAAAAAAAAAAAAAAACAACGCAGTAGTGTCTGGAACATTTTTCCAATTATTTTATTTCTAAAAAATTATTTTCTCTTGGTGTTCTTTAAACTTTTAATTTGTTCACAATCCTCTCCTGAAATCAACTTAAAAACTTGAGAAAGCTGTACTGACACTTTTTAAAAATACCTTTCTGTGGGGAGGAGAGGGAGGAATCCTTAAGTAACATAAGACAGTTCTTTGAATTCTGAAATCAAAAAAGTCACAGAGTCTAACAGAGTTTTATTTTGAAAATGGACATTTGTTTCAGTTGAACCTAGAGAAATGCTGAGAACTATATAATTACATTTCCAGAAGAAAAAATTTCATGGGTCTACTGTACATTTCTTGTTTTTGTTTAATCACTTACCCCCTACTTTGCCTCCTCCTGAAAGCACGAATGATTAAGAGGAATAAAATTTAAACAACTCTCTGCTGGAAACATTAGGCTCTCTTATCAAAGCAAATATTCTAGAATCCTGATCCTTCCATTTACCTTCAGAGAATACCCTCTAGCAATTCCTTTATTTTAAAATAGTTTTTAAGTAAATGCCTGCCTTAATTTTTATTTCATTTTTATTAGTAATATGACTACAATTCAGTTCTGTGGAATCATATGATAGTAAAAGAAAACGTGACTATCTCAACACACACTAAATTTCCACTGAAACACTTTCCTCAGAATCGCATGTTTGATCCAGAAATAGTGAAGGTTTTATTTATTTGTATAAGCTCTGACATTTTGAATTTTAATAATATATATTTACTAAGCGTGACTATTATACTACATACTCCAGCAACTTTTCCAATTACTCTTTAATCTTTTCCTGACTTGTTTCTCCTCACCCCAATATAAAGGAGAACTTAGAAGAAATATAAGCATGCATATGTACACACACACACACACAAAGACACACACACACACATCCTACCTTGATTTCCTGACTGACAATTTTGGAGAAAGTAGTGATATATAAGACAAAAAATGAGAGATTGACGTGTTTTGGTCTTAGCAAGAGTGGCTGGATACATGCTAGCCAAAGGAAAAAATAGCAAATACAATGTTATGAGGCTTAGTTAATGGATCTGAGTGGCACCAAAGAGTTATTGAATCTGGTAAACAATCTGCCTGCAGTGCAGGAAACCCAGGTATGATCCCGGGTCAGGAAGATGCCCTGAAGAAGGAAATGACAACCCATTCCAGTATTCTTGTCTGAAGAATTCCATGGACAAAGAGGCCTGGCAGGCTACAGTCCATGGGATCACAAATTTGGACACAACTGAACGACTGACACTTCTGCTTTCAAAGAGTTATTGAGGTTTCTATAGCTCTGATTTTTGCAACCTTTTGGGGATTTGCTTTGCTTCTCTAGAGACCTACATATATCAATTTAAGAATCATTGTTCCTAAACATTCCACACGGCCAATAAAGTCAGAAATATCAGGATAAGTTTCTAGAAGCAAGGTTTCCAAGCAAAATTTTTCTAATCTCCACAGAGATCATTGGTTAAATTTTAACTCTGGCATTTATGAGTAGATTTTATTTCTTTTTGTACACCACTGCAGTAATCTGTAGTTGGCCATTGTGAATGAGTCTTTTCAAACAATGCATTATTGAAAAAAGTCAGATGGTAGCTGGAAGCTTTGTCAGAACAACTGGTCACATGTGAAAATCTTGTTAATTTGATACATATGTAAGAGCAAGTTCATCAGGTAATAAGGGGCCAGATCATTAAGGCAGAGTTCTCTTTCCTAGTCTCACTTCAGGCAGACACACTGTACCCATCCCTCAAAAGCAGTATTATTCCCTAATATAATGATTCTCAAGGAACTTTATTAGAGAATTCCACAAATGAGGAGCCAGCCTATCTCTATTTTAATCACAAATCCCTAGCCTGTAGACAAATTCTCATGAAGTTATATGGGATAAAATAATAACATTTTTTATAAGTATGTTCTCACATTCACACGTAAAGCTCTCCAAAAGCTGAATATGGTTCAGTTTCCACAGCGCAGAATCTGTTAATTGGATCTGCTTATGTTTTCCAACTCACAGCATCCTGCAGTGCTAAGTATCTAATATAAACACTCCCCACTGAGACTCCTCATAAACTCTGGAGTTTTTTTTCTTCCTTGAAACCAACTTGTGAATTTAGATGGCCTAACTTCTAAAAATAAACTTGGCTTTTAATTTTTTACTGGTGTACTCCAATCGCATACTTAGAGCTTAATAATGATTATCCTTCTTACAATCTTCCCCAAAAGACTAATGCAATGTTCATGTAAAAAGTCCAAAGAGAGGAGGGCAGAATAATTTAAGATTTGGCAATCTCAGCTATTAACTTCAAATGAGTCCATTTTCTCTCTATAGTTTTTGTAGTTGTTTTAACTTTAATGTGACTGAAATAAGCATGTATTCAAAGAATGCAAATCTAACATATATATTTTGATGTGTTTCTGCAAGTCCTCAGAGCAGAGATCCTGACTCTCCTTGCTCTCAGCTGTATTTTGAAGAGTGTCTGTGCAGAAATCAACATTGGAAGATAGAGATAGCATCTCCCTTTAGGACATAAGACAGGTTTTCTCCCATGCTGGGAAGACTGTCTCTGTCTGGAACAGTAGGCACGCAAGTTTACTATCCAGTGTAAAAAGTTCAAGTTTCTAAACCCCTTCAGCTTCTCCTTTACCACAACTCACTGAATGTGCAGACATTATCTGACCTTCACATCATCCTGTATGAATTGCAACTTAGGGACCTGGCACAAAATATGCTGATGTGTGTGCAGCTTGCTGTAATGTGAGTAACAAAACCCAGTGTCTCTGATTCAGGAATTTCACAGCAGTAACATTTAAGGTTAAAAATGGATAAAACTGGGATAAAGTCAGCAAGATGGTAGAAGGGCAAGTCCTAGACCTTCCTTCCCCAGAGAGACAGTGACTCAAAGACAAAACACAGACCAATTCCTTTCATGAGAGATTCAGGAACTAGTTAAGAGCTCTGTACCCACATCAAAGCTGGTTAAAAGACTCATAGCACTAACCTGCTGCAGTCCCATCCCCGCCTCAACCCGCAGCTCAATGTAGCATGATTGGGAGAATCCCCAGCCCCCAGGTTCTTCTGGGGAGAAACAGAAGCTTGAAACATATGTCCAACATTCAGGAGGGCTGTCTAAGGGACTGGCTTCTGCCTTTCCTGTTCTGGCATTCTTGTGGGACCAGGCATGTTCTGGATGCAGGGATGGGTCTGAGAAGTAAGAGAGGTGGGTGTCATGCTCCTCCTCCAGGGAACCCACAGTATAGCAGACAGAAGCCAGTACAGCTCAGGAAACAAAATAACAATATGTCCTTCACTATCAAAGAATTATTTTAAATCTAAATGGTTGAACTCCTTAATTAAAAGACATAGAGTGGTTGAGTGGAGTAGAAACAGTAATAAGATAGAATTGTATGTTGTATTTAGACTGAAAGGCATACATGGGCTGAAAGTGAAAATATGGGGAAAGTCTATGAAAAGGCTATGTGGTAACCAAACGAGAGTATCGATGGCTATAATCATATCAAACAAAATATTTTTTAAAGCCAAAAACTGCCACAAGAAATAAAGATGTTCATTATATAATTATAAAATGGTAAATTCTTTCTGGCTTACTTCACTCTGTATAATAGGCTCCAGTTTCAAGCCAGAAAGAAAAACACCAATACAGTATACTAACGCATATATATGGAATTTAGAAAGACAGTAACAATAACCCTGTGTATGAGACAGCAAAAGAGACACTGATGTATAGATCAGTCTTATGGACTCTGTGGGAGAGGGAGAGGGTGGGGAGATTTGGGAGAATGGCATTGAAACATGTATAATATCATGTATGAAACGAGTCGCCAGTCCAGGTTTGATGCACGACACTGGATGCTTGGGGCTTGTGCACTGGGACGACCCAGAGGGAGGGTATGGGGAGGGAGGAGGGAGGAGGGTTCAGGATGGGGAACACAGGTATACCTGTGGTGGATTCATTTCGATATTTGGCAAAACTAATACAATATTGTAAAGTTTAAAAATAAAATAAATTTTTTTAAAAATGTAAAAAAAAATAAAAATAAAAGTTTGGGAGAAAAAAAAAAAAGAATTTTCCCTGACTTGGAAAAAAAAAAAAGGTAAATTCACCAAGAGGATGTATCATTTATAACCATATATTCAGTCAACATCAGGGTACCAATACATGAGGCAAACATCTATGCAACTGAAAAGAGAGATGATAAAACCAAAAGAGAAGGAAATTCCAATGCTTCATTTTCAATAGTGGATAGAAAATCCAGACAGATGATCAATAAGGGAACAGGAACTTGAATGACACTATAGATTACACCATTTAATAGATATACACAGAACATTCCCAACACCAGCAGGATACACTTTCTTCTCAAGCACACACAGAAATATCTCTAGGATAGAAAACATATCAGTCACAGAGCAAGTCTTAAATATATTTAAGAATGTTTTAATTTTTTAAATATTTGTTGTATTTGCCTGTGTCAGGTCTCAGTTGAGGCTTGCAGGCTTGGTTGCTCTGTAGCATGGGAATGTTAGTCCTCAATCAGGGATTGAACCTACATCCCGCACACTGCAAGGTGACTCTTAACCACTCACTGGATCACCAGGAAAGTCACAAATTTAGGAATAGTTAAATCATACCAAGTAACTTTTCTGATCCCAATAGAATAAAAGTAGAAATCAATAGAAGAACAAAAGTGGAAAATTAACAAATGGAAATTGAATAACACAATGATTGAACAACAAATGGATCAAAGAATAAATCATCCAGTATATGAAGAATAAGTTTGAGACAATCAAAAAAGAAAAAAGAAAATACCTAAGTTTATGGGATATGACAAAAAAATACTAAGAGGAAAGTTTATAGAAGGGAGCATGTACATTAAAAAAATCTTAAAATAGAAGAACTTAATTTTAAAGAAGAGCAAATAAGGAAAAAGTTAGAGAATAAGGAGAATAGTAAATATTAGAGTAGAAATGAATAATATCAAGAATGAAAAAAAATCAACAAAATTGAGTTAGTGTTTTTAAAAGATCACCATCTAGCTAGACTATAAGGGGGAAAAAAAGGGAAAGAAGACTCAAACAAGATGAGAAATGAAAGAACAGACAATAACATATACCACATAAATAAAAAGGATTATGTATCACAAACTGGGTCACCTAGGAGAAATATAAATGCCTAAAAATTTGCAGCCTACCAAAATTAAATCATGATGACATAGAAAGCATTAATAGAATATTACCTAATCATAAAAACAGAATGAAATAATGCCATTTACAGCAACATGAATGGATCTAGAGATTATCATATTATGTGAAGTAAGTCAGATAGAGAAAGACAAATACCATATGATAGCACAAATGTGGAATTTAAAAAATTATGAAACTGAACCCAATACAAAACAGAAATAGAACCCATAGTCATGGAGTACTTAGATTACTTAATCACACAATAGCATGGTATGATTTATGATTGAGAATTTACTTTTAATTTTGAAAATTATTTTTCCTGATAATAGAAATAATAGAATAAGTGAGGGTCTGAAAGAGCCTTAAAAACTTTTGTTTACATTATTATGTTGGAGGGTCTATTGCAATTATTTTTCAGAGTTTTTGAAAAATAGATGTGTTGCCTATACCTAATTTTTTTTGTTTTTTAAGTGAACTCTTTATGGCAACTCTCTAATGAAAATCTCCAGAGAGCTATGGAGATGTATGACAGCATTGCCAGGATGAAGCATGATATTTCACTTATGAAAATGTGTCTACTGTTAGAGTCTCTAGGCACACAGGCAGCACAGAATCACTGATGAGTCAAAGAAAAGGCAAAGCCAGATTCCTTTCCCTCCACATCCCCACAGCAAAGCAGAAAGGCCAGCAAATCTGCCTTCTGCCTATTCTGTTTCCATAAACTCCTTTCTTCACTGGAAATTTATGTCAATAACTAAGGGAGAGGGCTTCCAAGCACTAGGAAAACAACTCCTGTTTTCATTTAAATGCCAAAATGCATCAGTAACCATTTAAATCAGGACTCTATACTACCAGGATACATCACTGAAAACACCTGCCATTATAAATACATTCTTCAGAGGGTTATACAAATGGAAGACAAGCAATAAGAAGAAATTCAGGGTGGGGAGATTCCCTGGTGGTCCAGTGCTTAGGATTCTGCGCCTTCACTGCAAAAGGTGAAGATTCAATCTCTGGATGGAGAGCTAAGATCCTGAAAGGCAAGCAGCAGGGACAAAGAAAAGAAGAAGGAGATTCACAGTTACCTAGGGAAATTCAATCTAAAAAGTTAAAACTGTTAGAAACTCTTTGAATCAGAAGTCTTATTTGCAAATTTAAGAAGTCAGTGATTTTAATGTACATCAAAGTCACCTTTGATTTTAAGAATTCTAATTTCCTTTTTAATTTCTAACACACTCTCACATAGGCAAGCTCTGTTCACTCCAAACAATGCTTTTTGTTACCTCACTTTTATATTTTCTTTCTCTTAAGTAGTTCCTCTTACTGGCCACTTGATGATTCAGTGAATCTATTAAATCACTTTTCTAGAATAATTTACACTAAAGAAGTGGCTTCTAAATTAAACACTTGAGATTGTTTTATTTTTTCAATAAGTTTTGTGTCTGCAGAAAGAGATCACGATGCAGACAAATCTGTATTAGGACAATTAGAAGCAATGGTAACCTTAAGATCTCTTTAACTAGGGCCACTGGAGGTTAGTTCCATTGCTTTCGGTCACTCATCAAGTTCAAGCCTCAAACAAAAGTTTCCAACACGTGCTGGTGCTCAAGGGAAAGGGTGGTGGAGGGTAGACTGGGAGTTTGGGATTGTCAGGTAAACACTGCTGCTGCTGCTGCTAAGTCGCTTCAGTCGTGTCCGACTCTGTGTAACCCTATAGACGGCAGCCCACCAGGCTTCCCCGTCCCTAGGATTCTCCAGGCAAGAACACTGGAGTGGGTTGCCATTTCCTTCTCCAATGCATGAAAGTGAAAAGTGAAAGTGAAGTCGCTCAGTCATGTCCGACTCTCAGCAACCCCATGGACTGCAGCCTACCAGGCTCCTCCATCCTACTATCTATAAAACGATAACCAACACGGACCATTTGTATAGCACAGGGAACTCTGCTCAATGTTGTGTAACAACCTAAATGGGAAAAGAATTTGAAAAGGATAAATACACGTATATATAAAACTGAGTCACTTTGCTGTACACCTGAAACTAACACAGTGTGGCAGGGAAGCACCTAATCTACTACACTCCACATAAAATAAAAATTTTAAATAAATAAAATTTTAAAAAAGCCCAGAGGAGCATTGTTCTCAGAGCTGGGCCCAGCCTCCACTGGAGGGATGTCTGTCAGCTGGGTCAGGTCATGGGCCCTGGAATACAGGAAAACACTCAGGACAGAGCTCACCCCTCCTCCTCCAGAGCCTCTTCAGCGCCATCTACTGGCAGAACCTAAGAGGGATTTTTGAGGCTTCTGAGGTGGCACAATGGTAAAGACTTGACATGCGAATGCAGAAGCAAGAGAGGTGGGTTCCATCTCTGGCTGCGAAGATCCCCTGAAGTAGGAAATGGCAACCCATTCCAGTATTCTTGCTTGGAAAATTCCATGGACAGAGGAGCTTGGTGGACTCCAGTCCACGGGGTCACAAAGGGTCAGGCAGAGTATGAGTACAAAGGGATTCAGGTGGTGATGTCAGCTATGTCTTCTAGAAGCCCAGCTTTATGGCCTCAAAATGAAGTTTATGGGAGTAGGTTTGGAGCTGCAAGACAGTCCTTACAACCAGCACACTTAAGGAGGCTTTCAACATCACAGAGGATGCAGCAGCTGGAGTCCCAAATAACGGCTCCGTTACACAAGTCAAGGGGAGCCTGGCTCTGGCCACTCAAGCTAGAGGGTCCTGATTCACACCATGAATCTGCAGACACAGCCCTGGAGCTGGGACACATGCAGATCACAGCCCAGGAACCAAAAGTGACTACAGAAGAATTTCGCTCTAACCTCTTGGATTGCATTGACATGTGTGTGCTCAGTCATGTCCGACTCTCTGCAACCCCATGGACTGCAGTCTGTCAGGCTCCTCTGTCCATGGGATTTTCCAGACAAGAATACTGGAGTGGGTTGCCATTTCCTTCTCCAGGGGATCCTCCCTACTCAGGGACTGAACCCATGTCTCCTGCATTGGCAGATGGATTCTTTACCACTTGCACCATCTGGATCACATTAAAGTGACTGACATAAGAATTCTTCAGAAATGTCCATTCAAGTGTTCTTTGTCTCCATCCAATCTCATCAGACATTTCTTTCTCTCCTCTGCTTCTTCAACATCCAAAAGGAAAATAGCTCCCCCTAATCCCAGTCCACCAGGCTTTCTTTCCTCCTCTTTCCCACTGTTGTACAATTTTCACATTAATTACAATGAATTAACTATTAATTCAAATGGGAAATTAAACTGGAGATCAAACTATTCAGTTAAAAGAAATCAATCCTGAATAGTTATTGTAAGGACTGATGCTGAGGCTCCAAAGCTTTAGCCACCTGATGCTAAGAGCCAACTGATTGGAAAAGACCCTGATTCTGGGAAAGATTGAGTGCAGGAGGAGAAGGGGGCGACAGAGGATGAGATGGTTAGATAGCATCACTCACTCAATGGACATGAGTTTGAGCAAACTCTGGGAGATGGGGAAGAACAGGGAAGCCTGGCGTGCTGCAGTCCATGGGTGTGCAAAGAGTCAGACACGACAATAACTATTAATTCACACTTTTCCCTAGAGTGCATTGTAATTCTTCTTTATGACGGGACTGTCAGCACTACTGGCCCCAGCTTGTCACGCCTCTGCTTTCAGGCTCTTTGACTGGAAACCGTATCTCCTGGCTACATTAACACAAGTCTCAGCCTTGTGACTTGCTCTGGTCACAGAAATTTGGGGCCATAAGACACAAGAAGAAACTTGAGAAAGCATTTTCTGACCTGGATTTGCTCTCATCCTGCCCTGACACCATGAAAGCGTGGCCAGGCTTCTTGCTGCAGGAGGAGAGAGCCTTGGTCCCAATAGCACTGTCATCCTAGCAGGACTTGTGTATTGGTCCACCTGAGAGCAGATAAATAGACCCACCAAGCCCAGCTGAACTCTCTGAGAATAGATTGATGGGTAAATAAATCCTTATTATTATATTAAGTTCCTGAGATTTGAGGTGACTTGGTAATCATGATCATGGCAATAGGTAACTGATATGCTTCTTAACAGAAGAAAGACAGGGCTGGAAATTATAATATTCTCTTTGGTGTGTCGAAGAAACAACAGTCTGTGCACCTTTATTCATTAATATTATCCTCTGTCATACTTCAGTTAAATTAAAGCACACAGATAAAAACAAGCTCAAATGTCAAGTAAGACACAGATGATTAGTGGCCTGTTTACAAGAAAAGATTATCAACTAAGAATTGATTCAGAAGAATTTGATTTTGAAAATTTTCAAATCTTATAGTTAATCCAGGAGTTGGTGATGGACAGGGAGGCCTGGCATGCTGTGGTTCATGGGGTTGCAAAGAGTTGGACACAACTGAGCAGCTGAACTGAACTGAAATCTTTTCATTACAATTTCATGAAAAGTCTCTAAACTTAGCAGAAAATCATTAAGAAGCAATAATGTACCCAGAGTTTCATTTTTAGAAGTTAGGTCAAATTTTGAAAATATCTTTTAACTTGTATATGCTCTTATTCAGAATTACTCATTACTCTAAAAGATTTTCTCAGACATATATCAAAGAGAATAATGATGAAGGATTTAAATCAGAAAACTCTTAGACTATATTTTTATCCTGTTCAGTCAGTCTCCAAGAACTTTGGATAACTAAAAATATAATTACTGCAATCTCTCTGAAATCTTTCTTGATCACGTACGTTTTTGGGGAAAATATGGCTCATGCTAGGAAAAAAAAAAAAAAAGGCAACCAGCAACTTGCCATTCCTAACATGAGAGTTTGAGTTTTCAGCAGATTATTCAAGATGAGTATCAGGAAAGGAAACATGTAAGAAAATGGCAACAATCACCAATGTGCTACCTATCCAGGGCTCTATATATCTGGCTTCCCTAGTCCAGGGTATAAAAAAGAAGAAATGAGTAACACAGGCCATATTCATGGGAGGTACAGTGACTCTAAGAGCTCCCCCTTCCTGGTACCACTGTCTCCTTCCTTTCCAGACCTGTCCCCATCCTCTCCATCTGCCATCCATGGCTAGACCTCCACAGTGTATTAAACATCAGCTACACTGAGGACATTTGGACCAGAAGAATTTCCCTGAAGTCATAAGTACAGAAGCCATCCTGGCATTGAACTGAAGGATAAATGATACTGGCTCATAAACAGGGAGACAGATCAATGGAATAAATAGTGCGTCTAGAAATTGATCCAAGAACATCTGGAAAACTACAGATGATAAAGGTTGCATTTCAAATCAGTGAGCAAAGTGTTTAATAAAACTGAGACAACCAGGTAGCTATCTGGAAGAGATTAAAGTTGGACCTATACCTCAAAACTGACCTCAGGTATATCAATGATTTGAATGTATGAAAAGAAATAATAAAAGAGAAGAAAACAGGTGATAATTTTAAAAAAATTCTAAGAGATCTTTCCAATCTTGATGCATAAAATGAACTAAAGCAAGATTATTTTTTATTTCATTCTGAGAGCATTTATCAAAAGATGACAACAAAGTAAGAAAAAGCATTTGCAGTACGTATCACAGACAAAAGTTAAATTTCTTAATATATAAAAGGTTCCCATATGGAAGATGCAGAATATAGTATACTTCCATTTCTGTACAAAAGGGGAATTTAACAAACAATTTGTTTGAATATAATTGAAATATATGAGAAATTATTTCAATATATTTCTCTGTAAATATATGAGAAATTATTCATTATGTGTTGTCCAAGGTAAGGAGTGTGAGGGTGAAGAATGGTCAGGATTAGAAAATGGAAGAGAGATTTTTTTCACTCTGTATGCCCTGAACCGTCAAATTATGAATTCTGGGAATGTATTATTTATTCAAAAATAAATAAATAAAAGTTGAATTAAACTTTTTAATTTATAAAAAAATGATATCCTCATATTTTAATCAGGGTTGTTGATGCTTTCCACACACAGAATATTCCTCAAAAATCTCAAAGTTTAACACATGAAAGATTTGTTTCTCGCTCAGTAGAGCCCGGTATGTGTTGGATGGCCCTGATAGATCTGGTATCCATGACATCTGGAGTGAGTGGCCTTCAAGATTGGTTGCAGTGGAAGAGAGGCATAGAAAGCCCAGGACTGAACACATTTCCACAAACAATACATAGGCCAGAGCCGGTCAAGGGGCCCAGAGTGATTGCAGGACAGAAGTGAAAGAAAGTACGTGCATGGAGTTCCCGATGCTCACCACTGTGCTAGCCACTCCTTAGTTAGCTTCTAAATAAAGGTCTTATTAATTATGAAGCCTCATATTTTATGTAACCTCAGTTTTATGTGCTTTTGGTACTCCATGTTAAAAAAATCATATTAACGAAAAATGAGGATCTCAATAAACATTTTTTCCAAGGAAGACATGCAGATGGCCAACAGACACCTGGAAAGATGCTCCAAATAACTACTCATCAGGGAAAGGCAAATCAAAACCACCAGGAGAGATCACCTCATACCTGTCAGAATGGGTATCATCAAAAAGTCTGCAAATACAAATATGGAGAAAAAGGAACCCTGTTACACTGTTGGTGGGGATGTAAATTGGTGTAGCCACTATGGAAAACAGTATAGCGTTTTCTTAAAAAATGGTTACACCTACCATATAACCCAGGTATTTATCCAAAGAATATGAAAACACTAACATGAAAAGATATACGCATGCCTATGTTCCTTGCAGCAGTATTCACAATAGCCACGACAAGAAAACAACCTTAAGTGCTCATGTCCACAATAGAACGTTACTCAGACTGAAGCGACTTAGCAGCAGCAGCAGCAGCCACGGGAAAAAAAAAAAAGAATGAAATTCTGCCGTTTGCAGCAACATGAGTGGACCTAGAGATTATCATATTAAGTGAGGTAAGTCAGAGAATAACAAATCTAAAACTTGAACAAATGAAACAAAACAAAACTCACAGATACAGAGAACAGGTTGGTGGTTATTAGAGAAGAGGGTTGGAGTGGGCAAAAACAGTAAAAAGGGTCAGTTGCATGGTGACAGGTGGTATTTATAGACTCATGATGGTGACCATTTTGCAGACTATACAAACATTGAATTATGATGTGTACACCGGGAAACAGATGACTCACTGGAAAAGTCCTTGATGCTGGGAAAGATCAAGGGCAGAGAAGAAGAGGGCGTCAGAGGATGAGATGGCTGGATGGCATCACCGATGCAATGGACATGAATTTGGGCAAATTCTGGGAGATGGTGAGGGACAGGGAGGCCTGGCATGCTTCAGTCCATGGGGTTGAGAGTTGAACACAACTGGGTGACTGAACAACAACAACACCTGAAAGTAATAAATGTTATACACAAATTTTATCTCAAGCTTAGTTTAAAAGCACATCCAGAAGCATAAATTTGGAGTTTGGGATTAGCAGATACACACTACTATAAATAAAATAGATAAACAACAAGGAATTACTGTATAGCACAGAGAACTGTACTTGATATTGTCTAATAACCTATATGCGAAAAGAATCTGCAAAAGAATGAATACATGTAATATGCATAACTGGGTCACTTTGCTGAACACTGGAAACTAACAAAACATTTTAAATCAACTATGCTCTAACATAAAATAAAAATTAAATTAATTTTTTAAATCATAAAAATTTAAAAAAGCATATTCATACTTCAAATAAAGATACTCAGATGAGAGCTCTAGGGTTTCTTAGAACACCTGGTATATCCTATTTTAAATACAGAAGAATAAACTTGGACCTAGCATAGCAATGTTAATAAATAGGCAATTGGTCAATCTAAATTTGCACGTGCTTTCAAATGCCTGGGCCCAGTCCTCTTAGGCTGCGCCAGGTCAGATTAAACAAGAGTGGTCCACTCAGACATCAACCAATAGTTTGAAGGCAGATGAGCTCACACTATCCATTTTGTCAGGATGCTTCAGCCAAGTTTTCATATGCACAGCCAAGGAAGGCTACTAAGTGTATTCCTCCTCCACAAAATATAAAGTAAGCCTCAAAGAGAGCCAATGCAATGTTCTGCAGGCTATTTTTAACCTGGAAAGAACTATTTGTATTGAATCTTGATTTTCATCTCTCAATTCTCCTTTGAATCCATGTTGCCAAGCTGTGCTTTATCACTTTGCAGCAACAGAAATGAAGTTTTCTCCTAAAAAGTGGAAAGCAGTGGAGTAGATGATTTGATCGTTTCTAGGTACCACGAGGTGACAGATAGCCATGATTTAGCAACATACTCAAGCTTATCTCATTTTGCAAAAGTGTTTATGTACCAAAGAGATCCCTGGATTGATGGTGATGAATGCCAGCTGTCCCAAAGAGACTCTCAGGGCTCCAGACAGAAAGCCTTAAAAACTGGGACCTGGACTGAGGGATTATTTCCTAGAAGAAGGGAAGAAAAGAATTTGGGAAGAGATTGATCCACATTTTAGCAGAGAAACCAAAGCTAGTGAAGGTTCTCTTAGCACATCATTTTAATAAGGCATGGCAGTAACTGCAAAAGCAATGTGTGAGCAGGGCATGTTTACCTCTCAAATGTATGTTGTTTTTATTTACCTGGGGTGCAAACGCTGCAAGGCCAGAGTGGTCAGACACCAGCAGAACGTTGAGTCGTGAGCACACCCTACTGGTTTGGTGTGAGACCACAATAAAAGGTAAAGCATTGATCTGAAACTCTTCATTCACCACTGCAGTGCCCCTCGCGGCTCTTTTTAGATAAAGTCTCTCAGGAAGAGAGCAGTTGGAAAGGATCACGTGACACATCCATTTGTTTTCTAGTCACAGGAGAACAAGCCTCATTATAATGGCGACGTATTCATATTTAAGTAAATTTGTGTTCATCTTGCACGGCTGTAAACACTGCTATTTCCTAATTCAAATATGGCCAACATGATGAGTGTATTCATGCAGGAGAAAAAAAATTCCCCAAATGCGACAGAGCAATTAGGTTTGGATTTCCCCTGTGGAACAAAAATGTCCTCCTCGGGGGGCCTCCATGTGTTGGCACCACCCAGCTGTTGGAAGAATTTGCTGGATGAAAGCAAAATCCGGGGGAGAATGAGGAGAAACAGGTGGAGACATCTGCAGGTGTCTCTGCGGATCCAGGTCAGATTGACTCACTTCACCAGAGTCCTCCACGGACCGCATGTGAAGTCCTCTAACACTCCGTGCAAGTTGATGGCATGAAAAATGTCTTAAAAATAAAAATAGAGGGAAAGGAAATGTATCAGGGAATCCAAAAACTTCAGAAAGGATTAGATCCTGTTGAATATATATATTGTATACATTAATCTGTATTAATATGTGCTTTATATACATATCACTATTATTTTAATGTCATATTAAAATTATGAAATGGGGCATGTTGTATCATGTCCATAATTTAAAACACACATGTCCATGCACACACGCAAATCTTTGAGACTTTCTTTCATTTTTCACCCAGCAGTGGTGACCAAGACCACAGGGCTATTTTTGTATAATGATTTTACTAAATCTCAATAGCTGTGCATTAGAAT
The DNA here is from genome assembly GCF_002263795.3 of Bos taurus. Taxonomy (NCBI): domain Eukaryota; kingdom Metazoa; phylum Chordata; class Mammalia; order Artiodactyla; family Bovidae; genus Bos; species Bos taurus. The sequence goes on along the minus strand of NC_037344.1, from coordinate 42,566,220 downwards.
TTCATTATGACTGTATTCTCAGTGTCCAGACAATAAAGGATGAAAAATCTTTCACTAAATTCCTATTAGTAAATGGGGGCAAAGAAAAGAGAGTTTATCTTCTACTTTTATGAAGTTCAACCATTTTGTTTTAGAGATCAGATAACTATTAGATACTATGGCACAAGAGGACTTTCTTCCCAACTTTTATCTGTCAGGCACAAGAAATAATTTTGTGACCAAATATGAAACCTCTTCCAATATAATACAATGAAACTCAGCAAAACTTGTGCAGCTGCAAAACATAATTAATATTTGACATTATTTGCATCCATTTGTTTTTGGCTCTAAACTAACTCTGAAATTCCAAAAGCATTATTCATTTTACAATGGCAGCATTCCTGAATTTGAGGTTTGCGCTTTTAAAACTTTGACTCATACTATGTTTTTAAAATTGAAATCTGATAGATGATTGTGTAAAAATGGCAGGGGAAAGTCAATGAGCCCAAGCATCGTGACTCTCTAGGGACCTCTGTGAAATCCAATATGCAGCCTGCTACCTGATGAATCTAACAAAGCTGGTTGGAACCATATCTCTGAAAAGCATGGCATGGCCCCCCTGTTACCTACAAAATTAAATTCTAAAATCTTGTCCACATATGTAGAGTCCTCTTCCTCCAGCATCTTCATCTTTACTTGTATTATTTTCTTTTGGACATTCCTAAATTCCAACCTCACTGAATTATTTCTGATTCATACTTTTTAATACATACATGTATATTTATTGAAATAAAGTTGATTTATAATGTTATGTTACTTTCAGGTGTACAGTAAAGGTTCTTTTCCCTTATAGGTTTTACAGGATATTTAATATAGTTCCCTGTACTATACAGAAGGTCCTTGTTGTTTATTTTATATGTAGCAGCATACATATTTTAATCCCAAATTCCTAATTTATCACTTGCACATACCTTTCCCATTTGGTTATCATAAGTTTGATTTCTATGTCTGTAGGTCTATTTCTGTTTTGCATATAGGTTCATTTGTATTATTTTATTTTAGATTTCACATATAAGAGATATCATATGATATCTGTCTTTGACTTACTTCACTTAATATGATAATCTCTATGTACAACCAAGTGGCTGAAAATGGAATTATTTTATTCTTTTTATGGCTGAGTAATATTTCTTTGTATGCACCACATGTTCTCTATCCATTTATCTGTCAATGGACATTTAAACTGCTTTCATTTCCTGGTTATCATAAATACTGCTGCAATGAACATTGGGCGGCAAATATTTTTTTGAATTATAGTTTCAAAAAAAACTATAATGGAAACTCTATCTTTAATTTTTTTAAGGAACCTCCATACTGGCTGCACCAATTTACATTCCCACAACAGTGTAGGAGGGTTCCTTTTTCAAATGGACAGCCTTAGAAAAAATAGACAAAGTCTTAGAAAGGAGAATTATTTTCTACTTCTTCAAATTTTTCTCCTGCTTTTCTCTATGTGACTCTGCTGCTGCTGCTGCTAAGTCACTTCAGTCATGTCCGACTCTGTGTGACCTCATAGATGGCAGTCTACCAGTCTCCCCATCCCTGGGATTCTCCATGCAAGAACACTGGAGTGAGTTGCCATTTCCTTCTCCAATGCATGAAAGTGAAAAGTGAAAGTGAAGTCGCTCAGTCGTGTCCAACTCTTCGTGACCCCATGGACTGCAGCCCACCAGGCCCCTCCATCCATGGGATTTTCCAGGCAAGAGTACTTGAGTAGAGTGCCATCGCCATCCCCGATATGACTCTAATGCCATTCAAATTCCATTCCAACCACATCTAATAGTAGAGATGAGGGTGACAGTGATGAGTAGCAGCCAACATTGGTAGGGGCTCATCATGGGCTAAGCATTGAGCTGAGCCCTTCATACCTTGCAGTAGGTTCTTTCTTCCTCTGGACATCCTTGTTGTGGTAGGTTCTGCTGTTCATGAGAAACAGATACAGTAATAATCCATCCAAAGTCTCATACCTTAAATGCAGAAAAGCTCACATGGCAAATGACTTTTGTCTTTGGGAAAGTTTTCTGATTTCTCAGATGTTATAACCCAACTTTATCCAGATATGTCAGGTAGAACTTTTAGGCGGTTTTTGGTGGAAGTTGTGGTCACCAACAATTTTTAGCTGATGAGTCAGAAGCCATTCATTCCCCTGCTTTGGAAGCTCAGAAAGGCCCAGCACTCTGTCTCCTTAGAGGTCTGTCTACCACCAGGCAGGAAAACTCCACTTTCTCCAGAGCCAGATTCCAGGAGCAAGAGTATGTTTACCTTCATGCTGGCGAAGGGCCACCCAAATCTGCTGGGTTCCTGGTTGGATACAATGAAATTTTTTCTTTTCAATTTAACTAGAATAGCAGTTCTTAGAATGATAACTAAGGCTCTTTCAGGGAATCTGCAAGGTCAAAACAACTCTGTGATAATACTTAGATATTATTTCCCTTTCATCAGTGTTTCAGCATCTACAATGATGGTGCAAAAGCACTGACTAGTAAAACTGTTGGAGCCTTTGCACAAACCCAAGGCGGTGGCACTAAACTTTCCTGGAGAGTTTTGTGTTCTTGACTGCCAGTGCATTCCCAGGGATAAACAAAAAAAGCTCTACTTAAAAATGACCCTAAGAAAGCCACCAAATTTATTGATTTTGTTACACCTAGACTCTTGAGAACATGTCTTTTTAATGTTCTGTGTGCAAAATGGAATGTTTATATGATGTCCATACCAAAGTACGATGGTTGACTCAAGGTGAGCACTTGTGTGGTTGAGCTACAGCTGAACTAGAAGTTTTTATCATGAATCTTACTTTTACTTGAATTAGGAACTTAAAGACAAATTATGGTCACTCAAATGGGTATTTGGCAGGCACCTTCTTATAAAGGAATGAAATGAACCTGCTACAAAAAAGAAAGCAATCAACAAACAATACGTGGCACAGTTATAAAATTGGAGGTTTCATGCCAGATTTGGAATTTTAGAACTTTGTCTTCTTTATCATATTGGCAGTTTCCCAATATTTATAAATTTTTCTTATAAGATTGGTGGTTATATTTATGACTCTGTGTGTGTTTATTAAAACAAAGTGTATTAAATATTTGGAAGATCTGGATAAGTTGATGTATTCATATGTCATAATAACTACCACTTGATGTTTCAAACTCATGCAGAGAGAGATGATCCTTTCAAAGTGCAAGATAGACCAATGGACCTTATTGGAACAGGATACAAAATGTTCATGGAAATAGTTTCCAATTTCCTTATAATCTTCAATAAACTACCATTTGTTATGTTGTCATATAATATTTTAAAATCCAAAGTTATCTGCAAAGGATACTTAGTTACTTTTTTTCCAGTTACATGAGTCAGATGAGGTTTGAGGTCAAATTTTTTTCATGTACTTCAACCCAAACTATGTATCTCAACAAATTGGAACATTATGAGAATCAGATATCTTCTAATAATCCAGACAGTAAAGAAATTTTCAAAAATGTAAAACAAGACCATTTTTGTTTTTAAGAGTAAGGTTATTCTTCATAAATGTTTATGTTTAACCCATTTACTACTACCTTTAAATTAATAAATATTTTAGTTCCCTTTTTAAATTTCTTAACATATGTTCTTATGGAATTTTCAATCAATTTTAAGAGTATAGAAGGCTTTTGAGACCAAAAAGATTATGTAAAATTGAGCTAGGTCTTTGTCTTTAAGAATAAGACAATGAGCCTTCCTAGATTTTCATGCACTGTTCTCAAAAGGATGAAAATATCTGGGAAACATCTAAGTTGATCCATGTATCTTGAATATCTTTATTTCACCAAAAGACACCATTTTGACATTTAATATGGTAACCAATGCTTGCTCCTTGGAAGAAAACCTATGACAAACCTAGACTGCATATTAAAAAGCAGAGACATTATTTTGCTGACAAAGTCCATACAGTCAAAGCTATGGTTTTTTTTTTTGTTGTCATGTGTGGATATGAGAGTTGGACCATAAAGAAGGCTGGGTGCTGAAGAATTGATACTTTCAAACTGTGGTGCTGGAAAAGACTCTTGAGAGCCCCTAGTACTGCAAGAAGATCAAACCAGTCTATTCTAAAGGAAATCAATCCTGAATATTCATTGGAAAGACTGATGCTGAAGCTGAAGCTCCAATACTTCGGCCAACTGATGCAAAGAACAGACTCATTAGAAAAGACCCTGATGCTGGAAAAGATTTAAGGCAGGAGGAGAAGAGGATGACAGAAGATGACATGGTTGGATGGCATCATTGACTCAATGGACATGGGTTTGAGCAAGCTCCAGGAGATGGTGAAGAACAGGGAAGCCTGGCATGCTGCAGTCCATAGAGTCACAAGGAGTTGGACACAACTGAGTGATTGAACAACAACAACTCACAAACTAATGCCATTTCTGATGTTCACAGATGGTAAAAGCATCATGTGCTGACGATGACAAAGCATGAATAGTCACCAGAACTTGGGCTTTCTCCTTAGAATATTAGCTGATGACACTTGTCACTTACATTCTCCATTAGAATTCAAAATTCAGCAACTGAGTTTTAACTTAATCTAAATAAGAAACATGTAGTACTACTCACCAATGCTGAAGTTTTTAAAATAAAGTCAGATATTGAAATAACCAACCAGATGTCATCTCTCTTTGAATCTCATCAGTTCTCTTTATGTGCCTCTTTCAAGATACCTATTTATATATTCTATCATTTTAGTATTGAAAACTTTGTGCATTTATTTTACTCCCTAGTCTTTTAAAGAATTCTGCCACATTACACATCCAACTACAGCAGATAGACTTAAGATATGATGATTGGACAAAGCAAGTCCTCAGAAGCAGGAGAAATCTAACAATGCCAACAGGAAGCTGGACAGGTAGACCTGTATTTCCAGAAATACACAAGGAACGAATGGAAATAAACAGTAAGAAAGAGTTGGATGTCCTGATGGTAAATGAAATATAGCAATGAGCACACAGGAGTAGACATTATCTGGACACATGAAAGTTTTATTTTTAATAACAAACATCTAAAAACTGTTAGGAAAGACTTTTGAATCCATCAAAACTCAGATTGGGACTTAGGTCTTGAAGGAGAAATAAAACGGATGTTCATAATCTTAGAGAGATTTGACTATTCATTAATTATGAATTTAAAAACTCAGGAATAAGAAAACAAGACAATATTCCAGTTACCTGTCTATCAGAATATATGATTAATGAATATTTTCTTTTAGTTTTAGTGAAGAGATGACTTTAGACATGTAGGACATTTCATTCTTCCTAAATAAATTCAGGACATGGAAGAGCAACTTCAAAGGTATTATTCTTAAAAGAATTAGAGACAAAATATTTCAAAAGAAGCACACCGTTGGAGGAAAAAAAAGAAGTTTGGATTTTAATCCTAGCTTGCCCACTTTCTAGAAATACAATCTTGAGCAAAACACATAACTTCTCAAAATCTGTTTCCTCATTCCTAAAATAATGGAGAAGGCAATGGAAACCCACTCCAGAACTCTTGACTGCAAAATCCCATGAATGGAAGGGCCTGGTAGGCTGCAATCCATGGGGTCGCAAAGAGTTGGACACGACTGAGCAACTTCACTTTCACTTTTCACTTTCATGCATTGGAGAAGGAAATGGCAACCCACTCCAGTGTTCTTGCCTGGAGAATCCCAGGGACGGGGAAGCCCAGTGGGCTGCCGTCTATGAGGTCGCACAGAGTGTGACACGACTGAAGCGACTTAGCAGCAGCAGCAGCAGCATTCCTAAAATGAAGGATAATATTTTCCTAATAGGGCAGTTATGATTATGAGATGTTATGTGTAGGAAAGTATAGGACATGTAAGTGTGTTAGTTTATTAATTTTAAGAGTAAGAGGTCATTGATTTTGATCACAGCACAATTTTTAAAAAGCAGCTATTATCACAATTTCTAAGAAAAAAAATCTGCAAGAAATCCCCGAATAAAGAAGACACAAAAGAAAGCAAAACATAAGCATTACTGAAAGTATATTTTAAATAGAAATGGAAACAGCTACCATAATGCAAAAATAGCATGGTTCTCATTACAAAAAGTTTCAGGGGTTCTACTTACCTTGCAATAAAGACTTCAAAGAGAAGGGAGATGTGAACAATCAAAATTCAGAGACATGGGTAGGTTTCTGAATGGGAATGGGGCAAAGAAAAAAGTTATTAGTTTACAAGGTGAAGACCAAAGGAGACATAATAATAAAAATAAAGAGAATAGTAAAAACAAATAGTTTTTTTTTCCCTTGGGTTTTCTGCATAAAGAATTTATGCAAATTTATTGGCAAATTAAAAGTTAAATGTTTTCCGTTATCTCTTGTATTTTTACTTGAAATACTACACAAATTTTGAGTAAATCTTATTTATTTCTCTATAAGTTAAATTCATTTGAAAAGATTTCTTATGTAATGCTGTTCTGAAAGTCAAAGAATTTAGACATACGTTGTGAGGCTATTTATAAAATTTTTATTGCACCACAAAGGCCTGACTAGCGTGGGTGATGTTGTTGAGTTCCTCTTAGCTCATGGAGAACAGAAAAAAAAAACACCGCAACTCTCATTATGACCGCATAATTAACCTAATCTGAATTGAAGAAGAGAAATTCTTTGTGGTAAGTTAAAATGCTATAATTATCTGTTTTCAAACTTTGTTTTACAAACACCTAGGCATAGGTAAAATCTGTTAAAGGAGTGAACTTTCTGATTCTCAACTTCTATGATTTTATTTTTTTAAATTTTTTATTAAAGAATAGTTGATTTACAATGTTGTTTTTCTTTCAGATGTACAGCAAATTGACTGTTATACATATACATATATATATATTCTTTTAAAAATTATTTTCCAGTATAGTTTATTCTGAGATACTGAATATCTCTGTTTTATACAGTAGGTCCTTGTTGGTATATTTATTTTATATATACTATATATATTATCTATAAAATATATCCATTTTATACATAATAGTGTATATTTGTTAATTCCAAACTCCTAACTTATCCCTTCCCCTTTTTTATGTTTGGTAACAGTGAGTTTGTTTTCTATGTCTGTGAGTCTGTTTCTGCTTTGTAAATAAGTTCATTTGTATCATTTTTAGATTTCACATATAAATGATATCATATGGTATTTGTCTTTATTTCACATAGTATGACAATCTCTAGGTCCATCCATGTTGTTGCAAATAATATTATTTCATTCTTCTTATGGCTAATATATATATTTTTATGGCATATATATATATATATATATATATATATATATATACACCACATCTTCTTTATTCATTCATCTGTTATTCACCAACTGATGGACATTTAGAATACTTTCATGTCCTGGCTATTGTGACTAGTGTGGCAGTGAATATTGGGGTCAGTGTATCTTTTTGAATTACAGTTTTCATCTTTTTTAGATATGTGCCCAGGAGTGGGATTAGGTCCCATTTATTTATTTTTGCTTTTATTTCTATGGCCTTGGGAAATAAGATTAATGTCAGAGAATGTTTTGCCTTTCTTTTCTTTTAAGAGTTTTATGGTATCTTGTCTTAGTCTTTAAGTTATTTTGATTTATTTTTGTACGTGGTATGAGGGTGTGTTCTAGCTTCATTGATTTACATTCAGCTGTCCAACTTTTCCAGCACGACTTGCTGAGGAGACTGTCTTCTTCCCACTTTGTATTCTTGCCTCCTTTGTTAAAGATTAATTGACCATAGGTACAACTTCCATGTTTTTAAACTCCCAAGTATACACTCTCTTAAACTGATCCCTCTGTGAACACACTTTAGATTGAAGTTCAAGATCTCCTTTCCAATCTCTCTCTGAAGACATCCTATGCCCATCTCAGTTATTACAGACCATAACTCCAGGGTATAAAACTTTCAGGGAAGCCACAAAGAGGTATAAACATACTCTATGTTGGTGTTGAGAAAGGAAATGATGGATGATTGATAAATATTCCTGTAAGTCAGGTAGTTTACAATCCTTTTTTTTTTTTTTTAAACAAAATGGAAGAAAGACCTAACTGGTAGTGATCTATTATCTAATTTGTTTTTAACAATCTGTGTTATTTGGAATGATAACAAGGGAAGACTTCAAATAATTATGTCAAATTCTAATGACAAAGCATCTATTCCTACTTGTTTATCTATGTAATAAGTTTATGAACATGTACATGTAAGCAGACAAGAAAGAATGTGATTAGAATCATGTTTGAACACTATCTAAATCTAGCAACAACTAGATATCAATACATAAATTAATTTTTAATTACCTCCTTTCAGAGATCTATTAAGAGAGATATACCAACAAAATTCTTACTATTATATTTAATAATTATTTCTCAGAATTTTAGTATATATGCTGTTTTTATTATATTATTATAATTATAATGAAAACTCAATTCAGAAAAATTCTTTCATCTGAGATTTGCAACTACAGGACTCTTTAATTTTAGATTTCAATTATACATGAGTATGTGTTTGTTTTCTTTTTGGGTAGAAGTGTGAAAGGAAGATCAGTAGAAGGCATTCAAATGTAAATGTACTTCATGTATTTTTAAAAACAGATGATGGTTTACATCAAATTGCTGCAGGGTTTAAATTCAGTAAGATACATTTCAAAAGATGAAGCACTACTTCTAACTTAGTTTTGATCATTTACAATATGTTGGGAGACTTTCAATTGCAATATTTATATTTATGATGAAACCTTCTAAATGGTCAGCTAAACATCTGAAGTTGTCTGCAGTTTACAAAATTCCTTTAGAAATACAATAATAGAAGTCTGAAGCCCAGGGCTCTAGTTTAAATCATAGACTTACAAGAGGCTTGATTGAGACTGATGTTTCTAAAACCTCACAGTGGTCTCTACAGACAAGAAGAAAAAGTAGCGGGGTTTTTTTGAGTTTTTGTTATTTCTTTTTCAGTTCAGTGACCAGGTCTGGTCACTGTCAACTCACAACACAAGATTTATGATTTTGAATGATTCATTGACAGTGACCATAATTTGTTTTTAAAGACTTTCCCTTTGAAATGTACCTTGATCTTGATATATCACTCCAGGTTGATCTCTACAGGAAAATCTGGCACCAAAAGCTGTGATGCTTTTGAGGGGAGCTTTATGTGATGATTAGATTTCAAAGCCACTAAAGCCCGTGATAATCTCCTACATAAGAGTCCTAAACATGACTGTTTGTGAAAACTCCCTTAGTCCTCTAAGGTTTCCCCTTCCCATTTTCTCCAATATCATCAAAAATACGCCCTGATTTTCTTTGAATCAGAAGTTTTAGCACCTTGAAAGCCAGCCCTTCATTTGAAATAATTCCTCCAACCACACTGGGAAATTTGGGGGTAGTAACAACTGCTAAGCACTCAGGCATAATAAAAACTCATCTCTTCTAAACATTTAAAAATCAGTGTCTATAAAAGTCACATCAAGTCTTCAGTAAATTTTTCCATACCATATGAGTATTTCTAGAGCACAGTAAGAAGCACAATATTTTCCCTTTTTAAAACATGACCTTTATTACTTTGTACAAACTGAGTGTTTTGAGACCCAGAAGACCACTGCAGATACAGGCGAGAAAAAAGTCAATGGCTCTTCTGATGGCTTTAGTAAAAGCTGTCAGAATTCTTTACATTTAACATCTGTACGACTAGTAAGAAATGTGTGTGTCTGTGTGTGTGTGTGTGTGTGTAGATGAGAGCTCCAGCTGCTTGTAGATTGAAGGACTCTCCATGGCATCAGCAGATAGGAATGATATTTCATTCACCCTTTGGCCATGGATAAGAGTCAACAAGCTCCACATGATTGTTCTGGGTGTTAAAGTGTGTCTGCTTTGTAATCGTTGTCTGAGACCCAAACCCTTACTTTACAGTGCTTAAATAATTGATTTCACCCAGCCTTCAGTCAGAGCTAGAAAATCCCAAATATTTTCCCATTAAGCCTCAGAGTAGGGCACTGCTTACAATGCTCAAGAGTTTCAAAATTCATAGATTCATGGGAAATCATAGACTTTACAAAGAAATCCATTTTGGCTGGAAAGGAAAGTGAAGGACTCATGCTGATGATTTCATAACATCAAGAACCAGAGCTGCAGGTTGAGTAGGTAAAACAAGAATATTATTAAACTCATGAAAGATGCAAGCTTATGCTGGTCTTCCACAAAGCAGATTATTCCCTATAAATGTCATTGCTATCTTTTAAATAAGTGAACTTACCAAAAAACAGGGGTTCAGTGAAAGCCTACAGTCATCCACATGCTATAAAACATTAGGACAACTAAATCTTAAGATCAAAAACTCCCTAATGAAGAGCTCAAAGATGAAAAAATATTCTGAATCCTTAGTCACCAAAGGAAGTAAGTTTAATGAAAATATATTCAGGATGTCCTGTCTACTGTTCTAACCAATGAAATCCAAATTTTATTCACAGTTGGAATGAAAGGTAGATATATGTTTATTCAAAACAGAAGTACAAACTTACTTTCATTGTTGACATTTGGTTGTTTGACATCCTGAAATAATTTGAAGCATATTGCAAACTAAAGCACAATATGATACAGACCACTGAAGGATAAACATAACAAAGTTAACTGAAGGAAATTTGAATAACTGCTTTGACATACCTGAATTGAGTGGATTATCATACTCAGGCAATAAATTTGGCTGGAAGGCTTTTGACTGCAAAACCAAAAGATATGAAACATTTTGGGTTGCTCTGATTTCACATTTTAACATCAGATTGTGGAAATATTGACCTAAAGTCACTATTTCCCCATAGAATAAATGTGTGTATACTGTAGCTGGCCACATGGATGCTAACCTAAGTGCATATGGAGATACATGTAGCAAGTGTGAAGTTGGTGACCAAGATATCAGATGCAAAAATCTCTTGAGCATACAAAGTGAAAGAAAGTGAAGTCGCTCAGTTGTGTCTGACTCTTTGCGACCCCATAGACTGTAGCCTACCAGGCTCCTCTGTCCATGGGATTTTCCAGGCAATAGTACTGGAGTGGGTTGCCATTTCCTTCTCCAGGGGATCTTCCCAACCCCGGGCTCGAACCCGAGTCTCCCGCATTGTAGACAGATGCTTTACTGTCTGAGCCACCACTGGGAAACTGGGTATTAGTGCCTACAAAATGTAAGAAGCACACAAATGTAACAAGGAATTTGATGCATTTTTAACAGATTCCTAGGCTGGTGAATTTAATGGAAAGTGGGCAGGGAAAATGGTTTGCTCTTTCTAACTATACCACAGAAATGTTGACAAGCATGTTTTCATTTTAGTGTTTCTCCTTAAGATCTTTCCACAATCATCAGGAAAATTGTCATGACGGATTTTGAGAAATATGTATATATATATAAATCCTGTAATCTGTGGTCATATCTCTGATATGCTCAGTTTTATGCCTGGAAGTGTGTGAGGTGATAAGCTTTAATATGTGTATTGCCAAGTTTACATATTTGTAAGGAAATAGAAAAGCCTTCACAATTTATGAAAGTGCTTCCTCATCAACTGCAGGGTAGCCCTCTGCAAAATGGATGGAGGTGATCCCATGATCCCATGACCCTTTATAGGCGTGGCTGAGTGAGCACCTAGTGGAAGCCTTATTGTGCTATGGATTCCAAATGATAAATCCCTGTGTCATTTTATTGTGTGAATTATATGATTGGTTTTACTGTCTTGCTTTTTGACAATTCTTTAATTTAGTGAGAAAAAGATTATGATCTGTGTTTAAGTTAATAGAATTTTTGCATAGGAAGACATGCGTAATGGAAGATAAGAAGAAATATGTGTTTATTTTTAGCAACACTTGGTGAGAAAAGGCAGAAGCCAAATATTCCATTTCAACAAACAGTCTCCCTGTGCAAAGAAACCTACTCTGAAGCAGATAGAACATCCACTTCATTGCTTTTCCTAAGGCGATGATTGAGTCTAAGAAGCAGGTCCTGTCTGAGGTGCAGCCTCTTTGGCAGGATTCAAGGGCACAGGTAGCTTGTCTGAATGCCCTTCACATTTATATTTTTCTCAGTCTCTTGGCAGCCATCAGGATCTGTAATAATGCCTTCTCCTACATAATCCTTTAAATTAAGAGCAGCACCCTAAGTTCCCAAAGAGCAAAATGCAAAAATAAAACCCATCAGGCAATACCATACTTTAAGTTGAAAACACAGCATGACAGAACAATAATGAAAAAAACTCTGTCATGGTCTATTAAATCGGGATTTTCACTCTTTAAAAAAAAAAAAATTACATAGATGCTCATCGCACCTCAAATGATTGATAGAAGCACAGAGCAATGTTGAATCTTTCATTCAAACAAGATTTTTTGATCCCTTCCTTTCAGGGTTTTGGGCATCCCTGGAGACATGTGGACCATCAGGCTATTTTCTAAGCAGGGAGACAGAAGATGAACATGATGTTAGACTGTGATGACTGCTAATAGGAAGGATAAATCAGAAAGGGCCGGTGAGAGGGGCTGGGTAGTGTGACAGTTGCAATTTTCCAGGAGGGGTGGGGTCAGGGAGGGACTCTGGGGAAAGTAAGTATGGAGTCAGCAGGGAACCTGCTTTGCTCATTTCAAGACCATTATGAAGGCCACTGTTGACATGGATGGTGATTGACAGATTCGGGTTGTTTTATTTAATCTTTAGAAAATCACATTTTTATTTAAAGGGTAGAAGAAAGTTTGTTTTCTATTTTAACAATCGTGGCTAAGATGGCAACACTTTTAATTGAAGGAGCTAGTAGGAGAAGCTACCGCTTCACCAGAAAATGGCCACAGAGGTGGCCAGTCTCATATTTTCCCCTTAGACCTCAATAGTCTTCTCAGAAGAACTCAAGGGAAACTGGTGTATTTCACTTTAGAGTGATGTTCACTTTCTAAAAAGAACCATGTCTGCAAACTCTGAAACCCAGTTTAATGAAAGAAAATAATATTCAACTGATTAAAGCTACAAACACGAAGACAGACTTGATGCCAATAAAGTCCTGCAGGCCAGTCTTGGCAATAGTGACCCTTTAATAAGCAAAATGTCAAGGAGCTTTCCATAAGAGAGTAAACAATCCACAGATCTTTTTCTCATAAATGGACAAGTTGTTCTGTCTCCACGTTGTTTGTCATCAGTACATTTTAACAAAGAGGCATTGACTTCTCTTCCTTACTCATCATTCCTCCCCACCCACAAAAAAAAAAAAAAAAAGAGGCCACCTCCCAAACCTATTCCTGATAAATACATAGGCTATTTTTGGAAGCAAGAGAAAATTAGCCTTAAAAGGAAAATAAGTGAATTTAACAATGTTGTGCACTAAACTACATGATAAAAGAGAAAGGAATAAATAGAAAATGCCATCTGGAAAGCGAAGCCAGTGACTCACCATTGTTGGATGAAATGACCCCAAATAAGTACTTTTTCATGATGAAATCAGAGTTCTAAGCCTCTAAAACTTCAAAGAGGAAGAGTTTCTAAATGTTACATTGAGGGACCCAGAGATTCTTCTCATTCTTGAACTTTATTTTGTTGTTTGCTTTTGGCTGTGTTGAGTCTTCCTTGCTTCGTGTGGGTTTTTCTCTAGTCGCCGCAAGTGGAGACCGCTCTCTAGTCGTGGTGCACGCGGGCTTCTCGCCGTGGTGGCTTCTCTTGTTGCAGAGGGGTAGGCCTGTGGGGCTTGCAGGCTTCAGAGGTTCCTGCATTCAGACCCAGTAGCTGTGCGAACGCTTAGTTGTCAAACAGCATGTGGAATCTTTCTGGACGAGGCATGCAACCTGTGCCCCCTTCATTGGCAGGTGGATTCTTAACCATTGGACCACAAGAGAAATCTCTGTTCTCATTTTTTTAAATAGAAGTATTATTTAACATATAGGAACTCTACTTAAAAAAAAAAAAAAAAACTTATCTTCTCTCCCTTTCCATTCAGTAGCATGCATTTGTGGTGACATAATCTTGAGATCTACAATGTACAGTGATCTCTGTTCTAAACAAAAAGACTATTTTACCAGATGGTAAGCAGCTCTGACAACTTTTTAAAATTCAAATATGAACATCTAATTTTACACCTCAGTAAAGAATCAGAATCTCCTATCTCCAAGTATAAACACATTTTAATTGCAGTTCTTAGAGGTATCCCAGGCCCGATACTGAGTACCTGCAGCCCAATGCTTTCAAGCTAAGGTTGCCATCTCCAAAATTGTTCCAAAAGTGTTCAGAAAAGAAAAATTGTATGGTTAAAATTACATTACAGGTGCTTCATTATTCCTCACCATATTCAATAACAAGATGGCCTGAACTCCAAATAAATTCTGCTCAGAATCACCAAATCATAAATATTATTTTCAACCTTTGCTTTTAGGCAACTCAAAATATGCCACCATTCCCTTCATTTCGAAGACTTTTCAAGCATATTCTTTTCCCTAAACTGCTGTTTAAGTAGATTGAAAATATTTTCTCTGAACTGAGACTAACATTACAGAAATCACCTCAGCCCCAAAAGATTTGTTTTTGTTCCATCTAATTATATTGAATATGTGGTTTGTAACTAATTTTGTGTGCGTTGGAGGTTTCTATGCCTAAAATTGGTGGCTTGAAAAGAAATAGGTATCTCTTGGCTGTGCTGTAGATAATCGGGAATGGTACTCTTGACACACAATCATATTCTATATTCACTGGTGGTCTTTTGCTACCTACAGTTTCCCATGTGAATTCTGAGAGGCCTAGAGGTTTGCCATACTCGTAAACTATTAAATTAGCCTAGTTTCGAGGATGTTAGTAGAGGATACACATCCCCTGGCTTGGAGACAAGAGAGAAGCAGAACCAGCAGAGTCAGCAGCCTGGGTGTTAAGTTCAGGTGATTCCCCTTGACCCCCCGCATCCCAGTGATTCACTGAGCCCACAGAGGGCTTGCACCGTAGCGGACAAACACAGCCTGGGGAATCCTACACCTGGTCTTTGTCCCTAAGGGATTACACCCAGGGAATGGCTCTGGTGAGCGTGGTCGGAGCCTTGCGTGCAGCCCACCTAGTGGGTGTGCCCAAAGCACTCAGCATATGCAGGGGGCTGATCCTCTCGCCCCACTGGGTGAATTGTTACTGCAAAGATATCCTGATTGATATGGACTTGTATCCATCCCAAGAAAATCTATTCATTGTCTCTTTCTCTCCCTTCCTCTTTTTCACTCTTGCTCTTGCTCTCTCTCTCACACACACAACCACACACAACCACACACACACACACATCTTTTACAAGTTAAATTGAAACCCAAACCTTAAATAATGATGCACCCTACCACCTGCTCCCAAGCCAACCAAATTACATCTATGATATTGTAGAGATGGCTTTCTCTTTTTGTTTAGCTCTTTTTTCTTTTGTTTAGCTCTTTGCTTATTAAAAAACAAACAAAACAAACAAAAAAAGCAGTCACCTGGATTAGGTACTTTTTCAATGGGGTCAGCTGTACTTTAAGACTGGATTGAGATCATATCATTCTCCATAGGATACCAAAAATGCAAATAGCTACAAACATCTATCACTGTGAAAAATAACCATATTTTAAATGGTTAAAGCTGTGAGAGCTTGAAACAATTGTTTTGTGCTTATACCATTTTGAAAATATTTTTACAAATTAGAAATAAAGGCTTGCATTACTTTACTATAAAATATATGTGTAATTTTCACATTATCAGATCATAAATGTATACGTTTTTCTGTGAAATTTGGGCTGTGGTATCTTTTGACTCTTCTTTTTATATTCCACCTGGGAGTGTCTAATTCCTCATTTGTGCTTTAAAGAGCAACATGTGAAAGAGAACAGCAGTGAATTTAGAAAAACCTAAGTCAGAAACAGCATCCTGTTTTAAAAGATACCTTTTTTCAGTCTCTTCCCCAATTTTTGGTTTATGAATATGTCTTTTCTGGACAGCTTGCCTTTAAAATGAATTAGAAACATGGGACTTACAAAGTGTATTAGTAATAATAAAATTATATGTTAAATGCTAATTTTTAACTTTAATACATGCATAAATGTTTACTACAGGCTTTAGAGACCGAATAATAAATTTAGCCAGGCATAACTCCAGCCAAGCATTTCCCAAAAATGTAAATGTAAAAAAGAAAAAGTTCTGAAAAAATAACCCAGACAAATGTACCGCTTTAACATAAACTATCCAAAAATGTCCTTTTAATCTTAAGAAAGTAAAGGTAATATCATTAAAGTGAGAAATAAAACCAGAGTGAAAGAAAATACTTTCCAGAACTTTACCCTACCCAGATCATTTTAATTACATTATACCAAGGAGCTGCAGTCATAGCATCATCTTTAAGTAGTATTGCCTCCTTCTTTTGTTCACTGAGAATTATTGTCTAGGTGCCCCAAAAGCTTTAGTTACACTATTGGGTCTTGAGGTCGGAGAGAAAAAGAAGACTGAACAGGGTCTCCATCTTCCAGAAGCCCAAATTCTAGAGTTAGAAAAAAGCCGTTAAACAACTACGACATTGGAGGTGATGTGCTCAGTTGCTCAGTTGTGTCCGACTCACCTGTCAAGTGGTCTCTGCAGCGCACATATGCCTTGGGCTCTAGGGACTTGGACTCCACAAGACTGTTAAATCTGTGCCTTTTGCCTCTCCTATATTGTTGGTGGGAAAGTAAATTGATGCAGCCATTTACAGAGAACAGTATCCCTTCAGTTCAGTTCAGTCACTCAGTGGTGTCCGACTGTTTGCGACCCCATGAATCGCAGCACTCCAGGCCTCCCTGTCCATCACCAACTCCCAGAGTTCACTCAGACTCACGTCCGTCGAGTCAGTGATGCCATCCAGTCATCTCATCCTCTGTCGTCCCGTGCTCCTCCTGCCCCCAATCCCTCCCAGCATCACAGTCTTTTCCAATGAGTCAACCCTTCGCATGAGGTGGCCAAAGTACTGGAGTTTCAGCTTCAGCATCATTCCTTCCAAAGAACACCCACGACCGATCTCCTTTAGAATGGACTGGGTGGATGTCCTTGCAGTCCAAGGGACTTTCAGGAGTCTTCTCCAACACCACAGTTCAAAAGCATCAATTCTTTGGCACTCAGCTTTCTTCACAGTTCAACTCTCACATCCATGCATGACCACTGGAAAAACCATAGCCTTGACTAGATGGACCTTTGTTGGCAAAGTAATGTCTCTGCTTTTGAATGTGCTATCTAGGTTGGTCATAACTTTCCTTCCAAGGAGTAAGCATCTTTTAATTTCATTGCGGCAATCACCATCTGCAGTGATTTTGGAGCCCCCCAAAATAAAGTCTGACACTGTTTCCACCCTTTCCGCATCTATTTCCCATGAAGTGATGGGACCAGATGCCATGATCTTCATTTTCTGAATGTTGAGCTTTAAGCCAACTTTTTCACTCTCCTCTTTCACTTTCATCAAGAGGCTTTTTAGTTCCTCTTCACTTTCTGCCATAAGGGTGGTGTCATCTGCATATCTGAGGTTATTGATATTTCTCCCAGCAATCTGGATTCCAGCTTGTGCTTCTTCCAGCCCACCATTTCTCATGATGTACTCTGTGTATAAGTTAAATAAGCAGGGTGACAATATACAGCCTTGATGGACTCCTTTTCCTATTTGGAACCGGTCTGTTGTTCTATGTCCTGTTCTAACTGTTGCTTCCTGACCTGCATATAGGTTTCTCAAGAGGCAGGTCAGGTGGTATAGTATTCCCATCTCTTTCAGAATTTTCCACAGTTTATTTTGATCCACACAGTCAAAGGCTTTGGCATAGTCAATAAAGCAGAAATAGATGTTTTTTCTGGAACTCTCTTGCTTTTTCCATGATCCAGCAGATGTTGGCAATTTGATCTCTGGTTCCTCTGCCTTTTCTAAAACCAGCTTGAACAGCAGGAAGTTCACGGTTCACATATTGCTGAAGCCTGGCTTGGAGAATTTTGAGCATTACTTTACCAGCATGTGAGATGAGTGCAATTGTGCAGTAGTTTGAGCATTCTTTGGTATTGCCTTTCTTTGGGATTGGAATGAAAACTGACCTTTTCCAGTCCTGTGGCCACTGCTGAGTTTTCCAATTTGCTGGCATATTGAGTGCAGCACTTTCACAGCATCATCTTCCAGGATTTGAAATAGCTCAACTGGAATTCCATCACCACCACTAGCTTTGTTCATAGTGATGCTTTCTAAGGATCACTTGACTTCACATTCCAGGATGTCTGGCTCTAGGTGAGTGATCACACCATCGTGATTATCTTGGTCATGAAGATCTTTTTTGTACAGTTCTTTTCTGTATTCTTGCCACCTGTTCTTAATATCTTCTGCTTCTGTTAGGTCCATACCATTTCTGTCCTTTATCGAGCCCATCTTTGCATGAAATGTTCCCTTGGTATCTCTAATTTTCTTGAAGAGATCTCTAGTCTTTCCAATTCTGTTGTTTTCCTCTATTTCTTTGCACTGATCGCTGAGAAAGGCTTTCTTATCTCTTCTTGCTATTCTCTGGAACTCTGCATTCAAATGGGTATATATTTCCTTTTCTCCTTTGCTTTTCACTTCTCTTCTTTTCACAGCTATTTGTAAGGCCTCCCCAGACAGCCATTTTGCTTTTTTGCATTTCTTTTCCATGGGGATGGTCTTGATCCCTGTCTCCTGTACAATGTCACAAACCTCCGTCCATAGTTCATCAGGCACTCTATCTTTCAGATCTAGTCCCTTAAATCTATTTCTCGAAGTATGGAGGTTCCTTAAAAGCTAAAAATAGAGTTACTATGTGATCCAGCAATTCCACTCCAGGGCATACACCCAGAAAAGACAAAAATTTTAATTTTAAAAGATGTACATGGACATAAGTTCATAGCAGCACTATTTGCAATAGCCCAGACATGGAAAGGGGCTTCCTCGGTGGCTCAGCAGTAAAGAATCCACCTGCAATGCAGGAGACATGGTTTGATCCCTGGGTCAGGAAGATCCCCTGGAGTAGGTGTCAGCAGCCCACTCTAGTATTCTTGTGGGGAAAAATCCCATGGACAGAGGAGCCTGGTGGGCTACAGTCCATGGGGTCAGAAAGACTCAGACATGACTAAGTGAGCATGTACACAAACATGGAAACAACCTGTAATTTTTTATGTCTGAGTAGTATTTCATTGGTTATGTGTAACACATCTTTATCCATTCATCTGTTGATGGATTTTAAGCTGCTTTCACATCTTGGTTATTGTAAATAATGAACATAAGGCACCTGTATCCTTTTTAATTGCAGTTTTCCTCGGATATATTTGCATCCTTCTTTTGTACTCTGGTTTTTGGCCTATGCTTGTATCCTTCATTTCCAACCACTGACTGGTTGCAATTTCAGACTCAGTCACCCTGAGACTTCCCCTCCCAACCCCGTTAGCATTTCTTGTCCCTATTATGGGGAGGCATCATTACTCTCCATCTCAGCTGGCTGGAAAACAATGGAGAGGCTTTGACTCCCTTTCTGTAAAATTTCTAGATCCAACAATTGGATCAATTTGCACTGAGGCTCTTTAAAAGTGCTGGGAAGTGTAATAATGCTCCCCTAGGCAATCCTTTATGTTCCTTTGAGGGAGTGTAAATTCATCCTAATCTCTACAGCAGCCAGCCACCTGGAGGGGAAACTAAAATGCCAACCAATCTTCACCAAGTGTTTTTGCAATATACATCTGCTACTGTCCTTGGCAGCCAGGAAAACTCTGGAGGCCAGTAACCCATTCTCTAGTGTTCCAGAAATTGCTTGAAATGTTTAATCTCAACTTTAAACCCTTTACAATGCTTCTGAGAAGTTGGCTTGAAAATAGCACACATGTGAACAAAAATACCAGCCAATTGATAAACAAACAAAACTGAAGGGCACTCAGAGAAACAGGAAATATTTGGGAGGGAAGTGATAACATGAGTTCTGGCTTCTCCAATAGAAATGAGTTGCTCTGAGTTTCTGTCATGCTGACAGTTTCTTTGAATGGAAAATTGGTTTCTTCCCAATCCCACTAAATATTGAATAAATAGTCAGAAAACATTATTTGAATCTGAATCAAAGGATCCCCATTTCAGAGCGTGGATCACTACCCCTTCAATCATTCATCACCATTCCCCTGCCCTGCTGTCGTCACTTTGATCATAACCTCTTAGACTGAACAATTATGCTACCCTTTAACTTGTCAATGGCAGAATTTGGAGTGCTTTTGAGATTAGCCTTTTCATAGAGCAATGGTAGGCAGAATTGATATTTGTGCTCTTAATTACTATTTAATTTATGAAAATTACAAAGTCAGGAGTGAAATTTCTCTAGAAGTTTAAAATTCAGCTTGCAAATATTATATTTTACAGGACTGTTAACCTTTAATCAATTAAAAGCTCTAAGTTATTTCAACATGTATTTATAAAATTACCATATTCCATTTCCCCATAAATATGTCTGCCATAGCAAACAAACCTTTGCACACACTTAAAAAGATCTTCAAAATCTAGTAAGTGATTTTATTATTGTTATTCTTGTTGTTCAGTTGCTCAGTTGTGTCCAACTCTGCAGCCCCAAGGACTGTAGCACACCAGGCTTCCCTGTCCTTCACTATCTCCCTGAGTTTGCTCAAACTCATGTCCATTGAGTCAATGATGCCATCCAACAATCTCATTCTCTGTAGCCCACTTAACCTCCTGCCCTCAGTCTTTCCCAGCATCAGGGTCTTTTCCAATAAGTCGACTTTTTGTATCAAAAGACCAAGGTATTGGAGCTTCAGTATCAGTCTTTCCAGTGAATATTCAGGATTGATTTCCTTTAGGATTGACTGGTTTGATTTCCTTGCTGTCCAAGGAACTTTAAATAGTCTTCTCCAGCACCACAGTGCAAAAGCATCAATTCTTCTGCACTCAGTTTTCGCCATGGTCCAACTGTCACATCTATAGATGACTACTGGAAAAACTATAGTTTTGACTATATGGAGTTTTGTCAGCAAAGTGATGTCTCTGCTTTTTAGCATGCTGTCTAGGTTTCTTGTCGCTTTTTTTTCCCAAGGAGCAAACATCTTTTAAATTCATGACTGCAGTCACCATCCACAGCAGATTCTTTATAGTCTGAACCACCAGAGTAGCCCAAATGAATTTATAAATATAGTAATTCTTAAGTTCTAATTTTTAATATTAGTTGTAATTTATTTTTAAATGAAATCACAAATACAAATTCATTTTTCAACTACATATTTTAACACTAGATAAAAGATACCTAAGCAAGCATCATAGTACTTATAATACACAACATATACAAATTATCCTCACCAACAGAAAATGTAAATATCACAGTTTTGCTTTATTATGTCTCTATACCTAGTTCTAAATCTTTTGGGTTAAAATATTTAATTACTGTCTTCACACACTGGGGCTGCCTCCCCTAATGTTGGGGTCACCTGCTCATCACCCAAAAATGGCACAGTCTAAAAACCTGCCTTTCAGACAACCAAGAAATTCTGTGACTCCCTAGGGCAAGCCTGTATTTCTTGCAAAACAAAACAGTTAACAGTTCTTGTAGCTCTTTTTTTTTTTTAATACAAATAAGAAAAGACAAGTTACTTTCTAATGGCCTGTTTGGTCAAGATTATGTTGAAAATAGGGAGTGAAGAGCTTTGGGGTTTCCTCCAGAGTATTAGGAGGGGGTCGAACATAAAACAGGATGAAGGGTCCACCTGGCAGCTGCCACCCAGGAAATAGATGGAGATGGGCAGGTGGATTTATGAAGAGGAAAGACCTTGACCATCCCAAGAAATGGTCACATCTAGTCTGTGGACAGTTAGGAAATATTAATGGTAAAATATTAACATTTGTAAAAAATAGCCATTATCTTATCAGAATTTTTAAAAGTGCTTTCAGATCAACATTTATTGAAAAGTATCACAGTTCATTCAATTTACATTTCAAAAGTCCTGAGATATATTTAGGTCTTAAAGATTAAAATGTCATTTCTTCATAGTCACAATTCTGTAAAATTCTGAGTGTATTCGATTAAATAAGGTAGAAATATTAAGTGCCTTTCCTTCAAGATTTTTATGAAAGTAAAGAAGTTTGCTTCGAAAGCATACAAAATTTAAAAAATATTTCAAAATCAATTTTGTTAAGATAAATTTCAAAGAAGCTGTGGGTGGCCAGACAAGATTTTCCACAGCTTTAGACTTTTATGGGTTTTTTTAAAGATAATTTCTTAATTTTAGAGATCCTATGTTTATCATATTTTCCACTTTAATAAAGGCTACAAATAATGATGATAGTTGGTAAATGCAGATTATTTTAAAACTTTTATCAGATAGATCTCTTTTTTTAAAAAATAAGATACAATTAGCGAAAATTAAACATACCACCTTCTCAATTCTCAGAGGTTTTCAAAATTATCAGTGAAAACCTCACATTTTAGTTGTTTTTAAATTAACTTAATAATACAATGGAAAATATAGAGAAGGAACTAATTGATTTGACTAGCTAAAGAGTCATGTACTCTATCAGCTCTAGAGAATGGTGTTAACTTTGTCCCACTAGATGAGTTCAGTCATAATTTTAATTACTTATTATAGAAACAAGTAAATATAATTATTGCTTCTTTTGCCATTGAAATATGTCAAAATTCTTCGATCACAATGTAAAATTCCAGCAAATTTATTATACTTAAGTCATTTATACAATTTTAAATCATCTTAGCTGCTCTCAGGAAACATACATTTGAAACATAATCAGGATATAAAAGGAAAGTGTCAATTTTACTTAAAGGAAAGGATGAGCATTTCATGGAGATAACACAAAAGAGACAAAAGACCTACCCTCTCGAGATGACCTGGGGACAATTCACACAAAATGAGATAACGTGTTATAAGGCTACTGTGAATAGAACCAAAAAGAATTTCTCCAAAAAATATAAAAAAAAAAATATATATATATGTATATTTATATATATGGTGTGTGCCTGCTCAGTTGTGTCAGCCTCTGTGACCCTGTGGACTGTAGCCCTCTAGGCTCCTCTGTCCATGGGATTCTCCAGGGAAGAATACTGGAGTGGGTTGCCATTCCCTTCTCCAATGTTCAGATTAGATCAGATCAGTCACTCAGTTGTGTCCGACTCTTTGCGACCCCATGAATTGCAGCACGCCAGGCCTCCCTGTCCATCACCAACTACCCAAGTTCACCGAGACTCACATCCATCGAGTTAGTGATGCTATCCAGCCATCTCATCCTCTGTCATCCCCTTCTCTTCCTGCCCCCAATCCCTCCCAGCATCAGAGTCTTTTCCAATGAGTCAACTCGTCACATGAGGTGGCCAAAGTACTGGAGTTTCAGCTTTAGCATTATTCCTTCCAAAGAAATCCCAGGGCTGATCTCCTTCAGAATGGACTGGTTGGATCTCCTCGCAGTCCAAGGGACTCTCAAGAGTCTTCTCCAACATTACAGTTCAAAAGCATCAATTCTTTGGCGCTCAGCCTTCTTCACAGTCCAACTCTCACATCCATACATGACCACAGTAAAAACCATAGCCTTGACTAGATGGACCTTTTTTGGCAAGTAATGTCTCTGCTTTTGAATGTGCTATCTAGATTGGTCATAACTTTCCTTCCAAGGAGTAAGTGTCTTTTAATTTCATGGCTGCAGTCACCATCTGCAGTGATTTTGGAGCCCAGAAAAATAAAGTCTGACACTGTTTCCCCATCTATTTCCCATATATATATATATATATATATATACATGGATCTACAATATTTAAAACCAGACATCACACACATATATGGTAAGAAGTATCACATAATAGTCCAGGGATCAGTCTCAAACCTGAGAGCATGTCAGGATGTAAGACCCTACAGAAGTGCTGCAGCTCATCCATTCCCTCACCCCACCACACAAACTACTAATTGGGGTTGAGGAAAGTCCCTGAGACCAGGCCCTCCTGTATTTCATTTTTTTAAAAGTCTTCATTATGTCTTCAGAAACAGCCTCCCAGTAAAACATATAGCACATTCATTCCAAACATTTCCTTCTAAATCTATTTTTTTAATAAAAAGTAGAAGAATTCTATCTGCAATACCAATGAGAACAAAAACTCCCACTAGTCATTGTTTCAAACCTCTGAAAATAAGTCCAGTCAATGAAACACATCAAACAAGGCTATAGTATGTAGTTTGTATTAAAACCCAGCACAGAGATTCCAAGTAAATGACATTTAATTATGGCAGTCCTGGAAACACTAGCAATAACAGCCATAGAGTTATAATGTATTTACCTGCCACTTAGAACTTTCATGTATTATTTATATTCATGATAAAATTTTAAAATAATAAATTAGCATGCAAAGTCAAATGTTAAATCAATCATGGGCAATTTTGCCTATTCTTGCCAGAGAAAATTCTGAACAAAGTCACCATGTAACTGATGTCCAACTTTCTTCCACAATATTTTCAGTGCCCTAATGGAACTCTTTTGGAACCAGATGACCACAGGGAAAATAATGGAAATTGTTTGCATTACAGGCTACTGGTCATTTTCTTGGTTCACAGTTTCAGAATTGAGGATGGAGCCAGAAGTTATGTGGCCTGACCATTTCTCAGGGCCTCAGTATTATTTATCTCATTGAAAATAATTATGAGTTGTTCAATATTAAAGGAGACTGAGAATTAATAGAGCTGTTAAGTGTTTGGAAAGCAGGAAAGTACAATACAAGTGGGTTCTGTCTATCACCCTGGTATGTGGAGCATTCATGTCTTCACTCCCATTAAAATCTCAGACTAAAATGCTTGGGAGAATGCAAAATTTCAAAAATGCACCTCTTCTAGCTTTTCAGACAGCCATTTTCAAGACATATGTATATACTTATATACATATTTACATATTTATTATGCCATATTTAAAACAAATGTAAGTTAGGGACAAGAAGATACAATTAAAAAATTTAAAAGCCTCTATGTATGTATATAACTGATTCACTTTGCTGGACACCTGAAACCAGCACAACATTGTAAATCAACTACACTCCAATAAAATTTAAAAAAAAACCAGATTAGAATTAAAAGCCTATATAGAGAAAATTTCCACTAGAAATGGAACATTAATACCAAAATGGACACAGTAAATTAAAAGTATCGAATATGCACAGACACACACACTTGGCCAGAGCTGAAATATTACTCCCAAAGGGGTGCCCCCATGGTTATTATTGATCCACTGGGGCATAATTTCAGAAGAAAGAGGTAAGAAGAGCAGCCCAACTCCAGACCGACAGCAGCTTGAACCCTGCATCGTGTTTATGAACACCTGCGCCTGCTATCACATGCCCTTCCATTGGAAACTTTCTGCTAAATCTGTAAAATTATTTCACTGTGGCCCCATGCTTGGTCCAGCCGAGCCGACACCTTTGATCTGGGTCCCCAGGGAGCATTTATTCATGTGGGCGGCAGCAACAGCTGTAAACACAGCGCTAATGCTATCAGGGTGTTAAATTTCCCTTTCTTCTCCAACTGAAATCTGTGTTTCTCTGTACTCCACTCCCCATTGATAATACTTGTAACTTTCTGAAGTTTCAGGATAATCTGTCAAAGGTAGTTGCTTTAAAAACTGTGACCATCAAGTTCCATTAGAACAACAACAGAAACCATTTTCTCCCTTCTCTTTGGTAAAGGGAGCTGACTGCAGCTAATAAATCCCAACCCTCAAATTTCTGGTCTTCTGTCCCTGCCCAGTAGCTGTATCTCATAGTTGTTCATTATCTATAATTGGTGAAGCATGAAGTGAGGCAAAAGGTGAGCCTGACCCCATGCATGCCATGTCCATCCCTCCTAGACAGAACAAAGATAAAGGACCCTAAAGTAGAAAGTGGATGACTGTTTCCATGTAAATCAGGAGGAAGATTTCCATAAGACCAGTGTCCATGGTCTGACGCTGTACTTTCTAATAAATTTCCCTTTACATCCTAATTGTTTTTCCCCTCTACCATCTTCCATCTTCAAAGTCAAATTTCATCAACTTCTTGCAGTACCTTGCTCCTGGCAACCCTCTTCTCAGCTCTTAGAGCTTCAAAACTAGATTACACAAGACGCCTCTTACCAGGTTGTTGGGCTTCCTAGGTGGCGCTAGTGGTAAAGAACCCACCTGCCAATGCAGGAGACAGAAGAGATGCAAGTTCAGTCCCTGGGTGGGCAAGATTCCCTGGAGGAGGGCATGGCAATCCACTCCAGTGTTCTTGCCTGGAGAATCCCATGGACAGAGGAGACTGTTGGGCTATGGCCCATCGGGTAGAAAAGAGGTGGACATGACTGAAGTGACTTAGCATGCACACACACTCTTACCAAGTCATATGCCGTCCTTCCTTCCTTCCTCTACTGTCTACCTATCTTGCAGTGGAAGAAGGGTTTTTGTACTATTTCACTGTTCAAAACTTCTAATTGAATGAGTACCCCTGACCTCGAAACACAGATCTTACCTGTGGGAAAGCAAAGAGGGATTTTAAGGTCCTGATTTGAATTTCTGTCCAGGATTCCTAGACTGGAGGAGACTAGACTTCTTGCCCTTGTCCATCTCCTCCATCTTTGGACAGCCATGCTCTCAAAGTGCCTCCACAAACCACCTGGGAGCTTCTTAGATGAGAAGACTGTTGGCGCTGAATCAGGATCTCCATCTTTAACATCACCCCCTAAGCACAGGAGAGATTGAGAAGCACTGTGTTAGGGAAAAGAGTCCTCATTTCTTTGCTAATCCTGGGCTACTGCTCTGCTGGCTTCTGGATGGCTTCGTCCCCCTCCGGCCTGACACTCTTATTTTGTGAATCAATTGTCTGGAATCACCCACTTGGTGACTTTCACCAAATTCACTTTTCATCTCAATCCTTGGCCAGAAACCACCAATTTCACATCTCACATGCAGTGGATGAATGTGAAAACTGTTTGTATGAGGCACTTAATTACATAAAAATAGGAAAGATTGTTTTCAACAAAAAGTAATGAAATTTATTTAAGACAGAGGGTCTTAGAAGAGTACTGTGGAGAGTGTCTGGGCAAAGGAAGGATCTTCTCAGCAACAGAGAGAAAGACAGATGGGTATTACTAATATCGCCAAGTTACTGCTCTCCACAGGACTCTAGTTACCACTGTTTCTGCTCTTAGTTTTTTTCCTTGACAGACATGTCTGGAGGAAGGAGCTCATTTTTATCCCCCTGTACCCAATGGTGTTCTGAGTCCTCCTGACATGTTACCTAAAGTAACCCACCAACTCAGACCCCCAACCCCAGAGCAGATACAGGCCCAACCTGCTGTGACTATCAGAGGCAATACAATTAGACTCCATCTTCTGTTCCTGGGCATAAATACCACCATCATTCCAATTCTAGACTTTTCGTTGTGACTGAAATTCCCTTTCTGAACTTTTCTTAAAATCTACATAGTTTAAAGCCCACAGTCAGGAGATCTCTGTAAGCAACTGTCAGAGGGAAAATCTTTTCATTTTAGTCCTGGAATTGCTGTTGTTCAGTCACCAAGTCATGTCTGACTCTTTGTGACCCCATGGACTGCAGCATGCCAGGCCTCCCTGCCCCTTACCATCTCCTGGAGTTTGGCCAAGTTCATATCCATTGAATTATTGATGCCATCCAACCAGCTTATCCTCTATCATCCTACTTCTGCCTTCAATCTTTCCTAGCATCAGGGTCTTTTCCAGCGAGTCAGCTGTTGGACTACTTCTAAGTATGATTTGGGATATTTATCACATTTTCCTTGAAAAGTAGACACATCCATTCTAGACGCTAGAATGTGTGTATTTATTAGGTTCTGTTTGTTTGTTTGCTTGCTTTTTGCTTAGAGACCATGCATACATGTGTGTGCTCAATCACCAAGTTGTGTCTGACTCTTTGTGACCCTATGGACTGTAGCCCACCAGGCTCCCCTGTCCATGGGATTTTCCAGGCAAGAATACTAGAGTGGGGTGCCATTTCCTCCTCCAGGGGATCTGCCCAACCCAGGGATTGAACCAGTGTCTCCTGAATCTCCTGTGTTGGCAGGTGAATTATTTACTGCTAAACAACACGGGAGGTCTTAGAGACCACGTCTTATACCAATTTTTAATCCCTCAGAGCTGATGGTAATGAAACTTGATCTTCAGTTATTATTCAAAAGCTTTTATATGAGAAAGCAATCTGAACCTTGATATTTCCTAAATCACTAACATTTTCTTGTCTTTTCCAATTGAACCAAAGCATTGTGTTGGAAAGTCACTGCCCTCTATTCCAGAAACATTGTTCATTAAACTTCTGAAAATCTCTACGTACCACATATTCCCTTTAGAGAAAATATACACATGCAGTTCCTTTTCATAGTAATTCTGACTTTAAATTTCAAGATCTTAATCCTAGCATTACATTTGGGAGATGAGCAATATCCTATTAATTTGGAGTTTCACATTTGGGAGTTTACCAAGTTCTACAAGGCAATTTTACATCCTGCCCCAACTATCTTTAATGACCGAGTAAATTCTCAGCCTTGGTGGACAACCAGGAAGTTGGTAAAGGGCTCAGTGATGATGTTCACCCAGCAAAAAAGTATATTCTTCCTCGTCTCCCACTAAACACACTGGCTTCTTCTGCCACTTCAGAAATAATCAAATTGTGCAGAGGTCAGTTATGGCAAATGTGCATTTGAAAGTTAGTGAAAACATTTCCCGTGCTAATTTTCATATAACAGATTTAGACATTGTAATCTACCAATAAGAATTATATTAATAAACTTTATATACTATTCTTAAGTTTTATATTAACAAGAAATCTAAAAAAAAAAAAACAGAAATCAACTGCATCAATAATATCTTAAAAGAGGGCATTCAACGTATTATTTGCTTCTACCAAAAAAAAAAAATATGTGTGTGAATTTCAAAGCCGTATGCGCTTCAATGATGGCTCAGATAGTAAAGAAACTGCCTGCAATATAGGAGACCTCGGTCTGATCCCTGGGTTGGGAAGATACCCTGGAAAAGGGAATGGCTACCTACTCTAGTATTCTTGCCTGGAGAATTCCATGGAAAGAGGAGCCTGGCAGCTACAGTCCACGGGGTCCCAAGGTGCTGGACACAACTAAGCGACTAACACTTTCACTTTAAAAGCCATGCACATCAAGGCAGACAGAAAGATCTCAAGTCTTATTATGACAGAAATTAAATAGAATGAAGATAAATATACACTCATTTCAGGAAAATTTTATAAGGTAGAAAATGCAAAACATGAATCATGAGGCAAGCTTCCCGTTATGTTATGGCTACAAATAATTAATGTTGAACCACAAAGAAAGAGAAGGGTGACTTCCCCCTATTCCCTCCCTCAATCCTAAGTCTCTTGAGTATTTGCCTGTTCGCTGATGTAATTTTCCTTTAATATTATGAAATTAAGTTTTTTCTATTTAAAACAATTTAACCTACAGTAAGTTTTCTGAATGATACTATTTTGAGAAAGAACATGTCCTTATTGACTTGTTGAAATTATCAAACTTTCATTTGCCAACAATGTAAAAATTGGCATTTAACTTCTAAGGAAAAAGAAGAGTCTAATTATAGACAACCCACAGAAAATGTCCTAAAAGCAGTGCTTAAATACAGTACTAGAAATCATCCAGGTAATCGTACGTATTCTAAAATGACAGTCTTTCTGAATAAGAGAGTTCGTTATATGTGTTAGACTTTTATAGGAGCAAAAATGAAGATAAATTTTATCCAATTCATTCTCTTCTTAGGTAGGATGCTCCCTCATACTTACTAAGCAAAGAACATCAAGGCAAAGATAGAAATATATTTTTAACCTCAAAAATGGTCCTTCTTCTGCAATAAATGAGGAAGAAAGGACAAATTTCAATCTTATTTTTTTTTATAAAACTTTCAATTAAATTTTCAGTTTTTGCAAACAACCCATTATGTAAAATTTAGAAAGCAGGAAACTAAAGCATGTAGCAACTCAGTTTTCTCTGCTCCAGGAGGTGATGAATTTCCAAACACGAGGCAGTAGATGATAAAAACCCTGAAAAGTGGAGTTTCTATTTCCCCACATTCTACCTCCCCCAGCAAGCTTAGATATTTATTTTTGTAATTTTCTTGTTGTTGATGGGGAAGGTATGTCCTTTTTCTTTTCCAAACTAAATAACTCCAACATGTGATTCAATAAGGGGCCCTCAGAACCATCCTTTATTCATCAAATCAAGAAACTGTGAAATAGGAAACGTAAGTGATTTTGTTTAGATTGCAAACAAACTCTTGACTCTTCCCTGGTCAAGAGTGGCAACTAAATTTTTAAATTTTTTTCTAGAAAAATCCCTAAAAGGAAGAAATTCCTGAAATGAGAATTCAGTATGAATATGAGGATGCATTTCTTGAGTAACAGATTTAACATTGACTTGCATAAGAGAAGCCATGTATGAATGTACTGGGTCACAAAATTAGGCATTGGTGATATTTTCACCAATGTGAAAAACTATTATACAGACTGGGAAACACCAAATATTAGACAAAATTATCCATTGAGCATTTCATTCTGCCAAAAGTGAGGACTATTCTAATATGAGATCATCTCAGAGCAGTGGTTTTATCACCAAAGTAATTTTTTTTTAGTATAGAAAGATAAAAAACAATATTTACATTATCAGAAAAGGACATTAAATTCCTCATATACAATTTGTATATAAATATTAACAACTAATTTATGTCATCTAACATTATTTCCCACTGGACATAAAGTTGGTGTTAACTTAGAATCACCTAGAGTTTGGTGGGGAAAGTCCATATATCCAAGCCTTACCTCGACCCAACTAAGTCATACTCTCCAGAACATGAGCAATTTTCTAAGCTCTCCAAGTGATTCTGAAGCTCTCCAAAGTTGGGGAACCACGACAGTTGAACAAACTATTGAGTAAGATGGAGTACTTTGGGTGTGTTCATGGGTAGGGGGTGAAAAAGAAATATGTGTTTTAATTTTAATTGTTTTTAGAAAATAAGCAGAACTTCCTTTTTTCAGTAATGCTTTAATATATAGTGTCTTAGAAACTGGATGTCAAACATCTTGGTGTTTTAAAACACAGAAAATGCCAGTCAATATAAAAGAATGCCTTTTATTTCAGTTTGAGTTGGGCATGCTTAGAATTTAAAACTAAAACTTCCCGTTCACCATTAAATTAAAAAAAAAAAAAAAGAACAGTAAGACATTAAGTCGATTTAGTCAGACAAAACAGGAACTGTAGCTGTTATGTGAGTAGCTAAGAGGATATGGGCCTCACATACCAGCTCAGGATCCCCATGCAAAGCAAGTTTATAGCACATAATTATCATTACAGCACTGTATTACTTGGTGACACATATGGTATTACCAGAAAGAATTTACTAAAATTCTGAGTCTGAAATTTAAGCCACAGATATGTACTTGATAATAACATTTTGTTTTCATATGGGGAACTGTTTTTAAAAAAGTGCATGGATTATGCTATGAATTTTGGAGAAGTCAAATTAACATAAATTCGTGTGAAAAACAACGTTTTAAAGTTTGGATTAACCAAGGAAAAAATATGTCTGGTGGAGGAAGAAAATTCATGCTTTAATTTTATGAAAACTGAGTTGATGAGAGAAAATGATTTTACATCTTAAATAACGTGGTCTGTCCACCTCTAAGAGCACAGGAATTTAGACAGTGGGGAAAGTAGTCTTTGAAACTGCTAATAAAGAATCTATTTTTAAATCACATTAATTTATTTTAGAGTAATACTTAGATTATACCCTGTTCAAACTATCAAACTCCCTTGCCACTCTTCAAAATCTGTGGGTCTTGATTTAATACTGAAAACATTCCCCAAGTTACTCTGGTTTATAAATGCCCTGAATGTTATCTCCATCTGTCTTAGATTGGAATCTGTGGAAATGCTCTGTGAGATCCAGAGGGGCATACAGAAATTTTACTAGGAAAGTTTTCAAAGAAACACCTATAATGAAGGGAGGAGGGCAGGCATGGAAGAAGGTAACACTGAGTACAGACAGGTCTGACTGAGACCTCTGACAGATGCATCAGGAGCTGTGCAGCTTCAGCGGTTGAGGCAAGGGGTTCCAGCTCGGTCTGCCCACCAGCCAGCGGGCCAGGCACTGGAGGGCCTCCACTGCCAACCCTTCTCCCCAAGGAGAGTATAACTGGAGGTGAGGCAGCTCCATAGGGCTGAGCAGAAAGACCTGATTGTGAGAAACCAGCAGCTGATACAGCAGTGAGTGCATTAGACCTGAGCATGGGTCTGAAACAAAGATGCCTCCATAATGCTGAAGAACGAAAGACAGAAAAAAAAAAAGGACAGAGAGAAAGAATGAGGGAGGGGTGCAGGGTGGGAGGAAGGAAGGAAGCAAGGAAAAGCGGGGAAGAAAGAGAAGAAAAAAGAAAAGAAAGATGGGAATGAGAGGAAGAAAAGGGAAAGAAAGAGGTGAAGGAAAGGCAGGGAAGAAGGGAGGGAAAGGGGAAGAACAAATCTGGGCAGAGCATGATGGTATGACTGCTCCCTACAATCCACCCTGCACCACTCAGACCACTTCTTGGAGGGAGTTAGAGTAAGTCTGCCCCCTGGGGAGGAGCTTTGGCTCCTCTTTGGTCAGAAGAAGCAACGACAGCCCAGGTGCAACAGCTGTTTCTCAGGTCCCATCTGTTACCTCTCAGCCCTCTCTACTCCACCAGGCACTCTGAATGTCCCTCCTGCTGGGCTGGTAATTCAGTTGTCCTGCTTGGAGAGGTGACCTAGATCCTCACTCCCAGTGGACCTGAGCCCCTTCCCAGGTCATGGCAGCTCTGTTGTCCATTTATCCCCAAAGTGGACCCCAAACCCCAAAGGAGGACTGCTTGGCAGCAAGTATCCTCCACGAACCATGTGTCACAGTGGCGCATTTAGTCTGATCTGAGCACAGCTGTCAGGACAAGAACTTGCAGCCTGTGCACCTTTATAGGTACATCCCCTTGTCTTTTCCCGAAACCGCCTCAACCAGATCTTCCAAATTTCCGTTTGATCAGCTCCAACCCCCACGAGTCTATGGATATTCTTACTTTGTCCCACTTTTCTGTTCACACACAGTCGATAACTAAGGGCACCTCCCAGAACCCTGCCCAGTGGGAGCACTTGCCCTCACCACGCTTTTCAGGGCCATCCTGAATGGGACTGTTGGGAGCTGCATCTTTAGCCATCACTAACAAACTGAGCAAACTGATGAGTGAACCAAGGCAGCCTCTTCCTCTTCTATCAGATTGTTGTAAGGAACCTCAATTCCCACAGGAAGTCAGAGGGGAGGGGTGACAGATGGGATGGTAAGGGGCTTTCCACCACCTGCTGGCATAGCTAACCTGTACCATCTGGTCCTTCCTGTGTCCAGGGCTTGCAGCATCACTTCCATCTGGCAGCAGATCCCTGCCAGACTTACCCGATCTTGGCTTGGTGGTTCAGCAGACACTAGCTCAGGCCACATAAGGCTGGCCACTTGGTGTTCTGTGGTCTATTCTCTACAAGGGACCAATGGTGTTCCAGTTGGTGTTTTCTGAATGATGTATCATTCATTAATGGTTTTTCCATTTCAGAGCTCTTTCCTACCTGGGCCCTGATGGAGCTGGCAGCCTTCCACCTAACCAGTGTATCAGTTAGAAGAGACTTTCCAAAGGTGGACCATACTGCCTCCAGAATCTGAAAAACATCTACCAAGAGTTATATTTCTTACTGGTGGGAGGTGAACTATGCCAGAGTTTGTCCTTCACTTCAGAAGGGTTGTCCTGAGTTCCTTAGGCCACTAACCCCCCTAAATACCTGGTTGATGTGGTGGTCCCTTAACCCTCATGAGCATCGTCTTCCACCCTACAGGATGCACATGTCTTAGCACAGCGTACACACTTTGTGCTCATGTGGCCCTATTACCTTGTGGTCTTCAATACATCAGAGCAATGTGACAATATGACACGCCACAAAGTGTCCTGTCCAGGCCCCCTTTGGACTGTACTAGTAGGACATTCAGTTGGAGATATAACAGACATAAGGCCACACAGTAAACATTTGACCCTAGTAAGTGCAAACAGTTTCTAATCCTCTTTTCTGATACAGATAGAAAGGAAGACATCCATCAGATCAATGACAGTATATTGGAGGGCAGAATTTCTGTTCATCTCTACCAATAAAGGTCCCTCACTCAGCATAACAACTACAGTGAAGGCTCCTGTTGGATTCAGTTTGTAGAATTCTGCTGACATCCACCATATTTCTGTAAAGACCAGACCAGTTAACTTAATGGGAATATGATAGGGACCACCTCGGATTCTGTCTCATACCAAGACACAGGACTGATTTCCAGTCTCAGGCAGAAAGGGCGGTTTCACTGGCTTCTACTGCCCAAGGATCAAGAACCAACTGAGGCTTTTGTCAGTTACCAAGATTGCCCACTGTGATCCCATTTACTTCCTGGCCGCTGTCTGCCACCACACTCCTAGGAGGATTGCAATGACACTGGGAGGTCTCTGGCTGGTGATATCAATCTAGACCCTTGGGGAAAGATCTCTGAAGGTCTGAGCATCTCTGTCTTCCCATCATACACTTGCATTAGTTAATTTTCACAATTCACTTCAGAGAAGGACTAGGAATTACCACTGAATACCCTTGCTGCTGAGATGCAGGGTCTATTCTCCCGAGAATCTTGTTTCTCCCTCAGTGACCAGTTCCAGGTCTGAGGACTGGCGCAGGTCCAGGAACTGGGTAAGGAACCGTGACTTTTTACTGAGGCACCACCTTCGGTTTCCTGCTGATCCATCGTTGATTATTTTTCATTGTATAAATTCAGAAGTACCCTTGTTGGCTGCCTTTCACTCTTGTCTCTAGGAGGACTGACCGTATACCTGTCTGAAATTTGATCCCCCTTGACTGTCCCCTCAACTTTGCAATGGATTGTGATCATCACACATACCTTGCACCACTGCCTGAACTTTATGATCATTTGGAAGCTTATTATTAGTTTTGATGGAAAGGTTGTATAGCAGCACATTCTACTACTGGCCAGCTGAACTTCTAATGATGCTGATGTCATTCTGCAGCAGATTTATTTGTTAAAAAGTGTACCCAAGGAGTCTTGGTGCCAATGATACTTCTAGTTTGAAGCAGAATAATATAACCTTTGGAGAAAAAACTCATTGCTCAATATCTGAGAGTTCACAGCCACATTATCTTCCAACCCTAATTAAGTGAAATGCAGGTATATTTCCATTGCTGAAACTGCCGCGGAACTTCACAGATAACCATTTCCTCCCACTGAATTTCTTAAAATTCTCAGATGCACTGGAAATTTAGTAAGCTGCCGGAATCTGCATTAAGGCAAGAAACAAGATTTTATGGTGAGAGCTAAGATAGTCCTGAAATAAATACATATATGCAAAGAACAATAATGCCACCAAGCATCACAGCGTGTGAATGAAATGAAATGTGGCATTTTTCTTGGGCCATGCAACTGGGGCATCACAGAAAGTAGAAACCAACGAGGTTATTTAGGTCATTCTTTTTACCATGGAAACTGCTATTAGATTGTTCCAGGTGGGCTATAATCCCTAGTGTTTTCCCAAATTTCAAGTGCACACATGAGCACTAGAGTGGATTGTCTGGTGAAGGCTGCTGAACTCTGAAGTTTCATCTTGGAATGCAGGGGCCTGAAATTAATCAGCTAGGAAAAAGCCAAGCAACTTGTATTACAGAGTTACTTTATATTAATTCCAAATTACTCTGGTAAAAATATGGGCAGAAAAAAATATTAGAAGCAGCTTTTATAAGTATTTTCTTTTAGAATCCTGTCTGCTTATTTTTCACTCAGAATTTTTAGGGAAACGAAGAATATGAGAGTTAGGCAGATTATCTAATAAACTTCATTTTACACATAAAATATCTGGGGCCCTAAGGTCTGCCTTAAATCAGATGTGTCTCATGCAGATATTTCATTATTCCCAGTGAGATACACAATTAGAAGCTTTCTTTCTCAAAAAGATGTGAAATTGACATTCTGACAAGATAGAAAATGACATTATTACACTGTATCATGTTTTAATGATTTCTCAGACATCCCAAAGTTATTCACAGTTATAAGGGAATAGAAGACTGAAATGTAATTGAGGTTATATAGTTAGTGGTAAGATTCTAACATTTTGTCCTTTAACATTTGATCTTAAATTTTTATCAGGGAACCATTATTCTTAAAAAACATAGTTTCTAAAATGTAGTACCCCATTTTCCTTACTCTTGACTTAGGAGTAAGTATTCCTTAATTAGGCTGACATTGAATTATTAATATATTCTGAAATTTAAAAAAAAATTGTGATCTGGTTTCTTGGGATGTCTGAGATGATGAAAGTGAAAGTGGAGAGTGAAAAAGTTGGCTTAAAGCTCAACATTCAGAAAACAAAGATCATGGCATCTGGTCCCATCACTTCATGGGAAATAGATGGGGAAAGAGTGGAAACAGTGTCAGACTTTATTTTGGAGGGCTCCAAAATCGCTGCAGATGGTGACTGCAGCCATGAAATTAAAAGACGCTTACTCCTTGGAAGAAAAGTTATGACCAACCTAGATAGCATTTTCAAAAGCAGAGACATTACTTTGCCAACAAAAGTCCATCTAGTCAAGGCTATGGTTTTTCCAGTGGTCATGTATGGATGTGAGAGTTGGACTGTGAGGAAGGCTGAGCGCCGAAGAACTGATGCTTTTGAACTGTGGTGTTGGAGAAGACTCTTGAGAGTCCCTCCATTCTGAAGGAGATCAGCCCTGGGATTTCTCTGGAAGGAATGATGCTAAAGCTGAAACTCCAGTTCTTTGGCCACCTCATGCGAAGAGTTGACTCATTGGAAAAGACTCTGATGCTGGGAGGGATTGGGGGCAAGAGGAGAAGGGGACAACAGAGGATGAGATGGCTGGATGGCATCACTGACTTGATGGACGTGAGTCTGGGTGAACTCCGGGAGTTGGTGATGGACAGGGAGGCCTGGCGTGCTGCGATTCATGGGGTCACAAAGAGTCAGACACGACTGAGCGACTGAACTGAACTGAAGTCTGGTTTGAAGAATCCTAAATTTAGTTTCTGTAATCTAACTTAATTCTGCATAAAATGTTTTTTAATCATCCCTCAGTTAACTTGGTGAGATTAAAAATCACTCTATAGCCCCAAGTGAACAGTCAGTTAACTCTGAATTGAAATCTCAAGCACAACACATATTGTGTTGTCTGTGTGGAGCCATCATCCTTCCGTCTGGTCTGTAAACACCGTTTTCAATACCTGTGGGTCTGCTGAAAGCATGGCTTCCTTGTAGTTGCGGGATGCTTTCCATCCTCTTGACACCTTTCATTATGGGAAACTGTTGAGTTTCTCATCTGTGACCCCAGGAACCTCAGAGCCCCAGGGAGTTCTCGCAGGCCCCAGTCTTAGACCATGCAGGCTGCCACACTCTGCTCTCTCACAGCTGGAACAGGGCTGGCAGAGGCATCTTTGGGAGACCAGATCCCCACCCCCCGTCTGTAGCCTAGGCATGAGTTCTCAGGTCCACTCACACTATCTGCGGGTCAAGTCTCCTTTGCCAACCTGGCAGAGCTGAGCAGCATAGCGTCATGTTTTCTGAGACCACACCAACATCAAAGCCTGCAGTGGTTCCCTTCTCTCTTCTTCCTTCCTCCTCTCCCAGACAGTAAAATTTTATCTCCTGAGGGAATAAAATTTGCCTCTCCTGTTGTGATTTGAATTATTTTTCAAATTCGTAGTTTGCGGATAAACTTGTGTTCTGATTCCATCATACTCTTATTTACAACACAAAAATTTTTCTCTCAAAAGATGGTCTCTTCTGGAAGACCACAACTACTTTGACAAATTTAATTCTGAACTTAGACTGTCCTTCTATCGCCCCAAGTTCAGTTATTTAACTTCTCTGTAACTCAGTTTCCTAACTCGTAGAGATGTGAGGTGGATTCTATGAATGAGACATGAAAGCATTTGAAACAGAGTAGATACATAAATGTACTAACAATAACATTATCTTTATTACTAATATTTTTATCATTGTTGTTACTTTTAATAGACAAAGACTAAGGGAAGAATCTTAGATGTAAAAAAAAAAAATTTGCAGAGAAGAACTGTCTCAATACCTAATAGGTTTATACTGGCACAAAGTTATTCCATTTACTCAGAGTAGCTTTGTGAAGAAGAAAGCTTCTTTAGTCTTAAAGAAAAAAAAGGACAAATTTTAAGAGATTTACTGATGCTGTCCATGTCACTAATATGGAGAAAGAAAAATACGAATTTAATTCCTTGACTTCAAAGCCACTCCTATTATTGAATAATTTATGAGTGGACAATGGAAAAAACCTTCTAAACTGGAAAAGTGAAACTAGATTTTAAATTGAACTTGGTGAAATATTAGATTTTTTGAAAAAATACATCCTGAGACTCTTGCTGTGTAGAGCTTTATGCTAGATGATACGGGTCATACTAAAACTGAGATGCATAACACTTTTTCTTTATCGTCTAGGAGTTTACAACATAAAGAGATAAACAGATAGATGCACAACTAATTACTTTGTAGCATATAAAACACTTTGAATAAACACAATTTGCTGTGGGACCAGATGCTGAATTTCATACTGATTTAGACAAGATCCAAAAGACTTCATGAAAGATATAACATTTGATGAGGACTTTTTAAAAATATATGCAAAAGAGTGCTGGTAAATTTTTAACAATTAGTTCCCCAAAAAATATTCAGTTCAGTTCAGTTCAGTCGCTCAGTCGTGTCTGACTCTTTGCGACCCCCTGAATCGCAGCACACTAGGCCTCCCTGTCCATCACCAACTCCCGGAGTTCACCCAGACTCACGTCCATTGAGTCAGTGATACCATCCAGCCATCTCATCCTCTGTTGTCCCCTTCTCCTCCTGCCCCCAATCCCTCCCAGCATCAGAGTCTTTTCCAATGAGTCAACTCTTTGCATGAGGTGGCCAAAGTACTGGAGTTTCAGCTTTAGCATCATTCCTTCCAGAGAAATCCCAGGGCTGATCTCCTTCAGAATGGACTAGTTAGATCTCCTTGAAGTCCAAGGGACTCTCAAGAGTCTTCTCCAACACCACAGTTCAAAAGCATCAATTCTTCGGCGCTCAGCCTTCTTCACAGTCCAAATCTCACATCCATACATGACCACTGGAAAAACCATAGCCTTGACTAGATGGACCTTTACTGGCAAAGTAATGTCTCTGCTTTTGAATATGCTATCTAGGTTGGTCATAACTTTCCTTCCAAGGAGTAAGTGTCTTTTAATTTCATGGCTGCAGTCACCATCTGCACTGATTTTGGAGCCCCCCAAAATAAAGTCTGATACTGTTTCCATTGTTTCCCCATCTATTTCCCATGAAGTGATGGAACCGGATGCCATGATCTTTGTTTTCTGAATGTTGAGCTTTAAGCCAACTTTTTCACTCTCCACTTTCACTTTCATCAAGAGGCTTTTTAGTTCCTCTTCACTTTCTGCCATAAGGGTGGTGTCATCTGCATATCTGAGGTTATTGATATTTCTCCTGGCAATCTTGATTCCAGCTTGTGCTTCTTCCAGTCCAGCATTTCTCATGATGTACTCTGCAAAGAAGTTAAAGAAGCAGGGTGACAATATACAGCCTTGATGGACTCCTTTTCCTATTTGGAAGCACTCCGTTGTTCCATGTCCAGTTCTAACTGTTGCTTCCTGACCTGCATACAGTTTTCTCAAGAGGCAGATCAGGTGGTCTGGTATTCCCATCTCTTTCAGAATTTCCCACAGTTTCTTGTGATCCACACAGTCAAAGGCTTAATTCATTATATTTATATATATAATATGTATAATTAACTTTATTATTAAAATTAATGATACAGATCTATTAACCCACCATTTGCAAATAATGAAATGGGCAATATTCTTTTGTAATTTCTATTTTGACATACACTCAAAAAATACTTTCATTGATTGTTGCCAAAGTCTGTGCCTATAGATGACCAATATTGGCATTTAATAAATGAGTGTGATTGCAAATACCCTACACTGTAACTTCAATAGCTTGTCAGTGGTGTTAGCAACTTAACAGGATCAGTAGTATTTTTTCTATTTCTTCAGTCTTTCGTGCTCTTCACTAGGTAAGAACCACTAAAATGACACATTTTTAAGCTTAATCCACATTATTGACATTCTTTCCAGTATTTTTTTAAATCTGGAGATAACCAATAAGATGATCAAAGTCTGATTTTTTGTGCTTGCTGATTTCCATGGTCTGAATATTCTAATATGTCTGATTTCAAGCTATCAGCTACATGAAGATGTTGAAAACAGAGTTGAAAAAAAGATTTATCTTTGTACAACAGTATGTTATAGACTTAAGTAGAATAAAAACACACAAAATGGGAAAATGTTAGTAAAATAGTTAGGTAAGTGATGTTTTTACTATGTCTCATAAAATACTTGCAAATTTGCCACTGGACTCCACCACCCTGGCTCCAAGGGGACTCTGGAACCCACTGGATATCATGTTTATAGAATATCTACATGCCTGGATCTTTACCCTAATTTATAGATGAAAAAGAGAGGATCAGAAAAGTAACTTGTCCAAGATTATTTGAAAATGAGGCAGTGGAGATATGCTTTTCCTACATGATGCCATGAGCCAAATTGCTGTCATGTCTGTAACTTACAGAGAGTTGTCTAAATACAAGGCCTTTGGCTCCTCTAAGTAGAAACCCCACAGTCCGGCACTGTTCAGCCAGCTCTGTGTCAGAAAGTGCACCAGAGCCAGCTTATACAGTGCTTGTTGTTGTGCTGCTGTTGTTTAGTCACTAAGTTGTGTCCAGCTCTTTTGCAAACTCATGGACTCCCTCCAGGTTCCTCTGTCCATGGTATTTCTCAGACAAGAATACTGGAGATGGTAACCATTTCCTTCTCCAGGGGATCTTCCTGACCTAGGGATTGAACCCGTGTCTCCTACTTGGAAGGCGAATTCTTTACCACTGAGCCACCTGGGAAGCCCACAGTGCTCCGTTACTCCCATTTTAAACACACGTGGCTAAGTAAGGCAGTGAATGTCAGGAAAGGGTTTGCATCTGGGAGAACGGTAGTGTATCAGCACGTGGACCGAAGGTGTGATGTCATAGCTGGGGGTGTGTAGACTGGTTGCCTGCAAGGTATTCCTCACTTTGGGGTGATCCACGTATTGGGCCACTCTGGTGTCCAGGCAGCAGCTCTGTGGTCCTTCGGTGTGGTGGATTTCTGGAGGCTCCCTGCCACTCTACACAGAGCTGAGACTGTGCCAGGGCATGGTTCCCTTGCCTCCAGGGAACTTACCCTGCACGATGGTGGTTGGAGCACTAACCTAGAGATGGGACATCCACACACTGCTTCATAGCTGCTTGATAAGCCTGTGTGTCTGTGTGTGTGTGCCTGTTTTTGTGCCTGAGTGTTTGACTGTGTGTCTGTGTATGTGTCTGTATGCCTGAGTGTGTCCACGTGTGCCTGTGTGTCTATGGGTAGTATCCTGTGTGTGCCTGTGTGTATGCACATGTTTGTATACGTGTGTGTGGGTGTTAAGTGTACGTGATAGACAGCATCTGGTCTGAGACTTATGTTCTTTAAAGTCTGGGCCTGGTGGGCAGTAACATCTGACCCTCTTTCTCCTCAATGTTCCCTACAGCTGATACTGTCTCTGAAAAAGAACACAGAACTTGGTCTAAATTGCTTCTTAATAGCAGGCTTTTGAATTTTGATCAGTAGGGAAAGAAGGAGAATTTCACAAAGAGGAAACCGATTCTTCCAGAGTTCAGAGGTGCCTGTGGGCAGCAAAGAAGAAGCCAGCATGCGTTGGGGAAGCTGCATATCCTTGTAGGAGAGCCTGTCACCGGTCCTGGGAGTCAAGATCACAGAATGTCCAAGGGGGATTCTCCCAGGCCAGTTCAGTTCACTTCAGTCGCTCAGTCATCTCTGACTCTTTGCGACCCCATGAATTGCAGGACTCCAGGCCTCCCTGTCCATCACCAACTCCCGGAGTTCACTCAGACTCACGTCCATCGAGTCAGTGATGCCATCCAGCCATCTCATCCTCTGTTGTCCCCTTCTCCTCCTGCCCTCAATCATTCCCAGCATCAGAGTCTTTTCCAATGAGTCAACTCTTCACATGAGGTGGCCAAAGTACTGGAGTTTCAGCTTTAGCATCATTCCTTCCAAAGAACAGCCAGGACTGATCTCCTTTAGAATGGACTGGTTGGATCTCCTTGCAGTTCGAGGGACTCTCAAGAGTCTTCTCCAACATCACAGTTCAAAAGCATCAATTCTTCAGCACTCAGATTTCTTCACAGTCCAACTCTCACATCCATACATGACCACTGGAAAAACCATAGCCTTGACTAGACGGACCTTTGTTGGCAAAGTAATGTCTCTGCTTTTGAATATGCTATCTAGGTTGGTCATAACTTTCCTTCCAAGGAGTAAGGCCAGGCCTAAATGCTCATTTGTAGCAAACCACTTAATTTAGTTCTTTTCAATGTGTGAAAGTATCTGCTTGCTTTTTTTCTTTTTTTTTTTAAGAGGGAATTCCAGGTGTGTCTCCAAAAGTATTATTTTTCTCTAAGACCCTGGCCACTGGAAGGTCACCCCATTGTTTCGCTTCTAACTCACCTGTCACTTTGCCTTTCAAAGAACATCCAGGCCAGGGCTCTGCTGTCAACCACTTGGAGCAGCTGCTGTTTTGTCTGCTCCATTGAGCTTCTCAGATGTCAAACATGGTGACTCCTCCCTATAGCCTCAAGTGGGTGAATCTTAAGGGGTCCTTTGTCCCGCACCCATTTGGATCTAATAACCAACCCCTTCCTTCTGCCCAAAGATCAAAAATCATCAGGACAGCTTTCACCTTTTCCTCTCTATTCAGACATTTTTACTTTCATCAGCAAATTTACTCCTCAATGAAGTAAAGTTCCTTCTCTGAGAGCTTGCTGAGGAAAGAAGGTAGGAAGATTGTGATCAACTTTGAATGCTAAAGAGTTTGGCCTGGACCCTGTGACAGCACAGAGGGCTCTCCAGGGAAGTGAGGTAACCAACCTGGATTTTAGAAACAATTAGGACATCAGCATGATGCCTGCTTTAGATAAATTAGAGGCAGAGTCAGGGTCAAGGGGCTGGTTCAACAGGTCAGAGTGAAAGTGATAGGACCTGAGCCAGTGTCCTAACACTGCATATGGAAGGTAGGGAAATATTTGAGATTCTGGAGTAGACAGTCAAGGGCTCCAGGATTGATTGGAAGGGGGAAATGATTGCAGTGGCCAAAACAATTCAGGGGTAAAAACAGGGGACAGAGGAGGGAGGTGGGGTCCATCACAGGATGTGGATACCACATGTGTGTGGAAGTGGCCAGTGATACACTGAAAAGGCACATCTGATAAAAATAGGAACTGAACTGAATGGGAAGAAATTTAAATTATTTAGTGAAGTAGTGTAATCCTCTTCAGTAGAGAGTATATTATCGGTGTCTTAGAAAGACTCTTAAAGGTCACCTTGTCCATCTTCAATATGTATGCAGCTAAAAGAAATGATTATAGGGACACGAGGGTGTGTCCACGATGAAGGAGAAATGCATTTCTTACCATCAGAGTCACTTTTAGACTGAGAAGTCCGCCAACAATAATATTAAGGATTGGAAAGTCTTTGCATCTTATTAATATTTTTGATATAGAAGCTTTGAACAAAATGAGCCTGTTAGGATTATAGCTTTAATTATCCTTGTTGTAAATGGAATCATCCCATTTCTCTGCTCAGAATTTATGAACTGTGCTCCGTCACCCACAGCATAATCCCACCATCAGCCAGTCTGATTCCTCCTCCCACAAAGCCCTTTGAAGGGCTGCAGGAGATGCAGGCACAAACCCTGTCTTCAAAGGATTAGCCCATCAAGCAGGTTCTAAGGTCCTCACTTTTCCATCTGGTGGGTTGGTTATACTCAGACTCAAAAACATGCTGAGTGAAAAATAACTAGAAGGAGTAAAGGAGATAAGAAAGCTGCATTTTGGAAAATGAGGGCAAAGAGGTAGATGGTATTGCTGAGCCACAGAAAAACAAGAGGGACTTAATTATCACAACTTAAAGAAAAGGAAAGACAGGCTCTGATGTCTCAGGCAGAACCACCGCAGTCAGCATCACCACTGGAGGGGCTCTGTTTTCCTAAGCAGCTGAAAGCAACTAAACAGAGAAAGTTGGGAGGTTGAGGGTAGAGGAAAAGTAGTATATAAAGAATGGATAAACAGCAAGGTCCTACTGTAGAGCACAGGGAGCTATGCTCAATATCCTGCAATAAACCATAACAGAAAAGAAAATGGTGTGTGTGTGTGTATATATATATATATACACACAAAAAAAAATTGAGTCACTTTGGCATACAGCAGAAATTAACATAGTATTATAAATCAACTATACTTCAACAAGGGCTTCCCTGGTGGCTCAGACAGTAAAGAATCTGCCTGCAATTTGGGAGACCTGGGTTTGATCCCTGGGTTGGAAAGATCCCCTGGAGGAGGGCATAGCAACCCCCTCCAGAATTCTTGCCTGGAGAATCCCCATGGACAGAGAAGCCTGGTGGGTGTAGTCCATGGGGTTGCAAAGAGTCAGATATGACT
Organism: Bos taurus; assembly: GCF_002263795.3. Taxonomy (NCBI): domain Eukaryota; kingdom Metazoa; phylum Chordata; class Mammalia; order Artiodactyla; family Bovidae; genus Bos; species Bos taurus. Next base: position 42,521,500 of record NC_037344.1, on the reverse strand, counting down.
GAGCAACTAAGCACATACTTCAACAAAGCAAATTAAAAAGATAAAGGACTCAAAAAATAGAAATTCAGCAATCTTTAACCTGAGAAAATTTTAGTTTGGCAAATAATTTTGAAATAAATATATTTTAGTTTTATGATGTCTTTGAGAAGCCACACATTTTTAATCAGGAGAGGTAAAAAGTCAATGATCATAAACAAATGAATGACAATAAATAAACAATAATTATTATCAATAAAGATTGATACTAATTAGTCAGGGATAGTTTTGTTGGTTTCAAATGCTATTTTCTAACAAATCTTTAATTCTGAAAAGTCTAACTCTAAATTCCATGTAATTTATCTCCATGTAACTTTGATTCTGAAACTACCTTGAAAAAAAGAGACCAGAGGAAGATGGATAAAGAATGCCCCTAAAATAATAAATTTGAGTGATAGAATTTCTGATCACCTCAACAAGTAGTGTCATATAAGTAATTTCCAGGAATGTATATATTTCTTCCACAAACTTTATCAAATTCATGTTTCTAAGATTATTATGGAGTCTGGGATCCATGCAGCTCCACAATTTTTAAAGACACCAACTCTTTGTAGGGGGCAACATCCCCAACCCTATTTGTGAAGCCAGGTTCCATCCCACAGCCTTTCCAGAATTTTCCCTCTGCTGACACAGGCAGGATGACTTCCTGGGAGTGGCAAGGAAGTGTGGTTCCACACAAGAGGAGATGAGCCTGCCTGGCACCTACAGGGTCTTCATGTGTCTGCTCTGAAGACTCATCTCCATTTCAAGGCTTCCCCCAGGGTGGGTGGGGATCTCCCTCTGCTCAGTCCTGCTTCCTGCTCTCACCCTTAGAATGTGAACCCAAGAACTCTCCTCTGTAAATGTCCTGCATGTCCATCTTTATTGCCAAGGACCAGACCTCTAATATCACTCAATCTAAAACATCTAGCAAATGAATATATTTGCTGGTAGTAGTACCCTGGCAGCAACATTTAATGTAGTTTCCAAAAATGTTCACCAAAAAAAGAGCAGTTTAGTGAGAAAATATCAGGCTTATTTATTTGAAATCATGAAATGGATAGACAGAGTTATAGTTTTGACAAGATTAAGAAACCATCAGAGAGATGGTTAAGACAAGGGTCAAAATTTAGAGTGCATATAAAATATCTTCATTTTTATAGTGAACATTCTTTTTAGAAAAGAGCAAATTAGTTGTTTATTAAAAACAAAACTTTAATATTAAAATATTCTTCAAAAATAACATTGTATAAAAAAGAAGTGTTAGTCACTTAGTCGTGTCTGATTCTTTGAGACTCCATGGACTGTGTAGCCCACCAAGCTCTTCTGTCCATGGAATTCTCCAGGCAAGGGTACTGGACTGGGTAGCCATTACCTTCTCCAGAGGATCTTCCCAACCCAGGGATTGAACCCAGGTCTCCCACATTGCAGACAGATTCTTTACTGTCTGAGCCACCAGAGAAGCCCATATAGAAAAAGAGGACAATGCCAATCCAATTAAAAAAAAAAAAAAAAAAAGCTATACTTGGCCTTTTGCTTGTGGAAGCAGGATATGAAGTGTTGCTGTGCAAAACACCAATCTTGTGTCTGCCGTAACTAAACTGTTATCACTGAGAGATGAAACGTGTCCATGTTTCAGGTGAAACCTGCTGCGTTTGCAGATTCAGAATAGCCATCATGACATCATGACGGGGGAGTTCACCTCCAGACGTGAGCTCACCCATCCAGGGCATCATCACTACATGGATCATGGCAATGATTCTGCCAAAGCCTTTCTGCTCTCATGTGTCTCAATTGCAGAACACTGCCCTAAGATGCAGAGAAGTCAATTGATCTGTATTCTTGCAACATATTATTTCACAGAATTTCCTATTCCTACACTTAACCCAAAAATATACCATTCAATTTCTCAATTCTGATTCAATATCCAGCAAAATTTTTGCGATGTTCATTGAGATTTTTAAATAACTGTCTTCAGCAAACATGCTGTAAGTAGTGACACATACAGAATCATGTTGTTTGAAACCTAAGAGAACTCAGCTTTCACTTAATTTCTTTTTATTTTTTAAAACAAGTCCAAAATCTTTATTTTACACACCTGAAAAACCTTCTGAAGTCTCAAAGTATAAAATGGATGTCTGCTGCTGTTAACTGCGATCTCAGCACAAATACATATATGATTAAAATGTAAATATGCATTTATGGGAATTAAGCAACACTGGAAAAAGAACTTGGGCTCAAAACATATTTAGCAGTTTGGGCCAATGTTTCCTTCTCACAAATAGTCTTTGGTGTGGATTTTTTTGTTGTTTTTCAGTCACTTACTCATGTCTGACTCTTTGCAACCCCATGGATTGCAGTACACCAGGCCTCCCTGTCCTTCACTATCTCCCCAAGTTTGCTTAAATTCATGTCCACTGAGTTGGTGATGCCATCCAACCATCTCCTCCTCTGTTGCCTTCTTCTTCTACTTTCAATCTTTCCTAGCATCAGGGTCTTTTCCAATGAGTCAGCTCTTCACATCAGATGGTCAAACTATTGAAGCTTTAGCTTCAGCATCAGTCCTTCCAATGAATATTCAGGGTTGATTTCCTTTAGGATTGACTGGTTTGATCTCCTTGCTGTCCAAGAGACTCTCAAGATTTTTCTCCAGCACCACAATTCGAAAGCATCAGTTCTTCAATGCTCAGCCTTCTTTATGGTCCAACTCTCACATCCGTACATGACTACTGGAAAAACCATTGCTTTGACTATACTGCTAATTTAAAACCAAGAATGTACCAACCAAATTTATAAATCATTTTCTGACTTAATCCTCCATAGAATTTATCACCATGTCCCAGATGCATTGATAGGTCCAGGCTTCTAAGAAACAGAAATCAGGGGTTACAAGGAAGGTTACAGGGGTCTGCTCAGTGGCCTGACCTCACAGGAGTTAATCCTCATATTGTAATGACTTTAAGGGAATTTAGAAATTATTTCAAGCTAAACATATTATTTTGACTAGTTTAGACTGACTACAAGGTTTTTTGAGATGCTACTACAAGCATGGTACCGAACATGTTCGATTTACACAAAGGCAAGCCTAAGTCCATTTGCTGCATGCTATTTGAGGAGGCAAAATCTCCTTTTCTCTACCATCCTCTCTCTTGAGGTTTGAAGGTCCTTATTAAAATGCGAATATTTTCTGGGTGGATTTACTTCTCAGAAAAGCCTTGAGGCTAAAGAAAAATAGGTTGCCTGAAATAGCTAAACTGTCTCCCTACTATTTCAAGCAGTGAATTTCATGAGCCTTTCTTCACCCCAAAAAGAAATATGTGGAAGAAAAATACCACAGCAATCATATCATTTAGTGGATTGCAATGTGCCAGATATCATGCTAATGCTTTGTGCAACTTATTTATTCCTTATAGTATCCTTCCCACATAAGTATCATTAGGAACTACAGATCTAGGGAACTCTGACAGGTAGAAAGGTAAGTCGTTTTTTAGTCACTTAGTTGTGTCCAACTCTTTGCAACCCCAGGGACTGCAGCATGCCAGGCTTCCCTGTCCTTCACCAACGCCTGAAGCTTGCTCAAACCCATGTCCATGGAGTCAGTGATGCTATCCAACCATCTCATCCTCTGTCATCCCCTTCTCCTCCTGCCTTCAATCTTTCCCAGCATCAGAGTCAGTTCCTCGCATCAGGTGGCCAAAGTACTGGAGTTTCAGCTTGAGCATCAGTCCTTCCAATGAATGTTCCTTTGATTTCTTTTAGGACTGGTTTGATCTCCTTTCAGTCCAAGGGACTCTCAAGAGTCTTCCCCAACACCAATGTTCCAAAGCATCAGTTCTTCGGTGTTCAGCCTTCTTTATAGCCCAACTCTTACATCCCTACAGGACTACTGGAAAAACCGTAGCTTTGACTAGATGGACCTTTGTTGGCAAAGTAATGTCTCTGCTTTCTAAATGTTGTCTAAGTTTGTCATAACTTTTCTTCCAAGGAGGAAGAGTCTTTTCATTTCACAGTTGCAGTCACTATCTGCAGTGATTTTGGAGACAAATAAATAAAATCTCTCACTGTTGCCATTGTTTCCCCATCTATTTGCCATGAAGTGTTGGGACTGGATGCCATGATCTTCATTTTCTGAATGTTGAGCTTTAAGCCGACTTCTTCACTCTCCTCTTTCACCTTCATCAAGAGGCTTTTTAGTTCCTCTTCGCTTTCTGCCATAAGGGTGGTGTCATCTGCATATCTGAGGTTATTGATATTTCTCCCGGTAATCTTGATTCCAGTTTGTGCTTCATCCAACCTAGCATCTCACATGATGTACTCTGCATATAAGTTAAAGAAGCAGGGTGACAATTTACAGCCTTGATGTACTCCTTTCCCAATTTTGAACCAGTTCGTTGTTCCATGTTCTGTTCTAACTGTTGCTTCTTGACCTTCATACAGATTTCTCAGGAGGCAGGTCAGGTGGTCTGGTACTCCTATTTCTTTAAGAATTTTCCACAGTTGGTTGTGATCCACACAGTTAAAGACTTTAGCATAGTCAATAGAGCAGAAGTAGATAGGTAAGTGTTTTGCCTAAAGTCACAGAAGTAGCAGGAAAGACAGTGAATACAGCTCCACTTCTGTGACACTGACCTTGACACAAGCTGCCTCTCAAGATGTGTCTCCATCTTCTCATCATTTTCGCCTGACTCGGAGGGAAAGACATTAAAGTGTTTATCTCCATTGGCCATCTCCACTGTCCATCCTATCCATTTGACCTATACTAGGAAAGCAATACTGCATTTCTTGAATTTTTCTTCCTCACCCCATCATGCTATTCAGTATCTCCAACTGATCCTGTGAACAATTTCCTCCTTTCTGCTTTGTTGACCAACAAACATACTCACCTCCACCATCTCTATCTCTCTATCTTTTTAAAGATTTTATTGAAGTATAGCTGATTTACAATGTTGTGTGAATTTCTACTGAATAGCAAAGTGATTCAGTTATATGTATATGTATATGTATACATTCTTTTTATTATTCTTTTCCATAACGATTTATCACAGGATATTGAATACAGTTCCCTATGCTGCACAGCAGAAACTTGTTTATCCATCCTACATAAAATAATATGCATCTGCTAATTCCAAACTCCCAATCTGTCCCTCCCCTGCTCCCCTCCCCCTTGGCAATCACAAGTCTGTTCTCTATGTCTGTGAGTCTATTACTGTTTCATAGATAAATTCATTTGTGTCATATTTAGATTCACATATAATATCATACGATATTTGTATTTCTCTATAGACTTTGCTTCACTTAATATGGTAATCTCCAAGTCCATGCATGTTGCTGAAAACGGGATTGTTTCAACATTTTTCAATGGCTGAGTAATATACCATTGTATATATGGACCCATCTTCTTTATCCATTCATCTGTTGTTGGACATTTAGGCTGAGTCCATATCTTCTCTATTGTCCCTTATAACCACCTTATTATTTCTGGACTTTTTTTTTAGAATTTCTTGGATCAGTTCAGTTCAGTTCAGTGGCTCAGTCATGTCCAACTCTTTGTGACCCCATGAATTGCAGCATGCCAGACCTCCCTGTCCATCGCCAACTCCCAGAGTTCACCCAAACTCATGTCCATCGAGTCGGTGATGCCATCCAGCCATCTTATCTTCTGTCGTCCCCTTCTCCTCCTGCCCCCAATCCCTCCCAGCATCAGTGTTTTCCAATGAGTCAACTCTTCGCGTGAGGTGGCGAAAGTATTGAAGTTTCAGCTTTAGCATCAGTCCTTCCAATGAACACCCAGGACTGATCTCCTTCAGAATGGACTGGTTGGATCACCTTGCAGTCCAAGGGACTCTCAAGAGTCTTCTCCAACACCACAGTTCAAAAGCATCAATAATTTAGCACTCAGCTTTCTTCATAGTCCAACTCTCACATCCATACATGACTACTGGAAAAACCATAGCCTTGACTAGATGGACTTTTGTTGGCAAAGTAATGTCTCTGCTTTTGAATGTGCTATCTAGGTTGGTCATAACTTTCCTTCCAAGGAGTAAGCGTCTTTTGATTTCATGGCTGCAGTCACCATCTGCAGTGATTTTGGAGCTCAAAAAAATAAAGTCTGACACTGTTTCTACTCTTTCCCCATCTATTTCCCTTGAAGTGATGGGACCAGATGCCATGATCTTCATTTTCTGAATGTTGAGCTTTAAGCCAACTTTTTCACTCTCCTCTTCCACTTTCATCAAGAGGCTTTTTAGTTCCTCTTCACTTTCTGCCATAAGGGTGGTGTCATCTGCATATCTGAGGTTATTGATATTTCTCCTGGAAATCTTGATCCCAGCTTGTGCTTCTTCCAGACCAGCATTTCTCATGATGTACTCTGCATATAAGTTAAAGAAGCAGAGTGACAATATACAGCCTTGACGTACTCCTTTTCCTATTTGGAACCAGCCTGTTGTTCCATGTCCAGTTCTAACTGTTTCTTCCTGACTTGCATATAGGTTTCTCAAGAGGCAGGTCAGGCGGTCTGGTATTGCCATCTCTTTCAGAATTTCCCACAGTTTCTTGTCATCCACACAGTCAAAGGCTTTGGCATAGTCAATAAAGCAGAAATAGATGTTTTTTTCTGGAATGCTCTTACTTTTTCCATGATCCAGTGGATGTTGGCAATTTGATCTCTGGTTCCTCTGCCTTTTCTAAAACCAGCTTGAACATCAGGAAGTTCACAGTTCATGTATTGCTGAAGCCTGGCTTGGAGAATTTTGAGCATTACTTTACTAGCGTGTGAGATGAGTACAATTATGTGGTAGTTTGAGCATTCTTTGGCATTGCCTTTCTTTGGGATTGGAATGAAAACTGACCTTTTCCAGTCCTGTGGCCACTGCTGAGTTTTCCAAATTTGCTGGCATATTGAGTGCAGCACTTTCACAGCATCATCTTCCAGAATTAGAAATAGCTCAACTGGAATTCCTTCACCTCCACCAGCTTTGTCTAATGATTTCTTGGATAAATGTTCTAAAAATATAATTTCCGTTTTTCATCAAACAATTTAAGTGATTTACAGAGTGGTTTCCAAAAATGGCTACAACGAGGCTCAGAGTTTTTGCTGCTGATTCCTGACTCCTAGTGACTGTGCTGCACTCAGTCAGAAACCAAGTTGTTACCATTTCCTTCATAATAATTGTTTCCTCTTTATTTCCATTGTGATCACCGGATTTGATGGGTTGGAAATTGATTTTTCATCTTAACCTTGCATTGGCACTCTGCCTCTTGTCTTTCCGCTTTCCAACATATAGAATAACACCACTGCAGAATGTGACCTCCTAGAATAGCACTTTGATCACATATCTGCCTTGTATCTGAACTTGCCAAGCATCCTTGTGGTCTCAGGACAACAGAGAAATTTTTCCACCAATTTCCCAAAACTGTCAAAGTGTGAACTCCCACTCCAAGTCACTATTCACCTCCTTCTTCCCTGTGCAAAGCTCCTCTTCTCAAAGTGCTCCTTCCTGGTTTCCTCCACCCAGCAGGACTGTCAGTCCTTCCTGGCTTTGTGTTTGGACCATTACGTGCTCTATGTGGCATCACCTCCTTAGCATCACTCAGGTCCCTCCACCATGACCTCACATGCTATAGAGCTCAGTTTCCTCTGGGCAATCTTGCCTCACTGTTTCACCCAGCAGGCTTCCAACACTGGGCTTTTACAATTTGACATTTTTTTTAATGTCCTGTTACCATTATGGTCATGACTGTGTGTCTTGCCTCTTGTTTTCTTGAGGGCCATGTAGGATCTGGACCATTTCTCTATGTCTGTGCTCCTACCCCACAGTGTAGAATACAACACTTTGCTCATATCTGGGCATGGCTATTTGGTGAAAAGGTAATATATAGCTAGGACTTTATATTAATTCATTAAAGAATTGGCAACCACCCATTAATGGAATCCTGTAACAAGAAAACACAATTTTTAAAAATACTTTTCAGGATACAAATGGTTGGACTTGTTCCCACCTTCCTCACCCCCCACCACATATAATGTACAATTTATCAGGAGACCTTCTGGGAACTTAGTCTCTGTTAAAGAGCTTACTGGACCATTAATAGAAGGAAACAGGTTCAGATTGCTAGACAATTAAAAGTTTCAATTACCTCGAAGACGACTCCACTCTGGTAGTAAAAATAAAATAAAATGCAAACCTATAAACGTGTTCCACGAAGGCTTCTATGAATACGAGAAACAATGGTTGAAAAATGAAGCATTAGGCCAATTTCTCCAAAGACAGGTTAATGCTCTTACAAATTTTTCCATTTGTTCCTTAAATAATTCTCCATTTCACGATCTGAGCTGTCCAAGTGCTAACATCATGCCTTCCTAACAGTGCCAACTTACTCTTGGCACAGTTACAGCTTAATTTTTGAAAGACTGCATTTTATATGCTCTATTTGTAAGGCAAAGTTAGACAAAATTAGGACATGAAAATTAGCACAATGAGGAAGAATAAGAAGAACAAGAGGTCTGTGCATTCAAAGAGTTGCAACAGATCATAAGTATTGCTTCTCAAAATGAGCTACACTGTATAAAAGAGAATTCTGGATAGGACTCTGCATGAAAAACGAGGACTATTTTCTAGATTGTCAGCTCACTGTGAGCTCATGAGGAGATTTGCTCCTTTTAAATAACTCGTAGGAGAGTGTTGGAGAACTTGAAATAGAGTCAAACATTACCACAAATAGGAATGTGTCCTATGAGACCATTGGTTGTTTTCAGGCAAATACATTAAATTAATATTATAAAGCAGTGAGACCATTGATGTCTTTGAATGATCTATATTGATTCTGCAAATGACAACTATATTAGATAACTATGCAAACTTTAGTAGTAATTGTCATAAGGTAAAAATAAATGTGAAAATAATCATGATTCAATAGTTCACTTTTATTGAAAAAAATCTGGACTTCTGAAAAGATAGAGTACATGTAACTTCTCTATTCCTCTCAGTAAGAAGACATAACAACCCTGAATATTATGTATAAACAACATGTAAGTACTCCTCAAGATGTAGAGAAAAAGGTGAAGTAGACCAGGACCTCAGCGTCCTAGGAGTGACACAGTTGTGAGTGCCCTGGGTCCCCTTTTAGTCTAGAATCCCTCAGACAGGGTCCATAAGATACTGGAGAAGCAGACAACGTAAAGTAAGGCCAACAGGGACAGAACAGAGAAGCCTGCTCTCTCACCAAAGGAGTAGGAAAGGGACATCCCAGAGAGACGGAGAACTTCTAGAGCATAATCACTCTGCTCCAGCCAAAACCAGAGGAAAAACTGGCCCACCACCATCCCTGTCATCACAGTCCACATGGAGAGCATAGACTCCACCCTCAGCAAACTCTAAAAAGACACCCCCCTCCTTGTGTTTGAGAAGCAGGGAGTCTGGGCTCCCACCCACCAGCAATAATGGACCTCAACAACAACCCAGTGGTGATGGAACCTCCCTCCACAGGGTAAGTGGATCAGGTAAAGGTAGTCATTAGGTGCCTCCTCCCTCCCAGCAAGGACATTACAAATGGAGCCTCCTGGGAAACTTGATTGCCCACCTCCTCCCAGCAAGAAGGAGCTCCCAGTGGAAGGAGCCCCCAGTGTGAGTGGAAGCAAGTAGAAGACCTCCCATATGCAGTCAACAAGCAGCACTCTCTTCTTTGCTAAAGGGGTGTTATGAGAGGTTTGCTAAAACACATGATTTAAATAAGACCCAGACTCCCAAAACATTATACTAAAATTGTCCAGATTGCAATCAAAAGTCACTCATCTTACGAAGAACCAAGAAGATTTCCACTTGAATGAAGTAAGATAATCGATAGACAGTAACACTCAGATGACATGGGTGTTAGAATAATCTGGCAAGGATTCCCAACAGCCATCATAAAAACACTTCCAGAACCAATTATGAACATGCTTGAAACCAATTAAAACCAAAAAAAAAAAAACAACAGCAAGTTTTAACAAAGAAGTAGAAGGTATAAGGAAAAACCAAATTGAAATTTTAAATTGAAATTTACAAAAATCTGAAATAAAATCCCTCATTAGAACAACAGAAATTACCCAGTCTGAGAAACAGATCAAATCAACTAAAAAGAAAGAAAATGGCATGGGAGACTATAGCAAAAATTCTAACTTTTATGTCAACTGAGTAACTGGAGCAAAGAAGAAAGAAGACAGGGTTGAAAAAGTAGTTAAGTAAAAAGTGGCTGAAAATTTCCCAAGTCTAACAAAAGACATAAGCTTACAGATTCAAGAAGCTGAACAAACACTAAACATGGTAAGCCCAAAGAAATTCATGCCAAATTGTATCATGTATCATAGGCAAACTTCTGAAAACTAAAGACAAAAAAATATATTAAAACTAGAAAGAAGTCACTCTTTAACCCATAGGGAAAAAAAACAATCTGAAGGATAGCAGATTTCTGAATGTGAAAGAATGAAACCAGCAGGAAACAAGCACTGAGAGAGAAGAATTGCCCATAAGAATTCTATATCCAGTGAGAATGTCCTTCAAAGAGAAAGGATAAATCAAGAGATTCTCAGATGAAGGAAAACTAAGAACTAAAACTAAAGTCATCAACAACATTAGGGTAGTCATCAGACCTATCCTAAAAGAATGCCAAAAGGAAATTCTCTAACCAGCAAAAATGATGAAAGAAGGAATCTTGGAATACCAGGAAATAGGAAAGAGCAACAGAAGGAGTGAAACTATGTCACTCTCTTGAGTTTTCTAAATTGTATTATGTTTAATGGCTGAAGCCAAACATATAACACTGCTTAATGTGATCTCAGTGTACATAGAAGGAATACTTAAGGCAATTATAAAGTAAAGGGCTATGAAGACAAGTAGCTTTCTACCTTTCACTTGAACTGGACAATATTGATACTAAAAGACTGTGACAAGTTACATATATATATATATATATATATATATATATATATATATATATATAATAACCTAGTAACCTAGAGGGAAAAAAGTTTTGTGTAACCACTAACAAAAAAAAAAAAAGAAGAAGAAGAAGAAGATACAATCTGTTTGTAGGTCATATAGTAAGTTAGCCATAAAATGCATTCCAATATACATTAGGTACAAACAAATACTGTTTGATTCCGCTTATATAAGGTACCTGAATAGTTGAATTCACAGAGTCATTGATAGTACATTGGTAGATGTACATTGGTTGATGCCAGGGGTGTGGTGTGGGGAGGGGTAGGATGAGGAGATGGGTGAAATGAAAGTGAAGTCTCTCAGTCATGTCCGACTCTTTGCGACACTACGGACTATGCAGTCCATGGAAATCTCTAGGCCAGAATACTGGAGTGGATAGCTGTTCCCTTCTCCAGGGGATCTCCCCAACCCTGGGATCAAACCCAGGTCTCCCGCATTGCAGATGAGTTCTTTACCAGCTGAGCCACAAGGGAGAGATGGGTAGTTAGTGTTTAATGGGGACAGAGTTTCAGTTTAGGAAGGTAAAAAAATTGGGAGATGGATGACGATGAGAGTTGCACGACAATGTGAATATACTTAGTGCCACTGAGCTATACAGTTAAATGTGGTTAAAATAGTACAGTTTATATTATGTGACTTTTACCACAATAAAGCAAAAGCTATACAGAGAATGCACTCGAAAATACTATACTCCACATGTCAGAATCATACTGATGGAGAACAGATTAGTTGTTGCCAGGAGCAGGGCAATGATGGAGGGGAGATGGTGGGGCGATCATGAAAGGGCCACACGAGAGAGGGCTGGAGGTGGTGGAGTAGTAGTCAGGTGGATCTCCACATGTAATATAGTGACATCCAACTAAACACACACATGGTGTCAATGCCAGTTTTTTGAGTTTATAACAAACTCTAATTATATATGATGTAACCATTGGGAGACCCTGGGAGAAATGTGTATGGCATCTGTCTCTCCTATTTTTTGCTACTTCCCATGCATGTGTAATTATTTCAAAATGAAAAGGATTTTTTAAAGTGCTAAGTTAGACAAGCTAAATCAGAACTAAGTGGCTACAAAAAGAAAGAAAGGAAGGAAGAAAGGAAGAAAAGGAAGAAAGAAAGAAAGAAAGGAAGAAAACATTCTATGTCAATACGCGAGTGTAAAATGTGAGGTTTTGAATGTTAACATCACTGGCAAACATACCTAGAAAACTATGTTTTTCTATTCTTTAAGGCAGCCATTAATTAGAAAATGCCTTCTTGAATAAGCTTTTGATGCCTGTTCCTCTGTAATCTCATCAAGCTCTACTTCCTACCTGTATCCACCTGGATAGTCTAGGTTAAGATGCAGTTATAAGCAATCCCCAAATCTCACTGGCCTGAAGCTACAAACATTTCTCTCTCTTTCATGTACACTGGATTGTTTCATATACACTGGGTTGTCTGGCATCATCCTTCAGATGCACCTTGCTGATGGAGTATGCAAATGGAGATGCGGGATTCTCTAGTGCCACTGGTCACTGTGACAGAGGGAACCCAAGGGGTAAGCCACTTATGGCTGTGGCTCCAGGCAAAGCTTTGGCTTCATTCTGTGTGTAAGCAGTATCACCAGGGTCCATCACTAAGTCCTATGTTAATTGCATCCCCAGTTTGGTTCCATGCTGATTACTGTTGCTGGGCAAACATTGATAGGATAAGTGGGGTCCATCCTTGAATGTGTGACTGATATCACTCCCAACCAAACCCTAAAAAGTAGATGAGGAAGGAATGTCTCCAAAGATAAATTCAAGGCACTCTTACCATAAAGAAAGAGGGATTGTTTCTGGGCAGGTAAGTAACACACATTCACTATAAAAAATAACTATGGTGAATATTACATTACAAAGGGATAACTCTTCCAATAGAATAGAAGGCCCTTTATATCTGTAACAAGGAGGTATTTGATTATGCATTTCCTGGCATAGATTTTAGCCTGGTACATAGTAGGTAACCAAGAAATCTTTGCTGAAGGGCTGACTGAGTAAAGTAAGGAAAGGAAAAAGGAAGGAAGGAGATGAAGGGAGGGAAGAAGGGAGGAGGAGGGAGAAAGGAAATATAAAATGAAGAAAAGAAATATAAAAGGAAGGGGAAAATTGACCATTCATGATTGAATTAGACAGAATTGTATTTTTTTTTCATTTCAATGCCTAATTTTATAAAGCAAAAAATTAAAACAATGTTAGTTGAAAACAGAAAATATAACAATAGAATATGTTTAAGATATTTCATTTGAAATTAATCCACTAAACTCACAACAATTGGTGCATTACATCTTTGGTTTAAGGCAGCAATTATCAAAGTGCTTTTCATTGAAAAACTGCCTTGAATAAACAAACATCATATTGGCAAGAGGAGCTACTGTAAATACTTTACTGCCTTGCAGTTTACATGCAACAATTGCTCTAACAGCACAAATACAAATACAATTAAAATAACTATAATCATTAATAATTCAAATATACTTTTATAAAATTGGTAACATTCACCAGAGGCTACCTACAAAGGAAATGATGACAGTGAGACAAGTAAAGAAGATAAGCATATGGATTTAGGCCCTTGAAAAGGGTCTGTGAACAACCTAATATCCTTTGATTCTTTTCTGCTTTACACTAGTCAAAAAGGATTTCATGGTTTGCAAGTAAGAACCCTGCAGGATGCAGTAGAGTTGGTGGGGGGAGGCAGCGGGGCGCAGCTCCCAGGGGACCTGAAACACCTATGTCAGGCACGTGCTCCTTATCTCACATCCTTGCCTCTCTTTTTTTTCTTCCTGAGGAAGGAGAGCAAAGGAGGCAAAGACAGGGAAAGTATACCTTCCCGTGCATCATCAGGGGAATCCTTTTGTGTTTACATTCACTTAAACCTCAGCTACCACATTGAAGACAGTTTCCAAACGCTGGTCCCATGATGGAGTGTTGTTTTTATAGCAGCGACATGTCAATGCTGGTGCCACAGAGCAAAATATTTATGCAGCGAGGCTTGTTCGCGGCATTTGTGTGGAAGGAACACCGCCCTTACCGCTTTAAGGGCCATCTCACGGAGGCGGTGAAGGGAATTATACTGTACTTTAAACCAAACTTTACATTTTCAGAGGGGCAAACATATGCAGTTGTTTGTTTTAAGGGCAAACACAAAAGGACTATTTTAAATTAAAGATCCATTTTATCTCAGATCAGTAAAGCACGCTTTAACTTAATGTGGATTTAACTCAAGTTTGCAATTATAGGGTAGTTAGTGTAGAAGCTGTGCCTGACTAGTCCTTCTGCCCCTCTAAACGTGGAGAACAGCAGTCATACCTTACTGGTGGTTTACACTTAATGACACCTAAAGTATCTTAGGAAAATTATTTGTCGTTCTTAAACTGTTTTCTGCATTTCCACCAGTCACTCATGAATTTTATTGGCTGTAATTTCTTTCCCTCCACACTCAGAGAGATCTCACTGACACTGAACTTCTTGGAGGCCCCTCCAGTCTCCATCATTGGTGACCATGATGCATAACTTATTGAGAGATGATGGGCAGATGCCAGGGGTCCCCCCAACTCCGGCCAGGCCATTGGAGGGGCATCTCATTTGGATCTGCTTTGAAGGTGCTGTGAGGATACAGAAGATCCATCCCCTCAGGACTAAAGCTCAGCTGGGTCCCTGCCCTGTGGTTGTTGGGAGCTGGTCAGCCCTGCCCAAGAGTGCCCCTCCTTGTCCTGCATACCCGAGATTCAGGGTAGTAAATCCTCGGACCCCAGGTCCTAAGTCAGGACAGCTGAGAAAGGCATCTCATGTCTAGGGCTCCTGGAAGTGTGGCTGAGGCTTTGACTGTGACTGCATGCTCCCCTCTGCCCAACACTGCTGTCTCCTGTCCCTCAGAACTGTCGATTCATGTATCAAAAAGGTACTCTGTGTGAATCTCTGTCTCTCTGTTCGCTTCCTGGAATGGGATCGAATGAATCCACTGCCATGGGCGGTCTGATTACATATAGGATCTAACTTTATCAGACTTTTCGTGTCTTGAAAATTTAAAACAAGAAACAAAGCAGGCAGGGGGACTTGGTGATGGAGCAGAGAGAGAGGCATGGAGACACCTGGATTTAGCCATGTTTTAGAAAAATAAGCCAAAGTAATTTGCAAATAAAGAAAAAGAATAACTGGATCCACCAAGAGAGGCAGTGATTGGAGAAGTCATGTAGCCCAGACATAGAAAGTATCTGCCACTTTATGTCCCTGGAATTCCAGGCTAATATTACATGTTTTAACAACAAATACCTATGAGATCCTATAACTACACAACTGCTTCTCTTCACTTGAGTTAGCTTAAATCCATTTTTAATAGATATTTTGCAACCAAAATAGCTTTGAATAAAATGATATCCATAACATAAATTACGAATTTAAATTTTTTGGAAAGCTCAAGGCAAAGAAAATATTCCATACTGTCTTTTGGGGTGAAAAGTTCACTGAACCAAGGATTCAGTGGCAGGTCATTTAAGAAGGACCATCACTCAGGAGAACCAGTCCAGGATGGAAAAGGATGCAGAAGAGGAAAAAAGCAAGCAAAGGCACAGTTTTAGCTGAAGCCCCAGATGTAGACAGATCTCAAAAAGAGTTCTGGGCAGGAAGGAAAGTACACTTTAGAGCTCATTCCACCACTGGCTGCAGATGGCGTGTGTGTGTGTGTGTGTGTGTGTGTGTGTGTGTGTGTGTGTGTGCGTGTGTGTGTTCTTGCCATGTGGAGGGACTTCCGCTAACACCCTGGCTTTCCATATGTGAAAGTGCAATGACCAAGAGCAAATCTCTAAACATGGCAAGTGTGAAAATGGGAGCTTGAGGATGACAGACAAAACCAGGAAAAGGAATCTGAGGGATTCTGGGTGGGGCATCAAGAGTGAAACTGTTTTTCCAGTGGAACAAAATGCCAGATACGATTCTCAGAATTTGGAGAGACCACTCTGTTGGCTTTCTAAAAACATGTCCACAACTGTTGCTATTCTTTGTGTTGCCATGTATATGGAGAGACATTCTGTTCCACAAGCCTCTCGATAAGCACATCAAAATTATATTCCACAAGGCCACCTAATCCTGTCTGACTCAACCAGTCACCAATTAGGACAAAGTCACCAAGAGGTCAAATACAGTATGCTTCACCTCATAAACCAACTGCAATTAATCGGTATTGGTATTTAAGCTATCCTGAGAAGTAGTACTGAGAAGAATCTTAAGGCCAGATTTAGTGGGGTGGGGGAGTTTTGATCTATTAGCAGTATCTTCCATAGGTTCAAGGTAGTGGAATAATACAGATATGCCCAATTACTTGTACTACCTGTTGATTTGGGGTGGGTAGTGGGGGGCGGTGTGGAGGAGGAAGTGTTATCCCAGGGCAAGAAAAGCAAGGACAGATATAGAGGCTGGAAAAGTGTTTAGATGTTCAGATGATTTGTCTTCAAACTGCCTGTGTGTTCTTTGGTGGCTCCTGATCTGAATCTAAGTCTTATTCTTTCTGCTCTTAGGTTCTCTAAAAAGCTCTCTTTCTCTTTCAAACTCTCTCCAAACCAAGGCATTTGTTTACGTGCAAATCAACTTATTATCATCACTGTTAAACTTCACAGTCTTAACATTCGGAAAAAAAAAAAAAAAAGAAAGAAAAAAGAAGTGAAACTTAGTTCTCTCTTTTGAGTCTGAGTATGGCTGAAAGTGGCATATTTGTGAATATGGCTGGAATTGGCAGTGATAGATTTTATTTTCTTGGGCTCCAAAATCATTGCAGGTGGTGACTGCAGTAGTGAAATTAAAAGGTGCTTGCTCCTTGGAAGGAGAGCTATGACAAACCTAGACAGCATATTAGAAAGAAGAGATAACACTTTGCTGACAAAGGTCCGTACAGTCAAAGCTGTGCTTTTTGTAGTAGTCATGTACGAATGAGAGAGTTGGACCATAAAAAAGGCTGAGCACTGAAGAATTGATGCTTTTACACACTGGTCTTAGAGAAGACTCTTGAGATTTCCTTGGACTGCAAGGATATCAAACCAGTCAACCATAAAGGAAAACAGCCCTGAAATATTCATTGCAAGGACTGATGCTGAAGCTGAAGCTCCAATACTTTGGCCACCTGATGCAAAGAGCCAATTCACTGGAAAAGACCCTGATGCTGGAAAAGATTGAAGGCAAAGGAGAACGGGGTGGCAAAGGATGAGATGGTTAGATAGCACCATCAACTCAACGGACATGAATTTGAGCAAACTTCAGGAGATTGTAAAGGACAGAGGAGCCTAGTCCAAGGAGCTGCAGTCCAAGGAGACACACAGAGTTCGACATGACTTAGCTACTGAACAACAACAAAACTCCACAGTGTGACTTCAGGGTTTTTGGTTTTGTTTTGTTTTTCCCAACCAGCTCTCTATTATGTGTCAGGCCCCTGGGGACCACACCCTGGAATAACATGTAGAAATCATTTCTAGAAGCTTTTAATCGAATAAGGGATACATCATGAAAACCAATGCTTGCCTTCAGTTCAGTTTAGTTCAGTTCAGTCACTCAGTCGTGTCCAACTTTGCACCCCATGAATAGCAGCATGCCAGGCCTCCGTGTCCATCACCAACTCCCAGAGTTCACTCAGACTCATGTCCATCGAGTCAGTGATGCCATCCAGCCATCTCATCCTCTGTCGTCCCCTTCGCCTCCTGCCCCCAATCTCACATCAGTGTCTTTTCCAATGAGTCAACTCTTCACATGAGGTGGCCAAAGTACTGGAGTTTCAGCTTTAGCATCATTCCTTCCAAAGAAATCCCAAGACCGATCTCCTTTAGAATGGACTGGTTGGATCTCTTTGCAGTCCAAAAGACTCTCAAGAGCCTTCTCCAACACCACAGTTCAAAAGCATCAATTCTTCGGTGCTCAGCTTTCTTGACAGTCCAACTCTCACATTCATACATGACCACTGGAAAAACCATAGCCTTGACTAGATGAACCTTTGTTGGCAAAGTGATGTCTCTGCTTTTCAACATGCTATTTAGGTTGGTCATAACTTTCCTTCCAAGGAGTAAGCGTCTTTTAATTTCATGGTGCAGTCACCATCTGTAGTGATTTTGGAGCCCAGAAAAATAAAGTTTGACACTCTTTCCACTCTTTCCCCATCTATTTGCCATGAAGTGATGGGACCAGATGCCACGATCTTCATTTTCTGTATGTTGAGCTTTAAGCCAACTTTTTCACTCTCCTCTTTCACTTTCATCAAGAGGCTTTTTAGTTCCTCCTCACTTTCTGCCATAAGGGTGGTGTCATCTGCATATCTGAGGCTATTGATATTTCTCCCGGCAATCTTGATTCCAGCTTGTGCTTCTTCCAGCCCAACGTTTCTCATGATTTACTCTGCTTATAATTTAAATAAGCAGGGTGACAATATACAGCCTTGATGTACTCCTTTTCCTATTTGGAACCAGTCTGTTGTTCCATGTCCAGTTCTAACTGTTGCTTCCTGGCTTGCATATAGGTTTCTCAAGAGGCAGGTCAGGTGGTCTGGTATTCCCATCTCTTTCAGAACTTTCCACAGTTTATTGTGATCCACACAGTCAAAGGCTTTGGCCTAGTCAATAAAGCAGAAGTAGATGTTTTTCTGGAACTCTCTTGCTTTTTCGATGATCCAGTGGATGTTGACAATTTGATCTCCTGTTCCTCTGCCTTTTCTAAATCCAGCTTGAACATCTGGAAGTTCACAGTTCACGTATTGCTGAAGCCTGGCTTGGAGAATTTTGAGCATTACTTTACTAGCGTGTGAGATGAGTGCAATTGTGTGATAATTTGAGCACTCTTTGGCATTGCGTTTCTTTGAGATTGGAGTAAAAACTGACCTTTTCCAGTCCTGTGGCCACTGCTGAGTTTTCCAAATTTGCTGGCATATTGAGTGCAGCGCTTTCACAGCTTGCCTTAGGATATACTAAAGGAAAACATGGGATCAGGGAAGTCATGAGCTGTTGCATCCTGGAAAAGTGAAGGACCAGGTAAATCAAAACACATGATTCTTACCCAGAAAAATTTAGTCTGCTTTATTTCACTATAAATCCTTAGTTTTGGAAATGAGTCTTTTTGACATTTTAAAACATTCTAGTTGAAATTTTCTTTTACATATTCTAGTTAAAGCAATTCCCTGTTCCAGAAACCAGGAATATATCCATTTTAAAAAAGTAGTAACATGCAATGGCAAAAGTAGTGATTTTTTAAGTGAGCTCTGAGAATATCAAGATTCTCAGGGAAGCCCACCACTGCGAGCCTGGTGATATGACTGAGCCCTGTGTTTTGCTCCTTTCACATATCCATCTCCCTTTCTCTGAGCATCAGCCAGACTCCTCCCCACCCAGTGGTCTTAATCTCTAGGGCTTTCAGTGACACATCTGCCTTTGACCTTTCTCTTTCCTCCCAACAGATGTGCTCGTACCTTTATCTCCTAAGCATCGGGCCTTGTTCCTCCGTTCAAATTACCCCACTTGTCTACTCCAACATGACTTGAGCCCTACAGCCACTTGGAACAGAGTTATATAAATCAAAATCACATGAAGGCATCTGAAAACCCTAGAATGATGACTCCGTTGTGTTGAATTTTCACCTTCCTATCGACCATAGAGAGCTGAGATGTGGGTAGACCACTCATCATCCAAGGTCAGAAGATGCCCTTTGTAGGGATGCAGGAATGGGAGGCACACCAGTGATTGTACACACCAGCACCCCAGAGCTCCAGGAGAAGATCTGCAGCTCACAGGGAGGAGAGCAAGCCACAGGAACCTAGAATCTTAAGGATGACACTCAGAAAAGACAGCGTTAGGTGTCAGAATAAAGATAGTGATTTGAATCCAGTTAATAACAAGATTATAATACTCTATCATTATGAAAGCATGCTAAGTCGCTTCGGTCATGTCTGACTCTGTGTGACACTATGGGCTCTATCCCACTAGGCTCCTCTGTCCATGGGATTCTCCAGGCAAGAATACTGGAGTGGGTTGCCATGAGCTCCTCCAGGGGATCTTCCTGAGCCAGGGATCAAACCTTCATCTCTTACACCTGCCTTGGCAGGCGGGTTCTTTACCACTACTGCTACCCGGGAAGCCCAACTATCATTACATAACCATATAATTATTGTAATAAATATAACACATAGATAGTATATAATTATATACTAATCATGATAAGAATAATTGCTCATGTTTACTGTCTGCACAACAGCATTCCAGGCACTAAGCTAAGTGTTTCTCCTGAGTTTTCTTTTTTAATCCTTAAATGAATTGGAAAGCTAAGCATTGTTCTCCTCTTCTTAGTGGAGGACCCTGAGATGAAAGAGGTGAAGTGACCATTCCAAGGTAGCCTGGCTGGTAACGGCTGTTGCTGGCACTAAACATTTCTCTGTGGTCCTAGAGCCCTGACGGGAAATGTCTGTGCCTTTCACAGTAAGTCACTGGAAATATCTTTTTGGAGTGCAGAAGTTACAGCAGGAAGCACGTTTTCAGAACACAACAAAGAGATAGTAATGCTCAGAAGATACCGGAAGTCACTTTTATGGAAATTGGATGGGAGTGAGCAAGACAGGGAACACAATTCCTCCCTGAAAAGTGCATTAAGAAGGTAGCTTTGAATGTGAAATACAGATTTCTGAGCTTAAAAACAACTAACAGAGGCTCTTTCTTGCTTCCAGCCTTTCCTTAAGGGAAATAAAGCAATCCCATTTCTCATTTAGGTACAAAGGAGCAGAGGAAATATTCTTAGAAATACAGTTTTAGCAAATTGACTCCCTATGGTAACATGTAATAATGAACTGCTAGGGAAAAAAGTGAATGTTTTTCCTAATTAGAAAGACTCCTTCCCCATACTAGAACACTGAGAATCAGGGATAAAAAAAGTTAAGCGGCTCTGAAACTTGAAAAATATCCTTTTTAGGTCTTAGAATCTTTTAGGTCTTCCCAAGTGGCACTGGTGGTAAAGAACTTGCCTGCCGATATAGGAGACATAAGAGACACAGGTTCAATCCCTGCATTGGGAAGATCCTCTGGAGGAGGAAATGGCAACCCACTCCAGTATTCTTGTTTGCAGAATCCCATGGACAGAAGGGCCTGGCAGGCTACAGTCCATAGGGTCGCACAGAGTTGGACACAACAGAAGCATAAACATATTATAGGGAAGAATGTGGGATCTCGTGAGAGACGATGGGAAAAATGTCAAATAGATAAACCTTGGATGCAAAATGTATTTCAAACACATGATCCAATCTGTGCATTTGATGCAGGACAAAATTGAGTTACTTGAGATAAAACACAGAATTGAGAGTGTTTTGTCAAAGAAAGATGAAAAGTGAATATTTTATAGCATTCAATTTAATTACTGTGTGTACTGACATTTTTATTTTGTTTGCAGCTTTTTATGAAGTGCAAATGATACCAAGAAAGAAAACTGCAAAGATTTAATGTATGAAATTTGATGGGATTGAAGGTATGTATGCACCCATGAAATGATCCCTACAATTAAAGTAATAAACATATTCATCAGCTCCATAAGTTTCCTCCTTTTTTAAAAGATGCATATTTTGGAGCTTTACATTTATTTACGTTGGGCATTTAAACATTTAAAGTCTTATTTATAATATTCTTGATTTATGCTCATATTTTAATTTACTTATTTGATTATTTATTCAACGATACATATTCATTGAGTATTCATTATGGGTCAGACACAGTTCCAAGAAACATTCAGCACCTTTCAGTTCAGTTCAGTTCAGTCGCTCAGTCGTGTCCAACTCTTTGCGACCCCATGAATCGCAGCATGCCAGGCCTCCCTGTCCATCACCAACTCCCGGAGTTCACCCAAACTCATGTCCATCGAGTCAGTGATGCCATCTAGCCATGTCATCCTCTGTCGTCCCCTTTTCCTCCTGCCCCCAATCCCTCCCAGCATCAGAGTCTTTTTCCGAAGAGTCCTTTAGAAAACAATATTCTACACTGATCTCTTCTTTCTAAACTTCACAATATGTATATTTTGCTATCATGTTCATGTATGTGCAAGCAGGGTACATACATATGTGAGCATGCACACATGTGTGCATATGTGTGTGTCTGGTCAGGTTCTCTAAGTGGAATGTTAACAAATCCACAAAATCATGATGCAGTTTTTATTTCTTACTGCTGCTTCTGCAAAATACTGAGATTTCCTTGGCATGAGCAACACAACAATGTGTGAGTGTAACGTTGCCAAGATTTTTGAAGGGAGTTTTTCACAGCCAGTGCCTGTTTTTCATTGTGGTTGAAACCCTCTTTTTCCTCCTTCTCTTTGAGGTTTACAATTCTTCTCTGTTAATCTATGATAGAACTTTTGAATTTTAAATGGTGGGTCTTGAGTATTATTGGCTAGATTAGGTCTATCCGTTGCTACAAAAGCTACACAGATAAAAAATTAATTTCTTAAATGACACAGAAGAAGGAAATATCTTCAATAACCTTTAGGGAAAATACAGGTGGCTTTACTTTTGTATTACTGGCAGGTATCTAACTATGCGTGACTGTTATTTCAGTTCAGTCACAGTCATGTCCAACTCTTTGCGACCCCATGGACTTAGTGCAATGGGCTTCTCTGTCCATGGGGATTCTCAAGGCAGGAATACTGGAGTGGGTTGCCACGCCCTTCTCCAGGGGATCTTCCTGATTCAGGGATCAAACCCATGTTTCCTTCTGTTCCTGAATTGAAGGCGAATTCTTTACCACTAAGCCACCAAGAAGCCTATCTAACTATAAAGCCATGAAAAGGTTGTATCACCAGATAGTTTAATCAACCTGATTTTTATTAAAATAAGAATAAAATGATATATGTTTGTACGAACTTATGTACAAAGCAGAAATAAAGTCACAAACATACAAAACAAACTTATGTTTACTGAAGGGGAGAAAGAGAGAGGGATAAACTGGGAGATTGGGATTAACAGATATATAAGAAATAGGTAACCAACAAGGACCTACTATACATCACAAGGAAATCTGCTCAGTATTTTGTAATGGCCTATAGAGGAAAAGAATCTCAAAGAGAATGCACATATGTGTATGCGTGCATGCTAAGTCACTTCAGTCATGTCTGACTCTTTGCAACCCCATGGTCTTGTAGCCCCACCAGGTTCCTCTGTCCATGGGATTCTCCAGGCAGGAATACTGGAGTGGCTTACCATTTCCTTTCCATATATATGTATATGGCCCACTTGCTGTACACCTGAAAGTAATGCAACATTAGACATCAACTATACTTCACTTTAGAAAAAATGAAGATGTGAACCCTAAAAGATTATATTAACCCTAAGAAGTATGATAATAAAAATCATCAACTAAACAGGAGACAGCAAAATAAACCTGAAGCGTCATGGGTTCCATACTTGAAGTAAAACATTTTCTAAGAGACCAAAACAGGAAATCCTATGTCAGGGTTAACACTCTGCACACAAGAAACATGTGGATTATGCATTTACTAAAAATTTATTTAAAAATTCACTTCCAATATAGATGGAATATTTGTGCAAAAAAGATCCCCAAAAGAGATTAAACAACTTTAATTTTTGCTTCCTTGATATTGTGCACAATTAAAGCCATAGAAAAAAGGGTTTGGCCTGTGAATAGTTTGAGCTGATAAAATAGTAAAACATATTCTCCCCCAGAAAAAACATTAATTTCATCATTATTATTACCAGTAAATCACACACATGGTTTTGCTATAATTTATTTATAATTGATTTAAAATCTAATTGCTGTTGCTGCTGCTGCTAAGTCACTTCAGTCCTGTCTGACTCTGTGTGACCGCATAGATGGCAGCCTACCAGGCTCCTCCATCCATGGGATTTTCCAGGCAAGAGTACTGGAGTGGGTTGCCATTTCCTTCTCCAATGCATGAAAGTGAAAAGTCAAAGTGAAGTCACTCAGTTGTGTCCGACTCTTAGCTTCCCCATGGACTGCAGCCTACCAGGCTCCTCCATCCATGGGATTTTCCAGGCAAGCATACGGAGTGGGGTGCCATTGCCTTCTCTAATTACCTTCATATTTATCTTAGGAATAAGTTCATCAGAAGACTTAAAGTGTTCACCTAACAACAAAATGTTATAATTAAAATTTTAACAGAAGGAGAAGATATAACTAAATTTTGGTATATCTCTGCACTGGAATATACTGAAATCATTCCATTAAACTATGAGACTTTAATGGTATGGAGAAAACATTCATCATACAGTATTATTAATACAAGCAAAATTAGGCAGAAATGTATCAACATTATGAGACCGAATTTACGAGGTAACGGAAAAGAATTACACTCAAAGTTAACATTAGGAAAATATTTTGTTAAGAAAATCTAGTCAACACTTCTGAAATTTGCAAAAGTGATAGGTTTTATCAAGGGAGACTCTTCTTGCTGTTGTCACATTCACTTCATATATTGAAAAACGGAACATCGCACACAATTTTTTTTTGTCAATTTTATGATTAGAGGTTTTGAAGGATGTGTGTGTAATTTTCAAAACAAATATGAAACCAAATCTAACTTGGAAAACATCACATCAAAGACACAACTTACTTAGAAGTGACTGCATAACATAGGGAACTCAGCTCAGTGTTCTGTGATGAACTAGAGGGGTGGGTGGGGGTTGGGAGGTCCAAAAATGAGGGGTATATGTATACCTATGTCTGATTCATGCTACTGTATGGCAGAAACCAATACAGCATTGTAAAGCAGTTATATTCCAATAAAAAAAATTTTTTTTAAGTGAGAACCCTATTGAGTTTGACCTCCATATAGGAATTCTTTTCCTATGCTATCTTATTGTAAATCAGAGCTATGTTGTTTGGGCCATATGGTTATTCTCTGAGCACATGGTGAAGGTTACTTTCTTATGTTTTTGGAGGCTGGGAGGGGAAGACCTCCATGTGAGCATTAGGTGATTGCTCTGCTAGAGGTGAGTCCAAAATCCACCTAGAGATTAATGTGCTTAAGCTTTCAATGTCTTTTCTGTCATCTCTCCCATAATTTCACCCAAGAAGGTTCTGTTTTCTTTCTTAGTAATTATCAGTGACATACATATGGTGACTTAATCCGTGAGAATCTCCCTGTAGTTGTGTAAGTCAAATTCACCTTGCACTGAAGCATCCTTGAATTTTAAATGTTAAGTGTAGTCAGGCTGGGAGCTTGTTTCCCATGGGCTCTGATGTGTAGGACAGTTTTCACTGGCACTAAATGCAAGTTAACATCTGCAGTGCTGATAAAAGAGATGATCTCTAAGTTAAACATCCCACCTTCCCCTGTGTGGCCTTTTCCAACAGATCAAGTTTACCACATGCTTTACCCACAGATTCAGGCTTAGTCCCATCACTCTTCTGCAGAAACTTAGAAATTAAAGATCATGATCATGTCGTCTTCCAGTTCCCTGTGTCATGTCACTGATTTCTAACCTTTTTTGGATCAAGTCCTCTGACAGTGTATGTGTGTTTACAGACTGTCTAGGTCAACTTCATGAAGTTCACAGGGAATTTTAAGTGCATTTGCTCTAAGCGCTAAAATGTATAAACAGATGTCTGTAGTACTGGCTTGGAATAGGGACTCTTTCCAATTGAGAACTATGCTGATTTTCTGAGAAAATTCTGTTACTGAATCTTGTTTTCCCACTGATTTACATTGCTATTTCAGAGATGCATATCTAAGTCACTTGTTTTTACAGAAAGATGTAATAAAGTGATTCTCAAACTCAAGCATCCCTGGGAAACAGGGACTTTCCAATATCACATTATCAAGAAACAATAACTTCTGAAATTAATCTGTTGAGATACAAGATGAAGAAATGTATCGTAATGGACAAATTCTCCATGGATTCTTCATAACAAAAACTGAATCTTTCATTTTTTACCTTTATACTTACGAGGAGATCTATCTCAAAGCACATCTGGATATACATCTTTCACAAGGGCTGGAAGGGCAGGTGATTTGGCAATGCTGTTAAACAGCTTGCAATTTGAGACAGCAGAAGATTGAATAGAATCCTTTGAAAAGTACAGGTAAAAGTACAAGTGTGATTAGAAAGAGTGTCAGTGGAGAAAGTACAGGGGAATGCAAGACAGAGTGACTTTTTGACTAGAATCAGTTCAGTTTAGTCGCTCAGTCGTGTCCGACTCTTTGCGACCCCATGAATCGCAGCATGCCAGGCCTCCCTTTCCATCACCAACTCCCAGAGCTCACTCAGACTAACGTCCGTCGAGTCAGTGATGCCATCCAGCCATCTCATCCTCTGTCGTCCCCTTTTTCTCCTGCCCCCAATCCCTCCCAGCATCAGAGTCTTTTCCAGTGAGTCAACTCTTCACATGAGGTGGCCAAAGTACTGGAGTTTCAGATTTGGCATCATTCCTTCCAAAGAAATCCCAGGGCTGATCTCCTTCAGAATGGACTGGTTGGATCTCCTCACAGTCCAAGGGACTCTCAAGAGTCTTCTCCAACACCACAGTTCAAACATCAATTCTTCGGCGCTCAGCCTTCTTCACAGTCCAACTCTCACATCCATACATGACCACTGGTAAAACCATAGCCTTGACTAGATGGACCATTGTTGGCAAAGTAATATTTCTTCTTTTCAATATGTTATCTAGGTTGGTCATAACTTTACTTCCAAGAAGTAAGCATCTTTTAATTTCATGGCTGCAGTCACCATCTGCAGTGATTTTGGAGCCCCCCAAAATAAAGTCTGACACTGTTTCCACTGTTTCCCCATCTATTTCCCTGTATATTAATACACAGAATCTGTCCAATTAACAAAATAAGGATTGAAATAGTAAAGGATTAGGAATAAAACTACCATATGACCCAGCAATCCCACTACTGGGCATATAACCTGAGAAAACAACAATTCAAAAAGACACAGGTACCCCAATATTCATTGTAACATTGTTTACAATAGCCAGGGCAAAGAAATAATCTAGATGTCCATGGACAGATGAATGGATAAAAAATATGTGGTAACAATTATACAATGGAATATTGTTCGACCATAAAAAGGAACGGATTTGAGTTAGCTAGTGAGGTAGATGAACCTAGAACCTATTATACAGAGTGATGCAAGTCAAAAAGAGAAAAACAAATGTTTTAAATCAATTCATTTACATAAAATCTAGAAAATGGTGCCGATGAAACTATTTGCAGGGCAGAAATAGAAACATAGACTTAGAGAACAGATGTGTGGACACAACAAGGGAAGGAAAGGGTGAGGTGAGTGGAGAAAGTAGCATTAAAATATATACACTATCACGTGTAAAATAGATAGCTGATGGAAGCTGCTTTACAACACAGGGAGTTCAGCCTGTTGCTCTGTGGAGACCGAGAGGGGTGGGCTGTGGTGGGGCAGGGGAGGCTCAAAAGGGAAGTGATATATGTAAACATAAGAAACTAATACAACATTGTAAAGCAATTATACTCCAATGTAAAAAAGAGAAATAGTAAAGGATTGGGAAACACAATTTTATGACTATGACAAAAATGATCACAGTGACACAGATGAAAGGCACATGGAAAGTCTTTGTTTAAAGAAGCAAAAAGGAGAGTATTTGGGTAAAAAAGGTCAAAAGGAGCATGTGACTGGACTGTGTTCAGGATAGCTGTGTTGTCTATGGCCTTGAGAATGGTTTCCTCATGTAGCTTACTAGTGAGCACTGGGGTAAAATGTAATATTGTGGGATCTCAACATAACATTTACTGAGGGCCTCTTATATGAGATCAGTATTGGCCACAAATAATACATATTGAGTGAGACCTGTGAATCCTTGTGCTTGGCCCCGATCTGCTAGGGGAAGAGGAAGGCACCCATGATGGGTCACTGGTATCCAGAGGACAAACGATTACTCCACACCCATCCTGCAGCAGCCACGTCATACCACACCTCACTTGTGCAATCTAGTTCCCAGCAGTGGTCCTCTGATCTCTGCATCACACGGGAGCCAAGGGGGAAATCAAGATTATTAATAAATTGCCTAAGGTCATGTTAGTGGTGATGGATTGACCCCAGAGCCCCAGCAGAACCACCCAACCTCTTGGTGGATAAAGCAAGGTGTGAAGCACGCACTTTTGGAAGCATTAAAAATCTGTGAAGTCACGGCAGGGGAAGTGACACTTGTACTAATTCTGGAAGGATGAACAGGATTTTGCTATAAATGAAAAGAATAAAGGAGTTGAATTTGGAACAAATAGCACCTGTCGAGGTACAGGGCTGAGCAATTCATGGTGACAGAAGCCATGAAAGAGCCGGCAGAGTGGACCATCTGCACCAGTGTCACCATAGAGCTGTGGGAACTTTATTGCACCAGGTGACAGAGGAGATTTTTGAGGCAGGGATGTATTTGTGTTTTATTTAGATGCATTTTTTAGAAATAAAAAGTCCATTGTGTTTAGTGAGAAGGGGGCTAGAAAAGGGGCAGCAGTGGTGTGGAGACAGAAATCATGTGCAAGAGGAGATAAATTAAGAAATTGACAGTAAAGCTTGAATGACGATGGAATCTAGGCTGGAGCAGTGGGAATGGGCCCAAAATGAGCTAGTTCACCAGTGAAATTGGTCAGGCTAGGTGGCCAATAGAGGCTTAATGGAGTTAGCGAGGGAAGTGTTCAGGATGCCTCCCAAGGTTACAACGTGGTAGATACCAGTCACTAACTAATGGGAACAGAAAAAGAGGAGGAGTCGTGAGAAAGGAGGTTGGGTAAAATGAATTCCCTCCAAGTGGTACCTACAGAATGTTCAGGTAAACTGTTCATTTGACCTAAGCTTGAACTCAGAAGAGCAGGATGGGAGGTGGGGATTGTGAAATGACCAACCCATGGGCAGTTGAAGTCAGGAAGTGCAGGGGTTGATTCAGGAAAAGTGCATGAAGAACCAAGTTGAGTAAACAGAAATCAGCATGCTGCTGCTAAGTCACTTCAGTTGTGTCCGACTCTGCACGACCCCATAGACGGCAGCCCACCAGGCTCCGCCATCCCTGGGATTCTCCAGGCAAGAACACTGGAGTGGGTTGCCATTTCCTTCTCCAATGTGTGAAAGTGAAGTCGCTCAGTCATGTCTGACCCTCAGCGACCCAATGGACTGCAGCCTTCCAGGCTCCTCCGTCCATGGGATTTTCCAGGCAAGAGTACTGGAGTGGGGTACCATTGCCTTCTCTGAGAAATCAGCATAGGGGACTGAAATGCAGTGCTCAGAACCTGGAAGAGAACCAAGAACAAAGGCATCCTGGGAAACAAGAAAAGAAAGTGTGTCAAGAAATGGAGTGGTTGGTTGTGTCACAGACATAATCATTTTAATGATACAATATACTTTTAAATGCTATATAATAACTTAACCTACATTTCTTTTTTTTCTAAGGTGGTTGCATCAGCAGAGGGTTTCAGAGTTCTGACTTGTAAAATAGCTAGTGGTTGTAGTTGACCACAGCTCAGTGTACACCCGCACCTGCAGATCTCCAGCAAGTACTTCTTCATATGTCAGTGCTTATCACACTTTAATGGGGATGCAAATCACTGAAGGGCTTATTAAAATACAGGGCCCAAGTCAGTAGATCTACTCTGGGGCCCCAGATCAAATTCTGCATTTCTAACAAAGTCCAGGTGATGCCGATCTTACTCCTGCATGAATCCCGCTTGTGTCATTGTTCTTGTTCTTCAGTCCTGTCCGACTGTGACCCCATGCTGCTGCTGCTGCTGCTAAGTCGCTTCAGTTGTGTCCAACTCTGTGCAACCCCACAGACAGCAGCCTACCAGGCTCCCCTGTCCCCTGGGATTCTCCAGGCAAGAACACTGGAGTGGGTTGCCATTTCTTTCTCCAATGCATGAAAATGAAAAGTAAAAGTGAAGTCACTCAGTCGTGTCTGACTCGTAGCTACCCCATGAACTGCAGCCTGGCTCCGTCCATGGGATTTTCCAGGTGAGAGTACTGGAGTGGGTTGCCATTGCCTTCTCTGCTGTGACCCCATAGACTGCAGTAAATCAGATTTTCCTGTCCTTCACTATGAGTTTGTTCAAACTCATGTTCATGAGTCAGGGGTGCAACCATCTCATCCTCTGTCATCCCTTTCTCTTCCTGCCTTCTGTATTTCCCAGCATCAAGGTCTTTTCCAGTGAGTCAGCATTTTGCATCAAGTGGCCAAATTATTGTAGCTTCAACTTCAGCATCAGTCCTTCCAATGAATATTCAGGGTTGATTCCCTTTAAGATTGACTGATTTGATCTTGATGTCCAAGGGACTCTCAAGAGTTTTCTCCAGCACCGCAGTTCAAAAGTATCAACTCTTTAGCACTGTGGTTTTATGGTCCAACTCTCACATCCATACTTGACTACTGGAAAGACCATAGCTTTGACTATACAGACATTTGTCAGCAAAGTGATGTCTCTGCTTTTCAATATGCTGTTTTGTATTAACTAGTATTGAAAACCTAGGCTTCTTTAACAGGAACACTACACCCAGGGCAAAGAATGTTCAGATCTCAGCACTTTTGGTGAATTGCAGCAGTGGGGGGATCAATTTTTGGACAAGTGGTCCACGCACAGAATATAATATGAAGGTGTGACATTTGAAGTTTGGTATGAGCACTATAAACTTCATTTGGGCATTCTTTGGCACTGCCCATTGCTCAAACTACCACACAATTGCACTCATCTCACACTCTAGCAAATTAATATCCAAAATTCTACAAGCCAGGCTTCAACAGTACGTGAACCATGAACTTTCAGATGTTCAAGCTGGTTACAGAAAAGACAGAGGAACCAGAGATCAAATTGCTAACATCAACTGGATAATCAAAAAAGCAAGAGAGTTCCAGATAAACATCTATTTCTGCTTTATTGACTATGCCAAAGCCTTTGACTGTGTGGACTGCAGTAAACTGTGGTAAATTCTGAAAAGCAATGGGAATACCAGACCATCTGACCTGACTCTTGAGAAATCTATATGCAAGTTAGGAAACAACAGGTAGGGCTGGACATGGAACAACAGCCTGGTTCCAAATACGAAAAGGGGTGTGTCAAGGCTGTATATTGTCATCCTGCTTATTTAATTTATATGCAGAGGACATCAAGAGAAACACTGGACTGGATGAAGCACAAGCTGGAATCAAGATTGCCGGGAGAAATATCAATAACCTCAGATATGTAGATGACACCTCCATTATGGTCTGAAATGCAGTTCTTGGATGCAATCTCAAAAACGACAGAATGATCTCTGTTCGTTTCCAAGGCAAACCATTCAATATCACAGTAATCCAAGTCTATGCCCCAACCAGTAATGCTGAAGAAGCTGAAGTTGAACGGTTCTATGAAGGCCTACAAGCCTTTTTAGAGCTAACACCCAAAAAAGATGTCCTTTTCATTATAGGGGACTGGAATGCAAAAGTAGGAAGTCAAGAAACACCTGGAGTAACAGGCAAATTTGGCCTTGGAATACGGAATGAAGCAAGGCAAAGACGAATAGAGTTTTGCCAAGAAAATGCACTGGTCATAACAAACACCCTCTTCCAACAACACAAGAGAAGACTATACATGGACATCACCAGATGGTCAACACCGAAATCAGATTGATTATACTTTTTGCAGCCAAAGATGGAGAAGCTCTATACAGTCAGCAAAAACAAGACCAGGAGCTGACTGTGGCTCAGACCATGAACTCCTTATTGCCAAATTCAGACTGAAATTGAAGAATTGATTATATTCTTTGCAGCCAAAGATGGAGAAGCTCTATACAGTCAGCAAAAACAAGACCAGGAACTGACTGTGGCTCAGACCATGAACTCCTTATTGCCAAATTCAGACTGAAATTGAAGAAAGTAGGGAAAACTGCTAGACCAGTCAGGTATGACCTAAATCAAATCCCTTATGATTATACAGTGGAAGTGAGAAATAGATTTAAGGGCCTAGATCTGATAGATAGAGTGCCTGGTGAGCTATGGAATGAGGTTTGTGACATTGTACAGGAGACAGGGATCAAGACCATCCCCATGGAAAAGAAATGCAAAAAAGCAAAATGGCTGTCTGGGGAGGCCTTACAAATAGCTGTGAAAAAAGAGAAGCGAAAAGCAAAGGAGAAAAGGAAAGATATAAACATCTGAAAGCAGAGTTCCAAAGAATAGCAAGAAGAGATAAGAAAGCCTTCTTTAGCAATCAATGCAAAGAAATAGAGGAAAACAACAGAATAGGAAAGACTAGAGATCTCTTCAGGAAAATCAGAGATACCAAAGGAACATTTCATGCAAAGATGGGCTCAATAAAGGACAGAAATGGTATGGACCTAACAGAAGCAGAAGATATTAAGAAAAGATGGCAAGAATACACAGAAGAACTGTACAAAAAAGATCTTCATGACCCAGATAATCACGATGGTGTGGTCACTGACCTAGAGCCAGACATCCTGGAATGTGAAGTCAAGTGGACCTTAGGTAGCATCACTATGAACAAAGCTATTGGAGGTGACAGAATTCCAGTTGAGCTGTTCCAAATCCTGAAAGATGATGCTGTGAAAGTGCTGCATTCAATATGCCAGCAAACTTGGAAAACTCAGCAGTGGCCACAGGACTGGAAAAGCTCAGTTTTCATTCCAATCCCAAAGAAAGGCAATGCCAAAGAATGCTCAAACTACCACACAATTGCATTCATCTCACACGTTAGTAAAGTAATGCTCAAAATTCTCCAAGCCAGGCTTCAGCAATATGTGAACCATGAACTTCCTGATGTTCAAGCTGGTTTCAGAAAAGGCAGAAGAACCAGAGATCAAATTGCCAACATCTGCTGGATCATAGAAAAAGCAAGAGAGTCCCAGAAAAACATCTATTTCTGCTTTATTGACTATGCCAAAGCCTTTGACTGTGTGGATCACAATAAACTGTGGACAATTCTGAAAGAGATGGGAATACAAGACCACCTGATCTGCCTCTTGAGAAACCTGTATGCAGGTCAGGAAGCAACAGTTAGAACTGGACATGGAACAACAGACTGGTTCCAAATAGGAAAAGGAGTACGTCAAGGCTGTATATTGTCACCCTGTTTATTTAACTTTTATGCAGAGCACATCATGAGAAACGCTGGACTGGAAGAAACACAAGCTGGAATCAAGATTTCCAGGAGAAATATCAGTCTCAGGTATGCAGATGACACCACCCTTATGGCAGAAAGTGAAGAGGAACTAAAAAGCCTCTTGAT
Source organism: Bos taurus (assembly GCF_002263795.3). Lineage (NCBI taxonomy): Eukaryota > Metazoa > Chordata > Mammalia > Artiodactyla > Bovidae > Bos > Bos taurus. The sequence goes on along the minus strand of NC_037344.1, from coordinate 42,488,277 downwards.
GAAGGTGAAAGAGGAGAGTGAAAAAGTTGGCTTAAAGCTCAACATTCAGAAAACGAAGATCATGGCATCCGGTCCCATCACTTCATGGGAAATAGACAGGAAAACAGTGGAAACAGTGTTAGACTTTATTTTGGGGGGCTCCAAAATCACTGCAGATGGTGACTGCAGCCATGAAATTAAAGGACGCTTACTCCTTGGAAGGAAAGTTATGACCAACCTAGATAGCATATTGAAAAGCAGAGACATTACTTTGCCAACAAAGATTTGTCTAGTCAAGGTTATGGTTTTTCTGTGGTCATGTATGGATGTGAGAGTTGGACTGTGAAGAAGGCTGAGCACCGAAGAATTGATGCTTTTGAACTGTGGTGTTGGAGAAGACTCTTGAGAGTCTTCTTGGACTGCAAGGAGATCCAACCAGTCCATTCTGAAGGATCACCCTGGCATTTCTGAAACTCCAGTACTTTGGCCACCTCATGCAAAGAGTTGACTCACTGGAAAAGACTCTGATGCTGGGAGGGATTGGGGGCAAGAGGAGAAGGGGACAACAGAGGATGAGATGGCTGGATGGCATCACTGACTCAGTGGACGTTAGTCTGAGTGAACTCCGGGAGTTGGTGATGGAAAGGGAGACCTGGTGTGCTGCGATTCATGGGGTCGCAAAGAGTTGGACACAACTGAGCAACTGATCTGATCTGATTGTATTGAAGACTTGACTTCAAATGTCATCTTTAACTGAATGATCATTTACATCATAAACTGAAGTAATTACATATAGCTCTTCATTCTAGGAACCAGTTTTATAGTTAATTTGTTATGCAAACAAAAAGGAAATCTAGTGGATTTGGGGGAGGGTTGATTTCTGAGAAATATCAGGAATTTACATCTATACTAATATCAGGGCTCTATCCAGGTACTTAACCACGGTTGCTGCTGCTGCTGCTAAGTCACTTCAGTCGTGTCCGACTCTGTGTGACCCCATAGATGCCAGCCCACCAGGCTCCCCCATCCCTGGGATTCTCCAGGCAGGAACACTGGAGTGGATTGCCATTTCCTTCTCCAATGCATGAAATTGAAAAGTGAATGTGAAGTCGCTCAGTTACACCTAATAAAATACCTATGAATTGTCTCAGAAACCAACTGGAAGTATGAAAGCTTTTAAAGTAATTTGAATGTTGGCTTTTAAATTTATTTATTCAAAATTCATTGAACAAGTATTGGATGTGAGAACTTTAGGTGGTTATTGAGGCTACTGATGAATTTAATTCTATGGGGTAACTGACAGCTGCTTATGAACCTTGAGGAGGAAAAGGGACTAGAAGATTCAAGTCATTCCTCATCAAAGCATCTCAGGATCTCTGAATCCAGAGGGTATCAGCTGTAACTTCCAGGTAAGTGGGCACATTGAAGACTTTACACATCCTTCACCATGTCTGATAGAAACAGCAATTGTCTTCAATGAGATGTCACCTCACACTGGTCAGAACGGCTATCATGAAAATGTCTACAAACTATAAATGCTGGAGAGGATGTGGAGAAAAGGGAGCCCTCCTCCACTGTTCATGGGAATTGATACATTAGCTATAGACAACAGTATGGAAATTACTTAAAGGAGCTACTGTACGATCCTACAATCCCACTCCTGGGCATACATCTGGAGAAAACTCTTAATTCAAAAGGATACATGCACCCCAATGTCAATGGCAACACTATTTACAATAGCCAAGACATGGAAGCACCCAAAGTATCCATTGACAGGCAAATGGATAAAGAAGATGTGGTACATATATACAGTGGAATACTACTAAGCCATAAAATGGAATGGAATACTACCATTTGTGGCAACATGGATTGACCTGAAGATGATCATACTAAGTGAAGTAAGTCAGAGAAAGACAAACATCATATGACATCATTTATATATGGAATCTTGGAGAAGGAAATGGCAACCTACTCCAGTGTTCTTGCCTGGAGAATCCCAGGGACGGGGGAGCCTGGTAGGCTGCCATCTCTGGGGTCGCACAGAGTCGGACACGACTGAAGCGACTTAGCAGCAGCAGCATATATGGAATCAAAAAAAAAAAACTGATACAAAGAAACTTATTTACAAAGCAGAAATAGACTCACAAAGAAAACAAACAAGGTTATTGAAGGGGATGGGAGGAGGAGAGATAAATTAGGAATTTTGGATTAGCAGATATACACTATTATATATAAAATGGATAAACAACAGGGGCCTACTATGTAGCAAAGGGGACTGTATTCAATATCCTATAATAACCTATGATGGTAAAGAATCTGAAAAAGAATAGATATGTATACACATACACACACAAACATACATGAATCACTTTGCTGTCACCTGAAACTAATACAACATTGTTATTAACTATACTTCAATACTAAAATGGTTATATAAAAAAAGAAATAGCAATAGTTGGATGGACATACAGGGCTTCATGACCTGTTTTGATTCCAGGATTTGGCTGAGCACCCCTGGTCTAGATTTTCTGAAACAGACATTGGGCTGCAAAGACTCAGACAATGGCAAGTCTTTGATAGACTTCAAGAGTGAAAATGAAGCTTACTTTATAGAGAGAAGAACATAGATTTTGTTTATTTACACGCTAATTTTAAAAGGAAATACAAATGCATGCACCAATAGTTGCCTTCTCCCAGGAAGAAAAACCAAATATGAACCTCCTAATTTTCTCCAAAAGTTTTTATACATCTGTGTGTGATATTGAGTAATTAGTCAGTCATGACACGTTCTCACTTCCCTACTCAATCTCCAGCTGCAAAAATTAAGATGAAAAACTCTCCACAAATGTAATCGTTACAAAGTGTTGAAGCAGATTTGGATGAAAGACAGTTTAGAAACAAGTCATTCAGATTTATTGCCATGCCAGTCGACTGCAGCAAGACACATGTCTTGTTACAGCAGTTTGTTTGCCTTTATTCCATGATGATGACACAATGCATTGTCAAAGTAGATACACGTTATGCAATACAGGAAGAATTTGATTTAGCAAGTCGCATACATTAAACCACCCAGATATATGATGTCAGTCAAAACTCATTGGTTGAATGATCAAGTGTTTCAGAAGAGTTCTCAAGATATTCACCATAGAATTGGTCAATATACATCTCTTCATCTTATGCTTTTTGTTTCTGGTAAGTTTCTTCTCAAGGTGGTCAAGTCCAGTAGCCTCTCAATCTCCAGGGATTCCAGGAGCTAAGCTGGAAGCAATACCAGCTCCCTCCCTCCTGCTTCTGCTGAAATGCTGGCAAATCATGTTTTCAGATCACAGCTTTAAGACAGAAAGCAAGGCATATCAAATACGGCCAATGAATTATTCATGTACTTCCTGCTTTCCTTGTAATAGATTTTTTTTCCAGATATGTATGACATGTACTTGTTGATCTCTGAATATTCTGAAATTAAGACTACCAGTCTAGAAATTTGGAAGGTAAACCCTACCATACATACTATCATTAAAAAAAAATAGCATCTCCATTAGGATATATTAATTTTATTCCTGCTGCTGCTGCTGCTAAGTCGCTTCAGTTGTGTCCAACTCTGTGTGACCCCATAGACGGCAGCCCACCAGGCTCTGCCATCCCTGGGATTCTCCAGGCAAGAACTCTGGAGTGGGTTGCCATTTCCTTCTCTAGTGCATGAAAGTGAAAAGTGAAAGTGAAGTCGCTCAGTCGTGTCCAACTCTAGTGCAGGTTAAATATAGAAAACCAGGAATACATCTTATTCTCTAAATTGTAGAGGGGATTGTGCCTCAAAATTTGTCTATTGTTTACTATTATTATTAAATAGACATTTTAGTTATACCAGAAACTAGGTTATTTCATATAAATGATATTTTATTTACATCTCTCTGTGGTGTCATTGGAAGGGAAAGGTAAGTCATTCAGTCATGTCTGACTCTTCATGACCCCATGGACTACAGCCTACCAGGCTCCTCCATCCATGGGATTTTCCAGGCAAGAGTACTGGAGTGGGGTGCCATTGCCTTCTCCAAATGTCATTGGAACCAGTTATCTACTAGTTAAGTCTAGCAGGTACTTCTGCACTAAAATTGATCACTTTTTTCCCCCTAGAATTTCTTTTGGTTATAGGAAATTTTTATTCTCAAATTATAATTCTATTTGGCAAACAAGTTTTAGAAAACTAAAAATGGAATCAAGGATTTATCCATACCACATTGAGTAAACAGTATTCTGGATGTAATCTATGCATTATGTAAATAATCACAAAAGAATTAAAGGCATGGAGATTATACAATTAACATAATATTTTATAAAGAAAGAATGAAGAAATGAGAGAGACTGATAGAAAGTTTGGAAAGAAGATAACATAAAGAGCAGATGAAAATTTCCCTAAGTTTCTTAAGTTATAGAAGAGTTCATTAAAAGCTAAATGTTAAACATTTTAAGTAAATGTTTCAATGTTTTGTATTAGTTAAATATTTATTAAACCATAAAATTAATAATAAACAACAATGAGACTATTACTGAAAAGGTAGACGACATTATCTGAGAGCTTACTTTCCCTTCTTAATAGAAAAATGATAGATGCTCACTGAAATAGAAGCAAGTGCTTTGCCAAGGATTCTATGCTTTTAATATGTTTTTAATAACATTTTTTTTCACAGCTTTAGAGAGATCATTTAGAAAGATTGTATCTTATATTGATGAAACATTTTCCAAAGAACATATTTCTTGTTCAATTTTAATTTTTTGTCCGTAAGTTGCAAAGTGAAGGTATGTATAAAAGTTTCCTGGAGATATAGCACATATGATACGATCTCCTTGCGAAGAAAATAATACCTACTGGTCTCATTTGCCAAATAGCACTGCATAACAAATACCCTCAAGATTTCAGCAGCTTACAACAAGAATTATTTATTTCTAAGTCAAGTGTGTGTGGGCTGTCTGGAATCTGCAGAACTTGACCCCATGGCAGGAACTGGGTTCAGAACAGCAGCAGGAGTCCACTGTGCTCTCTGGGGCACACTCTTCTCATGGTGATGGCAGCAAAGACAGCAAACTATCTGTACCAGCATATGGCACCTGTCACAGGTATTATACTTCCATCTTGTAGGTTATAGCAAGCCACGGCAAAGACCACATGCTGATAGACACATACACCTCCAAGGGAGTAGACATCAGCTACTACTACCGGGGACAAAACTGAGACCAGAAATGCCATTTAATTACCTGTATGTTCATCTACGCATTGACATGCATAGATAAACATGGTGGGGAACATGGTGACAAAATTTTGGATTTTTTTTTTTTTTTTACTTTATTCCTTGTTCTTTTTGAGGGGGAGGGATTTTATTTCTTAAATACTGCAGTACATAATTTAAAAATTGACTGCAGTCTTAATTACTTAGATTGACTTTATTGAGATATAATTCAAATATTTCACCATTTTGAAGTGTAGAGTTCAGTGGTCACCAGTATCTCATTCAGAGTATTTTCATCACTCCAAAGGGAAAAGCTGTCCTCCTTAGTAGTCACTGCCCTTTTACCCACTTCTACCAGCCACTGGCAAAACACTTGTCAAATTTCTTTCTGTATAGGTTAGTCAATCCCGAACATAGCATATAAATGTAGTCTTACATTTTATGGTCTTTTGTGAATGGCTTTTTCTACCTAGCACCATGTTTTCAGGGTTCATCCATGCTGCAGCATGTATCAATACTTCTTTACTTTTTATTTTTATTGCCTAACATTGTATTGTATAGATACACTGTGCTTTGTTTACTTATTAGTTGATGGACATTTGGGTGGTTTCTTTCTTTTTTTTACTATAATGAAAAATGTTGCTATGAACCATCGTATGTGGGGATTTTCCATTTTCTTGAGTATATACCTGGGGGTAGAATTACTAATTCATATATTTACTCTGGGTTTAAGGTTTTGAAGAACTGCATCACTATTTTCAAAGTTGCTACAGTAGTTTACAATCTGACCAGCCATGTATAGGGTTCCAGTCTCTCCACATCCTCATCAACACCTACTACTATCTGTCTCTTTGATTCTGGCTGTTTCACTGGGTGTAAAGTAGTTGGCTCATGATATTAGTTTGTATTTCCATAATAACTAATAATGTCGGCTATCTTTTCATGTGTGTATTTGCCCCTTGTGTATCTTCTTTTTTTGAGAAATGGGTGTTCAAGCACTCTGTTCATTTTTCTACTATCTTTTTATTGTTGAGTCATGAGAGTTCTTTATATATTTTAAATATCAATATAAGATCTTAATCAGATATTATAGGCCTCCCTGGTAGCTCAGAGGGTAAAGCATCTGCCTGCAATGTGAGAGACCTGGATTCGATCCCTGAGTTTGCAAAACACCCTGGAAAAGGGAAAGGTAACCCACTCCAGTATTCTGGCCTGGAGAAGTCCATGGACAGAGGAGCTTGGCAGGCTACAGTGCATGGTGTCACAAAGAGTCAGACACAACTGAGCAACTGAACATGCACACAATCAGATACCTGAATGGAAAACATTTTTTCATGTTATATGGTTTGTCTTCTCATTTTCTTAACAGTGTCCTTTGAAGTACAGAAGGTTTTAATTTAATAATGTCATTTTTCTTTTGTCACAAGTATTTTTGGTGCGTATCTGAGACATGACCAACCACCTAATCTAAGGTCATCAGAAATTTCTCCTGTATGTGTTTCTAAGTGTTTCATACTTTTACCTCTTACATTTAGGTCTTTGATTCATTTTTGACTTAATATCTATACATGGTAGGAGTTAAGGGTTCACATTTATTTTTTTGCATATGGATATCCAGGGGGTCCTGGCACTATTTGTTGAAAAGAATACCTTGTCCCCATCGAGCTGTCTTGGTAGCATTGTCAAGATCAATTGACCATAAATGTTAGAGTTTATTTCTGGACTCTCAGTTATCTGCATGTCTAAAGTATTAGCCTTACCACACTATTTTTATTGTTTCACAGTAAGTTTTGAAATTGGGAACTGTGAGTACTCCAAGTTTGTAGCTCTTTTTCAAGATTTCTTAGCTATTTTGGGTCCTTTGCATTTCCATGAATATTAAGATCAGCTTTCCTGTTTCTTTAAAATGGTAGCTGGGAGTACATATGTATTTCTAAAACAATAAAGTTATTAATCTTAATAGCTATCCTTCCTATGAAACTACTAAGTCTTTTTCTTAAATTGTGTATGCTGCTGCTGCTAAGTCGCTTCAGTCGTGTCTGACTCTGTGTGACCCCATAGACTACAGTCCACCAGGCTCCTGTGTCCCTGGGATTCTCCAAGCAAGAATACTGGAGAGGGTTGCCACTTCCTTCTAAATTTTGTATAGATTTATACTAAATAAAATTACTATAATGGCTTAGAAGTTACAAAGACATTGCATTTAGTGTAAGTGGCTAGGCAAATGCTTTCTGAAGCAGATTACAAAATATAATTAACATTTTAATACACACGGGGGGACATTACTGCAATAGATGAGCACAGGAACAGTGCTCCACAGACAGTGCTAGCATACAAAACAGAAACAGACTCTCAGACACAGAGAACAGACTTGTGATTGCCAAGGGGGAGGAGGAGTAGGGGAGGGGCAAGGGAGAGGGCTGGATTAGGGGTAGCAAACTATTATATACAGGATGGATAAACAACAAGGTCCAACTGTACAGCACAGGAAATTATATTCAATACCCTGTGATAAACTATAATGAAAAAGAATATGAAGAAGAATGTATACATATGTATAACTGAGGCACTTTGCTGTATACCTGAAAATAACATAACATTGCAAATCAATTATACTTCAATTTAAAGAAAAAGCTGGAAATGTTGGATTAAATGCAGTTCCACAGGTCACAGCTATCACATTTCACAGTGTGTTGTTAAGTCTAATAACAGTGGTCAAATGGCCAGATAGAGACGTGGTAGACTTTCCAGGACGGCAGCCAAGCTGTATCTAGTCAGCCTCCAGGCAGCTGGGACAAAATTATGATAATAAGTCAATAATACCGAGTAGGTATTTTCACTTTGTCTTTCACGTGGGTGGGCGCAGGGTAGGACTGTCAGGCGGGAAAGTGCTTGAAAGGCTATTGCCTGGAAGAGCCTGGGACCTAAATGGCCCCCAGGCAAGTTCAAAGGCAGGGCTCAACTGCTGAAGACACCAGCCTGCCTTGAGATCTACTTCTAAAACACAGGCCCACATCTTGATGTGTGCCATGTTAGGTATGTGGATCCATGTGCTAGAGGGGTCTGGGCTCACCCCTTCTAGTATCAGCCACTGAAAATGCAAAGACAGGAGTAGGAAGTTATACTCCCCCATTTCATACCGCCATCTAATCTGTCATCAAGCATTTCATTAATCACACACAACTCCAAGTCACTTGCAACTTAATTTACCACTAATCAGTATCAAGATAACTGAAAAAAAGAAAACTACTGCTCAAAAGCACAGGCGTCCAGAAGCAGGAAAGCCTCACCAGAAATGCTCACTTTTTTGCCTGTCTTTTGAACTGATTTCTCCTTTTGCAAAATAAAAGTAATGGTGACACAAATCTTGCAAACACACACTCAGTTTCTCCCCAAAATAGCTGCATTCTTTTATTTGGTGATTCAATACATTTTTAATTCCAATAGTCACCACATAACCTAGGCACAAGATTCAGCATTGTACAAGCGAAGGATTTGACTGATTTTCTTTTCAAATTGCCAAAGAGTACAATAAGTGAATTGATTAAAGGATATACTTCTGTACATAAAAATATTCATGTATTTATACAAGTGTATGGAACAGAGTTTAAAGATAATCTAACCAGAACATCACAATAAATAGGATGTGTTCCTATAGGACAGCCGAGCATGCTTTGTCAGGAGGTTGTCAAGTCTCTTATTCTCAAGGTGCTTTATGATCTTCTGAGCTGGGCTCACATTTCCCTAAAAAAGGGTTAGAGGTTAGTAACGCCTGGACCTGGATGCCTCTGGGGGTATTCTGCTTTTTTACTTGCATCCCAGTAAGAGGAGTTGAAGACATGATTATTTATTTTCCAAGAGTCTTTGCAACTTACCAAATTCTATCCATTTCCCAATTAATATTTGAAAAAGCAGATTGATCTAAGCTCTAGCACCATACAAGAAGGAAATACATGTATTTTTGTCAGAGCAACAATATTTTATATCATCTTTGTCCCTCTGGCTATAACAATTCTGTTTAGAAAATTTTACCAAGCTAAAAATAGTTGATCTAGGATGTCATAAAAAAGAATATTAAATACCTTTGGTAAAAATAGATATATTTAACAAGATTAGAAAAGCAAACAGTTATAATGTCAAAAGGAGACTATAAAAAATGTACACAATAAAACAAATAAACCAACTTATAAAGTGAAGATAAGGCCACTCTTCTTCTCAGGTTTGTCTGTTCCAAACCATGCATGGAGGTCTCTTCTTCTAAATGGTAGAAATCTGATTAAGAAATATGGAATATCCAGTCTCTCCTATCAGCATGACAAGTTTAATTCATGGCAACACAGTTCCTTTTTAAAACCCATGTTGGTAGAACTTAGAACACTCTTATACATGTGACTAGAAGAAACAATCCGAGATTTCTGTGATTTTAGCCCCAGAGCACAGGGCTTAGAGTTAAGCAAGGCGACAGAACCAGGGGCTCACAGGCAGTGTTTCCTGTGCTGACATGAACCTAGGCCACATCCAGACAAGAGACACAATGCAGCCGAGGGCGCTCATAGGGACTTTGCAACTAACTAGAAATCTACAAGGTTCATTCCTTTTCCCGGCGAGGACGTTCCTCTTGTCGTGGGGCCTCATCTCCAAACAGCCGTTGCACAACCCCTAATTCTGCCCGGTGTCTCCTCTCTCAGAACACGCTGTAAATCCTGAAGATGAAGGGGCCCTGGAGCCAACAGCCGGGACTGTGGATGGAGATAAGGCACAAGTTCCGTCGCAGAGGCAGCCCTGAGCCACCGCGAGGCATTATCCCCCAGGGTTCCCCCTGCACACGCAGTCACACTCTTCATGGTGCTCGAGGGCCACGTCTGTGAGTGACTTATGCAGCCCCCGGACGCCTGTCTTGGGTCTCAACTGAAGGACCTGAAAAGGAACAATGGAAACCACCTTTAAAACCAGGCCATGTCTGCAACTTGTGATTTCATGGACAGGAATGATTTCAGAACAGAATCTCGGGGCCCAACAATGACTTAACACATTTTAATTTCTACTCCTGAAGGCATTATGAACATATTCCCCCACCCTTCAAAGAAATCACAAATGATTATCATCTTTTCATGAAAGGAAAGACCTTTTAATACCAACAATTAGGAAGGAGGCTGCTCAGAATAAATAGACTTGTGGTTGCCAAGGGAGAGAGGGACAGGTGAGGGAATAGATTGAGACTTTGGGATTAGCAGATGCAAACTAGAGTATATAGCGTGGATAAACAACAATGTCCTACTATACTGCATAGGGAACTATAATCAATATCTTGTTATAAACCATAATGGAAAAGAATATGAAAAATAATATATATGTATAACTGAGTCACTTTGCCATACAGCAGAAATTAACACAACATTGGAAATCAACTATACTTCAGTAAAATAAATTAAAAAAAAATAGTCCTTAAATTGAAAGATTCATTATGCCCTCTTTCCCTTACGAATTTAACTGTAATCAGAGGGAATTTCACCTTCTTTAGGTGTTTTGGAAACCACTACTGAACAATTTGTTTTTCTGTTTGTTGTTTTCTTTCATTCATTTATTCACATGCCTAGCAAATATTTATCCTTGGAGCATGGCAGGCAAGTACTGCGATGCTGTGAAAAGAAACCCGACCTGTCTGCAGCTGAGTCTGCTCAATTATGCTGCTCATTAACGTGCTTGGCTACACGTCAAGTCCTCTGTAAACTTGATGAGATGGATTAGATGTACTTCGTCGACAACAGCTCCATCACAGTTAACTTTCTGCAGCTGGGTCCTACTGTGTCGTGTACAGTTGGCAAGAATAACAAGAATGCCTCTATTAAATGAAGTTATTTGCAATTTGGATGGTTGAGATTTTTAACCAGAAATACAGCAAAACAGACACTGATACTAAACACACCCTTTTCAGACTGTGATGAAAGGATACAGCTATGTATTCTGTATGTGATTCTCTGACATATTTGATAAGAACTAACTACTCAACGTATATTACATTTTAGGTCTTATAACAGAAATCACACAAAGTTTTAGAAATTATGTGGCTTTGGCTTATGAAAAGAGCACAAAATAATGTGAAGTTGTGCAGTTTGCTCTCTGACTCTGACACAGATAACTTTGCAGAGCAACTTCTGAAAGACACCATTCTGGAAATATTCATTAATCCAAAATGGCACAAATCGGGTTTTACAGAGGCTTCCCAGGTTGCTCAGTGGTAAAGAACCTACCTGTTAATGCAGGAGACTCGGGTCTGGGAAGACCCCCTGAAGAAGGAAATGGCAACCCTCTCCAGTATTCTTGCCTGGATAATCCCATGGACAGAGGAGCTTGGCAGGTTATAGTTCATGGGGTTGCAAAGAGTTGGACATGACGTAGTAACTAAACAACAACACAACTGGTTTTATGACTGTTTTGCTTAAATATTTAAAAATGAAAAACAAAGAATCATCCTCCCTTTGTAGTATCTGGTCATATCAAAGGTTAATTAGCTGACAATTTTTGAATGCTTACTGGGTATCAGGTGATCTAATAGTTTTCACATACTTTAACTCACTAGAATTCTATGAAGTAATTTATAATTATTAGCCCTAGTTTACACATGAGTGAACAGAAGCTTAGAGAGAATGAGTGACACAGTCACCATCTGTACTTTTGCCAAATGGGAATGATTACAATGATAGATAATAATTTCACCAAGACCCAGAATATTACTAGTCATATACTCTACTTATTTAGTAACTTTCTTCCCAGAGAGATAAACTGCAAAGGCTTATGATAGCCATGAAAAAGAGTAAACTTTTAAAGTAGATTTTCTATGACATTTACAATTCTAGAGTGAAAATTATTCAGACTATTATTTTCATGTGAAACTTAATCCAGTGAGATTAATACAGTATATGTGTTGGTATTGATCTCCCGCTTTTGATCAATATAAGGTGGCATCAAAACCAACTACTTGTAAGATGCTGGCACTATGCCTTATCATCACTCTCAACAAATGGCTTCTGGATCAGGTCAGGTGGATTGATACATTGCAACATTGGCAGTGTCTTTAATTCCTGTGTCCACTTATATATATGATCCCAGTTGGCAGGGGGAAGAATGACCATGACTGGTAAGGGTTAGTAAGACCCCCATATACAGTTCTGCCAGTCTATGTTACACCAGGCTACAACCCAACAACCCTTCCTCCCTCTGCAGAGCTTACCCAAGATGCAGTCACCACATAATTGTCCCCTCTCCACCCCATCTTCATCCACCCATGCCTGTGGATATTTACGAAAGCAAAAGAATCTCATAATGTTCCAAGGGTGTTCAGGTCTTGAATGTGGTGCAGGTTTAATTAGTGTTTTCCCTCTTAATTCCCTTTGACAGCTTGGACTTTGGAAGACACAGAGAGACCTGGAAAATGACTAGCTGGTCTCAGATAATGTTAAAAAGGGTTACTGGTCTTTAGCACAGGGCTTATGATACAGGAAAGAAAAGAAGTAGAAGCATATCTCACAAAGGTGTTGAGGAAGAGACTCAAACTACAATTTTGACTGTGTGAAGAAATAATGCAAGGGAATGCTAAAACTAGAGACTCTGGAGAGAACAGATCAGGCCAGAAAGACCCATCAAGGAACATTGTACGTGTACTACTGTCCCAAATTCTGGGTGGCACAGAGCCTTGGGTGATGGGACACGTTACTAGAGTAAGGCAATTGAGTGATATGATTATTCCCCCCCAAAAAAAACACACAGATCTACACAAGAAAAGACTATGTATTATGAAAAATGAAACTAGAAGTATAAAGATATAAACAAGATGAACGCCGATTAGGGTGACTAAGAACAGGGGAAAGGAGCGATATGTTTGTCAGAATATCTTACGAATGTTTTTGCCAGAAAGAAAATATCGTATCTATGGGCAAAATTCATTAAATCTTTATTGATTATTTGCCATAATCAAAGAATAAGGCTGGACAAGGTGGAGGGTAGAGAAATAAAGCTGAGTGAAAGTGTTAGTCACTCAGTCGCGTCCAACTCTTCGCAAACCCACAGACTGTAGCCCACCAAGCTCCACTGTCCATGGGTTTTCCAGGCAAGAATACTGGAGTAAGTAGCCATTCCCTTCTCCAGGAGATCTTCCTGACCCAGGGATTAAACTTGGCTCGCCTGCATTGCAGGCGGATTCTCTACACTCTGAGTCACCAGAAAAAGCTGAGTGAGACAATCACCAGTATATATGGAGGGCTTGAAATGTGCCAGACCTCATTCTAGGTATTTGTAAGCATCAGCTCCTTGAGTCCTCATAATGAAGCGTGAAGGCTTACAGCTCACATCACAGATGAGGAAATTGAGGGGCCAGGGATTAAGCAATTAGCTCCAAGTCACACAGCCTTGGATTCCCTGCACTTGAGCCTTGCATTGTAATGGGATCTTTATTCTTAATTCTCAATTTGGGAGAAACAAACACAAAGTAATAACAGTTCTCTAACAGAAATATCTTTAAAGTTGCACACATGCAGGAGGATGAACTACAGTTGTGCTGGGATTGACAGGAAACTAAAAAGCGATTCAAGAAAGTTGTAACATCTAGGTTTGCTGCTGCTGCTAAGTCACTTCAGTCGTGTCCGACCACCTAGACGGCAGCCCACCAGGCTCCCCCATCCCTGAGATTCTCCAGGCAAGAACACTGGAGTGGGTTGCCATTTCCTTCTCCAATGCATGAAAGTGAAAAGTGAAAGTGAAGTCACTCAGTTGTGTCCAACTCTTAGCGACCCCATGGACTGCATCCTACCAGGCTCCTCCATCCATAGGATTTTCCAGGCAAGAGTACTGGAGTGAGGTGCCATTGCCTTCTCCGAACATCTAGGTTTACACATACATGAAACCCCTGTCTTGCTTTTCTGAAAATTTGTTTTTTGGAGACAGGGAAATTAAGAAAACATTTTTTGTTTTTGGCTAAAATGGCTTCAAATAAAGAATATCTGATTTTAGATACAAAAGCAATAAAAATCTAATTTGATAATATTTAATCAAAATATAACATTGTTATATTTTATGATTTTTTAATATAAATTTATTTGTTTTAATTGGAGGCTAATTACTTTACAATATTGTATTGGTCTTGCCATACATCAACATGAATCTGCCATCGGTGTACACGTGTTCCCCATCCTGAACCCCCCTCCCACCTCCCTCCCCACAAAGAACTAAACAGACATTTCTCCAAAGAAGACATACAGATGGCTGGCAAACACAGTTTATGATATTTTTAAGTTTGTGAAAACCCAATGAAAATGTTAAAGGAAGTCAAAAGAGGGACTTATTCAGTTATATTTGTAGTGACACAAATAGATACACTTCAGCTTAATATGTAGGCAAGCTGCATAAAAGAGCCGGATGAAAGAGAGAAAAAATAAAACTTCTAAGCTCTGTCTTTGCTTCTGCTTTCTCCACGAAGTAGAATAATCTTTAAACTGAAAACTGGACCAAGGATCATCAAAAAGAATGAAAGCCTTCACTTTAAATAAGTCTGTTGATGTATGGCAAAATCAATACAATATTGTAAAGTAATTCGCCTCTAATTAAAATTAAATTAAAAAAATAAATAAGTCTAGATCTTGATTAATGGTATTAAATAACAATGATTTTAGAAATGTTATATTATGTTTTGAAAAAGTTCATTTATTTAGAAGTAATACTAAATTGACTAGCCTCAGAACACACAAAGTATAAGGCTGAGAAAAAATTAGGGCTCAAGAACTATGAATTACACCAAACAAATAATCTTTTTTTGTAGGCTAATTTGATTGCTAAAAAAAAAATAGTATCAAAGAAAATTTTATAATTCCAACAAAACATTGAAAAAATTAAGACAGGATTAGGTTGGCTATATCTGTGAGAAATGTGGAATTGGTAATCATATAATTATATCTGTGCACATACACATTAGAGATATTTGTGGGAAATGTACTCCATGATCTTACAACTAGATAAACACGCACAGTTGTGTAAGTGTGGACATACAGGTAGTGCACACAATCAACCCCACTTGCAGGCTGGAGAGAATGAATCAATGCCCTTCTGAAGAGTACTAGTGCAGAAGCTCTGCCCATGGCCTTTCCCCACAGAAGAATTTTACCTGAGACTTTAAAACAGATATTGCACACTCTGTGGCAACTTTCTAGATAACTCTGAAACTAATGGTATTTGAAAATAAATTTACAAGTATAGGATGGAGGAGGATCCTCTTGATCTGAGGACTGATTCAGCAGCCCCAAAGCCTGACATGGACTCAGCATCTGATAAGCTTGTTTAGAAAAGCTCACAAGACTCCTCTGGCTTTTATAGCTCTTCACAAGTTGGGTCATAAACCCAAGACTTGTTGGCTAAATCATGTCCCCGAATACACTTTCCTTAGTAAGTACCTGCTTTAGAAAGTTCAAAATTGAATAATTTTAGGTGGGGAAAGAGTCACTCCAGTTTATCTCCTACTTTAATCACATCCTTTTACATTATACCAATCAATTCTAATATCAGCCTACCATTGAGGCATTTTGACTTTAACATGTTTTAGAACGAGACCCTGTGGGCCACTCCCCCACTCCATGTCCTCATTTTGTCTTTTGTCTGTAGAAAAACTATTCAAAGAATAAATTTAATAGGAGAAGTGAGAAAATGCAGAAAGTAAACAGTCAAGTAAAACAAAATAATAATAGTTCAGTCATTAATCAAAGTCAAGGACCTTTAGAGTTCTTCCTCAAGGGCTATAGATAGTATCCTGAGCCATATCCTTTGAGCTGTTTTCCAGACACCAGGTAAAAGAACTTAACAATATGCTCCCCATAAGCACAAGCATATAGACTCTAGACCAGTTGGAACCAGAAGGTTAATGATGCTGACTTCTGATGACCTTACCACCAACCAATCTGAAGAAAGTTCATGAGCTGAAACCATTTCCCTTACCCCGTCTTTAAAAACCTTTTCCTGAAGGCCTTCGGGTGTTCAATCCTTTTAAACGATAACTACCTGGACTCCTTGTTTGGCACCTATAATAAACATTGTATTTCCTGTACTACAAGCTGGGTCAAAAGACTGACTTTACTGCTCGGGAGGGCAAGCAACTCAAGTTTGGTTCAGTAATAGAACTGCCATGTGAAGGGTTTTTTCTCAACTAAATTCCCAGTTCTCAGAGTAGCAACAAAGCCATCCCCTGGGCAGAGTGGGACTGGGGTTCCTCCTGAAACAGAAATGGAGGGTGTTTCTGGCACAAGGGTCTCTAGATGCATGTGGAATATGAGAGCAAGCAGTCCTACTTATTTTCCAGACTGCCAGTTTGGGATGTTATCTTCTAAAAACTGTCATCTAATAATTGTCAGAGAATAAAACCATTAGGAAAAATCAATCCTAGTTTGCATTTTTGTAGGCTAAGTGTACTGATGATAGTTACAGCAAGTTAATAATACACCTGGGGTAGAAACAGGGACCTTCTATTCTGGAATTCAGTGCTTTTTTCCTATTTAGTCAACTGCCCACACAATACCAGGGAAGAGCTGGGCAGCCCTGTCACATGAGTGCAGTTTATGATATGACATATTCAGATTACCCAGCAAATGTGGGTTCTGCTGGTGTCTTCATATATAAGAAAAATCATTTCATTTATTAAGTAGATATTTATTTTGTGCCATTCTCTTATTTAGCAGAAAAAATAAAAACAAATGAAGCCATACTGAAATGAAGTTAGGAGGCAGACCTTGGTTTGGTTTTGTAAAAATTAAAGTTTTTAAAACATGTTTTGTAAAGACTAAAGTTGAGCCATCAAAAAGGGATTGCTTCCTGATGTGTGAAAGCTATGTGCTGCTAGAGAGGGTGGCGGGGGGTATAACTGGGGATAATTAATAAGAATTTTAAATGTTTAAGCTCTAACATTACCAAGGCTCTGAAAACCAAAAATTACCAATATTTCCTATTGTATTTTCCTTAATTACATAGGATAAAGATATAGAAAGACGAAGAATCCATGCAGGTTTAACATACTATTTGGGGCCACATGAATAATAGGAAGACACAATATAAAAGATGAATAATAGGAAGACACAATATAAAAGATGAATAATAGGCAGTATAATATGAATATACTCTTGGGATTTATGTGTTAGCACTGTCCCAAATGGAAAAATAAACATCAAAGATCTATTTCCTCCAAAACAGACCATAATTTACCTCCAAGTTGTCTTTAAAATATTTTCCCTTGATATTTTGAAAAGGTGAAAATTTCATCCATTTTTCCCCATCCAGAAGAACATATTGTGCTTTTTCTATGAGGAAAAAGTCCCCTGATCACCCGTGATTATCCATTTGGAGGACAAGCTGTCCAAATCCTTCATGTCTGGCTTTCTGAGTTCAAGGTTCTAATTTTTTAAAGTAATAAATAAAAACAGGAAGTCTTCTGTAAACCTTGGTTTGGTTTTGTTTGGTTTCCCTGAAGATGACCTCTCCTTTAAAACAAGCCTTCTCTGGTGCACTGCTTTATGATATTCTGGGACACAACCCCCAACTTGAAAGACCAGGAAAGGCAAGGACGTCCGTACCTCGTGATACTTCTTGGTGACCTTGCTGGGGACACACTGACACTCGCTGCAGGTGTGCAGGCAGCACGCGCAGTTCCCGCCACAGCGCTTCACCAGGAGGCAGCCAGGCCAGAAGATGGTGTCGGTCCTCTTCAGCTCCTCCCGGACGGACACGGAGAAGTTGCGGGGCGTGCAGCTGTAGAGCCGCACCTCCTCCTTGAGCAGGTTCAGGTCCACCACTGCGGGGCACACAGGGAGCCAAGAGGAGGTGAGCTCTGAGCCTGACGCACTTCACTTAGCTCTTTTTTTTCTCACACAGAAATCTATTTCATGAACCATCACCTTAACAATAACCCTAATTATTTAACCAGGTCTTAGGGTGATGCAGCTTGTGGGCTGGACTATTTTATGGCAAACAGAGCTTACTTGTGACCCAGGGATGGTTGAGAGGTAGCATTGTGCAGAATTGATGGAGCCAACAGAAACAGTTAAGAGCTAAACATAGGAAACTTTACAGGAAAAATGGGGCTACATCTTCTAACCTTTGGAAGAAAAGCAAATATGGGACACATTGGAGGGAAGAAAAGAATGTAAAATGAATGCTTTGACGAAAAAATAAATCCATGTTTTAAAAGGATGACAAGCTCATGCAATGAATGAAGAATGAAGTTTAGAAACTTGCTGGCAGAACTTTGCACGAATCATAGAATGTGAAAAGGAATGAAGAAAATGAGTTTTTGAAGACAACTGAGTGGACCAGGAATGAAAAAGAAGACACATTTTAAAAGAGCAGGAGTTGCTGGAAAGCATTGCTTCTGGCATGTTGATTAGCTTATGGACTTGGAAATTTAGTTTAACTAGACACCTTCAGATTTGTAGTCTCCTTTTAATGGATGGAAGTAATGTCTAATTTATAACCATTGCCTCTATTCTTTTAGTAACTTGGTTAACTATGTTGTGCTTTATTCTTTAGAATACCTACTTATGAAGAGGAAAAAAATATCCTTTTATTAATTGTTGCAGTAAATTCTCAAAGAACCATTGCCTTTAACTACAAGATGACATTGCCTCAGTTAAATTGTATCAGAATAACATGTCACATTTAGTATGAACTTATATATAAAATATGAAGTAGTTGATAATTACTAGGATAAGCATTTCTAAAATGATCTTAATTTCTGGTTTAAGGATTTGCTTTTTCACCTAGAAATATTCGAATAAAAGTAATTCCAATAAAACTGAAGTTTTGAATAATATATAATCCATCAGAGTTTTTTCCGTCAGTTCAGTTCAGTTCAGTCACTTAGTCGTGTCCAACTCTTTGCGACCCCATGAACCGCAGCATGCCAGGCCTCCCGGTCCATCACCAGCTCCTGGAGTTTACCCAAACTCATGTCTACTGAGTTGGTGACACCATCTAACCACTTCATCTTTTGTTGTCCCCTTTTCCTCCTGCCTTCAATCTTTCCCAACATCAGGGTCATTTCAAATGAGTCAGCTCTTCGCATCAGCTGGCCAAAATATTGGAGCTTCACCTTCAACTTCAGTCCTTCCAAAGAATACCCAGGACTGATTTCCTTTAGGATGGACTGGTTTGATCTCTTTGCAGTCCAAGGGACTCCCAAGAGTCTTTTACAACACCACAGTTCAAAAGTATCAATTCTTCCATGCTCAGTTTTCTTTATAGTCCAACTCTCATATCCATACATGACTACTGGAAAAACCATAACCTTGACTAGACGGATCTTTGTTGAAAAGTAATGTCTCTGCTTTTGAATATGCTGTCTAGGTTGGTCATGACTTTCCTTCCAAGGAGTAAGCGTCTTTTAACTTCATGGCTGCAGTCACCATCTGCAGTGATTTTGGAGCCCCCCAAAATAAAGTCAGCCACTGTTTTCACTGTTTACCCATCTATTTGCCATGAAGCGACAGGACTGGATGCCATGATCTTCGTTTTCTGAATGTTGAGCTTTAAGCCAACTTTTTCACTCTCCCGTTTCACTTGCATCAAGAGGCTTTTTAGTTCCTCTTCACTTTCTGCCATAAGGGTGGTATCATCTGCACATCTGAGGTTATTGATATTTCTACCAGCAATCTTGATTCCAGCTTGTGCTTCCTCCAGTCCAGCATTTCTCATGATGTACTCTGCATAGAAGTTAAATAAGCAGGGTGACAATATACAACCTTGATGAACTCCTTTTCCTATTTGGAACCAGTCTGTTGTTCCATGTCCAGTTCTAACTGTTGCTGTCTGACCTTCATACAGATTTCTCAAGAGGCAGGTCAGGTGGTCTGGTATTCCCATCTCTTTCAGAATTTTCCACAGTTTATTGTGATCCACACAGTCAAAGGCTTTGGCATAGTCAATAAAGCAGAAACAGATGTGTTTCTGGAACTCTCTTGCTTTTTCCATGATCCAGCAGATGTTGGCAATTTGATCTCTGGTTCCTCTGCCTTTTCTAAAACCAGCTTGAACATCTGGAAGTTCACGGTTCACGTATCGCTGAAGCCTGGCTTGGAGATTTGAGCATTACTTTACTAGCATGTGAGATGAGTGCAATTGTGTGGTAGTTTGAGCATTCCTTGGCATTGCCTTTCTTTGGGATTGGAATGAAAACTGACCTTTTCCAGTCCTGTGGCCACTGCTGAGTTTCCAAATTTGCTGACATATTGAGTGCAGCACTTTCACAGCATCTTTCAGGATTTGAAATAGCTCAACTGGAATTCCATCATCTCTACTAGCTTTATTCGTAGTGATACTTCCTCAGGCCTGCTTGACTTCACATTCCAGGATGTCTGGCTCTAGATGAGTGAACACACCATTGTGATTATCTTGGTCATGAAGATCTTTTTTGTATAGTTCTTCTGTGTATTCTTGCCACCTCTTCTTAATAGCTTCTGCTTCTGTTAAGATCCATACCATTTCTGTCCTTTACTGGGCCCATCTTTGCATGAAATGTTCCCTTGGTATCCCTAATTTTCTTGAAGAGATCTCTAGTCTTTCCTATTCTATTGTTTTCCTCTATTTCTTTGCATTGATCACTGAGGAAGGCTTTCCTATCTCTCCTTGCTATTCTTTGGAACTCTGCATTCAAATGGGTATATCTTTCCTTTTCTCCTTTGCTTTTCGCTTCTCTTCTATTCACAGCTATTTGTAAGGCCTCCTCAGACAGCCATTTTGCTTTTTGCATTTGTTTTATTAAAATTCAGGAACATTATCTAAAATATAAGAGCTATGTTAAATATATATTCATTTTACTGACAACAAAATAAATAATATTTTCTGGCCAAAGTTAAGTTCAGATAATAATCCAGTTGTAAAAATTAACTGACTAATATTTGAAAATATTTTTAAAATGACAAGGTAAGTAAGAATCAAATGCTTGCTTTCTTTAGCTATGTTTTACTTGTGTATGTGGTCAAGTTTTTCTAAAATGTCAAAATAAGTCAAGGTAAGTATTTTTAAGAAACACATACAAGATTCTGTATATGCAGTTGTAAATTATAAACACATGTAAACTATACAGTTGACTAAAATTTGTCAAGAACAGGGAAATACCAAGGAAATGGTAATTTAGTAGATTCATTTCAGCCTCATTCAACTAAAATTTTTTTTTTCCAATTCAACAGAAAAATTACTCTTTTATTTGAATATCTAAAGTTTTCCCTTTCATCTGAAAACTGATCCTGTGTAAGTAAAACTTTTAAATATTTAAGAGGAAATGAATTCATTCTTTTAAGTGCCATTAAAGACCAACTTAGTTCTAATAAAATTAATGAGATAATTAGTTTAAGTGATGTCACCTGTTTTATCTGATTTCATTTTGCTGGACTAACAATCTATGTACATACTGCTCTTTAACTGTCAATGCTGTATAGGAGTGTCTTTGAATCTTTTCTCTAGAAGTTAATATCTAGGCAAGAAGCGAGAAAACCTAAAACAGACACACACATACAAAAGCCAGTTGCCAAAGTTTTTAATGCTTATTTAAGATTTATACTTCTTTAGAATGTGAATGAAGCTCTTAGCTTTCAAAGGATATTCATCTACCTCAAAGAGTTTTAAACATACTATTTCATGCAACTAGAAAATGAGACTGTATATGTTCCCTTTAAAATGTTTACTTAACCACAATAAAAGGTTAGATGGATTTCCCAAGTGAACCAAGTTATGATACCTGCTACAATGTGAAAATTTAAACAGACTTTCAACTTAGCTTCCACTCATCTATCATGTTTGACACAAAAGTCAAAAGCCCTTTTTAAGTACTAGTTAAGCCTGACTTAAAAAAAAATGAGTTTTTCTTTTCTGTAGTAGGAAGATATGAATGAATACACTGAATTGGAGGAAGAAAGGGAAAATAAAGAAACGGAAAGACATGAATGCAGTCTACTCTGGGCTAAAGAAGGACTTTAAATTTAGCATATGTTATTTGAAATTTATGATTCCTACTGCTAGGACTTCAAACTCATCTAAGCTTCATTAAAATAAGTCATGTGACTATAATTGGTGTCACGAATTCATCAAATATTGTGTAGAACACCTAAGCAAAAAAAAAAAAAGGGGGGGGGGGAGAAAAACAGAGAAAGATCATGCATCAACACACACTTTTGTATAACTTTACTATTATGAAGTTTCCCTCTACAAAATATTTGTAAAGTAAACTTAGCCTTCAGATGCTTTTTCTTTTTGTGACTACTAAGACGATGCATGCATTAGCTTGTCTTTCTAAAGAATGAAGATGTGAAGCTTGTCATCAATGAACACTGTTTTTCTAATACCTATTTTCTTGTTCAGATTCATAAATATTGCAAGTTGTACTAAAAAGGAGAACACTGGTTAAGGAAAAAAACAAAAAAAACAAAAACCATGATCACATTTTACTTTGTCAGTGTTCATTCTTTTAAGACATTCAGCCCATGGAAATTCTATGACTGTATTGCAATCTGAGGGTGGTCTTTCTAAGATGAATGTGGTAACACTGTGATATGTTTATTCTATGGAAAATCTCTTTCGATGTCTAATTAGAAGCTTTTAAACGTTTTACTCCTCGTTCCTTTGTAGAGAGACTCTGGGGAGGGGAGTTGGTTTTGTCTACATAGATGTTATCCCACACCTGCATTTTAGTTTATGTAAAGTTCCAAAAATATACACTGCTTTTCTCACACTTACCGTATGCTTAAAAAGTTAATAGATTTGGCAAACTGCAAAGGGCTTCAATTTGGAAAGTGTTAAATGAATATTTGAAAGATGTGGTTCAATGCTGGGTCTTTTAAATACATCCTAGCCTCTGGCCGAATCTTCACTGAGCACCACATGGAGAGATACAGGCACATGGGCATAGCTGGCGGGGAGATTTGCAGGTTCCCATCCCAAGAACAGCTGTCAAAAAACTCGATCTGAGCTCAGAACCCAGCTGA
Organism: Bos taurus; assembly: GCF_002263795.3. Lineage (NCBI taxonomy): Eukaryota > Metazoa > Chordata > Mammalia > Artiodactyla > Bovidae > Bos > Bos taurus. The sequence goes on along the minus strand of NC_037344.1, from coordinate 42,465,074 downwards.
CTCCCTCTGCTTCTTACAGATCCACTCGATAATCTACTCCAAATTTGCTAACAAAGGCTGTATTCAGGGGTGTTGCAGCCAGCCTCACAAATCTCCATCTTCCCGTTCCTGAGCAGGAGGGAAGGGAAGTGCGGTTGGTGAGTTATTCATCAAGATCACATCTTATAAATATGTAACAGCTTTCGGGATCTGGACAAGATTTGGCTGCCTCTGGACAAGATTTCCAATATTGCTGAGAGGAAACCAGGGCTGCTGGCCCAGCAGAATATCATGCTGGGCAAGTCTCAACAGGATCTGCTGAGATGGAAGGTCCTGATCAGAAGGGCTGCAGCTCTAAGGAGGAAAGGGTGGGAATAGGGTTTCTTTCTGAAGAACACATCTGATGCAATCTGCCCCTGTGAGTTGCTCAAATTAACTAAATATTCTGCTTTCTATAGACATTCTACAGACTGTTCTTCCATTTGTAAAAGACCCTAGGTAGATTTTAAAGTATCTGACAGACTGAAACAGATTTTCTGAGGGTATTTTAATTAGCCAGTTGCATTTTCATTTGTGTCTGACAGGGATGCTTTCCAATGTTAATGTTACTAGGAAAGTTAGCGGACCTTAGAGCAAATTCTGTTACCATTATTTCCAATTTCTTGACCATGTGGAATTAAGTTTAATTATCAACACTTTCACTCTTGGAAGGAGATACTCTCATATAGTCAAAAGTGATCATTTCAACATATTTATACAAAGAAAGAATCATCATGGTGTGAGTTCCTTTAGAGCATTATTTTCTTAAAGTGATTCCTATCTTGGAATCTACTAGGTCTGTTTTCTGGGGAGTCATGGTTATTTTTCATAGTATTTAGAAAAGTTTCTAGGCTTAGGAAATGGAAATGGATATAATTCTGATTCAGGAGACATGCTAGACAAAGATTTTAATAGAGCTTTCCCCTTTTCTAGCCTCAAACATGGCTCAGCAGCTATGATAATTTTTGCTGAATCTCTAATTTAATATACACCAAATATTGTTTGAATAAGCAACAATTCCTGTGAAATGTAACAGAGGACTTCATCAACATGATATTTTTGAATTAAAGAAATAACAGGCATTTTCAGCAAAAGCATCTCTTTAAATCTCCCATACCCAGTCAGAAGAGCCTCCTTTTATGTGCATTTTCATTTAATATGTAAATATGCTCAAATATTAAGAACATGGAGCATTTAACTTTATCAAGGAAGAATTTTCAACTCTACTCGTTAGACCGTATGGCAGAAGAATCCGAAACATGAGCTGCTAAGAAAATTAGATGAGGTTCTAACCTGAAGAGAGAGCTTACCTCTGGATTTTCTTCCAAACACAAAATTCTTGCCCAGCAGTTGCAAAGAAGTGGGCCTGTAGAGATCTTCTAAGTCTAACTGCCATCTGTCTGGTTCAAGATACCGAATGAGGTCTTCCAAGGTGCTAAAGGCAGTGACGGCGTTATTCAGGAGGTCCAGTGGCAAGGCTGAGGCGGGCAGCGAGGACGGACTCACAGTTTCTGTGAGCTGCTGAAAGCAAAAGGAAGCCAGTGTCAGGTGGACTCTGCTGCAGAAATGACCACACGTGCCTTCTGGACTCAGGCACGGGGTTAGGTAGTGAGACTATGGCTGAAAACACGGGGAAGCGAAACTTTATTTAACCTCAGTGACCAGTAATAATTGATACTTTGCAAAGACTTCATGTAGATGAACTTGGACGGAGTTTCTGTGGAAGATTTTCAATGGGGAAGACATCCACTTTTGTTAACACAAACCATGGTGGGTGTGGGTACCTGCTGTTACACAAAACAGATGATGCCTCTGTGGTCCAGTCATGGACTTAACAATGGAAGCCTTAAAAGAGTTTATATTTTTTCCTTTGTTTTCCACTTTTCATCTTCCTCATTCTGGGAAATCACCTGGTGGGTTTATTAATGATTGTCAGAGGAATTAAAACTTTAATATAAAGTGATTGATCCATGAAGAATATGAATAAAATTTAAGTGAAACACCTTTGACATTGGAGAAGAACTTGTTAATCAAGATAGGAAACATCCAAACCATAAAACAGAGCTTTGATAAATTTGCCTAAAATTTTTAAGTAAGCAGAGTTAAAATACAGACACTGGGAGAATACCTTGGCAAACCACATACCTGCCACAGGATAGAGAAATAAAACAAACTCAATAGAAAATGGGCAAATTCCAGACAAGAAGTTTGAATGGCCACTAGACATCATATACACAAAAGAGATACTATTTCACTTACAGGAGATTGGTGAGCATTTAAAAGAAAGAATTGTCAAGGATGTGAGTGAATTGAAATCTCTCTGGTCTGCCTGCAGAAGTGAGTATTAATTGGTACCACTGCAGTTCATGTAACTGATGTGCACAGGATACTAGAGTTGAAGATGGATCCATTCCATGTCCCTATAATTCAGTTTTAAGGTTATAGCCTTTTATTTGTGCACATGAAGTATGTGTGCAGGAATATCAATTCATCAGTGCTGAAAAGGAGCAAATCAAAACAACCTAAAATGCTCAGGTATAGAACCATGGATTAAAATACACCATTTTAAGACTGTTCTATACATCAGTGTCTCTTTTGCTGTCTCGTACACCGGGTAAAGTTTAAAAATAAAATAAAATTGGAAGAATAAAAAAAATAAATAAATAAAATAAAATACACCATTTTAAATGACAAGCATCAAAATAAGGCAATAATTTCAGGAAAAGTTCAAAAGTAATATCCCCTTCCCCAGTTTTTAAAGTGGGCTAAGGGTGAGGTGTGGTAGACCAGAACTGAAATCAAAATAGACAAAATAAATACAGGAACAAATGCTCCACCTCACCTTTAAAGTTTATTTATTTACTTACAGGGGAAGGAAGACGAATAGTATGAAATAAAGCATTTACATTGACTGATGTATTACAGTAAAATCCATAATAACAAAAAGTTGGTAACAATCTAGACTTATGATAGTGGAATAGCTAATAATGTTGCACTCATAATCTGAAATAGTGGGACAGACACTAAAAATGAGGTTCTCTAGTAAGATGCAGAAGCAATCTAAGTGTCCATTGACAGATGAATGGATAAAGAAGATGTGGTACACATATACAGTGGAATATTACTCAGCCATAAAAAGAACAAAATCCAGCAATGTGGATGGACCTAGAGGTTGTCATACTAAGTGAAATAAGTCAGACAGAGAAAGACAAACGCCATATGATATAATTCATACATGAAATCTAAAAATTGATACAAATGAACTTATTTACAAAACAGAAATAGACTTATAGACATAGAAAACAAACTTATAGTTACCAAAGAGGATGAAGGATAAATTAGGAGTTTAGGATTAATAGATACATGTTATTATATCTGAACTAGATAAATAATAAGGACCTACTACTATATAGCACAGGAAACTATACTCAATATCCTGCAATAAACCATAACAGAAAAGACTATCTATTGATATATACATTTATGTGTGGTATACATATATATATAATTCACTTTACACTAGAAACTGACATAACAGTGTAAATCAAGCATACTGCAATAAAAATGCAGTCCTCTAGGATTTTTTACTAAGAAATAAATATCTAAAATGTAGTAAATGATAAGTAATCCAAGCTCTTTAAACTTAGCATTATTTTACCATGATTTCAACCCACATACTTTGAAGCAAAAGAAAACAAAAAATTAAAAATGCCTAAAATGTCAAGAGTATTCATATACAGTTTTAATGAGAACAGGTGATTTTCGTTTCCTTCCTTATAACTGTGTATTTTAAGCATTTTCTATAATAAGTATGGATTCTTTCTGGAGATCAGGTAAAATGATTAACATTTGCTGTAATTAAAAAAAAAAAAAAACACTATCATATCAGCTCTTCCTTTTCATCTTCATTACTCAGGTCTCATGCAGAAGCTGAAAACCACGGACTATATTTAGGAGCCTGTAAATCTGTCTCCTTGTCTTCAATCTTCCCTTATTCCTTTTATCCTATGCTGCATAACCCTGGGTTAATCTACCTAAAATAAGCTATCGCCGATCACGGGATGAATCTGGACAAATGCCTAGAGTGATTTCTCATCTGGAGGATAACATCCAAATTCCTTACCCTGTACTCAGGAGCTTCACCACCTGACCCCCACTCACCTTTCCCATCTAATCCTCCACTCATCAAAGACAAGCACATTTTGTCCCAATCAATCTAGTCTTCTTCCTGACTGCTGCACATGTCATATTCCTGACCTTGACCTGTACCCTTGCTAATGCTGCTGCCCTGCCCCCATGAGCACAACTCTGTCTTGTGATCTGCACAATAAATCTTGACCATTTATAACCGCCTTCCTTGAAACCCAACTCATCCATGAAAACTCCTCCAGTAACAGAGCCATGGCTGCCCTAAATACAGCAATTGTGTTAATCTGGAAAAGACCCCCTCTCTGGACTATGCTATGGGCACCGGGGTTGAAAAGCAGAAGCTCCACTGTCACTCAGAAAAAAGGACATTCGTTCTCTGGGGCAGACAAGCCTCTGTTGGGACTCGTAGCTTCGTGGGTCCAGAGCTCCTCTTGCCTGTGGTGGTGGTGGTAGTGGGTTTATAAAGGCTGATCAGTAGAAATGAGTGTGGCAGTTTTGGTCAACACTGATTTCATTCTTATTTTAAAGATCTACTTTCAAGAATGTCAAAATTCTGGCTAAACTATTAGCACTATGATGTTTTCCATTATTATAACCAACTTTTAAGAGTAAAAACCAAATTTAATATATTTCTCTTTACTACCAGAATTTTTTAATTGTCTAAGAAATGAAAAATTACTTTGGCAGAGTATATTGTGATTTATGGGGTCACAAAGAGTCGGACACGACTGAGTGACTGAACTGAACTGATTGTGATTTATATATAAATAAATAATTATCTAATAAAAGTGTTCATTACTAGGTTAACCAATTTGGTTAATATTGATGTAGTTTATAATGTGAAAAAGTTGATGCCATGTTTTTGAAATATTTCAAACTATCAGCCAAAATGTGTATTACTCAAAGAATAACTGAGTTATGACTCATGACTATGATGATACAAATCAATTGCGTCAATCTACATACAGAGAATAAATGTATAGAAAGCCGACACAAAATGTATCAATATATTATTCATTAAAGTGTCAGGTTATGGATGTATATTTTAGGCAGGATATAGAATTATTTATGCTCTGGAGTTGATTTATTTTGCTTCCAAGTCTGTTGGAAATGTAGTGAATTCCTTCAAGAACAATGAAAAGTCCCAACTAAAATCAGTCCTGCTGAGATAAAGTTTAAAGTAGCTATACAGTTAAAGAAAAACAAAATAGTTCTGTAATGTTGAACAAACAGAATATGCACATCCTGAGTTCAATGAGGTATCTGAATATCAATCCCCTCGAGTGACCAAGGGAACCAAACCACCTGACAAATGTTACTGCATGTAGATACTTGTGCTGTGTCCACACTTTTAAAGATATAAATTAAAATAAGATAATGCTTAAAAAAGATAACCACACACACACATATACATGTAGGCACACGGGGAAGTCCCCATCTAAAGAAGAAAAAAAAAAAGGCGGGGGAGGGGGGAATTAACTTACTTCCCCTTGGATTCAAACATTCAATCCCCCGGACAGAAGAGAGGAAGTGGTGCTTTTCTTTTTTAAGGGCTTTCTCATGACTGTCACCCACCCACTGGTTCAAGGAACATTCACATTGTTCACTTTTGAGGTTCTGCTTTTCTAAGTAGTCCAAAGGGATTTTCAGAGAAAAGGGGGAGCAGCAGAAAAAAAGAAGTTAGAGGGAAAGATATCTTCTACTGTTTTTAGTCTTTCATTTCTCCTTGAACCAAAAACTCCACTTTCCAGTACAAGCTCAGAGCCTTTCTCCCATTTTAAGTGCCTAGCAAATTCTAACAATACCTCTGCTGTATAAAAACACCTAGAGGAGTGGGGTGGGGAGGTAGGTGTAAGGGAGGCTTAAGAGAGAGGGGACGTATGTATACCTATGGCTGAATCATGCTGATGTATAGCAGAAGTCATCACAATATTATAAAGTAATTATCTTCTAATTAAAAACAAAATTAAAAAAAGACATGATTGAGCAGAGTGGCTTGAATAGTTCCTTTAGCCACTATGGAAACAGACACCTACTTCTAGGCTATGGATCGTGCTGAGACTACCCAGTGGATGACAATGGCCAGAAATGGCAAGCAGAGTTTCCTGGTTTCCGTAATGTACTAGCTAAATCAATATCCCTACTTCAATAAGCCAGAAAAGGGCTTTTCTGCTATTAACTGCAGCGTTGCAGCAGTAATGTGGTGGAAAACCTAATCCTATTATTGTTGTTCAGTCGCTAAGTCGTGTCCCACTCTTTGGGACTTCATAGACTATAGCATGCCAGGCTCCCCTGTCCTCCACTATCTCCTGGAGTTCGCTCAAATTCACGTTCATTGAGTCGGTGATGCTGTCTAACCATCTCATCCACTGCTGCCTCCTTCTCCATTTGCCTTCAGTCTTTCCCAATGCAGAACTTAATCCTAGCCTAAACCTTTTCGGGCACAGAACTTTGCAAAGGCAGATCGTGAAAGAGAAGAAAAGAGATCTGAAATCTCTGTGCAATGAATCGTCCTGTCCAACCATTTCTAGAATGTCAGGATCATGTGTCATGATCCTACACAAGATGAAGTCTTCTCAGGTCCTCAAAGAAGGTCAGTCTGAGTGGTGACATGATGTGAGCAAAGAGCCTGATGAGGAGTTAGGGAGCCTCTGGTGTACCCCTGGAGCTACTACGTCAGGAGAGGGAATTTCCACAAACACTGTAACCCATGAGAGCCTCAGTTTTCCCCTCTGTAAAGCAGGGCTGCTACACCCAGTGCCTTTAAGTTTCTTTGCTGCCTTTAAATTAAGAATCTTATGTCATTGCAGGATACAGGAGAGTCCGTATTCCCCCCACTCTCGCCAACACCTCCGTCTCTTGTCTTCTTGATGATGACCGTCCTAACAGGTGTGAGGTAATAGTTCACTGTGGCTTTGGTATGCACTTCCCAAATGGTGAGTGATGCTCAGCATCTTTTCATGTACTGTTGGCCATTTGTCTGTCTTCTTTGGAAAAATTCCTATTAAACTTCTCTGCCCATCTTAAAGTTGGATTTTTGTATTGTTTCATTGGTTATTGAGTTTCATGAGTTCTCTACACATTTTGTATATCAACACCTTATCCAGTGTGTGGTATGCACATGTTTTATCCCATTTCACAAGTTGCCTTTTGATTGTGAGTACCTTAATGGCAACCCACTCCAGTATTCTTGTCTGGAAAATCCTATGGATGGAGGAACCTGGTAGGCTACATTCCATGGGGTCGCAAAGAGTTGGACACGACTGAGCGACTTCACTTCACTTTTGATGTACAGAAGCTTTTTTTTTAGTTAAAGTCCTACTTGTTTGATTTTTGCTTTTGTTGTTGTGCTTTTTGTGTCATTTCCAAAATATTCTTGTGAACTGTTAGTGAGTATGTAAATTTGTTTAGCCACTACAGAAAACAGTAGGGAAGGTTAGCAAAAAATGAAAAATTGAACTGCCATTTGATCTAGCAATTCTGGGTTCTGGGTTTGAAAGAAGAAGAAATTTGTAGGAAGAAGTCCTTTACAGAACGGGACATTTGGACACAGACATGCACAAAGGAAAGCCCATTTGAAGGCACTGAGAGAAGGTGCCTGTCTACTAGCCAAGGAAAGAGGCCTCGTAAGAAACCAATCTTGCTGACACCTTGATCTCCAACTTCCAGCTTCCAGAACCGTGAGAAAATGAATTTGAAGTTTAAGCCACCCAGCCTGTGGTACTTTGTAATAGCAGCCCTGGCAGACTAAAACACACTGTCATGGAATTCCCGACTTAATATTGATTACAGCAGCAAACAGAGGTTAATGTTATACCATGTCCATTAAGTCATTTAACAAACATTTATTAAAAAGCCCATCACGTGGACACTGTGAGCAAAACAGACCAAAATTCTCGCTCTTGGGAAGCTTAACGTTTACATGCCAAGTATTCTGTTTCACAGCAGAGACTTTTTCCCTTTGCCAAAACAAAGCCAAACTGAGAATTTGCTATCAAGAATCACATAAGCAACTCAACAATGTTCAAACAAATCCTGGTGAGTGTGGACCATAAAAAGGGAACCTAGTAGGAAAGAACAAATGAAAAACAAATTTATTTCTACTTTCATTATTGAAACATAACAGATAGCCCATGTGTTTGGATGAGGTAAGGCCCACGTGGATGGGTGTTATAAGCTCAAGACAGCAAGTTAGTACCTCTGTTGACTTCTACAGGTTCATTTAAAAATCAGCATATTGGTGGTTTTGTATTTTGATGGCTACCTTAGATATCTTTTGCATTAATTATCATCTCTTTTTTTCAGAAAAAGAAAAGCTGACTTCCTATTTGGAATAGTACTATCTGAACTGCTTGTAATTCTACGATAAACACTTATCTCAAAAAAAAACAGAGCTTGTCTTTTTATTAGGATTTCTCTGGTGAGCGCCATCTTAAAAATATAACATTGACAATGAACCTTCCTTGGACAAACACACACACACCAATGTTTACCTTGAGTAGCATAGCAACTGCTGCAAACATTTAAGACCTGCAAAGATTTATGCTGCAGTTTTTCTAGCCAGGCATACAGGACATTTCAAACTGATAAGGAGCCTTCACTTCAATCATACCTGACAGGAGTATTAGGAATGCAGTTTAGGTTTTATTGTTGTGGTAATTAAAACACAAAAGAACAACAAAATAATCATCCAGGTAAGGGAAGAGGAAAAAGCACTCAGCCTTTTGCAGCCTTGTGTTACATCATCCAATCTCAGTTACATCATGTCAAGCTGATATATTGAGCACAGGGCTGCCTTTCAAAGAGCTTAAGAAACAGACAGTGCCTGCAGACAAAAATTTATGCCAGGAATGACTGACGGGAGGTGCTGTAAAGACACAAGAATGCTATGGAACAATTCACTTAAACACACTTCTTCCTCCTGCTCATATCTGAATCCATCCCCAAAGTTATCTGCGTTAGGTTTTTAAATTAGTTTTAAGCTAGCAAAGAAAATCAGATGTTTGCATTCATACTCAAGAACAGATGTTTTAATACTGGGTGAGTGATGCAGATTATATATTTAAGTGATAAATCCTCGGGAAAGTGGCCAGTTGCATTCACGTTGAGTTGTAACACTGAGCGGCTCTTACTCAGAGAGCTTGGCCATGGAATAAACCTTCGTTTGTCTACACAGCCAATCCCAGCGACCATCCAGGCTGAAAAGAGAATCATGTTTATCCTCCAGCACTTAAAAGCTGTCATTTCAAGGCTCAAATCTTGCCTTCCTGGTTTCAGGCAAACCCTGAGTTGCAGCCCTGTTCTGCCTGGGCCCAAATATGGAAAAAGAGATGGCTGGCTTTGTTGAAAAGGTAAAAAAAAAAAGACGAATGTTTATGTTAGAAGCAGTTTCTTACTAAATTAGTGGATGAGACTGTTACTGGCCCCATGTTCCAATCAGTGCAAAAAAACCACCACCTGACTAGACTTGCAATCACAACACCATTATCCCCACTCCTCCTGACCTAAAGTTCCTGGTTTATAGCCACCCCACTTAAAGAGTTTCCACCTCCTGCCAGCGCCTCAGAATGGAAGGTCCCCCAGAAACCAGGCCTTCCAAGACAGCTGACTGCAGGCTGGGGAATTAGAACGGGTTTCCACTCCTGAGGTAAAACTGTGGATTAACAGTAACAATCTGGACTGAAAGCTAGGATCCATAGGAAGTTAAATAGCATTTCCACAATGGCATCTGTGGGAAGCCAAAATGAAGGTTTTTTTTTTTTTTTCCTACTGCGTTCTTAAAAATGATTCCTCTGAATCAAAAAATGTGACAGGCCCTAAAAAGCTGAGACAACATCTAGCAGCTACTAGTGTCTGACAATAAAGTACCATGGGAGTTTCCCCCTAATCTTATTATAGTGAATACTTGTGGATTTGCTTGTTTCCGTTCTCAAGAAAGGACTAACAGAAAGGAACTTTGGATGAAAAAGGAGGCAAGCTAAGAACTGTTAAAAGAAAAACACTCCTTCCATGCAACCCTTGTGCAACTCAAAAGAGAATCCTTAAGGCTCTTTCTTACAGAAATTTCCCTTACAAGTCAATATTTATTCAATGTAATATTTAACAGTCATTAAGGGTAACTTGCAGAATGTTTTGTGGGGACCTAGCTGAGAAATGGCATCTATATTAGTGGATATTTTCAATCATCTGTTCAATAAACTGAATAGTCAGATAAGACCCTCAACCTCATTCAAATATTGGTGGGAAATCATACTTGGGGCAAAAAAAATTAGTCCCGATTAATTTATTTTAAAATAGCTTAACAACCATGTGGAAAACAGACAGCTAGTGGGAAGCTGCTATATATAGCACAGGGAACTCAACTCAGTGCTCTGTGATGACCTAGAAGGGTGGGAAGTGGGGAAGGGAGGTTCAGGAGGGAGGGGTTGTATGTATACATACAGTTGATTACTGTACAATATAGATTAACATAACACTGTAAAGCAAATATATTCCAATAAAAATTTTTTAAATGACTTGAAAATATAAAAAGTGTGAGCAAGTAGCTTAGACTGGGGACAGTAATAAGAAGTCCCACTTTGAGGGGAAAATGAGATCATCTAATGGAGGTAATTAGCATGGATGTAAAGTATGAGAAATGTGGTGTTGGAGAAGACTCTTGCGAGTCCCTTGGACTGCAGGGAGATCAAATCAGTCAGTTCTAAAGGAAATCACTCCTGAATATTCATTGGAAGCACTGATGCTGAAGCTGAAACTACAATACTTTGGTTACCTGACGCTAAAAACTGACTCTTGGAAAAGACCCTGAAGCTGTGAAAGATTGAAGGCAGGAGGCTAAGGGGACGACAGAGGATGAGGTAGTTGGATGTCATCACCGACTCGATGGACATGAGTTTGAGCACGCTTTGGGAGTTAGTGATGGACAGGGAAGTCTGGCATGCAGCAGTCCACGTGGTGGCAAGGAGTTGGACACAACTGAGTGACTGAACTGAACTGAAAGTATGAGGGCCAAGAATGTCACCCCCACCCCTGCAGCACATTTTCTGAGTCCATCTTGACACCTGGCTCCATCCATCCTTCTCACCTGGAGAGATGAGTCTCCTGGGTTGTGCTCCTGGCCGGGTGCTCCTAGTCACCCACCTCTAGGCTTGGACCTCGCCTAACTTCTACCTGTATCCTTCCTTGTGTGACCTCATGGGGCTTTGCACATTTCCTGTGACTTACATGCTAACAGCACCTTCCTCTTGGTAGCCTGCACCTGTGGCTACCGTGGAAAAAGGGACAATCGTGTGGAGTTGTCCTCTGCTCCTCTCTTTTGCCTGCATCCTGCTTCCCACCTTATCTTGGCTCTACTGTCAGACAAGGGTTAGTATCTCTGATAACATGATTTACAGTACGAAATACAGGTTTGGTGTTCATTCTGTTTCTTCAGAGTTCCTAAAACCCTTGCAATTTCTGAGAGCAGTAAGTGTGTCTTTTGCTATGTTAATGCGGTGACTCTTGGCAGCACCTAAGAGGGGTTGATTGCCAGGAGAACCAACCAGGTGACTAGGGGTTTGAGTCTCTTGTCACCTCCCTTCTCCTTTCTCCTCCCCTCCTCCCCACCTCCCCCCACCCTCAGGGAAGGGAGAGAAGCAGAAGGGTGAATGTACTGTCAATGGCCAATGGTTTGATCAATCATGACTATGTAATGAAGCCTCCATGAAAACCCCAAAGGGTGGGGTTCAGATAGCTCTGGGTTGGTGAACATGTGGACATTTTGGGAGAGAGGTGAGCTCAGGGCATGGAAGCCCAGAGGCATTTCCTCATACCTCACCCTGAGCTTCTTTCTATCTGGCTTTTCCTGAGTTTCATCCTTTTATAATAAACTGATCATCTAGTAAGCAAAATATTTCTCTGAGTTCTGTGAGCCATTATAACAAATTAACGGAATCTGAGGAGAGGATCATGGGGACCTCTGATCTCTGGGCAGTCAAGTCAGAGGACTGGTGACATCTGAACTCACTACTGCTTTCCAAAATGGAGGAAGCTGTTGGAACCTCCCAACTGTAGCTGGTCGGTCAGAAGCCCAGGTGACAGTTTCTGAGGTGGGGAGGGAGGCAGTCTTGTGGGACTGAACTCTTACCTGAGGAATCTGAGTCAAGTGGTAGGTAGTACACCCAGCTTGTGTTGGAGCATTGCTTCCAACACAAAGTTGGTCTCAGGACCAACCACCCCAAAGAGGATCTGACCACTTTTCACCACTTCCATGGCTACCACCCTAATATCCAAGTCACCACCTGTAACAGTCTTCTAGCTGGCCTGCCTGTTTTTGCCTTTCCCTTTGTTGACTGAATTTATACAATTTTACCACAAAGGGTCAAGAGAGTATAGTTAAAATACTATTTAAATTTTACTTTTTCTGAAACATATATCTTCTTTTAAACATTACATTTTAAAAAAAATGGCCTGTTTTGAAAGATGCTATAGATAACCAGTGGAACTCAATGGGAGAGGTCTGTACTGAAATCATAACTTTTGTATAGTTCTTATGTTTTTGAAATCTGCCACTCACACTCCTGCCATACTTCCTTGTATCAGGGGAAAGGCACCCCTTCCTAGCCCTCCCTCAGAGGGTGGATGGTGTAAACCATGGTCTCTGCTTAAAAGCAGGAGAGCCATTCCCACTAGCCCAAGAAAATGGAGCATTTCCATAGATTACACAGTGACTATGTCATTTATGTGAGTGTCTGTAGGGATCACTGTTTAAGGCCTGGATTATATTACTTTTATTAGAAAATTGTAAAAGAATTGAGTTCAGTTCAGTCACTCAGTCGTGTCCAACTCTTTGCGACCCCATGAATCGCAGCACGCCAGGCCTCCCTGTCCCTCACCAACTCGTGGAGTTCACTCAGACTCACATCCATTGAGTCAGTGGTGCCATCCAGCCATCTCATCCTCTGTCGTCCCCTTCTCCTCCTGCCCCCAATCCCTCCCAGCATCAGAGTCTTTCCAATCAGTCAACTCTTCGCATGAGCTGGCCAAAGTACTGGAGTTTCAGCTTCAGCATCATTTCTCCCAAAGAAATCCCAGGGCTCATCTTCTTCAGAATGGACTGGTTGGATCTTCTTGCAGTCCAAGGGACTCTCAAGAGTCTTCTCCAACACCACAGTTCAAAAGCATCAATTCTTCGGCACTCAGCTTCCTTCACAGTCCAACTCTCACATCCATACATGACCACTGGAAAAACCATAGCCTTGACTAGACGGACCTTTGTTGGCAAAGTAATGTCTCTGCTTTTCAATATGCTATCTAGGTTGGTCATAACTTTCCTTCCAAGGAGTAAGCGTCTTTTAATTTCATGGCTGCAGTCACCATCTGCAGTGATTTTGGAGCCCCAAAAAATAAAGTCTGACATTGTTTCCACTGTTTCCCCATCTCTTTCCCATGAAGTGATGGGACCAGATGCCATGATCTTCGTTTCTGAATGTTGAGTTTTAAGCCAACCTTTTCACTCTCCCGTTTCACTTTCATCAAGAGGCTTTTTAGTTCCTCTTCACTTTCAGCCGTAAGGGTGGTGTCATCTGCTTATCTGAGGTTATTGATATTTCTCCTGGCAATCTTGATTCCAGCTTGTGCTTCTTCCAGCCCAGTGTTTCTCATGATGTACTCTGCATATAAGTTATTTAAGCAGGGTGAAAATATACAGCCTTGACATACCCTTTTCCTATTTGGAACCAGTCTGTTGTTCCATGTCCAGTTCTAACTGTTGCTTCCTGACCTGCATACAGATTTCTCAAGAGGCAGGTCAGGTGGTCTGGTATTCCCATTTCTTTCAGAATTTTCCATAGTTTATTGTGATCCACAGTCAAAGGCTTTGGCATAGTCAATATAACAGAAATAGATGTTTTTATGGAACTGTCTTGCTGTTTCCATGATCCAGTGGATGATGGCAATTTGATCTCTGGTTCCTCTGCCTTTTCTAAAACCAGCTTGAACATCTGGAAGTTCACGGTTCACGTATTGCTGAAGCCTGGCTTGGAGAATTTTGAGCATTACTTTACTAGCGTGTGAGATGAGTGCAATTGTGTGGTAGTTTGAGCATTCCTTGGCATTGTCTTTCTTTGGGATTGGAATGAAAACTGACTTTTTCCAGTCCTGTGGCCACTGCTGAGTTCCCCAAGTTTGCTGGCATTGAAAGAATTGAGAATTGAGTAAAATAGTATAATTGAAAATTTTAATAAACAATTGAGCTATTGTACAGACTTAAGGAATTACCACATACATTTTTAATTGTACATTTTGTTGGCCCTGTTTTGTCAGTTTTACTCAACATCAATTACTTTTAAAAGTCTAGTTCCTGATTTATGCTGTTTTGTGTTGCATGGAGTGAGTGATTTAGCTATTTAGTCCATGTTCATTGACACCAGGCTCAATATCCTTACAACACTGACAGGGCACATCAGAGCCTGCCCTAACCCACAGGGAACATCCTTGTTCTAACTTTTTTATATTAAGTAGCTGTTTTAGTGGCATTTAGAGCAACAAGTTCAGTAAATGCAAGTCTGGGTATGTTCATGGCTATGAATAACTCTATGCTGAAAAACTTGAAAAAAGTATAATAATGTTCATAACTAACATCTCTAGTTTCAGTTTTCTGAATTCAAATTGCTTGTCTAAAAAGTCTTGCTATTAAATGAAACAAACAGGAAACCCATGAAAAATGAAAAATTTCACTCATCAGGCCTACTGTGTACCTGAATTTTAACAACAGTATATGACAGTGTATTAAAACAAATTTCTATAAAATAACAAGCCAGCTATGGAGGAAAATACAAAGGACAATTATTTTATGGAGTGTGAGGCCATTTTTCTTTTACATTATCACTCTGTGATACACCTGAGAGTGAGTGTTAGTCACTCAGTCATGTCTGATTCTTTGCGCTCCCTTGGACTGTAGCCTGACAGTCTCCTCTGTCCACGGAATTCTCCAGGCAAGAATACTGGAGTGGGTAGCCATTCCCTTCTCCAAGGAATCTTCCCAATCCAGGGATCAAACCTGTGTTTCCTGCACTGTGGGCAGATTCTTTACTACTGAACTACCAGGAAAGCCAATGATACAAAGTCTTCCATGACTGTCCACACCTCCCAACACTTTCAAAAAATAAAGGTAAAAGCAGTTACACATTCTTTCTTTCACACCAGTCACTGCACTAAGATGAAACTGTGTTACATGGAATCTGTCAAAAAAAATCATGCAAGGTGGGGAAAAAAAGATAACATTTTTGTGAAAAGTTGCTACTGTTATTCCTAAACACAGCTGAAATATCTTTTCTTTCTGTTGATGTCAGTGAGATATGGCTTTGAAAACGGGCAGATAAAACTAACACTGCCCTGCAAACTGTACTATATGATACAGGTGCTTGGCAGGGGTGATGGAGAAGAACAGCCACTGAGCTCCTGATGGACAAACCATTGTTCCCTGGGTAAGGACTGCAACACTTTTCAAAAACTAAGTGCCTTGAGAGCACGTGTGTATTTCCAATCAGAAAACAAGAGGCCTAATGAACAAAAAGAATTTGAAGACAGAGAAGAATTCATATCCACTGTAGGTAGAGAGTGACAGAGAATACCCTTCCCATAAACTGTATGGAAATAAAGTATAAGAGCATCTCTGGAGGACAGTTGGATGATATTTTCAACAAGCCTTCAAAATGCCTGTTTTCTAAAATCTTATAAATTTATGTTCAGAAGTTTATCCTAAGGAAATAATCAGAGGTACAATTCAAGAATATTGATTGCAGCAATATGATTAGAGGAAGTAAAATTAAAATAAAAAATGTTGATAAAAAAAGTTAAAAAAATGTTCATAAAGCGAAGATTGTTAAAAATGTGATTATACCATTTGTGTATACAGTAGTCTATTGTACTGTTAATTTTTCAGTGTGGGTAGCACAATGTAGAAATGAGCCCTGACAGCATGGGGCTATGACAGGCCTTGTGAGCTAAGCCGTAAAACAAAAAAGAATTGACATCACAAACAGTCTGAGACTGGAAAACAGCCAGCCTGAGACTTCCTCTGTGTTCCCTAATTTAAGGTTAATAAACCTCTAGAAGTAGCCCCTTCGGTCATCACTCTGACAAGCAGGGCATCTTCTGGATGCATTTCCCTTCTTGAACGGGAGCATCTGGCCTTAAGTAACTGGGTTACTGGACAGCTATGTCTGCCAAGTGAGAAGGGCTGAGAGTTATTTGGGAAAGGGCAACAGGGACTTCTCCCGGGTGGCTCAGTGGTTAATACATCACTCTTCCAGTGTTGGGGGTGGATATTCGATCCCTGATCAGAGAACTAGGATTCTGTATGCAGCCTGAGAAGGCCAAAAATATAGAAAAAAAAATTTTAAAAAAGTTATTTTAGAAAATGCAACAATCACATGTATACAAAAGGCAAAACTCTTCCAACCAGAGTCAACTCACTGGATCATAAAAAAACAAAACAAAAACAGTATTTTCTGCATGGAGAAATACCAGACTTTCTAGGATACTCATAAGAGGCCAAGTGACAATTGAGTTTATTAAAGATCAGGGTACATGATTAGGCATCTTCCCACATGTTTTCTGTCTTGTCCTTATCTTGTCCCCTACTCTGCCACCCTTTGCCCTAAGTACCCTGTGCTCTGGAATCATCTTTACTCCCTTCATCTCTACCTCCTTCTCTAAAAATTCTCATTCTTTCAGCTAATTTCAACAAGGCTACTGAGGGGGTAATGCTGAAACTAAAACTGTTACGGTATAGAAAAGTAGATACATCCACAACTAATAGGATCTTAATTATTCAAATAAGATAATACATATAGTCATTCAATTATTTTTATTTGCTAATTCTGGCTAATAAAAGCTATGACCAACCTAGACAGCATACTAAAAAGCAGAGATATTACTTTGCCAACAAAGGTCCATCTAGTCAAAGCCATGGTTTTTACAGTAGTCATGTATGGATGTGAGAGTTGGACTATAAAGAAAGCTGAGTGCCAAAGAATTGATGCTTTTGAACTGTAATGTTGGAGAAGACTCTTGAGAGTCCCTTGGACTGCAAGGAGATCAAACCAGTCAATTCTAAAGGAAATCAGTCCTGAATATTCATTGGATGGACTGATGTTGAAGCTGAAGCTCGAATACTTTGGCCACCTGATGCAAAGAAAAGACCCTGATGCTGGGAAAAATTGACGGCAGGAGGAGAAGGTGACGACAGAGGATGAGATGGTTGGATGGCATCACCGACTCGATGGACATGAGTTTGAGCAAGCTCTGAAAGTTGGTGATGGACAAGGAAGCCTGGTGTGCTGTAATCCATGATTTTGCAAAGAGTCGGACATGACTGAGCGACTGAACTGACTGAACTGAATTTTAGCATCCCAGGTGGGGAGCCATCACAGAGTTTCAAGCAGAGCCATGTTATTATTTGAATATATTTAGAAAGGGTTAGCTCACTGCTGTGCTGAAATCAGACTTCAGGAGAGTACTTAGGAGGTAACTCCAATAATTCAAATGGAAAGCCTGAGGAGGCAGTTGGATATTCAAGAAAGGATCTCAGGTTAGATACAGGGGCTGGATAAATTTCTGAGCCAAAGAAGCCATGCAACCGGCTAAGCTTGCAAGATGAATGAATGTTGATGAGGGAGATATGAGCACCATTACTTCCAAGCCTGGATAAAGAGGTCTTGATTAAAAATGGGAATGACCCTAGTGATACTCCCATAATTCCATGTCCAAGAGAAAAGGAGGAAGCAGTAAAGGGGACTGAGGTGGGAGGAAACTGGAAACAGTGTAATGATCTATGAAGAGGTGGAAACAGTATAGCAGGAGGAGATACAGGGTGAGCTCTGTCCAGCACTGATGATGGGTGTGATCAGAGAATCATACACTTGGCTTAGCCATACGTGTACTACATCATTTTATATACAAACTCAAATTGAGCATCCTCAGATTTTGGTACCCAAGGCAGTCCTGGACCAGTCCCATAGGATTCCGAGGGACCTCTGTGTGCATTCATTGGAGACATTGCAGGCATGGTTTTGGTAGAGAGGGGTGGGGACACAAAGCTTCACAAGCGTGAGTTTAGGAGAGAATAAAATCAGAGAGACTGGAGAGAGCAAACACAAAGGACAGCTGTGTGGAGTCTCTGAGTGGAGAGCAGAGGGCAGGCGCAGCGGTTGGATGAGAATGTGGGATCAGGAGAAGGAGAAATAATAGTCTATTTGTATGCTAAGGGACATGTGCCAATAAAAGGTAAAAAAAAAAAAAAAATTAAGACGGTGCAGGAGAGGGAGACAGGGAGCTGGAGCTCTGCTAAGTATATGCAGACAAAGGAAATAGGAAGGAGGCAGGCAGGCAGGTCAGGTGTTCCGGGCGAGGTGGGTAAAGAGCAGGATGAGAGCTTGTGATTGCTGGTATTGTCCTTATGAAACAGTAAGCAAAAGCATTATTTGTGAGTTAGGATGGGAAAAAAGATGCTCAAGGTTTGATGAGACAGAAGGTATCATCCAGTAGAGTTGTGGAGAGTGGGAGGAAGGGCAGGCAAAGAGGTTGTAGAAGGACTGTGCAAGCCCAATACGTGTGAAACTCACATAAGTGCACAGATGATCCTACTAAGACAAGTAAGTTGGGAAGAGAAAGACAAACACTGTGTGATAACACTTACCTGTGGAATCTAAAATATGACACAAATGAAACAGAGGGTGTGTGCTCAGTTGTGTCCCACTCTTTGCGACCTCATGGACTGTAGCTTGCCTGGCTCCTCTGTCCGTGGGATTTATCCTGGCAAGAATACTGGAGTGTGTTGCCACTTCCTACTCCAGGGGATCATCCTGACCCAGGAATCGAACCGCATCTTCTGCATCTCCTGCACTGCAGGCAGAACCTTTACCACTGAGTCACCCAAACAGAAACAGACTCATAGACATAGAAAACAGGTTTGTGGTTGCCAAGGGGGAGGAAAGGCAGGGGAGGGATGGAGTGGAAGTTTGGGATTAGCAGATGCAAACTATTACATATAGAATGGATAAACACCAAGGTCCAACTGTACAGCACAGAATATTCAATATTCTGTGATGAATCATAATGGAAAAGAATACAAAAAAGAATGTGTATATATATATACACACACACACACACATATATATACATAACTGAATCATTTTGCTGTATAGCAGAAATTAACACAATTATAAATCAACCATACTTCAATCAAATCTAAAAACAAAATAAAATAAAATAAAAAGCATGATCAGTCAGAATGACAGCAGAGTTTCCACCTGGACTCCACTTAGAGTGGGGGGGTGTCATTTTGTGGTTGGGTATTTCTAGAACATTCTTAAGTCAGGTGCATTTGCCAAATGTCTCAGCGAAGGAGACCCACACATAAGGAGTCAAAGCAGGCAAATGCTGGGTGACAGGGGCAGAGACCAGTCCAGAGCAAAAACTGAGGACAGAAGGAGACAAAGAAACCGTGAGCTCAGGGAAGAAACTTGCAGGTCCAGAGAAAATCACTGGGTCCTTCAAGGAGCTCTGAACTTCCAGAATGTTTCTGCTGAGAACCTTTAAGAACTTGACTATGATTCAGCAAGAGTCATTGCTAATCTATTGCAGAGATTTCTGAAGACAATCTGATAAAAAAATTTTTTTTATAAAAAGACATACATTAATTATCAGAAACTCAGCCAGCCAAGTCCTTAACTAAAGTGGGCATTTGGCTAACATTAAGTCATCACTGTAAACCCAATGTTATCTCTTATTCAATGTGAAAAAATACTGAAATTAAACTTCTAATTTTAATCATTTTCTAACCAATTAGCTTCAAAAAAGGGTATTTGGCTAAAAGTATGGGTGAGCTTCATAAGGAACCTGAAACTCTGAATATAAGCACTGTAATTTCATATAAATCAGCTTTAAAGGCATACAGTTAAGTCTAATCACATGAATATTCATGCAATGAATACGATGCCATTATTTTTCCCCACTGTTTCACAAATGGTTACTTTAAAATGATTTATCTTTCTAAATGTCTTTCCTATTCACTGATGTGGAAATACTTTCCGAATTCTGATGATTTTATGCAGAATATATGGAAATAATTACAGAGCAGTGCCAGCAGAACTGTGGTTTTAGATGCTCCGATCAGCTGTGGTTTCAGCTTGTGCTACTGAGACTCACAGTCTAGGAAGTGGTTAGATTTGTTTTGGGGTTGAAAGTACAGAATTATATATTTGTTGACACTGGGCTAACCCCTTTCTCTGATATTCAGAACATGGCATAATCCTGTATCCACTGACTAAGGCAGTTTCTCGGTGAATTTTGGCAATACTTGGGTTTGACTGAGTGGACTGCTGCCTCACGAGAGCATGGATTTCCTGTGCTAGTCAAGCTAGATGATGCTGGTCAGATGTGAGGATTTCCCTTTAACTCAACACAGAGTGTGAACAGAAAAATAGAACCTGAAACAGCTATCCATAAAAGAAAATTTAAAAATGACCATGTTGCATCTGACATGCCTATAAAAAATCCAAGCTACAAGGGCTCAAAAATGAATTTTCTGTTTTTAAATAAAGAATATAGTAACAACTGCTGGTGCTGAAGCTGAAGCTCCAATACTTTTGCCACCTGATGTGAAGAACCAACTCACTGGAAAACATCCTGAGGTTGGGAAAGATAGAAAGCAAAAGGAAAAGAGGTGAGAGAAGATGAGCTGGTTAGATAGCATCACCGACTCAGTGGACATGAATTTGAGCAAACTCCAGAAAATGGTGAAGAACAGGGGAGCCTGTCATGTTTCAGTCCATAGGATCACAAAGAGCTGGACACAAATTAGCAACTGAACAATAACAATAACAACAAGAACTTTAGGAAAGGAAAAGCAAAACAGAAGAAACAATGTGAAAAAATGAACCAAAATGAATGAATGAATAAGTGTTATTTAAAATAAGGTTTGGGTTCTAAAGAACTGATTCACACATTAATCGGGGGGACATTTGAAACTCTGGTAAACACAAAGCAATGCCAACACAAATTTTATAGAAGTGAAATACATAAATCCAGTAGCACAAGAGACAACGTGATACATGGACATCACCAGATGGTCAATACTGAAATGAGACTCATTATGTTCTTTGCAGCCAAAGATGGAAAAGCTCTATACAGTCAGCAGAAACAAGACCTGGAATTGGCAGTGGCTTAGATCATCAGCTCCATATTGCAAAATTCAAACTTAAATTCCAGAAAGTTGGGGAAACCACCAGGCCATTCATGTATGACGTAAATCAAATCTCATGATTATTCAGTGGAGTTGAGGAATAGATTCAAAGGATTAGATCTAGTAATCAGCATGCCTTAAGATCTATGGATGGAGGTTTATACTGTTATACAGGAGACAGCAACAAAAACCACCCCAGAGAGAAAGAAAGGCAAGAAGGCACAAGAATTACAAATAGGTGAGGAAAGAAGAGAAGTGAAAGGCAAGGGAGAGAGAGAAAGATATACTGACCTGAATGCAGAGTTCCAGAAAAGAGCAAAGAGAGATAAGACGGCCTTCTTCAATGAACAATGTAAAGAAATAGAAGAAAACTATAGAATGGAAAGAGTAGAGATCTCTTCAAGAAAATTGGAGCTATCAAGGGAACATTTCAAGCAAGGATGGGCATGATAAATGAAAGAAACTGTAAGGACTTAGCAGAAGTAAAGAGATTAAGAAGAGGAGACAAAAATACACAGACGGACTATTTAAAAAAAAGGTCTTATGACCCAGATAACCATAATGGTGTGGTCACTCACCTAGAGCTAGACATCCTGGAGTGTGAAGTCAAGTGGATCTTAGGAAGCATTACTATGAACAAAGCTAGTGGAGGTGATGGAATTCCAACTGAGCTATTTCAAATCCTGAAAGATGATGCTGCAAAAGTGCTGCAGTCACATGTCAGCAAATTTGGAAAACTCAGCAGTGGTCACAGGACTGAAGAAGGTCAGTTTTCATTCCAATCGCAAAGAAAGGCACAGCCAAAGAATGTTCAAACTACTGTACAATTGTGCTCATTTCACATGCTAGCAAAGTTATGCTCAAAATCCTTCAAGTCAGACTTCAGCAGTACATGAGCCATGAACTTCTAGATGGACAAGCTGGGTTTCAAAGAGGCAGAAGAACCAGGGATCAAATTGCCAACACCCGTTGGATGATAGAGAAAGCAAGGGAATTCCAAAAAAAATATCTACTTCTGCTTCATTGATTACAGTAAAGTCTTTGTGTGGATTACAACAAATTGTGGAAAACTCTTTAAAGAGATGGGAGTACCAAACCACCTTACCTGTCTCCTGAGAAACCTGTATATGGGTCAAGAAGCAACAGTTAGACCTGGATATGGAACAGCTGACTGGTTCAAAATTGGGAAAGGAGCATGACAAGGTTGTATACTGTCACTCTGCTTATTTAAATTAGAGGCAGAGCATATCATGCAGAATGCTAGGCTGGATGAATCACAAGCTGGAATCAAGATTACCAGCAGAGATATAAACAACCTCAGACATGCAGATGATACCTCTCTACTGGCAGGAAAATGAACAGGAACTAAAGAGCCTCTTGATGAGAGTTAAAGAGTCAATGTATGGCAAAAATCACTACAATGTTGTAAGTAATTAGCCTCCAATTAAAATAAATAAATAAATAACAACTAAAAGAAAAAAAAAGCTGGCTTGAATCTCCACATTAAAGAACTAAGACCATGGCATCTGGTTCTATCACTTCATGTAAATAGATGGTGAAAACAAGGATGCAGTGACAGATTGTATTCTCTCAGGCTCCAAAATCACAGCAGATGTTTATTGCAGCCATGAAATTAAAAGATCCTTGCTCCTCGGAAGAAAAGCTGTGACAAACCTAGACAGCGTATTAAAAAGAGATACAACTTTGCCAACAAAGGTCTGTCTAGTCAAAGCTATGGTTTTTCCAGTAGTCAGGTATGGATGTGAGGGCTGGACTATAAAGAAAGCTGATCCCTGAAGAATTGATGCTTTTGAACTGTGATGTTGAAGGCTCTTGAGAGTCCTTTGGATTACATGAGATAAAACCAGTCAATCCTAAAGGACATCAACCCTGAATATTCACTGGAGGGA
The DNA here is from genome assembly GCF_002263795.3 of Bos taurus. Taxonomy (NCBI): domain Eukaryota; kingdom Metazoa; phylum Chordata; class Mammalia; order Artiodactyla; family Bovidae; genus Bos; species Bos taurus. Next base: position 42,441,770 of record NC_037344.1, on the reverse strand, counting down.
CTGATGCTGAGTCTGAAGTTGCAATACTTTGGCCAGCTGATAAAAAGAGCTGACTCATTAGAAAATATTCTGATTCTGGGAAATACTGAAGGCAAAAGGAGAAGAGAGGGCAGAGTGGTTAGATGGTATCACTGACTCAATAGACATGAATTTGAGCACACTCTGGGAGATGGTAAAGGACAAGGAAGCCTGGCGTACTGTAGTTCATGGGGTCACAAAGAGTTGGACACGACTTAGCGACTGAAGATATAGAGCAACATTTAGTCTTATGTAATTCCCAACAGAATTGTTTTCAAAGTAATAAAAATATGTTAGCATTGGTAACTTCACGTAGATGCACTACAAAGGCAACTCTTAAAACATTAAAAACACATAGAAAAGAATGAAATTTAGTCATTTGAAGTCATATGGATGAATCTAGACTCTGTCACACAGAATCAACTAAGTCAGAAATAGAAGAACAAATATATTTACACATGTATGGGATACAGAAAAATGATATTGATGAACCTGTTTGCAGAGCAGAAATGGAGACACAGTCATAGAGAACAGACATGTGGGCCCAGTGAGTGAAGGAAAGGGTGGGATGATTTGAGAGAGCAGCATTGAAATATATACATTGCCATGTGTAAAACATAGCTAGTGGCAAGGTACAGTACAGCATGTGGAGCTCAGCTCCACGCTCTGCAATGACCTAGAGAGGTGGGATGGGGTAGGGGGTGGTAGGAAGGCTCAAGAGGGTGGGGATATATGGATATATATGGCTGATTCACGTTGTGCAGCAGGAACTAACACAACATTGTAAAGTAACTATTTTCCAATAAAAAACAATTATATTCCAATAAAAAATGGTAAAAAACAAAAACAAACAAGCCAGAAAAACTTCCACATACTCATTAGGTGATACATGTAGGTATGGTAGCAACAAGGGCTTGAGAACATCATCTCCATTTGGCCATCAACTGTTAAATCTATTCTTGGACGGCCTGCAAATTTTGATATGCCTAATGAAACCCAACTATTTATTATTCATAGAGATCAAAAGGGATATATGAAAAGTACTTTCACCATGCCTAACATCTATAAATATTTTCTGTCAATCCCAAAGGCTTGAGGAAAAAATTCTAGTGTCTTTGCTCATACTCAAAAAAATTCTAGTGATTTTGCTCATACTCAAAAAAATGACATTAAACTGAAATTCTTAATGTTCTCAAAAGTAGAGCACTGGGGATGCATAAGTAGGTAGGAAACTGATGAAATAAGTATTAGTTTCTGTATGATTTACACACGGATGAAAGGTTGAAGAAATACAGATTTCACTGGCTCCATAATCCAAATACAGAAAGAAAAATACAATTATATTAAAACAAATTAGAGTAAGAATAAATGGCAATGTCTGTGGGATACTTGAGGAAATTTGAAATTAAATTAATACCTAAAAGTCACACTCCATGCAAAATATTTTGGTTTACTTATTTAACATATATCCCAAAGACATTGTTTTAAAAGTAATAAAACATGTTAATAATGGTCACCTTACACAGATGCAATACAAAGTTGAACATCGCAGAAAGGAAGATTTAAAAACAAAACCCAACATGTCAGAATCAGAAAACCTAAGATGAGCAGGAAAACAAGAGCATGCATGAGCAGAGACATAATTTGAAACCGAAGCATCTTCCAAGCAAAACGTCTCAATTGAGTGACAAAATTATTTTACGAAAAATGCTTTATCTTCAGGCAGAAGTGTCATTAATACACAAAGAGTAAATACCACAAAAGGCCCCATTTTGTGTTGTGTGCACAGCTCAGGAAGCCCAGAGACTTGTCTAAACCATGAAACACAGGTTTCCAAAAGCTTTCATCTCTGTTTCCAGTTAGTCACAGAGAACCGATTCACACCCTGCCTTTATGAGTTGGCCCTGGACGGCTTCCCATCTGAGCTCCAGCCTCTTCTTTGGTGTCACTGAAAATGCACAGAGAGCTGGAAGGTGTGCAGGAAGTGATATCCTACCCCTGTGCTGATGGCTGCCGGCACCACACAGTCATGGGGAACAGGCAGGTTCAGGGCTGCTGACTCAGAAACCATTGCATGAACTCTTAATTCCTGCACTAGAAGCTGGATGAGTTCTTCAAAAGCCAAGTGCAAAATCAAACAGTGTATCATCACAAACAAGCCGTCTATTTTAATATCACAGACTACAGGGAGGCATTCACTTTATAGTTTCTATTCAAGGCATTTCTGAAAAGTCACCAACAAGCACAAGTTTGTAAAGGAGTAAGTTTTCAACAGGTCAACATTGATGAAAGACCTCAAATCTGGATTTCCAGAAATCCATTTTATGTTTTGCAAGATATCATGGAAAGAGTTCTTCAATATCAATTTTGGAGACTTTGAGAATGAATTATTATATATTTTAGCACAGTATGGTATTTTCCCAGAAAGATGAGAAAAATGGTCCAAAGCCATACTCTTCCATCTACAAATAATACATCTTTTACAATCATGTCAGATTTCTCAAACTCAAGTTGTGGCATGTTCAGTGAGTTGTGGGATTGATTTAGTATATTTAACCAGCATTCTTAAAAAATAAAGAAACAGAAAAGGTATTATAACAATGATTTCATATATTGAGGTTAAGTATTATTTCATCATACAAAAATGTACATACACATATACTTTAAAACGTGATTTTGTGTGTGTACCCAGTGCATGCATACAAGACTAAAAAGTTTAACATATACTGATCTAAGGAGAGAATAGCTTGGCATCAGATCATGCCAGAAAATGTGACCTAAAATAACACATTTGTTGATGACTGCATGCTAGACACTGAGCTAACTGTTTGACATTTAGTCTTCAACAAGGCTGTAAGGGAGAAACCTCTCTCATTCTCCTTCGGCAGGTGGGAAAGCTTGCCCAGGGTGATAAAGGCAATTAGTACAGGATCGAGAATTCAAGCCAGATCTGCAACACTCAGATCTGTCATCACAGAAGCCCCTTGCAATGAGTGCCCGGGAAAAAAGATCTCAGCCAAGGTGGTAATCTGGAGTCTAAGGACACGTGAGGAGCACCAGGAAGACAGAGGAATAAACACTCCCGCTAAGACAGATGATTCAAAACTTTGTGTACCATAAAACTTTGTTCTAGCCCAGCATTCATGACTTGTATTCTGTGGGGGTTATGACAATTCGCAAGGAAAATAAACCAGAGCTCGTTTTAAGCTGCATATCTTCAGCTTGATTTCTTTACAGCCACAAGGAGACTGACACACTCGTGGGGGGAGAGTAGGAAGGGATAGTTGCTTGTAGTTTACAGACTCAATCACCCTTTCCTTTAGCACAAGGAGATGGGCAACTCAGAGCACATCTTATGGTAGAAGGTCATATGATACCTTAGAACGTAGAACACTTAGTTTTGAAGTAAGGAGTTAGGTTGGGAGAAGGCAATGGCATCCCACTCCAGTACTGTTGCCCGGAAAATCCCATGGATGGAGGAGCCTGGTAGGCTGCAGTCCATGGGGTCCCTAAGAGTCAGACATGACTGAGTGACTTCACTTTCACTTTCCACTTTCATGCATTGGATAAGGAAATGGAAACCCACTCCAGTGTTCTTGCCTGGAGAATCCCATGGATGGAGAAGCCTGGTAGGCTGCAGTCCGTGGGGTCACACAGAGTCGGACACGACTGAAGCGACTTGGCAGCAAGGAGTTAGGTTAAGTTAAAGAAGGGTTGAAAAACAAAAACAAAAATAAAAGAATGGTACAGGGTGGGAAAGTATAGAAATTCAGAAAGACTAAGTTTTGAAAATAACAGAAGTCAAGCAGTTGTTTAGGATAAAGAGCATCTAGCAAGAAAGAAAGAAAAGAAAGAGGGAGGAAGGAAGAAAGGTAAAAGGAAGGAAGGGAAAGAGAGAGGGAAGGAGGAAAGCAGGAAGGTGGGAGGGAGAAAGGAAGAAAAGGATAGCTTGCTCTTCCATTACTTTGGTGAATATCTAACAATTTTTCATAAGTCATTTAACTTTTTCAATAATATGAAAACATCTCTTCCTAAATTTTCATCTGAACTTCTCTATAATAAAGGACAGCTCACTGTAGGAAACTCACTCTTTCAAGCTAAGTAACTTGCAGATGCCATGTTATTCTCTGCAGTGTGAAAAACAGTGAAGCAAAATCACAGGAAATATTACAGATGAGAAAAAAAAATTTTTCTACAGTGTGCCTGGCATATCATTCCCACTTTGACAGACAAACAAAGGCACAGTTACCAGCTATCTTTCTACTGGCCACACACACTTAATTTAAAATTTCCCAGTGACAACTATAAGGCAGTATCAGTATCAAAAGTGAACCAAGGACAGGAGTCCTCATCTCAGCTGACCTTCACTGAACTGACCTCCTGGTGTAGGTGACCTTCCTATCGCACAAAGCACACTGGCCGATGACTCCAAGAGCTCTGAGGGCTCACTGAATGCTAATGGCATCCTCTCTGCTCACCAGAGGTGGTGGTGGTGGTGGGGGAGTTTATGCCTACCAAGACATGGCTGTATCATTACCCAAACTACTGCTATCAGCAGTATTTGTTTCTGCAACACTCCTAATTTAAATATTATGTAACCCAATCAAACAGGGCTGTTCCCTCTTTGAAAACACAGATGCTTCCCAAGGATTCCAACCAAAATGAGTTACTATACAAAGGTGCTGTTCAAGCAGATGTGAGAGAGAAAACTGTAACATTTAGGATGGAAAACCTTCCAACATCTTATTAGAATTCTGCCTTGAGATTGCTTTGAAAGCTATCTTTGACTTCTCATTTTTACTTAATGACACCCAAACTGGAAGTGGATATTCAGGCATTATACCTATGATTTCTGAAAGAAATATAACAAGATTTCAAGTAGCACCGTGTGTATGGGCTAAGTTCCTCAGTTGTGTTCGACTCTTGTGAACCCATGGACTGTAGCCTGCCAGGCTCCTCTGTCCATGGGATTCTCCAGGCTAGAATATTGGAGTGGGTTGCTACGACCTCCTCCAGTCTTCCCAACTCAGGGATCAAACTCATGTCTCTTGCATCTCTTGCACTGGCAGGTGGATTATTTACCACTAGCTCAACCTGGGAAGACCTACTTAAAGAAAAGTGAGTGAAGTGAAAGTCACTCAGTCATCTCCAACCCTTTGCGACCCCATGGGCAATACAGTCCATGGAATTTTCCAGGCCAGAATACTGGAGTGGGTAGCCTTTCCATTCTCCAAGGGATCTTCCCAACCCAGGGATCAAATCCCAGGTCTCCCTCATTGCAGGTGAATTTTTTACCAGCTGAGCCACAAGGAATGCCTATTTAAAGAAAAGGTCTGGATTTAAATAAAAAGCAGTGAAATTAAAATTAAATGCTTGCAAGATAAACAATAAGGTCCTATTGTATAACAAAGGGAACTATATTCATATCCTGTAAAAAACACAATGTAAAACAATATGAAAAAGTATATCTATAAATATACATATGTATGTATATGTGTACATAAATGAATCATTTTGCTATACACCAGAAACTAATACTGTTGTTCATTCGCTAAGTCATGTCCAGCTCTTTGCAACCCCATAAACCATAGCACTCCAGACTCCTCTGTCCTCTACTATCTCCTGGAGACTACTATGATGTCACAAATCAATTATACTTCAATAAAATACATTTAAAAAAATTCAAATATTAAAGTTTATGTATATCATTGTTAGGACTGTCCTCTTGACTCCTGTATCAACTAATAGATGCACTATCAGGCCCCAGTGAGTCCATGAGCTGGATTCCAGGGAATTTTAAACTTAAAACATAGCTGGAAAAATACCATGCGCTACTATATTTTGCTTCCATAGTAGTTTAACTTTTGCATATTGTACAGTTATATTTACAGTGTAAATCCTCCCACATACCATACCTGTTGGAACCAAATCACACAGATTTTGCATGAGAAGAGACCTAGTAGCACTGAAGTCATCAATCTCTTCTGCAGCAATGAAGGGCTTTTAAAGCAATCAGTTCTGAATCTTGACATCAGTTTAAAGCTGCAGATAATATCTTGAGCGCTCAGCATCCTAAAACTTCATTAATCTCTGTCTCAGGGGCAGCAGAGCCTTATTCACGAATTAATTTATAGTGACTATTTACATTTCACACATTCACTCTGAATCCCACATCAAGGAGGGGTGATTTGTGGTATTATTTTTGGTTTTATAAGATTTATTTTATGATAGACATTCTAGTCTACACTACAGAATTCTGCACCACACTACAGAATTTCAGATCACCTAGCTCAGAATAGGGGAGAAGGCAATGGCACCCCACTCCAGTACTGTTGCCCGGAAAATCCCATGGATGGAGAAGCCTGGTAGGCTGCAGTCCATGGGGTTGATAAGTCGGACACGACTGAGCGACTTCATTTTCACTTTCCACTTTCATGCATCGGAGAAGGAAATGGAAACCCACTCCAGTGTTCTTGCCTGGAGAATCCCATGGACGGAGAAGCCTGGTAGGCTGCAGTCCGTGGGGTTGCACAGAGTCAGACACGACTGAAGCGACTTAGCAGCAGCAGCAGCAGTAGCAGCTCAGAATAGAAATCCTTCTCATGATTGCAGCTGATAGTCTGAAGCCATTTCGTGATGCAAAAGTGTGTGCTCTTTCTTGATTGAGTCATTTAAAAAAACTATGTATTAATCAAACATCCTTTTAACTTTCATTTCCAAAAGTCTTTTTGCATAACACTGTTATTAATACCTTCTACAGTACCGTGTATTTTTATCCCAAAATTTCTTTTCGTGGTTGGTGGGCTGTGTCTGTGTCACTTTCTAGGTTGTGATATGCTTCTGTGTACAGTCATGGGAAATACTACCTTTAGGGAAAACCAGGTGAAGAAATCTTTCTCACAGATGAATGTCAGCTTACAATTATTTCAAAATAGAATGTTCAAATTCTTATTGAACAAAATTTGATTAGGAGATAACACTATGGTTGAAATTCATGATCTATCATTTTTTTTTTCTGTTTCTTTCCTCTGAATCTTAGGCAAGCTTCATTCTTTCTGGGTATACTCCCTCACAGGGAAAATGGGAATCTCTTCTCATAGTTATTATAAAGAATAAATGAGAGGACAAATATCAAGAACCCAATATAGTAGCAAATATTAAAGAAATGGTTCATACTACTATTATTTATGTCAGAAGGCTGGAGTGTTTTTAATCAGCTTAATACAAAGTTACAGTTAAAATACAAAATTCCATATATCTTCAGGTCAAATGACTAAACCCCTTACTTAAGCCAAATTGCTACGGCCTCACAGTACAAATAAAGAAGTGAAAACTAGATGCACAAGGGCACTACAACACAGAATCCAAAATGGTGCTTTCAAAGAGTTAATTTACTTAAATTGCTCAAATATGGAATAATGCTACAGCACTCTCGCCAAATAAACTGTGGCAAAGCCAGGGGCAATAGTGAAGGCTTTTTATGGAACAAAGAGTTCTATTGGAAGAGACAACATCACCTGCATGATGCCAGGATCTGGGAAGACCAATTGAAATACACAGCACAAATGCACAACTGTCAATCCGCACTTGTACTGCTACCATTACAGACTTCAGCGGAGTTCCACAAGGTGAGTAAGCAGCATATAAACATTAAATTCACGGCAATCAGTTCCCTGCAGAAGACCAAGGCTAAAAGGGAACCTCCAATGTTAACAAAACACTGCAGCCTGGGTGGATTCGGGAGTTCCTTTTATTACTTTTACCAGTAATGGGCTTAGAATACCACAAAGCATCACTCATCATATTCGAAACAAAAAAAAAAGGAGAATATTTCTGTCAGAATGCTTGAGATGACTTCTAAAGACTCTCATCCAAAGGATGTGTCATCTCTTTCCACATCGCCTCACTCAAGCATTGGAAGTCAAGTCTGAGCACGCAGTGTCTTTCTGTCTCTGGAACGATTTGGTGTCTTTCATGTGACTCTTCCTAAAACAACTCATTATCCTTAATGCTATTTCATTAACTTATACCCAGCAGGAAAATGCCTTTTTTTTTCCCCAAGCTCTATCAGAATGTTATTCTTCTGGAAAAAGGCATTTCCTCTCTAGCGGTGCTATGAAATTTATAAGCACAATTTTAGACCCAGTATTAGAACATTTGCACAAGCTGACTTGGAGCTACCCATGTTTATTTCCTCTTCCTATCTTAGGTTTTATTTTAGAGCCTTGGATAATTGCCACTTCAATGCCTTTCTTATTATTCTCTCAAAGGGAAAAAAATGTTTTTAAATGGAAACCTTAGCTTTCTTAAGCAAACCTGCTTTAGAAGTACTTAAGATAATTCATATGGTATTTTAAGGCAACAGATGACAGCCTTAATCCAGCTTCTGAATAACTACTTGCAGTGGAGAAACACAGGGCAAGGTACGAGACAGGTATTTCCATAATGGCTTTTACTCACAGTGAAACAAAAGCTGACTTACTTTTTTAAAAATTTATATTATTGGAGTATAGTGGATTTACAGTGTTGTGTTAGTTTCAGGTGTACAACAAAGTGAGTCAGCTTTGCACATAGGCACATTCTTTTCCATATTCTTTTCCAATATGGTTTAATGGTCGACTTATTTGTCTAGAGTGGAAATGACCTAGGCAGACACAGGACCTCTGTCCTGGGGCCAAGACACTGAGCCTTTGGTGAACTCCAGGTAGTCATCCTGCAAACAACTGTGAAATGGCATTCTCTGCATATATTAATCCTTAGATGAATGTTTTCTCTTCCATTCACTTGAAATCTTATCAAGTGTCTACTATTTTTCAGACATTGTGCACAAAATGCATAATTTCAGACTAAAAATGCTCTGGGTCTTCTTTGGTATTCCAGTCGGCTACATCATTTTGATGCTTCATAGGAGACTGTCGATGAAGTTTAATTTGCCTCCTTATGCTTGTTTTCCAACTTTATTTTTCTGTTTCTTTGTACCAGTGCTAGCCTTCAGTTTCCTTAATGACAAAATCCTGAAAAAGTCTTTGGAGCTGAAAAGATTCTAGGTTACTTACAGGCAACTGTGTAATTTTTCAACTGCAATGGAACTTGATGGATAAATGAAATATGATCAGTGAGATAATGACTCCATGGACTTCTTATTTTTTGGTAATACGGTGTTTACTTTGAAAGTGATTATTAAAGGAACTTACATCTTGTTTGCACTTTAAAGGTAACTATGTGGAAAAAGTATAATAACCCTCAATACTTATTACCACTAGAATTTTATAACATTGGTAAATTCTAATTTAGCTCACCAACTTCTCAAAGTTCCCAAGTAGCTATGACATCATTATCAGCAGAAATAACAGTTAGGTGTTTTAATAGCAAAATATTTGTTTCTCAATGACCTTCCTGATATATTTTCCCAAATCAGCCCAGAGGCAGCGTGGCTTTCAGTTCAGTTTAGTTCAGTCGCTCAGTCGTGTCCGACTATTTGCGACCCCATGAATTGTAGCACGCCAGGCCTCCCCGTCCATCACCAAATCCCGGAGTTCACTCAGACTCACGTCCATTGAGTCCATGATGCCATCCAGCCATCTCATCCTCTGTCGTCCCCTTCTCCTCCTGCCCCCAATCCCTCTCAGCATCAGGGTCTTTTCCAATGAGTCAACTTTTTGCATGAAGTGGCCAAAGTACTGGAGTTTCAGCTTTAGCATCATTCCTTCCAAAGAACACCCAGGACTGATCTCCTTTAGAATGGACTGGCTGGACCTCCTTGCAGTCCGAGGGACTCTCAAGAGTGTTCTCCAACACCACAGTTCAAAAGCATCAATTCTTTGGCGCTCAGCTTTCTTCACAGTCCAACTCTCACATCCATACATGACCACAGGAAAAACCATAGCCTTGACTAGACGAACCTTTGTTGGCAAAGTAATGTCTCTGCTTTCCTTCCAAGGAGTAAGCGTCTTTTAATTTCATGGCTGCAGTCACCATCTGGCAGTGATTTTGGAGCCCAAAAAAATAAAGTCTGACACTGTTTCCACTGTTTCCCCATCTCTTTCCCATGAAGTGATGGGACCAGATGCCATGATCTTCATTTTCTGAATGTTGAGTTTTAAGCCAACTTTTTCACTCTCCACTTTCACTTTCATCAAGAGGCTTTTTAGTTCCTCTTCACTTTCTGCCATAAGGGTGGTGTCATCTGTATATCTGAGGTTATTGACATTTCTCCCGGCAATCTTGATTCCAGCTTGTGCTTCTTCCAGCCCAGCATTTCTCATGATGAACTCTACATAGAAGTGAAATAAGCAGGGTGACAGTATACAGCCTTGACGTACTCCTTTTCCTATTTGGAAGTAGTCTGTTGTTCCATGTCCAGTTCTAACTGTTGCTTCCTGACCTGCATATAGGTTTTTCTTTTTTTTGATGATTTAGTGTTTTTTTTTTAATTTTATTTTTAAACTTTACATAATTGTATTAGTTTTGCCAAATATCAAAATGAATCCATCACAGGTATACATGTGCTCCCCATCCTGAACCCTCCTCCCTCCTCCCTCCCCATACCATCCCTCTGGGTCATCCCAGTGCACCAGCCCCAAGCATCCAGTATCATGTATCGAACCTGGACTGGCATCTCATTTCATACATGATATTTTACATGTTTCACTGCCATTCTCCCAAATCTTCCCACCCTCTCCCTCTCCCACAGAGTCTATAAGACTGTTCCATGCATATAGGTTTCTCAAGAGGCAGGTCAGGTGGTCTGGTATTCCCATCTCTTTCAGAATTGTCCACAGTTTATTGTGATCCACACAGTCAAAGGCTTTGGCATAGTCAATAAAGCAGAAGTAGATGTTTTTCTGGAACTCTCTTGCTTTTTCCATGATCCAGCGGATGTTGGAAATTTGATCTATGGTTCCTCTGTCTTTTCTAAAACCAGCTTGAACATCTGGAAGTTCACAGTTCACATATTGCTGAAGCCTGGCTTGGAGAATTTTGAGCATTATTTTACTAGCGTGTGAGATGAGTGCAATTGTGCGGTAGTTTGAGCATTCCTTGGCATTGCCTTTCTTTGGGATTGGAATGAAAACTGACCTTTTCCAGTCCTGTGGCCACTGCTGAGTTTTCCAAATTTGCTGGCATATTGAGTGCAGCACTTTCAGAGCATCATCTTTCAGGCTTTGAAATAGCTCAACTGGAATTCCATCATCTCTACTAGCTTTGTTCGTAGTGATGCCTTCTAAGGCCCACTTGACTTCACCTTCCAGGATGTCTATTTAAATATCCTCACTTCACTGAGTCATAATCTAAAAATAATGGTTTAAATGAATTATGGGGGTTAAATGATATAAAAATGTCCATCAAGGGCTTCTCTGCTCGCTTAGTGGGAAAGAATCCACCTGCCAGTGCAGGAGACATGGGTTCAATCCCTGATCTGGGACGATCCCACATGCCGTGGAACAACTGCACCACAAGTGTTGAACCTGGGCTCTAGAGTCGGTGAGCAGAAATTACCAAGCCCACATGCGGCAGCTACTGAAGCCCATGCCCCCTATAGCCTGTGCTTCACAACAGGACAATCCACTGCAATGAGAAGCCCGTGCACCATACCCGCTGTTTGCCACAGTAAGTGAAAAGCCCATGCAGCAACAAAGACCCAGCACAGGCAAAAAAAGGTATGTCAAAACCAAAAATGTGCCCATCAAGCATTCAATTAATATTCATTCTCTTCTGCCTGATTCAACTGTTTCCAAGCTGACATTGTTAAGCAATCTCTTTCCAAAATATGTTTAAAATATACTTGACTTTCAAAAATTAACTTCTCCCTCCACAAGGAACTATACTAGATATTTTGTAAGAGCCTATAAGGGAAAATAAAAAGAATTTTAAAAAGAACACACACATACATACACACATGTATAACTGAATCACTTTGCTGTTTACCTGAAACTAACATGACATTGTAAATCAACTATATGTCAATTAAAAAAAATCATAACACTAATCATACCGACCTTTTAGTTTTGTTCTAAGACTGTCAGAGGAAGAAAAAATATATAAGACACAAAATCAGGTTCATGTGGTTTTAGAGTAATCTTAAATAAACAACAAATATGTTATCTTAGTAAGGGAATAGGTAAAAATGTAAAAGCTCTAGTCTTAATGTTCGAAGCATTCAAATACATGAATAGCACTACTCAAATAAATGAATATTTGAGGAATGTTTTTAAGGATAGCATTTTCTCAGATGTGTCGATCATATATAAGTTGTTTGGTATGACTGACAGGTATAGAGAATGAATCATGGTTGGTATCCTAGTGCTTACTACTATGCGTATGTGTATCAGTCGCTCAGTCATGTCAGACTCTGAGACCCCACAGACTATAGCCCACCAGCCTCGTCTATCCAAGGGATTCACCAGGCAAGAGTACTGGAGTGGGTTGCCATTACTTCTAGGCAGGATATTAATCCTGAAACATAGTTCAGGAAATATTAACTAGCTCATCAAGTCCTCTCTGCCTCTGCAACTTTAAAAAACTAAACATAATATTAGCATAATCATGCAAAGCAACCTCTACAGTGGCTTATTTCTGGGCTGGGAGGGTAGCAGTCATTCTACATTTCTTTTACCTTAATATTTATATTCTATTGCTTTTGCTACAAGTTAAGAATGTTGCCTACAGCCGGAAATAGACAGGGTAGCCCATTCTCAAGACTCTGACTTTTAAAGGTATAATGCTTTTCATCCATTTAGAGATAAAAAGTTGCAGATCAGAGAATAACATTTATCTTGTTGGAGGTTTATAAGAACACTGTGACCTGACCTAAGATGGACAGCTGCAAGCACAAAGGATTTTAAGACCAAGAAGTGTGCAACAACCAACCACGCCCCTAACTCACTTGGCCTTTAAAATGCTTTCCTAAAACCGTTTGGGGAATTTGGGGTTTGTGGGACAACTAATCACCCATCTCCTTTCTTGGCCCTGCAATAGACCTTTCTCTGCTCCAAACTCTGAAGTTTTGGTTTGGTTGGCATCACTGTGCAATGGGGCCACACACTTGAGGATCCTGGTATGGGTAGCAATTCCTTTCTCCAAGGGTTCTTCCTGACCCAGAGATCAAACCCGGGTCTCCTGCATTGCAGGCAGTTTCTTTACCATCTGAGCCACCAGGGAAAGCCTTGAATTAGTAACAGTTCCTAAAAACCAATTACAGGGCACCACACCCTGCATGCACTGTGTCTTCAATATTGTGCAGACTTTGTGAATGTTTTTTTAACTGGATAACTCAGTCTTTAGTAAGAAATTACTATAGGAATAAAAGAAAAGAAATGAAACTATAGTGACTGTAGCTCTGCAGTTCTAAAGGTATTTTTAAATGCATAAGCCTTTAAGGTTAAAAAAAAAAAAAAAGGAAAGGCGCCTACTGAGACAACACTTGAAAGCTACAGGCAGGTGGATGTGTAGTTGTTGCATTGGTGGACCTGCAGGAGGAAAGGCCCGAATCACCCAAAGCTCTGGGGTCGGGTGGTGTCAGGTACTTACGGCTGTGGAAATGACGGGAGGCTGCAAAGAGGGGGACAGGTTGGAGATCGTGAAACATCAGACACCCCAAAACTACTTCGGGGCTGGAAGAGGGATTTAACCCAGCTTGAATTTGTTCCCTGAGCATGATTAACACAAGGATTTATGGCCTGAGGAACCCAAGCAGAAAAGGGAGCAGCACTGTTTTTCTGAATGTGCGGTGAGGAGGAGGTTGAATATAAACCTTTATACCTAATGCTGTGACTCAGCTCTGAGTCCAGAGAACTGGCAGCCAGGACTCCTTAGAGAAGAGACAAGGGGAATCTGGGGGTTTTCAAGGAACTGACCCTGCCAGCTCACAGAACAGTAAACACCTTTGTCAGCAAGCCCATCACATGCACAGAATGTCCAGTCAGCTTCAAAGTGGTCAACTCAGATTCTAGTCTGAGCCAAGAATTCAAGTTGGAGGGTTAAATCAAGGCATTTTCAGTTACGCAAGATCACAAAAACTTTCTCTATGATACTCCTTTTTTCTCAGTAAATTCATGGGGCTTTTGCTCCCTTCCCAAATAAGGAAGTAAAGTAAAAGAGAGGAAGACAAAAGATCCGGCAAACAAGGGATCTAATTTAAGACAACAGCAAAGGGAATGCTCAGGATAGTGGTGGAGGCAAAGCCCCAAGGATGATGGCTGGGCAGCAGGTAAAGGGCAGCCAGCCCACAGAGAAGCAGACCGACTGTTCCTGCAGGGATTTCTTCTGGAAGATGAATTTATTGGGAAACTTAATGCATCTGACTACACAGGGAGCAGATTCACACAATTTGAGGAGTGATTTGGGGATTAATCAGTGATAAATATATAGAAAGATAAGCAAGTCCCCAACCGATATAGCTCTAAGGAAAACAAAACAAAACAGAGGGCAAGAAAGGAGACGCTGTCACAGCATACTTCATGGCTTAGCTGTGAGAAATGATTGCGTGGCTGCCATGATGTACACAATGCATCTGGATCTGGACATAGTTAGGATCCAACAGAGGGTAGGGGGGTGCAGGGGAGGGGACGGGAGGTGTCCACAGGTGTGGAAGCAGGAGGGTGAAAGAGTGTGCAGGCCTCACCTTTAGAACATGAAGTCAAGGACGCTCACAAACAGTTCTTAAAACCAAAGAAGCAAGAAGTAGCAACAAACGCCGGTGACCTGAAGGTCAATTCTAAGAGCATCACTTAACACCAGGATCTAAGGCCTGATGATCTGAAGTGGAGCTGATCTAATAATAACAGAAATAAAGTGTGCAGGAAATGTAACACGCTTTGGACTTCCCTGCTGGCATGGTGGATAAGAATTGCCTGCCAATGCAGGGGACACAGGTTCAATTCCTGGTCTGGGAAGATCCCACATGCCACAGAGGGACTAAGCCTGAGTGCCTCAACTACGGAAGTACACATGCCTAGAGCCCGTGCTCTGCAACAAGAGAAAGCACTGCAATGAGGAACCTGCACACTGCAACTAGAGAAGAGCGACCACTCTCTGCAACTTGAGAAAGCCTGCACGTAGCAAGGAAGACTCAGCACAGCCGAAAATAAATAAATAAATACAATATGATGTGCTTGAATCATCCTGAAAACCATCCCCCACTCCACAGTCTGTGCAAAAAATTGTCTTCCATGAAATTGGTCCCTGGGAGCTGCTGACTTAAAGGAACCAGAAGTGCCTGCCTCCAAAGGACAACAGTTGGGTAGAGAAAAGGGGCATGGGAACGGCCAAGTGTGTAACTAGCCCAAGAAGAGCTGCTTTTTAAAGACAAGCAACTGTAACTCTGACAAAATTAAGATTGCATGTCAAAGCGTACAGGAAGAATGAAAGAATGTTTCTTGATGGTCGGGACAGTCTTGTTTAACTGGCAGTGTCTCATCACCCTCATCACACCCGAGAAAAAAACATGTATCCTGGAACGGTGCCTTGGTGCTGGGCCTTCGCCATCTGCAAATTATCAGACAAGCTAGTGTTAACCCAGAAAAGATGGCAGGTGGTCATGCATCGTAGCTCCAGGCATAACAGACACTGACAGTTGACAAACTTGATGGGTTTTAATCGGAAGCTCAGAAAAAGTTGGTACAATAAAAGCAAGTACTACAAACTGAAATCATGAAAAAAAAATCTCACTGGAATAATTGGAAAAAAATTGAAATATATCCATCTAATTCTAAAGGAAAATCTCACTCTTTTTTGAAATCTGGAAAAATAGAGAACACATGGGCATGTTAGCTATAAAATATGCAAGCAGAGTCTCCAGTCTACCCATAAAATATTCATGCTTGTTTGAATATAAAAAAGCATTTCCCCAACATCTTGTAGTAAAACTCTCTGTATCCTGCTCAGTTTGTGGTTTAGAGCATACTCCTCCCTCTAATTCAGTGTGAGATCGTCTCGGATCAGAATCTCTAAGCACATTTGATGAAAATGCAGATAATTTTATTTTTCTCCAGAAAAAGAGAATCATAAACTCTGACATCTGATAATATACATTTTTAATAAGTTCTTGAGAGATATTTATTATATAGTTGCTATCAAATTTATGCTAGATAATTCCCAGGTTTTTATTTGTTTGCTGGTTTGTTTGGTTTTCTTTAAGAGTTATGATATCCTCTGCTCTCAACAGTGGCCTCTCTTCCTTCTCAAAATCTTTCCAGCTACTTGTAGGACATACTGACACACACAAATACTTGTACAGGTATATTTTGTACACGTATTGTACAAATATTGTACAGTATATATTTCTTCTCCAAAGCAAGAGAGGCTCTTAAGAGACACAGGGCAATACCATATACATCTATGAATTTTCTCATAACAAAATATCTCATCACATATTCTTCAATAAATGCTAAAAGAAAAGAATTATCAGGAACATGGATGGGGATATTGAAGAAAACATATCTATTTTGTCATTTTAAATGGTGACAAACTTACTTCTAGAGAGCAGTTCTCTCCATTGGATTTAGATTGCTGTGTTGACCCTAAGCTTTTAAATCTTTGTGGCTTTTGATGTGAAAATATGAATCAAACTCCAAACTTTCAATTAGTCTAAATTCTAATTTATAACCCACTTGGGTATATTAACTTAAAATGATCTGTCTGCCTTTTACCGTTTCTGCAGTTTTAGCAACTGCCTTTTCTTTCCAACTACAAATCATTCTATCTGTGAGATTGTTTCTTAGATAGCTCGGAATTAACTGGAACAAAAAACATCAGCAGAAATGGAAGACAGCCCATACTCTTCACGTGAAAGGGAGCTCTGTGTCCAAGGGTTGGAGGGTGGGTGTAAAAATATATTTAACAGCTCTTAGCCAAGTAAGAGTTTAGTCTCTGCAGCAATTGTATAATTTCTTTGATGCAAAAAAACACTGTCACCTCAAGACTCCCTGCATAAATATACAAGTAAGTTGTATATTTTAATAAAAATCAAATCATTCCAATGTGTTCCAGACTCTAGTGTAGACATATTATACTTAAAATACTTCTTGCATTCTTTGCTACAAAAAAAATTCTAAGAACACATTTTTCTCTTAATTCTCTCTTAAGGTAAATAAAATTTAATTTTAAAAGGTTTAAACCTAAATTTTTATTTGTTCACATCAGTTTAATATAATAACATAGGAATGCAATGCAGTTTGTTATGAAGATTTATGATTCTTAAAAATCTTGAATACATTTTGACATTTTCTCTCCTATGGGACTTGGGTTACAATACTGTTATTTATTTATTTATTTTTCCTTCCCCTGAGAAAGTGAACCAATGAATCTGATGCCTTGTTTGAGAGTTAGCTGGAATTTTTCTTAAACTGAACAACATAAAAGCAAATCTGGCCTTCAGGTAAGCCTCTTCTTGACAAGATCATAATAGTGATAAACCTACTGGCATATCCAGAAGGGGTGGAAAACATCTCCTCCCTCCTTTCTTGCCCCCAAGGCCAATATTCACTGAGTGGCTCTGTACCCCTCATCCTGCATAATTAATAACTCCTTTGGTGATCAGTCATGCATTCCTCAATGGCCCCTCAGGCCTCAAGTGTCCTCTGAGCCTGCCGGGTGGAAACCACACACCCTCTGCTCCCAACCCGTCGCCCCTTCACTTCCCACACGTACTTCGCAGGAAAGCTCACTGGGTCAGGAGAGCACACGCTGGGCTGCAAGTGGTTGTCATACTTACACTCATTCTCCCACATACATCCATCTCTGGGTATAATTTTACTAGTAAGAATAAAACGTGTGATATCCAACAGGTGCCAGTTATACATATGAAAAAAGAAAAAGTAACACAGGGAACTAGGTTCAATATACTGTGATAGACCATAATGGAAAAGATTACATAAGAAAAGAATATATCTATATCTATACAGATATGTATAACGGAATCACTCTGCTGTACAGAAGAAATTAACACAACACTATAAATCTACTGTATTTCAATAAAAATGTAAAAAGATTAAACAATAACCTTTGGTAATTTAAGAAAATTAAAATTAAAATCATACTAATAATGGAACAAATTTGGAAGCAACTTAAAGGGAAGATGAGTTGCATGGGATTGTATTAAAGAAGGCTTCGATTCATTCATATTCCACCCTCCTCCTCCTTTCCTTTATTTTCAGACAATAAAGGAAAGAAGATCAAAATATATGGAGTCAAGGGGACTTCCCAGGTGGTCCAGTGGTTAAGAATCCGTCTTGCAATGCAGGAGATGTGGGTTTGATAACTGGTCAAGGAACTAAGATCCCATGTGCCATGGGGCAACTAAACCCAGGTGCCACAACTACTAAGCCTAAGCCTGTGAGCCACAACGAGAGTGTGTGTGCCACAACAAAAGATCCTGCAGGATGCAGTGAGGAACACGTGTGCCACAACTAAGACCCAATGGCCAAATAAATAAATAAATAAATTGAAAAATTATATGGAGTCAAGTGGTATGGTAGCAGCTCTAATATCTATGTTTTTGATCTAAACTGATCCAGTCATTAAATTGAAAAGGAGAGCAAATAAACTGTTGAAAATACTGTTACCACTTCTGATCAGAATGCTTAGGTTAAAACTCTTTAAAACATAATATTCAATAAAACCATTTTGAAAGAAAACAGCAGTAGTTTAATCACCCTTCAAAATACTAACCAGATTGGAGAAAAAGAGTCCTCAAAACTCAGAACCATTAAAAAAGTATGGATTACAAGTAATATTATCCTCAAGAAGAATAGCTCTCTATATAAATAAAACCATTAAAAATATTCAGATCTGGATTTATACATTTTGTTTCAAAAACAGGTATGGTTTTGTGATGTAACTGCCCAACAAATACATATTTTAAAAATAAATACTGTTTCTTGGTTAACAAAAAATATGATACATATTTTACATGAAGGCCAAGATTTTTTAAAAAATAAAACTTTTCACAAAGTTTTTGATATGAAAAAAGATGTTATTTTTCAGCCTTTGTAGGTTTAACATTTTAAAATAATGGTGCTTATACTACAGTACACAAAGTAAAACATACATACTCTATTATAAATTACTCCAAAATTAAACAAGAAATTTTCTTTTCTTTCTAAGAGATCTGAAATGTGCACTGGCTCTCAATGTGTGTGGCCTCCAAACAGAAACAAGCTTGCACTGTTTTATTTCAGTTTTGCTTCATTTCTTCCCAAACAATCTCTCACTGCTAATCTACCGGGCCTTTTTTCCCCTCTCTTCTAGCATAAAGGAAACAAAAATCAAAGACATTATTAACTCCTTATGCACCACTGGAAAGCTGAATATATATCCTTTGCCCTGGTTTTCTTTTCCATTACTTATTAATGGAGCATGACTGGAGAATATACATTTCCACAAATAATTCTTGAAAACTGCATGAAAATTCTAAAATTTTTAATGTGTGTAGTCAATCTGTTAGTACTTTTTAAGCTCTTAACAACTAGCCATATAGTTTCAGGTATATATCTTATGCTAAGTTTTTCCCTAAACTAACACTTAGTCTATAATATCTACTTGAAAGAGCAAAATGGGAAGATGAATTTTATTTATGTCTTAGTCTAAGGTACCTGGGAATCAAGAAAAAGTATTAGAAGTTTAATATTTCAAAGGAAAGAATATCTATATACAATACATGTAAAATATACTAAGGACTCCCCTTGTGGCTCAGATGGTAAAAAATCTGCCTACAAGGTGGGAGACCCAGACCAGCATCACTTTGTTCACAATAGTAAGGGATCCCTTGTTTCACTGTATGCTCTCATTCACTAGTGGAGTGAAAGATAGTGGGTGAATCATCTTACAAAGGTAAGCACAATTGTTAATGGAAACACGTGTGACAAAAACTGCTTCTGAGAATTTTAACTAATGCATTAAAACTCTCCTGCTAAGATGTATGGTGATCAGAGCCATGGAATTTTAAAGGCTGACTAGAATCAAATATTCATTCAAGCTCCCAAAAAAGGACTGCAGAGTTCAATCTTATTTGTTAAATACAAAAGATATTAAAATAAACTTTCTTTATAATTATCCCAGAAAAGTGCTATTATACTCCACAGTTTTCTATGTATGAAAAGATGCAAAATATTCATTCAGATAATTATTAAAAAGCAGGAACGATGACTATGTACATCAATGCACATGACATCATAAGTAGGCACTAATTTAACTACTTGGGTGTCTAGTCTCCAACCAAAAAAGATGCCAATTCCATTCTTTAAAGAGGGTAAGCATCATGGTCCTTGGCAATAGAACATAACACACCAGGCCAAGGAGAATATTTGGTGTCATTACTCTATTGTTCAGTTTTCTGGTTTATGAGTCATTACTACTGTGCAACATACAGTAAATGAGGCAGCTCCATGGGGTTCACAGACCCTCCAGGAGCAATGGAGGATGAGGTACCACTGAGCAGCTGCACAGCGACAAACCTCAAGGCACGAAGTTCAGAGCCCACTCGGGACCTGTGCTGAATATCGTCTTTAGTACAAAACCGAGAAGCCATCAGGCCAGTGGCCCCTTGGCTCTACCTTGCACTGATGAGTTTACAGTCAGTGGGACTATGGCCTCTGGGGAGCTGGGGGAGCTAATTATGAAGTTCATCTCTGGCCAAAAAAGGAAGAAAAAAAAAAGTATGAGTGATGATCCAGGGGTTCAGAGGAGCACTTGCCCCTGAGCAAATGCCACAGAACTTTAAAGCCTATGCTCCAAAAGGCAATCTTTCCCCCTGAGGCTTTCCTTCACTGATACACAGATAAGACTGATGGATGCTGTCCTGTTGGCAAGGATGCAACGGGGCAGAGGGACAGGCAGGGAGGGGTGCCATTAGCGATGCATGGTGATAATTCAAAACACTCCGTGAAGTTGCAAAGCAAAATTACTTGTCAAATTTTCACCTAGCAACTTCAGGCAGTTATTGAGAGCAGAATGGGTGTGGCTGCATGGGAAGAGAGATGGGTGCATGCAATTAGGACAAAGGATAAAGGAAGGAATGGCAGATAAACTGTCAGAGAAAACTTAAACCTGAAAGAAAGCTTGTGACACGGTACAATTCATGTACCAATGATCACTCCAGAGAGCAATCTGGCAAGACTGAAATCACCACATCACATAAGGCAATGCAGGAACCACTGTCCTGTTCTCTCATTTCTCTGTCCCTAGCTTGCTGGCTTTCTAAGCAGAAAGCAAACTAGAATAAGGGCTCCTGTGCTGTTTTTCCCAGGCAGCCATCACTGGGCAACTTAGATACAAAGAAAGACACGGCTCAACAGAGCCCAGGAGTTTGTCAACCCCCAGCCCCCAAAGTCCATATTTACAATTCATTCAGCTATTTCAATAATGATCTAAAAATGCACTGAGTTTAATTTTGATGATGCGATCAGTGATTGACACCCTTTCCACCCAGAATCTGGAAATGAAGTTCCTGGTATTAGTCACAGTGAATCTCTGGTAACGAGTCAAATTCAGGGGGCAAGACCCTTTCTGGTCCAGAGGATGGGTGGTACTTACAGCAGATCTTCTATATGTCTTTATCTCATCTCCAGGCTCAGGAATCTGACATACACTTACATATAGAAACACAAGTGTCAGTGAACCTGCTGTTACAAGTTAAGCTGAGGTGACTGTGTTGCATGGTCAACTCAATGCTCAACCACTTACTGAAAAACTGTAACGGGGCTGGGACTAAACGAGGCTTTGTACATTTCCTGTTTTTGTCTTTATATATTTAATTTCCTCCACACAACTGCATGGGCTACACAATCAGAAAACTCATGAGACCATAAAATCAGAAAAAGACAACCATTGGTGTGGGCATACATATGTTTTCACTTTCATGTCTTATTCTGCAGGATGATAATAGGTTGCTATCAACATAATATGAAGATGCTAGCTGATTTAAAATACAAATAACTTATCAGTTTCAAGTTTATTTTTGTTACAGGTTTGGGGTAAATCAAATCTTCTATATGATTCAAGATCTATCATTATGTTTTATAGCAAAATTTGATTGTTTCATATTTAAATATATAAGAATATTAGCTGTGCTAAAACCCAAACTGAAAATATGGACTGCATAACTTTGTGAAAGTGTAGCCATGGCCTCCAAGGCTATTTTAGACTTAAAACAAATATTAAACTCACAAATTCTGTGAAGCAGAGTACTGTGAAAGGATGATAAATTTCCAGTGGCTTCATTCAAGCTAAAAATCACAGTATCAATGCATTTTTAAATAAGTTCATCTTTGTCTACCATTAACACTTTTCTAGATGAAATTATTAAATTTTATTAAAGCTACTGTATATTTAAGATAAAGATACCTTAAATAATCTATATAAGGAGACTGATCGAAAGTTACCATACAAAATTCATAACATATATTTTAGAAATATCTCCCTTATCTTAAATTGCACACAATAAACAATTCTGTTACTAAATAAATAAAATTTTCATTTTCCAGCTTTAATTTAAATTTTGTTATTTCATTTCAGATGTATCTCAAATAACACTTAATTTCACAATTTAATCAGTGGCTTAAATAGTATTTCCAGAACTGAGTGTGGGTAATCAAAAAGGGAAACTTCTGTTTAATGTTATAATACAAATATATTAAGCAAAATATTGATTCCATATTTTCTAAATTACCTCATGAATTGCTAGTGTGCTAGGTATATTCTTTTATAAACAGTTAGGATATACGTATTAACTAAAGCATGTAATTCACACCATACTGTGCTCCCAGTGTGCAATGATTTGCTAAATCTGTCAAAACCATTAATGGTATCAATTTTATACTGTTTTAAGTGGTGATGGTGATCATATTTGAGTAGTATACTAGGGGACATCACATTTGTACTTCTGAATTGCTATTATAAGTAGAATGGGATAAAAATAGCCAAAATGATTTCAATACTTTTGTTATAGTGCAATAAATAGATACAAATGTTTACAATAATACATAAAGGGTACAAGAAATTGTGACACAAATGAAAATAGAGTAACAATTATAATCAGAGAAAATAGATTTCTTAAATTCCTGTAAGAATTTTGAAACTTCCCTATTGGGGCACAAAGGACATAAATATTATTTAACCAGGATAAACATTAAGATAAGTAGGAAAATTGAGATTACTGCTTTTAAAATATATATTTTACTAAAACATTGATTTGAAAAGAATATTTAACACATTTTGTTGTTGTTCAGTTGCTAAATTGTGTGTGACTCTTTTGTGTGCCCATGGGCTGTAGCCCACCAGGCTCCTCTGTGTATGGGGATTTCCCAGGCAAGAACACTGGAGTGGTTTCCTATTTCCCTCTTCAGGAGATCTTTCGAACCCAGGGATTGAACCCGCATCTCCTGGGTTGGCAGGTGGGTTCTTTACTATTGAGCCACTAGGGAGTTTGCTGCTGCTGCTGCTGCTAAGTCGCTTCAGTCATGTCCGACTCTATGCAACCCCATAGACGGTAGCCCACCAGGCTCTGCCATCCCTGGGATTCTCCAGGCAAGAACACTGGAGTGGGTTGCCATTTCCTTCTCCAATAGGGAGTTTCAGTTCAGTTCAGTTCAGTTCAGTCGCTCAGTCGTGTCCGACTCTTTGCGACCCCACGAATCACAGCACGCCAGGCCATTTTCCAAAAAAAAAAAAAAGATGAAAAATGTCATGGATGTATTTGTAAGGGACCCACCTAAAAAAATCAACTTTTGGTGGTTATGGAAAGAAATAGAAAGAACAATGTCACCTTAATGGGGGAGAAAAAAATAAAACATCATATAAAAGCACTAACTCTTAAGGCAATACAGACACTAAAGACTTAAAGTGACAACACGCACGTTATTTGTGATAACTATAGTGACACTTATGAAAAAACATCAAGCCAGAGACAGTTTTTGGTTCTTGGTTTTCCTTAATCTCGTGTTTGAGAGGGGAAAAATAAATAACCAAGTCTGAAATGCATACATAGGGGCATCTCTAAGTGGTACTTACTGGCATGACAATGTTGTAGTGGATGCAGAACCCGGGCTCCGAGGGAAAATACTCATCAGATACAAATCTGATCCTGATTTGATTTCCTTTAGAAATCTGCTTTCCTGGCACACTGCCAGACCCACACCAGCGCCCTAAAATGGTTCCATCACTTGGTTCTTCAACCTCTACAAAATCATACCTGCAAGAGACCAGGAGAAAAGAGACATAAAACCATGACCTGTTATTTTAAGAATTCAAGGGAGTGAGTTCATCTCAAATTTAACTGTGTAAATAGAATAAAATATGCCAAAGATGAGACACAACTGAAAAAGCATTCTCAATTAAAGAAAGATGAGTCTTCTATTCTAAGCCCTCCATTCTTGTTGGTAAGGAACTCCAAATTCACTAAACAGCCACGTCAAACTTAGACATTTTGTATGTAGCAACCATATCTGACAATTTATGAATTATTCAGTTTAATTTCCATTTGGATATGGCAGTTTTGCTCTACTCTTAATTTCCATGATTATTGTCCAACACTTTCCGGCAGTAACTCCTTCACCTGGTCAGATTCCTTGCTCCCTATCCTCATCTGTGTCCAAGCTTTTCTAGAGCCTCTTCATTATATACATATTCTCCAAATCCCACTCCGTACTACATTGCCTCTGTGAGACCTTCGTGTGTCCTCAGCTCACAGACGTCTTTCTCTTTCTGTCAAACACATATTTTCAACATTTAACTACATATATGCACGTGATACATCTAGTTGGCTAGGCTGTAAAACTCTTGAAGAAACGATTCAATTCTCTTGTGGTTCTAGTTTACACTGCATTACACATGGCATCTTAAACCTAAGCAGTGAATGACTAATACTTCTCTAACCACTGTTACCTTGGGTTTGAAGGTTTCGATCAGTGGTACTCATGGAGAGCAGAGTTGCCTTATAGAATGTTCCAGAAATGTGTAGAGGCATTTTAGGTTGTCTCAGTGATGGTGGATGAGGAGGGCAAGGTCCCTGGACACCCAACACAGGAGAGTCCAGAAAACGGGTATTCACTCCACACCCTCCAGGCCTTTCAAACAGTTCACTGGACATTCACATAAGCAACATTCTTGCTATTGTCCATCTGAGTTTGCAACATAATACTGTCTCACATATAAAAGCAAATATGTTTCAAAGGTTTAGTTTAAACCCAATTTTCTAGACATTCAACTATCAAATAAGTTGAACGAAGTGTCTATGCTTTGGAAAAAGAATTACTATTCTAGAGAATCAAACCACTAACAGGAGCATGACTTATACTCTGCATCATGATGAAAACAATTAGACATACCCATTTAGTCTATTACCATAGCTATCGTATACACAATGAGTCTGTTACTTAAAAGATACAAACATCTGACTACTTCATTTTTGTGCAATTAGGCATGTGTATCTATGTACTTAAATGCATTATTTTAATATAAATTACTGCTGTTATGTCAACTTTACATAGCATGTAGGCCTTTATATCTATTTTTAAACAATTGCATATATAAATAGAGGATCACTGTTATGAACTGCATTTCAGAATTCTTAGGACATTGCCAAATTTTTCTTAAGGGAGGTCTGGCGTGGATGAAAACTATTGGTAGATTTTTTTTAGAAAGTCTAAAACCAGTATATACCAGACAACGAAAATTAATATATTTTGCATAGTATAGAATTTACAGAAGAAAAAAATGTTGAAAAAGGACAAAGTGCATAACAAACCAATTATACTTATAAATCCTATTCTAAATAATTAGCCAGAACTCTCTAATGGAAACTATCCCTGTTCCAACCTAATTTTTCTTGTCCTTAAATAGGATAGTGCAACCTGACTCACAGGGATATTCTGAGAAAAGGGAAATGGAACAGTTCCTGAGCAGTGCTGAAAGCGTTGTGCTATACAGCTGCCAGTTAACAGTTTGCCCCACATCCCTACCCAGCACATATTGCCCCTACTCCATACCTATAACCCTGAGAGTTTGAAAGCATAAATGAGAAGAACTCAAATACCAAAGGGAGAGAGCACTTCTGCTCTATCACATGACAAGTCCAGGATATAAATTACAAATGCATAAGCCTCCTTAGGACAACCATCCCAGGAGCCTGCTCTAAGTGTGTGGTGGGAACAATAAGTGGAGCACAGGGGAGGAAGACGGGGGTAAAACAGACTGGGTGGTTATTTCAGACATATCTGGTACAAAAGTTGATAACCAGCATTTTAAATCAAAGAGTAATGTTTATATCAAGATCGTTTCCATGTGGAACAAAGCTGCTATTCACAGAGTATGTTTGCTCTGTGCTTGGGAGGGAAACTAGCTGATAGACGTCACCACCAGGACTAGTTTGCAGAGAGCTGGTTTCAGGCTGGTCAATCATTCTGTGAGTATTTGTGAAGCATGGACTTGGTACAAAGTGTTTGGCTAGACTCTCAGGGTGCAAATATGAAACCACAGCTCCTGTGGGCTCAGGGTCCATTAAACCCTGGCGGGTGCTCTAATGAGAATGCGTAGGAAACACTGTGGAATGCTGGCAGGGTGAGGGAAACCCTACACGGTGAGATTAGGGTCGGCTTACAAGGCAGCATCTGGGCTGCTGGGGGGAAGAGTTGGGGGAAGGCATTCTAGCAAGAAGCACAATCCTGAGGATGTAACAGAAGAACCCCAGGGCCTGGCTGGTTGTCTGTGAGCACAGGATGGAGCTCAAGCTGAGAGGACAGGTGCAGGTGAGGCCACCTTGGGATTCCAGGGTCAAATGTGAGAATGTTATTTTTTAGACCAGTGTTGAAAGCAGGGAAGCACAGTTTAAAGAGGTTCTATGTTACTTTAAAATATTTAGGTCAACATTTAATTAATTAATCTTTTAGGCACTACCTGTATTTTTTTCATTTTTAATTCAAGTATAGTTAATTTATAACCTAATAATTTCAAGTGTACTTGAAAAGTGATTCAGTTCTACATATATACATATATATATATATATATTCAGATTCTTTTCCATTATAGATTTTTACAATATAGTGAGTAGAGTTCCTTGTGCTCTACCGTCGGTCCTTGAGGTTTATGGGTTTTATGCACAGTCCTGTATATGTTCACCCCAACCTACTGACTTATCTCCCATCACCCCTTCCTGCCCCTTCCCACCCCTGCTCTTTTCCCTTTGGTAACCATAATTCTGTTCTCTATGTCTGTGAGTGTATTTCCATTTTGGAAATAAGCTCATTTATATCTTTTTTTTTTTTTTTAAGATTCCACATATACATGAAATCATAAAATAGTTGGGTTTTCCTGCCTGTAAATCACCATTTGGAAAAAATTGAATTTCACAGAAAAATCTGAATTTCAGGCTTTCTTAAAACAAACTTGAACATCTGGTCTTTGCCAGATGTTCAAGTATTCTTTGCCCTGGTGTGGCTCCTTGTGGGCTCAGGTCTGTAGAACTGGCATCCACTCCAGGAGAGGAGGGGCCTTTCTCTCACTCACAGCCTCGCCCCAGCACCTGTGTGTCAGGCACATAGATTGTTCACTACCTGAGGTCAGGATGGCCTTTACTCCTTCATGGAAATGGAGGCTAGGCCAGGGAACATGCTCTTTCCAGTTTTTAAAAACCCCTGTCTAGTTTCTTTAAAAAACCCTGTCTAGTTTCTATGGTGCTTTTTTTTTTAGTACCCAGATCTTCACTGATCTCCATCACTTGCCCACACGGGCATCTGAGTTTGCAGCCTACAGGGCAGCTATTGGAAGTTTCAGTGAGGGAGCAATATAGACACAGGATCCCAGTACACCTGAGGATGCCAGGAAACCACATCATCTCAAGTGTGGGTAGGAAGGAAGAACTTTTAACAAAAAGAGCCTGAAAAGGAGCCATCAGGGAAGCAGCAGGAAAACCACTGTGACAAATGACACAGAACCAAGAAAAAAGGGAGGGACAGGGTCCATCCAAGCAGAAGTGGGCAGATCATCTACACCAAAGAGGACCAAAGAGGGTAAAAACCAAGAAGCTCTCCTGGGACCTGGCAATTATGAAGTCATTTTCAATCAGCTGGTTGGGTGAACGCATAAGATCAAAACACTACTTCAGATCTTTTTTTAAGAAAATTATTTAGTTTTTATCAGCATATAGTTGGCTTACAATGCTGTGTAAATTGCAGGTGTACAGGACAGTGATTCAGTTATACATATAGATCTATTGTTTTTCAGATTCTTTTCCATGGTAGGTTATTATAAGATGGTGAGTATAGTTTCCTATGTTATACAGTAGGTCCTTGTTGATTATCTATATATCAGATCAGATCAGTCGTTCATTCATGTCTGACTCTTTGTGACCCCATGAATCGCAGCACGCCAGGCCTCCCTGTCCATCACCAACTCCCGGAGTTCACTCAGACTCACGTCTATTGAGTCAGTGATGCCATCCAGCCATCTCATCCTCTGTCATCCCCTTCTCCTCCTGCCCCCAATCCATCCCAGCATCAGAGTCTTTTCCAATGAGTCAACTCTTCGCATGAGGTGGCCAAAGTACTGGAGTTTCAGCTTCAGCATCAGTCCTTCTAAAGAAATCCCAGGGCTGATCTCCTTCAGAATGGACTGGTTGGATCTCCTTGCAGTCCAAGGGACTCTCAAGAGTCTTCTCCAACACCACAGTTCAAAAGCATCAATTCTTCGGCGCTCAGCCTTCTTCACAGTCCAACTCTCACATCCATACATGACCACAGGAAAAACCATAGCCTTGACTAGACGAACCTTTGTTGGCAAAGTAATGTCTCTGCTTTTGAATATGCTATCTAGGTTGGTCATAACTTTCCTTCCAAGGAGTAAGCGTCTTTTAATTTCATGGTTGCAGTCACCATCTGTAGTGATTTTGGAGCCCAGAAAAATAAAGTCTGACACTGTTTCCACTGTTTCCGCATCTATTTCCCATGAAGTGGTGGGACCGGATGCCATGATCTTCGTTTTCTGAATGTTGAGCTTTAAGCCAACTTTTTCACTCTCCACTTTTTATAATAGTATGTTAATCAAACCTTCTGAATTATCCTTATTCCAGCCATTTTTAAAATACCTGTCTTTCTAAGGCAACTTCCCTGATGGCTCAGATGGTAAAGAATCTGCCTGCAACATTTGGAAGATCCCCTGCAGAAGGAGATGGCTACCCACTCCAGTATTCTTATCTGGAGAATTCCAAGGACAGAGGAGTCTGGCAGGTTATAGTCCATGGGGCTGCAGAGACTCAGATGCCACTGAGCAACTAACACTTTCTAACAGAAACATCTCAAGAGATAAGAATATCATTTATAAGGAACTTAAAATTAACAACTCACATGACTATTTTGCTGTACATAATTTCCTTTTGATTTCTGTTAAAAAAGAAACACCACTGGACTTCCCCAATGGCTGATTGGTTAGGACTCTGTGTTTCCACTGCAGGGATAGGGGTCGGATTCCTGCTCAGGGAATGCCATGTGGCACAGCCAAAAAAAAAAAAAAAATCACGACATTATATGTGTTAATCTCTTAAGTAAGCCTTTTAAAAGTATGTAAAAAGAGTTTTTAACCACACTAGGAAATATTTAGATTATAAATGTTAAGCATGTATTAAGGAACAAATAAGTCTTAAACTTTGTCTTAGCTAACTTGTACAAAAACCACTGTCAAGTACATTATTACTTGTTTCATGAAGACTTTTTACTGAATTTGATGTCATTCAAAAAAACACATAGCCCTAATCTTTATAACAATTTCTGGATTTGCAGTGAGATAGCTGGCAATTCATTCTCACAAGCTCATACAAGTCTGAGGCATACATTTATCACTGTGTTTTAAAGCTCTACATAGTTTTGCATTCCATGAAGTTAAATGAGATGAACGTCTAAAAAATGCTATGTCCTTTGCCTTAAAAATAGTAGAACTTAAAAGTTTTGCTACAAATTGTTTTGTGGTAGATTAGGCATTTTAGGATTTTTTTTTCAAAAGTGGAATCTATGACAATATAACTATAAATTTCATCCATATATTCTACCATTAATTGTACGAGACAAAACAGTAAATTCTCTTGCTAAAAACAGCATTTTAAAAATTTAAATTATAGTCAAATCATCTAAAACAGAGCCAGTGAAAATCTACCTGGGATGCATCCCCATGTCTCATGGTTTTTTCAAAACAGAAAAACAAAACAAACCATAAAAATTATTGCCACTTGATTCCGTATTTTTCTCCAAATTGTTTATGAGTATGGTTGTACTTTGGCCACCTCATGTGAAGACTTGACTCATTGGAAAAGACTCTGATGCTGGGAGGGATTGGGGGCAAGAGGAGAAGGGGATGACAGAGGATGAGATAGCTGGATGGCATCACTGACTCGATGGACATGAGTCTCAGTGAACTCCGGGAGTTGGTGATGAACAGGGAGGCCTGGCGTGCTGCAATTTATGGGGTCGCAAAGAGTCGGACACGACTCAGCGACTGATCTGATCTGATCTGATGGTTAGAAAAGGACTAATGCAGTCAATCCAACTGTCTTCCACAATAATTTGAAATAATTCTTTTTTCTTATAGAATGCCATGTTTGGAATATGGACTTCATTGCATAAGCTGGTTGGCTGATACAATACAGCACAGTTCAAAATATTAGGAAGAAAAGGAAAAGAGAAAACAATGATAAAGATTATCTGTGAACCTCAGCCAAATGAACAGAAGGAAAGAAAAACAAACAACGTTTGACCCATAAATGTAAAATTACAAAACAATCATCTCAGGTTCAGAAATCTACACATGCCCAGGTGACTTTTCTGGAGACACGGTAATCCCTATAATACACTCTCAGGTATTAATTTCCAATGTGCACAATTGCTCACATCAGTATTTAAGGGATTTACTAAACCTACATTAAGGGCCAATCAAACATCACTTTCTCAAGGAAACATGATACAGGCACATAGCGCTAAGTGGTTTATAATGATCACTCCCTTTCTCTATCATACCCCTGGGGACCCAGGGAGGATTTATGTCCTTTTATGTTTAACAAACAAGTCTGGTATTGTAGACAAAATTTTCTTTCTCATGTGGGAATTTAAAAACTGTGAAGATAGGAGGGTTGCTGAGGAGTAAACCAAAGAAACAAATTCCCTTGTAAACACAATTGTTTGACACCCACCTTCCTTCAACAAAAATAAACCAACCTTGCAAGACAGGCTATTTCTAGTTCATACTAACTAAAACCCTGTCAATTAAATCTGCCCTGAAAATGATCAGACCTGAAGGTGGCATGAAACTCTGCCAACAAGTAAACATGCATCTTAACAAGGCCTTGCTCTGCATGTGTCAACGGGAGCCTGGGCTTGTTGAGAAAGGCAATAAAATTAATAAGATGACAATTACCCAACAGTGCTCACTGGCTTACACTTCAGCTTAACAGAAGACAACCCAGACCCAGAGTAAAAGCTTTAAATCCCCATTTGGACACATCCATGCTTTACCTTATAATGAAAATATGTTTTAATAATTATACATCATACACATATACATTGGTCTCTATATATTAACTCATTTAATCTTCACAAAAATCATAAAAGGTTGATATTTTCATTGTGGCCATTTTATAGATTATAAAATATGGAAAAGCTAAGTACCTGGGCAAAGCCACAGAGCAACTAAGTGTAGAACAAAGGCTTCAGTTTTGACAGTTGAGCTTCAGATCCCATGCTCTCAAGAGCCAAGTCATACAGCCTACTATACTTAAAACACGTCTACTTAACTATACTTGCTCTATTTTGAGAGCTAATGGTGTAGAATTCACATGCCTTTGTTCAGACTGGCCACATGATTTTGTTCAGTGGCTGGAGAAACATCAGTTCAGTTCAGTTGCTCAGTCGTGTCCGACTCTTTGAAACCCCATGAATCACAGCATGCCAGGCCTCCCTGTCCATCACCAACTCCCAGAGTTGGTGATGGAGAAACATCAAGGATCATTCAAATTGAACTGATCAGTCAACTTGAGAATTTGGGCATACCTAGCTATAGATATTTATGTTAACTGACTCAGGGATGTTTATTTCTAAGCACTCAAATTTCTTTATGGAGAATTTTAAACCTACACAGTGAGTCATACAAAGGAGAACATTTAAGAGAGAGAACAACATAAGATGGAGTAATTCTCAGGAAAATACAAGAGTTCTATATGTAAAAATGGGGATGTTGTACATGTACATGGTGGACTGCACACAGTAGGAAGTGAATAATTTTAAATTATTACTATGTAAAAATACTGGAAATATATAAGCCATAAGTTCAGTCCACAAAGATAGAAAAATTAAAAAAAAAAACAAGAGAGTATAAGATGAAAACAGGTAAAGACAAAACTATAAAAGATATATTCAAATATAAAATTAGGATTCAGAAATAAAATCAGAATAAAAGAGATGGTTCTCAGAAAGGGGCTGGGAGGGAGAGAGAGAGATGAGGAGAAAATGGAAAGATACAGAAGGGTCAACAATTTACATACACAGGAATGATAAAATCACAGGTAAAAATGGATTTCACATCTGCAAATATGCTTTAGGTAACACTATACCAGTTAAATCTGAAAGGCTAAATGACATGGATGCCTTACTAGGAAAACATAAATTATAAAGCTTGACTAAAAAAACTAGAAAAAGTGAACAGACTAATAACACCAGAAGAAAGTGAAAAGACTGTCAAATCTTTATCAATAAAAAAGATGCAATTGTATGAAGTTTATAGAAGAGTTCTATTTGATTTTAAAGGAATGATAACTTCAATTTTATACAAGAAATTGTAAAAAAAATTTTAAGGTAGATATTCACTCAATTAATTTAAAAAAGCCTAGCCTAAATTTTATGAATAGAGTTAACAATACTGTATCATATAGTTGGAAGTTGCTAAGAGTGGATCTTAAATGTTCTCACCACAAAAAAGAAGTAGAGTGATCTGACAGTAAGGGGCTGTGAACCAACCCATAGTGGTAACCATATTGCAACATACAAGTATATCAAATGAACATGCTGTAGGTCTTAAACAAACACAATATTACATATTAATTACATCTCAATGAGACTAGAAAAAATAAACATTTATAATAAATGGGAAAAAGTATTATGTCCTAGTTTTTTGAAATGCCAATATCAAACATGAAAAATGAAGATCAATTTCATTCATAAATGGAGGGAAATGCAAAAATTCTAAATAAAATTTAATCAAATATCATCGAACAGTGGATTAAAAGATATAATGCTTCTTAACAGAGTATGAATTTAGTTCATAAACTTGAGGATTAATATAAGAATAACTTTTAGAATATTCAAAGGAGAAAAACTATACGCTCATATTAATAAATATTGAAAAACATAATAAATCAAATAGATAAAAACTGAGTCAACTGTGAAGTGCAGGAAATATTTAAATCATGGTAAAACTGGATAACATAAATTAACTGCAAATAGTACATTAAATAAAACCAAATTCATTCTCATTAAAGTTAAAACAAAGGCAGGACTGGCCAGTCTATTGTTTTTCAGTATTTTGGAAGAAAGATTTAGCTACTTTAATGAGAGGAAAGCAAATAAACATAATAGAAACAGAGGAAAAAATTATCGTTGGTGCTCAGTCGCTCAATTGTGTCTTACTCCTTGTGACCTTTTGGACTGTAATCCATTAGGCTTCTCTGTCTGTGGGTTTCTCCAGGCAAGAATACTGGAGTGGATTGCCATATTCTCTTCCAGGGAATCTTCCCGACCCAGGGATTGAAACCACATCTCCTGCACTGCAGGTGGATTATTGACCACTGAGCCATTGGAGAAGCCCCCAAGATGATGCTTCAATTCAGTTCAGTCACTCAGTCGTGTCCAACTCTTTGTGACCCCATGAATCACAGCATGCCAGGCCTCCTTATCCATCACCAACTCCCGGAGTTCACTCAAACTGATGTCCATCAAGTCGGTGATGCCATCCAGCCATCTCATCCTCTCTCGTCCCCTTCTCTTCCTGCCTTCCATCCCTCCTAGCATCAGGGTCTTTTCCAATGAGTCAACTCTTCGCATGAGGTGGCTAAAGTATTAGAGTTTCAGCCTCAGCATCAGTTCTTCCAATGAACACCCAGGACTGATCTCCTTCAGAATGGACTAGTTAGATCTCCTTGCAGTCCAAGGGACTCTCAAGAGTCTTCTCCAACACCACAGTTCAAAAGCACCAATTCTTTGGCACTCAGCTTTCTTCACAGTCCAACTCTCACATCCATACATGACCACTGGAAAAAACATAGCCTTGAATAGACGGACCTTTGTTGGCAAAGTAATATCTCTGCTTTTGAATAAGCTGTCTAGGTTGGTCATAACTTTCCTTCCAAGGAGTAAGTGTCTTTTAATTTCATGGCTGCAATCACCATCTGCAGTGATTTTGGAGCCCCAAAAAACAAAGTCTGACACTGTTTCCCCATCTATTTCCCATGAAGTAATGGGACCAGATGCCATGATCTTCATTTACTGAATGTTGAGCTTTAAGCCAACTTTTTCACTCTCCTCTTCGACTTTCATCAAGAGGCTTTTTAGTTCCTCTTCACTTTCTGCCATAAGGATGGTGTCATCTGCTTAGTTCACAACAAATCCCTTAATGCATGTTGATGTATGGCAAAACCAATACAATATTGTAAAGTAAAAAAAAAAAATTAAAAAATTTAAAAAAAAGAACAGATTTTACTCTATAAACATAGAAACTGGAAATGCTTGGGCATCATCCTGCTATGGGGAGCAGTGGCTTGAGCATGGGGGGAGAGGATGTAAAGAATGACTCCAGGCTGTGAATATCCTGAAGACCTGACAGAGATGGTATGGGTGTGAGAGAAAAACAGGTGTCAAAGATGACTTCAAGGTTTTTGGCTTTTAAAAATCAACCAGAACTAAAATAGAATTTAGTTATCTCAACAAACTTGAGATCAATATACAAGGATCAATAGTATTTCTTACTGATATTATTTAAAAAAAAGAGTAACTGATTAGAGAAAAATGTCAAAAATGTGTAGTAATGTATTTAACCAATAAAATATACTTTATGAATAAAGGCAAATGATATTACTAAGTGACAAAAAGGCATGCATTTACAGTTGTCAATTGCCCAGTTGTGTCTGACTCTTTGCCACTCCATGGACTACAGCATGCCAGGCTTCCCTGTCCTTCACAATCGACCGAAGTTTACCCAAGTTCATGCCCTTTGCATTGGTGATGCCATCCAGCCATCTCATCCTCTGATGTCCTCTTCTCCTTCTGCCCTCAGTTTTTCCCAGCATTAGGAAAGACTTGCCTTAGGAAGACTTTCATTAGGAAACAGCATTTCCAATGAGCTGGCTGTTCACACCAGGTAACCAAAATACTGAAGCTTCAGCTTCAGCATCAGCTCTTCCATTGAGTAGTCAGGGTTGATTTCCCTTAAGATTGACTGGTTTGATCTCCTTGCTGTCCAGGGGACTTTTAGGAGTCTTCTCTAGCACCACAGTTTGAAGGCATCAATTCTCTGGCATTCTGCCTTCTTTACTGTCCAGCTTTCTCAACCGTACATGACCACTGGGAAGACCTCAACCTCTGTCGGCAGAATAATGTCTCGGGTTTTCAACACACTGCTTAGGTTTGTCATAGCTTTAATGCCAAGAAGCAACCGTCTTCTGATTTCATGGCTGCAGTCACCATCTGCAGTGATTTTAGAACCCATGAAAAGGAAACCTGTTACTACTTCCAATTTTTTCCCTTCTATTTGCCATGCAGTAATGGGGGAGGATGTCATGATCTTAGTTTTGTTTTGTTTTGTTTTAGTCTTAAGCCAGCTCTTTCACTGTCCTCCTTCAGCCTCATCAAGAGGCTCTTTAGTTCCTCTTCACTTTCTGTCATTAGAGTGGTATCATCCGCATATCTGTGGTTGTTGACGTTTCTCCCACCTATCTTCATTCCAGCTTGTAACTCATTCAGGCATTTGTCATGATGTGCTCAGCGTAGAGGTAAAACAAACAGGGTGACAGCAGACAGCCCTGTTGCATGACTTTTTCAATATGGAACCAATTAGTTGTTCCATACAGGGTTCTAACTGCTGCTTTTTGACCTGCATATAGGTTTCTTAGGAGATTGGTAAGATGGTCTGTTATTCCTATCTCTTTAAGAACTTTCCACAGTTTGTTATGATCCACACAGTCAAAGGCTTTATTGTAGTCCATGAAACTGTGATAGATGTTTTTTTCTGGAATTCCCTTGCTTTCTCTATGATCCAGTGAATGTTGGCAATTTTCCTCTGTTTTTCTAAACCTAGCTTGGACATCTAGAAGTTCTTGGCTCACATAATGCTGAAGCCTAGCATTAAAAATTTTAAGCATGAACTCACTAGCATGGGAGATGAGTGCATTGTCTTATGGTTAGAACATTGTTTAGTACTACCCTTCTTGGGAATTGGGGTGAGATTGACCTTTTCCAGTACTGTGGCCACTGTTGAGTCTTCCAGATTTGCTGACATACTGAATGTAACACCTTAATGGCATCATTCTTTAGTGTTTCCTATAGCTCTACTGGAATTCCATCACATCCACTAGCTTTATTAACAGCAATGCTTCCTAAGTTCCACTTGACTTCACACTCCAGAATGTCTGGCTCTGGGTAACTGACCACAGCATCATAGTAATCCAGTTCATTAAGATCTTTTTTTGTACAGTTCTTCCATGTATTCTTTTCATCTTTTCTTTACCTCTTCAGCATCTACTAGGTCTCTACTGTTTCTGTCCTTTAATGTGCCCATCTTTGAAAGAAATAGTCCCTTGAAATTTCCAATTTTCCTGAAGACATCTCTAGTCTTTCCCCTTCTGTTGTTTTATTCAAGTTTTATGCACTGTTCATTGAAGAAGGCCTTTTGTCTCTCCTTGCTATTCTTTGGAACTCTATGTTTAGTTGGAGGTACCTTTCCCTTTCTCCCTTGCTTTTTACTTCTCTTCTTTCTTCGGGACTTCCCTGGTGGCTCAAAAAGGTAAAGCGTCTACTTACATTGCAGGAGACTCGGGTTCAATCCCTGGGTCAGGAAGATCCCCTGGAGAAGGAAATGGCAACCCACTCCAGTACTCTTGCCTGGAGAATCCCATGGACAGAGGAGTCTGGTGGGCTACAGTCCATGGGGTGGCAAAGAGTCAGACACGATTGAGCAAAAGCCTCCCCTCCTTCAGAAACCACTTTGCCTTCTTGCTTTGCTGTTTCTTTGGGATGGTTTTGTTCACTGCCTCCTGTACAGTGTTACGGACCTCTGTCCATAGTCCTTCAGGCAGACTGTTACCTAGATCTAATCCCTTGAATCCATTCATTACCTCCTCCGCATATTCACAGGGGATTTGATTTAAGTCATACCTGGCTGGCCTAGTGGTTTCCCCCCTTTCTTTAGTTTAAGCCTGAATTTTGCTAAAAGAAGCTGAGGACCTGAGCCATAGTCAGCTCCAGGTCTTGTTTTTGCTGACTGTATGCAGCTTCTCCATCTTGGCCTACAAAGAATGTAAACAATTTGATTTTGGTATTGACCCTTTGGTGATGGCCATGTGTAAAGTCATCTCTTGTGTTGTTGAAAAAGGGTGTTTGCAATGACCAGTGCATTCTCTTGGCAGAATTCATTTAGCAGTTTCCCTACTTCATTTTGTTCTCCAAGGTGGTACTTGCCTGGCATTTATGTTAACTTTTACCAAAATCCCAAGTCTTTTAAAAAATTTGTGCAAAATAATAATCACAACAACAATGCAAGAAACATGGAATACACACTATTTGCAGGTACTTTATGAATATTAACTGACTCAGTCTCCAACACAATGTTATCTTAGCTCTGATTATTACAACCAGATTACAGATGGGGAAACTGAGGGGTACAGAGGTAACAAAACAAGTCACACAGCGAAGAATAATGGGGGGAAGGGACCATGTTCCAGGCTTCAGAGCCCATATTATTAGCCATTGAACATACTGTCTCTAGATAAACAGAAAAGAACGGGCCCATAGAGCGCCAAGAATTCTGATGACAATTCCCCAGATTTTGTTCTTCTAAATGAGGATAATACTGATTAACATTCAAGCTTGTCATGAAAAGTCAATGAGAGAATGTACCTGAAGTAATAAGAATGATGCCTAAGGAGTAAACTTCTCAATAAGTGGTATTGTTTTTAATAACTGATCAGCCCTGGGATTTCTTTGGAAGGAATGATGCTAAAGCTGAGAAACTCCAGTACTTTGGCCACCTCATGCGAAGAGTTGACTCATTGGAAAAGACTCTGATGCTGGGAGGGATTTTTTGGGGGCAGGAGGAGAAGGGGACGACAGAGGATGAGATGGCTGGATGGCACCACTGACTCAATGGACGTGAGCCTGAGTGAACTCTGGGAGTTGGTGATGGACAGGGAGGCCTGGCATGCTGCGATTCATGGGGTCACAAAGAGTCGGACACGACTGAGTGACTGAACTGAACTGAACTGAACTGATCAGCACAACCACAAATGCAATGACTCCACTCTGTGAAATTGAAGATTCAGAGCTCCTCATCCAGCCCTAAGTTGCAAGGTCACAACCTCTGGCTCCAGGCAGACCTCAGAACCAGCCCCTCTGGGCTTTCTTCTCTCTGTTACAGAAACATCACCTTGTTTCATTGCCCAATTCCTGAAATTATGCCAAGATTCAGGAGCTCACTTTGCTGTGTCAACTGCTGAGAACTCCCTCTGAAGACAAAGCTCCTTTCTATTCCAAGGCCCACTTTTAATCATCATTACTATCAAATAATTATTCTTACAATAAATCCACAAGAACACATGCACTTGCCTAGTGTGATACTTTGTGGTGTGTGGCTATTTATTAAACAGGTTGTTGTTCATTTGCGAAGTCATATCTGACTCCTTGCAACCCCCTGAACTGCAGTATGCCAGGCTCCCTTGTCCTCCACTATCTCCTACAGTTTGCTCAAATTCACATCCATTGAGTCCATGCTGCTATCATACTTTGCCACCCTCTTCTTTTGCCTTCAATCTTCCCAGCATCAGGGTCTTTTTCAATGAGATGGATATTCGTATCAGGTAGCCAAAGTATTAGAACTTCAGCTTCAGCATCAGGCATTCCAAAGAATATTCAGGGTTGATTTCCTTTAAGACTAACTGGTCTGATCTCCTGGCAGCCTAAGGGACTCTCACGATTATTCTCCAGCATCCCAACTAGAAAGCATCAATTCTTCGATGTTTACCTTCTGTATGGTCCAACTTTCGCATTAGTACTGATTACTGGAAAAAATATAGCTTTGACGATATGGATCTTTGTGGGCAAAGTGATGTATCTGTTTTTTAATACACTATCTAAGTTTATCATAAGCTTTTCTTTCAGAGAGAAGCCATCTCTAAATTTCAAGGCTGCAGTCAGCATTGCAGTGATTTTGGAGCCTTCAAAAATAAAATTTGTTACTGCTTCCACATTTCCCCTTCTGTTTGTCATGAAGTGATGGGGCCAAATGCCATGATTTTAGTTTTTTGAATGTTGAGTTTCAAGCCAGCTTTTTGACTCTCCTCTTTCATTCTCATCAAGAGGTTCTTCAGTTCCTCTTCATTTTCTGCCATTAAAGTTGTATCATCTGTATATCTGAGGCTTTGATATTTTTCCCAGCAATCTTGATTCCAGCTTGTGATTCATCCAACTCCACATTTCACATGATGTACTCTGCATATAAGTTAAATAAGCAGGGTCACAATATACAGCCTTGTCCTTCCCCAATTTGGATCCAGTCAGTTGTTCCAAGCCTGGTTCTAACTGTTGCTTCTTGAGGTTTCTCAGGAGACAGGCAGAGTGGTCTGGTATTCCCATCTCTTTAAGAATTTTTCACAGTTTGTTGTGATCTACACAGTCAAAGGCTTTAGGAAGTCGATGAAGCAGAAGTAGATGTTTTTCTGGAAGTCCCTGGCTTTCTCCATGATCCAACTGAGTATTGGCAATCTGATCTCTAGTTCCTCTGCCCCTATTAAATTCAGCTTGAACATCTGGAAGTTCTCAGTTCACATACTGCTGAAGCCTAGCTTGAAGGACTTTGAGCATAACTTTGCTAACATGTGAAATGAGCACGATTGTATGGTAGTTTGAAGACTCTTTGGTATTGCCCTTCTGTGGGGTTGGTATGAATGAAAACTGATCTTTTCCAGTCCTGGCAACTGCTGTTTTCCAAATTTGCCAACATATTGAATGCAGCACTTTAACAGCATCATCTTTTAGGATTTGAAATAGCTTAGCTGCAATTCCATCACCTTCACTAGCTTTGTTCATAGTAATGCTTCCTAAGGCCCACTTGTCTTCACACTCCAGGATGTCTGGCTCCAGGTGAGTAACCACACCATTGTGGTTATCTGGGTCATAAAGACCTTTTTTGTACAGTTCTTTTGTATATTCTGGGCTTCCCTTGTGGCTCAGCTAGTAAAGAATCCACCTGCAATGAGGTGGGAGACCTGGGTTCAATCCTTGGGTTGGCAAGATGCCCTGGAGAAGGGAAAGTCTACCCACTCCAGTATTCTGGCCTGGAGAATTCCATGGACTATACAGTCCATGGGGTTGCAAAGAGTCAGACACGACTGAGCCACTTTCACTTCATGTATTCTTACCATCTATTCTTGATCTCTCCTGTTTCTGTTAGGTCCCTACCATTTCTGTCTTTTATCATGCCCTACCTTGCATGAAATGTTCCTTTAATCTCTCCAATTTTCTTGAAGAGATCTCCAGTCTTTCCCATTCTATTGTCTTCCTCTATTTCTTAACATTGTCCATTTAAGAAGGCCTTCTTACTTCTCTTTGCTATTCTCTGGAACTCTGCATTCAGTTGGGTATATCTTTATCTTTCTCCCTTGCCTTTCCCTTCTCTTGTCATCTCCTGCTTGACCATATCCTGTTTACCTTGATTCATGGACCTAACATTTCAAGTTCCTATGCAATATTGTTCTTTATAGCAACTGAACTTTACTTTCACCACCAGACACATCCACAGTGGAGCACTGGTCCCACTTTAGTCCAACTGCTTCATTCTTACTGGAGTTATTTGTAATTGCCCTCCACTCTTCCCCAGCAGCACACTGGACACCTTCTGACCTGGGGAGCTCATCTTCTGGCACCATATCTTTTTGTTTTTTCACACTGTCCATAGGGTTCTCCAGGCCAGAATACTGGAGTGGGTTGTCATTTCCTTTTCCAGTGGATTATGTTTGTCAGAACTCTTCACTATGTACCTGTCCATCTTAGGTGGCCCTGCACAGCATAGCTCATAGCTCTTCATTGAGGCAAGCCCCCTTGCCAAGACAAGGCTGTGATCCATGAAGGGGGATAATTAAGTAACAGGTCATATACATGATTGAGAATATACCTTTATCACATATGCCAACAACTACACCACTGTAGTACTGACAGATAGTAGAATTGAAATTAATGTTCTCCTTAGACTTAAGCAAAAGTTTTCTCTCATGGATTATCATCTTGTTTGTTTTTCCTTCTAGTTTTAATACTTAGAGTAAGGATAAAGGAGAATTTGCCTATAGATGTAGGAAGATATATGGAAAAAGTAGGGCTTCCTGTAATGCATTTTAACTCTTGAGTTTCAGGAAACTAGGAATATTGAAATGGCAATGCATGTATCAAGGTTTACTTAAAGGGCATCAAAATTTAAGACAAGAAAGAAAGACTATGAATATACTTTCATCCACCCAACACCAAGGCCATCTCATGCATAGAAACTACAATTAACTATCACCCAAAGGCACCTTAGAGAATGCTCCTTCTTATTCTGTTTACCTACCAACTAAAAATATTCTTTGAGTAGCTGAGTTCCATCGCCTAACACATTAGCAAAAGGCTATCACACCATTAATCAAGACATTTTTAAGGGACTATAATTGGTTAGGTTGTTTCATTTTTTAATCTTTGCTGTATTGTCATTATAATTGCTTGGACCAAGGAGCAGTAGATATGGGTTTTTCTAAAGCTGAGAGAAATATTTAAGTAGTGTGATAATAAAATTTGGATAGGATTCATGCAATGCTTATCAAAGCATTATCATGACTTCAGGCCTGATTTTAAAATAAAATATTTAAATAGCTTATCAGCAGCATAAGTGATTTTAAAAGGCTTATCTGTTTAGACATACAAATTTACCTTTTGATGATAAAGTCTGTAAAAATGACAAAATAAGTTTACTACACCAAAGTGAAATAAAAATATTCTTCCTCTTAAGATACTAGAGAATTTCAAGCATAATCCTGAATATGAGTGCTATTTTTAGAACTCAAGTACTTATTTTGATCATTTATACTCATTAAAAATTATTTCATAATACAATGATTTATGAGAAAAAATCTTAAAAAAACACTTTCAGGGTTTTAAAAAAAATCTGGCCATCAAGTATTGTTTATAATTCAAAGTTTTAAAACCAGTAAGAAGATATCATAGCCTAGTACTTCAAGAAACACAAATAGATGTGCAGACCACTTCAGTCTTGACTCATGAACTGCTTTTTTTAAGGAAATAGCTGTTCAATAATAAATGGCTTCAGACATCAGGTTCCTCTTGGCAAAATGAAGCAGTGAACTAGTTAGTCCAGAAGGCATTGCTTTTTTAAATCTTAGCTTTTTCTTTTTTCTGGCTTAAGATTCAAATTACATTTCCTTCGATGTGTATAGTCATGTCAAAAAAAAAAAAAATAACTTAAACACAGAATATATTAGTAGAGCACACCCACTACCACATTTTTCCAGAACGTCTGATTGTTTTCCAAAATATGTCTATGTGGCACTGTTATCACCAGATACCATCATTTTCTACAGCCAATCTCCATGGAAACCAACTTATAAATATCAGTATATTATGAAGTCAAAAATATATGTATATAGTCCTGGATGGAGGTGCTGAGAGACTGAGCAAATGTGCCAATGATTTGTCTGGTTCTGTGCACAGCCAGCCCTCTCACCAAGCAGCCTAGGAATAGGGGCTTTCAGCCCCCCAGGGAGTGAAGCCCCCTCCCTTCCTCCTAACCAAGGCACTTCCACAAAACCTTTCCAAGTGCTTACTGGTATGAAAACCTAGGACTCCCCAACTACAATGCTGTCTAGCAGCACAAAATCCTTTTTCTTTTAAGTTGAGCAGCACAAACCACACCTTAAAAGGTTAGCTTTATGGGAAAAGAATCTAAAAAGGAACATATATATATATCGAGTTGCTTTGCCATATACCTGAAACTAACACAACATTGTAAATCAACTATACTCCAATTTTTTTTTTTTCTTTAAAAATATCTTCTTTTGGAACACAAAAGCACGTTTTGGAATTCATGTGACATAGGCTCCATCCTACTCTTCTGATAAGAAATAGGCCCCTTATCCCTCCTTCAAGATACCAAGAGTGGCTCCAAGGAGTACCAACAGGATGGGGTCTGGCATAAAGAAGATGCTGAATTAATGGATGCTTTTATTATCAAATGAAAATTTTATTAGATTCCTAGACTTCCTAATTTTTCATTTACCTGTGTTGTCTAAGTCACAA
Organism: Bos taurus; assembly: GCF_002263795.3. NCBI lineage: Eukaryota > Metazoa > Chordata > Mammalia > Artiodactyla > Bovidae > Bos > Bos taurus. The sequence continues at coordinate 42,398,184 of NC_037344.1, read as the reverse complement.
AAGTGGAATTTTACTGCTATTTTGTGCACTTTTCTAACTTTTCTTCAGTGATCACTCTATAGAATACAGGCATATATTTGTGTATGTATATACGCCCATCCATATGTAAATATACACATATACACACATATGCATGTGTGTACTTAGGGTATACATATATAAAGTAGAATAGGTAAAATTCTACTCACAACACTTTCATTTTTATATCACTCCTAAGTACACATGTATCCACTTTAAAGATATTCATTATTAATCTATACTATTAATCTCTTGGAATACTATAAAAATATTTATATGTATATATGTGCATACATACACACACACACACACTCCAGAAGCTGAATTAGGTAAAGATGGTACAAGTTTTTTAAGGTTTATTTAGCAATTTAAAAAATTGATTTTCACTTTGAGTTTCTCTAAGATCATCACTTTTACTTCCAATGAAAAAAGATTTATGGGATATATGGGATTATATTTTCCTCAGAACCTGACTATGGAATGAGGCAAAAGAAAAAAAAGGCTGCCATATCTCAAGAAACTAAACAAAACAACAATCTTCATATTTGGGGAAGCATTTCAGATTGCTTGGTGGTTTAATCACTGGTAAGTCCTGCGAAGGAGATTACTTCATATTTTGAGCCTGAAAAGGGAAATGAGAAACAGGAGGCTTTGTGCCCACTTGGCTCCACCCGCCTTCCTGGGCAACATCCCTCGGCTGGGTTTTCTTGGCCCAGGGATTGTTTTATTTTCCTCTTCTCACTTTAAACATGTTCCTCTTGCTCTGTGTTTCTTTCCTTATCCTGGTAAAATTACCCCTTCGAGGGGCTTTAATATCCAGGATTCCTACCACAGGCTTTCACAGGTTCCTGGGCTACCAGAAAATTCAGCTGTTTTCAACAACTGACAGAAGGGGTAGAACAGCTTTTTATTTTATTTTTTAAATTATCTCCTGACTTCTACTCATATATTCAGAAAATCTTATCTACCTACTTATTTCTACTAAGCCTCAATGTTTTCTCTGAAAATGACAGGAATCTATCATTCACTTCTGAACTTTATTAATCTTGTAAGTAAATAAGAAAATAATATTTAAAAAAAGCAGCAGAGTACCAAATCATGTGCCATTTAGGCCAAACCGATATTCAACAAGAGCCACGTATAGCAATTTATGTGTTCTGGTTTCAGTTACAAAGCTGTTGATATTTTCATTTAAACCAGAGTTTAAAATATGAAAAAAAAAAAAAACACATGTAAAATGTAAATGTCTACTACTGTTTTAGCACAAGATATAAGCTTAGAATATAAGCTCTTAGAAGGCAGGGGCTGCATTTCTTTCCTTCCTTCTTCTTTTTTTTTTTTTTTTTCGAAATCTCCACATCCTCAGCTTCTACTATGTGACACCAAGGCACAAACACTGATGCATTCATTCCATTTCACTGACGCGAGAATCGAAGTGCTTCAAACCACACAGGAAAGTGAAAGATAAGGCAGCACGCAACCTCCCCACACCCCCGCGCTCTGCAGACTTCACTTCAGCGATCTGATGAAACACAGACAACTTTCCCGACTGCTTGTGGGCTTTTGGGCAACTGAGTAATTGTGGGCTGCGCAGGGCGTTAGTCATCCTGAACCTCAACCTGGGTGAGACAGCACAGTTCACCAGATGGCGAGTATGATCCCATTTTTCAGGACAGCAACTCCAGCAATAATATTCCTGTCATAGGTCAAGTACGCACTTTGTATCACCAATTATGACTCATGGGTTCCAGGCACACACGGCGGGACATCTCATGGATCTACTTAGAACCTGCCTAATGGCAACTTTTAAAGTACTGAGCATGGACTCCCTTAAATCAATGAATCCCACACTCAACACTTTACAAGGCAACTGATTAAGTGCTGCAGGACCAACAGTATTAGCTCTATCATTTCCCTTGGCAAAACTATGTGTAATCTTCACATCTTAGCTGAATGTCATCTTCTCAGAGACGCTCCTGTGACTCTGTACAGGCAAAAAGGCTGCAACCTTCCCCAGCAAGGTCCATACTACACACATTACTGCTTTCAATTATATTTTTTGTATACCTGTCTCCTTACTATTCAGTGCTTTCTGGAGTTCAGGGGCCCATCTAATAATCTTTTATTCCCAGTATTTACTTTGGTTTTTGATTTATACGTAGCAAGGACTAAATGATTGATAAGTAATGGATGGATGGATAGATGGTTGGATGTTTGGACAAATGGATGGATGAGTTTATACATACATATATGGGTATGTGTGTGCTAAGTTGTTTCAATTGTGTCCAACTCTGTGACCCTATGGACCGTGGCCTGCTAGGCTTCTCCATCCAGGGAGGTCTCCAGGCAAGAATACTGGGCTGGGCTGTCATGCCCTCCTCCAGGGCGACTTCCCAACCCTTGTCTCTGGCATCTATCTGCATTGACAGGGGGTTTCTTTACCAGTAGCACCAACTGGGAAGCCCCCATATATGCTAACACACATATGTATATGCAAACATAAGTAGTTATGCTTACACAAGTGGTCTTGAAATACTCCTATAAACTAATATTCATACTCGTAAACATTTTTTTCTTCTTTCTCTATTTCTGCCTATTCACATGAAATGCAAGTGTAACTCACTTTCTCAACAATAATTGCAAGTGGCTTTTAAAAAATGAGACACTAGACTTTATTCAGAATAATAAATTAGACCCTATTTTATAGAACTTTATTATAATGTTACTTCTTTCATTTCCTTACACGCTGCTCATTACCATGGTGAGTCCTCTGACTTGCTGTATACACTTTGCACACCAGCTGAATACTAGTTATGAAACTTGCTGTGTTTGAACTCTGCAATCTAGGTATCTCACTGTTTCTTTTTCAAATCTGTCTCCAAGTGGGGAGTCATACATCTCAATCCCAGGAATAGTTACTATACTGAATAAAGGCTTGTAAAGATAGTATTAATTACATATTCTCACATAAGCCTCAAGGCTTATTGTTATTATCAATCATTCTCTTTTAAAACAATATAGAAATATTGCTGATTTACCATGTTGTTTCAGTTTCAGGCGGACATCAAAGTGATTCAATTATACATATGTGTATACATCTATATATTCTTTTTTTACATTCTCTTTCATTATAGCTTATTATAAAATATTGAGTATACTTCTCTGTTTATACAGTAGGTCCTTGTCAATTACATATTTTATATAGATAGTATGTATTTCAATCATTCTCTATGACTGAACGTTTTATATCTTTCAGGGCAATAACAGTCAGAACTGTAGCTAAATTTTCTAATCCCCCCCACCTGCTTTGTTAATGGAGATTAATGAATTATAAAGTGGTTCATGACTAATCCTCCCTTATCACAAACAGCCCAGCCCATGAATTGATAGTGCAAATATTTTTGTTCATTTCAAAATATTTTGTCTATTTCCTCTCTCAATATTGAAGTCCCATGATTTCAGGCCCTCATTAACATAATTCCAATTATTCTATTAGTCAGCCCTAATCCATACTTGCTCCTCCTTTGTCTACACAGTGTGAGGCCTGCCCACCTTAAAGGCTGGCCCACAAGCCACACGCACTACATACAAATCACCATTGGTGATTTATCTGCTTTTTTGTCAGATAAGAATATTGGACATTGCATTTTTCATTTACACTTAATGCATTTAATTCTGATTTACAGGTTGGTATCTGGAGAGCTTGCTTTTCTGAAGGCTGGCCTTGAGAAGCTCGTCCTGGCCCAGTGTGTTAGTCAAGCCAGATTTTGGATCATCTTAGCTGAAAGCCACCTTCTGGTGGTGGACTTATGAAGGAGATAAAGCTTTCAGGCCCTTCACAAACAAGGTGTTCAACTGTTGCTACCACACCTATATGTATCACATAATGAGTACATGGGGTTTTTTGATTTGTTTGCTTTTTGTGTTTTTAAACATTATCTTCATTTTACTGGACTATAATTGCTTTAGAATGTTGTGTTAGTTTCTGCTGTACAAAAACGAGAATCAGCTATATGTATATACATATGCCCTCCCTCTTGGACCTCCCTACCACCCACCCTCCACCCTCTACCCCTCTAGGTCATTACTGAGTACCAAGTTGAGCTCTCTGTGTTATACAGCAGCTTCTCACTAGCTATCTATTTTACACATGGTAATCGGACAATTTTTAAGGCCTCTTTTAGTCTGTATCCTCTTTTGTAAAATAAAGATAATCCCTGCCATGATGGATTGCTGAAAGACCAGAACTCATGTGAGTAACCAACCTAGTTCAGGGCTTGCAAACAGTAGGCGCTCCATAAGTGGTGCTATTTGTCACGTGGCTCTGATCTGCTAGGGATCTCTGCCTAGGCCCTCAGCCACCTAAGACCATCAGTAAAGGGGTGTAGTTTGTAAACAGCCAGCAGTAAACAAATCATCTTCCTCTCATCCTTTTCCCCATTTTCCTTCCTCTGTCCTTCTTTTTTTCTTTCCTTCCCTTTTCTTTCTTTCTTTTCTTTACAGACTTCATGGAAAACTTCGAATAGATTTTTAAACCTTCCGTCTTATCTCTAAGAAATTCCTCATATTCAACTTCTTAAACTATATAAACAAGAGTCTGCATTTTGCCAAGCGTAAAAGAAGACTGTCACCATTTGGAGAATGAGGTAGAACTATTATAGTTAACACATTTGGAAGTTCTTAACCTAGATAAATAGTAGGGAAACTATGATTAGAGAGTTTTTGTGGGCAAAATTCTCTAGGATAACATACAGTGCATGCCTCACTTCCACAGAGATTAACCCCGATACCTCAGCGAAAACAGTGCCTACCACAATCCCATGAAATAATTTTAGAAGCAATAAATTATGACTGGTTCCATTTACGCAAATATTTTGATATCATGAACTGACTTGCTTATTCAAATGGACAGAGAGAGATGGAGAGCCACAGATAGAAAGGTCAAGAAGTGGGTGAAGTTTTTGAAGTCAGTGCACGGGGTTTCAGCTGAGAAAGAAGTCGGGGGTTAAGTCAGCTGCCATATGGGGGAACGATCTGTGTTTTTTGGCAGACAGGGAGCACCGTCTACTTGATACTCGAAAATGTATTCAGACAGTGTTCCAAGTGCTGGAAACAGCTATGAGGAGTCACCTTACGGGGAAAATCTTTGAGCAACGAAGTCTCAATATGTACTTCATGCAATGCATAAATCCTTTTCTGATTACCTGACTGTCGCAGCACGTTCATCAGAATTGCCGGTTGTATTACACTTGGGGATTTGTCATGGGCTTGAACCATACAGTTAAGAGTTTAAAACTGACCACAGAACACCTAAGTACTTTAGAGATTTCTGGGTAGTGAAATTTCTGTCCTATTCAATTAAATTTAAAGGAATATGAACTATGTTACAAATGAGCTTATCTACAAAATAGAAACAGACTCACAGACCTAAAGAACAAACTTACGGTGACAAAATGGGAGATGGGGACAGGGAAAATTAGGACAGATGCAAACTATTATGCAGAAAATGGATCAACAATAAGGTCCTACTGTATAGTATAGTAAAGTCTATTTAATATCTTTAATATCATTGCGATAAACCATAAAGGAAAAGAATATTAAAAATAATACACACACATGACACATATATAACTGAATCACTTTGCAGTACAGCAGAAATTAACAAAGCATTGTAAATAAAATATATTTCAAAAAAATCAATATTTTACTTCAAATAATCATATATCAAACTACAGTTTAACAACTATGTAGTGATTTCCACCCCCCCATTGGAACAAAAAAGTTATAGTATTGTCTTATACTTTAATATTTTCAAATACCTTTTATAAAACATTACTTATTTGGATAAAGGTAAAACAAATGTTTGTGTGACCATACTATACATGTGGATATTCTGAGGAAACACAGATCTTTCACTGTTGGAAGAGACTTGTATCTTCAACTGGGACCCAGTCCTATTTTATTTTATTTTAGGAGTATTCTGATAAAATTGTCTCAGTAATGTAAACAAAGGCATGTGGTTAATAAAAGGACAGAGCTAGATCTGAAACATGTCAGGCATTCCAAGCTGGTGTTCTTCCTAGGACCTTAAGCTCTCTCCTGTTCGTAAGTGGCCAACTCATCCTACTAAAAAAATCAGTCATTAGTATATTACCTGGAGCAAAGTGCAAATTTCTCCATTTGCCAAACTAGCAGTCTCAATACTATGACCACAGAAAAATGCATTTGGAATTTCACCTTGACGCATAAGAAAGAATATACTCTGCTTACCATCTCCTCCATGATTTTATAAATAGTAAGAGAATAGAAACACACAGCTCTGTGTACCAGTAATTTTTTTCTATGGATAGAAATGAAAGAAGGTGTACATTACTGTGGGTAAGAACATCTCTCTGTGTCTACATAAAAAGAAGCAGCTCCCTAGATTAGTAACCATCCAATTGCTCTGAACTGGAGTTCACAGAGTCCATTCCATGGGGCAGGACTCCTGCCTTCTTTCCACTCTGCCCTCCTCTGAGTGGATATCTAAGAACACAGAGGTCTCCACAATTGTTCTCAAGTCAGGTGGTGGCTTATACCAGCGATTCCCAAACGTTGTGGCACCAAGGACTGGTTTCAGGGAATTTTTCCATGGATTGATGGTGGTAGTAGGGGTAGGGGAGGAGGAGGAGGAGAATGGTTTCTGGATGATTCTCAAAAGGGGTGCACAGCCTAGATCCCTGGCATGTGCAGTTCACAGAAGGGTTCTCACTCCTATGAGAATCTAATGCCACCGCTGATCTGACAGGAAGCAGAGCTTAGGCAGTAATGCATGTGATGGGGAGCAGCTGGAAATACAGGTGAAGCTTCACTTGCTCGCCCACCACTCACCTCTTGCTGTGCAGCCCAGTTCCTAACAGGGGGTTGGGAACCTCTGGTTTACACAACACACATCTGTCACCAATATTTCATTTCTTCTCATTTGTAGGAAAGTTACAAGTACCATAAACCCTTGCTTTTAAAGCATTGCGCCAAGTTAAGGTGAGGTTCCTTTGATTTCATTTAATGAAATGTGAAAGTGAGGTCCTTTCCATAGCATTTTTCTTTAATTATTCTAATTCAATAAAAGAACATTCTCTCTGATTTCTATGAGAGACTCTACATACCAACAGAAAATCCCTTTCCCTTATTCTTTCTCTGTTTCAGTGAGTGATCAGAGTTGCTTCTGTCTGCACAGAATCAGTCTGCTGGGGCTCACAGCAAGTCTGCCTCATCTGCATGGTGATAAGTATTCATATCTGAATAGTAGTACCATCATAATGTTAATATACACACAGTATGCATACCATTATATATTAATATATGCACAGTATGCATATTATCATATTCATATACACATCCTATTAACATCCTTATATATTCATACCCATGAACAATCACATCATTATAATATTCATATATATGTACCATTTATATCATTATAATATTCATATACATACACAATTCATATTACTACAATATTCATGTATACATACTATTCACATTGTCATAATATCCATACTTGTGTACTAGTCATATCATTATGATATTCAAATACATTATGCATATCATCATATTTATATACATATACTGCACATATCACTATAATATTCACATGCACACTCTATGCATATCATTATCATATTCATACACACATACAATTCACATCATTATAATATTCATATACATATACTGTATATCACTGTAATATTCCTATACAGACACTATTCATATAACTATAAATTCATATAAATGTACCATTCATATCATAATATTCAAATACAGACACTATTCATATCATACTTATATACATATACTATTAGTACCACTATAATATTCACTGCAGATGGTGATTGCCGCCATGAAATTAAAAGACAGTCCTTGGAAGGAAAGTTATGACCAACCTAGACAGCATATTAAAAAGCAGAGATATTACTTTGCCAACAAAGGTCCATCTAGTCAAGGCTATGCTTTTTCCAGTGATCATGTATGGATGTGAGAGTTGGACTGTGAAGAAAGCTGAGTGCCAAAGAAATGATGCTTTTGAACTGTGGTGTTGGAGAAGACTCTTGAGAGTCCCTTGGACTGCAAGGAGATCCAACCAGTCCGTTCTAAAGGAGATCAGTCCTGGGTGTTCATTGGAAGGACTGATGCTGAAGCTGAAACTCCAATACTTTGGCCACCTCATGCGAAGAGTTGACTCTTTGGAAAAGACTCTGATGCTGGGAGGGATTGGGAGCAGGAGGAGAAGGGGATGACAGAGGATGAGATGGCTGGATGGCATCACTGACTCGATGGACATGAATTTGAGTGAACTCCGGGAGTTGGTGATAGACAGGGAGGCCTGGTGTGCTGTGATTCATGGGGTCGCAAAGAGTCGGACACGACTGAGAGACTGAACTGAACTGAAATGAATATTCACATACACGTATCACTCATGTCATATTCACGGACCAGGAGATAAATGGTCACATCATTCCTTCTGCTGAAAACAGAGGTGTCAGCCTAACCAACACAGTGAAGGAGACTGAGAAGCAGTCCTTAACTTCCCTTTTCTACCTTCATAGGTGAATTGCATGCATGTATGCTAATTCACTTCAGTCACGTCTAACTCTTTGTGACCCTATGGACTCTAGCCTGACAGGCTCCTCTGTCCATGGGATTATTTGGCAAAAATACTGGAGTGGGTTGCCATGCCCTCCTCCAGGGGATCTTCCCCACCCAGGGACTGAATCCAGATCCCTTGTATCTCCTGCATTGTCAGGTGGGTTCTTTACCACTAGTGCTACCTGGGAAGTCCCATATGTGAATTAGGTGCAATGAAATCTTTTAAGCTTAACTTGAGAGGGTTTTGTGATATCTTAATTTAACCTTTATCTGTTAATTGCATAGCAAAACAACAATCATTATGTGAAAGTTATGTGTCTTGATTCATTCTGGCAGAAACCTTAGAGGAGAAATCAAATAATACTTAGAAACAATTCCATCCATCAACTAGAAATAAATCCTCAGCCAGTATCTCTGTCCTACAAAAGCAGAGGAGGTGGCCTATTTAAAGACTGACTTCGTTTTTTAAATTAAAAAAAAAAAAAAAAAAAACTTAATTGGAGGCTAATTACTTTACAATATTGTTGTAGTTTTTGCCATACATTCACATGAATCAGCCATGGATGTACATGTGTTCCGCATTCTGACCCTCCCACCTACCTCCCTTCCCATCCCATCCCTCAGGGTAATCCCAGTGTACCAGCTCTGAGCACCCTGCCTCATGCATCGAACCTGGACTGGCGATCTATTTCCATATGATAATATACATGTTTCAGTGCTGTTCTTTCAAATCATCCCACTCTTGCCTTCTCCCACAGAGTCCAACAGTAAAGACTGATTTCTTTAAGATGTGGTACATATATACACTGGAATATTACTTAGACATAAAAAGAAATGAAATTGTGCCATTTGTAGAGATGTGGATGGACCTGGAGACTGTTACACAGAGTGAAGTAAGTCAGAAAATATTGTATGTTAATGCATATGTGTGCAATCTAGAAAAATGGTGTCTGCCTGCTAAGTCACTTCAGTCGTGTCCAACTCTTTGTTAACCTATGGACTGTAGTCCGTCAGGGTTCTCTATCCAAAGAATTCTCCAGACAAGAACACTGGAGTGGGTTGCCTTGCCCTTCTCATGGGGATCTTCCCAACTCAAGGATCCAATTCATGTCTCTTACATCTCCTGCATTGGCAGGCGGGTTCTTTGCCATTGGTGCCACCTGGGAAGTTCCAGAAAAATGGTACAGATGAACTTATTTGCAGAGCAGAAATAGAGACAGAGACACAGAGAACAAATGTATGGACACCAAGAGGGAAAGGGAAGGATGGGAGGAATTGAGAGATTGGTACTGATATACATACACTATTGATGTGGTGGTGGTGGTTTAGTTGCTAAGTCATGTCTGACTCTTGATACCCCATAGACTGTAAACTGCCATGCTCCTCTGTCCATTGGATCTTCCAGGCAAGAATACTGGAATGGGTTGCTATTTCCTTTTCCAGGTTTCCTCCCAACCCAGGGATTGAACCTGGGTCTCCTACACTGCAGATAGATTCTTTACCACTGAGGCTTCAGGAAAGCCCTACACTATTGATACTGTGTATAAAGTAGATAACTAATGAGAGCATACTGTATAGCACTGGGGGTAAAAAAATAAGGTGCAATCTATTTGTAGGACATATATTAAGTCAACCTTAAAAATGCATTCCAATTCACATCAGGTGCAGACAAATGAAATTCGATTCTACTTATACGAGGTACATAGAACCGTCAAATGCACAGAATCTGAAACTACTTTTGTAGAGGTTAGGGATTGGGGGTGGGGGTGGAGAGGGCAAATGGTGACAGTGTTTAATGGGGACAGAGTTCAGGTTAGGAACGAGAAAAGCTCCGGAGATGGATGATGGTGAGATTTGCGCAACATGGAATTAGTGCCACTGAGCTGTACAGTTAAATATGGTCAATATAGCACGTAATAGCATTTTTTACATATTATGTGACTTTTACCACAGTAAAAACATTTTAAAAAAATTAAAGGTTGACTTCTTTATAACTCAGGCTGTCCACTAAATGGAACTGAGCACAGTCTAGCTCCCCAAGAGTCACAGCTACAGGAACTGAGGAAAGGATGCCATTTGAAAGCTCATAAAGCAATATAATAAGAAGAATTTAATACTGAAGATACAACTACCGAAAAAGCCCAATAAAACATTGAATATGTTAAGAAAAGAAAGACCAGCGCAGAGTATCTAAGACTTGTCCACATAGAAATCTTTTATTATTAATGATTGGTGCTGTATTGCTCTTGCTTGGTTTTTCTTTCGGGGTGAAATGATACAGATGGATTACTAGATAGCTAGCTAGTCACATGGGTATTTCTTTGGTCACAGAAGTTATCCACGTGTAAGTCATTGTGCCACTTGGACAAGCAGGAGGCTTCAGCATTGCCCTGAGGGAAGACACAACAGGAGCTGAAAATAAAGACTAGGCCCAGAGCAGGGTGCTCAGATATCCCCCAAATTCTCATGGAGTGCAGACTCTCAGAATCTTCCAGAATAAATGCAGGAAAGTCAGAGCGGGGCAATCAACAGGGAAGGTGGGAGAAGGAACGCAGGCAAGAAAGGGAGATGCTGGGAGTAGGGGGTGATGAGGTAAGACAGGGAACAGATATAGTGGGCTGGAGACAGTGGCACCGGGTGAGCTGACATGGTTCTGGGAGTTACGGGATCCATTCTTCCTCTGCTGGAATGTTGATTTTGAATATTTCAAAACATAAAATCAAAACATCTCATTAGCCAAGAGCAGAGTCCCTTGATCTCAGACTTGGTCACATCCCCACCCTTCATTTTAAGCCCTCTTGGAAATGATGACTTTTTTCTAAGTTACAAAAGTAATTGCTACAGAGGTCAAAGGATGATGAAACTATAAATTATGCCACTGAGCTCACTATACTCAGAAGAGTGGCTTGAAAGGGCACAGGCAAAGTCTCCACTCTAAAGAAAGCTTCATTCTGTGGCCAGAAGTGCAGGTGAGGAAAACTGTAAGTGTACATTTGAAAGCTGCACTTAACTCATTTTGGGTTTAACACCAAGAGAGGAGATGGTTATTTTTGCACCATCAGCACTTTCTGGTGAAAAAACAAAGTTTTGCTTTCAGGAATCATTTCTCCAGCAATACAAACCACCACTTAATTTCAGGATGGGCAAGTAACCAAAATCTTGCCAAGCATAGTAACACTTTCTCCTGAAGTGAAGTGAAAGTGTTAGTCACTCAGTCGTGTCCAACTCTTGACCCCATGGACTGTAACCCACCAAGCTTCTTTGTCTGTGGAATTTGCCAGGCAAGAATACTGGAGTGGGTAGGCATTCCCTTCTCTAGGGAATCTTCCCTGCCCAGGGATCAAACCTGGCTCTCCTACATTCCAGGTGGATTTTTTACCATTTGAGCCAACTGGGAAGCACAGTACCTGTTCTTAGTTCCTCCTAGAGCAACTGGTCCAGGGACAGATACTTGGTTCAAACCAGCCCAATCAAAACTTTTCCAAAGAGGGGTGTGATTCCCAAGGCGGAGGAGTGTGGGGGAGAGATGGAATGGAGTTTGGGGATTAGTAGATGCAAACTATTATATATAGAATGGATAAACAACAAGATCCTACTGTATAGGACAGAGAACTATCGATATATTCAGTATCCTGTGATAAAGTCTAACAGAAAGGAACATGAGAAAGAATGTATACCTACATATAACTAAATCACTTTGCTGTACAGCAGAAATTAACACAACATTGTAAATCAACTATACTTCAATAAAATTGAAAGAAAAATATTTCAAAAACTTCTGCAGGAAAAGTTCCAGTCTCATTCAAAGATTGGAAGTGCTAATATCTTGGTGCTTTCCTGATTTGCTCTGAGATTTTATGAAAACAGATTGAGACTGAAGCAAGTCCATGGAGTCAGAGAAAGAGACAGAGTTGGTGGCATCATTCGAAACCTGGATGAAGTTCATCCCTGAAATATTCAAGAACAGATCCAAACATTTCTTTTTCAGTTGGTTACCAGCTAATTACTTGTGGTTACTTGAAAGTAAATAATCTTAAAAGTTACTCTTCTGGTATGAATCCCACTATCTTTCAACTGATGTCATTACCTATTAGGGGAATTTATTCTGTCCTGGCACTCCTGTAGCAGAATTATAGTATTATTCCCAGACTTTACGAAACTCTGGTGTGTATCCTTGCCCCTGACTTATCCCAATGAAAAGTGAGGAAGTCCATCTCTTTTCTAAAACAGAGAGGCCATTCAACATCCTAGATGATTCCATGGTTTGTCTTTAATATAAATTTTTTTTATTTTCAGGCTTCTCTGGTGGCTCGGACAGTAAAGAGTCTGCCTGCAACGCAGGAGACTTGGGTTTGAGTCTCTGGGTTGGGAAGATCCCCTGGAGAAGGGAATGGCTACTCACTCCAGTATTCTGGCCTGGAGAATTCCATGGATAGAGGAGCCTGGAAGGCTACAGTCCATGGGATTGCACAGAATCAGACACCACTGAGTGACTAACACTTTCACTGTCTATTGTCAGCAATTTTGAAATTGGTTGTTTGGTTCCTCCCCAGACTTGTGTCCCTGGGGCAAAAGGGAATGTAGCTTCGAAATACAAAGCATTGATCCCAGTGTAGAGTTCCTTTCTAAAAACTTTTTATTGGAGTATAGTTTATTTACAGTGTTAGTTTCAGGTGTCCCGCAAAGTGAATCAATTATGCGTACACATATATCCACTCTTTTTCTGATTCTTCTCCCATGTAGGTCGTTACAGAGTATTGAGTAGAGTTTCCTGTGCTATACAGAAGGTTCTTATTGGTTGTTTTATATATCGCAGTGTGTATATGTCAATCCCAGTCTCCCAGTTCATCCCTCCCCCACTTTCCCCTTTAGTAACCATAGGTTTGTTTTCTATATCTGTGGCTCTGTTTCCATTTTATAAATAAGTTCACTTGTAGCACTTTTTTAAAAAATTTCATATAAGCAATATCATATGATATTTGTCTTTCTTTGCACTCACATGCGTGGGCACACTCCCTATCTCCCCACCCCTCCAACCACATGGAGCTTTCACAAGAAAGGAGGGGTGGGAAGAGAGAAATGTGCTTTCTGTGATAAGACCACACAGAAGATAATGAGGCAAGAGTAGGTCTGAGGAAATCTCAACAAGAGAATTTTGTGTTTGAAAATAACACAATTTCTTCAACTGTTTTAAGCGCCTTTATTAAAGTCTCTTCCAACCTATTTTGCATGGCTTTGGCCATATTCACTTCCTCATCTATAAACCGGTCCACACTCTGTTCTGCAACAAAACCCTCAACTTCTGAGAGCAAGAGAAGGGAGTCCAAATCCATTGGCTGGGGGTTCACAGGTGGACCCTGCCACGAGGACAGTCAAATCCCTGCCTCATCTCCAGGGCATCCCATGGTCCAGGCCAACTCATCATAGGCACATTTTTCCCCATTTTTAACAGTCTAAATCTGTTTGGAGGACTATTCCTCTTTAAAATTCTTCTAATTTTAACCAGCTCTTACTGAGTACCCACTAAGTTCTGGTCAGCTGGTGATGTTTTTAGTCCAGTCTATGGGGTCACATAAAGTCGGACACAACTGAAGCGACTTAGCAGCAGCAGTGATGTTTTAGCTATTCTTTAGGCTGGACACATGCTGTATTCCAATCCTTCTGGATGGTAACTGATTACTTTCTAATCATGACAGGTGGTGGAGGAGACCCTACATTTGCCCTCGTGGTCTCCTCCAGTGAACCCACCCCGTTTGCCCCAAAAAGCAGTGACCAGTGTAGGCAACCAGGCTGCACATGACTGGCACAGATAGACGTTCAAGAAAGTCTTGGGGACAGATAATAAATGCTCCAAGCAAACCTGGGTCCCTTACCCCTTGCCAGAGGTTGAGGTAGGCACTCCCCATACCATCACCTATGTGTGTGCTACATGCTAAGTTGCTTCAGCCGTGTCTGACTCTTTGCAACCCCATGGACTGTAGCCCATGAGGCTCCTCTGTCCCTGGGTATTCTCCAGGCAAGAATACTGTAGTGGGTTGCCATGCCCTTCTCCAGGGGATCTTCCTGATCCTGGGACTGAACCTGCGTCTCTTATGTCTCCTGCATCGGCAGGTGGGTTCTTTACCACTAGTACCACCTGGGAAGCCTACCATCACCTATAATATTAGACAAAAGTCCTGGGTGTTCATTGGAAGGACTGATGTTGAAGCTGAAACTCCAATACTTTGGCCACCTGATGTGAAGAGCTGATTCATCTGAAAAGACCCTGATGCTGGGAAAGATTGAGGGCAGGAGCAGAAGGGGACGAGAGAGGATGAGACGGTTGGATGGCATCACCGACTCAATGGACATGAGTTTGGGGAGGCCTGGTGTGCTGCGGTTCATGGGGTTGCAGGGAGTCGGACACAACTGAGCAACTGAACTGAACTGAACTTGATCTCACAGCAAGACTCCCACAGGGCCCCTTAAAAAGGCACAGACATTTTTCTCTCACCTAAGTGCTTCTTGCAATCCTGAATAGGACTGGAATGCCGAATTAGAGGTCCATTCTCAGCTAGTCATTCTGAGCCCCAGTTCTGCAGACTCCAACTGGGAATTAGGTATGTATGCAACTGGCTTCATGGGGTGCCTTTGGATGTCTCAGGGCTAAAATCACAGGTCATTTATACCAAATAGTGACTACTACTTTTTTTCCTTTCTTTCACAATTTTAAGGGGCTCATGAAAACATTCTGCTTGAAAACTAAATTCTTAGGACACACATTGATGTGTTTCCAAGGTCATGAATGGCTAAATGTATTTTTTTCTTTTATTTCAGTTAAACTAAGAGATAACTTTATTCCTTTTCACAAAATACCCCTTTTTCCTTAAAATTTTATCACCTAGAGCTTGCACTGTCATTGTAAAATTAACTTAAGAAATATATCATATGCTTGAAAGTTACATCTATTATGGGGATATATTAAAAAATTAGTTCTGAAAAAATGAGTTTTTGAAGTCTGCATGGGAAGTTTAATTTGTGCACCCAATTTCTCCATAATAAATTAATAATAATTATTTATAGACTGTGGCTAGTAAAATACACAGCTACAGTCTGAATTAGAAGGGGGTCAACAAAGCAATCTAAATACAATCAGTTATAGTCATAACTGTGCTCTCTATTTACCATCTTCTGAGACTGGCGGCATTTCATTTTAATTGTCTATTTACTTGTCTGTGTCTAAACAGATTATGAGCTCCTTGAGGACACAAGTTACCTCCTCTTCACCTCTGCCCCACACCACTCCCACACACCTTCCACAGGGCTCAGCCAGTGCCTACTGGATTGACAGCAAATAAATGAGCAAACCACAGTGCCACATTGATGCTATTATGAACAGCAGGAAGTGAGGGAAAATGTCCAAAATATTTCTTTTTCATTTTAAAGGAAACTAACCATTTTGATCATCTTAAATTCTAAATATTAAAAAATGTGTTCGTTTAGTAGATTTAGCATTTTTATCATTCACAGTTTTCCACACTGGATGATAGCATTTCTTCCAAAAGAAATTCAGCTGTTTTGGTGGAAAAGAGCCACTATTTTTTAAAACTGAATTGTAGTTGACTGACAATGTTGTGTTAATTTCTGCTATACAGCAAAATGATTCAGTTATACAGAGGCACTGCTGGGCACCCCATTCTCTTCCACACTCTGTCCTTTATGGTCTTTCTCTTTGTAAAATATAATGTACCACCAATCTGTATAAATTGTTTACATCAGATTAACAAACAAAAAAATGTTAAGACTATTCCACTACAAGAGTTCCTTCTTAAGGACACCATGTGTCACTCATAAAAGAACCACATATGCATACACAGTACTGAAAGACAAGACCTATTTTGGCAATTTTTACACCAAGTATGTACATGTGCATGCCCACACACACACACCAACACCTTCCACCATGTTGCCTGAACATCTTCTCAGGCTAGAAAATCAACAAAACCTAACTTTCCTTTGACTTGCTTTGTTCTCAGTAGTAATGTCAACCCTCAGTAGCATAAAAACACAACTCCCCCCACCTCTCTCTTTTTAAATAAAAGATGATTTGAGAAGCCAGAAAGGCCATGGGGGTCAAAGTCACACACCTCATCCTGCTACCCTGTTTTAAAGATGCCTCTGAAACAGTGAGTCATATTTTCTGGATTCTCCTATGATCCAGCCTTGAGAGAATATTGACACTGAGGCAGTTTAAATTCTGGAGGTGAATTTTATCCAGGACACATCTATAATTTAGTTCTCCAGTCCTGTCTTGGAGAAGAGTCCATCTGGTCATTTTAAAAAATTCAACTTTGTAGTTGAACCTGAGAATACTATGCCTTGTTAGGAGGGACTTGGTTTTGCTGGAAACAGTGCAACTTCCAGCTCCCTGGTGGACAAAGTCAGGCAGAGAAACTCCCCTTGGTGTGTTACAATAAAAATTGTTGAAGAAATGATGAAAAGAAAATCATTGTTTTTGACGCAGTCCTGAACCATCAAGAAAATAAAATTCTCTGAAGTACAAACAAGAAAAGGAACCAAGATTTCGGGGAGGTGAATACACTCTGGGCCCTGTAGGCATCTGCTGAGCCTCTCTGTGGGCAATGGCAATGGATGACTGGGGTGGGAGGTTAATGGGTCACAAGTAGTCCAGGACCCAAGGCTGGACCCTTGCTCCATCTTTCCCTGTCACTCTGAAAAATCTACCCCTTGAGGGGAGACTACAGCTAGATGTCAACAATTAAACTGATGGACAATTTCTCAACAGCCATAGACAGGAGGTGGCATCTTCACACTGTTGAGAAAACATAAGCAGACAACCAAAAATCCTATATCCTGTCTGACTGACTTCCAAGAATGAAGGTGAAATAGAGGAATTTCTCAAATACACAAGACTTGAGTATTTACTACCAACTTCATTTAAGAGACTTTCAAAAAGGCAATTCTTAAATAAGTAAACTAATCCTACCACCAAAATTCTGAAATTCAAGAAGCAATTATTGGCACCAAACTTAGGCACATATAATAGCTAAGGAATTATTAATGATACAAAATAACAATAACAAATGTTTTACTGGTGACATTAAAAAATACAAAACTAATATTCTCAGGAACAAACACATACTAATCAGGAGTGGACAATAAGGATGAAACCACCCAGCTAAGTGGTTACAGTAACAGGGCATCACTATTTTATTGTCTTCATTATTTCCAAGGTAAATAACTTTCCTGTTCATTACAAGCTGCTGCTGCTGTTTAAGTCACTTCAGTAGTGTCCGACTCTGTGTGACCCCATACATGGCAGCCCACCAGGCTCCCCCGTCCTTGGGATTCTCCAGGCAAGAACACTGGAATGGGTTGCCATCTCCTTCTCCAATGCATGAAAGTGAAAAGTGAAAGTGAAGTCACTCAGTCGTGTCTGACTCTTAGCGACCCCATAGACTGCAGCCTACCAGGCTCCTACACCCATGGGATTTTCCAGGCAAGAGTACTGGGTTGGGTTGCCATTGCCTTCTCCGGTTCATCACAAGAACTTCCCCCAAAGAACCACTAACTCCTTCAACTGAAAGCACCAGCAGTTACTATCTAGCACTACGGAACTCAAGCCTAAAAATCCCTGCTTTGTTTGCATCAATTTTGAACTATTATGTCCTGATTCTTACCCGACTCTTAATCCAATCTAAGGCTGATAAATCCATTCTGAACCAAACTTCAAATCCTCAACAAAGTCTGGTTTTGTGTTTCCTTCCCAGACCCTGCTGGAGCTTATCAAGAAGATCATCCCTGTGACTATGCTGAGCAATAAGTGCAGTTCTGTGTTACTGGCTTAGCGAACTGAGAGCAGGGAGGCAGGCAGCCAGCGTTCCTGGGAAGTTCAAGTGTTCTCAGGTAATTTTCTATTTGAGAAAGTCAGGTAAACATGAACTAGCCTTCCATATGGAGTTCCATATGCGTTTCTAAGGTAACCATTTAACCGCGGAACTTGGTGCACACTTTTAGTATAAATTATTGACAGTAGAAAAAAAAACTGGAATAAGAAGACAAACTAAATGAATGCAAGAAAGGAAAGGGAGAAACAGCAACATAAGGGTAAATGGAATGCACAGAAGAACCAGCAGCACTGAATCTAAAGTCTGCATAATCAGAACCAATGTGCTAAATTAAGTACCTAAGTGATAATAATAAAAAGGTTTTCTTAAATATGCTCATAATTCAATTTTTATATCAGACAAGTCATTCTGTATTAACATCCTTTTTGTAAAATTGGAGTAAAGTAGCTTCGCAATACTGTAGTTTAGTTTCTGCTGTATAGTAAAGTGAATCAGCTATACATATATATGCAGCCCCTCTTTTTGGATTTCCTTCCCATTTAGGTCACCACAGAACACTGAGTAGAGCTCCCTGTGCTCTGAGTAGTGCTCCTTAGGTTCTCCTTAGTTATCTATCTTATACATAGTAGTGTATATATGTTAATCCCCAATACAAAGCCTTTATAACTGAATTTTTCTTTTTAAAGTTGCTTATGTTCTTCTCACAAGAGACAAACAAAAGACACACACACACACATGCACGCATGCACAAGGGCACGGGGAAATTCCAAGTAGAAGAATGGAAAGAGTGTCATGCAAATAACCACCACAATTACCTGACACAGTTATATCAATATTAGGCACAGCAGACTTCGAAGTCAAAACAAAACACTAAAAGAAATTAAACAAGGTCAGGTGCCTGAGCCTGCTTGTGCCAACTGGCCCAATTTAATAACATATAAAAATAAGAGTGGACTGTTCTACAGGATGAAACTGATAAATACTTTTATTCTCTATTAGGGGAATTTGACACATATCTCTGGGGAATTGGTATATCAGAAAAAAAACCACAATCAGGAAAGATACAGATGTTGTGATCAGCACAACTGCCAAAATTGATGTAACGTACATAACATGCACTGTTGTACCCACAATGGAAGACTAGTACATTTGGAAACTTAAAAAAACCTCATGTCAGGGAAGTCAAGTCTTAAATTTCAAATAATCATGGACAGGCCATATTCTTTATCCAAAACACAATTAATTTAGAAATCTACAATAAAAAATACATTTAAAAAGCCTCACGCATTTAACATGAAAAATGAACGATATACTTCTATATGAGCTATAGTTTAAAATAAGAAAATGATGGATGTTATAAAACACCCTCAAATGGACAAAAATAAAAATACCACATTATCAAACTTGGCAGGATGTATGAAACCCAGGATTGAGAAAGCAAAATCATGTTGTGGATATGCAATAAGCAAGCAGTGTGAACAGTCAGAAGCACTCTACAGAATGTCGCCTACAGAACATTCTGGCCAGGATCTTTCAGCAGGACTTAATTATGAAGGCACACACAGACATGAAATTGAGAGACATTCCACAAAACAATTGGGCTGGATTGTTCACAAATATCAATGTCATGAAAACCAAGAAAAGGCATGAAAAGATTTCTGATAACCAACGAGAATCACTGATTGATTGCTGAGTCATAACATGATAAGAGAAAAAGAATATAAAGAAGTGATAACATTTTGGGATCATAGGAAACAAGAGAAAATCAACTATGCATTGGGTAATAGTTTTATATTAATGCTACATTTTTGCATGTGACACTGGTTTTGAAAACACATAGGAAATACCCTAGTTTTTAGGTGACACATGGTGAAGTATAAAATGTCATTATGTCTGGAACTTATTTTTGAAAGTTGAATTAAAAGAATAAAAAACGTTTCTCAAGGGGGAAATGCCTCTTAGAAAAGTAAGAAACAACAACAACAATAAACAAAATACTTCAAATAATATAAGAAAATTTCATCAATATGATACTCAATTTTGTTGTGTAACGACAAAAGTTCTACCTTCAGCAGCCAAAGATGAAACAATGTCAACAATAAAGTAAATAAAAATAGCACTGAATTATAACACATGGCATAAAATAAATCTGTGAGTCTATACTGATACAAATGATTGAAGAAATAAAGAGAAAAAGGAAGGAAAGAAGGCAGGGAAGGAAAAGGCACAATTTTCCTTTACTGAAGAATTCCAAATAATTTATGTATATATTCCCCTCTCCAGGATGTGTAACAGTCACTGTCTGCTGGAACATGGGCTGGTCTTAGTCACATACCAACAAAAACTAGCATATAAAAGGGAAATGTATTTTCTCACCAGGGGAGACGCCTGCCCAACCTAAGTGATCACTACTAACAGCATCAGTGATGAGTGAAGTCGGTAGGCTGCGCCCGTCGCTACAACAGGAGAAGAGCATCACCTTTCCTTGGAACCTTTCCTCCAAACCCATAACCTCAGCATAGTCATAGGGAAATACCTGGAAAGCCTAAATCAAGGACTCTTTTACAAAATACCTGACCACTACTCTTCAAAACTGTCAAGGTCATGAAAGACAAAAAAGGAAAAACTCACAGGTTGGAGGAGACTAAGTAAGGTCTGAAGAATGAATACAACGATCACCCTGGAAAGGATCCTGAGCCAGAAAAAGGTCCCAGAGTGAAAACGCCTGCTGCCATCAGTGTAAGTGTGCAGTTCAGTTAATGGTATTGTACGAATGCTGGCTTCTTAGGTATGCAACTATGCGGTGATGACATAAGATGTAACTGAGCGGAAACCTGGGGATATGGAAACTCTCTGGATCATCTTTGTAGAACTGTTTAGTCTAAAGTTACTCCAAATTTTAAATTTTATTTTTAAAGAAGCAAACTATAAAATCAAGAAGCCAGGGCTCTTCTTGTGGTACAGTGGTTAATGAGTCCATCTGCCACAGCAGGGGACACAGGTTCGATTCCCTGGTCTGGGAGATCCTACATGCCACAGAGCAACTAAGCCTGTGCACTGAAACTACTGAAGCCCACGCGCCATACAGCCCAGGCTTCAAAACAAGAGAAGCCACTGCAATGAGAGGCCCGTGCAACACCACCACTGGAGGAGGCCCACACCCAGGAATGAAGAACCAGCACAGTCGAAAATAAAGAAATATAAAAATAAATAAATAAATCTTAAATAAATCCAGGAAGTCAGAGACATCTCCGCGTGTGTTCAATAACATAATAAGAAATAGAAAACAGAGTCTGAAAGAACTGAATGGAAGAAAGAAATCTTTTTCAAAAACCATATCATTTTTTGGATAAATCTAAATTAATTTCCAGAATAATTATTAAACAAAGATCTTAGGAAGTTTGCAAGATGTAAGATTGATACTAAAATGGATTCATTTTGATATTTGGCAAAACTAATACAATTATGTAAAGTTTAAAAATAAAATAAAATTAAAAAAAAATGGATTGCATTACTTTACACCAGCAATACACAATTAGAAATGTAATTTTTAAAAGGGGATTTTAGCAGCCACCTCTAAAGACCATAAGAACCATATTGCATAGAAACCTGGAATATTATGTCCAGTGAAGTGAAAGTCACTCAGTCATGTCCAACTCTTTGCGACTCCGTAGACTATACAGTCCGTGGAATTCTCTAGGCCAGAATATTGGAGTGGGAGCCTTTCCCTTATCCAGGAGATCTTCCCAACCCAGGGATTGAACCCAGGTCTCCTACATTACAAGTGGATTCTTTACCAGCTGAGACACAAGGGAACTGAATGTGGTCAAGTAGGAGATAGCAAGATTGAACATCGGAATCTTGGGAATCAGTGAACTAAGATGGACAGGAATCGGCAAATTTAATTCAAATGACCATTTATTTGACCTTTATAATGACCTTTATTTGAATAAAGGCAAGAATCCTTTAGAAGAAATGGAGTAGCCCTCATAGTCAACAAAAGAGTCCAAAATGCAGTACTTGGGAGTGAATTAAAAAATGACAGAATAATCTTGTTTTATTTCTAAAGCAAACCATTCAACATCACACTAATCCAAGTCTATGCCTCAAGCACTGATGCCGAAGAAGCTAAAGTTGACTGATTCTAAAAGACCTAACAACACCTAGAATCAACACCAAAAAAAAATGTCCTTTAAATCACAGGGGACTGGATGTCCTTTGAATCATAGTAGGAAGTCAAGAGATACTTGGAGTAACAGGCAAGTTTGGCCTTGAAGTACAAAATGAAGCAGGGCAAAGGCTAACAGAGTTTTGTCAAGAGGACATGCTGATAATAGCAAACACCTTTTTCCAACAATGCAAGAGACAACTCTACACATGTACACACCAGATGGTCAACACAGAAATCAGACTTATCATGTTCTTTGCAGCCAAAGATGGAGAAGCTCTACACAGTCAGCAAAAATAAGACCTGGAGCTGACTGTGGCTCAGATCATGAGCTTCTTACTGTAAGATTCAGACTTAAATTGAAGAAAGTAGGGAAAACCACTAGACTATTCAGGTATGACCTAAATCAAATCCCATATGATTATACAGAGGAGGTGACAAATAGATTCAGGGGATTAATTATGGTAGACAAAGTGTTTGAAGAACCATGGGCAGAGGTTTACAACATTGTACAGAAGGCAGTATTTAAAACCATCTCAAAGGAAAAAAAATGCAAGATGGCAAAGACGTTGTCTGAGGAGGCTTTAAAAATAGCAGCGAAGAGAAGAGAAAGGGTAAGATATACCCTACTGAATGCAGAGTTCAAGAGAGGAGCAAAGAGAGATGAGAAGGCCTTCTTCAACAAACAACGCAAAGAAACAGAGGAAGACAATAAAATGGGAAAGACTGGAGATTACTTCAAGAAAATTGGTGATATCAAGGGAATATTTCATGGAAGGATGGGCAAAATAAAGGACAGAAACAGGAAGGACCTAAAAGAAGCAGAAGAGATTAGGAAGAGGTGGCAAGAATACACAGAACTATACAAAAACTGTCTTTATGACCCAGATAATTGCAATGGTGGGGTCACACACCTGAAGCCAGATATCCTAGAGTGTGAAGTCAAGTGGGCCATTGCTGTGAACAGAACTACCGAAGGTGATGAAATTCCAGCTGAGCTATTGTAAATCCTGTAAGATGATGTCGTGCAAGTGCTGCATTCAATATATCAACAAATTTGGAAAACTCAGCAGTGGCCACAGGACTGGAAAATTCAGTTTTCATTCCAATCCCAAAGAAGGGCAAAGCCAAATAATGTTCAAACTACTGTACAAATGTCCTCATTTCATATGCTAGCAAAGTTATGCTCAAAGTCATTCAAGCTAGGCTTCAGCAGTAAGTGAACCAAGTACTTCTAGATGTACAAGTTAGATTTAAAAAAGGCAGAGGAACCAGAGATCAAATTGCCAATATTCAATTGGATCATGGAAAAAACAAGGGAATTCCAGAAAAACATCTACTTCTGCTTCCTTAACCATTCTGAAGCCTTTGACTGTCTGGATCACAACAAACTGGAAATTCTTAATGAGATGGGAATACCAGACCACATTACCTATCTCCTGAGAAACCTGTATGCAGGAAGCAACAGTTAGAACTGGACATGAAACAGCTGACTGGTTCTAAATTTGGAAGGAGTATGACAAGGCTGTATATTGTCACCCTGCTCATTTAACTTCTATGCAGAGTATACGATGCTAAATGCCAAGCTGGATGAATTATCGCCACAATCAAGATTGCTAGCAGAAATATCAACAACCTCAGATATGCAGATAATACCATTCTCAGTTCAGTTCAGTTCAGTTGCTCAGTCGTGTCCGACTCTCTGCGACCCCATGAACCGCAGCACGCCAGGCCTCCCTGTCCATCACCAACTCCCGGAGTTCACTCAGACTCATGTCCATCGAGTCAGATGCCATCCAGCCATCTCATCCTCTGTCGTCCCCTTCTCCTTCTGCCCCCAATCCCTCCCAGCATCAGAGTCTTTTCCAATGAGTCAACTCTTCGCATGAGGTGTCCAAAGTACTGGAGTTTCAGCTTTAGCATCATTCCTTCCAAAGAAATCCCAGGGCTGATCTCCTTCAGAATGGACTGGTTGGATCTCCTTGCAGTCCAAGGGACTCTCAAGAGTCTTCTCCAACACCACAGTTCAAAAGCATCAATTCTTCGGCGCTCAACCTTCTTCACAGTCCAACTCTCACATCCATACATGACCACAGGAAAATCCATAGCCTTGACTAGACGAACCTTTGTTGGCAAAGTAATGTCTCTGCTTTTCAATATGCTATCTAGGTTGGACACAACTCTCCTTCCAAGGAGCAAACATCTTTTAATTTCATGGCTGCAGTCACCATCTGCAGTGATTTTGGAGTCCCCAAAAATAAAGTGTGACACTGTTTCCACTGTTTCCCCATCTATTTCCCATGAAGTGATGGGACCGGATGCCATGATCTTCGTTTCTAATAGTAGGTTAAAAGTCAAGAGGAATAAAGAGCCTCTTGTTGAGGATGGAAGAGCAGAGTGAAAAATCTGGCTTAAAACTCAACATTCAAAAAATGAAGATTGTGGCATCCTATCCCATCATTTTGTGGCAAATAGAAGGGGAACAAGTGGAAGCAGTGACAGATTCTATATTTTTCAGCTCCAAAATCACTGGGAACAGTGACTACAGCCATGAAATTAAAAGATGCTTGCTCTTTGGAAGGAAAGCTATGACAAACCTAGACAGTGTATTAAAAATCAGAGACATCACTTTTCCAACAAAGGTCCATCTAGTCAAATCTATGGCTTTTCCAGTAGTCATGTATGGATGTGAGGGCTGGACCATACAGAAGGTTGCTGCTGCTGCTAAGTCGCTTCAGTCGTGTCCGACTCTGTGCGACCCCATAGACGGCAGCCCACCAGGCTCCTCTGTCCCTGGGATTCTCCAGGCCAGAACACTGGAGTGGGTTGCCATTTCCTTCTCCAATGCATGAAAGTGAAAAGCAAAAGTGAAGTCGCTCAGTCGTGCCCGACTCTTAGCGACCCCATGGACTGCAGCCCACCAGGCTCCTCCGTCCATGGGATTTTTCCAGGCAAGAGTACTGGAGTGGGGTGCCATTGCCTTCTCCGACAGAAGGTTGAGTGCCAATGAATTGATGCTTCTGAATTGTGTTGCTGGAGAAGACTCTCGAGAGTCCCTTGGACTGCAAGGAGATCAAACCAGTCAATCTTAAAGGAAATCAATCCTGAATATTCTTTGGAAGGACTGCTGCAGAAGCTGAAGCTCTAATATTCTGGCTATCTGATACAAAGATACAACTCATTAGAAAAGTGCCTGATGTTGGGAAAGATTGAAGGAAAAAGGAGAAGGGGTAGCAGAGGATGAGATGGTTAGATAGCACCAACAATTCAATGGACATGAATTTGAGCAATATCCAGGAGACAGTGGAGGAGAAAGGAAGCTGGCATGCTACAGTGCATGGGGTCACAAGAGTTGGACATGACTTAGCAAATGTACAACCACATAGAGATCATAGAAATTAAATAATGGTGCTTCATATTTCTATAAAGAATAGTTTAAAACTGTACAGACAACAAACAATACCTAGATAGCTGCAGATGCACAGAGTTCTCAATGACAAAGATTCTTTACTATAAGGATGTCAATTCTTTTCAAAATGACCTATAGATACCACACAATTTCAATGAAATTGCAACAGGAGGTTTCAAGGAACTTGTTCGTAAAAAAAAAAAAAAAATACAGTGAAAAGTAAAACACTGAGGATGCTCCAAAAGGAGGAAAACAAAGTGACTTCCCTATCACCCAGCTTCTATAAGGCTACTGTAATTAAGGGAGTATTAACTTGGTACACAGCAGGACAAAATAAAGCCAGAGAACAGAAGAGAAAACCCAGAAAAAGACCACATCAGATACAAAATCTGACCTGCAAGTTAGCTGGCCTTTTTCATTGCAGGAAAGTTTGACTATTAAATATATAGTGTCAGGACACTATCAGATGCCCTAGTGAAAAACCTCTCATAGACAAAATAAATTACAGATGGATCAAGGACTTAAATATGAAAACCAAAATTTAAACAGCCAGAGAGTTCAGTAAAATCTGGGCAAAAGTCACGAGCAGGCATTTCACAGTAAAGGATTTCTGAGCAGCCAATAACAATACGAACATTTTCAATCTCATTGGTAGGAAGGAGAAACAAAATTTTACAATGAGGTATAATTTTATACGTATCCTTCTACCCAGAATTAAATGATTGCCAGTTCAAAAGCTTGCAAAGAATGCAGAAAAATAAATTTCACATATTGTTGGTAGAACTGTAAACTGGTCACTTTTAGAAATAATTTAACTCTACCTCATAAAGCTAAAAATATTAATGTCTTAAGAACGTAATACCATTGTTAGCTATAAATGCCAAGAAAGACTTCTTGCACTTTTGGACAAGAAAAGCTGGAAGTAAGCCAAGGCTTCATCAGCGCAGAAGAGAAAAGGTTGCCTAATTATATAATGGATACTGTACACCATGGAAGGCAAACTATCTGATCTCTCTGAGTCCACATGAACTTGGAAAACCTCATGTTGCCGAGTTCTGCTGTTTTCACATGCACATCATCATAAAAGTAAACACACAGTATTATCACATTGATAGATACTTCAAAACAGACAAAAGTATATTTAAAATTATAGGATAATACATAGGGAGATAAGTACACATGATAAAATTATTTAGAAAATTGAGAGACCAGGTTTAAAAAATTAGGAAAATGATTTATGTTTGCAGGAATAATAAGAAATCCAGGAGATGCAAAAGGAAAGGATTTCAGAACTACTGGAAGAGTAACTTTTCTTAAGTCTCATACTGAGTGAAATTGAGTCACAGGGGCATTCTGGACAAGTTTATTTTTATGATCTAACTACCAACATGCATCACTCACACACACACACACACGCACACACCCCGCCACCTCTCCTGGCACACACTGTCAGGCGCCCAGGTATAACATGGCCTTCCTGGCACTGCCCTGTGGGAATGGAACTCCTGCCACTGTCACCCACCCTGGGCCTGGGAACCTCGAGCCTGCCGTCTGTGGTCACAGGCCACGAGACTTCTGTAGGTTAACTTGCTACTTTGCAAAGAGGGCCAGATCTTAAACTCTGCAATTTCTACAACATTATGGAATACTCCACATGAAAAGAAGGCAAGAGGTGCAGAAGAGAATGGTGAAAACCACTTCTGTGATTGTTAGGAAAATGGACTTTAGCATGTGTTGAGTTACAAACTATGAATGAGATGCAGGGTCGCTATTTGATTTCTCTGGCCCATTTGCTTATCTATAAAATGAAGGGATGAATAGCACCATCTCCAAAAATAGCTAGAATAACTTCTTGTTTTCCAGGCTTAAGTTTAGAGATGTTAGAGGAAAAATTAACCTTAAATGTGGCTATCCACAGAAAGAAGAAATTGGAAAAAAGTAACTACATATACAAAGGTTAAAGATACAAATTGTGATGACAGTGAAGTATAAAGTTTATTTTATCTGTATTGAAATATTTATCTGTAATATACCATAAAGCGAAAATTCTCTTTTAACTTGTATATCAAAGGGAAAATAAAGACCCTCACGAAGAAGCTCAAGTAAAATATTTTCATGATATACAAATGCCAATGAAGTGAAAAATCTTCCATAAGACCACCCAACCTTGACAAGTGTATTCACATAGGATTTAAAGAGTAATATTTGTATGACATACGGTAGGTGGTCTTTTGCATGGGTGAAATATTCCAGCTGACTTTAGTTCATGAAAGCTTCTAGGAGAATTATGATAAATGTCTACCTAGTCAACTATAATACAAATCTAAATTTCTAATTCTGCTTTCAGAATTGTATTTCTTTCTTATGATATTCAAACTTATGAGTCCCGTGTGTGTGTGTGTATGTGTGTGTGTATCTGTGTGTGTCCCTGTAGATATAGGATGCTATGGGTAATACATATCCATGGATACTATTCTTTCTTTTAATAGCTTACTGTTTATTGTATTGATTTGGTTATGAGGAAGTTTAAAAGTAAAATTTTTGGCACTAATGGTAACTCTGGCACAACTTACATTCCTTTATTTGGTTTTTTACTCTATTCTATATTTTAAATTGCTTTACTCTATATGCATTTTTTTGCCATACATTACCTCAAACTATTTTCAGAAGTAGATGGAAACATAGCTTAAACAAGGATGTAAATTTCTTGGATGATCAGAAAAATATAAGAGGACAAAAGATGGCATTTAAAAATCACACACTCAGAATGAAGCATCCTGAAAGACTGTAACAGTTGTTACTTTGTTGGAATTTCAAGTATGATAACTTACTTGCATATGTCATCTTCTGGGTCTTCAAGCCCAAATCTCTCATCAAATGTGAGCTGTATCCACACATTTTCTTCTACTGCTACTAATCTCCATACCAAGTCCATATTTCTTGGATAAGTATGAGGAAACCTTGGGCTGTGAATACTTCCATTAGTAGATACAGTAATAATTCTCTCATGCTGGGGATCTTGTACACCTAAAAGTAGAACCAGAAGCAAAGACACACACTTAGAATAGATGTCAAAAATTATGGGTTTCAAAATAACTTCAGGAAAAAAAGTATCTGATACAAGTCCAAAGTAATTACTAAATGATCTCAACCCTTAAATGACCTTGAAAGAAGAAATGAGGTCAAAGCAGTCATGTCAATATCTTATATGGGAATTATCAGCAGTCTACAAAGATAAGAAATTATAAGAAATGTTGCAAGGCTTCTCAGTGACTTTAAAAGGCTAACCTAAATTTTAAATATCTAAGAGGCAAATACAGTATAAAAT
The DNA here is from genome assembly GCF_002263795.3 of Bos taurus. Lineage (NCBI taxonomy): Eukaryota > Metazoa > Chordata > Mammalia > Artiodactyla > Bovidae > Bos > Bos taurus. Next base: position 42,368,788 of record NC_037344.1, on the reverse strand, counting down.
AGTTTCCAAGTTTATTAGGCATGGCAACATTTTGAAATGCCAAAATACATTGTTAATAATATCTCTTACTTCTGATTAGATTATTGGGGAGAAATGAGGGGTAAGGAAAATCAGTATTGTTAAGAAAAAAGTGTTCTTTTTTTTTAAATTGAAATAGTTGATTTACAAAGTTTCAGTATAACAAAGTGATTCTGCTATATATGTATGTATATACACATTTTCAGATACTTTTTTGTTTTAAAATATTGAATACAGTTACCTCTGCTATATAATAGGTCCTTGTTGGTTATCTATTTTATACACAAGTGCATAGAGACAAAATTGTTCTTATGTCCACCCATTTAAGAGTTGATATTGAGGGGAAACACATGACAATATTTGGGAAATGAGCAGCTGTTAATCTACAAAAACAAAATCTAAGAAGTAAGATATTTGTGCCCTTTCAGGTTATGAAGATTCAATCCATTAAGTTTGCTAAATCCTAGTAAAAACAAAACAAAGCAAAACAAAGCAAAAAAAAAAATCACAAAAACCTTTAAAACAATCTTTAATTCAATTTCTAAAACAATTTAAAAGGCTTGAACTGGACCATGAACACAAAGTACTGTGCACGGCATAATACCTGACACTTTTTTGTTCAACTTTGATGCACTCATAATGCCAGAACAGTCATTTTAAACTATACCAATACCTTAACTGCTGTCATGACTAAGAGATATGCTTCATAAGACTGAATTTTGTATTTGTGGTATTATACAGAGAGAAGAATATCATTACTTTATAAGCACCATTTTCCCTTTATTTGTCCTTCTCCCAATTTCCAGGCTCAACATACATGTAGTTGCTTGTGGAAATATGAAAAGTTCCTCATTTTATTGACTCCTTTTAGATATGTTTCATCAAACTTTGCAATACAGATTTGTCTAAGGCCTTTTAGGTCATATGACATTTTATACTAAATTACATTTTTCTTCTCTCTTCTTTTTTTCTTTCTATTATAGTTTTCTGCCTTTTCCTCTTTGATTCTTTCACTTCCAAACCCTAATTCTCTCTTTTTTTAAATTGCAATATAATTGATTTACAGTATTGTGTTAGTTTCTAGTTTCGGGTATACAGCAAAGTGATTCAGTTATATATTCTTTTCCAGATTCTTTTTCACTATGGGTAATTACCAGATATAGAATACAGCTCCCTGTGCTATAGTGTAGGTGCTTGCTGTTTATCTCTTTAAACACAGTTTTGTGTATCTACTAATCTTAATTCCCTTTTAACCAATGGAATGGACTTCTAGTGCTCAACTGCCTCTTCAGTATTTAAACTTCATTCACTCTGCCCATGATTTCACACCAATAACCTCGCTTCTTGCTCTGGAAGGCAGACACTAAGGTGATCTCCCGCCACCCTGTGTCTTTCATGTGTGCATGAACCCCTGCCTTGATTTCAACCAGAAACTGTGAAAAGGATGGAGCATTACTCCCATGATCAGATCAGTTAACTCTGAATTGATCATAAATTAGATTATAGGGGGAGCTGAACCTAAACAGGAAAAGCCCTGAACAGAAGCTGGGCGCTTCCTGATCTTAAGAAATTCAAAGTATGAAAGAGACTGTAGAGGGAGTTCTGTGCTGCCAGCCTTGGAAAGGGAGGAGGTTGCATGCTCAGGATGTGGACAGCTGAGGGGTACTGAATAAGAGGGGGCTCCATCCTAAAGCCTCAGTAGACCTGGATGAATCCAAGGCAGTGTCTCTACCAGTCTCCAGAAAGGAAATCAGGTCTGTCTGATGCCTTGGTTTTTGTCTTGTAAAAACTCAGAGAAAAAGCCCAGTCTCCCAGACCTGAATTTCTGAGCTTCACACCTGAAAGCAAACCAGGGAAGTTTTGCAAAAATTGCAGGTTTCTGGGGATTTCTTACATAACAGTAGATGACTAACACATCTTCTACTGTGCACAAAGCTATTTCGGTTGGAAGTATGTTTCTTTGTCCCTGTTTCTCAATGGCAATTACAGTAATTCTGGCAACTTGTCATTTAGTAGTTATATAACTCAAAATACGTATTTCAACTGATAAAATGCAACTAAATAATACACTCTAAGAAACTTCCAGAATTCAAAAGACAATGTTAAGGATTATTTATTAGTGAGAATATGGTTAGGATTAAAGAATACCTGTTTTCTTGTTAAAATACCTCACATAATAGTAACAAGTTGTAGTTATGGTTCGTAAAGCAGCTTTTTCATTCTTTTAAACCCAGCTGTTTCAACAATGCTTCTGCTAAAGCTGATTTTATATTGTCTAAGACAAGATAAAGACAAATATGATTTCCTTCAAATATATACAGTGCATGTGATGGGGAATATCGTCATATTATGTAAATAGGCCTTTAAGTTCCATGAAATTTTTAAATTGGAAAAGTTAATTATTACTTATAATTACACTTATAATTTGTGTAGATTCTGTCTTATTGGGGGGATAATGCTTGGATTGGCCATTGGTTATATTAATATATATGAAATAATCAATACCTCTCCTACGCACATAATTTAGCACCAGTAATTATTATAAGGGAGAAAGCAATGGCACCCCACTCCAGTACTCTCGCCTAGAAAATCCCATGGATGGAGGAACCTGGTAGGCAGCAGTCCATGGGGTCGCTAGGAGTCACAGAAGGATCTATCAAGTTGGCTGAATTCTCTATACTGACAAATTTTTTAATAAATCAATGACAGTTTGCTATTAAAATTCAGTTAATATATCCTCTTTTTCAAAGATTTCTCTTAGAAGAGATATTTCTCCACTCTCTGAAATTTTAATACAATAACATACATACTATGGAGGTGGATTAGAGTAGTTTATATTAAGAGGCTTTCTCATTTTGGCAACTAATATTTTTTTTAATGAATTAATTTTTTTCCAATCAGATTTATTAAAATGTATTATTTACCCCATTCTGTCTCAAAAAAAGTGCTTTATGTCATCTGAGATACTCTTTACAAATATAGCTGTGTTTATGCTTTCATATGCAATCTAGAAAACTGTGGATTTAAAAGATCTGAATTCTATTTTTATATCTGCAGTCAGAAAAGCCCATAACTAAAATGTATATACTTAAATTATGTTTACATCTTTTTTTCCTTTATAGTTCACAATTTCATTAAACTATAATTAAGCATAATTTAAAGGCTGAAAATCTAGACCTTATTTGTGGTAAAAGAATTGTAAATTTCCTTTTAAGTTAAATTGCTGCTCCCTCCAAATCATCTTGGAATGCAGTGAGGTTTGCCACCAAATACATATGATTTGCACATGACTGTCAACAGTTTATGTAAATCTCAAACAAGTAAGCCTATAATCAACAAGAAAAAAAAAAAAAGAAACAACATTTAGGATCTACCAAAATAAGACTGCATTCGTAGTTCTGTTGTTTAAAAATGATCTTTCCAAACATAGAACTTTACTAGGATATCAGGGTTGAGACAAGTACATATTTTGTGACTACTTTACTGAACATTTGCTTTTCCTAAACAATAAGCAGGATATTCAAAGAAAGTACCAAAGAAATGAAACAAATGTTTGGTGGCAAATCATAAAAGTATTTGCAACACTCTACTTCAATGCATCCTAAATAAGAATAAGGCTTGTTTATCCAGATAGGATTAGCATGAAAATACTTACAGACAGTAAATTTTAAAATTTAAAATTAACACTTTTCCTATCCTGCCCAATCCACCTTGAGGTAGGAGTACTGAAAACTAACATGAAATAAAAATTAAAAAAGGACAAGAAAGGAGATTAATCATGTAACTACTGTAAAACTGTTGACTATATATGTTCACATATAATACAGTTACAAAGAGACCTTCCTGGCAGTTCAGTGGTTAGGACTTGGCACCTTCACTATCATGAGCCTGGGTTCAGTCCCTGGTTGGGGAACTGATATCCTGCAAACCATACAGCTTGGTCATCAATTCAGTTATAAAGAATCATTACAGGGATTTCCCTTGTGGTTCAGTGGTTAAGAATCCATCTGCCAAGGTGCGGGACATGGGTTGGATCCCTGGTGCAGGAAGATCCCACATGCCACAGGGAGACCAAGCCTGTGCGCCACAACTACTGACCTGCCGCCTAGAGCCCACGCTCTGCAACAAAAGAAGTCACAACAGTGAGAAGCCTGCACAGCTCAGCTAGAGAGTAGCCCCTGCTCACTGCAACTAGAGAAAGCCAGCACAGCAACCAAGACCCCGCACAGCCAAAAATCACATAAATTAATTTAAAAAATAATCACACATTTGTATATTAACATTAAACATTATTAAATTAAATATGTTAACATTAAAATCAAAGTAGTTTTATACTACTTGGCATACTGGCACATAATTCTTTTAAAGGTATATTCATTATGAAGGAAAGCAGATAGGAATAAGAAAATCATGGAAAGCAATAAAAATTTAATACTTGAAAAAGTCATATTATTTAAAAAAAAATAACATCAAAAAAGAAGTTTGTGGACAAGATATGATCCATAAAGAAAGAGAAACCATCCATGTCCTTCTCCACGCTGATGTTTTAAGTTGACTGTAGTAGAAAAGTCCTGGAGGATTCAGAAGGAGGTAAACAAAAGGGTCTTCAATCTTGGTTTAAAGTTCGGCAGAATTCGGGATCCTGTTAACATAGGCAAGACTGTATAGGAAGATGTCCCTGTAAAGTGGTAGATTTCACAGCTGTCTTATATGATTTTTGATGTGTTTATTTCTAAATATGTTATTTTCAAACTGGGTCAGAAAAGGCATTTCTGTAATACTTGCATCTATTTCCAAATCTTTCCTTGATACATAAACACAGTCAATGTCTTATTTGTGCTTTGCTCTGTTTACTAGTTTTTTTTTTAATTGTAATAAACCTTTATTTTAATCTTGCTAGTTTTCATAAGCCTGTTTCCATTTTCAATCTATTTAAGCCTTAATTAACAAATTTTACTTTTAACAAAAGTTAGTTAAAATCATATGACACATATATACATATGCATATGTATATACATACATGTATATGGTTTGTTTCACTGGCTCCATAAATGGCACCTTTTTGCCTGGAAAATCCAGAGTTATCTCAATTAATGTTTCCTGATTCTGTAGAGAGACAGTATACCTGAACTCCACAGTGCAAATAAATCTCTCTATATAAATTACAAACAATATAGGAGTTTTTCATGCTTAATATTCTAAATTCTGATTATTAGCATAAAAGTACAATAATATGCTAGACAGAAAAATAGGACTCATGTTTTTATTTTGTCATGACTCAATCTACCATTTACATACTATAAAACAATAGCAAATAAAAGAAACACAATCAGAAGTTAGTGCAGTCTACCTCAAACTATTCATGAATTACGTACAAGAACAAATACTTACTAGGAAAAAATTTCAACGTAGCAGATTGGAATGCAAAAATAAATCAAGAGATACCAGGGGTAACAAGAAAGTTTGATGTTGTAGTGCAAAATGAAACCGGGCAAAAGCTAACAGAGTTTGGCCAAAAGAACACATTGTTCATAGCCAACACCATCTTTCAACAGCACTAGAGATGACTCTGCATGTAGACATCACCAGGTGGTAAACACCAAGATCAGACTGACTATATTCTTTTCAGCTGAAGATGGAGAAGTTCTATACAGTCATCAAAAACAAGATCTGGAGCTGATTTTAGTTCAGATCATCAGCTCCTTTTTGCAGAACTCAGGCTTAAATCAAAGAAAGTAGGGAAAACCACTAGACTATTCAGGTATGACCTAAATCAAATCCGTCATGATTATACAGTGGAGGTGACAGATTCAAGGGATTAGATCCAGTAGATAAGAGTGCATGAAGAATGATGGATGGAAGTTCATAACTTGTATAGGAGGTGGTGACTAAAACCATCACAAAGAAAAAGAAATGCAAGAAGTCAAAGTGGTCATCTTCAGAGGCTTTACAAAGAAAAGAAGGCTTTTCTTCTTTGAGAAAAGAAGAGAAACGAAAGGCACAGGAGATAGGGAAAGACACACACAACTGGATGCAGAGTTCCAGAGAAGAGCAAGGAGAGATAAGAAAGCCTTCTTAAGTGGACAATGCAAAGAAATTGAGGAAAAATTCACAGAATGGGAGAGAATAGAGATCTATTCAAGAAAACTGGAGATACTAAGGGACTATTTCAGACAAAGACGAGCACAACAAAGGCCAGAAACGGCAAGGACCTAACAGAAGCAGAAGAGGTTAAGAAGAGGTGACAAGAATACACACAAGAATAATACAAAAAAAGATCGTAATGATCCAGATAACCACAATGGTGTGATCACTCACATAGAGCCAGACATCCTGAAATGCAAAGTCAAGTGGGTCTTAAAAAGCATTATGGGCTTCCCTTGTAGCTCATCTGCCTGTAATTAGGAGACCCTGGTTCGATTCCAGAGTCGGGAATAACCCCTGGAGAAGAGATAGGCTATCCACTCTAGTATTCTTGGGCTTCCCTCATGGCTCAGATGGTAAAGAAACTGCCTGCAATGCGGGAGACCTGGGTTGGAGCTCTGGGTTGGGAAGATGCCCTGGAGGAAGGCATTGCATTATGACAAACAAAGCTAAAGGATGTGATGGAATTCCAGCTGAGCTATTTCAAATCCTAAAAGATGATGCTGTCAGAATTCTGTACTCGATATGTCAGCAAATTTGGAAAATTCAACAGTGGCTACAGGACTGGGAAAGGTCAGTTTTCATTCCAATCCCAAAGAAAGGCAACGCAAGAGAATGCTCAAACCTGCATACAAACACTCTTAGTTCACAAGTTAGCAAGTCAATGCTCAAATCCTTCAAGTTAGGCTTCACTGGTAGGTGAACTGAGAAATTCCAGATGTACAAGCTGGATATAGAAAAATTAGAGGAACCAGAAATCAAATTGCCAACATCTGCTGGATCATAGAAAAAGCAAGGGAATTCCAGAAAAGCATCTGCTTCATTGACTACACTAAAGCCTTTGACCGTTTGGATCACAACAAACTGTGGGCAATTCTTAAAGAGATGGGAATATTAGACCACCTTACCTGCCTCATGAGAAATCTGTATGCAGGTCAACAAACAACAGTTAGAACTAGACATGGAAAAATGGACTGGTTCAAAACTGGGAAAGGAGTACATCAAGGCAATATACATATTGTTAAGCTGCTTGTTTAACTTCTATGAGGAGTACATCATGCGGAATGGTGAGATGGATGAAGCACAAGCTGGAATCAAGATTGCCAGGAGAAATATCAATAACCTCGGGTATGCAAATGACACCACCCTGATGGCAGAAAGTGAAGAAGAACTAAAGAGCCTCTTGATGAAAGTAAAAGAGGAGAGTGAAAATTTGGCTTAAAGTTCAACATTCAGAAAACTAAGATCATGGTATGTGGTCCCATCACTTCATGGCAAATAAATGGGGAAACAATGGAAACAGTGTCAGACTTTATTTTCTTGGGCTCCAAAATCACTGCAGATGGTGACTAAAGCCATGAAACTAAAAAACACTTACTCTTTGGCAGTAAAGTTATGACCAACCTAGACAGCATATTAAAAAGCAGAGACATTACTTTCTCAACAAAGGTACGTCTAGTCAAGGCTATGGTTTTTCCAGTTCATGTATGGATGTGAGAGATGGATTATAAAGAAAGCTGAGAGCTGGAAAGTTGATGCTTCAGAATTGTGTCACTGGAGGACTCTTGAGAGTCTCTTGGATGGAAAGGAGATCAAATCAGTCACTCATAAAGGAAATCAACCCTGAATATTCATTAGAAGGACTGATATTGAAGCTGAAGCTCCAATATTTTGGCCACCTGATGCGAAAAACCAACTCATTGTAAAAGATCCTAAAGCTGGGTAAGACTGAGGGCAGGAGAAGAGGGCAACAGAGGATGAGATAGTTGGGTGGCATGACTGACTCAATGGACATAAGTTTGAGCTGACTCCAGGAGATCCTGAAGGACAGGGGAGCCTGGCATACACAGTCCATGGGGTCACAAAGAGTCAGACAAAATTTAGTGACTGAACAACAATACCTCAAATTATTCATGAATTATGTATGAGAATAAATGTGCACTAGGGAAAAATAAGAGATTGCTATATTAAGTAAGCCATAAAAACAAATGCAATTATTTAAAATACATACAATTGTGGTTCTTGAATCTATTCCAGAAGATAATCATTTATTCCTCAAGGGAATGAATAGTCAAAAATCATATACTGAGAACCTATTTTGTTTCATGCACTGCACCAAGGGCTTGAGATGTAAGAACAGGGTGAAGCTTTGTACTCTTAATGTGACAATTTAGAAAACTGTAATTTAATATCTCTCCTCAACTAGAAATTCTAGTAAGCATATATTCAATTATCAAATCCCACTTCAGATAGAATGTAATCCTGAATTCCCTTTGTACATTCCTTTAGGGCTGCATCTTATAAAAGTTAGTTTTTCCAAGTGTAGTTGCTTTATATTGTTGTGTCAATTTCAGTTGTACAGCAAAGTGATTCAGTTATACACCCATGCACACGCACCATTTTTTTTTTATATATTATTTTCCATTGCAGTTTGCCTCAGGACACTGAATATAGTGCCCTGTGCTATGCAGTAGGACCTTGATGTTTATCCATTCTCTATATATAATAGTTAACATCTGCTAATCCCAAACTCCCAATCCATCCCTCCCCACCTCCTCCCCTTGGGCAATACCATAAGTCTGTTCTCTATGTAGGGCAGCATATTTTAATCATCCTCTGTGGGCTGACCTTTCTTTCTTTCCTGCTCTACTCTGAGCTTCCAGTGAGACGGAAAAACCTAGACAGAACTGATTCTGGAGTCTGTAACCAGTATCTAGCTTTTTTCCCAGCACATGGCACCACATGGTACATATTGCTAACATAAAGAAAAATTATTTCCTAGCTCATGGCAAAAAAATTCAGTATTTCAATATTTCATCCTTCACTCCTAAGTTTCCAGAGGCTATACATGTAAACATAATAAACTTTTACAATGTATATTCCTCAAGTCCCTTAATTCATATTTTACTCAAAGTTCATCTATTATTACGTACACATATACTTCAGCTCCTGGTGACATGTTTTATATTACTCGTTAGTGAGATTTTCCATTGTCTTAATATACTCATTTTTAAATAAAGCATCTTCTATAATTTTACCACACTGAGAATACTACATGTATTATTATTTTATCTTAACTCGGAACTATGAATCACTTGATGGTAAAAATCTGTTATTTTAGGCAAGATACTTCATATCAGGTTTTAATTTTTATAAACTAGCAATAATCAGAGGCTGTTTTAAAGTTCAAATGAAATGATACTTGTATAAACTAACCACCTTGATAATTATAAATTAGTATGTATGTAAAACAGACGTCTTGTCCATCATATTCTATCTAATTCAAACAGGGAGAAAGAAAATTTTTTATCAGCTGTCCAGTTTTTCTGATATTCGTGAACAGGAGATTGCTATGAAAGATAATGCAAAATTGCTCAGTATATACGAGGAATCCAATTTCACAAAGACCAAACTAATGAAGCAAGCAGTAATTTCTCAAGAGTGAATGCGAATTCCCAATTGCCTGAATCGGCAATTCAGGTTGACTGCAGAAGATGGAAAAAATGATAACTCTGTAGAAATTATGCAGTTTCTTTGACCTGACACTATCTTTTTAAAATTAATTTTTATTGGAATATAGTCGCTTTACAATGTTGTGTTAGTTTCTGCTGTACAACAAAGTGAACTAGCTCCCTGTATACATAAATCCCCTCTTTTTTGTATTTCTTTCCCATTCAGGTCACCACAGAGCACTGGGTAGAGTTACCTGTACTATACAGCAGGTTCTCATTATCTATTTTATACATAGCAGTGCATATAAGGGTTTGCGTTATTTTGTATCTGATAAGAAGTAAATGAATTCAGCCATTACCATCCTATCTAACTGTGAGCAATGGTAAGAAACGGGGACCCAGTTCAGAAGTTCAGAGCAAATCTTCCATGTGCAATGATGAACAGTTTACAAGCGAGCATCTTCCCAGAACCCCCCAGCACCACCATGGTGAAGCAGTCCTGACGGACTCTACCCAGAAGTACGCCTGGAAAATCAATATACGCCAATTTCCCTTGTTCCATGGATTAGCTCTAATGGGACAATCAGAGTAAATCCAGTGGCTTTTTTCTTTTTTTTCCCTCAACAGTAGAGGACTAGACCAAGTTGGGCACAGAAGTAAGGTCTAGAACTGCTGTAGTCAATAAGGTGTCATTTTAGAAGTCAGTCTGATGGAAAAGTTGATGCACAGAAGTAGACAGACACACAGTATGACAACAAAACGGGGCCAGATCCCAGCTCAAACCACACAATAAATTCAGCCCATTTCTAGGCTTCTCAAAACATGATTAATCAAATTACTTACACCATTTAAGACAGATAGAGTTAAGGTTTTTATACAAGCAACCAAAATTGTTACATAGCAAACATGTTGGGGTCTGCCTGGAGTGGCAGTTTCAGGCCATTTATCCTGGTGTGGCTATTGCTGGTGTTCCTTTTTCATTGCTGAAATATCTGAATTGATGTTACATCACAAGTAAGATCTATAAAATTCTTCTGGTATTGAGGCATGGGAAACAAATGGCAGTGATTTGACAACATGGTATTTTAACCTCAAGGTAATGGTAAAAATAATCTATTTTGGTTTGGGGGTATAACATTTCCAATGAAGGCTCAATTATGGAAGACAAACTTTCAATGATCTTCTTAGGAGATGGCAAGAGTGAACACCAACATTTTAGGAATCAATAAACTAAAATGGATGAGAATGGGTGAATTTAATTCAGATGCCCATTATATCTACTACATGGGCAAGAATCCCTGAGAAGAAATAGAGTAGCCCTCATAGTCAACGAAAGAGTCCAAAATGCAGTACTTGGGTGCAATCTCAAGAACAACAGAATGATCTCGGTTCATTTCCAAGGCAAACCATTCAAAACCACAGTAATCCAAACCTATGCCCCATCCAGTGATGCCGAACAAGCTGAAAGGTTCTGTGAAGACTTACAAGGCCTAATATGTGCTTGCATAGCCTCTCAGTCATGTCCAACTCTTTGCAACCTCATGGAACGTAGCCTGCCAGGCTCCTCTGTCCATGGGGTTTCTCCAGACAAGAATACTGAAGTGGGTTGCCAAGCCCTCCTCCTGAGGATCTTCCCACCCCAGGGATCGAACCCAGGTCTCCCACATTGCAAGTGAATTCTTTACCACTGGAGCCACCAGGGAAAGATCTTCTATAACAATACCAAAAACCAACCAACCAACCAACCAAACAAACAAACAAACAAACAAAAAACATGGCCTTTCATCACAGGGGATTGGAATACAAATGTAGAAAGTCAAGAGATACCTGGAATAACAGGCAAGTTTGGCCTTGGAGTACAAAATGAAGCAGGGCAAAATCTAACAGAGTTTTGTGAAGAGAACACACTGGTCATAGCAAATACCCTTTTTCCCAACAATACAAGAGATGACTCTACGTATGGACATTACCAGATGGTCAACACTGAAATCAAATTGATTACCTTCTCTGAAGTCAAATATGGAGAATTTGGATACAGTCAGCAAAGAGAAGACCTGGACCCGACTGTGGCTACTATCATAAGCTCCTTATTGCAAAATTCAGGATTAAATTGAAGAAAGAAGGGGAAATCATAAGCTCATTCAGGTATGACCTAAATAAAATTTTTTATGATTATACAGTGGAGGTGACAAAGAGATCAAGGGATTAGATATGATAGACAAAGTACCTGAAGAACTATGGATGGAGGTTCATAACACTGTACAGGAGGTGGTAACCAAAAGTATCATCAAGAAATAGAAATTCAAGAAGGCAAAGTGGTTGCCTGAGGAGGTCTTACAAATACCTGAGAAAGAAGAGAAGTGAAAGGCAAAGGAGAAAGGGAAAGATATGCCAAACTAAATGCAGAGTCCCAGAGAATAGCAAGGGGAGATAAGAAACCTTCCTAAGTGAACAATGCAAAGAAATAGAAGAAAACAGTAGAAAAGTAAAGACTAGAGATTTCTTCAAGAAAATTGGTGGTAACAAGCAAAAATTTCATGCAAAGATAGGCACAATAAAGGATAGAAACAGTAAGGACCTAATACAAGCACAAGAGATTAAAAAGGGGTGGCAAGAATACACAGAAGAACTACATAAAAAAGTTCTAAATGACCTGGATAAGCACAATGGTGTTGTCATTCATCTAGAGCCAAACATCCTGGCGTGTGAAGTCAAGTGGGCTTTAGGAAGCAATACTACGAATAAAGCTAGAGGAGGTGATGGAATTCCAGCTGAGCTATTTCAAACCCTAGAAAACAGTGCTGTAAAAGTGTTGCACTCAATATGTCAACAAATTTGAAAAACTCAGCAGTGGCCACAGGACTGGAAAGGGCAAGTTTTCATTCCAATCTGAAAGAAAGGCAATGCCAAAGAATGTTCAGACTACCATACAACTGCACTCATTTCACATGCTAGCAAGTTAATGGTGAAAACCCTTCAAGATAGGCTTCAGCAGTAGGTGAACTGAGAACTTGCAGATGTACAAGTTGGATTTAGAAAGGCAGAAGAACCAGAGATCAAATTGCAACATCTGCTGGATCATAGAAAAAACAAGGGAATTCCAGAAAAACCTCTACTTCTGCTTTACTGACTACACCAAAGCCTTTAAATGTGTGGATCACAACTTGGAAAATTCTTAAAGAGATGGGACCACCAGACCACCTTACCTTTCTCCTGAGAAAGCTGTACACATGTCAAGAAGTAACAGAAACATACATGGAACAATGGTCTAGGTAGAAATTGGGAAAGTTGTAGGGCAAGGCTGTATATTGTCACCCTATTTATTTAACCTATATGCCAAGTACATTGTGCGAAACATCAGGCTGGATGAATCATAAGCTGTAATTAAGATTGCCAGGAGAAATATCAAAAATCCCAGATATGCAGATGATACCACTCTAATGGCAGAAAGCAAAGAAACACTAAACAGCTTCTTCATGACAGTGAGAGAGGAGAGTGAAAAAGATGGCTTAAAACTCAACTTTCAAGAAACCAGGATCATGGTACCTGGCCCCATCAGTTCATGGCAAACAGTTGGGGAAAATATGGAAATAGTGACAAATTTTATTTTCTTGGCTTCCAAAAGCACTTCGGACAGTGACTGCAGCCACGAAATTAGAAGGTGCTTGCTCCTTAGAAGAAAAGCTATGACAAATCTAGACAGGGAATTAAAAAGCAGAGACATCACTTTGCCAACAAAGTACTGTATAGTCAAAGCTATAGTCTTTCCAGTAGTTATGTATGGATGTGAGAGCTGAACCATAAAGAAGGCTGAGCACTGAAGAACTAAAGTTTTTGAATTGTGGTGCTGGAGAAGACTCTTGAGATTCCCTTGGATAGCAAGGAAATCAAACCATGCAATCCTAAACAAAATTATCCCTAAATATTTATCAAAAGGACTGATGCTGAAGCTGAAGTTCCAATACTTTGACTACCTGATGTGAAGAGCCAAATCATTGGAAAAGACCCTGATCCTGGAAAAGATTGAGGGCAGGAGGAGAAGGGGGAGACAGAGGATGAGATGGTTGGATGGCATCACTGACTCATTGGAAATGAGTTTGTGCGAACTCCAGGAGATTGTGAAGGACAGGGTAGCCTGGCATGCTGTAGTCCATGGGGTTGCAAAGAGTTGGACAGTACTTAGAGACTGGAGAAAAATAGAAACCCAGAATTCTCCTTAAATGCTTTACTGAACTCCAATTAGTAATGATTATAATTTTATATACACACATTACTTCAGCAAAACATGTTTAGGCGATGATATTATATTTTATGAGTTAAAGTGTACAGAATTATACATACCACAAGAAGGCTAAAACCAGAATATAGAACAGAGATAAATAAGGAATAATTCACGTTAGAAAAGAAACATTCATTTTAAAGATTCACTACTGATTTCCTTTTTCAATATTTAATCAACTCTTGTTGAATTAAAATATTTTAAACATTGAAAGGCATTTATTTGAAATATTATCCCCCAAACCAGCTAATATTATTAAATACAAATTCATATTATTTAACCTCAGAACAATCAACTATGCTTAGTTAAGAAAAAAATATATTAAAGAACTTCATCTGTTTGGAGACTCAGCATCTGTCAGTATATTGTATGTGCACTGGACACATAATTTACAACCTTCAGATGGAATTTATGAGCAATTTCAAATGTTGAAAGCAGTGACCTATTTCTTTGGGAGCACACAACGTCTAGATACAGTAGTGACAATTTGATGGGTAGATGTTTAAAATGTATCAAGGACAATAATAATGAAAATATAATCAATACAAACTCATTCAAAAATGCCAATAAGGCCATTTGTTTATGAATTTAGTGAATATCTAAAATATGCTTAAGTCTAAAATATGTTTAAAATTCTCTCTTACATGAAACTCTGCATTAGGGGAAATAAATGATTTCTAAGAAACAATAGAAGAGGAATTTATTTCTGTCTTAACATATCTAGCAATCATCAACACTGAAAAATGAGACTTTACTGTTTCCTACTTATATTTAGCATTTCATATTCAAAGATGAATGTATATAATTTATATGTAATGAGCCTATGAGGTTCCTATAAATAACATTCAAAGATAGTAGGAAAAATAGTAAATTTGGTTGCTTCTATACAAATCATGTCCTCCCACTTTATGTTTTTAATATTATTAATTAAACACTGTCAATAAGTGACAAAAGATTTGCATTTCCATAGCAATATTTGAGATTTAGAAGTTACATCTGTAGGAGGATATTTGGCTTCAGTAGGAATTCCACATCAAACTAGCAGCAATAAATGAAGAGTAATCACACTGGACATGACTGCACTTAAGAGGCTATATTTAAACAAACTTACACTTAAGGATATTCTAATCTTTCTGCTTGGCTGGAAAACATTACCTCCCACCCCACCCCCTACCCTCAACAACTTTCCTCAATCTTAACGTGATGTTAAAATGTGCATAAAATACAACTGTGGGGCTTTTAAAATCAGTGGAAGTCATAAAATAAAACACATAACATCTATGGGTATATAGATTACTTAAATTCTATTCCTCAATGGCATTTTTAATAATGATCATGAGGTACCTTGGAGAAGGCAATGGTAACCCATTCCAGTACTCTTGCCTGGAAAATCCCATGGATGGAGGAGCCTGGTAGGCTGCAGTCCATGGGGTCGCGAAGAGTCAGGAGCAACTGAGCAACTTCACTTTCACTTTTCACTTTCATGCATTGGAGAAGGAAATGACAACCCACTCCAATATTTTTGCCTGGAGAATCCCAGGGACGGGGGAGCCTGGTGGGCTGCCATCTATGGGGTCACACAGAGTCGGACACGACTGAAGCGACTTAGCAGCAGCAGCATGAGGTATTTAACCATGCTTAGCTATTTCATTTTCAGATTATATTATTTTATCATCTAGTTAGTCTACTCTAAGAGAGTAAATAAAGAGATGTTGAATAATTGGCTTAACTATAACCACAGAACCATTAGCTGAATTCTCCAGCAACAGCCAGTTTTATGATAATAGTTTTAAAATCAAACCAAAGATCCAGAGAAAAGTGGTCTAAAAAGAGGAGCTGAAACACAGGGATGGGACAGAGTCAAGAAAATACATATTTTGAATTTTGGACACAAATTCAAAGCAGAGACTGAACTGAAACCTTACAGAATCCACCAGAAGTTTCATTTCATTCATTTCATGGATGATTCTCTAACACTCCTTATTACTGCTTCCTTTGACGTTATCCAAAAATACCTACTACCCTACATTCTGATCTCAGGGAAGACTCTGAGGATACATCTCTCAGATTGGACGCTGTCAGATGCCAGAAGGAGATTGAAGAATCCTGTACAGCGTTTGCACTGTTTACCTGACTGTAATCCCCAGTCAGCAAATGGACCAGCTGCATTCGTGATCTCCCAGAGAGTGAACAGACCTGTCTGAACAGAGCATTTCCTTGAAAATTCTTGCCCATAAAATCTGATTTTGATGTTGAAAACTTTCCACCCATGTCCCCTATAAATCCACCGGTCCCTCTTCTGAAAGAATTGGAACACCATCCAAAGAAATGGAAAAAAGATAGGGAAACACTTGCCTGGGGGTGGGGAGAGGCAGGAGAAACCTAACAGGAGAAAAAAGTACAAAATGTACTTAATTTAATTACAGAAAGTGTAGTAATACTAATTATCTTCACATGTGGCTATTATTCTTATTTTCTAGTTGAGATCAGGCTTTTTAAAGAAAGATATGTATAATAAAAACTTTAATAACACCTAATCATTTAAAGCATGCGATTTAAATTCCTGCACGAGCACAGAGCCCATCAAAATATTTAAAGAAGTTATCATAATTCAAAATGTGATTGCAGTGTTGGAATCCTGTTAAAAACCAACTAAAGCCGAAGATTCATGATAGGAAGGCAAAAAAAAAACTGATATAAATATGTATGAAGACTTTAACTGATTAACAGGAACCTTTTATACAGCACTTTCTGCCAAATAAAATTAGTATCAAAGAAGAATGGGGAAAAAAAGTCTAAGAATAATCAATTACAGTTTGAGAAAAATTCTGCCACTCTCTCTACACCATAACGTCAAAATAATGTGCCAGGGGAAGTTACTTTCAACACATCAAAGAATGCAAAAATGAGAACAGTTCGGTAACCCCGCTGCAGTTTGCACATTATTAGGAATATGGAAACAGTACTGAGCATTGGCACAATTGGATAGAAATGTAGAACTACAAGAACAGAAAAACTCCCACTGTGAAAAGAAGACAGTGAAGTCTGTAGTTGCTCATGTCATAAAATCAGATAAGAATATGATCCCACCTAAAAGGAGTCTCTTCTCTAATATGGTTCATTGTATAAACCTTAATCATGTGAGATTATGTCAAGAATGTATAAGTAAAGTTTAAAAATGTAAAGTAAATAAAAATATACATTTTGCTTACCTTTTAAATGTTCTTTCTCCTCTTTTCTATGCCAGTCCAGATGCTTGGGTATAGTTCCTCCCTGCCAGTAGATGGAGATAGTAAAATTGAGTCTTGGGGTGACCTCAAATCCTACTGTAGGGGGTTCAGAATCTTCAATTTCAGATTTTGGAGGTAAAAATGATTTTAATGATTTAAAAGACACATAAAGCTTGTGATCATTGTTATCTGAGTCAGTCAAATGAACTCATTCATGGCCATTTGTACCAATGTATAAGGGAGAGGGTCTTGGCTGGCATAGAAAAAAATAAAAGAAAGAGCATTATTTTTAGGATATATTCCCTTGATGCTTCATTCTTCCTAAATCTTGCTCATTTACTCAACTAATATTTATTGACTAGTGACTCAAAATTGCAGATTACTATCTCAATGTTTCCATATATATTATCTCTTTAGTTTTTTTTTTTAACAACCTTGTGAATTAGTAATAATTATCCCCTAATATCTTGTCCCAGAAACTATTTTTAAAAGTTGCAAATGGTGAGTTGGCTCTTGCTTGTCAAGGTTCTGTGGTCCACACAATGTTTAGTTAATGGCTTCACAGATTTAGACTGATTTAGTTTTTTCTTCCTACTGATGAAGGGACCTTGATGTTGTGGGAAACTCATTTTCTGTTAATAAAAACTGATTTGGTTTTATTTCATTTCAAATGAACACAAGTCTTGTGCCAGCTTCTCAGGAAGAAATCTAAACAGCTATGGGGCAGGGCTTCCCTGGTGGCACAATGGATAAGAATCCACCTGCCAATGAAGGGGACATGGGTTCAATTCCCGGTCCGGGGAGATCCCACATGCCTCAGAGCAACTAAGCCCGCAAGCCACAAGTAATGAGCTTGAGTACTCCTGAAGCCCTCCCACCCCAGAGCACATGCTCAGCAACAATAGAAGCCCACACACCACAGCTAGAGAGAAGCCTCCACTCACAGCAACTAGAGAAAAACCTGTGCAAAGCAACAGAGACTGAGCACAGCAACCCCCTGCAAAAAAAAAGAAAGAAAACCACACTATGGTTCCGCCAGTTTATAGAGATCACATGGATCATCCTGAATAAAACAGAAGTTGAGACGAGAGTCCCGTGACTGTTTTTTCTCTTTTAGAAACTGCTCACTTAAGATCAAATTCATTAATATCTGTAATGACTGGGACTAGCTTCTGAAAAAGAATAAAATCATTATCATTTTCCAAAGCTAATAGGACATGCAAGTGTCTCTTGAAGATGATAAAGAGGCAAACTGGAAGAAAACTGAATTGAATATTGATGAAATTATGCAATAATTGACTCCACTTTTCTCAGTTTAGTAAACCCGTTAGAATTTTAATTAAGTGAAATCTATCCCTTAAAGTCTAGGTTTATTATTCCTTGTTGTCCTGGTCCTTGATACCAACACAACACATTTTGGAAAACGAGGGCATTATACAACTTCTTTTTAAGTCTTTATCGAATTTGTTACAACATTGCGTTTGCTTTATGGTTTCCGTTTTTTTTTTTTTTTGGCCCCAAGGCTTCTGAGATCTTAGCTTACCCCACCAGAGATCAAACCTGCACCCCTGCATTGGAAGGAGAAGTCTTAACCACGGGGCCTCCCGGGGAAGTCTCTACCCAGCTTCTTAAACAAGAGTAATTTGTTTAATCTAAGTAATCTGTTCAATCTGTTCTGTTCCAGAGCGATTGACTAAAATAAATCTACTCTCTTTACACAAGCACTGTGGTGATTCTGTCCAAATGAATACACTAATATTTATACACCTCTTTCTAGGTCTTATAAATTATTTTCAGATTACAAATCATTTTCTGACACACAAGTTTCTTCTGCTCTCACAATCACTTAGAAGAGCCAATGTATCATGCAAAATTTATTAATGCAAAAAGAGTTGGTTGTCACCTTAAATTGACCATATAGTTTCTTGTCCAAACCAGCACATTTTTATGACTGAAATAAGGTGGTATTATTAATTGTGTCAAGACCACAGATATTAAACCATGATGGTCCCCAGACAACCTGAGCTCATGGTTACCGTAATGACAAACAGCTTTACCCTTCAATCCAGTGCTTTTGAGTCTAAATCCTATTCTCTTTCCACTACATCACATGACTCCAGGAAATTTTTCACCTCAAACATCTGTATGAAGAATTCTGAAGTGTCTGTTTTCCTGTTACCATCCATAGTTATTTCAGTTCAGCAAGTAGAATGAATGCTTTGTTTTCATAAATTTAGTAATATCTAGTACTTTCACAGTATTTTATTCAATGTAGGTTAAAATAAAAACAGCAACAAAATAACAATCCTAACTTTAAACATTTCCTGTTTAACCTCTCTTTAATGGATTATTTCTGAGGTCTTTCTAATACTACCAAGGAAGCAGGAGACATTTTGTACCAATAATTGCTGATTTTCTGGATTCTAACTCCATTCCATTGCTTGGAATAATAGGCCTGATGTTAACTCTACTTCTAAGTGTAAACATTATTCCAGAATTCGGTACTCCTTAACAAATGATAAATTCCATATACATTTAGAGAAGATAAGAGGTCATTTGAAAGGTACCTTATCATTAGGGTTAAAAAGTATGGAAAAATGAAGCAATACTGAAAGTAAAAACTATATACCTTTCACAATGAATATTGTCTCATGTGTGTATATATATATATATATATATATATATTCCCTTACTTGATTATTCAGTTTTTAACTTATCTGCATGTAATTTCATTAACAAACTCCAAGAGATTATGGATTTTGCTTAGGTGTTCATTTTGCTTTGTTTTCATTGTTTTTCACTAACGTATCCTCACCTATAATAGAGACTTAATAAATAAGTGTTGACTGGCTGGGTTGCCCAGAAGTAAAAGCACAAGTTTCAGCTGCAAACACACTTACAAAGGAAATGTATTCAGTAAAAAGTATGATATGTGGGTAGACTCCTGGCCTATTGCTGCTTTCTGAAGATTTCTGCCTTAAGAAGAAACAAAATCCCTCATGTTATGTGGGGAGATGTCAGCAATTGATTGCCACTCCAGCAAACCTTTTTCTATGGAGCTGAGTTATACTAAATTCGCATTTGGAGTTATGTCACCACATCTGAGATCTCTAAAATAAAACTTCAGGCAACTGTAAAATTTCACCCATAGAGCATCATATTCAGGGAAGAAACTCTTTTTACCTTTCTGAAATCCAAAGTCAAATACTTGTTTTAAAAAATAGAATCCCCATTCTCTTGGTCAGACTTTAGAACCACACATATCTTTGAAACACAGATAAATTTGAGAGATTCTCTTCACAATTTGCATATTTACTACAATTTGCTAGAGGAGAGTTATAATAGGGGATGTTCAGAACTGATTGTGAGCATTATGGGATGGTAGGATAATATAGTAGCACCTTCATGGTGAAGAGCATGCTATGGGCTGGTCTGGACAGAATATAACAATATAGGAAGTTGTTGAGACAAAAACAGACTTTGACATAATTTGCTAAAAATGCCTATAATCCTCTGTTCCCTTATTATTGCTCCAAATATAAAACTAGGCTTCAGGATTCTCAACGATGTTAAAGTTATGAACTAAGAATAACCAGAGCCATCTTTTTAAATCCTTTTAAACCACAGGCTTGAGAAAGTTTTGAGAATCTGATGAAAAGTATGAATACTCAAGCCAGGAAATTATATATATAAATACAGACTCTCATAATTTCATACAGTAGCATACAATTTCAGAATGTTCAACAAGCCCCTGAAAACTATTCATGAACCTTTTACCTATGAAATCAACACTCTCCTCAAAAATAACTTATCCATCATAAAGCAACCATTTGGGTAAAACATCATTAGTGTAAACGAGTAACCAATTTAGCAAACGGGGATCAATATAAGAAATCATTCTGAAAGTCTAACTTGAGTTTTGGATTAAATAAAATATGTATTTATCTTAGAGTAAATTATACACACACATACACACACACACACACACACACACATATATATATATATATATTGCATACACACACACACATATATACATATATATATCTCCAATATTCTTGCCAGGAGGATTGCAGGGAATATAGTCCCTGCAATCCTCCTGGCAAGAATACTGGAGTAGGTATCCATGCCCTCTTCCAGGGGTTCTTCCCAAGCCAGGGATCAAACCCACGTCTCCTGCATTGCAGGTGGATTCTTTACCACTGAGCCACCGAGGAAGCCTATATGCCACATTACCATTTGTAAGATAGATAGCTTGAGGGAAGCTGTTATTTAACACAGGGAGCTCACCTCGGTGCTCTGTGATGACCTAGAGGGGAGATAGGATGGAGGTGCTAGAGGAAGGGGATATATGTATATTCACAGCTGATTCACTCTGTTGTACAGCAAAAACTAACACCACAGTGTAAAGCAATTATCTTCCAATTTAAATAAAAACTAAAATAAATAATACATACACATATATAGGTAGGTGTAACATGTTTTTTACATAAAAAAATAATGACACTATTTCAGACTTCTGGTGCAGAAACTCTATAAAACAGTTTAAAATGTTTTCTGAAAACATGTATCCAAAATATATAATTTAGAACAATCTAAGAATTATTTTCATGCCGTCCACGGGGTCCTCCAGGCAAGAAGGCTGGAGTGGGTTGCCATTTCCTTTTCCAGTGGGTCATATTTTGTCAAAACTCTTCACTGTGACCTGTCTTGGGTGGCCCTACATGGTGTGGCTCATAACTTCATTGAGTTACACAAGTCCCTTTGCTATGACAAAGGGCAATCCATGAAGGGGAAAGGAAATCAACCCCGAATATTCACTTGAAGGACTATGCTGAAGCTGAAGCTCCAACACTTTGGCCATCTGGTGCAAGGAGCCGACTCAACATTAGCTGGAAAAGCCCCTAACGCTGGAAAAGACTGAAGGCAAAAGGAAAAGGGGGCAGCGGAGGATGAGATGGTTAGGTAACATCCCAAACTCAATGGACATGAATTTGAGAAAACTCTGGGAGACAGTGGAGGACAGAGGAGCCCGGTGTGCTGCAGTCCATAGGGTCACAAAGAATTGGAGATAACTTAGTGACTAAATAACAAAATGCAAAACCAGAAACAGATTCACAGAGAGAAAACAAACTTACAGTTACCAGGGGAGAGTGTGGGAGGGGAGAAGATAATTAGGAGACTGGGATAAACAGGTATACCCAACTATTTATAAAACAGTTAAACAAGCACAGGGAACTATATTCAATATCTTCTAATAACCTACAATGGAAAGGAACATGTATACAATATGTATGTATGAGATGTATACAGAAAAGAATGTAACATATACTTTAACTGCACTCCTATATTTCAACAAGAAGGATTATTTACTATAATAGCTTATAATGCAAAGACAGAAAATTTACCATTTTTGAGCATTAACAGTAGACTAGTGACTGTCAGGGAGAAGGCAATGGCACCCCACTCCAGTACTCTTGCCTGGAAAATCCCATGGACGGAGGAGCCTGGTGGGCTGCAGTCCATGGGGTCGCGAAGAGTCGGACAGGACTGAGCGACTTCACTTTCACTTTTCACATTCATGCATTGGAGAAGGAAATGGCAACCCACTCCAGTGTTCTTGCCTGGAGAATCCCAGGGACAGGGGAGCCTGGTGGGCTGCCGTCTCTAGGGTCGCACAGAGTTGGACACAACTGAAGCGACTTAGCAGCAGCAGCAGCAGCAGTGACTATCAGGCATTAGTATGAACTATCCAACAACAATGCTGTCAGAGAGACCCTGGCACCAACGCTCCACCAAGCAGAACTCTTCTAACTGGATCAACACATCATGAGCACAGAGAATAAAAAGTGGTGACAAATGTGGGCACCCCCCCGCCCCCAGCAACAATGCTCCCGCCTGCAGGCACAGATTGATAACAAAGCTGCTTCCTTCTGAGGCTGGCTGTAACTGCACTGTAGGGTGGGGAGTAACAAGAGTTTACACATTCGGAAATGGGCGGTGGTTCTCCTGAGCCATGGAGGGGATCAGATAGCAAGAGATAGATCTAATTTGATCCTAGTTCTCTCCTGACCAAATTGACACTGATTCATGTGCAGAAAATATTTAAGACAGCATTAGAAGTTGTCATCTACCTTTCATTTTTTTTAAATTACATTCTTTTTTTTTATTGTATTGTATTTTTTAACTTTACAATATTGTATTGGTTTTGCCATATATCAACAACCTAAAATCTTGTTCAGTCACATTGAAAGCAGTAACACAAGGATTGCATATGTTATACATATATTTTTTTAATATTTATATATTTATTTGGCTTCACTGACTCTTTGCCCCAGCACTCAGGATCTTTAGTCATGGAATGTGAACTCCAGTTGTGAAAAGTAGGATCTAGCTCCCTGACCAAGGTCCCCTGTATTACGAGTGTGAAGACTTAGCCACTGGACCACTGGGGAAGTCCCTGTTGTTATTTTTTGCTTCTTAAGGAATTGTTATGATACAATTTAAATCTTTCACTAGATTTTCTATTTCATAAAGCAAATTTAAGAAAGTTTCAAAATATAACAGTACTATATATAAATTCTACCTAGATAGTTGAATATTTTTCTTGATAGTATTAACTAAAGCAGGTTGTTTCTTGACAAATGTACAGTAAGTTAGGTTCTTTTTCTCAGTGAACACAGTACAGAAACTTACAGGAAAACAGTGCACAGTGAGTACATTTTAAATCAGCACTGGATTCAGGCTCATGTAATGCTCTGGAATCAGCATTATTTTCTACTTGTCACTAGAGTACAAGTGAAGTGGAGAAGACAATTCACTAACTTAATCACCTTATTTCTCATTAACTCCTTCTCCATAAAAAATATAGTATAACAGTAGAGTACAAGAAGTCCAGTACAATAAAAATCCTGAAAGGTGGTTAAATTATAATTTTTAAAATACGCCTTCACCCCCAAATTTCATGGTTTAGTCAGGAATGAAATATCTTAGCATGCATGTGAAACTGAATTTTTTAGTAAATCATAGAACATATTCCACATAGAATTAGACTTCATAGCTGTGTCTAAATGTTTCAGTCCACAAATATTCAACGACTGCCCACTGAGTTCAGGCTATAAGAGGGGTGCCAGGCTACTGCAGCCCGGTGGAGTCGAGGTTCACTGCCACACACGCAGGTGCTCCTTATTCGAACCAAAAAGTGCTGAGCAACAGTGAGAGGTGACTCTTCTACCTCTTGGACTAAGTGACTTTTAAAAGCATATCATAAGTCTCCGTAGTCACTTCAGCTCCAGGAGTTGGTGATGGACAGGGAAGCCTGGCGTGCTGCAGTCCATGGGGTCGCAAAGAGTCAGACACGACTGAACAATGGAACTGATAGCCACTTAAGGTTTCTTTTGGCATCAAGAGATGGTGGTGGTTGGTGATGGTCCAGGTGGAAGAAGCTACTATACAGCCAAGGCCAAGTGTCTTTACTTCTCAATTCAAGTGAACTTAGCTATCAATCTATCGATATCTGCTTTGACCTTAAAATAAGCAGCAAGTCATCTAGAGAAGGCATAGAGAATTGAAAAATGTTCACTATAACCTCAGAAGGTATGTATTTTGAGTGTTATGCCTCTCTTGCTGTTCATGAGCACGTGATTATAGCTAGTTTGGGTATTTTTTTCTATATTAAACAGAGTTCTTAAATTAAAACCATAAACCTCCAATACAAAAGAATTGATGGGGAGTGCTAAGAAGCCATTTAAGTATCAAAGAAAAAAAAATGTGAAAGTGAAATTTTAAGCAAAAAAGACCAAATCATTTGACTCACTGACAAAGTGATATCATGTGAGGGAATTACATGAATGAACATTTTGTGGGCATACCTGTCACTAAAATGAAACAGAAGCATTTTGAAAGTTCAAATAAAATATTTTTATCTAATATAAACCAAATTGTTGAGCTGGAAACCACCTATTTCATAGCTCATTTTGAAGTCAAATAAAATTTTATTACTGCAAAAACAAACTGTTCT
The DNA here is from genome assembly GCF_002263795.3 of Bos taurus. Lineage (NCBI taxonomy): Eukaryota > Metazoa > Chordata > Mammalia > Artiodactyla > Bovidae > Bos > Bos taurus. The sequence continues at coordinate 42,343,645 of NC_037344.1, read as the reverse complement.
CAAAATGATTTCTGTGAAAACACTGTTATTTAAGGATTATCTGTCACTAGCTTTGAAAATATAACTGAAGAGTCAGTGCACCTGTTAGAGGATTGATTTATAATGTTTTACACTGAATAAAACATGCAAGGAAAAGTGGATATATGAAAATGACCCTCCTAAATTAGAAGCACATCGTTTTTTATACATTTTCAGGGAATGATTCTATGATTATTTTCTATCTATGAGCTGCCAATCAACAATGGAAAGATATGACAGTAACAAATTCCTCTTTTATCTGTTTCATGTTATTGTTCTATTTGGTACCACTTTCTACTTTCTGACCCACTTAAGATATCTTAGATTCTATAGAATCTAGTCTGATACCTGGAGTTCATTCTTTGCCAAGATTTTTTTTAATATATTTTTTTTTCTAATTTTATTTTTAAACTTTACATAATTGTATTAGTTTTGCCAAATATCAAAATGAATCCGCCACAGGTATACATGTGTTCCCCATCCTGAACCCTCCTCCCTCCTCCCTCCCCATACCATCCCTCTGGGTCGTCCCAGTGCGCTAGCCCCAAAGTCCTCAGTATTCTTCTACAATCTCAAATCCTTGGCAAGCTTACTTCTTGAACTATCTTCCATAAGCATATGCTCTTTGAATCTACATCAACAGCTCAGAACTCTCTTTCAAACCACAAAACTCACATTCCCAAGTGCTTCACTACCTTCAAATCAATATATCCTACTGCAAACTTACTCATCAGGTCTAGATGGCCTTCTACTTTACTTTTATAATATCTATGAATGGAATCACCATCTCACCAGCCAGTCAGCCTCAAAACCTCATGATTTTTAACTTTTGCTTATGACACTACATGGTCAATTTAATATGATTGAGATGATTTTTAAAATAAGACATGGCTTCAGTTTACTCAGTCCTGTCCAGCTTTTTGCAACACTGTGGACTGCAGCATGCCAGGCCTCCCTGTCCATCACCAACTCCTGGAGCTTGCTGGAACTCATGTGCTTTGAGTCGGTGATGCTATGCAACCATTTCATTCTCTGTCATCCCCTTCTCCTCCTGCCTTCAATCTTTCCCAGCATCAGGGTCTTTTCTAATGAGTCACTTCTTGGCATCAGGCAGCCAAAGTATTGGAGTTTCAGCTTCAGCATTAGTCCGCCCAATGAATATTCAGGACTGATCTCCTTTAGGATGCACTGGTTGGATCTCCTTGCAGTCCAAAGGACTCTCAAGTCTTCTCCAAAACCACAGTTCAAAAGCATTAATTCTTTGGTGCTCTGCTTTCTTTATGGTCCAACTCTTACATCCATACATGACTATTGGAAAAACCATAGTTTGACTAGACAGATCTTTGTTGGCAAAGTAATGTCTCTGTTTTTGAATATTCTGTCTAGGTTTGTCATAGATTTTCTTCCAAGGAGTAAGCATCTTTTAATTTCATGACTGCAATCAGTATCTGCAGTGATTTTGGAGCCCAGAAAAATAAAGTCTGTCACTGTTTCCATTGTTTATCCATCTATTTGCCATGAAGTGATGGGACCAGATGCCATGATCTTAGTTTTCTGAATGTTGAGTTTTAAGCCAGCTTTTTCACTCTCCTCTTTCTGTTTCATCAAGAGGCTCTTCACTTCCTCTTCGCTTTCTGCCATAAGGATGATGTCATCTGCATATCTGAAGTTATTGATATTTCTCCCAGCAAACTTGATTCCAGCTTGTGCTTCATCAAGCCCAGCATTTCGCATGATGTACTCTGCATATAAGTTAAATAAGCAGGGCGACAATATACAGCCTTGATGTACTCCTTTTCCTATTTGGAACCAGTCTGTTGTTCCATGTCTGGCTCTAACTGTTGCTTCTTGACCTGCATACAGATTTCTCAGGAGGCAGGTCAGGTGGTCTGGTATTCCCATCTCTGGAAGAAATTTCCACAGTTTGTTGTGATCTACACAGGCTGGATGGCATCACCGACTCTATGCACATGAGTTTGGGTGAACTCCGGGAGTTGGTGATGGACAGGGAGGCCTGGTGTTCTGCAATTCATGGGGTCACAGAGTCGGACACAACTGAGCAACTGAACTGAACTGAACTGAACACAGTCAAAGGTTTTGATTTAGTCAATAAAGCAGAAGTAGATGTTTTTCTAGAACTCTCTTGCTTTTTCTACGATCAAATGGATGTTGGCAATTTCATCTGTTTCCTCTGCCTTTTCTAAATCCAGCTTGAACATCTGAAAGTTCTTGGTTCACGTACTGTTGGAGCCTTGTTTGGAGAATTTTGAGCACTACTCTAATAGCCTGTGAGATAGGTGCAATTGTGCAGTAGTTTAAACATTCTTTGGCATTGCTTTTCTTTGGGATTGGAATGAAAACTGACCTTGTTCAGTCCTGTGGCCACTGCGGAATTTTCCAAATTTTCTGACATATTGAGTGCAGCACTTTAACAGCATCATCTTTTAGGACATGCAATAGCTCAGCTGGAATTTCATCACCTCACTAGCTTTGTTCGTAGTGATACTTCGTAAGGTCGACCTGACTTCCTACTCCAGGATGTCTGCCTCCAGGTGAGTGATTACACCATGGTGGTTATCTGGGTCATGAATATCATTTTTGCATATTTCTTCTGTGTATTCTTGTCACATCTTCTTAATATTTTCTGCTTCTGTTAGATCCATACCATTTCTACCCTTTACTGTGTCCATCTTTGTATGAAATGTTTCCTTTGGAATCTCTAATTTTCTTGTAGAGATCTCTAGTCATTCCCATTCTATTGTTTTCCTCTATTTCTTTGCACTGATCCCTGAGGAAGGCTTTCTTATCTCTCCATGCTATTCTTGGAACTCTGCATTCACATGGGCATATCATTCCTTTTCTCCTTTGCCTTTAGCTAAACGCAAAGATATGGCTTAGGACCCAGTTGGTGTCCAATAGGTATAGTAAGTCCCCTAATTAGGAGCCTTCAATTTTCAAACTTTCAAAGATGTGAACATGGAGCTCACTAATAAGACCTTATGGAACTGGAGGCCCAGAGAGAGAATGAAGAGAGACAAGATGAAGAAGAAGTAACTGAAGAATAAAAACAGGTAATGGGGTCTTTATCTGAGGAGGCATTGTGCGTTTTTGAGAACAAGACCCAAATGCAGAACATTACATGAAGACTGCAGCAGCTGTTCAGGATGAATCCAGCGCTAGGGCATCACCTATGATGAGAAATAAAGAGCTACCACCCAGACATCACTGGATTGCTTTTTCAAGAGGGCAGATAGAACTGAATCTTTCAAGGAACCAGAACTTGTGCCTCAACATCAGGCATGAGGCAGCTTGCACTCCGTGTCCTGTTGCTGATGACCCTTCTGCTCTACCATTGCCCACATTCTCTCCCTCCTCCAGGCGGCAGCTCTTCTTCTCTGTTCACCTGATGCCAGCCCCTGTATGCCAGTTGTTGTACTTCACTACTTTACTTCTCAAGGTACGGTACTGTAAGATTTAAAAGTTTTATTTCTTGTTTGCTTTTTATGTATTATTTGTGTGGAAAGTACATATAAACCTATTACTCTGTGTGTGTGTGTGTGTGTGTCTGTGTGTGTGTGTGCGCACACGCTTGTGCTTAGTTGCTCAGTTGTGTCTGACTCTTTGTGACTCCATGAACTATAGCCCACCAGGCTTCTCTGTCCATGGAATTCCCCAGGCCAAAATAATTGGAGTGGGTTGCCATTCCCTTCTCCATGGGGTCTTCCCGACCCATGGATCAAACCCGGGTCTCCTGGTCTCCTGCACTGCAGGTGGATTACTATAGAGTCGATCTTGTCAGTTGGGTACCTAGGCCAACTTTGTTGGACTTATGAACAAATTGGATTTAAGAAACAAGCTCTTGGAACAGAACTCCTTTTTATACAGGGAACTTACTGTATTGGTTACTATTGTTTCTACAACTGTCTTCAATATGGAACACTCAATTTAATCAAATGACAATCTTCCTCTTCATTAATAAAGGTTGAGTTTCCCAGCTCTGTGACCCTACAGAGTTTGCCATCTTCAAGTAACAATATATTTGTGTACTACATGGACATATCTACAAGTGAAACAAATCTGTATTAAAATGAATACTGATAATCCTTTAACTCCTTAAGGAATAGACTTAGGAAAAAACATATTTCACCAATATGCCTATTTATTTCTGTTTTTATCACAGTGAATTTTTAAGTGAACACAATTAAGAGGAAAGTTGTTTCTGACATTTTAAAAAAGGTTGGTAAGGCTTTTTGTCACACATGTACACACACAAAAGCTTAATTTTAGTAGGCAAATTGTGATTCTTTTAGGTCTTAAGTAACTATATCTTAACATGTCAAAAATATTTTTTTAATATTTCACCCGAGTGTTATTTTGTTATTTAAATGTTTTTGTGTATGTATAAATCATGTTTAATTTCATTTATTTTCCCATGAAATGAAGTGAAGTCGCTCAGTCGTGTCCGACTCTTTGCTACCCTGTGGACTGTAGCCCACCAGGCTCCTCTGTCCATGGGATTTTCCAGGCAAGAATACTAGAGTGGGTTGCCATTTCCTTCTCCAGGGGATCTTCCTGACCCAGGGATCAAACCCAGGTCTCCCACATTGCAGTCAGACCCTTTAACCTCTGAGCCACCAGGGAAGCCTTTACAGATGGCCAATATTCTAAACACCTGTCCATCCTGTCTCACAAATTAGATTGCTATATGTGTATAAATCAAAGGGCTTCCCTGGTGGCTCAGACAGTAAAGAATCTGCCTGTAATGCAGGGGACCTGGGTTCTATCACTGGGTCAGGAAGAACCCCTGGAGAAGGGAATGGCAACCAACTCCAGCTAGCCTGGAGAATCCCATGGATAGAGAAGACTGTTGGGCTATGGTCCATGGGGTCGCAGAGAGTCAGACATGACTTGAGCGTTGTTTTTTTTTCTTTAACGTTTTTTTGTGTATGGTACAAGTCATATTTAATCTCATTTATTTTCCCATACAGATGGCCAGTATTCTACACACTTGTCCATTCTGTCTCACAAATTAAACTACTACATGTATATAAATCAATTTATGTCTTTTTAAAATCTTTTTCAATGTACTATGTGGCTGTTCTTGAACAAAAAACACCATATAGTTATACCTTTATAATAAATTTTAATGCCTTGGTTACTCATAGCCCACTATTTTCCACATTAGTTTTCAAGTTAGCTAACTGAGTTCCATGAAATTCTATAAGAATCTCATTGAAATAATGCTTAATTTATAAAATTATTGGAGGACACTTTACATAACTGTAATATTAAATTCTCCCAGCAGTAAACACGGTATTCCTCTCATTTATTTACATTTTATGTTTTTTTCTTTTTAAGACTATTTGAACAACTCCAAAGATAGCTACTGAAAATATAAGGAACATATATAAAACTGCTATGGAGTACACTCCTGTCAGCTAAAAAATGCCAGCATCAGATTTGTGATCTGATTATCAACATCCCAAAGCTGAATCCAGGGGTATGAAATAAAAACAGATGCACGGTGGAAAAAGTAACCACTGCTATAGTTCTCAAAAATGTCAGCTGTTAAAATGTTCTAGCTCTTGGCTCCTGCCCCATCACCAAAAGAGACACTTGCCTCACTTAAGACACATGCACAGCTTTACTGCTCTCCAGCTACTATTTCAGTAAAGTTCTAATTATCTTTACAAAGATCTCACACATCTGTTTTTAGTTGAACTGAAAGGTAGCAATTGTGTAGTTGTCATGAGTACGGTAATTTTTCACACCTTTCACCATGGGTTCTTTGTCACATGACTTTCAGCTTTTCCTCAGTACTTACAACTCTGAAATCATCCTGTGTAACATGCATTAGCTTCATTGCCCCTCTCTCCTTTCCAGAAGAGGGATTCCTGGAAAGCTAACAAGTGTCTGTTCTGTTTATTGCTGCATCCCCAGCATCAAGAATAATACGTGGTCCATAGGAGGTGCATAATGTGTCTGTTGAACTAATAAATTGATATGTATCTAATGATATGCCTTATATGTAACTATACAAGTGTCAGACTGTCTTAATGGTCTCATTATTTTTTGAAAATTCACTAGCGATCCAGCAGTTAGGACTCTGAGCTTCCACTGCCCAGGTTCAATCCTAAGATCTTGCAAACCACATAGCACAGCCAGGAAAAAAAAAAAAAAGGTTTATGATTTTGTAATACTGCTGTCCATTTAGCAAGGACCCCAAAAGGACTGGCATCCTAGCCAAACCACCAGCATCTACGCAATAAAAATGACTGACTTGACTTACTTAACTGTCTCATGGCTCCTCCCACTTCTTCCTTTCAATTCTTTATACCCATTTATTACACTTTAACAAGTCTCTGTTTTATCCCCTCTCATTTAAAAGGACTTTCTTTTTCCTCTCTCCATTTATTTCACACAAAGGAATTTCATTAGGAAGAAAGCTTAGAATGTTTCAGACAAATTTCATAGGGATATATAGTCACAAGGCTGAAGTGAACTTAAATGTTTTTGTTTTAACTCTTGAATGAAAAGACAAGCACAGCACGTAATTATCTTCTGCTTCTAAGAAATTTCCTCTTTTGTATACTGTCTCTGTGAAGCTCTATTCTCCATAATCTTCTTGAAGATGCTGCTGCTGCTGCTGCTGCTAAGATGCTTCAGTCGTGTCTGACTCTGTGCAACCGCATAGACAGCAACCCACCAGGCTCCCCCGTTCCTGCGATTCTCCAGGCAAGAACACTGGAGTGGGTTGCCATTTCCCTCTCCAATGCATGAAAGTGAAAAGTGAAAGTGAAGTCAATCAGTCGTGTCCGACTCTTAGCGGCCCCATGGACTGCAGCCTACCAGGCTCCTCCATCCATGGGACCTTCCAGGCAAGAGTACTGGAGTGGGTTGCCATTGCCCTCTCCGTGAAGATGCTATCCCTACCATGCTGCTGCTGCTGTTGCTGCTAAGTCACTTCAGTCGTGTCTGACTCTGTGCTACCCCATAGACAGCAGCCCACCAGGCTCCCCCGTCCCCAGGATTCTCCAGGCAAGAACACTGGAGTGGGTTGCCATTTCCTTCTCCAATGCATGAAAGTGAAAAGTGAAAGTGAAGTCACTCAGTCGTGTCCAATCCCTACCATATTTACCAATAAATGGCTTTTATCTTGTTTACGTATATAACCTCAGATATGCAGATGACACCACCCTTATGGCAGAAAGTGAAGAGGAACTAAAAAGCCTCTTGATGAAAGTGAAAGTGGAGAGTGAAAAAGTTGGCTTAAAGCTCAACATTCAGAAAACAAAGGTCATGGCATCTGGTCCCATCACTTCATGGGAAATAGATGGGGAAACAGTGGAAACAGTGTCAGACTTAATTTTTCTGGGCTCCAAAATCACTGCAGATGGTGACTGCAGCCATGAAATTAAAAGACGCTTACTCCTTGGAAGGAAAGTTATGATCAACCTAGATAGCCTATTCAAAAGCAGAGACATTACTTTGCCAACAAAGGTTCATCTAGTCAAGGCTATGGTTTTTCCTGTGGTCATGTATGGATGTAAGAGTTGGACTGTGAAGAAGGCTGAATACCGAAGAATTGATGCTTTTGAATTGTGGTGTTGGAGAAGACTCTTGAGAGTCCCTTGGACTGCAAGAAGATCCAACCAGTCCATTCTGAAGGAGATCAGCCCTCGGTGTTCTTTGGAAGGAATGATGCTAAAGCTGAAACTCCAGTACTTTGGCCAGCTCATGCGAAGAGTTGACTCATTGGAAAAGACTCTGATGCTGGGAGGGATTGGGGGCAGGAGGAGAAGGGGACGACAGAGGATGAGATGGCTGGATGGCATCACTGACTCAATGAACGTGAGTCTGAGTGAACTCCGGGAGTTGGTGATGGACAGGGAGGCCTGGCGTGCTGCGATTCATGGGGTTGCAAAGAGTCAGACACGACTGAGCGACTGATCTGATCTGATAAATAAATTGATATTGCACAATTGTTTCCACCAGGTTTATAACAAACACTTGTTTTGAAAAAGAAGAAATATGGAATGAATGCTTCAAAAGAATGCTCAGTTACTATACCACTGATACATAAACACCATGAAGTTTAAGAAATCCTTTAAATACAAAGCTGTTTCCTATGGGTAAATAAATGGTTTTCTCACCCATTCATGTTCACCACGGTAGCCCAAAGTTTAACCCAATTTTAATGCCATTTATTTATATATTACATCTTGTTATAGTTACATGACAACAAAAGCTATGCTTTATAACATTGCTGCAACATTTCTTTAAAGAAACTGTTCAAAGGAAATGGTAAAGAGGGAAAGATCATAGAAAACACTGAACACTGAGTGATTCAAAACACAAAAGTCAACATGGAGGGAAAATCCTATAGGTCAACAGAATAAAGGTTCACAAGCAAGAGCTTTTTTGTGTTGAGTGTATGGTACAAAGAAAATCAACATGGGACATAAAGGCCATAATCCTTGGTATTCCTTCCTGTGAACAGCTCAGTCTGCAGTAGCAGCTGCAACTTCTCTTAAGGAGATGCCAACACGGGGGTTTAATCAGCTTAGGGTAGGAAGTGGGTAAGAAATTCTTTGCAAATATGAGCACTAAAAAAGAGACAAATGGAAAGAAGTGGAACAAATCTAGGCAATTTATAGAGGAACAGGCCTAAAAAGGATTAGGTTTAAAAATATTATCTTGGCAAAGACCGGAAATCAAGAAACAAATAAGCAAGGCAAGGACCCAGGGAGTCTAACCAAAAAGTGACTGGGTTGTCCGGAGTTTTCAGTTACAGTTTTGATGGAATATATGAAGTGGTGCAGGGATAATAATGAAAACTGAATGAATAAACTGACTCTTGTAATGGGCCTTGCATAAGAGAATTCATCTTTCATGACTGTCATCTATTTCAAAGCATCCAATCATTTTTGCTCAATACCTATATCTTTAGGTTTTGTTTATAGATTAATATAAAGTGTGCTTAGATAATTAATTCAAGTGAAAATGAGTTAAGAAAGACTCCAGGAAAGTTTGTTAAAGAGAATATACTTCTTAGACTATACTGCTTAAATACTGTAGCCACGGGCTTTAAAAGATATATTTTTTTTATGTTATTGGCTAGTCTGTAATACTTTGCTATTACTGTAAATGGATACTGGGATCCTGACCATGTGTTGTCCATAGAAAGATAAAGGTGTCACCAAGGATGTGTCAATTTCAGGCTTTTAACTTTATACTACTGCCTGTTATAGACCTCTAGAGACTAGTTCTCAAATGCTTTTTTTTTTTTTTTTGGATAAATCTGTTACTTTTTTGGTCCTCAATAATTAAATGCCATATTTTAAAGGAATAAAACTAATAAAATAATAAATAACAAAAAACCCTTAAGATTATAAAAATAAACCTCTTTAAAAAACATACATAAGATCACTAAACCTCTATTTACCACTTAGATTAAAAGTAATACTTTTGCCCACTCTTGTTACACTTGGACTCCTTTAACCAATAGTCACAGCCCTGTCCTTTGCCACACTTGCCGTAAATTTAATAATATACTGAAATTTATTTGTACATATACAATATGTATACACACATCACTAAACACAAATATAAACAGTGAGTCACAGGTGTGGATTTCTGGGAAATAAGAAAATGAGTCTATGGTTTGAAACAAACACAAACAAGGCTAGGACTCCAAATCCCAAAACGTGATTAAGGATTTGTTTATTCTAACACACATTAGCAGACATTTCTGGTGGCATCGCTTTGATTAGCTTCAACTGGGTACGCTGTTGACTCAGAGCTTCAAAGGGTAGGAGCCCAGAGGGGGACCAGCACACAGCCATGGACCAAACGCATACACTAACCTCATCCCATGTGAGGATCCAGGCACGTCGGCCAGGCTCTCGCAGCTTAGAGGCCTTTGCTGTTCTTTAATTAAAGAATGTGTTTAAATTTTATCTCCTTAACCAGGCTTGACATTACTTGAGGCTACAAAATATACTTTGGTATGTTTTCCTTTTCAACATTCCAAGTCAATGCAACTGAATATAGAATTTCAAATGATTCCATCTTTGACAAGACCATTCTGCACCCAATAAGCATTTAAGTACATAGAATCTTAGGATTTCTGTGAATGATAACATTCAGACTGTTAGTCATTTATTAAAAAAAAATAACTCTTACACTGAAATAAACTATCTATATAACATGAAATCTAGAAAACTCAGCAGTGGCCACAGGACTGGAAAAGGTCAGTTTTCATTCCAATCCCAAAGGAAGGCAATGCCAAAGAATGTTCAAACTGCCACACAATTGCACTCATCTCACACACTAGCAAAGTAATGCTCAAAATTCTACAAGCCAGGCTTCAACAATATGTGAACCGTAAGCTTCCAGATGTTCAAAGCTGGATTTATAAAAGGCAGAGGAGCCAGAGACCAAATTGCCAACATCTGCTGGATCATGGAAAAAGCAAGAGAGTTCCAGAAAAACATCTATTTCTGCTTTATTGACTATGCCAAAGCCTTTGACTGTGTGGATCACAACAAACTGTGGAAAATTCTTCAAGAGATGGGAATACCAGACCACCTGACCTGCCTCCTGAGAAATCTGTATGCAGGTCAAGAAGCAACAGTTATAACTGGACGTGGAACAATAGATTGGTTCCAAATTGGGAAAGGAGTACGTCGAGGCTGTATACTGTCACCCTGATTGTTTAACTTATATGCAGAGGACATCATGTGAAATGCCAGGCTGGAGCACAAGTTAGAATCAAGATTGTTGGGAGAAATATCGATAACCTCAGATATGCAGATGACACCATCCTTAAGCAGAAAGCGAAGAACTAAAGAGCCTTTTGATGAAAGTGAAAGAGGAGAGTGAAAAAGTTGGCTTAAAACTCAACATTCAGAAAACTAAGATCATGGCATCCCATCCCATCACTTCATGGAAAATAGATGGGGAAACAATGGAAACAGTGACAGACTTTATTTTGGGGGGCTCCAGAATCACTGCAGATGGTGATTGCAGCCATGAAATTAAAAGACACTTGCTCCTTGGAAGAAAAGCTATGACCAATCTAGATAGCATATTAAAAAAGCAGAAATATTACTTTACCAACAAGGTCCATCTAGTCAAAGCTATGATTTCTCCAGTATTCATGTATGGATGTGAGAGTTAAAGAAAGCTGGGCGCCAAAGAATTGATGCTTTTGAAATGTGGTGTTAGAGGAGACTCTTGAGAGTCCCTTGAACTGCAAGGAGATCCTACCAGTCCATCCTAAAGGAAATTAGTCCTGAATATTCTTTAGAAGGACTGATGCTGAAGCTGAAAGATGCACCTGATGCAAAGAGTTGACTCATTGGAAAAGACCCTGACACTAGGAAAGATTGAACGCGGGAGAAGAAGGGGATGACAGAGGATGAGATGGTTGGATGGCATCACTGATGCTATAGACATGAGTTTGAGTAATCTCCAGGATTCAGTGATGGACAGGGAAGTGTGGCATCCTGCAGTCCATGAGGTCACAAAGAGTCAGACATGACTGAGCGACTCAACGGATATAACACTAAATGCATTGTGAGATTTACAAAATAAACACAACATCTACTACTTATTATAACTGACCCCTGCCAAGATTAGGATTATCCAACTACTTTTCACCCATCTGATGAGTGGATAAGAAAGCTGTGGTACATATACACAATGGAGTATTACTCAGCCATTAAAAAGAATATATTTGAATCAGTTCTAATGAGGTGGATGAAACTGGAGCCTATTATACAGAGTGAAGTAAGCCAGAAAGAAAAACACCAATACAGTATACTAACACATATATATGGAATTTACAACGATGGTAACAATAACCCTGTATACGAGATAGCAAAAGAGAGACTGATGTATAGAACAGTCTTTTGGACTCTGTGGGAGAGGAAGAGGGTGGGATGATTTGGGAGAATGGCATTGAAACATGTATAATATCATATATGAAACGAGTCGCCAGTCCAGGTTCTATGCATGATACTGGATGCTTGGGGCTGGTGCACTGGGACGACCCAGAGGGATGGTACAGAGAGGGAGGAGGGAGGAGGGTTCAGGATAGGAAACACGTGTATACCTGTGGCAGATTCATGTTGATATATGGCAAAACCAATACAATATTGTAAAGTTAAATAATAAAATAAAATTAAAAAAATAAAACAGAAAAAAAAGAAAAAAAAAAAAGAATAGGTTAAGAAAAATAGTTTGACCACAGCTCTCATCTCCTCACCCCTGAATCCAAAGTAAGCATGACTGCCAGCCTTCTTCCTGGTGATCCAGTTCAGAAACTTGCTCTGGATCGCTGTTTCTGAAAGTGTAGTAAATGAACCACTAGCAGTTCTTAATGTGATTTTGGTTAGTACATTGAAAAGGCATGTTCTTTAACAGTTGATAATTCACTTTAATAGATATTATATATACTTATATTTTTGTTTCCATGGATATTTCCTATTGCTTTCTTTAAAAAAAAAATCTATTCATTTAAGAGAAGAGTTGTTCAATGTAAGGGAAATTTTTTAGGGAATATTTGAGTGAATAATTTAGTGACTAATAGGTGAGTATAATTTTGATAATAACTGTGAACATGTATAAAGCAGTGTCATATCTTGAATAACAGCAAGAAGTTCATGAGGATGGAATCAAGGCTGACATGCTCACTGTTTTATACCAAGGGTCCATCCAGCATGTTCTTTGGATTTATTATGCTCTTAAAAAAACATTTGGGAAGTATATAATTTGCCTTGTCACTTGATTAAAAAAAAAAATTAGGCACCCAAAGTGAGTAGAAGAAGTCATAAAATCAGAGCAGAAACAGATGAAATAGAAACAAATAAAACAATATTAAACAAAAATGAAACTAAAAGCTGGTTCTTCGAAAAGAAACAAAATTGATAAACCTTTAGCCAGACTCATCAAGAAAAAAAGGGAGAGGACTCAAATCAATATAAGTACAAATGAAAAGGAAGAAGTTACAACAGACATTAAGGAAATAAAAAAGATCATAAGAGATTACTACAAGCAACTACATGCCAATTAAATGAACAATCTGGAAGAAATGGACAAATTCCTAGAAAGATACAACAGCCGAACTGAACCAGGAAGAAATAGAAAATATGACCAGACTAATCACAAGTAATGAAATTGAAATTGTGATTAAAAATCTTCCAACAAGCAAAAGTCCAGAACCAGGCTGCTTCACAGGTGATTTGTGTCAAACATTTAGAGAAGAGCTAACATCTCAAACTCTTCCATAAAAACTGAAGAGGGAGGAACACTCCCAAGCTCATTCTATGAGGCTACCATTACACTGATACCAAAACCAGACAAAGATATCATTAAAAAAAAAAAAAAAAGATTAGAGGCCAATAACACTGGTGAACATAGATGCAATAACCCTCAACACAATACTAGCAAACAGAACCCACAAAACATTAAAAGGATCACACACCATGATGAAGTGGGATTTATCCCAGGGATGCAAGGATTCTTTAATATGTACAAATCAATCAATGTGATACACTATATTAACAAACAGAATAATAAAAACCACATGATCATTTCAATAGATGCAGAAAAAGCTTTTGACAAAATTCAGCACACGTTTTTAATAAAAACTCTCCAGAAAGTGGACATAGAGGGAACCTACCTCAACATAATAAACACCACATACATGACAAAACCCACAGCAAACATCATTCTCAGTGGTGAAAAACTGAAAGCATTTCTTCTAAGATCACAAACAAGATAAGGGTGCCCACTATCTCCACTATTATTCAACTTACTTTGGAAGTCCTAGCCACAGCAATCAGAGAATAACAAGAAATAAAAGTAATCTAGATAGGAAAAAAAGAAGTTAAAAAAAAATAAGAAGCATCAGCTTTGAGCAAAAAAACAGCACAACTACATATGTAAAGTGATTCAATGAATACTAAAGTCCAGTATTGCAAAGATCTTTTGTTGCTTTTACTGAAACTACCACAAGTCATTCCTGGTCAAAACCCCGAAAGCTGGCCCCTGGATTATAACGATATAACAAATTTGGTGTTTACTGTTACATATGCACATATCAACACGTGCAGAAGTAATGATGAGATTTGTAGGACTGAAGACAGTGTGACATGGCCAAATACCAGATATGAAGTCCCTTCTATACTAAAATCAAAACCAAAACCTTAACAACCCTTTGGACATTAGCTCTGAGATATTAAATTACAACATGCTCAAAAAATGTGATAACAATTGTATAATAATTGCCCAATTGTATAATTGTAAACATGTACAGCTGTGTATTACATGGTTAATAAGTTGACTTAACTACAACAAATACGGAAAGAAAAAATGTATACCATCAAATAACCATTTTCAAGGAATTAAAAAAGTAAAACTATAGACCATAAGCTGTATATCAATATTTATTTAAATATTTAAAATATTTATTAAATATCCAGTTTGAAGACTCAAACACAAGAACAACTTTAGTTTAAGGTGGTTTCTAGACAGACCTTGGAGAACAATGACGACTCAGATACAACAAAACCTATGACTACCAAAATAGATCTTACCCAATCTGGGGAGAATTTACACATGATAAAGTCAAGGCAGCTGAAATAAACAACAATAAAAAAATCAGTAGTTTCCCTATGATTCAGCTTAAGAAATTAAACAAGCCAATCCACCTGAAAAAAAAAAAAAAAAGACAATACTGCATTTCCCTCCAGCTGCCTCTTGGTCAAAAACATTGGGTAGATGTCAGACAGAATACAATTTCTCTATTTGATAACTTATTTTTGAAATAGCTAGGGTGATTTTAGGTATATGAACCACCCTGATCATGTAGATATTGAAATTATCATAAAACAAAGCAAAATTAATTGATGAGTGCACAAAGAATTATTTTCTTCTCCTCCCAATCTCACCACATTTACTAATGTTCTATCTATGGATTTTCCTGTTTGGGGTATTTCATATAAACAAGATCATATAATAAGTGGCCTTTTATGAATAGCTTCTTTTACTTTGTTTCCTTATTGATTACCTGTCTGGATGATGAATTCACTGTTAGAAGTGTAGTATCAACAACCCTACTCTTATTGAATTGTCTGTTTCTCCTTCCTTATCTGTTAGTATTTGCTTAGTATATCAGGGCACTCCCATGAAGTAGGATGTAAGCAGGAAGTTTTTAGTAGATGTCCTTTATCAAGTTGAGGAAATTTCCTCTACTTCTAGTTTGTTGAGGTTCTATTAGTAAAGCATTTTAGATTATTTGTTCCATACTATCTGCATATCGAATGATCACATATTTTTCCTGCTTTATTTTGCTGGTATGGTCAATTTCATTGATTTTTGTTTTATTTTCAATTTTGTCATTGTTTTTGCTGTTGTTTCTTTTTATTTATTTTAACCATTTAATTTTATCCTAAAATTTATCATTATTCATTTGTTTATGTTTAAATTGGAGGATAACTGCTTTAAATATTGTATTAGCTTCTGCTTTTCAACAATATGAATCAGCTACATTAAACTTTTAATTCTGTATTGGAGTATAGTTGATTAACAACGTTAGATTCAGGAGCCCAGCAAAGTGATTCAGTTATACATATACACTTATTTATTCTTTTTCAAATTCTTTTCCCATTTAGATTGTTATGTAACTTTGGACAGACTTCACTGTGCTACACAGTAGGCATTTGTTCATTACCTATTTTATTTTATTTTTTTTTGTATTTCCTTTTTTTTAAATTTTTTATTATTTTTTTTTAACTTTACAATATTGTATTGGCTTCCATCTCCCCAAACTCCCTAACTTCCTGCCCCTTCTTCCCATCCTTCCCCCTGCCCCTATAACCATAGACTCATTCTCTCAAGTCTATGAGTCTGTTTATACTCTGTAAATAAGCATTATAGACTTCAGTTCCTTGCTCCCTCTTTTAAGTTGCTTACTTTCTTAAAACCCTACTCTTGGAAAACAGCCCAACTGTGACACAGATAACAGGAAAATGAATTCTCCAAAGGCACAAGAAAGCCAAACAAGTGAGTGTCACTAGCAAATATAGTACATTAATAATAAAGAATAAAGCTGCTGATCAGTCGTTAAGCCTTTACATAAACAATGGGGCATTTACTCCAAATTCCAGTATTCTAAAACATGATTTATGGACATTTTCGAGCTACTGTATAGAACATGCAGATTTTCACTGTTTTGATTTTAGACAATAACACATTATTTTACTCTCCTGAAATATAGTTCTTTAAGACCGTATATTACCAGGCAGACTTTCTAAGCTACACTTTATATCTCACAAAGTAATAAGTCTTCCAAGTCTTATATATCTTATATCTGACTGTTTCATTATAGTACAACTGAAAAACCTTTTTTTAATTATTTTAAAATTTAAGTCTTCAACCCTTGGCATTTACTATCTATCTTTTAATTCCTTTGCAAACTGTATCAAAGAATTTTCTGACAAAAATATTTTAGGGAAAACAAACTGCCTCAAGATTCAAAAACCTTAAAAGAATTCTCTCCCCTGTTTCCAAGATATAATAATACAAAAATACAGCATGGTATAATTCATTTAATGTGAAGAAGTATTAAGGAAGTTATCCTTAAATGTGCATGAAATGCCCCAGATATAAGACAATCTAAAAAATCCTCCAAAAAGATAAGATAGTTAAATTATCACTTTAAATAAATAAAGGCACGGGGTTCAGAAAGCTAAAACATGCCACACATAAAGCTTATAATTACAGAAAGTTGTGTTGATAAAGATTTTTCTTCTTCTTGAAAAAGTAAAATTTGGCTCAATGGAGATATTTTCACTAAAATCAATCAGCAGTAGATTCTGAAATGGGGTTTCCCCGGTGGCGCAGTTGTAAAGTACTGCCTGCCAATGCAGGTGACATGGATTCAATCCCCGGGTCGGGAAGATCCCCTGGAGAAGGAAATGACAACCCTCTCAGTGTTCCTGCCTGGAGAATTCCATGGACAGAGGAGCCTGATGGGCTACATACAGTCCATGGGAATCGCAAAAGAGTGGGACACAACTCAGCGACTTAACAACAGCAACAGATTCTGAAATAGACTTCCCTAAAGCCATTTTAAGCACAAATGTAAATGAAATACATACTGCCTTGTTAAGATACCTGCAGCCTTCAAGTCCACAATATTACAGAAAATGTCACTTGGTCACTCTGGCTTGATGTCATCACTGGTCTAGCCTTAATATCATTCTTATGCACTTCTCCTCGTGTGTCTCTATCAAACAAGACTGCATTCTTCTATGTACTGCATTCTTGTACGGTATTTTCCTATTATTTCAGATTAGAGTACAGTTGGAAAAGACCTAAGAGGTCTTCAGGTCCAACTCTTAACTTACAAATGAGGAGTATATAACTAAGCACCATGATATAGTAAGACCCAAGTCACTGGATGAAAGCCATTTGGGTTTTCCAGACTCTGAAACTGAAAACACACCCAGGAGATCTTCAGACCCTTGGTTTTCTTCTCATTCTAGCCCACAATACTACTCTCTCTTTCACATGCTTACAATTAGCCTACCTCGAGAATGATCAATTTCAGGGGAAGGGGCTATATTAATTTCTTTTTTGAAATGCCTTAAAAATGCAAACATTCCAATATTCTTGTCTTGATCAATAACCCTGCAATTTACCTTAGGCAGAAGAAAACAAATTAGCCAGAATAATTTCAGAGACCATTTACTGTTGCACGTCACTGAATTATATGCGTTTTCTGAACTATCTTCTTGATAAGGATAAGGATATCTTAAGGATCTGAGACTTGCTTTTTCCCTCTCAGTACCTTAAAGAAAACTCAAGTAGTTGTTTATCCAAACTGCTATTTTCTAAATTGTGGTTTTTATCCACTGAAAACTTAACAATATCATCATAGCTTATGGGGACCCATTAGGGTTTTACTTTTACCACTGTGATGTTAAAGTCACTCAATCATGTCCAACTCTTTGTGATCCCATGGACTATACAGTCCATGGAATTCTCCAAGCCAGAATACTAAAGTGGGTAGCCTTTCCCTTCTTCAGGGGATCTTCCCAACCCAGGGATCAAACTGAGGTCTCCCACATTGCAGGCAGATTCCGAGCATCTACCTAAACCCAAGCACACCCACAAGAAGCTTTGGATCTCTTGACAAACACCACTCACACATCATTTTTGAAAGGACGTTAAGGATGCCCACCTCTTACAGGCCATTTAGAATCTATTCACTTTGACTCTTAGCAGATGAATTAAGCATGTGTATTCTTTTGTGGGTCTGTAAGGACCTCTTTCCCTCTATTTAAGTCAAGTACTGTTTGGACCCTGCCTCTAAGAAAAAAACTAAGCAAGATAGGAGGAAACCATGCGAAGGCAAACCCAGCAATTAGTTTTGACCTTCAAATATATTTAGATTCCACAATAACGTCTCATTTGTGTTGTTGTTGTTCAGTCGTAAGTCCTACTTTTTGTGACCCCTGGACTGTAGCATGCCAGACTCCTCTGTCCTCTACCATCTCCCAGAATTTGGTCAAATTCATACCAATTGAGTCAGTGATTCTATCTAAACATCTCTTCTTCTGCTGATGCCTTCTCCTTTGATTTTCAATCTTTCTCAGCATCAGGGTCTTTTCCAGTGAGTTGCCTCTTCACATCAGGTGCCCAAAGTATTAGAGCTTCAACATCAGTCCTTTCAATGAATATTCAGGGTTAATTTCCTTTAGGATTGACTGTTTTGATCTCCTTACAGTCTAAGGGACTCTCAAGAGTCTTCTCCAACACCACAATTTGAAAGCATCAATTCTTCAGTGCTCAGCCTTTTTTATGGATCAACTCTCACATCTGTACACGACTACCAAAAAAACCATAGCTTTGACTGTATGGACTTTTGTCACATTTACTTGCTGTATATTAATTAAGTGAAATCACCTGAAATCGTGTATATGTAACATTTGTGAAATTTGATGAATTCTTCATTTTTATTTTTCTCCCTTTTCCTTGTAATATAAATAGGTCATGAAACGAAAGACTGTCATAATTATTAAAAATGTATATACACTTTAGGAAAATATAAATACTATGCTATATTTTTATTGAGCTTCAGTATTGCTTTCTGTAGCTGATTGAAACATATATATATATATATATATATTTTTTTTTTTTTTGGATGCAATTGTTAATCTAAGAGGTCTGTCATCTACAGAAAGAAAGTTTATATTTGTATTGAGAAACTATTTCGAATGGCTTTGTTCTGTCTTGTACAAACTCTGTCAACTACACAATGTCTACCTTGGATCAGTTTAAAGGTTCCAGTTTTCTCAGAAAATGAGAGAAACCACCCACTAAGTTGACTCTAAATGATTACGCTGAGGTTGACTAATATGGTCGTGGACCTGTTAGAAGGTAAAGAGACACTTGTGTGTGTGTTTCTGCTCAGTCACACAGTTGTGTCTGACACTTTACGACCCCATGACTATAGTCCACCAGGCTCCTCTGTCCATGGGATTTTCCAGGCATGAATACTGGAGTGGGTTGCCATTTCCTCCTCTAAAAGGCACATTCCCAACCCATGAATCAAACCTGTGAAAGAGACATTTATCTGACCCAAACATCAAATGTGCAGAAGCTGAGGCTTAGCAGACAGGGATCCCAGATTCTCCGCAGCAAATGCTTCATGTGAAGGTGATTTTATACTTGTTCAAAATGATTGCCTCACTACCATGAGGCAAACTCAATCACCTAATGAATTCTATGAAAGTGGAAGTTTATCAGTGTTTTCTTAGAAAAGAATGATGAAATCCATAGGCTTCATGTTGCTGAGAGTTCAGGCTTGGCTTAGGCAAGCCTTTCCTAAAAAGAACCTTTCCAGTGCCTATGTGTGTATCATAAACCTTTAGATAAAAGATATTTTCAGAGTATGCCTGGCACTGTTGCTTCAGGTGCTGCATATTTGGAGAGACCATAATAATACTAACAGTATTCCCTATGTTAGCCATTTGAGAACAAACATCCTAACCTAAGCAGAAACAGCATATGAGGAAAAAAAGGACTCAAGCCTACACATATGTATAGGTATGTGTCTGTGTATGTGTGTTCACACACACATCCATCCATCCTTATACAAACATTTAATATCTAAATATTTTACCAGCAGTTCTATTCCACAAACAGAAGGTTTATGTCAGTTGATTTTATAATCTCTTCCATGTAAATAGAATCCAACAAAACCTTGCATTACATATATGTCCTAGTACAAATGATGAACATCACCTTTAACAGACAGGTCAGTGAAAATGTAAGTTTCAAAAATGTGGGGGCTGTAAAAATTAATAAAAATGCATTTAATAAAGGTTAGAATATTTATGAACCCTTTCACACTGCATGTATGATTTAACACTCGACATTTCTAAAGTTTAAATATGAATGGCATAGAAAAATAAAAATATCAACTGGTAATTCGAAGGAAGCACTCATTAACTGTCAAATTGCTGCTGTTTCATTTCCTAAGATGTAGCCATCTATATTCCTTATTTTCAGTTTCTAGTATAACAAAATAATTTTGGCAATTCTTTTAGCATCCTAGCACATTTAGAGAAAGATTTAATAGTACACTACATTTTATCTCCTAGGTTGATCATTATCAGCTAGAATTCCCATTCAATTATTAAAATGTTGCCCTGCAAAACCCAACCTACACCCAACTGAGCAGGAAGCAATACTTCGGGGGGCGGGGGTAGGTAGAAATGAAATAAGAACTCAGATGCAGATAAGAATTGGGGAAGGTTATTTTAGAGCAAGAGAAACTTGTAGCAAGGTCTCTTACATAAATTCATAACTACTAATGTAAGTATATTGGGGGGTACATTTTGTAGAGACTTCACTTATCTGTCAGTAAAATGCCAAAGTACCAGGAACTATTTGTAGATGACCAAAAG
Source organism: Bos taurus (assembly GCF_002263795.3). Taxonomy (NCBI): domain Eukaryota; kingdom Metazoa; phylum Chordata; class Mammalia; order Artiodactyla; family Bovidae; genus Bos; species Bos taurus. The sequence goes on along the minus strand of NC_037344.1, from coordinate 42,322,643 downwards.
ATTAAATGCTACTTCATCCTTGATGATTATTCCTACAAGACTTGTTGTTTCAGTTGAGACTTTATAAAAAAAAAAAAAATCTCTGTACAAAAATAGCGGTTTCTATCATTCAGCAGGTTATATGAAATATAGCGAATTAGTATTTGGCAGACACAATTTTGTTAATATGCCAACTGTCATCCCACTCTAACTATATGCTGTTAACAGAATCTTGGGTTTTTTCCTTCAGAAAAATAGACTCAGAAATGATCTAATAAAATGAATGGCAGTGTCTTTGCCCATGTGGCCAGTGACTGTTCCAGACAGAAGCCTGAGATCCATTTCTGGCCAATGACGGAAAAACTGCAATTTGAAAAGCTATGTTGAAGCTTCTTTTTCCTATGTCTGGACACAGCTCCGTCAGGAGGTGATACTGGGATGAGCCCAAGGTCTGAAGTCTATGGGCCAAGGATGATGGAGGTAAACGTTTAAAGAGCCTGGTGACCATGGCACGGAGCCCTGAAACTAAGTCATCCTGAACCTGCCTGAACTCCGGATGTCTTGTTATAAGAGACAATAAATGTAATAGGTAAGGCCAGGACTTGAGTGTTTTGTAACCTGCAGCTATTAGTATCTTATATAATGACCCTGTATTAGAAACTGTGTGTATATATATATGGGTTTCCCTGGTGGCTCAGATGGTAAACATAATGGTCTTCCCTAATAGCTCAGTTATTGCAGAAAGTGAAGAAGAACTAAAGAGCCTCTTGATGAAAGTGAAAGAGGAGAGTGAAAAAGTTGGCTTAAAGCTCAACATTCAAAAAACTAAGATCATAGCATCTGGTCCCTTCACTTCATGGCAAATAGATGGGGAAACAGTGGAAACAGTGAGAGAATTTATTGTTTTGGGCTCCAAAATGACTGCAGATGGTGATTGCAGCCATGAAATTAAAAGACACTTACTCCCTGGAAGGAAAGTTATGACCAACCTAGACAGCATATTAAAAAGCAGAGACATTACTTTGCCAACAAATGTCCATCTAGTCAAGGCTACGGTTTTTCCAGTAGTCATGTATGGATGAGAGAGCTGGACTATAAAGAAAGCTGAGCACCAAAGAATTGATGCTTTTGAACTGTGGTGTTGGAGAAGACTCTTGAGAGTCCCTTGGACTGCAAGGAGATCCAACCAGTCCATTCTAAAGGAGACCAGTCCTGGGTGTTCATTGGAAGGACTGATGTTGAGGCTGAAACTCCAATACTTTGGCCACCTGATGTGAAGAGCTAACTCATTTGAAAAGACTCTGATGCTGGGAGAGATTGAAGGCAGGAGGAGAAGGGGACAAAGGATGAGATGGTTGGATGGCATTACCAACTCAATGGAAATGAGTTTGAGTAAACTCTGGGAATTGGTGATGGACAGCGAGGCCTGGCATGCTGTGGTCATTGGGGTCACAAAGAATCAGACACTACTGAGTGACTGAACTGAACTGAATAGCTCAGTAGGTAAAGAATCCGCCTGCAGTGGAGGAGACAGGGGTTCAATCCCTGGGTCGGGAAGATCCCCTGGAGAAGGAAGTGGCAAACAAGCCGGTATTCTTGCCTGGAGAATCCCATGGACAGAGGAACCTGGTGGACTACCCATGGGGTCGCAAGAGTCAGATATGACTTAGTAACTAAACCACAACCACATACACATAATATATATTCAGAAACAAAGCCACATGACCTAATATTAAGAAGCTTATTTCTGCATTCAAACGTTCTTTAGATCATGTACTTATTAGAATGTGAAGAAGAAGATCACCATGAAGTTTCACAGCATCACAGTTTAGCATATGTGTGAAAAACCAATTTAAGAATGCATTTATGCCAATTGTTTCCAATTGTTTATTTAAAAGTCTAACGTCAATTTGTTGGAAAGACTTTCTCTAGCTCTGCTGTCTAGTAACGAGTCAGGGAGGGAATGCAAGGAACCCATTTCGGCTCACTGTCCATTCTCCACTGATGGTCCTCACACTTCTCTTTTGGGAATAAGGACAGATTACGTGTGTTATCATCAAATAGGAGCATTACTATTCTGCCAGAGGTCACACAGGTTACATAGGTTATATTTAAATGCTTCATTGATAATAGGCTGACAATCACAGAAGGCATAAATCTTTTTTAAAAAAAGGAATCAATTTTTAAAAGAAATGTAAGAGTCCATGTTGGTCTCAGGACAAGAAGCAAGTCGAAATTCAAGACTTGGAGGGAACAGAAGATAAGCAGAAACTGACACCCTAATTTACATAACAGTTCAAAAAGCTTTCTATTAGGAATCTCTTTAAAATAATACTCTTAATCTCTGCTTGATAAATACCAACAGGAAATTAAACCATGGCTACCATGTGTGAGTCCCCAGGTCAAACAGACCTAAGATGCTACTCATCCTGGTATTTAAATAACATAAAGAAGAAAGCACCTTTCCACTGTGACACAGCATTTAAAGCTGCAATTAGTTACCTGGTCACCTCAGGAACATTGTTTTAGAATTCAACTTTATGCATATTTATACCACCTACATGTTCATAACTTAATTCAGTTCAACAGATCCTTTAAAGACACAAGATCTTTACTGATTATAAATTCAGATATAAACTTAGGTTTTAGATCAAAACATTCTCCACAGAGCACCCTCACCCTCATCACATGCTGCTGCTTCTTCCTTGTCCACCACCCAGAAATCCATCCTCAGGAGGCTCTTTCCTCTTTCTGCCTCGCTTTCTGTATTGATTTATTTTACTTGCTGCTCTGATTTCTTCTCACATCACTCAGTCTTGCTGTGTTTTGTTTACTTGCAATTCACATCATTCTTTTTTAGGATCTCATCCCTCTTTCCTCCAAAGCTGCCCCCCCCAACAGTGTATATTTATCGTTTGTCAATTTTGCACATTTGTGTTTGAGGGTTCAGCAGGTACCTGCATGAAGTATTCACAACAGGCTGGAAGAAAAGAGTACATACAACTTTCATATAATTAGAGACAGGAACTGTTCATCCAAGAACTACAGGGTTGAGAAAAAAAAAAAAAAAAACAAGTTTTTTTCAAACTCAGTCTGCTAAATGCCTTGAGTCACTCTTTAGGGCTAAAGTACTGTTGAACTGCGTGGCATGTAATGATTCCTTTGTGAACCACCCAGAACTCCGAGAGAATGAACATACTGTGTGTGTACCGCTGGGATGAAGAATACAAATGATCATTATTCTGCATGATTACAAGCCTCCCATTTTTCACTCAAAGCTATTATCTTCAGAAATCTACTTTTCATGAGCAGACACAAACCAATCTTGCCCTCAGTCGTGATTTCTTAACTCTGTTCACGGTTATCACTCTTTTCCTCCTCTTTTCATTTACTCAAATACCCAGATGTGTCTGCAGAATCTCGCATACAGATCTGGAAGTTTCTCTAAACATCACACCTATTATACATTAGGCCTAGTGAGCATCACATTTTATACTTTCCCTAACACATCTGCACAGTCTGCCCTTGGTATCCACAAGGCATTGGTTCCAGGACCGCCCCCCCCCCCAAACCTGCAGAAGCTCAAGACCCCTACATAAAATGATATTACCTACACAAAATGCTCAAGTATACTTTAAATCATCTTTGGACACTTTACAATCCCTAACAATGTAAATGCCCTGTAAATCGTTGGGGTGTGCAACAAATTCAAGTTTTACTTTCTGGAATCTTCAGGGAATATTTTTTTCTCAGAATAGTTTTGATCTAGATTGGCTGAGTCCATGGTTGTGGAGGAGGCCTGACTGTATTTAAGACATCATCTGATCCACACAGTGTCCCAGATTTATGGAGAAGGAACATACACTATTGCTACAGTCCATGAAAGTGTCCTCGGGCTGAACAGATTCAAGTCACCTGCCCAAGTATTAGAACTGGGATTTCAACATGTACAACTTTCAAGGCCCATGTTATTGTCATACTCCCTGTATCATTCCTCATCCCTGTCCAGGTGTCTACGATACCAATCCTGTAACCTGGAGTTCAATGTGTAAAACTGGAGGCTTCATTCACTGACTAGAGCTTGTGGGTCAAGCTCTATATCTCCCTCCAACCAACCCACATGGACCAGCTAAACACAGCCAACTTCAAAACCAAAAGAAGACCTGAAGCACACAGAAATTGTCTTGCTTTTGTTTAAATAATCTTGACTTTTGCCCAGTTCTCAACAGCAGTTAATTGCCATTCTCTGTGAAACAAAGAATCCAATTCATGTATATATATAAACAGTAGCCATGCAAGCTTCTGGAGAAGGAAATGACAATCCTCTCCAGTATTCTTGCCTGGAGAATTCCAGGGACGGAGGAGCCTGGAGGGCTGCCGTCTATGGGGTCGCACAGAGTTGGACATGACTGAAGCGACTTAGCAGCAGCAGCAGCATGCAAGCTTTACCTGAAAGGTTTAGTAAGCTGCATAAAAACAGCATTTTTTTTTTTTTTTTTTAGCGTTGAAGGGTCCAAGTATTGGCTTATCAGGGGAAAATGTATATGATACCTAGAAGTAGGTGTAGGGATTTTCTTAGCTATTTGTTCAGTTCATTCCTTAGTTTTATGTATGTGTTTAATTTCACCTCAGCAGGTAGTCTGAGTTAATGCATACTGGTGGTCTGCATTTTGTGAGCTCCAGGGTTTACAAAGAGGTTGGGATCTGGCTGGAAGTAACATGAGTTGAGTGAAGGGAAAACACACAGGAAGGGGAGTCAATTGGAAGCACTGACTCTTGGACCAGAGCAGGGGCATCCATCCAGAGAGTGGGGAGGACCAGGAAAGTGGGGGATGACCACTGCAAAAACCAGATGTTCCTGCTGGAGGCTGTGGTTCTGCTAGCCTGAGAGCGATGTACCTCCCGCCCCCGATTCCCTCTGGTCCTTGAATCCCAGGCTTCCCTGCTTCAGCATCCTGCATGGCTGCTGCCTCACCTAGGACACCCTCCTCTGCCCATACCCTCCCTCCTCACCTTCCAGACCCTGGAAATAAAGTCTTGGCTTCTTGGAAGAGCCTCCCCTGCACCGCCCTCATTACAGTATTGCATGCATTCTTTTTTGTGTCTCTAATTCAAGTACAATTGAATTACAATATTATGTTAGATTCAGGTGTACAACATAGCGATTCAGTATCTTTACCGATTATACTCCATCAAAAGTTATTACAAGATAAAGGGTGTAATCCCTGTGCTGTACAATATATCCTTGTCATTTATTTATTTTGTATTTTGATCAAGAGAAGTATGTCTTTCTTAGTCCCCTACTCCTCTCTTGCCTCTCTCCATTCTCTCTCCCCTCAGGGAACCACTGGTTTGTTTACAAAAGCAAGACAATTTCTGTGCTTTTTATTCATTAGTTTTCATTATTAGATTCCATATATGAGATATCCTATGACATTCATCTTTCTCCATCTGACTTATTATTTCATTAGTATGGCAATCTCTAGATCCATCCATGTTGCTGCCTATATACGTGTCTATATAGGTACCACATCTTCATCCATTCATCTCATGCACATGTAGATTTGTTTCTTTGTCTTGGCTATTGTAAACAGTGCTGCTGTGAACACTGGGGTGCATGTATCTTTACAAATTAGTGTTTTCACGTTTTCCATATATATGCCCAGGAGTAGGTCTGCTGGATCATACAGTAGTTCTTTTCATTTTTTGAGAAACTCCCATACTGTTTTCCATACTGGCTGCACCAATTTACATTGCCACCAACAGTATACGAGGATTCCCTCTTCACCACATGCTCACCAACACTCGTTATTGTGATCTTACTGATGATACCATTCTGACAGATGTAAGGTAATATCTCATTTTGGTTTTAATTTGCACATCCCTGATGATTAGCGATGCTGAGCACTGTTTCATTTACTTGTTCGCCATCTATCTGTCTTTTTTGGGAAAATATTTATTCAGGTCCTCTCCTCCTTTTTCATTGGGTTTTTTTTTGAGTATTTTCTGATGTTGAGTTGCTGTAAGTTAAGGCTTCCCCTTCCCCAGTGCAGCCAAAGCACATGCAGCCCTCTTGTTTAACTGTCTTCATCACTAAACTGAGATCTCCTTGAAGTAGGAGCAAAGATCTCTGTAATTTCTTTAATTGGTTTATAACATAGAGTAAATAGACGCTCATGTGTTGAATGAAAGACTAAAGTAAAAAACAAACAAACAAAAAACCCTTAATATACTATACAATGTTTCATGTAAATCTTGCTATGGCAATACAGTAACAAACATAAATTTAAAGAATAGCTTTTATAAACCAAATACTCCCTATATCATTTCAATGTTTAAATTTTTCTGTTCCCCATCATATACACTTCTTTGGTAACACATATGCACGTATATTACATTTTCACTGTGGATATTACACTCAAAGTCTTATGACCTCCACCCTCAGAAAGGAATAGTGATTTCCACCTGGCCAGTGGCCAGAGACAAATTGAACTGACCTCAGATTAACCTTTCAGCAAACTTGTCAAGTGATCAGTTAAATAAGTTAAGTGCAGACTCAGGCAAACAATATGAACCTTTCCCTCCCTTAGCATGTGTGCTAAGACACAGCACTGAGTAGAGGTAGCTGGCCTTATGGCTAAATAATTCACTGATCATTTCCACCAAAGCGAGAGCTTTCATTAAAAGTCTGATCATTTCCTGGAAAAATAAATTTTCTATCAGCATCAAAGCACAGTAAAGATTTGTATAACTGAAAAACCTGGACACAAACACAAACTAACCCTGTAATTCCAAATGCCACTATTGTGATGAGAAGGGTGTTCTATTTTGCCTAGACATGGGACCTGCTGGCTATCATCCAGTTGGCATATTCTGAACCCTGAGGTCCTGATTTAGTCTGCATAAACTCTGAACACAGCCAAGGCTAGGCTCCATGCTAGCCCTACCAATTATATAACCTGAAACAGGTAAGATCCCTGACCCTGTAAGTCCTTATCATTAAAACGGGGGAGAATGATGTCTACATTTTAAGACAGATTACAAAAAAAAAAAAGCAACAGTAAAGCCAGAAACCACTGAGGCATCAGTAGGGTCAGATACTCTCCAGTAATGACAGTTGCTCTGCCTATGTAGATTACACTCTGCTGCTGCTGCTGCTAAGTCGCTTCAGTCATGTCCAACTCTGTGACCCCATAGACGGCAGCCCACCAGGCTCCCCCGTCCCTGGGATTCTCCAGGCAAGAACCCTGGAGTGGGTTGCCATTTCCTTCTCCAATGCATGAATGTGAAAAGTGAAAGTGAAGTCGCTCAGTCGTGTCCGACCCTTAGCGACCCCATGGACTGCAGCCTACCAGGCTCCTCCATCCATGGGATTCTCCAGGCAAGAGTACTGGAGTGGGGTGCCACTGCAGGCATAATTAACAAAAGTGACATTTCTCAATCCATCTTTGAGGTCCTAGGACCTATAAAAATGCAACACATTTAAAACAGAATGAATGGTCTGGCTCCAGAATCAATTCTTGATATAATGTATTGTTTTACTTTTGTTGTCAAGATTATTTTAATTACTTTTTCATTTTCTCCAATGTTGGCATCATTTTTCTTATCACAAATCAGAAATGAAAATGACACATAATCATAACAGAATACTGCCCTAATCTTTGATGAACAGTCAACAGGGAGTCTAAGAGAGGATATAAACTCCCGAGGGATTATTATGAAGAGAGTCAGAGAACAGTATAACTATATAATACATTAAAATACGGATGGAAACTCAAATATGCTTTTGTTACAGGAATTCTATAAATGAACTATGCAGCCAAAGGATTTCAGTTGAACTTATAATTTCTCAGCAAATGACACTGATGATGTAAACAGACCTGAGCAAGCACACTGGACCACGATATTGTTTGCTCAGGCAGGCACATGCAGTTGGTTATCACTTACTGTTTTGGTCCCCTAAGGCAAGGCTCTGGACTCGCAAGGCTGGGTACTGCCCATGTTTGGGGGACTTGACCTTCCTATTAAGTGCTCTGGAGTCAACTATACAGATACCTGGCACATGGCTGGCTAAGTCCTCATCACCCTGTACACCATACAGATATTTAAACATTTTATTTTACATTGGAGCATAGTTGTATAACAATGTCATGTTAGTTGCAGATGTACAGCAAAGTAACAACAGGTGAGTCTTAAAAGCACCTGATGTTTGATATGTATGTATATATATACATACATACATATATATATATATATATATATATATACACACACACACATATATTATATATATATTTTTTTGAACAACTGACTGGTTCAAAATTGGGCAACGAGTGCAACAAGGCTGTATATTGTCAACCTGCTTATTAAACATATATACAGAGTACATCATGCAAAATGTTGGGCTGGATGAAACACAAGTTAGAATCAAGATTGCTAGAAGAAATATCAACAATCTCAGATATGCAGATGCTATCACTCTAACGGCAGAGGGAAGGAGAAGAGGAACTAAAGAGCCTCTCGATGAGGGTGAAAGTTAAGCGTCAGTCGCTCACTCGTGTCTGACTCTCATTGAACCCATGGACTGTACAGATGTAGCCCACCAGGCTCCTCTGTCCATGGAATTCTCCAGGCAAGAACACCGGAGTGGGTTGCCATTTCCTTTTCCAGGGATTATAAAGAAGTTAGCTATCAAATCATGAAGGCATGGAGGAATCTTAAATGCATGTTACTAAGTGAAAGATCTGAAGATTGGCATCATGTATGATTTAATCTATGACATTCAAGAAAAAACAAAACTATGGAGACAGTAAAATTTTCAGTGGCTGTCAGATGTCAGGGGTCAGAGGAGGTAAGGAGGGTCAGATAGGCAGTTGCACAGAGTATTGGGGGGCAGTGAAAATACTATTTACACCATAAAGATGGATACACATCATTATACTTTTGTCAAAACCCATAGAAAGTGTGACACCAAGAGTGAACCATAATGTTAACTTGGACTTTGAGCGGTAATCATGTGCCAAACCACGCTCATCAGTTATAATCAGTGTACCAGTCTGGTGGGGACGCTGACAGTGGTGGAGGCTGAGGGGCGTGTGGAGGGAAAGGGCATTTGGGAATTTGTAACTTCCCCTCAATTTTGCCATGAACCTGAAACTGCACTAAATGTCTTTAAGCCAGAAAGAAAAACACCAATACAGTATACTAACACATATATATGGAATTTAGAAAGATGGTAACAATAACCCTGTATACAAGACAGCAAAAGAGACTCTGATGTATAGAACAGTCTTTTGGACACTGTGGGAGAGGGAGAGGGTGGGATGATTTGGGAGAATGGCATTGAAACATGTATAATATCATGTATGAAACGAGTCGCCAGTCCAGGTTCGATGCACGATACTGGATGCTTGGGGCTGGTGCACTGGGACGACCCAGAGGGATGGTATGGGGAGGGAGGTGGGAGGAGGGTTCAGGATGGGGAACACATGTATACCTGTGGCAGATTCATGTTGATATATGGCAAAACCAATACAATATTGTAAAGTTAAAAAATAAAATTAAATTAAAAAAATAAAAGAAAACCTTCAAAAAATAAAATAAAGTTTACATATCTAGTTTTTCATTTTCATTTTACATTTCTCTTAAGGCATTATCTTTTGGTTCTTTTGGTTCTCCTACTTTAGTCTTCATTTCTGAAATAATTTTTTCTTTATGAAAGAGGAGAGTGAATAAGCTGGCTTCAAACTCAGCATTATAAAAACTAAGATCTTAGCATCTAGCCGGATCACTTCACACCAAATCAAAGGGGAAGAAGTGGAAGCCATGACAGATTTTATTTTCTTGGGCTCCAAAATCACTGTAGCCAGTGACTGCAGCCATGAAACTAAGACACTTGCTCCTTGGAAGCAAAGCTATGGCAAACCTATATAATGCATATGTTGATGTATGGCAAAACCAATACAATATTGTAAAGTAATTAGCCTCTAATTAAAATAAATAAATTTAAATTAAAAAAATAAATAAAAAGCAGAGACATCATTTTGCCTTCAAAGGTCCATATATCAAAGCTATGGTTTTCCAGTAGTCATAAGTAGATTCACATGGTGGACTCTCACCAATACTGAAGCCCAATAAAATTATCGCATAGTATTTTTATTTTTCTGAAGTATATGCATTGTAATAATTATGACAATGTTTGGTTTCACGACCTATTTCTATTACAAGGAAGATAGGGGAAATATTATGAGAAAGAAGAATCCTTCAAATTTTACAAATGTTAAATTTATATGATTTCAGCTGATTTCATCTCATTAATATACAGCAAGTAAATGTGACAAAGTTCTGTATAGTCAAAGCTATGGTTTTTCCAGTAGTCATGTATGGATGTGAGAGTTGATCCATAAAGAAGGCTGAGCACCGAAGAATTGATGTTTTCAAATTGTGGTTCTGGAGAAGACTCCTGAGAGTCCCTTGGACTGCAAGGAGATCAAACCAGTCAATCCTAAAGGAAATCAACCCTGTATATTCATTGGAAGGACTGATGCTGAAGCTGAAGCTGAAGTTCCAAGACTCTGGCCACCTAATGCAAAGACTCAACTCATTGGAAAAGACCCTAATGCTGGGAAAGATTGAGGGCAAAAGGAGTAGGGGACAGCAGAGGATGAGATGGTTAGATAGCATCACCGACTCAATAACATGTATTTGAGCCCTCTGGCAGATAGTGGAAGACAGAGGCACCTGGACTGCTACAGTTCATGGAGTCACAGGGTCAAACGTGACTTAGCAACTGAACATTTTTTTTCAGATTCTTTTTCATTATAGGTTATCACCAGATATTGAGTTAGAGCTCCCTGTGCTAAACAGTAGGTCCTTTTTGGTTATCCTTTTTATATATAGTAATTTGTATATGCTAATCTCAAACTCCTAATTTCTCTCTCCCCGCTTTCCCTTTGGCAACCTGAAGTTTGTTTTCTATGTCTGTGAGTCTATTTTTTTATTAATGAGTTTATTTGTACACACACATATATGTTTGTGTGTGATACCATATTTGCCTGAGAATCTAGTTTTCTTAATGTGAAAAGAACTGTTCTGTTCATTATATACAACAGTAGCAATACATGTTTTCAACTTCAGTCTTATCATTTAGGGAGAGAAAGTGCCCAGGGACATGAGACGTAAAAAGAGTTCTGCTGGATTTATTTATGAACTCGTTCATCACCCATTAAAAAATCTTCATGATGAAGCAACAGTGAACACAATTACTGCTCACACTGGTCTGCTAGTTTCCATGCTTGGTTAACCAGCAGTGAGGTACACTAACCAGCTCAAAGGGCAAGCAAAACAAATATAATTTTGAAACTCAGAATGTTTGGACATCTTAAGATGGAAATATATGTAAATATTATATTTCCTAGTCTTCCATTAAAATCATAGCAGAGGTTAGATTTTTTTTCCCTTTAGTTATGTTTTTCTCTCAGACTAGACCTTGAGGTCTCCCTTTAGATTATGTATTTCCTGAAGGTGATACACAATTAACTAAAATTCACCTTTTATTCCTAACATCTTCCAAGGTACCAGATATATATCAGGTACTCAAAAACAACTGCTCAACTAATTATGCATTCACACCTTTTAATTCATGAGTAAAAGAATGTCCATGACACAATGTATTACTCTATCATCACAAATATAGTAGCAAAAATTCTGGTGTATTAACTCCCCCTTCAAATTTTGACTGTTTTATTAGAGGCTGTTTTAAAATCTTTTGAGAAATAAGAAGCCTAATTATAGTCTAAACATATAATGTAGAATTTCAAAACTTAGATTATCAATCCAACTTTCTAACTGGGCTACTTATTTATCCAGGTCTCCCCCCAAATTCATGCTAAAGCCAAGGATTTGAGTCCCTCCATAAAGGACTGACAGATCTTTTTAACAGTATGTGACATTTCTGCCTTTGATGAAAAATCTGTCCCAGCAGGGTTGGTCTCATCGCTATTGTAATGTACACAATAGGTATCTAAACATACATTAAAAACATTCATCAACTAATTAATTAATTTGAGTAAATGCATGGCAGTAATTCAATTTATATTCAAAACAATTTCATTCTCTTGTTCAGAGGCAGGTCATAAACAGGAAATCTATCACAGGGAGCATAAAATTACAGCATAACAAGAACTTGCAGCATAGTACAGGGAACTTTACTCAATACTCTGTAATAACCTGTAAGGGAAAAGAATCTGAAAAAGAATAAGATACATGTAAACGGAGAACTGAATCACCTTGCTGTACACCCAAAACCAACATAACACTGTTAATTAACTATACCCCAATATAAAATTAAAAAAATTTTTAAGTTAATGATACCTTCAAGAAATGGGAGCCTGATGTTGCAGAATAATTGGGATTCCACCAAACAGAAAATTAAAGGACTGATTGGTTAATAAGCGAGAAGACAGAGATCCTGTCTGAGAAGTTAAAAGAAAAAATGAACAAACACCAGTGCATAAGTTCTTCACTCATTTTAGTCCTCTTTATGGATTTTGACCCATCCTTGAATTCTTCAGTTCACTGTCTCTTATTACCGATACCCTTGATGATCTGGACAGACTGGACATGCAAATCAGCAAAGCTGCATGCAACTCAGTGTACAATTACATCCAATTATGAACTGTCCACCTTCCATGTGTTCCTCTTGCCTCTGCAAGTAAAGCGGAGTCCTGTGAGTTCAGATGACATGTTATATCTGTCTGTTCCCTCACAGAACGCACCACTAAGAGAGCTCTATGTAAGGGCCACTCCACAGGAGGACCATAGAAGTGACTGTCCAAACACAGACCTTCTGTTAGTGAACAGGGTCCCTACTGTTGACAAGGTGAGACTAGAGACCAACCAGCATGAGGTTCCACTTAGTACTCTAAATCTTCTATTTCTATAAAAATAAGGTTTTCACAAAAGTGCTATTGTTGCTGTTGTTCAGTGGCTAAGTCATGTCCAATTTTTTGCGACCCCATGGACTGCAGCATGCCAGGCTTCCCTGTCCATCACCAACTCCCAGAGCTCACTGAAACTCATGTCCATCGAGTCAGTGATGCCGTCCAACCTTCTCATCCTCTGTTACCCCCTTCTCCTCTTGCCCTCAATTTTAATTCAAATGCATTTATACCTAACTGGGGATAACAATCGACAGAAAAAACACGTGTCATAAAAGTGCTAAATCCTACCTTAATTCCTCAGAGATATAAACTCTATGTATATATCTGTCTGTGTATTCATAGCATAATATATGCACAAAACATTTGTGTTTTTTATTTTTAATTGGAGGATAATTGCTTTACAATGTTCTATTGGTTTCTGCTGTACAACAATGTGAAGCAGCTACAAGTATATATATATATATATATATATATATACACACACACACACATACACACACACACACACACACACACATATATATCCCTTCCCTCTTGAGCCTCCCTCCCACCCACCTTCATATCCCACCCCTCTAGGTCTTCAGAGAGAGTCAAGCTGGGCTCCCTGTATTACACAGCAGCTTACCACTAGGTATCTATTTTACACAAGCCAAAACAGAATAATGAGACCAAAATAAGTTGCACAGAAAGGAAAAAGAGAATAAGTAAACAGGGAAGGATGGAATTCAAACAGAAAGGTTAGTAAAATCACAGAATAACTGAAAATGCTGATTTACTTGAAAAACAAATGTGACTCATACATTAAGCATTAACATCAATACAATAATAATTAATCTGCTTTCACTGAGTGAATCAAAAGAAGGTGATTTAGTCAAATCTAGATAAAAATGAAGTTAAGTTTAGAAATAATTATACCATTTCAACCACAGATTACAAAGAAAATGAATAATAATGGACATCTGATACCAGGATTAAGGAATTTTGATTAATAAAATATTAAGGCAATTAATGAATCAAATATGACAAAACTTCTTATCAAATAAATAATTCCCAAATATATACAGGGCAAAATCTGCAGCAACATGAACGGATTTAGGGATGATCATACTAAGTGAAGGCAATGGCATCCCACTCCAGTACTCTTGCCTGGAAAATCCCATGGATGGAGGAGCCTGGTAGGCTGCAGTACATGGGGTCGCTAAGAGTCAGACACGACTGAGCGACTTCCCTTTCACTTTTCACTTTCATGCACTGGAGAAGGAAATGGCAACCCACTCCAGTGTTCTTGCCTGGAGAATCCCAGGGACGGGGGAACCTGGTGGGCTGCCATCTATGGGGTCTCACAGAGTCAGACACGACTGAAGCGACTTAGCAGCAGCAGCATACTAAGTGAAGTCAGCCAGACAAAGGCAAATATCATATGATATCTCTTATATACAGAATCTAAAAAAATAATACAAAAATGGACTTATTTACAAAACTGAAACAGACACACAGACACAGAAAACACATCTAAGGTTATCTAAGTGGAAAGGGTAGGAGGTATAAAATAGAAGCTTGGGATTAATAGATACACACTATTCTATATAAAATAGGTAAATGACAAGGACCTACTGTATAGTACAGGGAATTATCCTCACTATCTTGTGATAACCTATAAGGAAAAAGAATATGACAGAGAATATAAATGTATGTATACATATTGATTCTTATAACTGAATCACTATGCTGTACACCTGAAACTAACACAACACTGTAAACCAACTATACTTCAATAAAAAAGTAAAGAAAACAGGAACACTAATTTTAAATAAAATAAATATATAGAGAATAATTCAGTATTTCTTATCATAATTCAAAAATACTTCATAACCTTACAGTATCTAAAGACAAAGTATAAATATCATTATTGCTTTAAAGAAGTTTCTGAGGTTCAACAACACTCCACCAGTGACTAAGGTTATGTGATCTATGACTGGGAAAATGCTCAATGCTCTAATACTCTCATTCACTCCCCAAAATGACCCTGACAGGTAAGTGGTATCCTCATTCAACAGCTTAGAAACCTTAAGATCAAGAAGTTTACATGCCCCTAGACACACAGGGCTCCAGGTTGGACAGTCAACAGAAATGCCCTCAGATGTGAATTCCTCCTGCCCTTCATCATAGCTACCACTTTCAAACTTTTATTACAATTTTAAACTCATATGTTTTAATTAATAGACTGATACAACACAATACTAACAAATCAAAATTTCAGTTATGCATTTGGAAAAGTCATATGTTTAACACATTAAATGTGCATTAAGAGTTGAAAATACAGAGAAACCTACGCAGATCCCACTGTGCAATCTGAACAGCAAGGTACTAATAGCAACCCAGGCAGTCAGAGGGTAGAAAGTTAGTCATCCAGGCACAGGAAGCTCAGGAACAAGGGCATCCACTGACAAAGACGATTTATGAGGAAACTGTAAGCTTTAAGGACCACCAAGTACCATGCCCGGAAATAGATTTTTTTCAGAAGAAAAAGAAGAAGGGTATTCTATTAAGATTTGAAATGAAGTCAAGAAGAGACTATGTGTCTATGGACCATCTGCTAAAATGATGGCATCACTTTTGGCAGAAACTATCTCCATCACTTTTTAAAGATAACTTCATACGTAAAATAAAGAAGCCCAGTCAATGCCTCTCTGCAGTAACAAAGAAAGCTTTAGGTTATCCAGGCCTCTACATGTAATATGAAGGATGACAGAAACTTATTTGGGGATTTAAACCCGTGAGATAAATTCATTTGGTTTTATTGAGGAAAACAGACATTTGACTAAAAGATAAAGACAGAAGGTCTCATATTCTTTAATAATTCAACAAAGGAAATTGTTCAAATTAACAGTATTATTAGCCAAAATCATTATTTCAAACTCAACACATTTTACATCAGCCTTCTTTTACTTTTCTTTTGGCTCTCTCTGCTCCCATCTCTGCACATTCACACATTTTCTGGTCCCCAAATTATGAGACTTTCCTGCCAGTCAGAAATTGACTGAATGAGCTTTATCTGGCCTGTCAGGAGAGAGAGGACTAGCTAAGACAAAGAATGATTTCTTGTTCTACATTAAATGTATGTTGAAAATATCAGAAAAAATATGAGCCAACTTCAGCTTCATGGTCTACACTGATTTCCAGAAATCTCACTATTAACATTCACACTCATAAATTATCTATTTGGGTAGATATGCATTGCTTTCCTGGTGGCTCAGTGGTAAAGTTTCTACCTGCCAATGACGGAGACTCAGGTTTGATCTCTGGGTCAGGAAGATCCCCTGGAGAAGGAAATGGCAACCCACTCCAGTATTCTTGCCTGGAGAATCCCATGGACCAAGGAGCCTGGCTGGCTGTAGTCCATGGGCAAAGAGTCAGACACCATTAGCCACTGAGCACGATGCAGTCATTAAGCATCATCAAGGACCTTTAGTCCCTCTTCAAGGGCTACAGATAATATTCTGAGCCATGTCCTGTAAACTGTCTTGTGGATACTAAACCCGCACCAGGTGAAAAAAGTTAACTACATGATGACCGATTGTAGCTATGATATAAGTTGCCACAATTTTGAGAACTGGTCTCAAGGAATGGGAACAAACAACCGTGGAACTGAAGATTAACTGTACTTAAAACAATGAAGATGACACTGGTCAGACCACTGATGACCAATTTCAAGACGACTATCAGAGCTGATTGCACTGTTTCTGCATGGAGCCCCCTCTCTCGTCTGTGAAACCTCTGGCCCCCCGATTGTTGGATGCAGGGAGGTGGGGGAATCAGGCTTTGGACAAGTGTTGGCCCTTCCCCCACCCTCAGCTCCCTGCATCAAAAGTAAAGCCAACTTTCCACTAACCTCACCTCTTTATTGGTTTTTGAGCAGCGAGCAGCTGGATCCCACTTTCGGTCACTGTTCTACCCAAGCTAGAGTTCCTCTGCTTCTGCTCAGGATAATTCATCCTCTTCATAGCAATGGTTTCCAATCTTTCTTGGGCCCTAAGGCACTTTTCTTTTTCTAGGAATTCGATCTCTTGGGCAATTACACATACTCCAGTTACACTCATCACAACTAAAGCCAACAAAACAATACCACTCAAATGCATGATTGCCTCGCTGTCTAAAGCTTCTTGAACACAAGGTTGATTCTCATTGTCAATATATCTTCACCAACCATTTATTCACTAATCCAACAGCTCCCACTCCCACCACCTCATTCAAAGCCCCATTAAAATTGCTTTTCTTATGGTTCCTATCGATATCCCAATTGCAAATTCCAAAAGATAACTCTCAATCTGCAATTCACTGGATCTTTTTGCATCATTTGTCACAGCTGACCACTCCTGCTCTTCACAAAGTCCCACTCTTCTGCTAAAACTACCGTATGGTCATTCCTTCTCTGAAGCCCTTATCCTCAGTTTCTCTTTAGTACTGGTTTTCTCTATAATTTATATCCCATACTTTCTATTCCTTCCTGTAAGTGATAATTTAAGCACATCACTTCAACTACCCCTACTTGGCTGAAACCTTCCAAATAGCTCATTTCTAGACTTATGTTCATGACTCTGTATCTCTAAATAAATGCTGGTCACGTTTATTAAATAACTGAGTAGAAAACATAATATGTGTAAAATGTAAACCCTCATCCTCTCCTTTCATCTGGCTATAGCCCGGAGATGTCAATCATCTCTATGTTTATCTAATGAAAATCTCCAATCTTGATCTCTTACACATCCAACTGCTAGAATTCAACATGGCCAGCTCTGATTTTCTCCTGTTCACAGATTTCTTGAATGATCTACCTGAAATACAGGCTCAAAACTCATGATCAGCTCCCTGTCAACTCAAAAGCAGTGCCATTAGTTGAAGAATCTTTTTAGAAGGTCACCCTTACACCAGATCCCTTGCTGTGTGTTACAGAAACAAGACTGTCCCAGCCTCAGGACCATTACCACTTAAAGGAAGGGAACTTTTGAGAAACTATATGGAGTTGGAGACAGAAACTTGTGGAGTTGGGGGCAGAGGGAACAGGTAAGACATTGAGATGAGATGCTAGTGTTTGTAGTCTAAAGGATGAGCGAGAGTGAAAAAAATAACTGGGCAGGAAAGAGTGTGGAAGGCAGAGATGAAGTATCAATAGATAAGGCTGACTCGTGAAGAATGTGCTTCCCACGCCCAGCTCCAGAGCTGGTGTTTTATCCAGATTGATGATTCTCAACATTATGATGCATATACATAATCTGGGCTGTTCTTATAAATCCTCGTCTGGGACCCAACCCTAGAGATTATGCCATCAGGTCTGAGTCTGGGCCAGAGAACTTGCCTTTTTTATTTATGTATTTATTTATTTTTGGCTGTGCTGGGTCTTCACTGCTGTGTGCACTCTCTAGTTGAGAGTGAGTGGGCTTCTCACTTTGTGGTTTCTCTTGTTATGGAGCATGGGTTCAGTAGTTGTGGCACACAGGCTTGCTTACCCTGCAGCATGTGGAATTTTCCCAGACCAGGAATGGAATCCATGACTCCTGCATTGGCAGGCAGATTCTTAACCACTGGACCACATGGGAAATCCAGAAACTTGCATTTCTAACAAGGACCACAGGTGGCTTTGGAACTGGGCCTTCCATGGAACATACAAATATCCTTATAGAGAGTGTAGAGTCCTGAAAGAGTTCTCAGCAAGCAAGGGTAATGGTCAGACTTGCTTTGATTGTGTCTCTCTAGAAAGTAGGTGAAAGATTAATATGCAGAGTACATCCAAGGGACCACTAGAAGGCAATGGCACCCCACTCCAGTATTCTTGCCTGGAAATCCCATGGATGGAGGAGCCTGGTAGGCTGTAGTCCATGGGGTCACGAAGAGTTGGACACGACTGAGCGACTTC
Source organism: Bos taurus (assembly GCF_002263795.3). Lineage (NCBI taxonomy): Eukaryota > Metazoa > Chordata > Mammalia > Artiodactyla > Bovidae > Bos > Bos taurus. The sequence continues at coordinate 42,303,809 of NC_037344.1, read as the reverse complement.
GCTTTCACTTTTCACTTTCACACAATGGAGAAGGAAATGGCAACCCACTCCAGTGTTCTTGCCTGGAGAATCCCAGGGACGGTGGGCTGGTGGGCTGCCGTCTGTGGGTTCGCACAGAGTTGGACACAACTGAAGTGACTTAGCAGCAGCAGCAGCAAGGACACTTCAGTAGGCCAGGATGGAGGGACAGGGGGTCCGACTCAGACAATGTTGGAATAATCGAAAGAGAATTTAAGACAAATTCATGGCAGATGAAACAGGTGACAGCAGGTGGACAATTATATCTTGGTGGTGAGAGAGAGATGAGAATAATGGCCAGGTCACATCTGTACGTGACTACTGGAAAAACCACAGCTTTGACTATTCAGATCTTTGTCAGCAAAGTGATGGCCCTGCTTTTTAAAACCTAGGCAGCATATTAAAAAGCAGAGACACTACTTTTCTGACAAAGGTCCATGTAGTCAAAACTATGGTTTTCCCAGTAGTCATGTATGGATGTGATAGATGGATTATAAAGAAAGCTGAGTGCTGAAAAATTGATGCTTTTGAACTGCAGTGTTGGAGACCACTCTTGAGAGTCCCTTGGACTGCAAGGAGATCAAACCAGTCAATCCTAAAAGAAATCAGTCCTGAATATTCATTGGAAGGACTGATGCTGAAGCTGAAACTCCATACATTGACCACCTGATGAGAATAACTGACTCATTGGAAAAGACCCTGATGCTGGGAAAGATTGAAAGCAGGAGAAGGGGACAACAGAAGATAAGATGGTTGGATGGGATCAGCAACTTATTGGATGTGAGTTTGAGCAAACTCCAGGAAATAGTAAAGGACAGGGAAGCCTGGCATGCTACAATTTATGGGGTCGCAGAGTCAGACATGACTTAGTGACTGAATAACGACAGTCTAGAATAAAACAGAAGTCTAGTTTGGGGCATGCAACATCCACAGTGCTACCAGGACCAGGGTATCTGACATGCAGAGGAGGAGGCTGGGTTGGGCTGAGCTCAAGGATTTTACAGTCATCAACCAAAAGATGAGTTACAAAGACCATAAGAGTGGATACCTTCATAGAGCAAATTCAAAATTCAGCATGACACATCATACACTTTACAACCTCACCCCTGACTCCTTCAATCTTCTGTTTAACTACTGTCTACTGCCTTATCATTGGAAAAGACTCTGATGCTGGGAAAGACTGAAAGTAGGAGCAGAAGGGGACGACAGAAGATAAGATGGTTGGATGGCATCACTGACTCAATGGACATGAGTCTGGGTGGGCTCCAGGAGTTGGTGTTGGACAAGGAGGCCTGGCGTGTGGCAGTTCATGGGGTCGCAAAGAGTCGGACACGACTGAGCGACTGAACTGAACTGAACTACCTTATCTTGTTATAAAGTATGTTTGTGATTTTGTCATAAAGTATTTCAAGCAAAAAGAAAAGTCCAGAAAATATTAGGATAAACACTTAGTACCTATGCCCCAATTTTCACAGGTCTTAATATTCTGTCAAATTTGCTTCAGAATTTTCAAAAGAAATTAATTATTGATGATACAGTTGAAGACCCCATGTTCCCTCTCATAATCCCATAGTCCTCCTCATCGCCACGGAGAAAACTTTTATGCTTATTTTGGTCTTAATTATTTCTTCAATGTTTTTATATGATCCCTAATATTCTATTGCCTTTCATGTTTCCGCACTTTATATATGCTCTATCAAACTATAAGGATTGTCTATAATTTACTTTTCCTAATTCAATGCTATACTTCTGACTACATCCATATAAAATAGGTTTTAGATTATCTATTTAAAGGCTGTATAGTGCATTGTATAAATTTACCATAGTTTAACCACAAGATTACAACTTGATGGACTTGCAGGGAGTTATTTAACAACCCATCTGCATTCTATGCCACAGCCAAACAACTATCTGTGGTCCTGAACATCTCACCTGTGTTCACCTCATCTCCACCTGAAGTATCCCTCCCAGCATCAGCACTTTTTAGCAAAGAATATGTTTTTTTCTTTTTGGCTTCCTTCAGACTTCTCAGTCTTCAACTATACAGAACCAAAAAATGGGCATGCAGTAATTATTTACTGGATTAAAAAAGTATTTAGTTCCTGAAGATTTCTTTAGAGAGCTTCTACTATGTTTCAATTGTTAAGAGTAACATACAGTGGTTTCAAAGACTTCCTACCCTACTGGCTCTGATGGTGAAGAAAGAGAGAAGCCACAAAGCAACAGTGACAAGTGTGTGTGTGTGTGTGTGTGTGTGTGTGTGTGTAAGAGGGCACTTAAAGAAATTTTTATTTTTTAAAGAGATGAAATATTCAACCTTAAAACAAATGGGGGAAATAATATTATGAAACAAAATGATTTATAGAACAAATTAAATATCAACTTTCAATGATGAATTGATGACCTACATCATTCATGTGTCTGTGCCAATTTAAGTCTTTGCAGGAGAACACATACTCAGTAAAAACAACAATTAGGAGACCACACCAAAGGTGAGAGAAGAGCTTATCACAAGAATTTATCATGTTCCCAGACAGTAAAATTATGTACCACTTCTACATCTATAGTTATTTATACACACTAGCAATAGACATGGCCATTTTCACCTACAAACAGTGAAAATTACACCCAAAATGTAGACTAAAAAATTTACACAGCAAATTCAGAAACAGATATTAAGAATGACAGTGACCCCAAAATGAAGAATGAACACTGACTGATAAGACTGAATGCTGATATATATGTAATTTAGAAAGATGGTAATGATAATCCTATGTCAAGGCAGCAAAAGAGACACAGATGTAAAGAACAGACTTTGGACTCTGTGGGAGAAAGCGAGGGTGGGATGATTTGAGAGAATAGCATTGAAACATGTATATTACCATATGTAATACAGATGACCAGTAAAAGTTCGATGCGTGGAGCAGGGCACTCAAAGCTGATGCTCTGGGACAACCCAGAGGGATGGGATGGGGAGGGAGGTGGGAGGAGGGTTCAGGATGGGGAGACACATGTGCACCCATGGGTGATTCATGTTGAATTATGGCAACAACCACCACAGTATGTAAATAAATTATCCTCCAATTAAAGTTAATTAATTAATTAAAATAATAATAATAAAGATACCATTTAGAAATCCTGGCATCCAATCTCTGATTCATTCCCAAAGAGACTATTTGCCCAGATACCAAAGAAAATCTAGTTAAAGAGCTCAACTTTCTTTTAATTCCATTAGAAATATTTTTCTCTATTACCCATGGGGCCTTCTTTCTCTGAAATGGAATAAAGGAACATTATAGTCCTATATCATCCCACATTTAATTTATAGCAGATACACCACTTCAAACATACATGTGAGCTTGCATGTCCATTAATGCAAATGTGTCAGGAAACAAAAGCAAAACATGAAACCCAGTATTGCTGGGAGAAAGTTGCTCCTGGTTTTGTATGCTTGTGTCATGGTGTGTGTAAATGTGTCTATAATTATACAGAGAGACATGTATTTATCATCTACACATATGCATTTAATGTTTATGTGTACACATATAATATATACATGCATTTCACCTGTAAAACTTTTGAAAGCAAATAATAGAGGATTTCATATAATCCTTGTGCCCAAATACAAATCACTTAAATATACTTCTGACTTAGATTTCTTAAAGTCCTAAATTTTAAAAGTGGAAAATGTGAGCTTCTTCTGTTCTTCCATTTCATTAAAATTATATCCATTGTTAAAGATAGTAATTGAGATCCAATCTAATTTTTGTTTGTTGGAGTCTACCTTTTTGCTTGCAGTATAGTTGATTTGCAATGCTGTATCAGGTTCAGGTAGACAGCACAGTGATTCAGCTCTATATATACAGATTTTTTCATATTCTTTTCCATGATGGTTTATCACAGGATATTGTATATAGTTCCCTGTGCTCTACAGTAGGACCTCATTGTTTATCTATTTGATTTCTACTTCCTTGCTTAAACTCTAGAATGTTTCTGGCACATCTTGAGGGGTGATTTGGACTCCTCTTTTGTAGGAATAATCACTTTCTCTCTTTGACTCAACTATATTTTTATCATCACTTCTAAAATATGTGATACAATGCAGTGTAAAACTATAATTTTAAGAGTAGACAGATGAGTAATGGGGCTGACGTCTTGGTTCTTCCCTGTGTTATAATTAGGAATTCCTGGAAGGTAGCTTAGGGGGACAGTTTCCAAAAAAAAAAGATTTATGATGTACTTTGAAGAAATTCTTAGCATGGACAAAGGCTTCTCTTTGAAGTCTGGGGATATAATTAAAGTGGAAATAGACTTTGGGTTCATAAAGCTCTTATAATTTCCTCTCTGCACACTTGGATTCTGGCTACCCCTCAGTATTGTCTGAGGGCATCTCAAGGTGAGAAAGGGGATTAAACATGGGCTTTATTTGTAGCTCAATGGCATTTGCAACTGGGATTTTTTTCCCTCAATTACACATAACACAGGTAGTTTTTTATTAAGTTTTTTTGTTTTTTAAGAGAAGTTTGGGATTTACAGAAAAATTGTGAAAATAGTAGTGTACCCATCAACCTTAACCTTGCTTCCCATCATTAACATCTTAAAATCCCTAGGGTACATTTGTCATAATTAACGAACTGATACTGCTCCATTATCATTAACAAAGGTCAAAGATTAATTATGTTTCTTTAGTTTTCACCTACAGTCCCATTTCTGTTCCAGGACACCATACTGACATGGAATTATTGTATTAATACTACCTCAGGCTTCCCTTTAGGCTAAACAGTAAAGGTGGGGCTAGTGGTAAAGAATCCGCTTGCCAAAGCAGGAGACACAGGAGACATGGGTTCAATCCCTCTGTTGGGAAGATCCCCTAAGAAGGAAATGGCAACCATTCCAGTATTCTTGCCTGGAAAATTCCATGGACAAAGGAGCCTGGCAGGGTTCAATGGGCAGCAAAGAGTTGGACATGACTGAGTCACTAAGCAGCATGATTCCCTTTACTTCGATAGTTTCTCAGATCTCTCTCTTTTTTTTTTCAGCTGACCTTAACAGCTTTCAGGAGCACCAGTCAGGCATTTTGTTGAACAGCCCTTAACTGAGATTTGCCTGATGGGCTTCCCTGGTAGCTCAGACGGTAAAGCATCTGCCTGCAATGTGGGAGACCTGGGTTCAATCCCCAGGTCGGAAGATCCCCTGGTAGAAGGAAATGGCAACCCACTCGAGTACTCTTGACTGGAAAATTCCATGGATGGAGGAGCCTGGTAGGCTACAGTTAGACACAATGTGGTATATCTGTCCTACTGCTGAGCAGCACTCCACAGCACAGATGCACCAGATTTTTTTAAGCATCCACTGGTGGAAAGACACTTAGGTTGCTTCTAATTTGTGGCTTTCACAAATAAAACTGCTATGAAAATTCATATATAGATTCTTTTGGTGAGAGTATAGGTTTCATTTATCTGGAATAAATGGCAAAGAGTGTGATTCTGGATCATATAGTAAGTCCATGTTTAGTATAAGAAACCACCAAGCTATTTCCCCAAGTGCCTGGAGCCTTTCACTTTCCCAACAGTATCACATCACCTCCAAAAACTATCACACTGGGGGCTAGGACTTCAACATATGAATTTGAGGGACACAAACATTCAGTCCATTAATACCCAGAAACTGGTAGAGATAAGAAATGAATCCAGTTCTGTCTGATGCCAGAATTAATCTCTTAAACACAACATGTGTATAATTATTCCAAAGAACAGCTGAATATTGGGAGTAGTAAGACAGAGGGGATATTTGAAAATAAATCCACACAATTAGTGGTAAGGAAAAGCTATATTTTCTATGGGTAGACCTGTTAATGATTTATTTATAATAGTATGATAACTGGGGAATCAATTATAGATAGTAAACAAATATCGATAATCTTCAGCAGAAATTCAATTGTTTTGGATCAAGGTTTCTATATGAAAAAAGGGTGGGGGGTAGAGACTGGATTTGAGGGAATGAGGAGAGTTTTGTTAGGATTCAGCCAAAAAAAGAAAGAAGGGGGCAGAGAGTGAATTTAAACTGAGAAACTGATTTTTTTCTGGAGGTCATGAAAAGGGATTACAGGGAAAAGTATCTAATTCTTAGCAAGCTGAAGTGAAGCTGGACATTGAGCAAGGGAAGCCTTAACGATTCATCAATAGTACAGTAGATGGACTCTGCATATATTTCATTGAGCTGTGGTCTCCATCTGAAGAATGAGCTGGGAAACTCCTGGAGGACAGGCAGCCTGTGTTTGTAGACACTAAATGTGCTACACTTAAGATGTAGACACTAAATGTGCTACACTAAGTCCCAAGGTATGCAGAAAAGGGTGCCCTCCCACATTGTTAGTGAGAATGTAAATTGGTGCAGCTCCTATGGAGAACAGTATAGAAAACTAAAAGTACAGCTACCATGTGAAGTGAAGTGAAGTCGCTCAGTCATGTCCGACTCTTTGCGACCCCATGGACTGTAGCCTACTAGGCTCTGAGGAGCCTCTCAGTCCATGGAATTTTCTAGGCAAGAGTACTGGAGTGGGTTGCCATGTCCTTCTCTAGGGGACCTTCCCAACCCAGGGATCGAACCCGGATGTCCCGCACTGCAGGCAGACGCTTTACCGTCTGAACCACCAGGGAAGCCTATCATCCTGCAAATCCACTCCTGGGCATTATCTGGACAAAACGATAATCTGAAAAGGTGTGCACCACTATGGTCACAGCAGCACTGTCAAGACGTGGAAACAACCTGACTGTCCATCAACAGAGGAGAGGGTAAAGGAGATGCGGCACTTGTAAACAAGGGACTATTACTTGGGGAAAAAAGAATGAAACAATGCCATTTGCGGCAACATGAATGGACCGGAAGATGATCATACTAAGTGAAGTCAGATAAAGAAAGACAAATACCATATGATAACACTTATATGGAGAATCTAAAATATGATATAGTGAACTTCTCTACAAGATAGAAACAGAATTTCAGGCATATAGAACAGACCTGTGGTTGCCAAGTGACAGACTGAAGTTTGGGATGCAAATGCAAACTATTATATATAGGATGGATAAACAATAAGGCACTACTCTGTAGCACAGAAAACTATATTTAGTATCATGTAACAAATCATAATGGAAAAGATTTTATATATATATATATATATATATATATATATATATATATATATATGTAACTGAATCACTTTACCATACAGCAGAAATTAACACAACATTGTAAATCAACTATACTTCAATAAAACAAATTAAAAAAATATGAACTCAGTCCCTTGTACACAGTAGATACTCAAATGATCATGCGTTCCTAACCTCTAATGATTAGGAAGTAGTTACTGCACTCAGGGCAAATGCCCTTAGAACATTCTCTATCTCCCTCCCTCTGTCCCTTGGTCCCTTCATCCTTCCCTCCTTCCTTCTTCCTTTCTGGCAGGTGAGGAAATAATAGGGAGGCAAAGCCAAAAACTATCCCTATATCCTGATTATCAACAGTATTAGCCTCATCTGTCAAAGTTCGTGAGATTTCACAATTTTAATAAAAGGAATCAGTCAAAGTCTTCAGGAGAAAAAAGAGGCAAACTCAAGATGTATGTAAGTATATAGTCACTACCGTATAAATATTTATATTTTTTGTTGACATTGGATGAATTCAGTAGGATATCATATAATAGTCCATACATACATTTACTTAAAATTATAGACTATAAAATAAAAAGAATGCTGCTAAAATAAAGCTGGAGGCATTTTAAATAAAACTTCAAGAGCTATTTTCCCCTCCATGTTTACAGTTATAATCCTTTGAGATGCAAATCACACCCATCCTCATGTTTTGGACAGAGGCTTCCAGTTGGGAAGTTGATGCCCACAGTACACTAACAGAAAGACCCAGATGCAAAGCTTAGGTTTAAAAAGCCTGTCTTTTAACAACAAGTCCTCTTGTGACCCCCTTCTCTTCAAAGAGTAGAGATCCTGGAAGATTTCTTACATACCCTGGGCACCATTGGCACATAATTTATACACGCAAACCTTTCGCATCCTTCAGCTAAGAACCAGCCTACCTAGATCTCATGGGTCAACAGCTTACTTTCTGTAACAGCTTTTATTGAGATCTAATTCATATCCATACAACTCGCCCGTACGAAGTACATAATTCAATGTTTTATGTAAATTCACAGTTGTATAATTCAGTACATTTTAACTAATTAATTGGTTATTAGTATGGGATTACCTTTTTAAAATTACCATTTACACTTATCATTTCACAAAATATTGGATCAACAGACTCTCAGAATACAGTTCTTCCTAAAGAAAGATACTTAATCAGTTAAGTTATGGAGTATATATAGACACAGAAAGTATGAAAGTGAAGTCGCTCAGTTGTTTTCAACTCTTTGCGACCCCATGGACTATACAGTCCATGGAATTCTCTAGGCCAGAATACTGGAGTGGGTAGGCTTTCCCTTCTCCAGGGGATCTTTCCAACCCAGGGATCAAACCCAGGTCTCCCACATTGCAGGCAGATTCTTTACCAGCTGAGCCACAAGGAAAGCCCATATAGACATAGAAGAAGGTGTCAAATCCTCTCTCCATGCCCCAGGTAAAACATAAGCACTGCAGTAAAGGTTCCATAAAAATAATCTGAAGAGCATCTTTATATCATTTTAGTGCTGCCACACTAGTACACCAACTATTCTGAATTGTAAACATAAGAGGGGAAGTTGTATTTAAGCCTTAAGTCTGTTTTCCACTTACATATTAAAAAAATACATATTTTAAAAACAAATCCCCTGGCTAGAATCATAATAGAAGCTGTAAAATGCTTATTTTGCAAAATCTTTAACAAATTAAGTTAATCCAACTTTAATTTATCTAATCTACACGAGTTATATTCAGTGGAATATTTTGCTTATATGTGAAGCTGTTAGCTTTCAAACTATCAGAGTGTTAAAAAAATAATTCTGCATGAACAGTAAATAATGCTTTTTAATTTTTTTGATTTTCATTTGTTTCTCAAGCAGATTCATACTTAAAATCACGTGTCTAACATTCGAAAAAGTTTTGCTTCAAATCTAATTAAATTCCATTAGTAAGGAAACGGAGAAGGCAATGGCAACCCACTCCAGTACTCTTGCCTGGTAGGCTGCAGTCCATGGGGTCGCTAAGAGTCAGACACACCTGAATGACTTCACTTTCACTTTTCACTTTCATGCATTGGAGAAGGAAATGGCAACTCACTCCAGTGTTCTTGCCTGGAGAATCCCAAGGATGGCGGAGCCTGGTGGGCTGCCGTCTATGGGGTCACACAGAGTCGGACACGACTGAAGCGACTTAGCAGCAGTAAGAAAAAGGAGAAGGCAATGACACCCCACTCCAGTACTCTTGCCTGGAAAATCCCATGGACGGAGGAGCCTGGAAGGCTGCAGTCCATGGGGTCGCTGAGGGTCAGACACGACTGAGCGACTTCACTTTCACGCATTGGAGAAGAAAATGGTAACCCACTCCAGTGTTCTTGCCTGGAGAATCCCAGGGACGGGGAAGCCTGGTAGGTTGCCATCTATGGGGTCGCACTGAGTCGGACACAACTGAAGCGACTTAGCAGAAGCAGCAGTAAAAAAAAAAAAAAAACACTTTTTAAATTTTAAATGCACTTAGTTTTCTAAAGTGATATTCTTACCAACTTGACATTGCTCAGTGAATCACTTCCACCACATCAACTTTAACTCGTAACTGAAGACATTTCATTGTTTTTTGTCTTATGGGTAATCTTTTTAACAGGCACCTTTAAAATGTGGTTATTCTTAAACTATTGTTTCTCCTTAGATATAACTATTGTTGGGGAATTTACTCTAAGAAATCAAATCATTTTAATCCTGAAATATGCTACATATATACAGTTAAAAAGAGTATATATTCCACTTAGGAAAAATGAGGAAAAGAGGAATTTAAAAGGTTGTATCTGTAAGACTAGGTCCCTTAGATAGGTATGGAGTATTTTTATTAATTGTCATACTGAATATCCTTGAAATGTAAAATCCATGACATTATCAAAAAATATATTACCAAATTTCCTAAAAGAACATTCTTTTAATATATAGTTTGTAATGGTTCTTAGTATTGTATTAGTCTGTAGGCTAATAAGATGCTGCCTAAAAGTAAAGAGATTCTACAACATGACTCAATAAACAAGAACACATTTTCAGTACTATGCATAAAGTCCCCTCTTTTCAGGCGTAGAAAGATATTGACTTGTTTCTAAATATGCTTTCCATCTGAGTATATATATAACATATATATATGATATATATATATATATATATACAAGTTTGTAAATCGAGAATATGAAGTATACCATTGAAAAATTATTTATATCAGGATATCTGAAAAAAGGAAAGCAAAGCATCACCTTTTTTAAAAAATTGAGGTGTAGTTGCTTTACAATCTTATGTTAGTTTCTACTGTACAACAAAGTGAATCAGCTACATGTATACATATACACCCTTCCTCCTGGACCTTCCTCCCACTCCCCCATCACAGAGCACCTTCTAAGTCGTCACCGAGCACCCAGCTGAGCTTCTGCGCTACAGAGCAGCTTCACACCAGCTACCTACTTTACACATGGTACTGTATATATGCCCCTACTTATCTCCCAACGCATCCCAGCCGGGCCCCACCTTCCCAATGTCCATATTTCTGTTCTCTATATTTGGGTCTCTATTCCTGCCCTGCAAATAGGTTCCTCTCTACCACTTTTCTACATTCCACATACATGTCTCATGGAAGTAACCTAAACGTCCATGGACAGATGAATAGATGAAACGGATGTGGTGCTTATATACAATGGAATATTGGTGGTGGTGGTGTTCAGTCACTAAGTTCTGCCCGACTCTTTTCAATCCCATGGACTGCAGCACATCAGGCTCCTCTGTCTACCACTATCTCCCAGAGATTCTTCAAAATCATGTCTACTGAGTCACTATCTAACCAATCTCAATTTCTACTGCCCTCTTCTTTTGCCTTCAGTCTTTCCCAGCATCAGGGTCTTTTCCAAAGAGTTTCTTCGCATCAGAGGGCCAAAGTATTAGAGCTTCAGCTTCAACATCAGTCCTTCCAGTGAATGCTCAGAATTGATTTCCTTTAGGATTTGATCTCCTTGCTGTCCAAGGGGCTTTCAAGAGTCTTCTCCAGCATCACAATTCAAAAGCATTACATCTTCAGCACTTAGCCTTCTGTAAAGTCCAACACTCACATCCACGTGTGACTAATGGAAAAACCATAGTTTTGACTATACGGACCTTTGTTAGCAAAGTGATGTCTCTTCATTTGAATATGCTGTCTAGGTTTGTCACAGCTTTTCTTCCAAGGAGCAAAGGTCTTTTAATTTCATGGCTGCAATCCCCATCTGCAGGGATTTTGGAGTCCAAGAAAATAAAATTTTTCACTGTTTCCATTTATTCCCCTTCTATTTGCAATGAAGTGATGGGACTGGATTCCATGATCTAAGTTTTTTGAATATTGACCTTTATGCCAGCTTTTACACTCTCCTCTTTCACCCTCATGAAGAGGCTCCTAAGTGCTTCTTCACTTTCTGCCATTAGAGTGGTATCATTTTTGTATCTGAGGTTGTTGCTATTTCTCCAGCAATACTGATTATAGTATGTGAATTCACTCAGCCTGCCATTTCATATGATGCACTCTGCATATAAATTAAATAAACAGGGTGACAATAACAGGCTTGTCGTATTCCTTTCCTATTTTTGAACCTGTCAGTTGTTCCATGTAAGGTTCTGTTGCTTCTTGACCAGAATACAGGTTTCTCAGGAGACAGGTAAAGTGGTCTAGTATTCTCATCTCTCAGAATTTTCCGCAGTTGTGATCCATACAGTCAAAGGCTTTAGGGCACACAATGAAGCAGAAGTAGATATTTTTCCAGAATTCCGTTGCTTTCTCTGTGATTCAGCAAATGCTGGAAATTTCATCTCTGGTTCCTCTGCCTTTTCTAAATCCAGCTTGAACATCTGGAAGTTCACGGTTCATGTACTGCTGAAGCCTAGCTTGAAGGATTTTGACCTTAACCTTACTGGCATGTGAAATAACTGCAACTGTTTGGCAGTTTGAACATTCTTTGTCACTGCCCTTTAGAATTGGAATGAAAACAGACCTTTATCAGTCCTGTGGCCACTGCTGAGTTTTCCAAATTTGCTGACATATTGAGTGCAGCACTTTACCAGCATTATCCTTTAGGATTTTAAATAGCTCAGCTGGATTAGCATCACCTCCACTAGCTTTGTTCATAGAAATGCTTCTAAGGCCCACCTGACTTCCAGGCTCTAGGTGAGTGACCACACCATCATGGTTATCTTGGTCATTAAGGCCTTTTTTCTTTTTTTCTTCCATATATACTTGCCTCCTCTTCTTCATCTCTTTTGCCTCTCTTAGGTCCTTCTTATCTCTGTACTGTACAGTGTCCATCCTTGCATGAAAGGTTCCCTTGATATCTCAATTTTCTTCAAGAGATCTCTAGCCTTTCCCATTCTAGTTTTCCTCTACTTCTATGCAATATTCATTTAAGGTCTTCTTATCTCTCCTTGATATTCTCTGGACCTCTGCATTCAGTTGGGTGTATCTTTCCCTTTCTCCCTTAACTTTTGCTTCTCTTCTTTCCTCAGCTATTTGTAAAGCTTTCTCAGACAACAACTTTGCCTTCCTGCATTTCTTTTTCTTTGAGATGGTTTTGGTCACTGCCTCCTGTACAATAAGGAAACTCTATTCATAGTTCTTCAGGCACTCTGTCTACCAGATCTAATCCCTTGAATCTATTCATCACCTCCACTGTATAATCATAAGGGATTTGATTTAGGTCATAACTGAATGACCTAATGGTTTTCCCTACTTTATTCAATTTAAGCCTGAATTTTGCAATAAGGAGATCATGATATGAGCCACAGTCAGCTTTGGGTCTTGTTTTTGCTGACTGTATAGAACTTCTCCATCTTGGGCTGCAAAGGATATAATCAATCTCATTTCAGTATTGAACATTTGGTGATATCTATGTGTAGAGTTCGGAGAAGGCAATGGCACCCCACTCCAGCACTCCTGCCTGGAAAATCCCATGGACAGAGGAGCCTGGTGGGCTGCAGTCCATGGGGTTGCGAAGAGTCAGACATGACTGAGCGACTTCACTTTCACTTTTCATTTTCATGCATTGGAGAAGGAAATGGCAACCCACTCCAGTGTTCTTGCCTGGAGAATCCCAGGGACGGGGGAGCCTGGTGGGCTGTCATGTATGGGGTTGCAGAGTCGGACATGACTGAAGCGACTTAGCAGCAGCAGCAGCATGTGTAGAGTTGGCTCTTGTGTTGGAAAAGGGTGTTTGCCATGAACAGAGTGTTCTATTGACAAAACTCTGTTAGCCTTTGCCCGGCTTCATTTTGCACTCCAAGGCCAAACCTGCCTATTACTCCAGGTATCTCTTGACTTCCTACTTTTGCATTCCAACCCCCAAGATGATGGTGGAATATAACTCAATCATAAAAAGGAATAAAACTGAGTCATTTGTAGACATGTAGATGGACCTAGAGATTGCCATACAGAGTAAAGCAAGGCAAACTATTATCTTATTTTAAGGAAAGCTGGCTTCACAAATCTTATTTTCTCACTTATCTCCTTACAAATTAAAAAAGGGAAACTAGAAATTCAGTACAAAAAAGTACACGTACCTTTTTCTACATCCAAGAAATCCCTAACCTTCCTATATGACCCCCACATTTCATAATCTTAATTTGACTAAAGAATTTATTGGGATAGATAAAGGAGGTTATCAAAGAATTTAAGTAAAAGTCATCTGAACCTCCCCCACTGAAGAGGAAGTGATTCTTGAGGAGGAAACCAGACAACCCAGAGGACAGCCTGGTCCCAGGTCCTCAGGAGCATCCTGGCCCGTCCTGCATCGCCCTCTCTCCCCGGCTCCACACATAACAACCCTCAGGCAGTTGCCTACCTGGGCTCTGTCCTCCAGGGGAATTAAGAAGGATGGAAGCAAATCTGAGGACCAGGGAGAAGGCCCCCAAGGATGTGTCCCAGTCCCTGGATAACAGGCACTGAAATGCTATCAGGATCCAAAGGAGGTTCAGTCAGCTGTAACTGCTGTAGTCACCAGAATACAACAGGATAGAGTGTGGATAGAGTCACGGCAACCCACTCCAGGATTCTTGCCTGGAGAATCCCCATGGACAGAGGAGCCCGGTGGATTTCAGTCCACGGGGTCACAAAGAGTCGGACATGACTGAGTGACTAAGCACAACACCTATGTGAAACTTAACTGGAGTTTCAAAATACCTTAGTTCTCTAAAAACAGAACTAGTCTCATTAATGTATCAGCCTATGGTAAACTCGCCTGTTTGAAGGTGCATCACACAGGCAACCAGGCCACCTTGTCATCTCACCTAAACCTTGTCTCCTTTGTCCCCTGTAACAATTCTGTGAAATGAATACTGTCATCATCTCTGCAGATGGAAACCACTGAGGCTATGGATAGAATACTAAAATGGTAGATGAGGTTTTGAGCACGGAAGAGTCTGGCTTCAAATTCTATACTCTCTCCAAACTTCTGCCGTACCTCAAGAAAAATGTCAAGAAAAATGTGTCAAGATAATTTAGAAGTTAGCTTAAATCACCAGACTTCAATATAAAAGAAAAACCAAACCATCTGAGAAAGTATATTTTGAGAGTACATAAATCCTACTTCAGAAAATCTTAACGGGACGGGAAACTAACATTCTCACACCACACACACACTCACACACTCACTTGTACCCAACCCTGTAGTCTGTCCTATGGATGGAGACAAATCCTATGTATTTTGTGCTATGGATGGGCTTAGATCTGCCTAAGAACTTTTTTCTGGCCCAACTAAAATGAAAACTGTAATTTAAAAACTTTTTCTACTGCATTTCTGGTCCTAGAAGCATATGGCATGGTAGATGGTTCTTCACTTTGGGAAAAAGTACAAAGAATCCTGTCCTTTGTGCCAAGGGTGTCAGAGCCCAGAGGGTGGAGATTAAAAGTTAAATTTCTCTGCATAATGAAATCCACACATTTGTAACTTTAGAGAGACAGAAGTGGAGATGGAAGATGAGACGTAATAGACAATGGGCCCCTCAAATCAGAACACGACTAGAAGCTGGGTAAAGAATGAGACAGCCAATACCACAGTCCCCTTGAGAGAAGTGGCCAAGATAAGGTCAGATTCCTAAGCAATTGTAAGCTGTTTCTCCCAATGTCAGGTCGAGCCCACCTTCCTGATTTATCTCTGAGACTGCAGTAAGATTTGTAAGATCTATCAATGTTGTCCTGGTAATGAAGCAGGAAGCTGACCCATGTGAGCGGAACTACAGAAGGTAGTATGGCCAGGAGGGAAGGAGTGAGGACCAGGGATCCAGTCACCCACGACCAGGAATTCAGAGCAGCAGACAGTCCAAGAATAAGGACTCAACCCTGATCTCCAAAATACCAAGAATCATGGTGAACTTCCGGTAACCAACAGGATGGGGCGTGTTTGGGTGTTAAGAGACTGTGATGCCAGGCTTCTGGAGAATTAGGTAGGAACTTCCAAAAAGAAGAGGGGGTGGGGAAGGAAGGAAGGAAGAAAATAAAAATTCACAATGAACCATGACTTCCAAGGTGGCTTAGTGGTAAAGAGTCTGCCTGCCAGTGCAGGAGACACAAGAGACACAGGTTCAAGCCCTGAATCAGGAAGATCCCCTAGAGGAGGAAATGTACCCCCCCACACATCCCCCTAGAGGAGGAAATGCTTCAGTATTCTTGCCTGGGAAATCCCAGGGACAGAGGAGCCTGGCGGGCTACAATCCATGGGGTCACAAGAGAGTCAGACATGGTTTAATGACAAAACAACAACATACTGAACCAGAGGTTTGTTCCCCTGGGTGATTGAGTTGAGGGACAGAAAGACATTTCCAGTGTGATGCCTGAAGTTTTGAACTTGAAATGACTATCTGAACTGAGTGACCTTACATCTTCGATCAAAGAACAACCAGTATTATAACCCACATAGTTCAACCCTCCAATCTTATAAAAGGGGAGTGATTTCCAAGGAAGTCAACACCCACCAACATTTTACAAATTTTCACTGACAATCATCCTGCATCCCAGTCCAAGGTGCTTGCTTCTCTCTTCACAACTCATTTTTGGAAGCTTTTCATAAAAATTTTAACTTAGGAAAAAGATTCGCAGTCTACTTATAAATATATACACACACATATATATGTATGTGTGTGTGTACATGTATATAAAACTTAAAACTCTGTTATTAAAAGGGGTACAGATAACTATTTATACTGATTTGAGTATCCATAGTTAATATTTCTAATTTTTCGCTCTTATATGTATGCTGTTATCTCAAAATCTTCCCTCCTGAGCAACTCACTTCACACACACACACCCTCACATACACATGTGCTTGAAAACCTCAGTACAGTGATAACAACAACGGCCATTGATGTAACAACCTGCTGTGTGTGTGTATAGTCAATCATGTCCGACTCTTTGCAACCCCATGGACTGTACCCCACCACGGTCCTATGTCCATGGGATTTTTCTAGATAAGAATACTGTAGTAGATTGCCATTTCCTACTCCAGGGGATCTTCCCAATCCAAGGACTGTACTCCTGTTTCTGCTAACTGTGCTAATAATAGGTATACAGACAATCGTAATGGATGTGGCCTAGACCTAGCCCTCAACGAGCTCCAGCCTAGTGGGAAACAAAAAATGAAAATCAGTGTACTGTGCTATTTAGAAATATACAGTAGAGTGTCCATAGGCCTGTACCCACATCACAAGGATTCATCTTTTCAACGGGGGAGAGAGTGCCTGTGTGTGTTTCTGATTCCTGGTTCAATTCTTATATAAAGTATGTACTCAGTTAAACTGTTCGCTGGTGCTGGACATTGAAAAAGGACTGTTCTGTTTCCCCTCTAATCTGGAAAATTCATTTTATCCATTCTGTGTGTAATATTAGGGGCCTAGGCTACCACACTAAAGAAAATGTACCCAGGGCTGTTCTTCTGGAAATGTCAATAGACTAGAAATAATAATAAGTATCTAGCATCTGACACCACGAAGTGTGAGGAGTGTCACTGTGACAATAAGAGGAACAGTGGAGGCTGGAGTGAGGAAGTGGTCTGAACTTCGGAAGGCTGTCCATAAAGCAGGGCATGGAGGACCAAGGCTCATGTTTATAGGCAGAGGTGTGGGTGGAGCCAGCTCACTCGAGAAGGTGGAAGGAATGTTCACATGGGAAGATGAGGGGGAAAGACTTGAGCATCCTCATGGACTGGTGTTGGGAAAAGATGCTGGTGGAGGGGAGGGATGGGAAGAAGGGTCAAGAGAAAAGATGAGCGGAGGAATGGGTAAGAGAAAGCATTGAGGCCACTGTGGCAGCGAGGACACACCAGGCCACTTCATCCTCCCCAACCACGTTCAGGTCCATGCCTTCTCCTGCTGAAAGCAGTCCTAAGTGCCCTACCCACCCACTGTCTCATCTCTGAACAGAAGCCAGGTGATTCTTTTAAATATAAATCAGATCATTTTATTCCCCTGGAAACTTTCCAGTGGTTTCTCATCAGGCTTAAGAGATCATCCAAGCTCCTTATCCTGACCAGTGAGGCTGAACAGCATGATGGAACCTCTGTGCCAACTTTCCAGCTGGATCTCCCAGCTCCTCACTAGATATATTAATATAAATGTAACATATACATTAATTATAATTTATATATTAATAATCTAATATATACATTAATATAAATATACATACTCCTTGGAAGGAAAGTTATGACCAACCTAGATAGTATATTCAAAAGCAGAGTCATTACTTTGTCGACAAGGTCCGTCTGGTCAAGGCTATGGTTTTTCCTGTGGTCATGTATGGATGTGAGAGTTGGACTATGAAGAAAGCTGAACGCCGAAGAATTGATGCTTTTGAACTGTGGTGTTGGAGAAGACTCTTGAGAGTCCCTTGGACTCAAGGAGATCCAACCAGTCCATTCTAAAGGAGATTGGTTCTGGGTGTTCTTTGGAAGGAATGATGCTAAAGCTGAAACTCCAGTACTTTGGCCACCTCATGCGAAGTTGACTCATTGGAAAAGACTCTGATGCTGGGAGGGATTGGGGGCAGGAGGAGAAGGGGATGACAGAGGATGAGATGGCTGGATGGCATCACCGACTCAATGGACGTGAGTTTGAGCAAACTCCGGGAGTTGGTGACGGACAGGGAGGCCTGGCGTGCTGCGATTCATGAGGTCACAAAGAGTCGGATACGACTGAGTGACTGAACTGAACTGAACTGAATACAAATAAAGAATGCAGGATATATTTACTAATATATATAGTCAAATTAATAGAATCAGAAAGTAGTACACCAATAAATGCCAGGGGCTGGGGAAGGGAGGGGGAATGGGGAAGTATGTTTAACAGGGACATAGTTTCAGTTTAGAAAAGTGAAAAACTCAGGAAATGGATGATGGTGAATGTCACAAAACAATATGAATGTACTTGGTGCCACTGGGCTTCCATGGTGGCTCAGTGGTAAAGAATCCACATGCCAAGCAGGAGACACAGGTTCGAACCCTGGGTCAGGAAGATCCCCTTGTGAAGGAAATGGCAACCTACTCCAGTATTCTTGCCTGGGAAATCCAATGAACAGAGGAGTCTGGCAGACTACAGTCTGTGGGGTCACAAAAGAGTCTGATACAACTTAGCAACTAAACAACAACAACTTTGTGTCACTAAACTGTACAGATAAATATGGTTAAAATAGTGTGCTTTATGTTTTCTGACTTTTACCACAATAAAAAACAGTTTTTAATTAAAAATAAATAAATAAACTCAAAATGGATTAAAGACCTAAATGTAAAGCCAGATACTATAAACTCCTAGAGGAAAACATAGGCAGAACACTCTATGATATAAATCAGAGATATCTTTTTCAATCCACCTCTAAGAGTAACGAAAATAAAAACAAAATGGAAAACAAAATAAAACAGTGAAACAGTCTCATTACAGAAACAACTTCCCACCAGTGAAGAACTCATTCTGATGATCCTCTGGATGTCAAAATATTTTACTACCAAAGCTGGAATTAATAAATAAGTCTCCCAGGGTGTAGATAGAGATTTATTCACATTACCCCTTAATATTTAGGTGCAAACATAATCGTGGCTTTGGACCATGAACTTTAAATCATTGTAACTGGCCTCAAACACATTTTTGTTAATCAAAATAGGAAATTACAATCAACACCTTTTGCCAACAAGAAATAAGTTGATTCCTGTAGCATAAAAATCCACGTTTCAGGATACCACAAACTCTTGGACAGCATTTTCTGCCTCCTTCTAGTTGTGGGAGTGTGTTCCCTGCTGTTGTCTAGAAGCTTGAAGAAGCGGTAATCAGTTGGTGATGGGGTCAGGTGAATATGGTGATGAGGCAAAACTTCAGAGTCTTTAACTTTTGAAGCACTGATTGTGCAATGTCCTGTCCAGTGTTGTCGTGAAGAAAAGCTGGGCCCTTTCTGTTGACCAATACCATCGAATCGATTTGCTGAGCATACTTCTCAGATGTAATGGTTTCACCGGGATTCAGAAAGCTGTGGTGGATTAGACCAGCAGCAGACCACCCAACAGAGACCATGACCTTTTTCTGGTGCAAGTTTAACTTTGGGAAATGCTTTGGAGCTTCTTCTCAGTCCAATCACTCTGCTGGTTGTTACTGGTCGTATTATAAAACCTACTTTTCATGGCATGTTACAATCTGATAAAGAAATGGTTCTTCGGTGTTGCGTAGAATAAGAGAAGACGACACCTCAAAATGACAATTTTTTTTTTTTAATTTGCAATCAGCTCAAAGAGGACGTTAAATGTGTTCTAAGTCTAAGGTCTATTACAACTTTCATCATGGAAATTTGCAAAAAGTGTGCATCTCCGGATCAAGGAATTACAAATATTCAATAGAGGCATAATAAATTATTATAATACATCATCAGTGGTAATTTCTTAATTTCATCAAATAGTACTCTTAGAAAAGAAACACAGAAATACCATCTGAACCCCATGCTTATAATAACATGCTTATAATATACTAACAAATAACATACACAATAAATATATAAAATAAGTAACTGGTACCATCTCCCATAGCAAGGTTTACCCATTTTATTTTCCTTAATCATGGCTTAAGTTAAAGCCAGTCCTGGGACTTCCTTGGTGGTGCAGCAGTTACGAATCTGCCTTGCAATGCAGGGTGTGTGGATTCAATCCCTTATCAGGGAACTAAGATCCCACATCCAGCAGAGCAACTAAGCCTACAGGCCTCAGCTACTGAGCCTGCTTGTCACAACCACAATGAAGATCCCGTGTGCTGCAATGAAGGCTTGATGCAGACAAATAAATCAACAAATAAAATAAATATTTTTTAAAAAGTTAGTCCAGAAGAGTGGCACCTATTAGCAATGAAGTGTCAAACTGAGGCTTCAATTTCCTAGCTTTTTACATACAAAAGCCCCAAAGAATGGCTTAAGGATTGTAGTAATATTGTATATTAGACATGAGTTCCAGACCACTGTTACCTGTTTGGACATTGTAAAACTTCTGTTTAAAAGTGTCCAAAAATACATTTATCCTGTTGGTTTTTGAAGTTATGTTGGCCAAAAGAGCTACAGAGTAATTAATTTCTTCTTTATGTAAGACACAAATCTATGAGAAAATTAACATATATTCACAATCAGATATAATTAACTCATTATGTCTGCATCTCACATCCACCCATAATTATAGTAAACTATTGAAAAATCTTTTAATGGTTTAGTATAATTACAGACCAGCTAGTTATATACCAGCTAGACCTAATGAATATTATTTCAAATCTATGGATCAAACCCTGCAAGCCTTTAAAAAAAAAGCTAAGTAAACTAGCTCAAAAATGATACAGAGAAAGTAAAAGCAAACTATTCAATTTTATTCAGTGAATAGATTTGGAAAATCAGGCCTGGATGTGGTTACTAATTATTTTTAAATACTTTTAATTACTAGCACTAAAGGGAAATGCTGCGGAAGGCAATTAACTTGTAAATAAACAAAGAAGTTTCAATGAAAACTCAAAAGCCATTTTCTTCAAGCCATCTTTTTAAATGAAATATAAAAGCAAAGATTCCTTTTTCAAATTCCACTCAACAACATTAGAAGGACCAACAACTGCTAGCAGTTTCTTTTCAAATGACCTATAAAACTCTCGAAAATGGGCCATGCACCTTCCAGCAGGCACAGCATCTAATAAGTCAGCAAGTACTTAGTCATCATTTACTAACACATGCAAGGAATAGGGGACAAAAAGATTAAAAAAAATTCTGCAGCTCATGGTCTGGAGAACATACAGGGCAGAAAACGAGCAAACACAGATGCTGGGGGTGGTTACAGAGGCCAATGGGAAGACAGGAGGCTGTTTTCAGTGGGGGAGCGAGTAAGAAAGAAAAGATGCACAGTGTGGAATGGCTGATGCCTACTCCTAAAAAGAAATATGGCCCCTCGCTCCCCTAAGGACTGCTACATCAGTTGAAATATTATTCTTTCCAGGGTCTCCTTAATATGCATCCCCACAGTCAAGCATACTGGCCTAAATGCACAGAAGAGGCACTCAGTAAACCTGGGCAAAATGAATAGCCAATTTCTGGTCTCCACAAAGCTGGGTCATACAAAAGTTTAAAACTTCATTCCGTGCAGTCAAGTGTCTATTCAGCAACAGCTGAAAGGTTTTAACCTACAACCACATTCTTGAAATCAGGCCCTTTTTCTATGTGTAAACTCATTACCTCCTCCATCAATCATTTACAGACTGCCTGCAATACACAGAGCATCCTTTTGCTGCTGGTGTGCTGACAGAAAAATACCCTGCTCTTAATCTCAGCAGGAAGAAAAACAATCTTTAATACATTTTATCTAAAATAACAAGAAAAATATCAGAGAGTCATGTGTGCTACACAGAGAATTAAAATGACGTGATGTCATAGAAATGGGGTGAGTTCACTGGTGGCCTCAGGTGTCTCCGTATATCAGATTCAGATACTAGTATCCCCAGAAGTGGACACTGGGACAAGGATTTAGGTGCAAAATGTTTATTTGGGACGTGGAAGAAACATCAGTGGGAGAGTGCGGACTGAGACCAGGAAATCAAGGAGCCAACAGAAGTTCCTTATCAGGCCAGTCACCATTATGAGCAGCATCAATTAATTCCTAGTGATAATTTTCTGGGCAAACCGTGAGACCATGTGAACATGTACACACTTTGTAGTTTCCCAGTACTGAGGGATAGGGAGCTGGGGTATTCATATACTAAGTCCTATGAATCAGTGGTTGCGAGCCAATGGGGAGAGAGATCAACTTCTTGGCACTTTCCATCCTTCTGGGCAGTAAGGGAGGCTCAAGTGAGTTGCAGGTGCCACTGGTGTACAGGAAGGTTGAGCTGGCAGGCAGTCCCGTGGACCAGATGTGTGTGCTAGTGTCTAGATGGAAAGAAGGATTCAGGGTGAAAGATTCCCAGACAGAAGGAACTTCCAGAACAGGCTCTAGCTTAGAATACTCATTCAAGGTCACCCAATAGAATGTCTGGAGCAAAGTGGGTGAGTTAATATATAAAATCAGACCACAGAGAGCTCTGGATGCCAGAGCAAAGTGTCTGGGAGACACTGGTGGGAATATGGGCTGAACAGGATTTTATGTGCATTTTATACACACACACACACACACACACACACACATACTTATAGGCTTCCCTGATGGCTCAAATGGTAACGAATCTGTCTGCAATGTGAGAAACCCAAGTGCAATCCCTGGGTTGGGAATATCCCCTGGAAAAGGGAATGGCAACTCACTCCAGTATTCTTGCCTTGAGAATTCCAAGGACAGAGGAACCTGGTGGACTACAATCCCTGGGGCCCCAAAGAGTCAGACACGATTGAGTGAGTAACACACACACACACACATTTGTTCTTTTTCAAATTGAAAGAACACATATATTTGTTCTTTTTCAGATTATTTTTCATTATGTGTTCAGTTGTTGAAGTTGTGTCTGACTCTTTGCGACCCCATGGACTATAGCCCACTGCTGTGGGCTCCTCTGTCCATGGGCTTTTCCAGGCAAGAATACTGTAGTGGGCTGCCATCTTCTCCAATTTTTCATTATAGATTATTACAAGATATTGAGTATAGTTCCCTGTGCTATACAGTAGGTCCTTGTTATCTATCTATTCTATACATAGTACTGTGTACACTGTCTGTTCATCTTAACCTCCTAATTTATCCCTCCCCTCCCCTTTCCTCTTTGGCAACCATAAATTCGCTTTCTGTCTCTGAGTCTGTTGGGTTTTGTAAATAAGTTCATTTATTTTTCAGATTCCCCATATGAGTGATATCATAGATTTGTCTTTGTCTGGATTACTTTGCTTGGTATGATAATCTCTAGATCCATCCATGTTCCTGCAAATGGCATTATTTTGTTCTTTTTTTGGGGGGGGGCTAAGTAGTATTCCGTTGTATAAACGTACCATATCCTCTCTATACATTCATCTGTAATGTGTATTTTCAAAAGATGACTCTGGTGCAAATTGATAGTGGAGCCCTGAGCAAAAGCAGGAAAGTCAGGATGCTGGGGAGGATAAGTCATGGTTGGGCAGATGTGTGCACACAAGGGTGAGAGAGAGGCAAGATCAAAAACTCTGCGAGCTTTCTTCTTTAGCAACTTTGTATATGGTAGTGTCAGTGCCACCATTTACTAAGAAGGAAGAAGACTAGAGGAGAAGTACATTTGAGAAAAACAACGAAGAGATCATTTCATTCAAGTTCAAGTTAAGATGCCTACGAGATATTTGCAGATGGATAAAAAAAAGACAAGTTTGAAGTCAGAGAAAAATCAGAACTAGAGATAAATATGAGAGTAATCTACATACATGCAGCATACGAAGTCAAGAGATTAGGTAAAGAAGAAATGGGTTCCAAAATAGACTGTTAGCTTTCAAATATTAATTTCACGTCGATCATCTTCTATTTTACCTGTTAAATGTACCTCAGTAGTCACAGCCGACTCATTCTATCATTCATTCATTCAGTATTATTGAATAGATAATTCCCCTGAAATCATCACAACATTGTAAAACAACTATATCTCAATTAAAACAGATTTACTGAATATAAAAGAGACATATGGCATCATGCTAGTAACTGTAAGAAATTTAAATATATCATATATTAATCCTCATTCTTAAGAGCTAAAGGTCTACAAACCCTTCAAGATTAAAGATTGAGCACAGAAATGGTCCTAAGAGAGACACACGGAAAGGACCATGGAAATTCAAGAGAAAGAATTGCTTCCACCTGGCAAAATCGTAATAAAAGGTTTTGACTGAAAAGGTAGCATTTAAGCTGGTGTTTAAAGCCTTTCCAAATTTGTAGAATTTGCTCTGTAAACATATACAAAGTGGATGTATTTCAAAAGCTAGAGATTTAAAGAACCACAGAGATGGAACATTGGAGACAGCATAATTCTGGAGTTCATTAAATAACTCAATTTGCTAAATGATAAAATATATGAATGAGATACAGGTGGTGAATATTTCTAGAATACAGGTTTGTCATATTCATGTCTAAAATATTCCAGGTAAGTCACTTTCTATGGTGTCAAATATATATATTTGGTCAGGTTTAAGGGGAAAAAATTAAGTCATAATTTCTTCTCACTTTCATTTTATAGACTATTATTTTCCATTATTCGCACATACGATGAACAATCATTAGCCACTTAGAAATTCACTTCTCACTTACATTGTTCGTTTCACTTATACAGTTCCTATATTGTACATAACAACAGCACCTTTTCCATCGATCTATCTGACTTTATCATTAAAGACTGAAAATATATGTATTAAAATTGGATCTGTAAGGTGGGATTACTAATTACTGGTCAGTATAAAGGGAAAGGAAAAGGCCTGAGTTGGGTAAGAAGAAGATGAAGCAGGCCGAGAACAGTGACATACAGGGGACTTGCTGGTAGGAAGAGGTCCTGAGGCCCCAGTGATGCATGGAGTGGAGAGGGTGCGTGGACCACAGAAAGGATATCACCCCTTCCATGCTCAGCACTCAGCTCTAGACAGCCTTCATTTTAGACCCACCAGTTCAGCTTGTTTTTGCCTCTATTTAAGAGACCATGAGAAATATCCTTTTATGGTGGCATTTGAAGACTTCTTAGCTCACAGCTTCCCCGAAACAAAAAAGTAGCCATAAAGGACTTTCTGAAAAACACTGCACACAAGAGATGTCACATTTCCTTATACTGCTTGTTGTAAGAATAAAGTTTATAATCACTGAAGAAGCAAGTGTTTATCCCTATGGTGGGTCTCAAGAGGACGATCAAGCTAACAATACAAGATTGCATGTATAGGAAAGTGAAACCAAATAACAAACAGAAAACACAACAGGCAAAGAAGAGATAAACTCAAAGAACAGCATGGCATCTTTGCGAAAGAAAGATCAGTAGAAACAACTGCAATAAATGAATTCATGAGGGGCAGCTCAGGATGGGTGTGGGGGGCTAGAAGCGAGTGACAAAGGAGAAATGACACCTCTGCCTGGATCAGGCCCTAAGACCCTCAACAACTTGGAAACCTTTTGTTAAAAAACTGTGCCAGTGACAATTTGCAAGAAGATACAACATACAAATTAGTCAACCTTTACAGAAAACTACTGAATGGTAATAATAATGCTATGGACATGATGTGTTAATTCAATATTAAATTCTGTGTACTTTCAAAGAAAAGTTATGAATATAATCTGCTTGACATTTAGAAATTATGAAAAATAATATATTCTATGTCCTGAGCTATCTAGGTAAGATATTGGTTGGGGAGGAAAGAAGAGAAAGGAAAGAAAGAGGAGAAAAAGTAAATCTATCTCATAAAAATTATTTTTATAGTTCATAAAACCAATTTTTCATAGTAAAAAAGGGCAATAAAATATAGAACTACTCTCTAGCTAAAAAACAAAATTGAATTTGCCCCCAGGTATGTGGACATGTCATTTTTTTACATGTAATTGTAAATTCTTCCAGCCTTCCGGAAAGCATCAAAATACAACCAAATGACCCAAAGAGACATTATCTTTCCTCCTCCTCCTCCTGCAATGAATGATTTACTGTTCAACAAGGGTTAACTCAGGTCAGCTTAAGAAAAAAAAAGTGGGGGGAGCTGGTGCTCAAACTTTACAGAGAGCAGAATGAAAAATATTCCCTAGTTATTTACCCTTCAGTGACTTACAGATACAAGCCACAGTTGATAACATTTTTAAATACTTGGGTTCACATCAAGTTACCTCTCCTACTTTCAAATGGCCCTTTCAAGATATCAGTGCTGACAGGCCAGAGCTTGCAGGGTCCTGCCCAGAAGGCCCACCCAAGTAGAATGTTGAAAAAAATCGTCTGCTCACAGATGGTAATACACCAGATGCTGGAAAACACCAAGTGGGTTGCCATTTGAGTTTTGATCTAAACTAAATGAGCTGGGTTGCTAACTGGATTAATCTGTCATTAGACTCACCTTTCTAACCTCCAGAAAAGCACATTTTCATTTATAACTCGCCTGAATGCCTTTGTGGGAAGACCAAGTAACGTATATACAACATATGCAAATATGTCTTAAAATTGCATGTTCAAAAACAGATTTAAAGAAAAAAAAATTCTGTTTAGCTCACACTTATTGCCATATGACTTTTCCAGGCAGACACGTGGAGAAAGAATTTCAGGCAAGGGGAAGAGCATGTGCAAAACTATGCAAAAATCTTCACATTTGGGGAATTGAAAGGCTTTCAGAAAAGCTGGGACTTTAGGTAGCAGAGGTGAATGAATGGCTAAAAGCAATAAGGTGCTTGAGCTTGATCCATGAAGGATTTGTAAAATAAGAAACCCTATTATTAGATTTTTCAGGGGAGAGGTGATAATGTACAGAACGAATTGTTTACATTATCTTAAAAGATACTTTCTCTAAGTAGGGCATTACCACCAAAGTCATATAATTGTAAACAAAAATGCAATCTCATTATAAAGCTGAGACTCCTGGTAAGAAAGGCCACAATGAAGAATCTAGGTTCATGTGTTTATTACACACGAAATTCAGCCTGGCTTCTCTTCCCTTCCCACATTATTACTGATGCTAATTTCCCTGCCCAGTAATTCCATAAATGATGTTAACTTTCTTTATTTGCTACCTATGAATGAGCAAAATCGTTCTGAATAGACCAAACTGACAAGAATCCTGAGAGCAAAGGATGTGACAGCCTCCGAATTCTGACCTGTAGAACATGAAACCCAGAGGTCCAACTCAGCTCCCCAGCAGGCATGCACGCTTCTGTATTAGGAATAACACAGCACAGATTTCCTCTAATGAAAGCATTTTTGTGTTACCTTCCCTAAAGTAACAGAGACCTTCTGAACAGATAGCTGCACAGTGACAATGAGAAGATTGTTAAGAGGGTCTATCAGCTAGGGGACAGGAGTATTCTGTTTCCACTGGAAAGAACACTTACAGGCCAAGATCCAACAAAGGCTTAAGTGGCCTGGGATCACGTCATCCCCCTGGTCAGTGCATCACAGGACAGCCCCTGGGCAGGCGTGCTGGGAGGAGGAGTGGCAGAGAGCTCATCTTTCCTTACTGTCCAGGAAACACAACCCAGGGGACTTCTGAAGACCTCACACATCCACCGTGGCTCACAGCTGGGACCAGGGCAGGGACAGAGGCTCCCATCCCAGGAAGCCCTGGACCACCCAGACATTAGCTATGTTAACCATCCTCTTAAACTGAAGTGGAGATATTTATTCAGAATTATGGTTTATACTTACAGTGGAACGTATCTTTGTGTGGATTTTAAACATCACATTTATGGAAGGATTTTTTTTTTTTAATCTACATCTGCTGAACAGAAAACTCTCAGGTATTTACTTTTATTTTAGGAGTGTCTTTCCTTTGAAAATTGTTCATACATTCTTCCTAAAAAGTATACTGTGGCAACATTTAAAAAACACACAATACCTGGTCATGACATTTATAAGATGAGTTGGCTTTCAAATAGCTCTACATTTCAGAAAATGTCAAAATAGGAGTGAGGAGAGCTCTCTATATACCAACGTAATGCCAATCTAATCCATTATTAGGAACTTCTAATACACTAAAGACTACTCTGATCAACAGTCTGTCTGTATTCATCTCCTTCTCACATTTACTACAGTTTATACTTCTAAGGGCAACACTGAAAAATTTTTATGAATGAATGCACTCAGGTTTAGCTTTCTGATATCCAGGCAGGTATATTTACTCTATCTAGTTAAAGGAAGTCAACCTACAAATGCTACTCTGTATTTGTGCTCAAAGTGGGAACAAAAAAAGAGTGGGGAGGGAGTTAATATTTAATACCAATCACCGGTGGAGCCAGACACACTTTTGAGAATCCAACTGTTAAGTCCTCCATAACGTCTCAGAGTCTGAGTTGTCTCACCTTAACCAAAATGTCAGCAAACACACAGGTTTGTCTAGAGATCCTGATGAAAAAAGTGAGGGAACTCCTGGCTACAGCAGACACTGGGAGATTTTGGCCGTACATTCCACTCATATAACGAAATACTGCTCAGCTTTTCACACTCATTGGCAAGCACTACGGTAGAGTCTCACTGTTTTTGGAATCTATGTTTTCTAATGTTCAACTGGCTAAAAGTTATCCGTTAGCATGAAATTGACATGTGGAACAAATGTCATCATCTGGGGTCCAGCAGACATACAGTCCCCAAGGCCCAGGTTCAGCTGGTGTCCAACAAGGGGGCACTTGTCGGTTGGTTTCAGTCCCATCCCGCGAACAAGTTTCCTTTCCTCTTCATGTTCCTCATTTTTGTGATTTTGGGGAGATTTCAATGTTTTCAAGAGCCCCACACTGGTGCTGAAGTGCTGACTTTGTGATGACTCTTATGGGTGTGAGGTAAGCTTTGTTCAGACATGAATTATATGCCATTGGCTATGGGTTCAATTGTCATGAATCAAAAATAGAGAAAAATGAGTTGTCTTTAAACAGACACACATAAAACCAAGTTGTGACCAAGGGCTCATGGGAACCTCATCCTACATTTCCCCTAGGAGTAATGGTTGGGTATTCACTATTTTACGTCTGCAATGATTTTACAAAACATAGCTACCACAGAAAATAATAACTGGTGTCATGTATACACAAGATCTTATGTTAAGCAACAGGAATACACCATTTAAAAACATAGCCCTGGGAATTCCCTGGCAGTCAGTGGTTAGGACTCCATGCTTCCACTGCAGGGGGCGTGGGTTCAATCCCCAGTCAGGGAACTAAGCTGCTGCATGCCACGTGGACCAGTCAAAAATAAAACAAATCACACACACAAAAAAAGAAAGAAAAGAAAGAAAAAACACAGACCCTTGCAATCAAGGAAAGTAAAAAGTAAGAAGTACATACTTCTTTTTTTTTTTAATACTTCTTAAAACATTAAAATATAAACAAAATTTATGTCATTCTTTTCTGAACTATGTAAAATTAACAAATGGGGCTTCCCTGGTGTCTCAAGGAAATATCTACCTGCCAACGAAGGAGATATGGGTTTAATCCCTAGATCAGGAAGATACCCTGGAGAAGAAAATGGCAACCCACTCCAGTATTCTTGCCTGGAAAATCCCATGGACAGAGGAGCCTAGCAGGCTACAGTCCATAGGGTCGCACAGTCAGACGTGACTGAAGCAACTGATCACATGCACACAGAGGCTAAAACCTTCACCAGGTGGGAGAAGTTAACTATATGTTGCCCACAGGCCCATAGGCCAGTTGAAACCAGAAGGTTGATGATGTTGACTCCCGATTACCTCACCACCAACCAATCAGAAGAAAGTCCATGAGCAGATCACACCCTCTTTGAACCATTCCTGTAAAACTTCTCACTACCCCCTCCAGGTCAGGACACACAGTATTGGTGTGGCCCTCTTTGCATAGCAAAGCAATAAAGCTGTTCTTTTCTACCTCACCCAAAACTCCAAGATTTAATTCAGCGGCCGGATTTGGCATCAGTCTTTCTCTTCCCCACAACCTGCACCCGTTCAACTCACTCCTCTTCAAGGGTGGGGAAAGAATAACACTATGAATTTGCCTCCTAAATCTCATACTGTGTCTTTCAAACAAAAACATCAGACAGCTTCAGGCCTCTCTCTGAGACCTACAAAGGCCAGCACTGAGCCCTTTTGTCCTTTTCCCCTTAGTTCACCCACTGGCGCAGTGAGCACTGTCCCTTCTCCCCCACCCTGCACCTTTCCTGTCCTGCACTGTGCCCACGGGTGCTGACCTTCACAGGCCACCAGCATCCAGCCGGGTTACTGGTCCAAGTCCAGAGGACAGAAAGAGGAGAAAACTGAGTCCTCCACGTCTGCTCCTGGCCTTGTTCAAGTCCTGGCTGTGCATTTATTCCCTTCTCCCTCAAACCCCTGTCATCAAATTATGGTTGTTTTACCACTGCGCCACCTGGGAGGCCCTCTGTCCTAATTAGGGACTCGCTAAGTGGCCCAGGCACCCCTGGGCGTTCCCAAACGCCTTTCAAGGAGTCCATGAGCTCAAAATGATTTTCATAACAATATTAGCATCCATTCTGCATTCTTCACACCCACTCTGTGATGTGTGTGCAATGAACTTTGCCAACAGCAGCGTGACCTAACACCACAACTTACTGAGTGCAGACAGGGATACAAACACCAAGCTGTCTTCCAATAGACCAGATGTGAAAGAAATTGGCAAAACCATAAAAGAATTCCAGCACTATCAATAAAATTCTTTTTTGGAAAATGCAATTTTATGTTTCATAAAATTACGTTATTTAAGTTAACATAGAATGGCTTTGTTGTTATATTTAAGGTTTCTTCTACATTAAGTTTCCACCTGTTTTCTGCCAGGACCCTGCCAGCCACAGGAGGCATCTCCTCCCAAATGCCCACCTCTGTGACTTCGTAGGAAAAACAGGTCAGGAGGGTTAACGAGGCAGGGATGGAAGCAAAAACTCTGATTTTGTCTCAAGTGCAAATCTCTTCTCCAACATAAATTTCTGAATCCCTGCATTTGGCAAACTTATTGGATGGCTGCCCAACCTGCAGCAAAGCTGTGGCTTTGGTCACCATCAGGCTCTCCACTTTTTGGGCACGTGCTCAGTCAGGGATGAGGAGAGGAGTAAAAGAATGTCTCAACTCCAAAGGCACTAACAGAAAAAGGTTTAGGGAGTTGCTGTTTCAAAGTATGCACTGAAGCCAGTGGCCCCCCTAAACTTCATTCATCCCTTCAACAAAGCAGTCTGGCTCAATTATAGGAGATTTATAGACAGTCATAACCATTTTAATGACCAAATGTCTGCTACTTAAAATAAAGCCTTTCAAATGCAGAGAGCTTCTGTTCTTGTCCTCAGGAAACTTTTATAAAGCAAGAAGAACTAGAGGGTTAAATTCCAACATGTCAATCGATACAGCCAGTCCTGAGAGGCAAAAAACCCCAAATACCAAGGGCCTGGTGAACTCCACAAGGAAAGAGAAAGGTAGGGTCTTCAGCCAAAAAGTAACATAGATAAGGAGCCCAATACGGGTTTAGTACAATCCGTCCCAGTAGCTTTGGTTCCTACATAAGAGGAGCCAGATCATACTCATACTTCATTCAAAAACTATTTGCTGTTTCATAGAGAAAAAGATAAAACTATTGTTAAAAACGTCTCTTTGATTACCTCTCTTTTCTCTTCTGTGCACAAACTGAAAAGCAAATCTTAAACTAGAGAAAATACTCCCTAGACTTGTGTCAATGTAACGAACTTTTTATTGTAAATATAATCTAACACATAATGAGAAAAAAAAAACAAATTTACCAACACAAAAATTAGACCCAGGTTATGAAGATGTACCTGCCAAGAGAGAAATGCAGATGCCCACAAATTAAATGAAAGAAGAAAAATGTTAAACTTTACCAGTACTGTACTGAAATCATGCTACACAAAATGAGTAATTGCTTGTATTTTAAAACAAAATATATCTATAAAGGATAATTATCACATCACTGCTCACAGAAATCCAAAAATCCTGAATCAAAATATTTCAATAGAAAACTGATTAAGGAATTACAGAACATGAATTGAAAGGAGCAGCATATCGTGAACAAAATAATGCTGTCAACTAATATTTTATATCCATGGCATTTTATTATCCTGTGAAAAACCATATTATAAAGCAGATGAATCATAATATTTCATATTTGTGAAAACTGTAAATACAATTGATTAAAAAACAATGGAAAGTGACACATACATCAAAATTTTTTTTAATTTTTTTATTAATTATTTTTTTCTAAATTTTTAAAAGAAAATCCATCCTGAACCCTCCTCCCTCCTCCCTCCCTATACCATCCCTCTGGGTCGTCCCAGTGCACCAGTCCCAAGCATCCAGCATCGTGCATTGAACCTGGACTGGCATCTCGTTTAACTTTAGTAAACAGGTGGTCAATATTCACGAAAGCAAGGAGAATCATGTAACACGGCTAAAAGATCCCTGGAAGAGAAGGCTTCCAGGACCAAGCAACACAGAACTGACAGCTTACATGAAACCGTCATGGGAAAGAGGTAGAGCTGGGAGGAGACAGAACTTCTCTATCTGTGCAGTGTGAGTCACAGGTAGGACCAAGAGGGAAATGCCAGGTGGAGAGCAGAAGAGGAAAGACCAGATTGGAAGCTCTGGAAGCCGTGCTCAAGAATGTAGATTTTATCCAAGACGCAAAAGGGAGATGTATCAGAAGATGAATGATCTGGATACACCCAAGGAAAGAGAATGGCAAGTCAGAGATCACTGCCTTCACCAGGAAAGAAGCTGTGTCTTGTCTGCAGCTCAGCCTCAGAAGACATCAGCTTCTCTTAGGCCATGAGTGAATAAAGTCTAGGCCTGCTTTATGAATTAATTAGAGATCCTCTGATATTTAATTTACAAATCATTACTCTCCAGGCTCAAAGGTATGCCTGGCCATATACCACAGTCCAACTTACATCACCACTTGAAAGTTATGCTTTTTTCTGGTCCAAATATTATCTTAAATTATATTATACAACATGTATGTAAACCTGTAATGCTGACATCATGAACAAAGTGAATTCACTTGAAAAATAACTCCGTGAGTCAGATGTAGAAACAAGAAATAACAAGCAAGTTCAACTCTGCATGAAAGAAAATCCTTTCATCAGCAAGGCCTATTCTCACTCCTGGATTTTCTCTCATGAACCTGAAAAACATAATTAAGCTCATAAATAAGATGACTTGAAAACAGGAGTCTATACAGATCTCATATATAAGAAAACACATTTTTCATTTACATGGGATTGAGGAATTTACCTCAGAATTGTATCACAAGTCATTGAAAATATACAAAGAAAATGTTGTCTCATGGCATAGTTCAATTGTGGTTTGTTTAAATCACATATCTTACCAAAACATAAGAAGCTCAGTACCACTAATTACTAGAGAAATGCAAAGCAATGAGGTATCACCTCACAGCGGTCAGCACGGCCATCATCAAAAAGTCTGCAGACAATAAATGGAGAGGTGTGGTGAGAAGGGAACCCTTCCCTACATTGTTGGGGGAATGTAAATTGGTACAGCCACTATGGAGACCAGTATGGAGGTTCCTTAAAAAACTAAAACTAGAGCTACTGTATGATCCAGCAAGCCCACTTCTGGGCATCTTTGTGGAGAAAACCATAATTCAGAAAGATACATGCACCCCAGTGTTCACAGAAGCACTGTTTACAACGGCTAAGATATAGAAGCAACCTGAACGCCTGCTGACAGAGGAATGGATAAAGAAGATGTGGTTCATATAAACAGTGGAATAATACTCAGACATAGAAAAGAATGAAATAATGCCATCTGCAGCAGCATGGATTGACCTAGAGATTATCTTACTAAGTAAAATGAGTCAGACAGAGAAAGACAAATACTGTACAATATCTCTTGAAGTGGGATCTAAAAAAATCATAGAAGTGAACTTATTTACAAAACAGACTCAGACATAGGAAACAAACTTAAGATTACCAAAGGAGAAAGATGAGGAGGGACACATGAGGAGTTTGGGTTTAACATATATGCACTACTATACATAAACGGTATTGCACAGGGAACTCTAACCAATATTCTGTAAGAATCTATATGGGAAAAGGATCTGAAAAGAATGAATATATGTGTATTTATAGCTGAATGTATATTCTTAATATTTGCTGTACACCTAAAGCTGACACAAATTGTAAATTAAGCATACCCCAATATACAATAAAAATTAAATTTAAAAATATATTATGATATTGACATACCATCAGAAAAAGTCAAATTAACATATTCTTATAAGATATTAATTCTCAGCATGTCTTATATAATAATTTTGATTCCTAACTTTGATCCTTGCTGTACAAACTACTAGGAGAAGGCGATGGCACCCCACTCCAGTACTCTTGCCTGGAAAATCCCATGGACGGAGGAGCCCGGTAGGCTGCAGTCCATGGGGTCGCTCAGAGTAGGACAGGACTGAACGACTTCACTTTCACTTTTCATCTTCATGCATTGGAGAAGGAAATGGCAACCCACTCCAGTATTCTTGCCTGGAGAATCCCAGGGACAGGGAAGCTTGGTGGGCTGCCGTCTATGGGGTCGCACAGAGTTGGACACGACTGAAGCGACTTAGCAGCAGTAGCAGTACAAACTACTTCTTAGATATTGCCTCCATGATACAAGACCATCAACCCTGATACCAGTTTCACGTTGACAGGACAAAGAAAGAGACAAAAGACGAAACTATTTTTCTAGTAGTGATGTATGGATGTGAGAGTTGGACCATAAAGAAGGCTGAGCACCGAAAACTTGATGCTTTCAGATTGTGGTGCTGGAGAAGGCTTTTGAGAGTTCCTTGGACTGCAAGGAGATCAAACTATTTAAACTAATCTTAAAGGAAACCAGCTCTGAATATTCATTAGAAGGACTGATGCTGAAGCCGAAGTTCCAGTACTTTGGCCACCTGATGCAAAGAATTAATTCACTGGAAAAGACCCTGATGCTGGGAAAGACGGAAGGCAGGAGAAGAAGGGGGTGGCAGAGGATAAGATGGTTAGATAGCATCACCAACTCAATAAACATGAATTTGAGTAAATTCCAGGAGACAGTGGAGGACAAAGGAGCCTGGCGTGCTGCAGTCCATGGGATTACAGAGCTGGACACCACTTAGTGACTAAACAACAGCGAATATGAAACTGTCAATGACTTATTAGAAAGAAAGTCTTAGAAATGGGTAAACAATTGCAGATGCTTTACAAGACTGTACAGCTTTTTACTTATAATCATTACAAAAGAGAGCCAATTTTTTCATTTCCTCATGATATCTTAATAGATTGATACTAATTCAGGTAGATTCTTCACAGATAAAAGGTTTTTTATAATGTTGAACAATGTGAACTACTAGAAATAGATATTTAAAGAATCAAACTACTGGTCGTAGTCAAGGAACTCTAAAGGAAACCATCTTCTTATTACATAAAGTCAATTATTTTCAAATTTAAAAATAGCATTTCCTACCTAAGTACTTCACTACAGCTGAGTCTTGAACAAAGTGGGGGTTAAGGACACCAACTCTTTGGGAAGTCAAAAATCCACATATAGCATATACTCAGCCCTCCAAACCCACAGCGCTTCCATATTCTCAGAGCCAAACAATCTTGGATTGTATAGTACTGTATATTTACTATGGAAAAAATCTGCATATAAGTAGACCCAGGCAATTCAAACCTGTGTTGTTCAAGGCTCAATTGTATCTATTTCCAGGGATCCTGAAAAAGTTCAAAAAGTACAGCACTTCATCCAGGCATACTGAAGCCAGCCTTCTCTAAGATTTTGAGTCATGTCTATGCTGCTGCTGCTGCTAAGTTGCTTCAGTCATGTCTCTTTGGGACCCTTTCAACTGTAGCCTGCTAGGTTCCTCTGTCCATGGGATTTCCTCAGCAAGAACACTGGAATAGGTTGCCATTTCCTTCTCCAGGGGATCTTCTTGACCCAGAGATGGAACTCACGTCTCCAGCATCTCCTGCTTTGACAGGCAAATTCTTTACCACTGCTCCAGCTGGGAAGCCCATGAGCCATCGGGAAGGCCCAAATATGGGATAAGAAAGTGTATATTCAACACCATAAACAGTTGACTTTATCCATTCCCTCCATAAATGTTTAATAATAATGTAAACCAGAAAAATAAACCAGTAAGTGAGAATCAAAAACAAGGAGTCTTTTTTGGAGACTTCACTGTAAGGGGGAAGAGTTAAAAAGTTATAATAAAAAGAAGGGTAGGAGAGGAGGAAAAAATAATAATATAATAATTAAAAAGAAAAATTGTACATACTATGAGAATAAACAGTACTCAGGTCCGTGAAAGCCAAGACGAGTGTCTCTTTGTGTACCAGTCTATACCCATGGTTGGCACAGGGGTTCTCAAACTGTGCTCTGGGAACCTTAGGGGGTCTGTGAGGTCAAAGTTCTTTTCCCACCAACATTCCATAATATTTTACTGAGGTTGCCTGATGCACACATCACAGCAGACTGAGTAGAGAAGCCAGACACTAAAACGATTTTCAAAAACTATAAAGCAACGCCACTCTACTTACTCGTTTTTTCTTTAGAAAATAGAAAGATTTTTTTCCATAAAACAGGTTCACATTAATATTTATTGCTGCCAATTCTAAATGAATAAGTATGTTGAAGCTTCCTCAGTTTAACTTCAAATATGATCAATATCAATAGATATAATCCATTCAAACAAAAGCTCTCTGGCATCTTCAATAGTTTTGACATGAATACAAGAATCTTGGGGCCTTTCCCGGGGGTCCAGTGGTTAGGACTCCACACTCCCAATGTAGGAGGATCAGGTTCAATCCCTGGTCAGGGAACCAAGATCCTGAATGCTGCACGGTGAGGCCAAAAGAGAAAAGAAGGAAGACCTTAAGACCAAGAAGTTTGAGGACCAATGGTTCAGTACATAGTTGGTGCTCAGTAAGTACTGAATTGTGAACTACAAAGGAAGCCAAGCAAACACAGGGATTGCTAAGCTGGGGTCTGAAGGGCGGGCACAGATCTATGAGATGAGTAGAAAATAAGAGGGGGAGAATTTTGCTTTAATAATGTACATAGTTTATTAGGTGATGCTATTTAAAATGTTCTCCAAGCTGTTGAGCACCATCTAGAAAATGATTTGAAATGAAGAGGTCCCTTACAAATGAGAAACTGAACAAGATAACGGGAACACTGCCTCTGCAGAGTCTATGCTGCAGTTCTACAGAAAATCTTGGATTTCAAGTTGGACACACAACCATCTTTCCTAGGGCAATTATGCTGACGGAAACAGTACATTTTCTTGTCAGTTCTATCATTTTCTAGAATGTGTAAGTTTTTAAATAATGTTGTTATGATTGATGTTAATATCATTTGCTATTAAAAATAACATCAAATGCAAAGAACATATCAAATATGTGTTTGTGCAATGGTGCTTCCTAAAATGACTCAGCCATTATCTTTTTGGACTGGTTAGTAATTTTCTTGGGTATAGAATAGACGACACTCTTCCTCAAAGACAAATGCGGAAGTTACTCAAGGGACAAAATAAGACATCATATATTCCTGGAAGGAACCCTAGCAATTCTGAACATAATAAGACATCATCAAAGTAATAAGGTGATGTTGTCTATTTTATAAGTAGAATATATTAACAAAACTAAACACTGCACAGGAACAGAGGTGAACTTGAAAAAAATAAACACCAAAAATGTAGTCTGTCTGCATACGTTCCTAGATGACCCATCAAAGAATAAAGACAAGCATTACAAAACCATTTCTAAGATTTTATAAAAGGGAACCACCTTGTGAAACCTTTTTTATGGATGGTATAAAAATACACTCTTGAGCTCCTAGCCCCACTGTCTGCCTAAAGGCCAGAGGAAAACCCCCTAGCTGACCATAAAAGGACTGCCTGCATGTTCCCCGGCAGAGTATACAGGATCTTATTTACAGGAGTATAAATACATGCCATTCCCCTGTGCTCACTGGCGCTCCTGAAGCCTGGCCAGAGAGGGGGGTCCCCTGCTGCTGCTGCTGCTGCTAAGTCGCTTCAGTCGTGTCTGACTCTGCGCGACCCCATAGACAGCAGCCCACCAGGCTCCCCTGTCTCTGGTGCAACGCAAATAGGATTCAAAAAGTCTGTGACATTTTTCC
Organism: Bos taurus; assembly: GCF_002263795.3. Lineage (NCBI taxonomy): Eukaryota > Metazoa > Chordata > Mammalia > Artiodactyla > Bovidae > Bos > Bos taurus. Next base: position 42,265,356 of record NC_037344.1, on the reverse strand, counting down.
AACATCTAATGTACTTTATTTTTCTAGCTTATCTTCTCTCCTGCGAAAAATATCTACAAAGCATAAGATCACTATCATTTAACAGGTGACTGTTCCAGAAATACTTGGAAATAAGCCTTTAAGTTTCAGCAGGAGGAGAGAAAACACACTTCCCATAAATAGGCACTTTTTTTCTAGTAACAGGACAGCTGTGTGAACACTGAGGAATAAAGAGAGTGTTTCTGTTCCATCACAATGGCCTATCCATTTACATTTCTAGAAGGCTAAAGTTTGGAAGCTTCTGAGAAACAATAAGTGCACACATTAACATGGCTTAAAACTGACCAAAAAAATACTAGTAGCAATAAATTAGAAGGCACAGTAGGCACAATATACTTGGCACGCACGCACGTGTGTGTCTGTGTGTGTATATAGTGTATATAACTACAACATTGTGAACAGAGATCACTTGGCCATGACAATGAATAGTTTCCATTTAAAACTCTTAGGAAACTGTGATTTCAGTTTAGTAACTGTGTTAAAGAGACACTGTGCAGATCTCAGAGTATCGCTTTTAGTGTCTGATTTAAAGACCCATCACCAAGCTAAACGGAATATTAACAGTATCTCATCTGATCATCTTCTCACTGAGTAAATTCCCCTGAAAACGTCTGTTCTCAGTGGTGTCATCATCCAGAGATACTCAGACTCTCTCCCCCAGATGTTGATGCTGTTCAGTTGCTCAGTTGTGTCCAACTCTTTTGCAAGCTCATGGACTGTGGTATACCAGACTTTCTTGTCCTTCCCTATCTCCTGGAGTTTTCTCAAACTCATGTCCATTGAGTTGGTGATGCCATCTCATTCTCCATTGCCCCGTTCTCCTGTCTTCAATCTTTCCCAGCATCAGGGTCTTTTCCAATGAGTCAGCTCTCCCCAACAAACCCATCTAAACAAGACGCTTGAAGGCTCCACCCACTTCCAGGTAAGGTTACCGGGTACCAGTGGGTCAGACAAGATGCGAGTGTGGCTCAACCTTCAGAACATCAACAGCAACTGGGGAACAGTCCTCAATGAAGCAGCTCACCTCACCTCTGAGATGCTCTAGAAGAATGTCTTCCTGATGTTGACTATCACGTCCCATGTACTTCATAAATGTATTTTTTCTTCTTTTTAAATGTATTTTTAATTGGAAGGAAACTGCTTTACAATATTGTCTGGGTTTCTACTGTACAACAAGATGTGGTACATATATAAAGTGGAATACTATTCAGCCATAAAAAGGAAAGAATTGAGTCAGTGGTAGTGAGGTGGATAAAACTAGAGCTTGTTATACACAGTGAAGTAAGCCAGAAATAGAAAAACTAATGTCGTGTATTAATGCATACGTATGGAATCTAGAAAAATTGTACTGATGAATCACTGGGAAGGAATGAAGATGCAGATGTACAGAACAGACTAGTGGCCATAAATGTATCTTGATAATTCCCTGCTAGTCCCCAAACTGAGTGGGAATCTGGCCCTCCTGGGTGCAAAGTCCTTCCATTTCACCCATTTCTTGTTTGTAGAGAAAAGGCTTTAGTCTCCTAGACTTTCCCTGAGTTCCAAACAGCAGACTCAAGCAGTTACTAATTAGGAAAGGGAGGGCATGCAGAAACAAAAGAAAAGCAATTAAACAAGAAAAGTAATGATGGCTTAAACAATAGTTGAATGATAAAACGGAGTCCAAGTTCCTCCCCAAGGGGTACACAGAACAATCTGACACATTATCTTTGAATTCTGTAGAATCTAAGACCCCCACCCATGTGGAGGATGGTGACTACATGCTGACTACAACACTTAGACCCTAGGGTGGTTGGAACCAGATTGTTGATGATTAAGATTCCTGAACCACCACCCTGTTACCTCATCACCAGCCAATCAGAGGAAAGGCATGCACACTGCAGCCCTCATCTCAAATGATGCCTTTAAAAACCCTTACTTAAAAGTCATCAAGGATTTCAGGTCTTTTTGAGCATGAACTAGCCATTCTCCTTCCTTGGTGCTTGCAATAAAAGCTGTACTTGTCTTGGCCACAACCTTGTGTCAGTGGGTTGGCTCTGCAGCAAGGCAGGCAAGCAGATCCAAGTTTTGTTTGGTAACAGAGTGTGTTCCCCAGACTAGCAGCACCAGCAGCCCATCAGCTTGACAGAAAAACAGAATTTCAGGCCCCACCCAAGATTGCTGAAGCAAAGTTTATATTTTAACAAAATCCCAGAGGGTTCCAATGAACACTCCAGTCTGACGACCATTGATCTGAATGAACTCATGCAGATTCTTTCTTGAGTGGTCTTCCCTGGGGCTGCACTGCCCTGTCCTGTTACCCTCTTGCATCAAATCTTTTTTCAATTACATCCAATTTGCCCTAGAAATTCTTACGTTCATTTTCAGCCTCCATAGCCAGGAAGATGGGCAGAGAAAGTCAAATATATAAAGCTAATCAGGCAATTTCCTAGTTTTCATTATTGTTATTCTGTGAGATCATTCTTAATACTAAAATTCTCTAAATCCAATACCTAGGAACTCAGAAAATTAACAAAGATAAGCTCTTAGAATTAACAAATGGGTCAACCAGGATTCAAACTCAGTTCTGGGCTCCACTAAGTCATACTTTCACCCTTTTCTTCCTTTATGGATTCTTCTCATCCCAAATGTCCAGTCTTTCTCGAAAAAAAAAAACAAGAATATGATGCTGGAGAGAAAAACCTCCAGGGTATTCAGGGTCCCCAGTGATTTCTTGAGATTGAAGAAATAGAACCATATGATGCCACTCTTTTTCAGGGTTTAGTAGTATTTCACTGTGTATATATGTACCACATCTTCTTCATCCATTCATCTGTTGATAGATATTTAGGCTGCTTCCATGTCCTGGCTATTTGTAAACAGTGTTGCAATAAACACTGACATATACACACTACTACATAGAAAATAGTTAACTCCTAAAGACCTACTGTATAGCATAGGCAATTATTCTCAACACTTTGTAATGATCGATACAAATCTGAAAAAAGAATAAGTATACATACACGTATGGGCTTCCAGGTGGCAACAGTGGTAAAGAACCCACTTGCCAATGCAGGAGCCAAAAAAGATGCAGATTCAATCCCTGGGTCAGGAAGATCCCCTGGAGGAGGGCAACCCACTCCAGTATTCTTGCCTGGAGAATCCCAAAGACAGAGGTGCCTGGTGAGCTACATTCCACAGGGTTACAAGAGTCAGACATGGCTGAAGCAACTTAGCACATATGCATGCATACATACGTGTATAACTGATTCACTCTTCTGTACACTGGAAACTAAAACAACATTGTAAATCAACTATGCACAAATAAGAGTTATGAAAACTAGAAGTGGAACCACACGTCACTAAGTTTGTTCAGGTCTTAACCAATGGACCTGCCATTCCAACACAAGAGGGTGGCACTTAGAGGAAAGATGTCACAGTGATTAAGGGCAGGCATCCTGGGACCAGACTGCTTTGCTTGAAGCCCCTGACCCTGGGCAAGTGGCTCATGGCTCACATCCTCCTCAAGTTGGGAATAATCCAAGCCATCTTTCCCATAGGTTTTGTGAGGATTAAAGGAATCAATGTCCATAAATATGCATTAATGCATGTCCTTTGTATGGTAAGCAGTAAGCATTTAGTATCAAGTATGGTGGTGTGGTGTGTGCATGTTAATTGTGTCGGACTCTGTACAACCTGACGGACTCTAGCCTGCCAGGTTCCTTGTCCTTGGAATTTTCCCGGCAAAAATACTGGATTGGTTGCCATTTCCTACTCCAAGGGACCTTTCCAACTGAGGGATCGAATCTGTATCTCTGGCATCTCCTGCACTGGCAGGCAGATTCTTTACCACTGGGCCACCTGGGAAGCCCAGTGTGAAGTGTATCTAATATTAAATGGAATTTATTCCAGTACAACCTGCCTCTGGATAAAATAAAAAGGGCCAGTCTTCCACTAAGTAAGCAGCTATCCTTCCAAATCAATACAACATTCTTTTTCTTCTTGTTCATTGTTGCTCTTAAACTCACACATATTGATCGTTTTATCATTATTTTTTAACAATCAATAAATTCTGGTTTTATTTTTCTTTCTTGTAATTTTTGTAGAAGATTTTTGTATTTCTTTAAACTTTTTATTTTGTATTAGGGTATAGCCAGTTAACAATGCTGTGACAGTTTCAGTGGGCAGCAAAGGGACTCAGCTACACATATACATGTATCCATTCTCCCCCAAACTCCCCAGCTATCTAGGCCACCACATAATATTGAGCAGATTTCCCTGTGCAATACAGCAGGTTCTTGTTTGTTATCCATTTTAAATACAGTAGTGTGTACACGTCCATCCCAAACTTCCTAACTATCCCTTCCCCCTGGCAACTATAAGTTCATTCTCAAAGTCTGTGAGTCTCTTTCAGTTTTGTATAATTGCTTATCATTATTAATATAGACAATAAAATCCATCACCAATTTGTATCTTATACATCCTTTCATGATTACAAACAAGTCATGTGATCCTGGTAGCTAAGAGAGCAATTAACAAGTTGCCTGAAGCCTCTTAAGACATATACACGGGCCAAAGACCTTAATGCCTGTCCAGACCTGCAGGCCAGAGCCTCAAGCTTCCTCCTCACAACTGACTCAGAACTCTCGACAATCCTAACAGCTCTCATTTCAGAAGGGATCCAGATCTGACCACCCACCTCCTTCACTGTGATCTAAGCCGCCATCCTCTTCATTTATCCCCTACAGAAGTAGCAATCCCATCACCTCAACCTGCGCCAGCCACCCCCTGCTGTCCCCACATGTCCCCAGCACACGGCAGGGTCCCTGTTAGGGGCCTGAGTTTCCCACCACACCACTGTGAGGTTTCTCCCCATCCGCTCAGATCCATGCTCAAGCCACCTTGGTGAGACCCCCATGACCTCTCCTAAACTGCAGTCACACTAATTACCCTCCAGTCACAGCATGATCCAGCCTCACCATCTCAATAGCTCCCTTCGGTGTGTGCCTATCACCTTCTGTCCTCACTAGAATGCAGAGTACACGAGGTCAGAGTGTGAGTGACATGGGTCCTCAGGTTCTTTAGTGAAAAACAGCTGAAAGTGAAAATCACTCAGTTGCACTGTAGCTCACCAGGTTTCTCTGTTCACAGGATTCTCCAGGTAAGAATACCGGAGTGGGATACCATTTATTTCTCCAAGGATCTGCCCAACCCAGGGATCAACCCGGGTTCTCCGGCACTGCAGGCAGATTCTTTACCATCTGAACCACCAAAGCTTTTTAAGATCTTTAATCAACAGAAATTGATCAGAGGCCAGACGAGGAATGCAGGAGAGGCTTTAATGGGGCCCCTGCTGTAGCAGGAGGGGAATGAGAACAAGTAACAGGTTCCCATGCTTACTCCCTGAAAGGAAAGGGCAGTCTGGTCCCTTAAACAGGGTAAGGAAGGGGGCAGATGGGTGGGTCAGGGCCAGAGGGGTACCTTGGGTGGTCTGCCCACCCTCTGAGTAGTGCTGTGTGCAGGGATCAGGCGCAGGACCTGTCTTTGCTTGGGCTTTTTGGTCTTTTTGTATCTTGTTTTCCATAATTTGACCCAATTATGCATGCACACACTTATTTTTCATCCCTTATCCTTTCTTTGTATCTGTTGCTGGAGAAGATGTTTCTCTAGGTGCAAGCACTGGAGCAGAGGTCTCAGGTTCCAGCCTGTCTCAAGAGGTTGCAGATAATCTGTTCATCGCTTTACCACCTGGGTCTAGCATCTTGCTGTCTATGTACTAAATCCTCAGGAAACATTTGTTGAAAGAATAAATGAATGGGCGGGGGTGTCATCCTATTCCCATCCCATTAACCCCCAAGACTCATGAAGAGTCTAGAGATCTCCTAATATTTCAAGATAGGAATATATGGGTAAAGGGACTTACCTGGTGGTCCAGTGGTTAAGAATCCACCATGCAACGGACGTGGGTTCCATACCTGGTCAGGGAAATAAGGTCCCACATGCTGTAGAGCAACTAAGCCCAAGCACCTCAACTGCTGAGCCTACACACTCTGGAGCCCATGCACCGTAACGAGATAGAAGCCCACCTGTTGCAACTAAGACCTGATGCAAACAAAAATAAATACATCAATATTTTTATTTAAAAATAAGATATATATAATCTTAGTGGCAAAAACTTAAGACAGCAATATGCTTTTTCCTGTGCAAAAACTTAAATCAAAACCCAAAGATTTAAAAGGAGAAAGGGGAAAAAAAACTAAACTCCAATTTATAGAAGCTGAACAGCTACTATTTCATTTCCCAAAGCAAAGCCTGATGAATGTATGAGTCTGTGAATTAAGGAACTCAGTTATAAAGGCCACTCTCTCTGAATGTGATGGTAGATAGAGTGACCTTGCAGTAATGAAACCACAGGACTAACTGATCGAGCAATTACTCATGTGGCCAAGATGCAACAAACAACTCATAATCTTGCAAAAAGCACCTTGGGGATTTTAATGAGCATCAAGACTCAGCAGTTTAAGTTTCCACCCTAATCTGTAAAGTACTGAATTCTGTACCCCTCTCTCTACCCTGATATCTACTCATGGGTTCAATATGACTCATGCATCACCTGGACCACATCAGGACTCCACCCCTTGCTCCAACACACTAACTCACCTTCTCCAAACCAGCTGCTAAGAATGAAGGAACCAGAACTCATATTCAGTCCTCTTCTTGTGTTTGGTTTGGTCATATTTATCATCCCCAAAATGGGAAGCTTTAGCCTTGATAGTTTCTCTTGTAAACTGCAGAGTATGTATTATTTATTAAAAAAAAATGAATAAAAGTAGATTATGTCCTACCTATTAAACAACCTACAGAATATGAACAAAGGAGAACCCTGAGCCTGCAGAAAGTACTATTTACTGATATCATTCATACAGATGGAAGAGATATAGAAAAAATAATTTTAAAAGTCAAGAAATGTAAGGTGAAATTCTGAAACATCTTATCTACGATCTAGAATATGAATATAAACCCAGACTGAGACAGAAATAGCAGCTCTGATTTAACAGGATACAGTAACAAACTAACCAGACACAAAATGTATAAATCAGAAAAGGAGACCAACCCACCTAAAAGCACATTAGAAAATATTCCACCCCAGATGACTTCACTTATTTATTAATGAAAATTGTAAAGGAATACGTCAGAGCAAGGTTTTGACCTGTTTTGAAAAATGGCCTTGGTATTGTTTCTCCATTTAATGAGCATGCTATTTTTAAAACCCCTTTTTTGAGGCAACAATGAGTTTAGATTTGCCAAGATTGCTGGAAGGCAGAACCCTGTCTTCTCTCAGGAGGTCACCCATTTGTCATGAGGACAATGTGAACCGAAGGGCAGGTCAGGATGCTGCCCACGGGCCAGGGTGAGGGCCAGCCTTGCTTTCTGGTCCTGCTGCCAAGGCCTCCATGACTCAGGCCATGACCTCACCTCCCAGACCAGAGGAGGGGCCTCTGAAGGCATCTTCCCCACTCCCGGGGCCTGCTCCTGGAGGTTTAGACTCTGACCATCCTGAAAAGGTCCACAACCAAAGCATTAAAAAGACATCATCAGGTCTAGTTCAGAATCCTGAAATAATCTTGAGAGTACTTGGGTGGAGAAGGCAGACACCCAGAGCTCTCTTGGTTTCAAGTCTGGGATCAGGGCTGTCACCATGGCTCAGACAGCCCAGCCCCAGGGCAGGGTGAGTCACCCTACAAGTCTGCAACCACAGGAGGAAAGGAGGGCCCCAGGGTGAACAGAGGCATCGCCCTCTGATCTCCTAGGACTCTCACCACGAGGAAGTAAACAGGATGAAGACCAAAGGCAGGGAAAACAAGGGTAGCTCCCAGGACCCTGCCTAGCAACCCCCAACTCAGGCTCTGTGGACACACAGCTGCAGCCCTCACCCTCCACCAGGGAGCCGCAACCCTCCACTGTGTGCAGACAGTCTCTGCTTCCCCATGCAAAACCCCAAGTCTGTTTCCCTACTCAAAACTCCCTTTTCATTTAGGATTCTCCCCTGAGCTGGCAAGTCTCAGAGCTCAGTGCGTTTGGAGGCGCTCCAGCCTGGGTAGACAAAATTTTCCATCTGCCTTCTGGAACCATAAGAATCCAACATCAGAATGAAGGCAAGACCATAAAGTATGGAAAAGTGAGTGTCAAGAAACCGGTCACTTGGTAGTTTCCTTGTTATTTTGGGTTTTTGTTGCTTTGGGTTCTGTTACCAACGTCATTGCTCATGTGACAGATGAACTGCTGAGCCGGGATCTCCCAAAATAAGCACCTTAGTCAAGGTGCAATTTCACCCACAGGCACTGAAAAACCAAGTCATCACTATGAGTCTGTTTTTTCTCATTCCCTTAGCTCAACCTTCAGTGTTGTAAATACAAACTGTAGCATTTCTTCCAAAATAATATTCCTTGGAGCAGAGATTTCATTGTGCTTTAGACCTGGAGTTGGAAATAATTTTTAGCATGGAATTTCTAACAAAGTAATCACAGAATGAGTATCCTATGTTATCACTTATATTTGGCATCTGCTGCTACTGCTAAGTTGCTTCAGTCATGTCTGACTCTTTGCGACCCCATAGACGGCAGCCCACCAGGCTCCCCCGTCCCTGGGATTCTCCAGGCAAGAACACTGGAGTGGGTTGCCATTTCCTTCTCCAATGCATGAAAGGGAAAAGTGAAAGTAAAGTCACTCAGTCGTGGCTGACTCTTCGTGACCCCATGGACTGCAGCCCACCAGGCTCCTCCTCCCTCCACGGGATTTTCCAGGCAAGAGTACTGGAATGGGTCACCATTGTGGCATCTAAAATATGACACAAACGAACTTATCTATGAAATAGAAACAGACACAGAAGACAGACTTGTGGTTGCTGGTGGGTGGAGGAAGGGCGTGGATTAGGAGTCTGGGATTAGCAGGTACAATCTATTACATGTAGCATGGATAAACAAGGTCCTCCTAGTATAGCACAGGGAACTATTCAACACCCTGTGACAAAACATAATGGAAAAGATATGAAAAAGAATATGTGTGCATGCTAAGTCACCTCAGTCATGTCCGACTCTTTGTGACCCTACGGACTGTAGCACGCCACGCTCCTTTGTCCATGGGCTTCTCCAGGCAAGAATACTGGAATGGGTTGCCATGCCCTTCTCCAGGGATCAAACCCACATCTATTAAGTCTCCTGCATTGGCAGGTGGTTCTTTACCACTAGTGCCACCTGGGAAGCCTTTGAGAAAGAATACATATATGTAAGTGAATCACTTTGCTGGACAGTAGAAATTAACAAGACATTGTAAGTCAACTATACTACAACAAAATATTCTTTTTCTCTAAATGGAAAAAAAGGAAACTGAAGTGTGAGAATGTGTGGCCTTGGGGAAGGGCAGTCCTGGTGAAGCTGCCTGACTCCAGCAGCACTCAGTCCAGGATCTGGTCCACCTGAAGGACCTGCTGTACTCATAAGACTGGTAGTGGTGATTTAGTCACTAGGGCATGTCCTACTCTTGGGACCCCAAGGGCTTTAGCCTACCAGGCTCCTCTGTCCATGGAATTGTCCATGGCAATAATACTAGAGTGGGCTGCCATTTCCTTCTCCAAGGGATCTTCCTGACCCAGGAATCAAACCCAGGTCTCCTGCACTGCCGGCAGATTCTTTACCGATTGAGCCACCAGGGAAGCTCATGTTGAAGGGCGAGTCCCATGTGTTTCTCTATCTACTAGCTTGGGTGAGTAGGACGACCAGAATCTGTGGTCCATGAAGACCTGGGAATCTCACATACCATGAAATGCAGCTGAAGGAGGGCAGCTCTTCTTTTTTCACAGTGGTTTATATCACACACTTGTCTGTAAACAAAGCTCACGTGTGCAACCTAGCGCCACTTTCCAGGTGCCTCCAAGTGTGCAAAATCCCTCACTAAAATGTCTTGATCTTTAAAGGTCAAGCAGGTTACACAGACTACACACTAAGCTCGAGAGAGAAAAAAAAAGGAGAAATCCCCAAATGAAGCCAAATGCTGGCAGCTCTCTTCTCTCTTCCCAGACAAAACTCTTAGGTCTTGTGAAAACAACATTTCTTGTCAAGTGCCAAAAACAACACAGATCATTGTGGTGATGGCGCGCCCTTGCCGAGGGCTGTGGCCACGTCCAGCCTACGGTATAAATCTAAGTGCCAATTTCAGTTCTTAACCCTGAAAGACCACCTTTAGAGATGTCATCTCCGCCTAGCTTCTAAAACAAGGCTTGCATTTTAGATGCTTTCCTTGGCACTAAGAGAAAGTGCCATTGTTTGAATTTGCCTCCATGAATTTGTTTGAAAATTAGGTTTTCAAAATTAATACAGCTTGGTTTCTACTGTAATTGTAATATAAGTGTACTATAGGAAATTTTCAAAACTTTAAGTGTATTGTAGGAAGGAAAATATCAGCCACCCCCCCCCCCACCACTGCTTTGCTGGAGCCCTTGTAGATAAAATACTGAGAACATGTGAGTATGTTCCACTCTTCTACATCTGTGGAAAAATGTACGTGGGCATATGTAAAATTTTTAGAATCTGACTTTCACCCTGCCTTTTCTGTTAACATGGTTGTGTGAGCATTTTCCCAGGAGTGATGGCATTTTGATCACACCCCGTTTCCTCTGAGTAGTGACAATTCTAGATAATTCAGAGCTCTTCTTCTGAGAGGCTTTCTGCTCTGCTGGCTACCCTGCACCAGGGTTAAGTTCACCAACGGTGTGTGCAGCTGAAACAGGAGAAAGGTGAGAGGGGATACAGAGTGCAGGATGGAAGCCCAGATGCCCACCTCTGAACACACCCAGCTCCTGGGAGATCTTGTCAAGAAGCTAGAAAGATGCCATAAATCAGACAGATACCCAACAGGACCTGCTGTATGTACAACACAGGAGCTCTACTCAATATTCTGTGATAACATATATAAGAAACGAATCTGAAAGAAAATGGATATATGTGTATGTATAACAGAATCACTTTGCTGTACACTTGAAACTAACACTGTAAATTAACTATACTCCAATAAAATTTAACAAAATAAGTAAATAAAAACCTTTCCAACACTCTCTTCCCAAAAAAAGAAACTAAAAATAACTTTTTGTTAAGAACCAAAAGTTCTCTGGTTTCCTAATATTATGAAGCCCTCGAAAAAATTCACAATTATTCCTTTAAATACTCCAGACATTGGGATGTGTGTGCAATATTAAAATGAGGCATTTAATTTGAATGGTGGAGAGAAGTTGAAAAGCACTCATTACCTTCTGCTTAAGGCTATGATCTCCTTAATTAACATGTAAACTAAAAGGATATGTTTCTAAATCTCACTCGTTTTTTCCTGCTGAATGTTAATACCATTCGAGTTGGTGTTTAAGGAGTCATCACACACACAGTCACACAGACACTCATACACTCATGCTTACACAAATACACATGCTTACACACATACAAGTACACACTCACACTTACACACACAAATACACACACACAGAGACACACACACACACATTATCTGCACTGCAATGTTTCTTTATAACAAACCAGCCTCAGGAAATTATTAATGAGGGGTTAGGAGGTTACACAGCAGCTAAGCCCAGAAGAATGTCTGAGCAAAGAGAAAACTACCTACTTAGAAGAGAACAGGTCATGCTCCGGCGGATGGCCAGTTGGAAAGGAATTCCTTCCCAGTCAGAAAGTTTCTACACTGCGCAAAGCCAACACGCAATGAGTCAGAACGCTTGACATTTCCTTGCTGCATGTTACTAGAATGACCTCTGATTTTCTGCGGAAATCAAAGCTAGCACGGATGAGGCTGTAGCATCTCTTCTCCTTCATTCAGCCTCCTGTCTCCCTGTCCGAGGAAATATTTGAGATTGTGTGGATCCAGTCCTGGCAGAACTAGATGCTATATATCATTTGTAACTTTCAGCTTTTACAAGAAAAAAAAGTGTACCAGAAAAGAACGGTAGCTTCACACAGAGGTACCCAGGCACCAGCATCACTAGCTGTCAGCAGCCCCACTTATGACCCATTTTCGAGGCTACATATTAGCAAAAGTCAAATGGTGTAGCCAATGGTTAGGAATCCAGAATATGGAGGTCCCAAATACACCACTTTGACACAAGGACTATTACTATTTTGAGCAGAAGGCAATTAAGAATCAACAGATACAGGGAAAATTCTCTGCTCTTCCCTCATCTGTCAATGCCACTTCCCCCTTGGGAAGGTGGCATAAATTTTGCCTCCTCAATCCTAATATACAGACAAGAAAAACTACTCTTATTCCTGGAGACACAGGGCTGCACAGAGATGAGTATGCATAAACAGACCTCACTAAAGTGAAAACAATCCTCATCTTCCATTAATCTCCCCAATATATTTCCTAGTCACTTTCTCACAATTTGTGAAAGTGAAAGTGAAGTCGCTCTGTCGTGTCTGACTCTTTGCGAGCCCATGGACTGTAGCCCACCAGGCTCCTCCATCCATGGGATTCTCCAGGCAAGAACACTGGAGTGGGTTGCCATTTCCTTCTCCAGGGGATCTTCCCGACCCAGGTCTCCCGTGTTGTAGGCAGACGCTTTACCGGCTGAGCCACCAGGGAAGTCACTTTCTCACAATTTATAGTCCTTTGTTAAAATGGTATATAAGCCCCTGAATCTAACTGCTTCTTTGTTGTTTTTTTTTTTCTGTAAAGATACTATGAAATTAAATTAAAAATATTAACTAAATTTGTATGCTTTTATCTTCTTCATGTGTCTTCTGTCAGTTAAATTTACATACAGCAAGAACAAAACCTAAAAGTGTAGAGAAAAAAATCCCCCAACTTCTACAGTATTGAGTTAGAAAAATTTACTAACACTCACAAATGCACAGATCTCCAAAATGTTTATCATTGTTGAGGTGCTAAATGAGCATAAACTTGTGAAATGCAAAAATTCATAAACTGGTAAAAAAAAATCATCCCAACATCAAAATTGCCAATTAATATATCTTTGTAACAAAAACAACAGTTCACATTTTTGTAGTTTTTAAAATTCACTTTTTTGTTCTCTCAGTTCCTAAGCACCCACCACAATCAATGTAGGCAACCATTTCAAAGAGAATGCACGATACACATATTTCTGTTTTTCTATATGTTTGCTTGAAAATATGCCAACATCATACTACTTTTAAAATTCTGAAACCATCATTAACTGTGCAAGCTTTGCTTAGTGGGCTGTGATTAGATTCTCAACGTTTTGGTTTCTTGCTGAATGATGTGTTGAAAGGGCAGAAGTTAACCTTGACTCCTGAGTGTTTTCAAGTTCAAGGTCATTACATTAATCTATCAAATACAATTCAAATGGCAAATGACAATGAAAAGAAGACAACTGCTACCTCAGTTTCAGAGTCAGCCTTAGCTTTGAGATATTCACCTAGCCAGAGAAAGGTCTTAGCCAAAATCTGAGCCTGGAGATCCACACTCCACCTGGCTGGAAAGACAAAAAGTCCTTGTTTTCTACCACAGACTCATTGCACAAAGGGCTGATGTTAGTCATTCCTAAACCCACAGTGTACTCAGGCCCCCAAAATGTTCCACATTTAAAACTTCTGGGCCATTTCAAGAATAAATGTTAGTGGCAAAGAAACTGACAGTGAAATATCTAAATTGGTAGAAAAGAAACCAAATCCTTCCTCTAGGAATATTCTTCTGCTTCAGACTTCCTTCCCTCCAAATACTAAAAATGGCAACTGTTGGTCACATTATCTTATTTGCGGCATAACCTCTTTCATATGTACCATAAACTGAAACATGTCCTGTTTATAACCTAAGCAATATATTTAGGCAAAAGGATGACTCTGTAGGACTTTTAAATATTGGATGTTTCCAGTAAGTACAACTTTCTTCTAGAGCTTTTACTAAATATCTTATTTTACCAACATCCTTTTTCCACTTAAATAAATAAAGCATTTTCTACAAAATTTAAAAGAAGCCATGAAATAGTCACAAGCAAAGAATTTTAAGTCATAAAATAATGATGCTGTTAGTCTAAATTATAGGTTAGTTACTACACAGAGACATACGATGATATAGCCAAGGTTTTTAGGAAATGCAGTATTTATTTATAGTCAGTTATAATACTTATTATCATGTAGAAAATTAAAAAGAAATCTTCAATTCTTTAATTTTTCAAATTTCTAAATCTCCATTTTAAACACACACACACAAAAATGTCCTTTTATTAGCCACTAAAATCACAGATAGCACTGGAACTTAATCCATTAACGTTTTAAGATATGAACCATTCTTTAACCTGGTATCTCTTCTAGTACAAAGACCTAACTTGCATACAAAATGGGAAATCAATGTTGGCAGCTAGACAAGAATGTAAATAGCACAGGCCAAGCCTCCCCAAAGCCCAGGACACTGCCTGATAAATGAGACACCTAACATAAAACATTCAATAAATTGATCCGCTGAAGGACTGCAAAAGCCAGTGATCTTCCCCACCCTTCCAAGACACAATCAAGGGCATTTCCTTGGTATTTTCTATTAATCTGCACAAGATTTAAACACCCAGAATAATCTGTGTAGGTTTACTTCAGTACTAAAATAACATTTTAAAAGATCAGTGAAAAATCTGTGGTCATATTTAAATTCTTGGGCATAAAAACCAATAATTCACCTAAAAAATGGTAGAGGAAAGTTTATTTTCTGTTTGGTCTATTTTTAAGACAATTATTCACAATGAAAACACATGAATTTTCTCTTTTTAAGGAAACATCAAGGAAATCTTAAAGATCAATGTTTGGACTGCAAAAAAAAAAAAAAAAAAAGAACATAAGCACAATATTTAAATTACTGAACTCAAAAAAGCAAAATAACTTCCAAAATATCTTGGATTCTATTCCATTGCAAAAGAAGGATTTACATAGTCAAGCTTCATTTGTTCAGAGGGGAGTTACTCTGCAAAAGCTTCTTTTATCCTACAAATGAGAAAGCCTCCCCATTGCAGAAAAGATGGCCACTGTAGTCACCATCTGTTGTGAAAACCTTCTCTTGACACTGACTCAAAGGACCCCAAGAGTCAGAGAGCCAACCTATAAAGACCTCTCATAATCTGGTTCCTGTCCATATTTCTTTTCCAGTATCAGCTAACCCTAGCATCAGGAGAAATCTGGGAGAACCTAGGACTTTCAAAAGGATCATTAAGGATGCATTCACACCCACATGTCATATCCACTGGGCAAGGTGATATTCTGTTTTCTACAAAACCTCTTTCCACTGCAGTTTTGTACTATCTCTTTCACTTGCAAAGCTGTACAAGTGCCTAACAGTGGGATTATAACTTTAATTCCTAGATATCTTGGTTTTGTAAAAGTATAAAGGTAAGATGGACTCCCAACAACTTCCTGACATTTTACTTTTCTTAAAAATGTATCCTTACAAAGGGTAATACTTTCAAACTTGCCATAAAAAGACAAAAAATATGTCTTCTTACCAAAAATATGCTTAAAAGTTGTTTTTTTTCCCTCCAAACAGGTGTAATCCAGGTCCTCTCCTAGCAGAAATAAGACTCTAGATGGGAAAGATGGGTACTTACCCACCTAATTTAAAAAGCCATTCACAGGTACCAACAAGGTCTACTGTATAGCACAGGGAACTCTGCTCAATATTCTGTAATAAACTAAACAGAAAATGAGGCTTCCCTGGTGGCTCAGTGGTAAAGAATCTCTGCAATGCAGGAGACACATGAGATGCGAGTCCAAATCCCTGGGTCAGGAAGATCCTCTGGAGGAGGGCATGACAACCCACTCCAGTATTCTTGCCTTGAAAATCCCATGGACAGAGGAGCCTGGTGGGCTACGGTCCATGGGGTCACAGAGTCCGACATGACTGAAGCGAATGAACACACACAAATAGGAAAAGAATCTGAAAAAGAATAGAAGCTTGTATATGTTTAACTCAATCACTTTGCAGCACACCTGAAACTCATCCAACATTGTTAACCTCCTATGTTTTGTTCAGACACTCAGCTGTGTAGGACTCTTCGCGACCACATGGACTACAGCCCACCAGGCTCTTCTGTCCATGTCCCCATTTCCAGGCAAGAATCTTGGAGTGGGTTGCCATTTTCTTCTCCAGGGGATCTTTCCAACCCAGGGATCAAACCCACATCTCCTGCACTGCAGGCGAATTCTTTACTACTGGCCACTGGGTAAGCCCCCGTTATCGCCTATGCTGCTGCTGCTGCTAGGTCACTTCAGTTGTGTCCGACTATACTCCAACATAAAATAACAATTAGAAACAAAAGAAAAAAATTAAATTTGAAAAAAAGAAAAAAAAAATATTCTATGCAACACCAGGGGATGTCTCTCTGCTTAGACAAGTTTTCTTTTATATCCGTCAAAACTTTAAAGATTTTTCTACATACCTCTTGTTAAGTTTATTTCTAATTGTTATATATCTCTATTGCAATTATAAATGAGATCTTCATTCTATTTTATCTTTTTCCTCACTATAGAGATAGCTTTACAAACATCATATAAAATCACATGCCCATTTCAGAAAAAAAAATTAACAATAAAGTAAAAATCACTTGAATTCTTTTTAAAAAATGAAAAGCTATCTATGTTCATGATGAGTAAGCAATACACCTGGCTGCCCCCAGCCTGGGAGTGAGAAGACCAAGTTGTAACTGCTGCTGCTGCTGCTGCTGCTGCTGCTGCTGCTAAGTCGCTTCAGTCGTGTCCGACTCTGTGCAACCCCAGAGACAAGAGCCCACCAGGCTCCCCCGTCCCTGGGATTCTCCAGGCAAGAACACTGGAGTGGGTTGCCATTTCCTTCTCTAATGCATGAAAGTGAAAAGTGAAAGTGAAGTCGCCCAGTTGTGTCCGACTCTTCGCAACCCCATGGACTGCAGCCTACCAGGCTCCTCTGTCCATGGGATTTTCCAGGCAAGAGTACTGGAGTGGGGTGCCATTGCCTTCTCCGAAGGCATAACTATTAATACCTTAATACATCATGAGTGAGACACAAAGCCAGTTTTCACCTCTGCTCAATTCAAGCCCTTCAGAAGCAACAGAAGTGAAGATAGTTCACTCTCCCTCACAGAGCAAAACCAAATGGATATAAAGAGAAAGAGTTTGATCCTTAAGAGTCCTGAGCGTCTGCACTGCCTTAGACTTATGCAGAAAGCTGGGCACAAACTTGTCCAGTCTGGGGGCTGCCATTCTGTACACAGCAGAGGGTATGGTTTTAATTTGGCTGTGACACCATAAACGCTGGCACACTGACATGTGCTCCCTGCCATGAATTCTGAACTCTCCCCTCCAGGGCTTGCTTCTGTTCTGTCCACACGCCAGAATGAAAGACGACTTGCCCATAGTCTCATATGATCAAGGCTGAGAAATTCCACTGTATTTCCAAAAAAAAAAAAAAAATACATTCTTTGAATGACTTTCTAAAATAAAGACTTTTTCAAGAGTTTTGCCTTCGAGGGGATCAATCACACTTGTCAATCTCAAAGGTTAAAAAAAAAAAAGAAAAACCGACTAAAAATAAGAAAGTACGCATTTAATGTTAACTAGAAAAAAAATAAACAGATGGGTGGAAATAATTGAAAATGAAAATAAGTGAAACTCTTGAAAATGGATTTTTGAGAGTCATGCTCTTAGAATAAACCACTGCAAGAAACATTATCACAAAGTTCTCTGTCTAAAAATAAGTTTCCTGGAAATGATACATTTCTTTTTTCTTGTGGAGGAAATCACATTCTAAGCAGTCATCATTATAATTTTGCCAATGAGGTTCTTTGCACATTCGTTTTGCTCAGTCTAAGCAGAAAGACTAAGAGGCCCTACAATGCACCCCCTCTTAGTTCCTCAAAATGAAGCCGGACGTTCGCTGCCTCCTTGGTTGTGAAATAAGGCAGCTGACTTCTTAGAGCTCTTCAGCCATGAGCCAAGAGGCCAGAGGTCTACACGGACAGAACAAGCTGCCTTGGGTCAAGGGGGCTGTTTGCCCTTCATTTCAAAGATCTGCCATCCAATGGGGCTCTAAATTCAAGACTTCTTCATCTTAACTCTCTGACAATTGACAATCATGGGAGATGAGGCATATGTACAGTCCAAATCTGAAGTAGAAAAAAGTGGACTCTGCAATATTCTGGGAGTTTGAAGAAGGTGGACGTGCCAGCCTTGACTATCTGGTGGCTCAGACAGTAAAGAATCCGCCTGCAATGCGGGAGACCTGGGTTCAGTCCCTGGGTTGGGAAGATTCCCTGGACAAGGAAATAGCCACCCACTCTAGTATTCTTGCCTGAAGAATTCCATAGACTGAGGAGCCTAGTGGGCTACAGTTCATGGGGTGGCAGAGTTGGACGCAACTGAACAAATAACACACACACACACACACACACACACGCACAGACCTGCCAACCTTGAATCCGTGTGAGCTGTGAGCAGACAGAGTAACAGAGAGGTGGTGTGTACCTGCCTCTTTCCCGGGGACACTAACTGGCCAATTTACTCCTCATCTGGCACCCAAACTGTCACCAATGCCTTCAAATTGGTGTCTGCCTTCTGCCTCCAGCTTCTCTTTATGATCATCCTGACATATATTTTTTGAAAGCAAAAAACAAAACAAACAAACAACAAATCTGACCATCCGACAGATAGTGACTGATCTGTTATAGGTGTAAAATATATGAAAATGGAAGGACTTTTCTGGCAGTCCAGTGGTTAGACTCTGAGCTTCCCATGTAGGGGGCAGGGGTTCAATCTCTAGTTCAGGAACTAAGATCCCCCATGGCATGGCCAAAACAAAAAGAATATGAAAAATGGAGGGGAAGACAGGCCTTTACAATTAGGGACTACTGCAGAAGGCCTACGGGCTTCCCCCACACCATCCCATAGACCCAAACATATTCCTTATGTCAAACAGAGCTTTTCATATTCAATGAATAACTTTGTCAATCTTTTATTTCCCATCAAACAAAGCTGACTTTTTAAGAGACTGTGGTCTCTCCAAAGTCTATGCCTTCTGCTTAGAACCCTCCTCCTTTTCTAGTGAATTCTCTTCATCCTTCAAGACCCAACTGGGAAGCCTCAGGAGAAGCCTTTCATGACTGGGAAATGGAATAGCTCTTCTTTCTCAGGTTTCTGCATACCCCTCTGGTATGCATTTACTCCTGGGGTGTCACAAGTCACGTGACTGTCAACACCTCAGACCTCAAGCACCTCTATGGGTTTATCCTCTTCAGGATGGGCCATGTTACCCAGAACCAAAGCACTCCATGTTCATCAGATGGACCTGACTGCTTGGTTAACAGAGTTGCAAGAACAGAGGCATGGAGTCACCTCAGTGGGGAGCAGAGATAGGCTTGGTGGAACCTTTTTATTAGAAAGATATTAAAGTTGGTGAGGTCACAGCAGACCTTGGGACAAGGGGAGACCCTTGTGACTCAAAGTCTGGTCCTCAGCCCAACAGCACCAGCATCACGCAGTTCAGTTCAGTGGCTCAGTCGTGTCCAACTCTTTGCAACCCCATGGACTGCAGCATGCCAGGCTTCCCTGTCCATCACCAACATCACCAACAACACCCAGGAGCTGCTAAAATGCCCTCTCTGCCCCCCACAACTCACAAAATCAGAACACATTTTACTGAGATCCCCAAGTGATTTATAAGAACATCAAAGTGAGAGAAGCAGGGATCCAAGCCAGAGAGGAGTAACAATCAGAACTCCACTGCAGGAAGACTGTCTGATATCTACCTCTTAGGTGTGACAGGTTGGGAGTGGGAGTGTGGGAAAAGCCTGGATGCAGAAGGAAGAGAAAGGATGTTTTTGTCCCTGATTAGGTAGCCAGCACCTGACCTAGGGTGACTACAGTGAGAATGCAGAAATGAGAGATATAATTACTTTATCTAAAAATAGAAATGTTAATATTCATGCATTAGCTGAACAATAATTCTGAGCTTGTTTAATCTACTGCATTGTAAACAATAATTCTGTGCTTGATTAATCGACCATATTACACACTTTGCATGTTTGTAAAGGAATGATATTAAACAGACAAATGCTATTAGTGTTAGACTGCATTCTCAGACTTGGAGTTCTAAGAGCAAGTGCAACCAGGAGGAATCAGTTACACTTGAAACCACAAGTGTAACTGGGTATGCTAAGGGGACTCTGGCACCAGTGGGCCAGGATACCAAGCGACAGTAAGAGACTTGCCACCACCTGCAGAGTTTCAAGGGGATGGGCCAGAAGCCTTCCCTGAATGTGGACTCCCTCGGCACCCCCACCCTCTTCCTTCTCCACACAGGAAGCAGGCCTGGGTAGAGGGCCAAGAGATCCAAATCTGTCCCACTGAGAGTTTTCATTATTCCAAAGGACTGGGACTCTCATTGGTAAATTGTATGGGTGTTGACATTTGAAGTTACTCTAGAATGGTATACTTCTTAGGACTGAGCTGAAAAACACACAACCTTACAGAAATATCCATCCTGGGACAGAAGGAGAATTCCCCTGCTCAATAAAAGTCATAAGTAACAACAATAACATCATATTTCGATCAAGACCCAAGGGTCACGATCATTCAACAAACCCATTCCAAAAGCTTCTTTCCAATGATCATGGGGACATAAAGAAGGATGCCCCAGGATGGCAGCACAAACAATCCCTGCCCTGCAGATGTACAGAGAAAACAGCTCTCTCTGGAGGGCATGGGACTCACGAGGTATATTCTCTCAAGCAAAGAACTACCATAACTTGAGCCCACCCCCAACAAACTTTTATGTGGCTTCAATAGTTGTTAAAAAACAAAACAGAACAAAACTGTGTAGTGCTTACGACAGATGCTAAAGCTGCCACAGCAGAGATGCCCAGAAGGCTGGCCCTGGTGTTCCCCTACCTTTTATGACTTGATGGCACATTGTTAAGGGCATTAGCACCAGGAAAATCAAGTAAAGGTCATCAAAGAGGTCAATGACCTAGAGATCATCATACTAAATAACGTAAGTCAGACAGAGATGACAAATATCATAGGAAATGGCTTATATGTAGAATCTTTTAAAAGTGATACAATGAACTTATTTATAAAATAGAAACAGACTCACAGACTTACGAGAAGGAACGTATGGTTACCAACGGGTAAGCTGATCTGCCTCTTGAGAAATTTGTATGCAGGTCAGGAAGCAACAGTTAGAACTGGACATGGAACAACAGACTGCTTCCAAATAGCAAAAGGAGTTCGTCAAGGCTGTATATTGTCACCCTGTTTATTTAACTTCTATGCAGAGTACATCATGAGAAATGCTGGACTGGAAGAAACACAAGCTGGAATCAAGATTGCCAGGAGAAATATCAATAACCTCAGATATGCAGACGACACCACCCTTATGGCAGAAAGTGAAGAGGAACTAAAAAGCCACTTGATGAAAGTGAAAGAGGAGAGTGAAAAAGTTGGCTTAAAGCTCAACATTCAGAAAACGAAGATCATGGCATCTGGTCCTATCACTTCATGGGAAATAGATGGGGAAACAGTGCAAACAGTGTCAGACTTTATTTTTTTGGGCTCCAAAATCACTGCAGATGGGTGACTGCAGCCATGAAATTAAAAGACGCTTACTCCTTGGAAGGAAAGTTATGACCAAGCTAGATAGCATATTCAAAAGCAGAGACATTACTTTGCCAACAAAGGTTCGTCTAGTCAAGGCTATGGTTTTTCCTGTTGTCATGTATGGATGTGAGAGCTGGACTGTGAAGAAGGCTGAGCGCGGAAGAATTGATGCTTTTGAACTGTGGTGTTGGAGAAGACTCTTGAGAGTCCCTTGGACTGCAAGGACATCCAACCAGTCCATTCTGAAGGAGATCAGCCCTGGGATTTCTTTGGAAGGAATGATGCTAAAGCTGAAACTCCAGTACTTCGGCCACCTCATGCGAAGAGTTGACTCATTGGAAAAGACTCTGATGCTGGGAGGGATTGGGAGCAGGAGGAGAAGGGGACGACAGAGGATGAGATGGCTGGATGGCATCACTGACTCGATGGACGTGAGTCTGGGTGAACTCCGGGAGTTGGTGATGGACAGGGAGGCCTGGTGTGCTGCGATTCATGGGGTTGCAAAGAGTCGGACACGACTGAGCCACTGAACTGAACTGAAAGGTAGTGGGGGATAAATTAGGAGACTGGGACTGACATATACACACTACTATAGGTAGCCAACTAGGAGCTTCTGCATAGCACAGGGAATTCCACTCAATATTATGTAATAAACTACAGGAGTAAAGAATCTGGGAAAGAATGGATACGTACATATGAATAACAGAACAGCTGTGCTGTACAGCTGGAACACAACAGTGCGCATCAACCACACTCCAGTATAAAAAAAAAATAAATTTAAAGGGTGCTCATTGAATTTGAATTTCCATGCTTATTTTCTTAAATCCCTGTAGCTTTGAATAAGTTAAAGTCCTTGCTAACACTGGTTTCCGTTGTGTCTTTTTCACATACATTTTCCATGTCACTCTCTTCCACGTAAGTATTTTCACTGATGCTGCCTTAGTCACTGCCTTCACGCATCTTTCCTCCAGCTCCGTCTTCAAGTCCTGTCATCTCCATATCCCTCTAGATAGACAGGCCAGGCAGAAACACCAACTTTCCTTATCTTTTCTCTCCTATTACCTAGGGCACATTTAGCTGGACCAAAACCCCACTGCAGGTCTCTCTCCAACCCATCAAACAAGCAACAAAAACTTTTTTTCCCTTTCCCCTCAGAAACCACTTCAGTATTGCTTTCCCTTGATCCCTAAAGCTCTCCCCAAACCCTCACAGACTATATCTGTCTCCACTGGACTCCATAAACATTCTGCCTTGTACTTCTGCACTGCTCATCACATTGAAGGGTTTTTGCTTTTGTTTTGTCTTTGTTTTTCGGTCTACATTGAAACCTCATGTCTATTCATCAGTCCTCATTTTCTTGAAACTCTACTGTATGTTTTACCATTGGCCAAGCTCCTTGATTCTTCTCTCCCTCTCCAGGGCACCCACCTCTTCCTGCCTTAAAGTGCCTCCTTCCTGCCTCCCTCCCACTCTTCCTTCCTTCTTGCTCTCCTTCCCTTCCTACTCCCCCTTATGTTTCTCTATTTCTTTCCTCCCTCTCCTCTCCTCTTTGTTTTCTTCCCTCTCTCCCCGCATGACTCTTCCTGCTGGTTCCGGACCGCAAACATGGGGCTTCCCTGTCCTTCCACTTTACCCTTCCCTTCCTGCAGCCCGAATCCTGTCTCTTTATGGCACATTCCACAAGGAACCAAAGGTAGGTCTTCGCCTGGCTTCCTGAGCAGCTCTGCTAGGGCTCATAGCAAGCTCACGATGGTGCTGCAGGCACCCTTTCCTCGCTGTGCCAGCCTCCTCTGGGCCTGCCTTCCCACCACCCGCCCCCGGGACTCACCCAGAGGTCTCCATCACAACACACTGCAAGATAGACTGAGGTTCCTGGCTTCCCTGCTCTGCACATTTCCTCAGCAGCTCCCCCTCCCAACCTCCACTCCAGCAGCCCCGATTCTGCAGGAACACAGGTTACTACCTATCCAGGTGACTCTGCTCAGAATGCACTTCTGCCCTAACAACCTCCCTAACCCTCTAAGGTCTTGGCTATAAATCCTCCTGCCTTTCCTTGCATTCCCACCACACACTTGGGTTACTCTGCATCACGGCCAGTACCTGCCTCGTCTCCCCTCTGCAAGATAAGTTGCTGAAGGGAGTGACCCCTCCTGGTTTCAGGCAGGTCCCAGGTCACTCTGTGCTGAGATCACATATGACCATCAGAACTCTGCGCTACATAAAAGAGGTTAACAGGCTCTGAACTGCTGTCGAGATCACCAAGAATCTGATTTAAAGGCAGATCCTAGATCTTTCACAGACTTAAGGCCATGTAACCCATATTCATTAAAAAGAGGGGGAAGAAGGAAACGGCAAGTCACACATTACACAGAAGCTATAATATCCACCATTGTCCCTTGTTTTTCAGGCCTGTGGAGCTGGAGCAGCTATTTCCGCTGCCAAACTTCCCGCAGGAACACTTGAAAGCTGCCAGTATGGTGTGATGCCACCAGTTTTCAGAACTTAGAAAGGCTCATTGATTTTTACCGAGGTTTCTTACACAATCCACTTCCTCTAAGGCTAGGCAAGCCAACCTTGATGGAGAGAAGTTACAGAATGAATAAATGTTATGGTATCAACATAGAAATTCTTTAGTTTCCTTTCCTCACTTCAATTTCCAAATTTATTTCTGGCTTCCGCTGCAGCTAGTCACCACGACCGGTGTGCAGAACCACGTGTTCTGACTCTTACCCCACCCGCCTCCCCTTCACTGGAAGGCACAGCCCTCATACCAATCTTAGAGGAGGTCAATGAATATTCTAATGCAACAGCAACTCTCAAAAGCAAGACCACTCAGGAGAGGACTTTTACCTAGGCCTCAACTAAGAGGAATGAATGTGACTGTAGGTTGGTTATAAGAGAGGTTTTATTACAACATTGGCAGAGTTATCGTAACTGTAAATCATAACTGTTGTTGGATTTCTACTTTACATAGTTGTAGTTACGGGCCTGCTCTTGTTAGCCAGAACAATTATTTTACAATTAGTTCGGACATGCCTGAGCCCAGAAGGAAAACTTCAATTTCAATCATCCTATTTTTCTTGAATAGAACCCAGGGCTACCAAAAGTCAGGTCAGTTCAACTTTTCACATGTGAGTTTCTCACCATTTTCCAAAGTTGAACCAGCATACAAGTTGATGTTCAAAACTGTATTTTTTCAAGCTGTCACATAAAACAGCAATAACAGATTTCCATGCACCAAAGAAAAGCAAACATATAAACAAACCAAAAAACATGCTTGTAACTTCATTTTTAAGGTAGACCATGGTCAGAGCCCGTAAACTATAATATACAACCCTGAATTTGGACTGCAAATCTATCACTGAAACATCTAGTAAATGACTCAATTTGTTTACACGGCTCTGTACCTTTTTACGGCCCTTCCATAAAGAAGTCATTACATCCACTCCCTTTATTTTGTTTAAGAGTGTTTGAATGAACCCCAGAACCACAAGCCAGTTAAACAAGCTCTCCTTAGCTGGACGTGGTCTCATATAATTCACCACTACCGGGGAAATTTTCAAAACAATGTTTGTACTTGGAAACACCACACGCTCCCACACTCCCAAACTATTTCCTGTGCTTTGTGCAGTCTTAAATGCCCAGCAGATATATTAAGAAGCCCTCCTTTCCCATTTTTCCAAGTAAAAATATAGCATTTACACTTCTTCCAGAAGATTTGCACCGCTGAGTATTTTGCTACAGGAGGTTGGCCATTTGGAAGTCACCGCAAAGGAAGATTGCAAGGAAATTGGGATCCAGACACCATCATTGATTTCTGAGGATGTAAATGTTAATTCTCAAAGGGAATCTTTCTAGAGCACTTAGTTTAAGAGGTGTCCACCGGTCCCCATTAAAAGTGATCAGTATCCATGAAAGATGCATCTTCTACCATGATGAAAAAAGTGCTAAGAACAAAAATACAGATTATTTAATTCTTAATATTTCATTTTTAATCATGCCTGTAAACAGCAAGCCTATGCAAAGTCTCAACTATGAACCACTTTTTCAAGGGTTAACCTTTATCAATGAGGTATCTAGATTCTCTCAACATCTCTCAATATTTGGGCAGATTTTGACCAGGAAATGCCTGCTATTTTTGACCGTCGATTCTTCTACAAAAGGTTTTGTGACTAACACAAAATAAAGATACAGCTGAGGCCATCATATACATCTATACTATACAAGAAACTGCATCTGAAACTCTAGAAACGGTAGTCTGCTATGAGAGCTAGTCTCCTGTATCACAAAGGCAACTCATTTCCGTGGGGATCTCCAGATAGAGTGCACTTTAGTTTACAGATAAAAGTAAAACCAGTCACAAAACATACGCGTTCAAACACTGCTGCTTATTTAACAGGAAGCCGCCCCAATACCTTTTATGACCCACAACATAAATCTATTACCAGCAGGGGAGACCTGCCTCCAGGACACCCCATCTCTGGCCCTCCATGAGCACTAGCCAGCTTGGCTTCTTGTTTTTATGGAGCTCAATCTCCATCCTTTGAGAGGCTAATCAGATGGCAAGTCACACTCTAAGAAGTCTAATCTATCTCCAAGGAAAAATATGAAAGTGCTGGAAGTTACTGTGTTTTCCTGTGTTCTTAAACGACGTGTACCCTCCCATCACCATGTCTCAAGTTTAAAGTAAGATACATCAAAAATGAACTCTGATGTTCCCCTTTTCTCCAAACCTAGTAAGAATTTTCCAGGAAAGAACTGGATTTTTTTTGCTTCTCATCTGTTCCCATCTCTTAATCACATTCTAAGCAAATGATCCTTCTTCATACAGTGATTTTAAACATCACCTGCTGCCACAGAAAAAGACATTATAACACTTTAATGACTTACAATTTGCATTTATAATCACCTCAGACCATGAATGTGTGTGGCAGTAAGGAAACAAGCTGTGATTTATTCCTCAGTGAAGGAAAAAAAAAAGATAACATGACTCTTTCAAAGACAGATGTCCTTATAAATACCCAGCAAAAATAACTGCCAGAAACAACACGAGATAAGCACCACGGAAGGCCAGCTTCTGTTGTTAATGGTTTCTGATCTGTGCACTGATTCCCAAGGCAGGTGCAAGGGCCAGCTGTGCATAATCAGAGCAAAGAAGCCCAAGACCATCTTGCAAAGGCTGAAAAGCTTAAAATAGTGTCCACTCAGGAACAAGGCTTTCCTGGAATGCAAACAGCCTGACTTCAAAAAAATGACATGAGATCCACACAGCCCATCCACCAAGTGAGTGCATTCATTTCAAATCCTTAAATACCTCAAAATATTTCTAGCGTTGTGTCCAAGGAACCAGGACCAACCTCCTGCATTTGCATTACCTCACAAGAATTACTTTTCCAGGAAACTCAAAATCTTTTCCCTTGAAAATGCAAAGGCTGTCTTCCTTGCTCCTGTCAGGGGAAGAGCTTCATCACACTAATTGCACGCACACTGCCCCCTACCCCATCCTGGTCCTGCACCCAGCCTCCTACTGCCTGCCACCCATTGTGTGAGTGGAGTGTGAAGTTAACTCTTTGTTTACTCATGTAAGTAGCAGGCAGCAGAGAGTAGTGTGGACACTGGCTTCCCTTATTTGAGTGTCCCTGAGGCTGTGCAGCCTGCCCCCAGACCGGCTCAGAACTTCCCAAGAAAACCCCAATAAGCCCTTCTCTGCTCACACCAGTGCAGAATTCTGTTGCCTGCCTGCCTATAAAGTAACTGGAAGCTTCTGACCAATCTTAAACATGAAGACAATCCTTTGTTTTTTTTATTGAAGTCCAGTTGATTTACCATGCTGTGTTAGTTTCAGGTGTACAACACAGTCATTCAGTATATGTATGTGTATATATATAAATACTGAATATATACATATGTATACTATATATATATATATATATATATCTTCCCTGGTGGCTCAGAGGTTAAAGTGTCTGCCTCCAATAAGGGAGACCCAGGTTCGATCCCTGAGTCAGGAAGATCACCTGGAGAAGGAAATGGCAACCCACTCCAGTATTCTTGCCTGGAGAATCCCATGGACGGAGGACCCTGGTGGGCCACAGTCCACAGGGTCGCAAAGAGTCGGACACGACTGAGCGACTTCACTTCACTCACTCACTCACTATATATATATATATATATATATATATATATATATATGCTTGTGCCACGTGCTCAGTCGTGTCCAACTCTTATATATATATATATATATATATATATATATATATATATCCCCTGGAGGAGGGCATGGCAACCCACTCCAGTATTCTTGCCTGGAGAACCCCATGGACATAGCGTCGCAGAGAGTCAGCCACGACTGAAAAGACTGAGCACGTACACATGTGTGTATATATGCATATGTATATATGTATGTATTTGGTGTGTACATGTGTATATATATATATTCTTTTTCAGATTCTTTTCTTTTATAGGTTATTACAAAATATTGAGTATGGTTCCCTATGCCATACAGTTGGTCTTTGTTGCTTATTTATTTTATATATAAATATATATATTTATTTTATATTTTATATATAGTAGGGTGTATATCAGAGAAGGCAATGGCACCCCACTCCAGTACTCTTGCCTGGAAAATCCCATGGATGGAGGAGCCTGGTAGGCTGCAGTCCATGAGGTCGCTAAGAGTCGGACACGACTGAGCGACTTCCCTTTCACTTTTCACTTTCATGCATTGGAGAAGGAAATGGCAACCCACTCCAGTGTTCTTGCCTGGAGAATCCCAGGGGTGGGAGAGCCTGGTGGGCTGCCATCTATGGGGTCACACAGACTCGGACACGACTGAAGTGACTTAGCAGCAGCAGGGTGTATATGTCAGTCCCAAACTCCTACTTTATCTTTCTCTCACCTTTCCCCTTTGGTAACACTGAATTTGTGCTCTATGTCTATTTTGTAAATAAGTACATTTGTATCTTTTTTTCTTTAGATTCCACATATAAGTGATATATATCATATGACATTTGTCTCCCTCTTTCTGACTTAATCTGATAATCTCTAGGTTATCCATGTTTTTACAAATGACATTGTTTCATTCTTTCGTGTGGCTGAGTAGTATTCCACTATATATATGTACGTACCACATCTTTAACTGTTCATCTATGAATGGACACTTAAGTTGCTTCCATGTCCTGACTGTTGTAAACAGTACTTCTATGAACACTGCGGTGCATGAACCCTTCTGAATTGCTTTTCTCTGGATATATGCCCAGTAGTGGGATTACTGGACCATATGGCAGCTCTATATTTCTAGTTTTTTGAGGACCTGCCATACTGTTCTCCACAGTGACCATATCAATGTCCATTCCCATCAACAGTGTAGGAGGGTTCCCTTGTCTCTACATCCTCTCCAGTTTCTACTGTTTGCAGAGTGGAAGACAAGCTTTTCTGAAATTCTGTTTGTGAGCTGCCAACCCTGCAGGAGGCACTCCCTGCAAACAGCATCCGGCCCTTGAATCTCCCCCCACCTCTGCTTACCCTGGGCCCCAGACTTGTCTCTACTCTCTGATGCAGAGTGCCCTCGGGCTAGAACCCTTTCCTCTTTTTCCCTCTTCAAGCCTGTTTCAAAACATGTCAGCTCCCTTGTGGGGGCTTTTCTCCATGTGCTTCTTTCCCAGGTCGAATCCACCACCTGGTCAATCAGAAGAGTTTTTGAGAGTGCAAGAGTGCAGTAAAGCCCTCTGCACTCCCACAGCACCGGGAGCCCAGAACCAACAGACCAGGAGACGAACTCCGAGCCACAGTTCTCCCTGGGCAGAGGTTTGCAAGGACGAGAACCGAGTCTTCTTCTCTGTGTATCCAGCACCGAGGGCAGAGCTTAGCACAGAGTAGACGGTTATAAATATTTGCTGTTTAAAAACAATGTTCTAATAAAACACTAGACCATTAAGTCATGAAGGGGGAGGCACGTGGCTCTGAGTCCTGGCCTAGAGTCAGATCCAGGTCCAAACATTTACCAGCTGTGCGACCTTGGCTACTTAGCCGGTAAAGCCTCCGTGTTTTTCCTAATACCACAAGGGGAGGTTACAGAGATATAAACTCCATACTGTCTGCAACTGCTGAGCACAAGAGTAGCTCCTAACAGGCTCTCCTGCGGAGTCATCGTTAAGCATCAGAAAACCAGAGGCTTACTAAGAACCCTTTTGTCCCACTGAATCGCCTCCAAAGGATGCTTCCAGATGCTGCCCTTTCCAGGAGCGCTTCCTGGTTTCTCATCAGAACACAGTGGACGTAGGAGCAAGGCAGAGCTGCATCCTTATACTTATTATCATCAATGGACCTCACGCTGCTGGGGATGCTGGTTTCCTCAAAAAGCCAGACATCCGCTTTGCCTCGGCTCCTCCAAACCTGGCAACAATCCAATACACCCCGCCTCAATTGAGAAATGGCTCAACTACTATGCAATAGAGGAAATGCCAAATACAAAAAAAAAAAAAAATCACAGATTGAAAATTAAAAAGGAATTAAGCTTAACACTAAGAAAGTAAAATTACTAAAGCCAGTCTGGCAAAGATGGTTTGGCTTTGCAACAAGGCAGATGTCCAGGAAGGAGGCTGCTCTGTCACCAATTCGAAGGCGCATAAGAGGTCTGATGTGGAGGCAGAGAGCAGGTAAGAGGAGCTGAACTCCGTTTACAATGTATCCTCATAATGTAAAAGACAAAATGAGCTGATGCTACCAAAAACATCGCCCGTAGTCATGTGGCTTATAGAAATATAAGAAAGTAACTCCTCTTTATAACTGCAGCTCAACTATTCTCAGATGTTGAACTCTGCAAACACAATTTTTTATAAAGGTAAGTGAATCCTGTTTTAGGAAAGCGTTCAAGTCCACAGGTATAATTTAATTTCCTTGATGCTTTTGGCTTTAAGAGCAATCTGAACCTCTGACTAGGAAATCCCATAATATAGTGTAAATAAAGGCTGAAATCATTCACTAAATCCACTGCATAAGAATAACAGGCTGTGCACCCTAGAGCTCACTAAACCACGCTCATCCACTCATTTTGATGGTACTTTTACCAATGAGACATCCTGCTAAATAAAATGTTCAAAACTGCCAAAATAAAAAACAGAAAGCATAAGAAAAGCTCCCCGTGAAGCCAGGCTTTCCAATGTCAGTCTTTCTCTTCACCATCCTCAACAAATACGGCAAAATATGCAACTAAACACTGTTCATCCACAGACCCACTGAAAATAAGATCTCAAGACATCACAATTCTAAAGGAAGTATTTCAAGTCATTTGCCAAACTGTCATAGTCCCACCACAACAGCACTATTACAATAGACATTAGCCAAATATATTTAATTAGCATGATTATTCTAAGATTGTCGTCTTTCGTGTTCCCATAGACAATGTTTCGGGATCAAAGGAGTCCCACCTCCCCTTACTGCCCCCAAAACATGAAACCTCATAAAACAGTAAAAAAATGCTTTTATACGGAGTGTTGGAATTTTGACACTAGAATTCCATTTGCCTAATTGGTTCTCCTGGAAGAAAAACAGATCAGCACATGAGCCGTTGAACTTGGCTGCCCTCCAGGGCGACCTTGACCAAGTCACCTTGGTGGTCCAGACCTCACTTTAAACATCGGTGGGGACAGATTCCTGGGAACCCTCCAGCTCTAAGGCTCCACACACCAGACTCACTGCTGATTTCTCACCTGTGCGCCACAAGCAGAAGGCAGGAAGCACGCTGGTTCTGGAGTTGTGTCAGCCATTCAGAGTTCCCCATCTGGACAGTGCAGGAGCCTGACCACACGTGGTCCACCTGCAGAGTGCCTGGCAGAGTGGCACTTCTAAGACAGTCACTAGCACCACTTCTAGGAAGCCTACCCACCGAACTGGTACACTCCTGGTAACGTGGGACATTTACCAAAATGACAAAGTAAAACTCTCATTGGCATCTCCCATTGCAGCCAATAAGCAAGTTTCTCTTCCTATGAAAACAGTCAAGCAATGTGAAAGCTCCAGTGTCAAAATGCCACCTTCCAAGATGGCCTGCACGTTCCAGGCAATGCCAGAGTTCTCCTGAAACAAGACATTAACATCCAGAACCATCCAACAAATACTCAACATATGACACCCTCAGTTCCCTACCCTGGAGCATCCACAGAGAACAAGTCAGACAGGGCTGTGCTCTCAGGGACCTGCCATTCTACAAGGTGGGGATCAGGGCACGGAGACAACAAATAAACCAATAAACAACAAGCAGAATACCAAAGAGTGGATTCACCTTGATGTGATGAACAGGGGTGGTTAATGTAAGTAGTTAGAAAAAGGGCCTCAGAGAGCAGTCTCTTTAAACCAGATAACAGGAAGGTGGTACCCAGGCGGGAGCAGCTGCTCGGTGTCATCTGGGGAAGCAGGATCAGGCACCCGAGTGCTCCAATCCCATGCCATCCGTGCCACGTCCCCTGCCCCATCTCACCCACACACACACCCTTGGCTCGAACCAAAGAAGCTTCAAGAAGAAGGCTCGAAGGAGGTTGTACCCTTTCTTCTCTCTGGGTCCTTCAAGCCGCAGGTGCCTTGGGCCTGAATGCCCAGCAGTGGGGAGAAGAGACAGCAGTTTTAACTCCATTATGAACTAAATTGTCCATAGCGGAAAGTGTCAAAAGGCTTAACCATCAGAGTGGCAGGCACGGGGATTCATCAGGAAGGAGGCCAGGAGGGCTGGGGCACTGCCTCCGATGTCCAGAGCTGGGCCAGGCACAAAGATGTTCCATCTGTCCTGGAGAAGCAGCTGGGCTCCTTCCCAACCCTCTGAGGATATTTCAAAATTTCCACAATTGGTGTGGTCGTACCTGGGGTTACTAGCAAAAAATCAACCACTAGACATGTCCTCAGGAGACAGGAAAGGGAGATATGAGGAAAAAAAAAAATCACAGGTGGAGACAGTGGTAGAGAAAAATAATTCACAGAGACCCCCTTAACCAATGAGTTATACAGAAATGATATAGCATTATATATAGCAGGGATCTCCAACCTCTGGGATCAAATGCCTGATGGTCTGAGGTGGAGTTGATGTATTAATAATAGAAATAAAGTGCAAATAAATGTAATACACCTGAATCATCCTGAAACTATCTCCCCACCCCTGGTCTCTGGAAAAATTGTCTTCCATGAAACCCGTCTCTGGTGCTGAAAAAGTTGGGGACTGTTGATACAAAGATATTCTGACTACAGATAACGTTTTCAACTAAAATCATCAGAAAAATTAAAATCAGACAAAGTAAATGAAGGGACTTTTATTAACGACTTCTACCATGTTGATTGCTACAAACAGAAACTTCCACTTTGCTCAATATTCTAGAATAACCTAAATGGGAAAAGAATTTGAAAAAGAAGGGATAAAAGTGTATGTGTAGTTGAACCACTTTGCAATCCATCTACAACTAACACAACTTTGTTAATTAACTATACTCCAACATAAAATAAACTTACAATTTTAAAAATAAATAAAAACAAAACAGAAACCTTTGGGGAAATGTTTAGCAGTCTTGGGGGCTTTTGGGAGGGTGGATACACACATCGCATGATCACTAGATTTCTATTTCTACAAAAAGTGTGCAACTTACACATACAGCAAAATTTTAGCACCAAAAGTTTTGAAAAAACATGAAGTGGAAGAGAATGCCCAGAATACATGTAAGAAATAAATTTTAGGAAGGATGAAATAAGAATAGACCAAGCTAGGATCCCAGTGGCCAAGACAGGGATCTGCAAAATGCAACAAAAAGGAAAGTTTATGGTCGGCCGCTAGCATCTACTTACAACTATTCACAAGTGAAATATAGTCCCTGAAGCTTCACACAGATCTTTGTACTTTCTAATTACCTTTTAGAAGTAATCACCAAGTATATCAGGTTAAGCATAAAAGATAAGAGTTGGTAGGAGAAGAAAAGTTACCATAAAATAGAAGGGGGTTTTTCCGGTCACCTCTTGTGAAAAGCAACATTCATCATTACATAACGGTACTTCACTTCTTCAACTTCCTCAACCATCCCAAAAAGAGCAGAGAACCAGGAGGAAGTTAAAAAAAAAAAACCCAAAACAACAAAAATAATTGTCACAAAGGTCTTTTATGACAACTTACAGACTAACAGGAAAGTCCCTTGAGTCCTTGGGCAGAGTTCTTTTCTCCTGGACAGTATTCTGAGGATTGTGATGACCGGATCTGCTTCAAATACAGCTTTGAAGTGGCTACCTGAGAATGGTGGGGGGGTGGTGGATAGGGACATACTGGCCAGAGGAGGAGAAAGTTGGCACTGAAAATGACAGAAAAGCCACAAATACAAGATACACGTACTCAGGGACACATTACAAGGGGACCATTTGTCCCCAAAGTAAATGGCTTCACAGGCCACAGAAGTCCTTGAAATGGACTTTTGTCCATTTTATCATATGTGAAAAGCGCACATATGATAAATGCTGTGATTGGGAGAGGGAAGCAGGAGGAGCTTATAAGGATAGAGAATTAAAAGGTCCACTATTATGTATAAAATAAGCTACAAGGCATATTACACCAGACAGGAATGTAGCCAATACTTTACAATAAATATAAATGGAGTATAAACTGTAATAATTGTGACTCATTATACTGTACATTACATAAGATTAAAGATCAACTCTACTCAATTTTTTTAAGTGACGTTTATAAGGAAAACCCCAATAGAGGCATATTCCAAATCTACACTCACAATAGTTAAAGAAGATGAAGTCAGAAGCGTGTTTCAGGGCTGTGGGTAATTAAAGACACTTGTCCAGTGACACGAGGCAGGTGAGGCCTTAGTCCAGATGCTTGTGATTGGCGTCTATCGAGGCTACATGTGTGTGTGCTCAGTCACTCAGTCATGTCTGACCTTTGTGACCCTACGGACATAACCTGCCAGGCTCCTTTCCTCTGTCCATAGGACTGTCCAGGCAAGAATACTGGAGTGGGTTACCATTTCCTCCTCCAGGGGATCTTCTTGACCCAGGGATCAAACCCCAGTCTCCTTCAGCTCCTGCCCTGGCAGGTGGATTCTTTACCACTGAGCCACCTGGGAAGCCCAATTAGGGCTACACACAGGTGACAAACAAATAAGCTGAGTTTTGTTTGTTTGTGATATATATGGTTCCTTCTGCTACAGTATCTTGGAACTTATTCATTTCTTGGGAGGTATCCTCTTCTAAAATGAGTGCACACAGATCACAGTAATTTTTCCATGGCCATGAGTGTACAGGTAAGAAACCCTGCCTACCTCAGTGTTCTGATTTTTTATCTCCCTCTTTAAGTGAAATCCTTGGTGGATATGTGAGACTTCATCGCTAGGAGTTGTGTGAAGGATGAAGACACAAAGGCGGGACGTCCCTGGTAGTCTACTGGTTAGTACTGGGCAATTTCACTCTGGGGGGTTCAATCCATATTTGGTGGGGAACTAAGATCCCACAAGCCACATGGCACGGGCAGAAACAAAAGACACAGAG
Organism: Bos taurus; assembly: GCF_002263795.3. Taxonomy (NCBI): domain Eukaryota; kingdom Metazoa; phylum Chordata; class Mammalia; order Artiodactyla; family Bovidae; genus Bos; species Bos taurus. The sequence goes on along the minus strand of NC_037344.1, from coordinate 42,230,176 downwards.
GTAACAGGTGATACTGGAGGATACAATTATCTTTACAGTAAAGTGGCAAGAATTGCAAAGTAGTTTTAAGTAAACATCCAAGTACCTAATTAACTGGGTAAACGACACTGATCTCCCAAGGATAACTTTAAAACACCTCCCTTGCCCCAGTGTAAATCCAAGTACCCACACTGGCTACAGCAGTCAATCTCCATTTATAACACATCTCAGGACACCCAGCTGATCTGAAACTGAGCAGGCTTGAGGATGTGATGGAGTCGACACCACAGGAGACTTTGGAATACTCCAGATAAAACAGTCCCATGATGGAGGAGGGGTCCATGAAAGTCAAAATGAACTCCTATGGTCATGATAGGTCAATTTGGACATTTCACATTTCACACTTATAAGCTCTTTCAGAAAAAGATCCATTACAAACTGGGCCAATGGCATTTTTTAGGTGGCATCCTCAGGTGGGTCTGTACTTTCAGAATTAGACACTTAGCTAAATTGAGAAGAGCAACAAGGCGATCAAAAATCAATCAAAATTCAACAGGAGGGCAAAAAATGCCCACTTGACGGGGTGGGAAATTTGAAAGTCACACAAACTGCTCACATTCCCCGGGGGAATCTTAATCAGCAACTACCTGTTACCCTCTCATCCTGGAACCTTGCCTGTGCGGGGAAAATAGCTCTATATCGCCCCCTAGCGTTGATCGCCTCGCTTCTCAGACTGAACACCGCAAGGTGAGTGGTGCCTCCACCTCCACTTACTTCCGGAGGCCAACCCTCATAGGGCTAAACATAGCCCGGTCCTCTTCCCACAGATTAGGAAACAACCCGGCTATTTTTAGCATCATGCATCTTAGGAAGAGAAATGGTCCAGTCTCTGACGGCAACAGAATGTGTGTGGCCTGACTTCATGAACCCATCCCTCAGGAGGGTGTGCACCTACTCCAGGAAGTGGCCTAAGATCCTGTGAAAGCTCTGGAGTCTGGTTAAAAGGGATGGTGGCACATGGACCACACGACAAAATGACAAGGAAAGGACAATGACGGGTACAAGTCCTAAAGGGACTCGGGAACATAAGAGATGTCAGGCCAGGCCTGATATGTGAGAGCAGAAGAAGGGACCTGGGGCAGGAAAAGTAAAAAACAGAAGCCAGAAGCCAGGAATAGCATGCATACTCATTTTAAGAAAGTCTGTCCAGTAAGAGGCAATATTTTGAGCTTGACATTTATTTTACATGAGAAAGAACAAAGGTTGGTCTGATCCGTTTCCTGCCAGGGTACAGCTGGTGCTGTGACTTCTTTGATCACCCCCTCTCCCCAGTCCTCTGCAGTCCCCGTGATTAGAGATGGATCCCTAGGCTGCCTTTTGATCAGCAGCTCAAGCAGCCTGCAGGTGCCATGTGCCATCACATCAACAAGTTGTAAGAAGCAGCCACATTAAGTCTAGCTGATGAATGTGATAGCTTGTCTTGCTGCCAGTACAATAAATACACATAATGGCTACAAAGGTCCCAGGAATCCTTATTTTCTCTCCTTCTGTACTTTAGAACTTTCTGTGCTTTCTTAAAGGTGAACACTTTGGAGAGTTTCAGTACAAAACTAAAGCTTGGAAACGCCCCCAAAACATCGAGAAAATGGTGCTCAGACTTAAAAACACAGCGTACACCATTCCAGTCTCCTAAGTATGCTGCTTATGTTCATGTCGCCTGGTTAATGAAGAGACAGCATTCTTGCATTCTAAATAGATGGCACACAAAGCAGTAAAAACATGTACATTTCTTTTCAAATAAAACTAAGAGCCACTACTTGTAAACAGGGTGTTTAATATTCTAATTTTAGACAGCCTGCATTAACATTGTGGTTTCATGTGCAGTATAAAATTTCTATTTACAAAGTAGTCTCAAAAATGACTTCATAATGGTAGATCAAGAGCAAAGGAGTTTAGAAACTGAATGATGTAAATCATATGGAGTTCAGAGGCTAAGCAAATTACACACCCTGAAGCAGCCCTGGCTTCATGAAAGGAGCCTTTCTCCAGCGCTGTGCAATCCCAGCCCAAGGGAACTTGCATCTGAGAGTTTTCTAAACATTTCAGGTACACTTGAAAGCTGAAAGTAATTCTCATTTCCTATGCAGGATTAAGTCGTTTCCAGCACACACAAAATAGCAGCCACTCACCATCGCATATAAAAACACACCACCAGAAAGGTAAGGGCTTCAGAGTACAAAGGCATATTAAAAAAAAAAAAAAAAAAAGCGCAAGAGAAATACATTTTTAAATACCTCCTAAAGACATCCACACGGCCTCTTCTTGACCGCTTTACTTCCTATCTACTTATTGATTAATTGATGTCTTTCCACTTACAGCGCTTCAATTAATGAGGTTGATACACGTCCTGGGACAACCCCTCCCCAATCCAAAAAACTCTGAGTAAAGTCAAACACGCAAGACTCATTCGTGTTGCCTTCGGATTTAGAGGCAGTTCTTGAACTTAGAACTCTGGCAACAAGAGTTCTTCTTGCAAGGCACGCTGGCACCGACGTTCCCCGGGGCTCCCCGAACGTCCCCTCTCCGGGTGCGCCCGCAGAGACAATCACGCCGCCAGGCTGGAGCCCCGGCGGCCGCTCCCGAAGTTGCAAACTCCGCAGAACCTCCGAAAGCCGGTGCCTGCGAACACGCGCGGAGGCGTCCGTCCCAGCGCGGGCCGGGGTGCATCCCGCCCGGGTGCACAATGCGGCGCGGGAAGCGAGCGGGAGAAGGAGCTGGGGGGGACTCACCGTTCTGCTCCTTGTTGCTGGCGAGCTGGAGTTTGCTGCTCAGGTTGGACTCAGCCCGGGTCCCGGGTCTCTGGCCGGCCAGGGCGGATGTCAGCAGGAGGAGCCCGAAGAGGAGCATTGGGCTGAGCGGGCGGGCGCGCGGTCGGCGGGCACTTGGGGAGCGGGGCTCCGGGCCGGGATCAGCGCCGCCGGGGGAGGGCCGCGCCGGGCGGGACGCGCCGCGCCTGCTCTGGCCGCCGAGCCTCGCGGGGCACTTTCCACATACTCCCATCCAAGACTTTCTCCGAGGGCCCTCTTCTGCGTCTCCAGCTTGTGCCGAGGATCAAAGCAAAACCTGGACCTGAACCAGTTTCCCAAGGTTTAAACAAATCCTGCGCTGTGCCGAGGCGGTGGGGGTGGGGTGGGGGCGAAGGCGAGGGAGGAAAGGGGGGTGGGGACGCGGGGAGCCGGGCGCGCCGAGGAGTCCCTGGCGAGGGGCTGGGAGCACCTGTCAGCCGAGGGACGGCACCGGCAACGGGTTGGGGGTCGCGCGGGGCCGGCCGGCAGCCGGGTCGGCGGCGGGCACTTTCTGATCAATAACAAAGCTGCCGATCGATGCGCTCTCCGGGCGCCGCAGCCGCCCCGCCCCCACCCCGAGGGGGAGGGGAGACCCAGGCGCGGGCGCGGCGCCGGGACCGGGGGTCCTGAGCCGGGCCGGGGTCCAGGCCGAGGCCGCCCGGGGCCGGGTGCAGGGAGGCCGAGGGACGCGCTCCTCGCCCGGCGCGCGGCGCGGATCCGGCACCTGGATGCGGGTCCCGCGACCAGAGTTCTCGGGCCCGGGCGCCCTCGCCCGGCGCAGCTCGGGAGGTCGGACTGGGGTCGCGCCGGGGGCGCTCGCCGTCCCCTCCCCCGCGCTCCGGAGGCGCCGCGAGTGGGCCCCGGGCGCGCAGCAGACCGGCGCGAGCTCGCCTGTCCCCTCCCCTTCCCCACCTTCGCGGCGGCGGGGGGGCCCCGGTCCCGCTTGCCGGGGCCGCCGCCGGGCGGTCCGGCAGGTGCCAGCGCTGACGGGGTGCCGCGGGAGGGCTGGGTGCCCAGGGCCCCGGACGGGGATGCGCCCGAGCGGCCCGAGCTCCCCTTCCCGGACGCCCCGAGCCCCAAATAACGGGCGGGCCGGGCGCTGCGGATGCAACGGGAGCCAGAAGAAGTGGGAAGAACTTCCTGCCTCTTCCCTCTTCCCCGCCCCTGAGCCAGGACTCCTTGTTCCTTCCCGAGGGATCCCCATTCCCAAAGGGCTGGGCCGGGACCCTTGGCCAGGGACTGTGGGCTGAAGGAAAGAAGGGACTTCTTTCCTGCCTGTTAACAACTCTCTGAAGCAGGGGGTGGAAAAAGCAAAAGTAAAGACAAACGAAGACAAATGGCCAGAATAATCACATTTATTCATTTAACGAACGCTCTGTTGACTGAATGCCTACGAAGGCAGGCAGTGTTCTCAGCCTGCAGAAATGAAAACAGACATAAGTCTCCGGCCTCCTGAAACTTGCCTTAAATCAGGATCAAGCAAGGGCCAGGGCAGGCAAAGAAGAAATACCCTCCAACTGCTTGTCGACAAGTGGATCAAACTGACAGGTTGTACTCGGTATATTCTCCATCTGGAGTCAGACTGAAGAATGGATCCTTAAGATGTGAGCAGAGATGGTGGTGACTTAGTCGCTAAGTCGTGTTTGACTCTTGCGACCCCATGAATTGTGCCCACCAAGTTCATCTGTCCATGGAATTTCCTGTTCAAGAATACTGGAGTGGGTTGCCATTTCCTTCTCCAGGGGATCTTCCCAACTCGGGGATTGAACCTGTGTCTCCTGCATTTACCGCTGAGCCACCAAGGAAGCCATAAGCTGAAATACCGTGGAGTTTCAATGTTTCTTTTTAAGTAGCTTTGCTTTCTTGCCCTGCTAGGCCCTCCATGAGGACTGGGGAGAGCTGCCCTGACAAAGATCCAGAGGTGCTCAGATGTCCCGTGGACCAAATGGAGCAGACCCGTCCTCAGTCAGTCTGAAAATGTCAGGTCCTCTTCCTAAGCTTGGAAGTCCACTGAGACCAACCCACTTGACTCACTTAACATCCTAATCCTCTTCTTTCTTTCCTTCTTAAAATTCTCCTAAGTTCATCTCCTCTTTGAACCTTTACTCACCTCGACCGTTGTTTCATTCTTACTCCTTCACCACGTCTGTACCCAGAGTGCAGGATGTCAAGGCCAGTAAGGAAAGCTAGTCTTTGAAGAAGTTACAGTTTAGCAGGACACAGGCCTTGTCATTGTATTCACTCCAGCAGCTCCTCAAGGCCAGTGTGTATCCATATTTGCACAATAAATAATAGGTTCCAAGAGTTTTCTGTAGATTTGTGGGAGGGTGAGGGAGTGTTCCCAGTTTTAATGGCTTAATGAGACTCGTTATATAAAAGACATGTTTTATGAACACACTTTAATCTATTTGTAATAAAATTAATTACTCCCCAATTTTTCTAATTTGGTACATTTAATTTTCTAATCAGGATTTTTCTATTAATAACTGAGGCTGTTATATCTATATAGTTGAGTTTGATGACCACCCACATATAGTGTGTGTGTGTGTGTGTGTGTGTGTATACAAGTTCAATCCTTTTGCTTTCATGAGATCATAAGGGTGCGGATGCCCTTTATTTTGTATCATTTCATATTGGCCAGAAGAGTGCCTGGCCCAAGGGGGTCATAAATAAATACTCTTGACTGACTGGCAGGTTTCTTTATTGGAGTCATTTAAATTTGCCCTAGAATTTCAGTATGGAGGATGTATTTGAAAAGTTACAGATGATCAGGAATAATACTCCAGCTCTAGGTTTCACCTCATCCATATTCTATAGATTGCTTTAAGACTGGCCTTATAAGTAAAGCCAGCCAGGTGCTCCTACAGGACCCCAAACCTGACCACGTCCATATCTGCATTGCCTGAGTTCCCTCCAGTGTCCTTGAACTGCTGTCTCCTGAACTGCTCTTACCTTGGCAAGTTTGTTTTAACAATATCCTCTGCCTGTCTTCCTACTCTATTCTGCTTACAAACCCTTCCTAGGAAAGTGGGATCTTTGCATTGAAAGTAGATTTTATATAATCCAAAGTCTGCACAATTACTAAACAATAGATTCTGAATGAATGTGGCTTTGTTTGGGCCTAAAGCATTTTCCTTGAGGAAAGGCGTCTGTTCCACCAACCAGGAGAAAATAATTGGGAACATTCTTTGTGGTTTTCATGTTCTCTTAAACATTCAGCAGGCGTGCCCACTCCGGCTGAATGCAGAGAGTGCTACCTACAAATCCCTGGTGAGGAACATGCCAGAAGGTACTGGGTTATGAGCAGTGATAATTTGAGGAGGGAGGGTGGACGTCACTACTAAATTCTTTTTGAAGTGAAATAACATTTAAAGTCAACTATCCATTCAACTAGGCATTTAACATTCAGGAGAACAGAAACCATGGGGACGAGTTTTTGCTCAGAAAATAAAATATCGCAAATATTCTTCCTCTCTCTTCTTCGGAATTAATCCTAACACACACAGGTGCAAAACGATATTAAGACTTTTCCTAGAACTTTTCAGTATTTTAGTGGCTGGTGATTTGAACATGAGTTTCTGAAGTTCAGAGCCCTACGATCTACCTAAGTATCCACTACTTTCCAAAATGACTAACTGGCAACACTTCTGTATAGATTTAAATGAGGCTGGGAGCTGAGGGTATCATTAGTAAGCAAAGTAAATGCCCACAGATCACAGCAGGAATAAAGACTGTTCTAGCGGCGAAACAAAAGAAATGAAGTAATCTTAGAATCATCCTTTCCTCTGTCCAGTTTCTCCAACTACCCCACCCGGAGAAACATATGACCATGCTTTCTCTGGCTATTTCAGTATATATTTAGACTCTACTTTTCCAACCTGGAAAAATAAAAACACACTTTTCCTTATATTTTGTTGGTCCAGATCAGTCACCCTTTACCAGTGTAGCAATGCTATCAGAAAGGCTGGCTTGCTGAAGCAGATGGCAGGGGGTTGTGTTAGGATCCTGCTCCCAAGGATCCTAAATCCAACTTTTTGAGGGTGGAGAGTCCGGGGATGGGAAGTTGGAGGTGTGTGAGCTAGAGAATCCGGTGACAAGCACAGGCCTTGGGGTGGCGCTCTGTGGCCTTTCCCACTGAAGTGAAGCTGCTCTTTCCTTTTGGTAGTCATGGTGAAGCATGCAAAGACTCTACAAGATCTCAGAAGTGCTGGTCTGACTCAGAACTCAAGGAAGAATGAAGCCAGACACAGCCCCAAAGAGACAGGAGCCCTGATCACCTTAGGACCACCACAGCCAAAGGTCATTTCCCTGGGAGATGAGAGACCAGGGACCTAGTGTGGCCTTACTGCTAGCAACAGCACAACTTTAGTCTAGAATTCTTCCTGCCCCTTTGCTTTATGGGAGAAAATTGCACTGAATTCTTTATTATAGTATAATTGCTTTACAATGTTGTGTTAGTTTCTGCTGTACAGCAAAGTGAATACACCATAGGTACACGCACAACCCCTCCTTCTAAGGTCCCCTTCCCAGCCCCCTGATCCCACCCGCCTAGGTCATCACAGAGCACCGAGCTGAGCTCCTTGTGCTACACGGCAGGTTCCCACTTACTGTCTAGTTTACACATGGTAGTGTATATATGTCAGTGCTATTGTCTCAATTCATCCCCTCCTCGCCTCCCCCGAGGAGACACAGAGGTCCATTGGATTCTTAACTCCATCCTCTAATTGCTTTAGAATTCTTTAGAATGCAACAGATAATGATGGCAGTTCTTTTAAAACTTAACAGTGTTTCTGGGATGATATGGAACTAGGACAAGTTTCCTGGCCTCAACTCAGAGGTGCCTTGGAGGCTGGCAAGAGATGATGAGCAGAGGCTTCTCCCTGAATTTGTCCAGTCAAGCACAAAAGTTCCGTTTTATCTGCTGTGATCTTGGTTGGGAAAGAAAAAAATGTACTGATAACCAAAAAGAGAGAAGAAAAAAGGAGTTTGGAAATCACTGACTAATCCAAGTATCAGGAATTGTATTGCATTCAGGGAAACAATTAAATATGTGTGGGAGCCATATTCTAATATTTGTTTGATATCACGGGAACAACATCAAAAGAGGCCAAGGATTGGTCTCAAGGTAAAGAAAAATACCTATAGTACACAAACAAGCTGTAAATGATATAGAAATCCTATTGTCATTAGCCAAGAATGAATGTCCAACCTCCTAGTATCCTGTAGAGCTCCATCGGTGTCATTTTTCTCTTGCCTGAAGTCATGTGTAGGATAGGAAGGCTTCTGTCCACATGGTGACAAATCATAGTAAAGGGGTCAAGACATGGCTACAGATCTTCCTTCCTCAGACAGTGACCCCCTTCTTTCCAAGGTCATGAGAGAAGGACCCTCTCACTTTGCGATCATTGTTTCAAATGCAGTCTTTCCTTGGTTGCTAGCCTTTGTAAAAGAGGCCAGAGCATCAGTACCCGACTTCATGAACACTTAAAAAAGTATTGTTGATTAGAAGGAAGGAAAATAGAGCTTAACTCATCTAACATTAAAGTAACCTCAATTGCTTTTGAAGTTCACGATAGTTCAAGGAATTTCCATAACCCTTTTCTATGATGATTATGACTGTCAGCCGTCTGTCGTCTTTATAGTCATAGAAAAGTGCCTGCTCTCTTCTGTTCTAAAGCAGTGTGTGACATTTTAAGGCATTGTTTTGTTTTCCAAATTTTATTTTTATCAGCCCAGTTGGCTTTGATGCTTTTTGCATCTCCCTGGACCACCTTCACTGCTTGTTCATTGTCCGGATGCTCTTTTACTGGTCTCCCATAAAATTAGGAGGGTACAAAGCATGTTTTCCTCCCACAGACAACTCAAAAGGACTGATAGTTAAATAAAAGTCAACCCAGGGTAAATAAACACAAGAGGAGAATCAGTCAGGTTGAAATTTACCCTGTTAAGCATTGATCATGTTCCAGGAACTATTAGATACCTTAAAATATATTTTCTCATTTCATCTTCCCACCAGTCCTTCAAGAAAAGCCAGAACTTCCCCATGTTACTGCAGAGAAATGGAGAATTAATGGAGAATTTGCCCAGGATGACCCTATGGGTGACCAGTACAGATCACCTTTGTCCCCAGGGCTCCCCTTAGACTCCTATGCTTTTCATGTGACACTAGAGTCCCTGGGTTTTGGACAAGAGCATTCCTATGGGAAGCTTTTGTATGTTTCCCTAAGTTTTCCATAATGACTGCCCTCCCCATGTTTGCCCTGGGAGAGACCCTGGAGTACTTAGACTTCCCCACATGTTTAAAAGCACAGCACTAAGACAGCTATCCTTCTGGAACAGCCTACATAAAAGGTTTGAGCAACACTGAATCTGGGTTACTGGAGGCAGAGATGGTGACTAAGACATCAGAAAGCTGGCCTGGGGTGGAAGCCCACCCAAAGCGTGGGCTAGCCTGAGTATCCTGTTTACCCTGGCCAAATTAGTCATCCAGCTAATGCCTCAGCCTCCGCCATCTGTGGGCAGTTATGTCAGAGAATCTATCTCCTTGTCTTTGAAGACAAAGGGAATGAACTATCATTCCTCTCCTCCTGCTCACGATTGCTACTGAACGAACGCATCAGGGCTGGGAAGAAATACAGTGTTTTACCAGTTATTCCCTTTGAAGAATCAATTCATGATGAACTCTAGGTGTCAGAGCCTAGCCTTCGCTTATGCACACTGTTCCTATGTGTATCCCTTCGTGTGCTTCTAATTCAAAGTTCCTGGCTGAGGGTTTTTGTTAAGTCCTATGACAAGGCAGATTCACATTTTCATTGATACTTTTATGAAGGTGTTTTTAGATTGGCTGAAGTTATTCGAAGCCCAAAGGCAAGAAGGAGCCAGTGATCTGTTAAGCCCTCAGACAGGAAAACATCTTCAACTGAAATTCTAATTCCCGAGATCCATATCGGAAGGGGTATACCATACAAAAAGATACTCATAGTATCCATTTTTGTTCCAATGGACAGTAAGAGAAAAAATTCTTTACATTCTTTTCTTTCTTGAACAACATTTTGGACACAAATAAAACTGAACAGAAAAATGTGAGAATCAGCCAATTATTCTAGCCACTATTATTCATACTAATTGAAGCAAATGATTAAACTATGCATCTGTTAAAAACATTATTTTAAGAATTCAAAACATGTCCTAATATCACTATCTTCCTGCCTACCGAGATTTCTGTTCCAAGATGATCATCTCTGTGTAAACCCACGTTCAGTGTTCTCAGCTCTGCTAAGGGGAAAGAAATGTCTCATCCTTCAGACTCTGTGTGGTCTGGTGTATGAACTGACTGTCACCTAGTCAGTGAAGCAGAGTAACCTGCACACTTTCATTTACATCTTGGGGGATGGTTGTTACATCACTACTTTTTTTTTTTTTTAATTGAAATGTCCACAATGAAGAACTCTACATTGGAGTCTTCTACTGATTATTAAGTGCAACTCTATGCACAAATATTAATAGAATCCTCTTTTTAAAGATGAGAAACTGAGGCCCAGGAAGGTTCTGTAACTTGAGCAGAGACACATATTTATAAGTAGTGAAACTGAGCAGAACCCTGTGGGGTTCCTGGGCAAAGAAGCCTCTCTGTCCCCTGTGTTTGTAAGGAACAGACTCCATGACCCATGACCTGAGTCCCAAAAGGCACATTCTCACAGTTGCTAATCAGATAATTGAGAAGATGCACAGGTGTGGGAAGAGCAGCCAAGAATCAATAGTGCAGACTTGGGTCAGGGTCCTGGTTCCTCCTCAAGGATACACATAACAATATCTTTGAGTTCTTGTGCGGAACTATAACCCTCACAAACTGGAGGATGTTCCAGAGAGAAAGTCACAATTTGATACCCTTGAAACTCATCAAGAACCCTCCTAAGGCCAGAGGAAAGGAGTGTAGGCCCTGCACACACCCTGATCTTATCATCTTAGCAGCAGCTCCATCCTTAAACCATTGCTATAAAATTCCTCACCAGATCCTCCAGGGTTGAGACAAACAGTTTTCAAAGGCAGCAGTCTGCTGTGTTTCCCTTTGCCTGGAAAAGTAATAAAGCCAATTCTTTTCTACTTCACCCAAACTCTGTCTCTGAGATTCCCTTCGGCACTGGTGCACAGAGGCCAGTTTCCTGCATGAGTTTTGAAGTCAGAATTGGGAGGCGGGTACCTGCTTCCAGACCTGGTGCTTTAAACCTCTCATTCCCATTCCTCCACACCACCCAGCACAGTGCTAGGTGTGGAGTGACTTCAAACAGACATTTCAAACTTACGAAATATCCATTTCTGTTAAGCATTGGGGGTTTATTTTATAACTCCACACCATTCTAATCAAAAATATGTAACTTAAAATTCTACTGCCAACAACAAACAGTACATCATTTTGATTTTGGTCTCACATCAAAAGGACGGTGCCCCAAGCCTACAGGAATGAGGCACTTAGTCAAAGAAACCATCACAGTGTCTTAGATGGAATATGCTCTTTAGTGGCTATAGATATGAGAAATGAACCTTTTGAAACCATCTGAAGGAAAAAAGGGTCTGTTGCCTTGATTCTTAGTGATAAAACCCTGCCATAAAATCGTCATTACACTGTCGCTGGTTCTGACAACTTGTGATGAAGGAAACCTATAACATGCATTCAAATAAGTTTCTGAAGGACAAAAGTCAGAAAAGCAAAGGTAGTGAGATGACTTACTAGTTTCTCGGGTAAGGTGAATGTTCTGAGGGGAAGACAGTTTCGGTTTGAGATCATCATGGGCTTGACCAAGACAGCAATCTGTCAAGACCACTGATGATGTTTTTGGTCCCAAGAAATCACAAGCTGAGTGAAAGGTGGGATCACTGCCCTCAGGGAGTTCACCCTGATTTGGTGCCTCCGGTCATCCTCACATGTGTTTGTGTCCACCTCTGATGCAACCTGTCTTCCAGCATTATCTGTGCCTAAAGACTGCCCTCTGCCTGGGCCACTTATGTTCCTGCAAGCTCTCCTCAGACGAGCTTGGTCTGTTTAAACACAAAGCTGATCGCAGCCTGATCCCTACTCTAAAAATCTGAGCCTCCGCTTTGCCTGCGGGAGAAAAACTGTTCTCCGTGGGCATCACCTGCTCTTCTTTCCACTCCAGGTCTCACACTTCTGAGGCACCACAATTCCCGTGCTTGCTGGTCTTTGCTTCTATTCTTATGCTCACTCCATAGTTACAGATAACTCAACCTAGAACTTCTTCTGTTTCATTTTTTTCTTAGCTTCTTTTTTCCCAGTAATTAACATACTGCACTTATCAAATAATGATAGTGAACTCTCCTATGTGCCAGACACTATTTTAAAAACAACTTCATGTTTATTTACTCCTTAATTCTCACCAGAAGCATATGAGATGGCTGTAATTTTTTAATTTATTTTATTGAGCTATAGTTGATTTACAATGTGTTAATTTCTGTTACACAGCAAAGTGATTCATATATATGTATATATATATATTCATTTTCATATTCTTTTACATTATGGTTTATTGCAGGAAGTTGAATACAGTAGGACATTGTTTTTTATCCATCTTATATAGATGGATAAACATCTTATAATAGTTTGCATATGCTAATCTCACACTTCCAGTGCATCCCTCCCCCACCCCCCATCCCCCTTGGCAACCACAAGTCTGCTCTCTGGGTCTGTGAGTCTGGTTCTGTTTCATAATAGCTCCATTTGTGTCATACTTTACATTCCACGTATAAGTGATATCCTGTGGCATTTGTCTTTCTCTGTCTGAGATGGGTGTATTAACCAGTATTTGCTGGGCTTCCCTGGTGGCTCAGACAGTAAAGAATCTGCCTGCAGTGTGGGAGACCTGGGTTTGATCCCTGGATCTGGAAGATCTCCTGGAGAAAGGAATGACTACCCACTGCAGTATTCTTGCCTAGAGAATTCCACAGACAGTGGAACCTGGCAGGCTACGTGGGGCTGCAAAGAGATGGACACGCCTGAGTGACTAGCACTTTCACAGGGAAACAGTAAGAACAGAGAAGCTAGGCAATTGGCCTAAGACTCCTCACGTGGTTGTTAGCAGAGCTGGGTCTTGAACTTGGCAAGTCTACCTCAAATCTCTGCATTCAGCCATCACTCTGTTTCTAACAGAAAGTGTTCAACTAGTACTGAAGGCCATGAAGATGCCCAGTCACAATCCAAACACTGAAGTCAGAAGTACAAGCTAACATCTTTTTTTTTTCTCTCCAAAAGGCTGTTATTAATTCAATTGAGAGCTTTATCATTAATGGTGTCTTAAAATGAAGATCAGTTCAGTTCAGTTCAGTTCAGTCGCTCAGTTGTGTCCGACTCTTTGCGACCCCATGAATCGCAGCATGCCAGGCCTCCCTGTCCATCACAAACTCCCAGAGTTCACTCAGACTCTCGGCCATCGAGTCGGTGATGCCATCCAGCCATCTCATCCTCTGTCATCCCCTTCTCCTCCTGCCCCCAATCCATCCCAGCATCAGAGTCTTTTCCAATGAGTCAACTCTTCTCATGAGGTGGCCAAAGTATTGGAGTTTCAGCTTTAGCATCATTGCCTCCAAAGAAATCCCTGGGCTGATCTCCTTCAGAATGGACTGGTTGGATGTCCTTGCAGTCCAAGGGACTCTCAAGAGTCTTCTCCAACACTACAGTTCAAAATGAGATAATACTAAGTAATTTTTTTGGCTAAATAAAGAAGTCTTTCCCTCTCTCCTCTGCTTTACTTGCCACCACAGGTTACATCACCAGAGGAAGTCTCATCCTCCCCAAAACTTTCCAGGACAAATCCTTAACCTCACTGCCCCCAAATTAATGATTACATCCTCTAATTTTGTTGAGGCACCCTCCATATAAACTCTTCAATGGAAGAAATTGTGCTTTCCACCCCTTTCCCATCTCACCGTGGCAGCACTTAACACTGAGTGGGTACAGTTCCATGGTTAACACATCTTTTAATAGCTGGTAAGTGAAATTAACAAAAGTATGAAGTAGCCAAATGTAGTTACACCCATGATAAATCTTCATGGAAGGAAAACATGAATGAAGCTCAGCTCTTGATACAATGAGAGACTGGAACCATGTGGAGTTCATTTTCTGGCTTGGCTGTCAGTCAAAGTTGGGCAGCTTATAAACGAAAGAGCTAAATTATGGAAAGCAGGAGTCAAGCTGTACTAATGTCTAAGCTCACACCTATGTGAAATTATTCATATAATTTTATGTATTTGATGAGCTAAAAAAAAAAACAAAAAAACAAGTAAACACTTTCCAAACTGGAATCAATGCAAAATCTGCCTTTTAATAAATCCTATGGTAATACTCATGCCAATATTACAAGGTTATTTCTAAAGCCTGGCAAACAGCCCATATTCATTGCTTGACTGGTTTAAACAGAGTTAACTCCTTATGATAGAAAAATCTTATGTAACAGTTGGTTCACAAGACTCTATTTAATAGCCAATCTGTTATATCCAAGATGTCATCATTTTGGAAAATAACTTTTATGAGAGTATCTTCTTCATGACATCAAAGTATGATGTCAAATGAAATTCTTTGCTTTTTTTACTTTTAGATTTTAAAGTTTGTGTGTTACAATTTAAAATGTGTATGTGTGTGAAAGGATGTGGTTTTAATTGCTGAGTGTTGCTGCCTGTGTGGAAGAACTTTTAAGAGCCAGTGATCTAAATAAAATGGGATATGAAGGATCTCTGTTTTATGAAGATTCATATGTAAAGTAATTTTATGAAATGAAAATTCCCTTTGCATTTCATGTGCTTTGGGAAATTAATTTTAATGTGAAAACTTAGACTTCAACTCTAAGTTAGTATCTTAAAAAATAAAGAAATAGCCATGGAATGAACCAGACATACCACTTCATGATTTTTTGTCTTATCTAACACCAATTCGTTACTTTAAAACCAGCAAGTAGGGAACTATAATCAATATTTTTAATAACCTATAAGGGGAAAGAATGTGAAAAAGAATATATATATAGATATAAATATAGATATTTATGAATGTATAACTGAATAACTATTATACACCTGGAATTAACACAACATTGCAAATCAATTATACTTAACTAAAAAAAATTAAAGCATACAGGCTGAGATTCTATTCTTATAATAAATTAATTCATACCACTATAATGAAAAAACTTCCTTGATGAGGTTAGATAAAATATAATTATTCTAAGTTCATAAAAATGAATTCTGTTTGTTATGACCTAAAATCTTGTTTATCACTGAAGAAGAGAATGGCAGCGCACTCCAGCGCTCTTGCCTGGAGAACTCCATGGACAGAAGAGGCTGGTGGCTACAGTCCATGGGGTCTCAAAGAGTCGTGGGGGCATGACTGAGTGATTAACACATAATCTATAAAAAAGCTGAATCACTGTGTTGTACACCTGAAACTAATGTAACATTGTAAATCAACTATACTTGAATAAAAATAAATAAAACTGCTGTTTATGGTATTTTCTTTATTCCTTTCACCGCACAGATGCTGAAATGATGTGTTTGCAACTGATGTGGTATGGCGCTTCCAACCACTGCTCCATGTAAATGTAACTCATGAAGTTGATCAGACACAAAACTTCACAATTGAAAGGTATCTTATATTTCTGAAACTGGGAGGGAGCTTTCATTAGTAATGTAATTTTGAAAGATTTTAAAATGTTTTACAGTGTACCAAACGCTGGGGCAGGATATAATTTATTACAGAGCATCATGTTACTATGGTCAGTTCAGTTCAGTTCAGTTGCTCAGTCGTGTCCGACTCTTTGCGACCCCATGAACCGCAGCACACCAGGCTTCCCTGTCCATCAACAACTCCCGGAGTTCACTGAGACTCACGTCCATCAAGTCAGTGATGCCATCCAGCCATCTCATCCTCTGTCGTCCCCTTCTCCTCCTGCCCCCAATCCCTCCCAGCATCACAGTCTTTTTCAATGAGTCAACTCTTCACATGAGGTGGCCAAAGTACTGGAGTAGTACCCACAATTGATAGAAGTTAACTTCCTCAGTTTCTATAGCTGCAAAGCTGAAAGTTTACCTGGTTGACTTCAAGATTCTGTTTCCAACATTTGCTTATTCCCTATGTCCAATTTGCCTCTTTTTTACTAGGAAAAAAAATATCTATTCTCATAGTCTTTCTTTTGGGGAGACAATTGCATCTTCAAAAATCCTTTTTTTTTTCTTTAAAAAGGAAACAACTTGTGTCCAGAAAGATTCTACTTAGCTGAACATCACATCAGAGTAGTCATGATTTGTTAGAGACTTGCAGACCTGGGCCTTAAAGACTTTTCTGACCAGAGGCAGAGTATACATCACTCTAAAATTTTCAGATGTTTACAACAAAAACTTATTGGGGGGCAGGGGGAAAGAATATGGAATCTAAAAAGAGAAGGAAGGAAAAAAGATTACCAAGGGAAAAGATAAAGATCTTATAATCAAAATTTCAATGTCTTTAAAAAAATCTATTATACAAATTATTCTTAAAGTGTTTAACAATTTAGGACTTTTACACAGCCTTTGGTCATTATCTTTTAATATACATATGAGTTACAAAGTAACAGAGCCACTTTCTGTTTTGGCTTCTGCTGGTGGTTCTGCAGTAACAAGCCTGTCTGTGATGTTTGAACTCCGTGGAGCAGTATAAAAGGATATTGATTGATGGTTCAGTCTGTTCTTCTATACATATGCAAATTATGTTTGTATTAATATTATCTAGATTAAAAAGGGAAAACTTCCTTTATCATTATTTCATAATAATGAATATTAATATTGCTAGATTTAAATATAAATTAAAAGTACTACAATTATTAAAACTTATCTCCTGACATTCTGCTATGGATTTGTTCTTTGCCTTTTTCTGAATCTAATATTGTGTGATTATTCACTTTGATAGCACCAGGAGGCACATACAGGAGACTCTGTATCAGTTACTATGGTGACTTTTGGTCATATTTTGAAAGAAAAAGCAACCATTGTTATGTATAAATTTAAATATTACTACCCAACTTTTAAAAACTGTAGAAAATTAGACATCACATTTTAAATATTTTTTAAAGTCATATGCTTCCTATTTTTCTTCTCAAGGAAAATGTAGTTAGTTGGAACAATATACATAGCTGAGTTTTTAAGAATAAACTACAACTTTTCTTTTCCTTTAAAAATGCTTACACATAATTAGGCTGTAAAGACAGTCTGATCTGGCTCTAATCATAGCTCTGTCACTTACTGGATGTTTGTAATAAACCCTTTATAACATAAAAAATGGTAAAGAGGATTTGGACTACATCATGGATAAATTTGATTTGAATATGCTGACCAAAATCATTTTTAGGATGAGAGGACAGAGAAATAAATTCACTTTCAAGTGCCATGCTTAACATCCTAGAAAGATACCCTTTTTCCAGGTCATGAATCACAATATTGTATCGATACAGAGATATTTCTGGGCTTGTATTTTCAGTATTTTATTTCCTCCTTCTTTCAACATACATTGACTATGTGTATCAGGCACTGTGCTAGATTCTGGAAGACCTAGCTAAGATGAAGCCCCAAGAACTTCTAATATGTAGACTTTGGGTTGAGAAGAACAATTGAGGAAAGGGGTCTAAGAAGACCCAGACTTGTGAGATATAATAAATACAGATGTTGTCAAGAGAGCTGGGGAAAGTACGTAATATCAGTTGTTAGAGGTAAGGAAGTAGGTAAGGTAGCATCTATAGGAACTGGATAAAGAACACATTGGATTTGGGATCGTGGAGGTAATTGCTGATCTTGATAAAAGCAATTCTAGTAGCAAAGCAATAACTGTAACTAGAATGGGATGAGCAGAAGAGTTCATTGGAGATTGTTTTTAATTTAAATAATTCATTGTATTACATCGATACACAGTTAATTTGTTTATTTTAAGCTTATGATTTGGTTAGTTTTGCCACATGTAGACACCAATAGGGAAGTGATGGGAAAGACAGCACGAAGACACAGCAAGGAGGCAAGGCTGCCTGCCACACGTAAGCCAAGAAGAGAGTCCTCAAAAGAAGCCCAAAATACCCACGCTTTGACCTCAGACTTCTAATCTCCAAAACTGGGAGAAAATAAACCTTTGCTGTCTAAGCTACCCTGGCTGTGGTATTTTTGGCTGTTTACTGGGGTTATGGCAACCCTGGCAAACTAATACAAGTGTCTGTTCCCCCACAAACTTGGGCTGCGTGTGAGAGTTCTCTATATAGAAAGATGACTTTTGTCAGAAATATTGTTTGAGAACATTAGGCTAACCATTCCATGGTTAACCTTCTGGGTTGCTTAATGGTATTTTTAGTAAAGGAAGTGTTTTTATTTGAAGTCTGAGTTATCGTGTGTTTATTTCAGGGTTTTTGAAGTTTTTGTGCTTTTGTTTTGTGCTTAGTCACTCAGTCATGCCCAACTCTTTGCAGAACTGTAGCTTGCCAGACTCCTCTGTCCATGGTGATTCTCTAGGGAAGAATACTGGAGTGGGTTGCCATGCCCTCCTCCAGGGATCTTTCCAACCCAGGGGTAGAACTCAAGTATCCCACATTGCAGGCAGATTCTTTACCATCTGAGTCACCAGGGAAGTCCTTTCAAAGTTTTTACACCTTATCAAAAAAATCTTTGCCTACTCAAATTTATACAACTTTCTCCTGTGTTTTCTTCTGGAATTTTTATCGTTTAAGCTTTTGTCTAGGATCCATTTCAAGTTAACATTTGGGTTTGTAGGAAAGTGGAAAAATATTACATTTTTCTCCCACTTTGAATACCTAATTGTTCCAAAACTGTTGAAAAGACTTTACTTTCCCCATTGAATTAACTTGGCACCTTTATCGATAATCGATTGAGCATGTGTGTATTAGTGCACATCTGAACTCTTTCATTCAGTTCCCTGGATCTGTATTTCTATTTTTTCTGTCTCTACAGTGCCATCCAAACTATTGTAGCTTCATAGTGAGCCTTGAAATTAATAAACCTAAATCCTCCAGGTTTGTTCTTTTTTTTTTTTTTTTTGATTGCTTTGACTATAGATAAATCAATCAGCCATTCAATTTCTACCCAAAAAGCATGCTGGAATTTTTATTAGGATTACTTTAAATCTACAGATAAATTTGGGAGGATCTGACCTCCTAATAATATCAAGTCTCTATCAGTATCAATATGTGAGCATATTCTGTCCCATGTCCCTCCATTTATTTAGATATTTGGTTACTCTCACCAATGGTTGGTAGTTTTCAGGATACAGATTTGTACCTATTTTGAGAAATTCATAAGCTAATTTTTTTTTTTTTGCTTTTAAATGATACTGTAGATGAGATTGTGTTTTTTTACTTCTTTTTCTAATTTTGTGTTCCTAGCAAGTAGAAATAGTATCAATTTTTGTATACTGATCTTGTTGATTTACCTAAATTGACTTCCTAATTCTAATAGATCTTTCACAGATTCCTTATAGTTTTCTATGTACATAATCATGTCATCTTATTATGGGTTGAACGTCTCCCCTCGAATCATATGTTGAAGTCCTAACGCCTAGTACCTGTGAATATGACCTTGTTTAAAAGTAGGGTCTTTGAAGATTTTATTAATTTAAGTGAGGTCACTGGGATGGACCTTAACTCAATAGGATTGATATCTTTATAGGAAGATGGCCATGCACAGATATAGACACACAAGAAGAACATCCTCTAAAGATTAGGGCAGATTATGGTGTTAAATAGCTGCAAGGCAAGGAATACTGACTGGGGATTGGTAGATGCCACCAGAAGACAGGAAGAGACAAATGAAGATCCTCCTTCTAGAAGTTTCAGGAGGATCATTCATGGCCAATAGATTGATTTTAGACTTCAGCTCCCAGAAATTACCTTGTGGTATTTGTTATGGCAGCCCTGAGAAACTGAAAGCAAGACGGTTTTCTTTCTTTCTTTCCAACCTCTATGTCATTTATCTCTTCTTCCTACCGCATTGCAGTAGCTAGTCTTTTCAATAAGACTCGGATTAGAGGTGAGGAGCACAAGCACCCGTGGCTCCATCCCGATCCCGGAGAATTATGGATCTAGATTTTCACCCCACATCTGATGTTGGCTGTGGGTTTTTATCAGGTTGACAAAGTTTTCTTCTAATTCAGGTGACTTAGTTATACTTAGTCATATTGAGTTTGCTGGTACTGAATTTATAAAAGATTTTTGTGTCTATAGTCTGTAGTTTTCTTTATTCGGAATGTATTTTTCTGAATGGGGTATCAGTGTAACACTGACCTCATAAAATGGTTTAACTGGATTAATGTTTACATTAAATGGTTACATTTGAGATGAATGTATGTTTTGCAGTGATTAAAATGTTTGACAGTGTTATCAGTCCCTCTATATTCTTGCTTACTTTTCTGTCTAGTTCTTCTAGTAAAAGCTCACTGTATCTGGGGACTATACTTGGTTCCACAAACCTTTCTACTAGAATCTTTCCATCAGAAGTTGTGGTCAGGCATCAACTTGAAGAAGTGGCAATGGGATAGATGAGCTGATCCTATGCCATAAGTGGTCTAGATGTAACCCCATCCTCAGTCCAGCCTTCCCAGGGCTGACCTCTAACTCCCAGCACCTATACCTTTTGACTGAGGGCTTTCTTGGTGGTCAGAACTGCATGGAGGCCAGAAGTACTGAGGAATCAATCTCCACAGTTGTTCCTTAACCAATTGCTTATGGAAGCTGTTGTATAAACATCCTAGGTCCTTGGCCCCTCAAGTGGATCAATGCTGAGGTCAGGCCTCCTTGGCTGCTAGAATTCCCAAAGGATTAAGTTCTGCTTACACAATATAATCTGCTTGTAAAATGTTCTAATTTGGCTTAACTTTCCTATTCCCCTATTGATGTTGGTTGGAATCACTTTTTAAACTTACTGCACTCTATGCTTTGTCTCAGGGTTTGCTTCTAGGGGATGGTAAACTACGAGAATAAATTCATGGCTATAGAAAGAGCATCATAGCCTGACTCGGACCCCTGGACCCCTAAAGCTTCACCAGTGCACTAGGCCCCTGGACCTTTTCTACGCTTTACCTGATAGCACACAAGTGTCTTATTGGGGCATCTAGAGAACTTGCCAATTTCTGCTCACCAAATCAGATGAATCAGTGCCATGATCTCATATAACAAAGCACTCTGTATTACTGGTGTCTAATACAAAATGAACCTGTGTCATGAGTCCTATATCAAGTGGCTATTCAAAGGATTTAACAGATTTAACCATTTGTACAGCACCTAGATATTGGCCATGATGCTGGAGCTGATTGATGGAAGTTTCATGCTGGACCAGGGGTAAATCTTCTTGCTGGATTTTGGAGAGGCTCAGGGGTCCCAGAGAAGCAGAGGGTCAACCAGCACATTTGAGGGTTAGGCTCCAAATGGGGGGAGAGGAGGAACAGAGGGACAAAGCTTCATATGTTCCATGTAAGCTTCATGCCTAAAGCAAGACTGTTTCAGTCTCATTTTTTCTTTAAATTAATGGTTACTGCAGTATAATTGATTTACAATGATGTGTTAGCTTCAGGTATACAGCAAAGTGAATCAGTTACACATATATATATATCCACTCTTTTTCAGATCATTTTACCATATACATCATTACAGAGTATCGAGTAGATTTCCCTGTGCTATACAGTAGGTCCTTATTAGTTACCTATTTTATAGACTAGTAGTGTGTATACGTCAATATACATATTGACATATATGTATATTGTGTATAAGTGTGCATATATGGCACAATATATAATATGTGTATATGTCAATAGTATATATACTATTATATATACTATATATAATAGTGTGTATATGTCAATTCCAATCTCCTAATTTAGTCTCGTGTCTTTTTAAGCCACTTTGATATGAGACTTTTGTCATTTGTAAAATAAATCCTCATAGCTGGTTTATCACCCAAGCTAGAGTCTAAGAAATCATCCTGGATTCTCTTCTTCCCTCATAGCAGAGGATGATCTTTGAAATAGTCTTCAATTCAGGCCCCTCTCCCAGTCCTACTATTATTGTTCTATTTAAGGCCTTCATGACCTTCACTCGAGCTATTTTAGCTGCCTTGTAATTGGCTTTACTCTTTCTGGTCTCCTCTTTCTTAGATTCAGATTTCTTCTTTCCAAATATGACAATGTCATGCCATCCCCATTCTCAATGGTCATCAGCTGTTTTTCATCATGGCAGATGACATGGCCTGATCTCCAGGACCTTTCTGTCCATTTCTTGTCCTTCATCTCTCCACTCTGTTGCTTTCCCCCCTGCACATCAGGTTCTTTCTTGCCCTTATACTTTTGCTTACCATGTTCTCCTCTCCTTTTCCTTCCTAATGTCCATGTACCTGTGAGATCACAGCTCTGACATAACTGGCCCCTGGAAACCTTCTGGAAATCTCCATGCTGAGTTACATGCCTCTCCCCTGGGATCCTGGATTGGGTGGGCATCTCCATCACTCTGCTGACTGCATTAGGTTATGAGTATTAACTCAGGTGGGTTCACCACCCATCCCACTCCCCAGATTTTTGAGACAGGAGTGAGTCACAAAATCAGGTGCACAGCAGATGTTCATTAAATGTTTGCTAAATAAATAAATGCCTACACACCTGACATAATACCCAAATATAATATGCTTTGAAAGTAAATTTTGAGCAATGTCAGCCCTACTGGTTTCTATGATGAATATTCCAAAGATCCATTTAAGTACAATGAAATACTTTGGGATAGATTATTATTAAAACAAAATGAGCCACATAAATGACAGATATATTTATCTTAGAAGCATAAATGAAAAAAAAATAGATTATTGTGATGTGAAACTGCTAGAAAAGCATTTCTTGACATTGGAGTCTCATGTGCTTTACTGCTTTCTTCACCCCCATGCAGCCAATGTGAAAATTTCCAAGAATGATTTTTATCAAATTGCAATAATTTTTCAATACTTGGTAGGCTCCACTCACACGAAAATTTTAAAAATATGTTTTATTGGTGGCTTATGGCAGCGAGCCAAGTGTTATTAATAGGCTGAGCCCTGTGAATGTATCCAAAGTCTAATAGATTCCCAGTTGGAAATGTATCTAATTTACAGCATGAGCCTGTTACCAGATACATGATAATGTACAAAAAACAACATTATTTAATTTTTTGATAGTAAAAACATTTTATTAAAAATATATACTAATAAACCCACAAAACAACATTTTCTTCTTAAGTGTTAATTAAAAATGATTATTATTCATTAGATATGTATTAAGAGACAAGAATGCAGTGAATTCATATTTTTAAAGTGTGATCCATAAATTCTCTTCCCTACCTGTTCCTTTTCCTCAATAAAAAGATGTGTAAAATACAAGGTATTGCAAATATCATATAATAAAATGGATAGACAAAATGTAATTCTCTTGTTAAGTATTTTGCTGAGCTGGTTCCTAATCAAGAGTTTTATCAAAGTGAAAATATGTATTAATGTATGTCAGCCACTAGAGGGATCATATTCCTGAGAGGATAATTTTGTGTTGGAGGGTCCATTAGACTTTAGCAAGCACCTCTGAATGCCTACAATGTGGGTAACCCTACACCAAATGGAGAAAATGTCTTTTCTCCTGTACTGAGTCTGGTTGGCAAACACACTCATCCTAACATTTTTATAATAAAGCATAGAAGTTCTATAAGAGAGAAACTATGCACAATTTCAGGAACACAGATGATGGAGCTGATCAAATAAATTCTGGAATCAAATTCTAGAGACATTGGAGAGCCAACATGATTCTGTCTCAAAACAAGGACCTCAATTCTTGATTTTAGTTGCAACAGTAAACGTTGTATCTTCCAGTAAACTTTAGTTTTCACCATCCTCCAGAGTGTCTCATTGCTGCCAAATGTGTGCAAGGTTCTGAGGACCCACCAGTGACCAAAACTCTGCTCTCCCTGAGCGTGAGAGCAGTGAGGACTGCACACCAGGGCACAAGACAGTTAGCACAAGGTGCCAGAGAGTAGCCATCTGCAGAGCACACAGAAACTCAGCCTGGACTGGGGGGCAGAGATGCTCATCCAGTAGGAGGTGCCTCATAGCAGAGGTATTACAGGAGATACTCAGGTGAATGTGGAGTGGGAGAAAGTTCTCATTAGGAAAAAAAAGGATCTAGAAGCTAGAGGGAGCCTGGTTTATAGGGAATTGGAACAAAAGCATGCAGTTATATAGGCCCTTGAAGACTAAGGGGAGGGGTTAAATCTGAGGAGTACAAAATGAAGCAGGACAAAGAGTTTTGCCAAAAGAATGCACTGGTCATAGCAAATACCCACTTCCAACAACACAAGAGAAGACTCTACACATGGACATCACCAGATGGCCAATACTGAAATCAGATTGATTATATTCTTTGCAGCCAGAGATGGAGAAGCTCTATATAGTCAGCAAAAACAAGACCAGGAGCTGACTGTGGCTCAGATTATGAATTCCTTGCTGCCAAATTCAGACTTAAAATTGAAGAAAGTAGGGAAAACCAGTAGACCATTCAGGTATGACCTAAATCAAATCCCTTACAATTATACAGTGGAAGTGATAAACAGATTCAAGGGATTTGATCTGATAGAGTGCCCAAAGAACTATGGATGGAGGTTCATGACCTTGTTCAGGAGACAGTGATCAAGACCATCCCCAAGAAAAAGAAATGCAAAAAGGCAAACACTTGTCTGAGGAGGCCTTAGAAATAGTTGAGTTAAAACAAGAAGTGAAAGGCAAAGGAGAAAAAGAAAGATACACCCATTTGAATGCAGAGTTCTAAAGAATAGCAAAGAGAGATAAGAAAACCTTCCTCAGTGATCAATGCAAAGAAATAGAGGAAAACAATAGAATGGGAAAGACTAAAGATCTCTTCAAGAAAATTAGAGATACCAAGGGAATATTTCATGCAAAGATGGGCTCAGTAAAGGATAGAAATCGTATGGACCTAACAGAAGCATAAGATATTAAGAAGAGGTGGCAAGAATACACAGAAGAACTATACAAAAAAGATCTTCATGACCCAGATAACCACGGTGGTGTGATCACTCACCTAGAGCCAGACATCCTGGAATGCAAACTCAAGTAAGCCTTAGGAAGCATCACTATGAACAAAGCTAGTGGAGGTGATGGAATTCCAGTTGAGCTATTTCAAATCCTAAAAGATAATGCTGTGAAAGTGCTGCACTCAATATGCCAGCAAATTTGGAAAACTCAGCAGTGGCCACAGGACTGGAAAAGGTCAGTTTTCATTTTAATCCCAAAGAAAGGCCCTGCTAAAGAATATTCAAAGTACTGCACAATTGCACTCATCTCACACACTAGCAAAGTAATGTTCAAAATTTTCCAAGCCAGGCTAAAATAATATGTGAAATGTGAACTTCCAGATGTTCAAGTTGGTTTTAGAAAAGACAGAGGAACCAAAGATCAAATTGCCAACATCCGTTGGATCACTGAAAAAGCAAGAGAGTTCCAGAAAAACATCTACTTCTGCTTTATTGACTACACCAAAGCCTTTGACTGTGTGGATCACAACAAACTGTGGAAAATTCTTCAAGAGATGGGAATACCAGAACATCTTGACTGCCTCCTGAGGAATGTGTGTGCAGGTCAAGAAGCAACAGTTAGAACCAGACATGGAACGATGGACTGGTTCCAAAAAGGGGTATGACAAGGCTGTATATTGTCACCATGCTTATTTAACTTATATGCAGAGTACATCATGCGAAATGCCAGGTTGGAGGAAGAACAAGCTTCTCGGAAACAAGATTGCTGAGGAAATATAAATTACCTCAGATACGAAGATGACACCACTCTTACGGAAGAAAGCGAAGAAGAACTAAAGATCCTCTTGGTGAAAGTGAAAGAGGAGAGTGAAAAATTTGGCTTAAAACTCAATATGCAGAAAACTAAGATCATGGCATCCGGTCCCATCACTTCATGGCAAATAGAATTTATTTTGGGGGGCTCTAAAATCACTGCAGATGGTGACTGCAGCCATGAAATTAAAAGATACTTGCTCCTTGGAAGAAAAGCTATGACAACCTAGACAACATATTCAAAAGCAGAGGCATTACTTTGCCAACAGAGGTCCATCTAGTCAAAGCTATGGTTTTTTCAGTAGTCATGTATGGATATGAGAGTTGGACTATAAAGAAAGCTGAACGCCGAATAACTGATGTTTTTAAACTGTGATGTTGGAGAAGACTCTTGAGAGTCCTTTGGACTGCAAGGGGAACCACCCAGTCAATCCTAAAGGAAATCAGTCCTGAATATTCATTGGAAAGACTGATGCTGAAACTGAAACTCCAATACTTTGGCCACCTGATGCAAAGGACTGACTCATTGGGAAAAAATGACCCAATCAAAAAATGGGCCAAAGAACTAAATAGACATTTCTCCAAAGAAGACATACAGATGGCTAACAAACACATGAAAGGATGCTCAACATCACTTATTATCAGAGAAATGCAAATCAAAACCACTATGAGGTACCATTTCACACCAGTCAGAATGGCTGCGATCCAAAAGTCTACAAGCAATAAATGCTGGAGAGGGTGTGGAGAAAAGGGAACCTTCTTAAACTGTTGGTGGGAATGCAAACTAGTACAGCCACTATGGAGAACAGTGTGGAGATTCCTTAAAAAACTGGAAATAAAACTACCTTATGATCCAGCAATCCCACTGCTGGGCATACACACTGAGGAAACTAGAAGGGAAAGAGACACGTGTACCCCAATGTTCATCGCAGCACTGTTTATAATAGCCAGGACATGGAAGCAACCTAGATGTCCATCAGCAGATGAATGGATAAGAAATGGTACATATACACAATGGAGTATTACTCAGCCATTAAAAAGAATACATTTGAATCAGTTCTAATGAGGTGGATGAAACTGGAGCCTATTATACAGAGAGAAGTAAGCCAGAAAGAAAAACACCAATACAGTATACTAACTCATATATATGGAATTTAGAAAGATGGTAACAATAACCCTGTGTACGAGACAGCAAAAGAGACACTGATATATAGAACAGTCTTATGGACTCTGTGGGAGAGGGAGAGGGTGGGAAGATTTGGGAGAATGGCATTGAAACATGTATAATACCATGTATGAAATGAGTCACCAGTCCAGGTTCGATGCACGATACTGGATGCTTGGGGCTGGTGCACTGGGACGACCCAGAGGGATGGTATGGGGAGGGAGGAGGGAGGAGGGTTCAGGATGGGGAACACATGTATACCTGCAGTGGATTCATTTCAATATTTGGCAAAACTAACACAATATTGTAAAGTTTAAAAATAAAATAAAATAATAAAAAAAAAAAGATCTTGATGCTGGGAAAGATTGAAAGCAGGAGGAGAAGGGGATGACAGAGGATGAAATGGTTGGATGGCATTACTGACTCAAAGGACGTGGGTTTGAGTAAGCTCCGGGAGTTGGTGATGGACAGGGAAGGCTGGTGTGCTACAGTCCATGGAGTCTCAAAGAGTCAGACACAACTGAGCTACTGAACTGAAACCTGAGGATGGGGAAGTGAACTCCAAAGTTAGACTTTGTTCTGGGGTGGGAAGGAGGAAGAGATATATTGATTCCAATGACGTCTGGCAAGATACTGCAGCTACAACAAAGATGGCTGGTAGATATTTGGGGTCATACAATGTTCAAGGATAGCTGGAGGTTTTGAGAGCTTCAGTTTCTCCCATGTTATTCCCAGCTCCATTTCCAGACACAGGGCCTCTAGTCTAGTTTGCTAGTTGGTCAGTCTTGTCTGACTCTTTGCAACCCCATGGACTGTAGCCAGCCAGGCTCCTCTGTCCATGAAATTGTCCAGGCAAAAATACTGGAGTGGGTATCCATTCCCTTCTCCAGGGGATCTTCCCTACCCAAGGACTGAATCTGGCTCTCCTGCACTCCTGGAGGATTCTTTACTGCTGAGCCACCAGGGAAGCCCTGGTCTAGAGGTGTCAGAGCAAGTCCTGCCATGATGCCCCCCATTAGTCCCTTCTTATCCCTCAAGTCCTCTAATTCACAGCTCAAGCATCCATCCTTCCTTCTTCCCTACCCCATCCTCTTAGTGTGGATGAGGAGGACCAGAAAGAAGAAGGCCGACCAGGAGGAGGAGAAGGAGTCTGAGAATTTCAAAATCATCTAGTCTCCAGATGGACTATTTAAAAGAAAATCAGATCCTGAGTGTTCAGCTTAACTGCTGTCTAGAACATCTTCTACAGTATACTGGTTCCAGTACATGCTAAACCAGTGTCCATCTCTCTCCCTTCAACTTCAGCCTGTTTTTTTAAATACCCTTTTAAGAAAGGACAAATGGAATATTTCCTGCTATATCAGTAAACAAGGACGTTACAGTCACCAGTGATTGCTCACCACAATGGTGAGCTGGTGAGCCCTGAGGAAATTCAGGATGTGAAAAACACCGGATACAGTGCTCAGATAGCCGAGGTGCACACCAAAGCAATGATTTCAGTGAGCCCAGTCTCTTGCATCTTCCCATACACAGAAAAGCACTAAATTACTTAACTTGGAATATCTGGTTTTAGTTTAATTAAAAATAACCTTTTGATGTTCACACTACCTGCTCTTTATTGAAAAACTCCTATATAACCTGGTTCCCCACCCTACCTCCCCACCCCCTTGCCTCCTTGGAGCAGTTCTCTCAGGGTTACTTGAGATGCTACCTCCTGGGCTTGAGTCCTAAAAATTCCCACCAAATAAAATACAACTCTCAACTTTTAGGTCGTGCATATTTCTTTAAGTTGACAAATACTACTATTTCCCTTCACTCCCTTGTTTTTGTCCCAGGCTGCCAGTGGATAGAGAGTGAAGTGTCATTGATGAAGGACATGGTGGAGGAGGAGAAAGACTCCTCCAGTCATGCAGTGACATGGGAGTTAAACTGATGTTCTCAAATAACTAATGTCTAAAACATATGGTTGTTGTAGAAGACTCTTGAGAGTCCCTTGGACTGCAAGGAGATCCAACCAGTCCATTCTGAAGGAGATCAGCCCTGGGATTTCTTTGGAAGGAATGATGCTAAAGCTGAAACTCCACTACTTTGGCCATCTCATGTGAAGAGTTGACTCATTGGAAAAGACTCTGATGCTGGGAGGGATTGGGGGCAAGGGGAGAAGGGGACGACAGAGGATGAGATGGCTGGATGGCATCACTGACTCGATGGATGTTGGGAGTTGGTAATGGACAGGGAGGCCTGGCGTGCTGTGATTCATGGGGTCGCAAAGAGTCAGACATGACTGAGCGACTGATCTGATCTGATCTGATCTGAAAACATATGGCATCTTTGAATTCCAAAATGGTAGCAGAGGCAAGCTAGTATATATAGAATGGGCAAACAACACGGTACTACTGTGTAGCACAGGGAACCACATACAATTTCCTAGGGTAAACGATAATGGGAAAGAATATGAAAAAGAATATATATATCTATACTATATATAGTATGGGCTGTCCTGGAGGCTCAGGCAGTAAAATATCTGCCTGCAGTGTGGGAGACCTGGGTTCGATCCCTGGGTCAGGAAGTACCCTGGAAAAAGAAACAGCAACCCACTCTAGTACTCTTGCCTGGAAAACTCCATGGATGGTGGAGCCTGGTGGGCTACAGTCCATGGGCTCACAAAGAGTCAGACACAGCTAAGATACTTCACTTTTTTTCTTTCTTTTCTTTTTTATTATATATAGTATATATATAACTGACTTATTTTGCTGTACAGAAGAAATTAACACAACATTGTAAATCAACTATATTTCAATAAAATTTTAAAAAGTTAAACAAAGACAAGAAAGAAGGAAAGCTTGAGTGTTGTACTAGTCGTGAAAAGAAGAATTTCTGCAAAAATGTAAATCTGGGAGGTCTGTGTTTAACTGAATAACACACAATTCAAATCATAATATGGGCCCTTGCATCACCATATTTGTACTAAATTCTGAAAAATGATGCCTAGATATCTTTTGACCAGCCTAGACAGCATATTGAAAAGTAGAGACATTATATTGCCAACAAAGATCTGTTTAGTCAAAGCTATAGTTTTTCCAGTAGTCATGTATGGATGTGAGAGTTGGACTATAAAGAAAGCTGGGCGCCGAATAACTGATGCTTTTGAACTGTGATGTTGGAGAAGACTCTTGAGCGTCCCTTGGACTGCAAGGAGAACCACCCAGTCAATCCTAAAGGAAATCAGTCCTGAATACTCATTGGAAGGACTGATGCTGAAACTGAAACTCAATACTTTGGCCACCTGATGCGAAGAACTGATTTATTGGAAAAGACCGTGATGCTGGGAAAGATTGAAGGTGGGAGGAGAAGGGGACGACAGAGGGTGAGATGGTTGGATGGCATCACTGACTCAAAGGACATGAGTTTGAGTAAGCTCCAGGAGTTGGTGATGGACAGGGAAGCCTGGTGTGCTGCAGCCCATGGGGTCAGAGTCAGACATAACTGAGCAACTGAACTGAACTGTGAAGAGTGACCAAGAATGTTCACCATTACAACTGAAACAGGTTTATAAAATTGTCCATACTTGGTGAGTTGTGAATGGAAATGACTTCCTTTCTCCCACCTATGCATTACAAATCTGCCTTTGGGCCCCTCTCTCCTGCTTCTATAACAGCATTCTGGGCAGATGTCTTGGCCTTCCAGCACCTTTCGGATATCAATACAACATCATTTTTAGTTATTCAAGTGCTGCTCCAATCTCCAAAGGACATTTCCACATCTCAAAGTTGACCACACCATTTCTATACAGTTCTAACTGTGACATGTTTGGATTTACAATGAGTCACAACTTCAGTCTTAAAGCTTCTCCCAGTTTATGAGCTCTCTTCCTTGGGTCCTGGGAGGCGGCAGGTCACCTCACTCTTGTCTCTTTCCCAGGTGCCTCCTCCAAGACCCCTTGTCACTCCACACTGCTGATGCTCCAGGATCAGGAAAGGGTGGAGGAAAGAGATGAAAGGCTACGTTCTCCGGGGAATGGTGCTCCTGCTATAGGCAAGTGGGCCTCCTGTCCTGACAAGCACTTCAGTCCTACGGGAATTAGGAATCCCCTTCCCCACTCCACCTCCTTCTCCAGCACTGCACAGTTTCCTAACTCAACAGTGGATTCTCTGGCTAACATTTTCCTTACATTCACCACCCAACTCCAGCCCCAGGAGTAGTCACCAAGGAGCAGCTGCTGATGTCACATTCTTTCCTGATGAGTCACCCTGGCTGCCTTCCAGGCTGCTGCCTCTGGCTTTGGGAAATGTTATACTTCTTTTGCCCACCGAATTCTTTAGGACCAGCCCCTCCCCTGGCAGCTGCAAGCTTTGCTCAGATTCTCAAGCAACTCCAATCCTAGACTTTGACTCTCCCAGGGAAGAATCATAGCAGCCAGCCGACCACCCCCAAATCCCAGGAATCACAAACTCCCAAGGATGCTGTCACTGTGTTTGGAAGCCTGAGTTCCTGCAGCTTCCTGAGCACCCAACTGGGTACAGAAACATATTTTCTTGTTTCTAAAAAGCTGGCATGCTCTCCATTCACAAAAGACTATTTCGGATCACCCATATTACACCCTCTATCATACTTTGTTCTCAGCTTTGGGACCTGAGCCAAAGCCTCCTCCAAGAGGAAAGCCTCACCTTAATATCCTGTTACACCAGTATGCTTTGCAGCAACCCTACAAGAGGGCACTTAAGGTGGCACAAGAGATTCAATACACATACACAACCAGGATCTAATTCAATTCTGAAATTGATGTTGAAAACTCGGCCTTCATGCACTGGTGCTGAATCAAATCTTAAAGAGAGTTTGGGATAAAGTAGAAAAGAATAGGTTTATTACTTTGACAGGCAAAGGGGGACATAGTGGGCTGGCACCCTCCAAAACTGTCTGTCCCAACCTGGCAGATTTGGTGAAGAGGATTATAGCAATGGTTTAAGGATGGAGTTGCTGATAAGATTAGAGTGTGTGCAGGGCCTACACTCTTTTAATCTGGGCTTAGGGGTCTCCTGACAGGCTTTGAGGTTATCAAATCCTTTTGTTGGGGGTTTTCAGTGGCCACAGGACTGGAAAAGTTCAGTTTTCATTCTAATCCCAAAGAAAGGCAATGCCAAAGAATGCTCAAACTACCGCACAATTGCACTCATCTTACATGCTAGTAATGCTCAAAATTCTCCAAGCCAGGCTTCAGCAATATGTGAACCATGAATTTCCAGATGTTCAAGCTGATTTTAGATAAGGCAGAGGAACCAGAGATCAAATTGCCAACATCCGCTGGAACATTGAAAAAGCAAGAGAATTCCAGAAAAACATCTATTTCTGCTTTCTTGACTATGCCAAAGCCTTTGACTGTGTGGATCACAATAAACTGTGGAAAATTCTGAAAGAGATGGGAATACCAGACCACCTGACCTGCCTCTTGAGAAATCTGTATGCAGGTCAGGAAGCAACAGTTAGAACTGGACATGGAACAACAGACTGGTTCCAAATAGGAAAAGGAGTACGTCAAGGCTGTATATTGTCACCCTGCTTTTTTAACTTCTATGCGGAGTACATCATGAGAAACACTGGACTGGATGAAGCACAAGCTGGAATCAAGATTGCTGGGAGAAATATCAATAATCTCAGATATGCAGATGACCCACCCTATGGCAGAAAGTGAAGAACTAAAAAGCCTCTTGATGAAAGTGAAAGAGGGGAGTGAAAAAGTTGGCTTAAAGCTCAACATTCAGAAAACTAAAATCATTGCATCTGGTCCCATCACTTCATGGCAGATAGATGGGGAAACAGTGGAAACAGTATCAGACTTTAGTTTTTTTGGGCTCCAAAATCACTGCAGATGGTGATTGCAGCCAGGAAATTAAAAGACGCTTACTCCTTGGAAGGCAAGTTATGACCAACCTAGATAGCATGTTAAAAAGCAGAGATATTACTTTACCAACAAAGGTCCGTCTAGTCAAGGCTATGGTTTTTCCAGTGGTCATGTATGGATGTGAGAGTTGGACTGTGCAGATAGCTGAGCGCCAAAGAATTGATGCTTTTGAACTGTGGTGTTGGAGAAGGCTCTTGAGAGTTCCTTGGACTGCAAGGAAATCCAACCAGTCTTATCTAAAGGAGATCAGTCCTGGATGTTCATTGGAAGGACTGATGCTGAGCCTGAAACTCCAATACTTTGGCCACCTCATGCAAAGAGTTGACTCACTGGAAAAGACCCTGATGCTATGAGGGATTGGGGGCAGGAGGAGGAGGAGATGACAGAGGCTGAGATGGCTGGATGGCATCACCGACTCGATGCACATGAGTTTTGGGTGAACTCCGAGAGTTGGTGATGGACAGGAAGACCTGTCACAAAGATTGAGACACGACTACCGACTGAACTGAACTGAACTGAACTGAACTTAGTTCTTCAGAAGAGCTCAAAGATATCCCTTGAGGAGGAACCAGGAACCTGTCCCAAGTCTGTACTATTGTTTCTTGGCTGCTCCTCCCTTGTCTCTGCATCCCCTCCCCTCCCTGATTAGCAACTGTGAGAACCTGCCCTTTGGGACTCAGGGAAGTTCATGGAGGCTGGAATCTGTTCCCTACAAAGAAAATGGGAGACACAGAAATGCTTCCATGCCCAGGAGCCCCACAGGGTCCTGCTAGATTTCAAAATTTGTAACTCTGAGTTGAAATCTTCCAGAAGGCATCTAGTTCAATTCTACAATCAATAGTTTAATCAATAGTAAAAGAATCCTCATAAGACTGTGTCCAAACTTGGCTTGAATTCCACTGGAAACAAGGACATTTCCACATCTCAAAGCTGACCACACCATTTCTGTACAGTTCCAATTGTGGATATGTTTGTGTTTATATTGAGTCAAAATTGCCATGTAAATTTTCTTGCATTTTTCATGTTCATTCTCTAAAAACTCATAAAACCTGACCAGCTACTTTTCTGAACAGTAGCCCTTTAGGTTTTTTGAAAACAGTGATCATTTCCTTTAGCCTAAACGTCCCCAATTTTTTCCAAGTGTTCTTTATGTCAGGTATCAACGTTTCCATACTATTTTGGCCACCCTCCTTTTATTGTTTTCTAGTTTATCCAACATTCTACTTATAACTTGGTAGCCAGGATTTATACCAACACCAGGAAGAATGAAAGAGGGACTCATTTCTGTTAAAAGTTAATCTCACGAAAGGGTAAAATCATAACACTTATGTAGATATAAAATGAATATGTGTTAAAGATTCATTAAACTAATACCACCAATAAAAAATCCAGGCAGAGATTATAATTGGTTGAAAAGAATCCAAAGAATGAACATTAATAGCTCTGGAATATTGAAATGATTGTGCCAGGGAGGCACAACTGTTTACTCTAAGATGGTGAGAGTTTGATCTGATTTACAGTTTTGTGTTGGTTTCCAGTGTACAGCAAGTTCAGCTATATGTATGTGTGTGTGTGTGTGTGTATCTGTACAGACTTTTATAGATTCTTTTCCATGATAGGTTATTACAGAATACTGTGGAGAATTCTCTGTGCTATACAGTAGGTCCTTGTTGTTATCTATTTTACATATAGTAATGTGTGTGTATTCATCCCAAGCTGCTGATTTACCCCTCACCCATGTTTCCCCTTTGGTAACCAAAAGTTTTATTTTGATATTTGTAAATATGTTCCTGTTTTGTAAATAAGTTCATTTATATCATATTTTTAGATTCCACATATAACAGGTATCCTATGATACTGAAGCCATTTTTAAAGAAAGAATCACTCTAAATTTGTGAGGCAAAGAGGCAGAAACCAGAGAAGAAATAGTTACCCAGCTCCCTAGACCTTAGTGCCGAGTCATGTTGGTAACACACAGCTGAGTGCTTGCTTCCTGGGAAAGGAGGACACCACTTCCATGGAGCTCTGTAGTTCCTCCAAGTCAGAGCGGGCAGGTCAGAGGCAATTGACAGTGGGAAGTTGATTTAAGAGGACGAGAGTTTTCGACACAGGGACTTGATTAGGGTTGGGTCAGGATCACACACAACAGTCCAGGACTGTTGGAAGCAATTCTTGCAGGACAGGAATTCCAAGAATCTGAGGGCTGGAGCTACTGATGCTGTCCTCTGAAAAATGGATGGGACTTCCATAAAAGTCTTGTCACGAACCAGCACATCTGCAAGTATAAAGGCAGTGTGGTGGGAGTGGGGTGGGCACCCAAGCAGATGCTGACGTCACTGACAGGGAGCGGGGTTCCTGTTCTGTGTCCTTCCTGACTGTGAGGGCATCTGGCCTCATAGCCAGCAGAGAGACCACGTCACAGCTAGTAGGTTTAGGGCGCCAGCCCAGAAGAGGAATCCAGATGAATTTCTTGAGGTACAGACCACAGGGGCCACACTCAGAGTAACATTTTCATTGTGGTTTTGGTTTTTTAAAAAATATGCTTGCAATCTTGGCCAAGAGTTCAAATGGGTTCTGAGTGTATCCTAATTTTGGAACAGAAATAATAATTCCAGGAAGAAAATGATAACAAAATTAATAAATATAAGGCACTAGGAAAGTATGGTTATATTTAATAGTAAAGAGGATGGTTTCAATAAATCGGTATGCTAAACACTACTAAAACTTCCCAGCAGTCAAGTCTCTGTCTTCTGAATCATTCAGGACCAACAGCTCTACTTACCAGCCCTTTTGCAAACAGCAAAGCCACGTGCTTAGTTATGAAGAATGCAGTAACATAGAGGAGAAGTAAGTTCTGTGTGTCACTTCTGGGCTGAGGTGATGAAAATCTATAGTATGATGTTCCAGTTGGTCCTTTTCCACTCACAGAGCTCATGAGACTGTGTACAGTAAGTCCCCTAGATACAAACCTTCAAGTTGTGAATTTTCAAAGATGTGAACATGCATTCCATCAACATCAGGCATAAGTGTAACTGCAGCTTGCCCCACCTTCTCCTATTGCTGATGATTCTTCAACTCTACCATCTCCTACCTCCTCTCCTTCTTCCAGTCAGGAACATTTCTTTCCTATACACTCGATACCAGTCTCTGTATGCCAGGTAGTACTGAACTACCGTACTTTTCAAGGTACTGTACTGAGAGATTAAAAGCACTTAATTTTTTTTTGTTTGTCTTTTATGTACTATCTGTGTGAAAAGTATTATTAACCTATTACAGTATAGTATGAAATAGCAGATTGTGTTAGTTGGATACCTAGGCTAACTCTGTTGGACTTGCAGACAACCTGGACTTACAAGCACGCTCTTGGAACAGAGCTTGTTCTTATGTAGAGGACTTACTGCAGTGAGATTCTGGAACCATGAGATGGAACATTCTAGATCCCTGAAACTTCAGAAGGAAAATGTTCTGCAGAATCACTGGACTTGTGGCAGACTTACTGCAGGCAAGACAAGAAACACATGTATGTGTATGTGTGTGTTTGCAATGCCTTTATTCCTGCAGTAAATCTGATTGTACATTATATACCAAGTCCTAAGAGTGACAAAACTGAGCAAGTGGTGACAGAGTGGGTGAAAAATATAGAGATTATTGTTTAAAAAAATCTGATAATGAGGAAAAGGAGGAAACAAGGGGAGTTTTCAAGGTCTTAAAAGCAAACACACATTTTTGATATTTGATTTTATTAATAGACAATTGAGATGCTATAACAGCATTATGAGAGTCTAAGTTAACTTGTTTGGTTTTTAGATCATACAATTAACCCATTTTGAGTGGATAATGCCACTTTTTAACCTTCAGATCCCCATGTTTGAATGGAAACTCGTATCTGAATTTACACATTTGGTGATTTGCCAAGAATTTGACCTCATTGCCAGGAATCTGATCTCATTGAAACTAAAGGCCTATATTAAATCACTCTATTGTTTTCTAAAATATTTTCTATGACTTGTCTGCTTTAGATTATTGAAATATATTTAGGCATCACTTGATGTAAGAAATACTTTAAATTGCTTTCGATTTATCATAAACTATTTTCTGGAGAAATTATTTTTAAACTTCTTTCCACCAATTGCCAGTTCAGTACAGTGTGTTCTCATAATTCCAGGAAGTAGTGTTATGGTTGTCAGGATGATGGGTTGCATAATCAGTAACAGTAAATAGGCTGATTCTTTGAAGCTATTCCTGCTGGAAGGTGTGTAAGAATATCCACAGGAAGGTGCCAAAGTCTACCTGCCAACAACTGAAACCCAGGAGTTGAAAGAGTCAGGGAGATAAATAAGGAAATGTGCTATAACTGTCTTGAAATATTGAAATATTAGCCTGGGAGGCATTGTGAAAGTACACAGTGATCCCTTGTTTCACGTGGCAATGTGTTCTGGGTAAGAAAAAGAGTGATCAATCCTTAATCCACTTTTGCTGCTGGTTTCAGAGCTTGTGTTTTATAAAAAATAAGTCAATATAGAGGAAAAAGGATTCTCTGCTAATTCAGTGTCTGGTGTGGGATGGGTACTCAATAGATGTTTGGTAATAAGGCAATGGATGAATCAATCAATATAGTCACGGAGCAATTGGTCTAAAAGATGAAAACCTATCTGTTAGTAAAATTTAGATATAGCTTGAAAAACCAGGGTCATAGTTTGCACAGAAAAACCTTAGACTGTTAGTGGATGATCTCTTTTCCTTGAAAAGAAAGGAGCTGAAGTGCTAGGTTCAGGCTTGAGAATGGACTTACAGAGCTGGACTTGAAGGTGGGGAATGCATCTCTTGACTGTAGGCTCCAGTGGCTGAGCCAAGAAGAGGCTGTGCTTTGAAAGGCAGTCCCAGGAAGAAGCCAGATTAGAAGAAAGGCCGGTGGCCAGCTTGAAACCAAAAAAATCAGAGCAAGGTAATGGAACAGAAATCAGGAAAAAGCTGGAAGGCTAGAAGCTAAACAAATTCTTGGAAATAAAGCGTCATACTTACAATAACTTCTTAGAGGATGAGGTAAGCATATTGTTGCAGAGATGGCTAGTGGAATCCCAGTACCTTGTCTTCCTTCCTTACTTTGTAATAACAATGCTGGTGGCCAGTAAACACATTGCAGACCAGGAAGAAGTGAGGGCATCTGTTTTTGCAGCTGATTATAGCCAAGAGATGACAGTTTGGCCCACCTCCTGTAGCAAAAGTGGTGTGCTACTTTAAAGGAGCTGTCTATTCCTTTTCTGTATTTTCCCTCCATCCTGTTATGTGAAATACAAATGTGAAGGCTGGTGCCCTAGGAGCCATTTTGGACCATGACGATTGCTTTGCAGAAGGCAGAGTAGAAACTAAGAAGGAGCTTTGGTTTGTAAAGGCTTCATGAACTTGGATTGCTTATTCCTGGATTTGTTTTACATAGAAAAATATAAAGTCCATCTTATTCAAGTCACTGATTTTTGACCTCTGTGCTACAGTTGATACAAAGCACAGTTGGATTTGGTAGTTACAAATATTTCTCCATTTACTCTCTCTCTCTCAAAAAAAAAAAAAAAAGAGTTGTCTTAAATGTAATACAAAAATTTTCTGGAATATCCCTAGAAATTAAAAGCTTGATAAACATTGGTACTGATTGATAATACTAATCACTGACAGAGCTGTTACAATACCTGAAATTTTATTTGGTTTTATATCATGTTACAAAACAGAATGTATGTGAAAAGATGGCTTTTATATTTTCTAGTGAATTAATGGTAATAATCACATAATTTTAGTTTAGCTATAAACTTTGGCCATTCCTCTAATTTTTCAGATGAAAAGGCTGAGTTAATGACTGGACCAAAGGAAAAAATTGATTTATGATAGAGATGAGATTAGCAGCTAGTTAGACTGGTTTCCAGGCCTATGTCTTTCTATTCTACAATGATGCTAATATTTCAAAAGGGATAACATGTCCTTATTTCTATCAAAATGTAATTGCTTAAGTGCTCTTGAAGCCAATAGATATATTCAGTGTGTACACTGAAAGCCTAAAAGTCTATCTTTCAAAAAATTTAAATCATAAACTTAAAATTTTTATTTCCATTGCTTTAAGTTTACAACAACTTACATTCCCACCAGTAATATACTTTTACATTTATGTTATAAGACTCAGATAACACTCTGCTGCTGCTGCTACTGCTGCTAAGTCGCTTCAGTCATATGAAGTCATATGAAGCATATGACCCTGTGCAACCCCATAGACAGCAGCCCACCAGGCTCCTCCGTCCCTGGGATTCTCCAGGCAAGAATACTGGAGTGGGTTGCCATTTCCTACTCCAGATAACATTCTATATTAGTATTTTTAAATGGTTCACTCTGGTAGATATAGCCTTTATAGAAAACAAACTGTCTGATACATCCCTTCCTTAAATTTTTATCTTATTTTGATGTATAGTTGAATTCACCTTTTCATATGACTGTAATTTATTAATGTCACGTGTTGTAGAGAGAATAGAGAAATAGAATCTACTTTCCTATAGTCTGGTGAATCAAGATTTATTTCTTCTTGTTAATGGTTTAGAAATGATTGTTTCAGAGTTTCAACTTAAGTGAATTATATTGTTAATTTATAAGATTGTAGTTATATTTAAGAAAATCTCTGTCCAGTTTATTTCAAATGGAAACTATATGATTTCACAGCATTTTAAGTGTTCTTATACTGTAACTAATCTTAACCAGAATGACAGTGTCATTCATTATAGGGTCAGTGACCTCACTGCAGTGGCATAATACGAATTGCATATTATTTTAATTGATATTAATGTTTCATGTTAAGTCAGCAAGAAATTAATAAGATTGTGAGTAGATAAGATATTGTTGTTCAGTTGCTCAGTCATGTCCAACTCTTTGTGACCCCATGAACTGCAGTACACCAGGCTTCTCTGTCCTTCGCTATCTCCTGGGGCTTGCTCAAACTCATATCCATTAGGTCAGTGATGCCATCCAACCATATTGTCCTCTCTCATCCGCTTTTCCTCCTGCCTTCAATCTTTCCCAGCATCAGGATCTTTTCTAATGAGTCTGCTCTTTGCATCAGGCAGCCAAAGTATTGGAGCTTCAGCTTCAACATCAGTCCTTCTAATGAATATTCAGGATTGATTTCCTTTAGTATCTACTGGTTTGATTTCCTTGTAGCCCAAGGGACTCTCAAGAGTCTTCTCCAATACCACAGCTTCTTCATCATTCAGCCTTCTTTATGGTCCAACTCTCATATCCACATATAACTACTGGAAAAACCATAGCTTTAACTAGACGGACCTTTGTTGGCAAAGTAATTATGTCTCTGCTTTTGAATATGCTGTCTAGGTTGGTCATAGCTTGTCTTTCAAGGAGCAAGTGTCTTTTAATTTCATGGCTGCAGTTACCATCTGCAGTGATTTTTAAGTCCAATAAAATAAAGTCTCTCACCGTTTCCATTGTTTCCCCATCTATTTGCCATGAAGTGATGGGACTGGATGCCATGATCTTAGTTTTTTGAATGTTGAGTTTTAAGCCAGATTTTTAACTCTCCTTTTTTACCTTCATCAAGAGGTTTTTCAGTTCCTTTTCACTTTCTGCCATAAGGGTGGTATCATCTACGTATCTGAGGTTATTGATATATCTCCCAGAAATTTTGATTCCAGTTGGTGCTTCATTCAGACTGGTATATTGCTTGATGTACTCTGCATATAAGTTAAATAAACAAGGTGACAATATACAACCTTGCTGTTGTCCTTTCCCAATTTGGAGCCAGTCCATTGTTCCATGTCCGGTTCTAGCTGTTGCTTCTTGACCTGCATACAGGTTTCTCAGAAGTTAGGTAAGGTGGAATCAGGTAAGATATTTTTCATCTCTTAAAAAATTTTCCACAGTTTGTTGTGATCCACACAGTTAAAGGCTTTGGCATAGTCACTGAAGCAGAAGTAGATGTTTTCCTGGAATTCTCTTGCTTTTTCTATGATCCAAGGGATGCCCACAATTTGATCTCTGGTAAGATATAGGCAAGTTGATTTCTGGTGATGGGAAGTGAGTGCAGGAAGAAATGGGTGGGAAACCACAAGGCTAGAACAGAATGTCATATAAGATTGAGAATTACCAAGTGATGTGTCAGAAAAGTGTGCCAGAGTCAGGTAGGAAGATGGGATAGGATATCAGATGCAAATGCCTAACAAAGACCAAGAATCCAATGCTGGCAAGTCATCATGGATGGAGCATACTGCCTGAAAGCTAACTAACTAAAGACCTGATAATAAATCACAAAAATGACAAAAAATAATAAAATGCTCTGTTAAGATGATGAGAAAGTAAGAAATAGCTCTGTGGACAACAGGTCCATAATGTTCCCACCCCATGTATAAGTCGAAGATTCCCCTCTGCAACCATAAAGGGGCTAAACATGCCCCATCCTGACTCCACAATGACATCTCAGACTTCACACTGCAAGAACAGGTGACCTGCGGCCTCCAGTGGCCTCTGACTTCACAGGAAGATGCATCTCCCAGGGCGGCTCCCAGCTTTTGACAACGTGGTGGGGGCGTGAGAGCTGTGGCCTTTCTGTCTGATGTGGACTCTTCACATGCAGTCTCGGTGCCCACTGACTCCACCAAGATTTTCTCAACACAGCTCTGCAGCCAGGTTTCCCTATGCAACTTCCTCTCATAAATGTCTGATCAACCTGGCAGTCTGTAGGCTCCCCCTGCTTCCTCCCACTACCCTCTTTTTTTCTTCAGAGATTTTCCCTTGATAAGGCTCTTGTATTTGTAATTTCTACTGGGCACCTGTTTCCCAGAGGATAAGCTGACACAGTCGGTTCTGTTGAGAAGACAGGAGGAATGCCACAACACTCTCTGGCACACAGTGGTGGCCCAGCTGTTGAGAATTCACCAGCAGTGACCTGGAGAAGTGTCCCGTTGAAGGGGAAGGCCCTTGCCAGTGTGTGATTCTGATACGCGAAAAGTGTAGGAGAACAGTGCATATACAAACTGCAATGCAGGAAACTCTTCCCAATGGCTGAAGCTTCATTGTCATGGAGGAAGAAGTGGCCCAGGAGGAGAAGATATACAAACTTTTAGACAGTGGTCAGTGCCCTGGCCAGTTGGTCAGGGGCCTAGAAAAAATCAGAGACAAAGACATGGGAAGTAGAGGGATGCATGTAGGTAGATACATAGGAGGAGCAGAAAGTGTGAAGGTATTTTTAAAGTCACATGTTCATGTCCATCCACCAGAAAGTATTCATCATGGGAAAGGCACTGAAGAGCTATGTGGACAGAATGATGTGGCCTGTCTTGGTCATTGGTCATCCAAGAACTGGCATGATGAGTCCAGAAGTAGGGTGACCAAGATGACCTAGAGGAGAATACACATACACTCAGCCATATGGATTCCCACTTGCTAAGGCTGACACAGCTGCTTCCACCTCTATGTCACTTGCCAGTAATGGAGACCAATGCTGAGCCTCCCATTTGCCAGTTTCTCAAAGAGACATACTGCCTGCATGGTGGCAACTGGGCTACACTGGGCCCCCCTGTCCTGAAAGAGCTAGACTTTATGTCTCCAGGTACCTGGAAGAATAGGTACCTATCTGGGGTATGAGCTTGCCTTTCTTGCTCTCAGAGCCTCAGTCAGCATCACTCTTTGGGCTTACAGAGTGCCTTACCCTCAGACAGGAAAGTCACATGACGTATCATCTGAACACTGAAGCGGAAATGGTATGAGACCTATTTTCCTGGAATGTTCTGGTTGTATTATGTACCATGCCAACCAAATGTGGCTGGTCTGCTACAGCCTAGGGATCTCTTTTTGAAGACATACCTGATGTATCATCTTGGAGGTAATAGTCTGCAGAAAAGTGGTGTTACTCCCTGGATACAGCCTAGGCATCAAATTAAGAGGCCTCCAAGAAAACCACATTCTGAAAAGACATGTGCACCGCGGTGTTCACAGAAACATTCTTTATAATAGCCAAGGCATGGAAGCAACCTAAGGGTCTATCAACAGATGAAAGGATAAAAAAGAGGTACATATATACAATGAAATATTACTCAGCCATAAACAATAATGAAATAATGCCATTTGCAGCAATATGGATAGACCTGGAGATATTGTACTAAGTGAAGTTATTCAGACAAAGACAAATACCATATGATACCACTTATGTGTGGAATCTAAAAAAAAATGACACAAATGTATTTATTTATAAAACAGAAACAGATTCACAGTCAGAATTTTATACATGCCAAGTGGGAAAAGGAGAGGTGGGGAGGGGAAGACTGGGAGTTTGGGATTGACACACACACACACTACTACATATAAAGTAAAACAAAATAAGGACTTACAGTGTAGCACAGGGAACTCTGCCCAAAACTCTGTAACAACTGGAATGGGAAGGTAATTTGAAAAAGAATAGATACACGTATATGTGTAACTGAATCATTTTGTTGTACACCTGGAACTAACATGACATTGTAAATTCAGTCTGATATAAAATATAAAACAAAACTTGAAGTTGTGAAATCTCAAGAAAGAGTACAAAGGGGAGAGAACCAAGGATATCTCAGCACAGGGGGCTGAGGAGAAGTTCTGGAGGTCGAGATGGCTTGTGGCCTGGGATTTCAAAGTTGTGGGCTAGACTCTGTGGACTGTGCTCACATTATGCGTGTGTGTGTTGGGGGGTGGGCTGAGTTGTTGTTGTTTTTCAGTTGCTAAGTTGTGTCCAACTCTTTGCAACCCCATGAACTACAGCACACCAGGCTTCCCTGTCCTTCAGTATCTCCCCGAGTTTGCTGTCCTGTCCATTGAGTCAGTGATGTCACCCAACCATCTCATCCTCTGTTACCCTCTTCTCTTTCTGCCCTCAATCTTTCCCAGCATCAGGGTCTTTTCCAAAGAATTGGCTCTTCGTATCAGGTAGCCAAAATATTGGAGCTTCAGCTTCAGGACAAGTTCTTCCAGTGAATAGTCAGGGTTGACTTCCTTTAGGATTGACTGGT
Source organism: Bos taurus (assembly GCF_002263795.3). Classification (NCBI taxonomy): domain Eukaryota; kingdom Metazoa; phylum Chordata; class Mammalia; order Artiodactyla; family Bovidae; genus Bos; species Bos taurus. Next base: position 42,186,380 of record NC_037344.1, on the reverse strand, counting down.
TTGATCTCCTTGCTGTCTAAGGGACTCTCAAGAGTCTTCTCCAGCACCACAATTTGAAAGTGTCAATTCTTCAGTGCTAAGCCTCCTTTACGGTTCGGCTCTCATATCCTTACATGACTAGTGGAGAAATCATATTTTGATTATATGGACCTTTTGTGGTAAAGTGATGTCTCTTCTTTTTAATATGTTGTCTAGGTTTGTCAGAGCTTTTCTTCTAAGGAGCAACCATCTTTTAATTTCATGGCTTCAATCACTGTCCATAGTGATTTTGCAGTCCAAGAAAATGAAATCTGACACTGTTTCCACTTTTCCTCATCTATTTGTCATGAAGTGATGGGACTGGATGCTATGATCTTAGTTTGTTGAATGTTGAATCTGTTGTGGGGTGGGTAGGTAGGAATAATTAGGAGTTTGGGACTAGCAAATACACATTATTATATATAGGATGGATAACCAACAAGGACCTGCTGCATAGCATGAGGAACTGTGCTCATTGTTTTGTGGTGACTTGTGGGGAAGAAGAATCTGATAAAAAATATATATGTGTATATACATATTTTTACATATATATCTATGTATGTATAGCTGAGTTACTTTGCTATGCAACTGAAAGAATACAGCATTGTAAATCAACTATACTTCAGTAAAAATGAACAAACAAAAACAAATCAAGAGCCCTCTGCATATGACTCTGTATCTCCAATTGGAAGAATACACGGTTCTCTGAACCAAATTGATCCCACCTACTGTCACTGCCTATGCCTGACCAGGGACTCTATGCTTTCTATGGGTGCAATGAAAACCCAGGCTTCAGTGGGGTTAGAGGTCCTAGTCCTTGAAAAGGAGTCCTTCTCAGAGTAGGAAACACAAAAGGTACCTGTCAGACTACAAGCTGTAGGCTATCTAATGCAGCTTGGGAGCAGAGTATAATCTCAAACTCATGACGGTTCTTGGTGGCTACTGCGGATTATTTACAGACCTAGAGTCTGTATGTCATAAAGTGTGCAATGTCTACATACACCACAAAAAACCAGGAACAGATAACGGGGGTAAACTGTTATGTGGGAAGCAACTGCCCTGGAATTATAAGAATTCAACTTTCTGTTGTTTTGGGGCAGGCCAATACCCTGGGGACACTGAAAATGTTTTCAGCAGTGACTCTCAGGGGGTGAAGACATGGACCTGATTTGAAAACTTCCCATAACATGGTCCAGCGTGAAGACAGAAGCTAGACCAAGGGGAGTCTTCTCTGGAGATTCTGATGGGGGACTGAATAGGACAGCAGCAGGCAATGCAGCTAAACAATGCAAAAAGAGATGTGGATGGATGTCGACAGAGCCATGGGATCTCAAGAGAGTCAAACTCCTGCAGAAGAAAAGTGTGAGGGGACGGGAGTTCCTCGGGAAGCCGACAAGGAGAGAAGTGTGAATGCATAGAGAACGGGAGAGACCAGGGAAGACCCGTGGCTTAAGAGACAGCACAGGGCTCCTCCCCAGAGCTGCTTGGGTTCTTGGCTATTTCCGGCTTCACTTTATGCCCCTGATTACGTGAATTCCCAGGGAGCTCACTTTCCACAAAACACCAACCACAAATATCTAAAGAGAATGTATATCAACCACATTAAAATGCCTCCTTTGTTTCCAGCTTAATTCTGAACTGTTAACAGGAAAAAGAAACAAAAACAAAACAAACACACAAAAACAGAGAAGTTCATGGAAGATCACTCGTGCATTCGAAACTCAAGTACATGACTCAGAGCTGGTAACGTTCCAGTATGAGTCAATTATGTATCTGTGCAGTTTTCCCCAGGTAGTCATCTTAAACTCATTTAAGATTAGTAATTAAAAAGAATCTCCTATATACCTAAAGCTTTCACAAACATTTTTTCCATATATATAAAAAAGTTTCCAGAAGTCTCCATCTTGCTCTGATGACAGCAATCAAAAATGACATATATGTCTATGATTGAAAGATGTATTTATTTATTTATTCATTCATTCACTTTAACACATTTTTCCTAAGTGCGTTTCATTTATGTATTTATTTTATAGATGGCATGCTTTTATTTTACTTATATTCCAAGCAGTCACCAAGTTTTATTGATGTTGCTACCTAAATCATTCTTGCCTGTATTTACATTCTTTTTTAAATCTATTTCTTAAATTGAAGTAGTGTTGATGTACAATGCTGTGTTGGTTTCAAGTGTGCATCATCTAAGGAACATTTTATACACCTGGGCATGTGGGAAAAATAAAAGAAGTAAATAGAGTAAGATGCAGGTTTTGCTTTCTGAAAGTACACAGTCTATTGGGGTGAAGAGAGAGCAGAGCATCACAGTAATCAGGTTGTGAAAAATTTACCACAGGGATGCTGAGGTGATCAGTTTCAGGAGGTACCACTCACTCAGAACCCAAGATGTTCTGTGGATTCTTTATCTTCAGTACCTCCTATGAGAATGGTACGCTCAGGAACTGAGCTAGATTGTGGTCCTAATAATTAGAAAATCATCTTATAGAAGCAAATACTAGTGTTAGATGGACTTCCCAGGAAGACACCCCACAGGAGGGCACAGCAACCCACTCCAGTATTCTTGCCTGGGGAATTCAGGGTCAGAGGAACCTGGTGGGCTGCGGTCCATAGGGTCACAAAGAGTCGACAATGACTGAAACGACTTAACATGCCCCCACTAGCATTAGACGCATGTGGATGGTAGCAAGCAAAAAATAAGAGAGGAATTCAACTGAAGCATCAGATACATCTATGTTCTGGATGTGACTCAGAATCCTTTCTTACTTCTTGCTATTTGCATTCCTTAATGATAGTAGACGGAGAGCCCAAAACTATGTCTCTTAGAATTCCTGATAGCCCAGGCCTGGATGCAAATTAGGTTATGCTAATTGAATGCTTTTATGTGAAATTTGGAATGTGGATATGTGGTGGGAGCTGTTTTCTTTCTGCTATTTTAAGTAGCAAATATTTCCAGAGAGATGTTGGAGTTTAAAGGTGGTAGCAGCTAGACTGAAGTAGTCCAGGAATTGATGAGTAGATAGGCAGTCTGCGTAGGAGCTGGAATCCACATACCTGGGTCTAGCTGTCAGCATCCAGTGTGTCTTTGAACTAATCAGTCCAGGAGCAGCCCCATGCCTCCCCCTCCTCCTGCAGCCCTTCAATCATTTCGTAAGCATTTAATTTCCTGTGTCAAATCCCATCTGCTGGAAATATCTGTTTACCACACTCCATTCTGGCTGATTCGGCATGTTCAAAGGCAAGAGATGTGAAAAAAGAATCTTGTGGTAAGGGAATGAGTTGCTGCTAGGTGTGTTGGTGCCAACGATGGATGTGGCAGAAACTACAGATGGGAAAGTAAGTTTTAAAAGACTATGAAGTCTCTAAGTTTTGTTTCTCCCAAAGACTTGGCATCTAGGAGATTTTCATTAGACGTTTGTTGTGTGGAATTGTACTTAAAAGTTTTAGGGTTTGGCCTTTGTCTTAGAGTGGAGCCAGTGGAGTGAAGAACCATTTGAAGGCTCTGACTTAAGGGAATCACACAGTGAGATTCGTGCTTCTCATTGGCAATTCTCTGTGGATGATATGAAGGAGGAATTGAAATTCTAAGGATAGAAAAGCTATTCCAGATTACTCTGTAGCTTATGATGCAATTGAAAAAAACGGTTTATAAATTTGGTCGATTTTTATGCCAAGTTTATTATATGATTTTAAACCACTAAAATATTGATTATTATACTTTTGAGATATTGAGAATCTGAAAACATTTAAACATATTCGTCAAGATGACATCCTTTTTTTTCTTTTTTTTAAAACTGAAATACCACATGGAGAAGGGAACCTGGTGGCCTACAGTGCACAGGGTCGTGAAAAGTCAGATGTGACTAAAGCAACTTAGCACAGACACACACATAGTTGGTTTACAATATTGTGTTAGTTTTAGTTGTTAAGATCACATACTTTTAAAGCTTTCAGGCAGAGGAAACTGTAAACTATAAACCGTATTGCCTGTATAAACTGTATGGTGGTACCAATCTGGCCAGTAAACAGCTCTGCCTTTCCTCTATATTTAGCCATCATTCTGTGAATTTGTTCATGGACCTCAGACTCTCTCTACAAGGAGTAGTATTTTATCATATGATATTATCACAGAGAATATTTTTGTATCCTTTGTACAAAATATCCACTGTACAATATTTTGGAGGTCGTTTGTACTGGTGGTATAACTGCATTTGATGACAATTACATCCTCAAGCTTTGCGATGCACATGAGATGTGAGGAAATGCCAAGGCCACACACTACAAGACCAGCCTTGCTCATTCATCTAAAATGGAAAACTTTAAAATACCGGACATGGGTGGAGAAAATGAAAGGGGTCAGACAAGCAAATAGTTGAAGAGTTATTATAATGTCCAAAAATACATCTCCTCTAACTGACATTTATTTTTATTTTATGGGGACATTATTTTAATTATGTGAGTGTTAATTTAATGTCTTTGGAAAGTTCCCCTTTGAATAAAGTGGGACTGCCTACACAGGGCTCTGTTGTGCCACTTACCATATTGTATTAGATATACTTTCTTGTATGTCTATGTGACAGAGAAAGCATTACCTTCTGTATAAATCCAGTTTATTTCTTCCCAGCCAAGTAGAAATGCACTGTGTTCTACTCTCCCGTATAATGAAGTTGAAACCCTGACTTGTATGTTAATAGAGAGGCTTGGCTATATGACCCCTTTCCAGTCTTCATTCTATCTTTCTTTTTTCCCCTTCATAGCAGTATTTAAGGCCATATACTGTAGTTGATGAAGCCGGTAGGTAAAAAGAGACTGAGTTTCTGAGTCATTGGCTGGAGCCCCCTACCCTCACAAATGCACACCCCCCCTCCACTTATAGCAATCTACCCTAAACTGTGATATAAACTGGTAATTAACCTCTCCTGTATTAGGCTGCTGAGATTTCAACATGTTTGTTACAGAACTAAACACATCTTGTCTCACTAGATTGTACACACTCCTTGAGCTCAGAGGTCTTTCTTCATTATATCTCTTGTTCTACCAAAACATCTGGGGCAATGCCCAGCACATAGTAAATATAAATGTTGGACAAATTAGTGAAAGAGTTTTCTAAGCAAGAGGTATCTTTAAGGCAATGGCAAGAGGCAGTATGAATAACTGTTTAAAGATACATTCAATTTTGAAATTCTTTTTCAAATGAATACTGTTTAAACAATATCGTTCTTTAAAAATAAACTATATTTTAAAAATATACAGCTTTTAAACACTCAGAAAATATTGTGCCAGTTTTCACTCTTAACTTTCTGTTGGATGTATCTGGAATTTTTATGAAATATGAAATAAAAGTGGTGTGTAATGAAATTTATTGCTATGTATAAGATGGGGTCAGTTGGACTGATTTCAACTCATGACACTATATGTTGTAATTTAATTCATTCTCTCCACAGCTCTATCTTCTTAAATTATTTTTCTTACATTAGTAGAGTTTAATTTTTGAGCCGTTTTAAGTTTACAGGAGGATTTAGCATAAAGTACAGAGGGTTTTCATATGCCTCTCCCTTCCCCATGGTTTCCCCTGCTATTAACATCCTGGATTATAGTAAAGATGTTAGAGTAGGAGAATGTGTATAATTATTCACTATAATTGATGAACCAATACTAAACTATGAATGACTAAACTCCATAGTCTAGATTAGAGTTCCTTCCTTGTGCTGTGTTGTAAATATGTAATGACATGTGCCCACTATTACAGTGTCATACAGAATAATTTCCATGCCTCCAGAATTGTACATGCTCTGTCTATTCAGCTTTCCCTCAGTCCTTCCTTCTGAAGCTCTGGCAACCACTGATCTTTTCACTGTCTCCATAGTTTTCTGTTTTCCTGAATATCATATACTTGGGGTCATACAGGATGTATCCTTTGAGATTGGCTTCTTTCACTTAATAATATGTATTCAAGTTCCCTCCACGTCTTTTCATGACTTGATAGCTCATTTCTTTTCATTAATGAGTAATATTCCATTGTATGGATTTACATAGTTTATTTATCCATTTACCTATTAAATGGCTTCTTGGCTGCCTCCATGTTTTGCCAGTGTATAACTAAAGCTGCTTTAAAAATTCATGTGCAGATTTTTGTGTGAAGAGAAGTTATCAAATCATTTGGGTAACTCCCAAGGAGCAAGATTGCTGAATCATCTTTGAGAGTATGTTTAATTTTGTAAGAAACTGCCAGATAGTCTTCCAAAGTGTCTATACCATCTTGCACTCCCACCAGCAATGGGTGTGCATCCCTGCCGCTTCTTTCCTTGTCGGCACCTGGCAGAATCAGTATTTTGTTTGGGTTTTAGTCATTTTAAGTAAGCATGTAGTGGTTCTTCTTAAATTTTTATTCTACAATACTTAATTCTGTCATATGTTTTCAGACAAAGTCCTCCTTATTACGTATGAAAAGAGGAACAAATAGTAGAAAATTGAGCTTTACATCTGAGAATCCAGGCTTAACTTATTGAACTCTTCGATTATGTTGGGTGTTAGACTCAACTTCCATGTATGACAAGTGGGAACTGCAGCTGACAAACATGCTTCTGAGACTTAAAATTTGGTCCAGTTTACTCTCTTTTTACTCACACCAGGTTTTTTCTGGCTTATGTCCAAGAGTAGGTCAGATCACTGTGATGATGAATGAATCAACACAGTACCCCTGAAGAATGGTGGAGACAGTCCCAGGTCTGGAACTAATGGCCCCACCTTTCCCTCGAATGTGGTTATACCCACTCCTCCTTGTAAAGTGGAGCCTGTTATAAAATAAACAGGTGGGAAACGGACACCAGCAGGTGGTACAAATTTTCTTTGAAAGCACTGACTCTTTTATTTTTATCCCTGCACTTATGAGATGCAACAAATGGACACCCAAAGGTCACAGGATGGATGTGGATTAGGGCACAGGTATAAAGCTGGGAAATAGCACGCAGGGCATTGATACAGTTGCTTCTTTCAGAGATCTGTTAACGTTCTGAAGTGACTGGCAGGTGCTGAGTGACGTTTATAAAGGAGCTGAGAGTGAAGAAGAAAAATTCCTGGTCAGAGACGCATATTCTCCATGGTTCACACTTCCCTTTTAACAGTAAGCTTTGGGAAGACAGTTCTAATTCTGATCCTTGTATGTAAATAGTATTTGAAGGATCAAGGATCAGTTCAGTTCAGTAGCTCAGTCATGTCCGACTCTTTGCGACCCCATGAATCGCAGCACACCAGGCCTCCCTGTCCATCACCAACTCGGAGTTTACCCAAACTCATGTCCATCGAGTTGGTGATGCCATCCAACCATCTCATCCTCTGTTGTCCCCTTCTCCTCCTGCCCCCAATCCCTCCCAGAATCAGGGGCTTTTCCAATGAGTCAACTCTTCGCATGAGGTGGCCTAAGTATTGGAGTTTCAGCTTTAGCGTCAGTCCTTCCAATGAACACCCAGGCCTGATCTGCTTTAGAATGGACTGTTGGACCTCCTTGCAGTCCAAGGGACTCTCAAGAGTCTTCTCCAACACCACAGTTCAAAAGCATCAATTCTTCGGCACTCAGCTTTCTTCACAGTCCAACTCTCACATCCATACATGACCACTGGAAAACCCATAGCCTTGACTAGACGGACTTTTGTTGGCAAAGTAATGTCTCTGCTTTTGAATATGCTATCTAGATTGGTCAAAACTTTCCTTCCAAGAAGTAAGCATCTTTTAATTTAATGGCTGTAATCACCATCTGCAGTGATTTTGGAGCCCAGAAAAATAAAGTCTGACACTGTTTCCACTGTTTCTCCATCTATTTCCCATGAAGTGATAGGACAAGATGCCATGATCTTCATTTTCTGAATGTTGAGCTTTAAGCCAACTTTTTCACTCTCCTCTTTCACTTTCATCAAGAGGCTTTTTAGTTCCTCTTCACTTTCTGCCATAAGGGTGGTGTCATCTGCATATCTGAGGTGACTGATATTTCTTCAGGCAATCTTGATTCCAGCTTGTGCTTCTTCCAGCCCAGCATTTCCCATGATGTACTCTGCATAGAAGTTAAATAAGCAGGGTGACAATATACAGCCTTGACATACTCCTTTTCCTATTTGGAACCAGTCTGTTGTTTCATGTCCAGTTCTAACTGTTGCTTCCTGACCTGCATATAGGTTTCTCAAGAGTCAGGTCAGGTGATCTTATATTCCCATCTCTTTCAGAATTTTCCACAGTTTATTGTGATCCACAAAGTCAAAGGCTTTGGCATAGTCAAGAAAGCAGAAATAGATGTTTTTCTGGAACCCTCTTGCTTTTTTGATGATCCAGCAGATGTTGGCAATTTGATCTCTGGTTCCTCTGCCTTTTCTAAAACCAGCTTGAACATCTGGATGTTCACAGTCCACTTACTGCTGAAGCCTGACTTGGAGAATTTTGAGCATTATTTTACTAGCGTGTGAGATGAGTGCAATTGTGTGGTAGTTTGAACATTCTTTGGCATTGCCTTTCTTTGCGCTTGGAATGAAAACTGACCTTTTCCAGTCCTGTGGCCACTGCTGAGTTTTCCAAATTTTCTGGCATATTGAGTGCAGCACTTTCACAGCATCATCTTTCAGGATTTGAAATAGCTCAACTGGAATTCCATCACCTCCACTTGCTTTGTTCGTAGTGATGCTTTTAGAGCCTAAAAATTCAAATAATTCGAAAGAATTCCAAAGTCCACACAACTGATATTTGGAAATGGCGAAGGAGGGTGGGTAATGGAAGAAATTTTACTTTATGTTTGGCCATGTTACAGAAAAACTTATTTTTCTTCTCTTTCAAATGGAAACCAGGGTAAACATGGGTGACAGGCAGATTGGCCATATTATGACGGTGCTAAAAGCCAATGTATTTGCTGAATGTCCTTTAGAGGACACGCTGGTGATTGAATTGTACTGAAATTTGTGCAAAGGGGTAATAAATTCACTTTCATGTTTTGACACTACAGATAAAGACATTAGTATCATTTCTCATTGCTATTTTAATGATGAGTTACTGATGGTTGTGTAGTACCAGATCTAAATGTCATCACTGGGAGCTCACTGACTTCAGGATGCACACAGTGGGAAAGTTAGCACACAGCTTTAGTAAAGCCACTTACAGAGAGCAAGGAGTAAGTATGTTTCAGTTTGATTTCAAACTAATTATTAGTATATGAAAGTTATTCTGCAAATGCCAAAAGCACAGATATGTTTTAGTGTCCAATCTCTAGTTACAAAGTATGGATGCTTGTGTGCCATCTTTTTTTTTTTTTTTAATGAATTCATATCATAGTGAAGCCAATAAAGGTTTAGTAACTGTGGTAAAGTGTATTATTCGTCAACCAATATTTAATCTTCTTCTCTCTTAACTGCTAAGAGAACTGTACTTCCCCACCTCATCCATTTTGGGCTTGGTCATATAACTTACTTTGCTAATGGAATATGGCAAAAGTGATATTTTGATAGCTCTCAGCTTTAAAACAAATTACAAGTTTTCATCAGTTTGTGGAACACACTTAATCCAGTTCACAGCCTGAAGCATGGCTGCAACCGTCACAATACACAGCCAGCAGCAAGCCATGTGAATAAGATGTAAGTGTTTGTAGTGGGAGCCCTCATGATTTTGAGTTTTTGTTGTTGTTGTTATGGAGCATAACATACTTAAAGCTTACAAGTGGAGATATTTATATCTAGGATTGAATCTTTTTTTACAGTAACAACAAAGAAATAGAAAGTTCTGGCATTGGCTTGCGGCTGGTTGATGTAATGTAAGAAAACTTTTAGGAGTCTGGAAAAATGGAAAGCCATGTTATGTAATAAGGAAATATTTGGCTGAACTTTTGAACTCAAATACCTGAGGGGCTGAGAATGTAATGTATTTGGTGTTTGAAATTGGTTGTGATTTGATATATTTGTAAAGCTAATATAAGAAAGAAAAAGCTCAGAAAAGATTTGTACTGTTTTCAAGGGAATGCAGTGAGTCTGAGGAAAGCTGGAGGATTCAGAGATGGAATGGTTTCTCCTTTATCAGAGTCAAAGACAAAAGTGATATTTGGCAAAACTAATACAATTACGTAAAGTTTAAAAATAAAATAAAATTAAAAAAAAAAAAAAGTGAGTAACCCCCTTGAGCCACAAAGTTTAATTAATACTCAGGGCAACAGCATCAGGATGTGACCATCCCATTTTTCTTTCAGACTTCTGATTGGATTCATGTGACCTCCAATTCTGTTGGGTAAGATGGCTGGCCCCACAAGAGACTGACCCAGACTTGCCCAGAAGTGTCCAGGAGTCTCCAGTGGAGGCGTGTGTCAGTGGTGGCCTTCTGCAGGGTTGGGGACAATGAGTGTAGCAGTACACGCATGGGATCTTTAGAAAGAGGTCGCCATTATCTTCATTACCTCCACCATAGTTTGTCCCCAGGTAAAAAGCATGGAGGGAACAAAGCTCCACCCATCAACAGAAGATTGTATTAAAGATTTACTGAGCATGGCCACGCCCATCAGAATAAGACCCAGTTTCCCCCTTAGTCAGTCTCTCCCATCAGGAAGCTTCCATAAGCCTCTTATCCTTCTCCATCAGAGGGCAGACAGACTGAAAACCACAGTCTCAGGAACACATGTATACCTGTGGTGGATTCATTTTGATATTTGGCAAAACTAATACAATTATGTAAAGTTTAAAAAAAAATGTACTTTTATGTATACAAATTAAAAAAAAAAAAGTTTCATTTAAAAAAAAAAAAAGAAAACTAACCAATCTGATCACATGGACCACAGCCTTGTCTAACTCAATGAAACTATGAACCATGTCAAATATGGCCACCCAAGACGAATGGGTCATGGTGGAGGGTTCTGACAATTTGTGGTCCACTGGAGAAAGGAATGGCAAATCACTTCAGTATTCTTATTTGGAGAACCCATGAACACTATGAAAAGGCAAAAAGGTAGGACACTGAAAGATGAACTTCCCAGGTCGGTAGGTGCCCAATATGGTACTGGAGATCAGTGGAGAAATAACTCCAGAAAGAATGAAGAGACAAAGCTAAAGCAAAAACAACACTCAGTTGTGGATGTGACTGGTGATGGAAGTAAAGTCCAATGCTGTAAAGAGCAATATTGCATAGGAACCCGGAATGTTAGGTCCATGAATCAAGGTCAAACAGGAGATGGCAAGAGTGAATGTCGACATTTTAGGAATCAGTGAAATAAAATGTACTGGAATGGGTGAATTTAACTCAGATGACCATTATATCTACTACCGTGGGCAAGAATCCCTTAGAAGAAATGGAGTAACCATCATAGTCAATGAAAGAATCCAAAATGCAATACTTGGATGGAATCTTAAAAATGATAGATGATTTCTGTTCATTTCCAAGGCAAACTATTCAATATCACAGTAATCCAAGTCTATGCCCCAGCCAGTAATGCTGAAGAAGCTGAAGTTGAACGGTTCTATGAAGACCTATAAGACCTTCTAATACTAACACTCAAAACAGGTGTCCTTTTCATTATAGGGGACTGGGATACAAATGTAGGAAGTCAAGAAACACCTAGAGTAACAGGCAAATTTGGCCTTGGAATATGGAATGAAGCAGGGCAAAGACTAATAGAGTTTTGCCAAGAGAATGCACTGGTCATAGCAAACAACCTCTTTCAACAACACAAGAGAAGACTATACACATGGACATCACCAGATGGTTAATACTGAAATCAGATTGATTATATTCTTTGCAGCCAAAGATGGAGAAGCTCTATACAGTCAGCAAAAACAAGACCGGGAGCTGACTGTGGGTCAGATCATGAACTCCTTATTGACAAATTCAGACTTAAATGGAAGAAAGTGGGGATAACCAGCAGACCATTCAGGTATGATCTAAATCAAATCCCTTATATTATACAGTAGAAGTGAGAAATAGATTCAAGGGATTAAATCTGATAGACAGAGTACCTGATAAACTATGGATGGAGGTTCATGACACGGTACAGGAGACAGGGATCAAGATCATCCCAAAGAAAAAGAAATGCAAAAAAGCAAGATGGCTGTCTGAGGAGGCCTTACAAATAGCTGGGAAAAAAAGAGAAGCGAAAACCAAAGGAGAAAAGGAAAGATATAAGCATCTGAATGCAGAGTTCCAAACAATAGCAAGAAGAGATAAGAAAGCCTTCCTCAGTGATGAATGCAAAGAAATAGAGGAAAACAACAGAATGGGAAAGACTAGAAATCTCTTCAAGAAAATTGGAGATACCAAGGGGATATTTCATTCAAAGATGGGCTCAATAAAGGACAGAAATGGTAGGGACCTAACAGAAGCAGAAGATATTAAGAAGGGGTGGCAAGAATACACAGAGGAACTATACAAAAAGATCTTCTTGATGCAGATAATCATGGTGGTATGATCGCCCACCTAGAGCCAGACAACCTGGAATGCAAAGTCAACTGGGCCTTAGGAAACATCACTATGAACATAGCTAGTGGAGGTGATGGAATTCCAGTTGAGCTATTTCAAATCCTAATAGATGATGTGAAAGTGCTACCTCCAGTTCAGTTCAGTTCAGTCACTCAGTCATGTCTCACTCTTTGCGACCTCATGAACTGCAGCACACCAGGGCTCCCTGTCCATCATCAACTGTTGGAGTCTACCGAAACCCATGTCTATTCAGTTGGTGACGCCATCCAACCATCTCATCATCTGTTGTCCCCTTCTCTTCCTGCACTCAATCTTTCCCAGCATCAGGGTCTTTTCAAATGAATCATCCCTTTGCATCAGGTGGCCAAAGTATTGGAGTGTCAGCTTTAACATCACTCCTTCAATGAACACCCAGGACTGATCTCCTTTAGGATGGACTGGTTGGATCTCCTTGCAGTCCAAGGGACTCTCAAGAGTCTTCTCCAACACCACAGTTCAAAAGCATCAATTCTTCGGTGCTCAGCTTTTTTCACAGTCCAACTCTCACATCCACGTGTGACTACTGGAAAAACCATACCCTTGACTAGACAGACCTTTGTTGACAAAGTAATGTCTCTGCTTTTTACTATGCTGTCTAGGTTGGTCATAATTTTCTTTCCAAGGAGTAAGCATCTTTTAATTTCATGGCTGCAATCACCATCTGCAGTGATTTTGGAGCCCAAAAAATAAAGTCAGCCACTGTTTCCCCATCTATTTCCCATGAAGTGATGGGACCGGATGCCATGATTGCTGCATTCAATATGCCAGCAAACTTTTAAAACTCAGCAGTGGCCATAGGACTGGAAAAGGTCAGTTTTCATTCCAATCCCAAAGAAAGGCAGTGCAAAGAATCCTCAAACTCACAATTGCACTCATCTCACATGCTAGCAAAGTAATGCTGAAAATTCTGCAAGGGCTTTAACAGTACATCATGAACCATGATATTTCAGATGCTCAAGCTGATTTTAGGAAAGGCAGAGGAACCAGAGATCAAGTTACCAATATCCATTGCATTATCAAAAAAGCAAGAGAGTACCAGAAAAACATGTATTTCCTCTGTATTGATTATGCTAAAGCCTTGGACTGTGTGGATCACCACAAACTGTGGAAAATTCTGAAAGAGATGGGAATACCAGACGATCTGACCTGCCTCTTGAGAAATCTGTAGGCAGGTCAGAAAGCAAAAGTTAGAACCGGACATGGAACAACAGACTGGTTCCAATTAGGGAAAGGAGTACGCCAAGGCTGTATATTGCCACCCTGTTTATTTAACTTGTATGCAGAGTACATCATGAGAAATGCCATGCTGGATGAAGCATAAGCTGGAATCAAGATTGCCTGGAGAAATATCAATAACCTCAAATATGCAGATGACACCACCTTATGGCAGAAAGTGAAGAACTAAAGAACCTCTTGATGAAAGTGAAATAAGAGAGTGAACATTTTGGCTTAAAGCTGAACATTCAGAAAACGAAGATCATGGCATCTGGTCCCATCACTTCCTGGCAAATAGATGGTGAACCAGTGGAAACAGTTACCAAGAAAACAGCTGTTTTTTTGGTCTCCAAAATCACTGCAGATGGTGACTGTGGCCATGAAATTAAAAGATGCTTACTCCTTGGAAGAAAAATTATGACCAACCTAGACAGCATATTAAAAAGCAGAGGCATTACTTTGTTAACAAAGATCCATCTAGTCAAGGCTATGGTTTTTCCAGTAGTTGTGTATGGATGTGAGAGTTTGACCATAAGGAAAGCTGAGCACAGAAGAATTGATACTTTTGAACTGTGGTGTTGGAGAAGACTCTTGAGAGTCCCTTGGACTGCAAAGAGATCCAACCAGTCCATCCTAAAGGAAATCAGTCCTGAATATTCATTGGAAGGACTGATCTGAAGCTGAAGCTCCAATACTTTGGCCACCTGATGTGAAGAACTGACTCATTTGAAAAGACCCTGATGCTGGGGAAGATTGAAGGCAGGAGGAGAAGGGGATGACAGTGGATGCAATGGTTGGATGGCATCACTGACTCAATGGAGTAAAGTTTGAGTAAACTCTGGGATTTGGTGATTGACAGAGAGGCCTGGTGTGTTGCAGTCCATGGAGTCACAAAAAGTGGGACACGACTGAGTGACTGAAGTGAACTGAAGATGGCTGAGGAGAAGTGACAAATGGCTTGATCCCAGGGAGAGTTGATAAACATAATGCATCATAACTAAGTCTAGTTGGAGGGACATTGCTCAAAAGGAAATTTGTAAGCTATTTTATTTGTCACACCACACGGTATGTAGGGTCTTAGTTTCCCAACTGCAGATTGAATCCCAGCCTCCTGCACTGGAAGGGTGGAGTTTTAACCAGTGGACCACAAGAGAAGTCCTTAGAAGTCAAAAGAAATTTTGACATGGCTATAGTTCTCGAGCGGGTTGTCCAGGTGGTATTAATGGTAAAGAATCACCTGCCAATGGAAGAGATGCAAGACACACGGATTCAATCCCTAGGTCAGGAAGATCCCCTGGAGTAGTGGCAACCTATTCCAGTATTCTTGCCTGGAGAACCCCATGGTCAGAGGAGCCTGACAGGATATATATAGTCCATGAGGTTGCAAAGAGTTGAGGTTGCATAACCCTTGAGTTGGAGAAGGCAATGGCAACCCACTCCAATACTCTTGCCTGGAAAATCCCATGGACGGAGGAGCCTGGTAGGGTTCGGTCCATGGGGTCACGAAGAGTCAGACACGACTGAGTGACTTCACTTTTACTTTTCACTTTCATGCACTGGAGAAGGAAATGGCAACCCACTCCAGTGTTCTTGCCTGGAGAATCCCAGGGATGGGGGAGCCTGTTGGGCTGCCATCTATGGGGTCGCACAGAGTTGGACATGACTAACGTGACTTAGCACCAGTAGCAGCAGCAGCCCTTGAGTAAAATCATAAGCAAGCACAGTTTCTGAGAGAGTTGTATCACAGGTACTACCAGGCTGGCTGAAAAAGGTATGTGAATGTATTAAATATAAGCTGACTCAGAGCTGGAACAGGCTGAGACTGCAGCTGAGCCCGTAGACCCCAGTAACTTCTTAAGATATCAGCAAAAAAAAAAAAAAAAAGAGGAATAAGAACTTCCCAGATGGTGGGTCCAAGAGCCATGGAGAAAATGGGCTGGGAACTATTCCCAGAGACCTCAGTTGGGTTTTATTTCAAAAACACTCCCATCCCCAGGAAACTGGGATCTTGTAACATCTGCTCAGCAGGATTTCAGAACTGCTATGGACCAGTGGCTGCTCTGTGCCCACCCCTCATTTCTCCTGCTTTTCAGAACATAGTGTTTATTTTGGTTAACTTGTTTTGTCCTACAATTGTATTTTGTGTGTATATATATGGACAGGTAAATTGTCTTCTTATTTCCTAGATCTCCAAATCAAGAGAAGCCACATTAGACCTATGTAGAGACTATCAGAAGAAACTGCAGTTAGACCCTGGAGCCATAAATGGATGAGACATTCAGATGCCTTCCTTGCAAACTTTTTGTCTGACCTGGATGGGGAATTATGGTGTATTTGAATACAGACTACATCTGGAAGGTATAATTCTAAATGAGGAGGTGAAATCACTCTACCCTCATAATGTCAAAAAGCAGTGGATCCACATTACTAACTATTCCAAGTTGCAGTTTCTTTTTGCCAAGTATTTTTCAGGTTCTTTGTCAGCCTCCTCCAGAGAAATGTCACTCTGGTCCAGAGCTCTCTTTCTGAGGGTATTCAGCAGCTATACTATCAATTATGAATTAATAAAGAGACGCTTTGTTATAATTACATTACCCTCCCAGCATTCCTAAATAAAAGGAATGGATTTCTTGGAAGGTATGACAGCCATAAAAATTCTTATTTTAATTAATAGTGTCATCCTTTTTTAAAAATTTATTTTATGAAGTATGGTTGATTTAAATATGTTAATTTCTGCTCTACAGAAAACAATTAAGTTATATGTGTGTGTGTGTGTTTATATACATTCTTTTCCATTATGGTTTATCACAGGATATTGAATATAGTTCCCTGTGAGAAATCAGTATGCCAAAACCTTTGACTGTGTGGATCACTACAAACTGTGGAAAATTTGCATAGATGGGAATACCAGATGATCTGACCTGCCTCTTGAGAAATCTGTATGCAAGTCAAGAAGCAGCAGTTAGAACCAGACATGGAACCAAGGTCTAGTTCCAAATTGGGAAAGGAGTATGTCAAGGCTGTATGTTGTCACCCTGCTTATTTAAATTATATTCAGAGTACATCAGTGAAATGCCAGGCTAGATGAAGCACAAGCTGGAATCAAGATTCCTGGGAGAAATATCAATAACCTCAGATATGCAGATGACACCACCCTTATGGCAGAAAGTGAAGAGGAACTAAAGAGCTTCTTGATGAAGGTGAAACAGATGGCTTAAAACTCAACATTCAAAAAAATGAAGATAATGATATCCAGACCTATCACTTCACGGCAAATAGATGGGGGAACAATGTAAACAGTGAGAGACTTTATTTTCTTGGGCTCCAAAATCACTGCAGATGGTGACTGCAGCCATGAAATTAAAAGACTCTTGCTCCTTGGAAGAAAGACTATGACCAACCTAGACAGCATATTAAAAAGCAGAGACATTACTTTGCCAGCAAAGGTCTGTATAGTCAAATCTATTGTTTTTTTCCAGTAGTCATGTATGGATGTGAGAGTTGGACCATAAAGAAAGCTGAGCACCGAAGAACTGAAGCTTTTGAATGGTGGTGTTGGAGAAGACTCTTGAGAGTCTCTTGGACTTCAAGGAGATCCAACCAGTCCATCCTAAAGGAAATCAGTCCTGAATATTCATTGGAAGGACTGATACTGAAGTTGAAGCTCCAATAGTTTGGCCACCTGATGCAAAGAGTTGACTCTTTGGAAAAGACCCTGATGCTGGGAAAGATTGAAGGCAGGAGGAGAAGGGGATGACAGAGGATGGGATGGTTGGATGGCATCACCAACTCAGTGGACAAGAGTTTGAGTAAGCTCCAAGAATTGGTGATGGACAGGGAAGCCTGGTGTGGTGCAGTCCATGGGGTCGCAAAGAGTTGGACACAACTGAGCAACTGAACTGAACTGTGCTATGCAGTAGAACCTCACTGTTTATCCATCCAGCATATAATAGTTTGCATCTCGTAATTCCAAATTCCCAATCCATCCCTCTTCCCACCCCCTGCCACTTACTTTGTGTCATTTTGATCACACATCAGTCTCTAGTCATCCCTGAAAGGCCAGAGCTGCTGGGATGATATTTCTCAGCTTGGAAGCTACTGCTGCTGCTGCTAAGTCACTTCAGTTGTGTCCAACTCTGTGCGACCCCATAGACAGCAGCCCACCAGGCTCCCCCATCCCTGAGATTCTCCAGGCAAGAACCTGGAGTGGGTTGCCATTTCCTTCTCCAATGCATGAAAGTGAAAAGTGAAAGGGAAGTCGCTCAGTCGTGTCCGACTCTTAGTGACCCCATGGACTGCAGCCTACCAGGATCAAATTCTGGTTCATAGCATTTCAATATGTGGTAATGGTACAATTCTGTGAGCCATCTTGGGAAAATACAGTCTGCTTTGTTCCAGGTACTGTCTTCTGGATTTTTTTCCATTTTATCAAAATCTGGAGCTAGCCCACATAGGTTTCAAATTTTGTCGCTACCACCAACTTGTTGTGTGACCTTGGACTCCTTATTCAAGTAATCAGGACTTGAGTTTCTAGACTTCATTTTGTCATCTATAAAATTGTTACAAGGAAGAGCCAATTTTGACTCCGTGTAGGATCTTTTTTTTTTTTTTTTTTAATTTAACATTTGTTTTTCATTGCTTTTAGTATTAGCTCTCTCTTTTTAGTCCCTAAGTCATATCCGTTTCTTGCAACCCCTTGGACTGTAGCCCGCCAGGCTCCTCTGTCTATGGGATTCTCCAGGCAAGAATACTAGAGTGGGTTGCCATTTCCTTCTCCAGGGGATCTTCCTGACCCAGGAGTTGAACCTGTGTCTCCTGGCAGAATTTGCAGGCAGATTCTTTACTGACTGAGCTGTATGGGAATCCCTCACAGTATTTAGTATTTACTATAATATTTAGTGTTATAATCATACATAATGGCCTGCCTCAGGGAACCCTGCCCTCTGTCTGAATGCTGAACAAAAATTCTTTTGTTTAGGATCCTGTCAACCTGTGGATGGCTACAGAAAGGAATAAATCAACATGTCCCCTCCTTGAGGAAAGTCATTCCAGGAGATATTTGTAAGATTAATGGCTTTTAAAATTTTACTTCTTCACCTACCCCTTCTCTGTTCTATTAAAGAATCTTGCATCCAGACCTTGATAAGATAGTTATTTTGAGACATTAGTTTGCCATCATCTCCGTCTGCCAGCTTTGTAAATAAAGTTGTAGCCCTTGCCTCAACATCTCATCCCTTGGATTTATTAACCTGTTGGACAGTCAGCAGAGTGAGCTTGGACTTTGTAACAATTTCTGGATAGTAATAATAATTAGTTTAGAAGGTAATTGCAATAATTAAGAGAAATAATGCATTTTAAGTTCTTAGAACATGTCTGGCACATTCTAACACTTAAATACCATTTCTTATTTTTGTTGTTCTTTTTAATATTGCTATTCTTGGTCATGTTTACCTTATTTCTTTCATTTTTAAATCCTCTACATTTTCATCGACTGTATCCATATCCAAACTGACATTAAACTGAATGTTTCACGAAAGTCATGACTGCAAGTCAGAGAGTGTAGGGAAGTTTACAGTACAACTCATATTCCATCTGCTGGCTACATTTGCATGGTCCCTGGAAGTTAGGGAGAGCCACGTGACTGGTTCTAATTGACTAAATGTGATTGAAAATGATGTGTGTCACATCTTGGTGAGACTGTGAAAATTGCATATAAATGTGATCCTCCAGTCTTTTCTTCTTCCAAACAGGGAGAATTTGGGTCCCAGAGGATGTAGCTTTGGGGTAGTATTGCCAATACAAACGTGGACCCTGTTGCAACTTGGTGGAATTTGTGTTGGATATGTACTATGATCAAGAAATAAATACATGATGCATAATTACTATTTCCCAGTTTAGCTTTTTCATATCCTCATCTAAACGAATACAGTGGGTGTAAAAGATAACCAGGGTCCTACCTCCTAATGATAAGTTAATATCCAGGGAACACAATTCTATTTTTCTAATACTTATTAAAAAAACTGAAAGTACAGTAGAGCCTGCTTCTGACCTGGGGTCACTAGTGCAGTTGCAGGCAATGTCAGCTGGGGTTCTGCTCACCTATAAGTTCCACTGGTCTGGATGTTTGCAAGAGGGATCATTCACACAGCAGGTAACTGATGCTGACTTTCACTGGGGAATTGATTTGGGTCTTTTGACTAGAGCTTTGGACCAACATGTGGGCTTTCCATATGGCTTCAGTGTGTCAGCAGGGTTCTCAGAGGGAATAACTTTCCAAAGGCGAGTATTTTAAGAGATGAAGACAAAGTCTTTTCTCGGTCCAGACTTGGAATGTCTCATAACATTACAGCCAATGCATTCTGTCAGTTAAATACATCACAAAGGATAGCCCAGATTACATTAGAGTTCACTTCTTAAAGGGAAAAGTGAAACAGAAATCCATTCTCAGCCATCTTTAATCAATCCTACCTCCACCTTTCCAATACACATTTACATTCACCCACATTAAATAACACATTAAAATTCACTCTCACATTAACATTCTTGCAAGAAGCAGCCATGCCTCATCATAATCAGATACCTCTATTACCAAGGTTTAGCCCATTGCAAATACTCATAAACTGCTGAAAAAATTCATGAATGAGACATACGTATCTTTGAACTTTTTGCAAGGTCTTAGGATTGAGATGCTAATAAATCTGTCTTGAACAAATGAAAGAGGCACATATCCTATATAAAAAGTCAAACTTAAAAACTTACCAAATTAACACATACAATGTAAACACATAAAAAATTTTATGTGTGGGTAAGAATAAACTTTTAATTAAGACATAGTGAAGGAAATAGTTGGAAACTCCAGGGATTATCTTTAATTAATATTCATATTACTATATTAATAAAAGTAAAAAGTATACTCTTTTGACCAAGATATAAATTGACTGCATTCAATATTGTTTCTGACAAAGGGTAGGAAATTGCAAGCATTTCAACACTAAGGAAAAAGGTCCTAAAGTAAAGATGGCCTACTAATAATTTTTTTTCTAGTGCAGCCAGAAGTAAAGAAAAAAAGGTCTCTTAAGAATTCTTGTTTTATAATTAATGTTACTGAGGCTTCAGGGTAATTTTCCACCGAGTTTAATTGTTTGTGAGTGTATTGGTTTATTCTTCTGAATTTGCATCAGTTTGAAACTCAGGGGAGGTGAAATAGATTTGCCAATATTTATTTCTTGCTATTTGTGCAAACCAAATGAAATAAGTCATGAAATTCATAACAGGACTAAGGGTAAACTGAACTTGGCTTTTTCCTGCTGCCTTGTCACCATGACAGAAGCAGCTGTAAAATGAAGGGAAAGATCTTAAACTTTCTAAATTCTTGAGTCATTTTAGAAATTCCTTCCCTTTGTATTAATTACATATTTTAATTTGATGTTGCATTCTTGGTTTCAGGCAAGAGTCTGAAGACATTAAGATACAAAGTAGTTTTTAAGAAGTCTATCCAGAAGAGAAAAACCTTAAGAAATGAGCATATAGAACAAACATTAGAAAAAATTTGTTTTAAATTTAAAATAATGCAAAAAATTTAAACTACTGTTTATAAGACTAGAAGCTTAAAGTGTTTCTTTTCAACACAGACTTCAGCATCCCTTTCATTGTTATTCATGAATTTTATTACAAAATTCCTTGGCTTCACTACACTAGTTTTACCAGCTGGTTTTTTTCATGGACCTGTGTGAAAAATTAAGTATTTCTCTATTATCTTGCTGATTCTTAATTATCATTATACAAATTTTTCCCCTCCAGCACATTTATTTTATAGTTGAATTAAATTTATAATATATACATCAAAATCTTCCCAATTTACAAGAGACTTCACTTTTTATGGAGAAGGCAATGGCACCTCACTCCAGTATTCTTGCCTGGAAAATCCCATGGACAGAGGAGCCTGCTGGGCTACATACAGTCCATGGGGTCGAGAAGAGTCGGACACGACTGAGCGGCTTCACTTTCACTTTTCACTGTTTATAAAAGAAGATATTTACATTCTTTTAGAATTCAAGAGACCTCAACATTTGTTTTGAGCTATTCAGTGAAACAGACTATTAAAAGAATAATCTTCATTGAAACTCCTATCATAACACAGAAAGATGATTTCTAGTATGACAATCCCTGATTTAACAATGGTTCTGTTCCAGGAAGGCAGACTCCTTCCAGGGCCCAAAACTGGGCTCTTGTCTAACACTCAGAAATGAATTGTCTGAGGAGACACATGTGCTGACAAAGCAAGAGATTTTATTGGGAAAGGGCACCCAGGAGGAGAGCAGTAGGGTAAGGGAACCCAGGAGAACAGCTCTGCCATTCTCCGGTTTTATGGTGATGGGGTTAGTTTCCGGGTGGTCTTTGGCCAATCACTTTAATTCAGAGTCTTTCCTGGTGGTGCACGCATCACTCAGCCAAGATGGATGCTAGCAAGAGGGATTCTGAGAAGTGGACGGACACGCGATGTCTCCTTTCAACCTTTCCCAAACTCTTCCGGTTGGTGGTGGCTTATTAGTTCCGTATTCCTTCTCAGGATCTCCTGTCATTAAACAATTCATGCAAATGGTTACTATGGTGCCTGGCCAGGGTGGGCGGTTTCAATCATTGTGCTTCCCCTAACAATTCGACTTACGATTTTTTGACTTTCAGTTCAGTTCAGTTCAGTTACTCACTCGTGTCCAACTCTTTGGGACCCCATGAATTGCAGCACGCCAGGCCTCCCTGTCTATCACCATCTTCCAGAGTTCACTCAAACTCATGTCCATCAAGTCAGTGATGCCATCCAGCCATCTCATCCTCTGTCGTCCCCTTCTCCTCCTGCCCCCAATCCCTCCCAGCATCAGAGTCTTTTCCAATGAGTCAACTCTTCGCATGAGGTGGCCAAAGTATTGGAGTTTCAATTTCAGTATCAGTCCTTCCAAAGAATACCCAGGACTGATCTCCTTCAGAATGGACTGGTTGAATCTCCTTGCAGTCCAAGGGACTCTCAAGAGTCTTCTCCAACATCACAGTTCAAAAGCATCAATTGTTCGGCACTCAGCTTTCTTCACAGTCCAACTCTCACATCCATACATGACCACTGGAAAAACCACAGCCTTGACTAGATGGACCTTCTTTGGCAAAGTAATGTCTCTGCTTTTCAATATGCTATCTAGGTTGGTCATAACCTTTCTTCCAAGGAGTGTCTTTTAATTTGATGTCTGCAGTCACCATCTGCAGTGATTTTGGAGCTCAAAAAGATAAAGTCTGACACTGTTTCCACTGTTTCCCCATCTATTTCCCATGAAGTGATGGGACAAGATGCCATGATCTTCGTTTTCTGAATGTTGAGCTTTAAGCCAGCTTTTTCACTCTCCTCTTTCACTTTCATCAAGAGGCTTTTTAGTTCCTCTTCACTTTCTGCCATAAGGGTGGTGTCATCTGCATATCTGAGGTGATTGATATTTCTCCCAGCAATCTTGATTCCAGCTTGTGCTTCTTCCAGCCTAGCGTTTCTCATGATGTACTCTGCATATAAGTTAAATAAGCAGGGTGACAATATACAGCCTTGACGTACTCCTTTTCCTATTTGAAACCAGTCTGTTGTTCCAATTGCCTGAATTAGTTGATGTTAAATGTATGCTCCTTTGCCTTTAGAATGCTAGAAACCAAGGGACATTATAGTAGACTCTTCTAAATCATTGAGTTTACTATTGTACTAAGATTATATCAGATAGATACAAGAATGCTATCTGCATTGAGCACTTAGAAATGCAAATGCATGGACACAAAAAGACCCTGCCCAGAGTCCTTGTGAAAATACCAAACAACTATTCCTGTGTGTTTCTCAACTGCCACTATTCCTCCTCCCCTCACATGTGCACACAAACCCAAGGGCACAGACAGTACCTCCTGCAATCTCATGTAACCCTTTTCCTCCTGCCTGCCATTGCCCTTTCTAGTCATGGCAATAAAAATCAGTTTTATTATTTTTATAATAATGTTAACTATGTTTATGATAAATAGGATTTACTTTTTTCAAATTAAAATATTTGAGGTTTGTAAAATTATCAGCTCTACTAGCAAATCTTTTAAGACACGTTTAATTATGACATATTCATTGTTTTAAGCATTGACATTTTATAAAGTTAGAGGTGCTTTGATAAGTTGATAGCTTCCAGAAGAAAATATTTTAATTCATTATTTAAGTTACTGGCTGAAAACTCTTCTTTTCCTTGACTTATGATTCAGTTGCTGCTGCTGCTAAGTCGCTTCAGTCATGTCCAACCCTGTGCGACCCCATAGACGGCAGCCCACCAGGCTCCCCTGTCCCTGGGATTCTCCAGGCAAGAACACTGGAGTGTGTTGCCATTTCCTTCTCCAACGCAGGAAAGTGAAAAGTTAAGTCCTGTTAAATCCATTGTAAGTTGAGAATATCGTGTCAAAATGTGTTGAATATGCCTGACCTACCAAACATCATAGCTAAGTCTTGCCCACCTTAAACAGACTCAGAACACTTACATTAGCCTATAGTTGGGCAAAATTATCTAACACAAAGCTTATTTTATAATAAAGTGCTGAATATATCTTGTAATTGACTGGATATTGTACTGAAAGTCAAAAACAGAATCGTCTAGGTATAGAATTGTAAGTGTATCAGTTGTTTACCCTGGTAAATGCGTGACCGCCCAGGATTGCAAGATAGGATTGTACCATGTGTCACTAGCCTGGGAAAAGAGCAACATTCTAAATGCCAAGTATGGTTTACACTGACTCCCTAGTGCTTTTGCACTATCTTAAAGTCAAAAATCACTGCAGATGGTGACTGCAGCCATGAAATTAAAAGACGCTTACTCCTTGGAAGAAAGGTTATGACCAACCTAGATAGCATATTGAAAAGCAGAGACATTACTTTGCCAACAAAGGTCCGTCTAGTCAAGGCTATGGTTTTTCCAGTGGTCATGTATGGATGCGAGAGTTGGACTGTGAAGAAAACTGAGCGCCCAAGAATTGATGTTTTCGAACTGTGGTGTTGGAGAAGAGTCTTGAGAGTCCCTTGGACTGCAAGGAGATCCAACCAGTCCATTCTGAAGGAGATCAGCCCTGGGATTTCTTTGGAAGGAATGATGCTAAAGCTGAAACTCCAGTACTTTGGCCACCTCATGTGAAGAGTTGACTCATTGGAAAAGAGTCTGATGCTGGGAGAGATTGGGGGCAGGAGGAGAAGGGGACGACAGAGGATGAGATGGCTGGATGGCATCACTGACTCGATGGATGTGAGTTTGAGTGAACTCCGGGAGTTGGTGATGGACAGGGAGGCCTGGCGTGCTGCGATTCATGGGGTCTCAAAGAGTTGGACAGGACTGAGGGACTGAACTGAACTGAACTGAATTCAGGCAATTGTAGCATATCCAAAATATTAGAGAAAGTGTTGTGCATTCTTTAGGTATGTATCTTCTCAGTTTTATAAAATTCATATTCACTTTTAAAGAAGATAGGGAGGAACTGAGTACCGATAAGGATATTGTCTAATTGTCAAAATCTGGAGTCTCTTTACAGTCAGCTAACAGTGAATGATAAGTAGCAAAGAAGGGTACCACCCAGCCAGAAGGTTAACAACATACAAAAGCCAAGAATATTTCATAATTACAGGCTCTTCTTCCTCTACATGATCTTGCTCACACGTCCACAGCACTATCGTCAGGAACAGTGTCTTGCAGTTTTATGTTATATTCTCAGTGTATTATGTCTTCATAGGAGAACTTCCAGTGGTGGACTGACTGCTGGTACTGACCTGTAGAGATGTGTTGTGTGGTAATCACAGTGTGACCCCCAGGGTTTGCTGTTGGTTTCCTCTTTTTTTTGTAAGCAGTTCTTTGCTTACAGGAGACAGTCCTCAGCAGGAAGCCTCTTTCCGTATCACTTTAACAAAGCAACACGTAACTAACTTTTAAACCAGATGCCTTTGTGCTCTACTCCTCTCCACCCCAAGCACACCTTTCGAATCTTTTAATCACCCAATGCTTCACTTAACTTGTTGGTTCCTTCAGTAGATCAAAGAAGTAATTAACAGATGACCAAGTCTCTTCCCCAGCTTCTTTTTCAATAATCTCTTGAACAAACTGTGTGAACACGATGCATTTAAAGAAAGATCATGAGGAGTTGACAAGCCTGCATTCAGTGGGGGGTGGTGGTGACTCTGATCCCCTCTCTTAATGAATAACTCAGGTTACTTCCCTTTTTCCCTTTGAGAATCTTCATGGCAGAGCAGAATTTTCAGAGGTAGTTTTTGCGGACACTGAGTCCACCTTCTCCCCAGATTGATGACATTCTATTTAAAAGCAACTTTCCTCTGTATAATCGGCTCCAGTTTCATGTACAGTTTCCTGTGGCGGATTCATGTTGATGTATGGCAAAACCAATACAATATTGTAAAGGAATTAGCCTCTAATTAAATAAATTTAAATTAAAAAATAATAATAAAAGCAACTTTCCTTTCTAGCAGCACTTGCCCCCTGGGTACTGATTTTGGAGCAGGGAGCAGCTGGACCTGAGTTTGATAACATTTTGGGACATAGTCCCAGGGTAGAGTGTGGGAACTGTCGCAGCCACATTGCCTTCAGACATGATTCTCTATGTACTCACCTGCTGCAACCAAAAATGCTCTTTCTTTTTCTCCTCTCTTTCTCTTTCTCTCAAACAGACATACACAGACACATCTGACAATGAGAGGGAAGCACCTTTTTACCAGATGCTGATTTATTAAGATGCCTTATCTTTATAAATTTTTTTCTAGCACTTTCCAAAAGACGTAAGGGAAAATGCATTAAGTAGGAAAAGATCATAAATGAAAAATGTTTCACTATTCATCAAACTTAACTCATTTTCCCCCTGTACTGGACCTCAGAACTTGGTAATGGGGATAAAAGAATTATTCCAATGGGAGGCCAGAATGCAATTGTTTTTCTCCTAAGGCCTCATACCCTTTTCAATATTAAACCATATTCATTAAAAAGCCAGTGTGATTCACATGTACACTCATTACAGAGTAAGTCCTAACTTAAGGGAGAGCAGCAGCTTCACTGAAAATGAGTGACACATTCTGCTATTCGGCAGGTCAAGTGCAGCATTTATACCTGAACCACCAGAGTGCCTATCTCACACCTGCTGGGACAGAAGGAAGTGGGGCCTAGGGACATGCCCATTTTTATTTTCACTCTGAGAGATTTTAAGGCACACTAGTGAAATTCTAGGGTAATGTGTCAATTTCTTTTCAAGGAAAACTTAATCCTTAAAAGGGAAAAGGAGCCATTAATAATACAGGCAAATGCTTTGCATACTATTTTGCTATTTCAAAGTTTTAGGTTGTAATTTTTACATTTTTTTATCATTTCATTTGCTAAGTTGAGGGTGACCACATTTTACTCACATTACAAAGAATAAAACTATGGCAAATACAAAATGTTTCAAATGCTTCCAATTAGGAGGAGCCATAAGATTTGGATTAAAGCCCAATGCTACTAAAATTCTAGTTGTTTTAGTTCAGTTCAGTTCAGTCGCTCAGTTGTGCCTGACTCTTTGTGACCCCATGAACTGCAGCACGCCAGGCTTTCCTGTCCATCATCAACTCCCGGAGCTTGCTCAAACTCATGTCCATCGAGTCGGGGATGCCATCCAATCATCTCAGCCTCTGTCATCCCTTTCTCTTCTTTCCTTCAAACTTTCCCGGCATCAGGGGCTTTTCCAATGAGTCAGTTTTTCACATCAGGTGGCCAAAGTATTGGAGTTTCAGCTTCAGTATCAGTCCTTCCAATGAATATTCAAGACTGATTTCCTTCAGGATTGATTGGTTTGATCTCTTTGCAGTCCAAGGGATTCTCAAGTCTTCTCCAACACCACAGTTCGAAAGTGTCAATTCTTTGGTGCTCAGCTTTCTGTATAGTCCGATTCTCACAACCATACATGACTACTGGGAAAACCATAGCTTTGACTAGACATACCTTTGTTGGCAAAGTAATGTCTCTGCTTTTTGATATGCTGTCTAGGTTGGTCATAGCTTTTTTTCCAAGGAGCAAGTGTCTAAATTTCATGGCTACCGTGACTATCTGGAGTGATTTGGAGCTCAAAAAAATAAAGTCTGTCACTGTTTCCATTGTTTCCACATCTATTTTCCATGAAGTGATGGGACTCGATGCCATGATGTTTGTTTTTTGAATGTTGATAAGCCATCTCTTTCACTCTCCTCTTTTACTTTCATCAATAGGTTCTTTAGTTCCTCTTCACTTTCTGCCATAAGGGTGGTGTCATCTGCATATCTGAGGTTATTGATATTTCTCCCAGCAATCTTGATTCCAGCTTGTGCTGCATTCAGCCTGGCATTTCACATGCTATCCTCTGCATATAAGTTAAATAAACAGGTGACAAAATATAGCCTTGATGTACTCCTTTCCCTATTTGGAACCAGTCCGTTGTTCCATGTCTGGTTCTGACTGTTGCTTCTTGACCTGCCTACAGATTTCTCAGGAGGTAGTTTAAGGTGGTCTGATATCCCCATCTCTTGAAGAATTTTCCACAGTTTGTTGTGATCCACACAGTCAAAGGCTTTAGCATAGTCAGTAAAGCAGAAGTAGATGTTTTTCTGTAACTCTCTTGCTTTTTGTATGATCCAATGCATGTTGACAATTTGATCTCTGGTTCCCCTGCCTTTTCTAAATACAGCTTAAACATCTGGAGTTCTCGGTTCATGCTCTGTTGACACCTAGCTTGGAGAATTTTGAGCATTATTTTGCTAGTGTGTGAAATGAGTGCAATTGTGCAGTAGTTTGAACATTGGCATTGCCTTTCTTTGGGCTTGGAATGAAAACTGACCTTTTCCAGTCCTGTGGCCACTGCTGAGTTTTCCAAATTTGCTGGCTTATTGAATGCAGCACTTTCACAGCATCATCTATTAGGACTTTTGTTTGGTTTGTTTTTAATATAAATTTATTTATTTTAATTGGCAGTTAATTACTTTACAATATTGTATTAGTTTTACCATACATCAACAAGCTGGTGCATCTATTAGGATTTGAAATAGCTCAACTGGAATTCCATCATCTCCACTAGCTTTGTTCATAGTGATGCGTCCTAAGGGTCACTTGACTTTGCACTCCAGGATGTCTGGCTCTAGGTGAGTAATCACACCACCATGGTTATCTGGGTCATTAAGATCTTTTTCCTTGGTATAAAGTTCTATAATTAACTAATCATGAGAAATGATGCATCTTACATGAGACTTAGATTCTAAGTCAGTGTGCAAAATAGAAATAGTGCTCAATCAAATTATGTTTGAAAATTCCTTAATAATTCATTAGTATGGCACATGTATTTTTGTGTTAAGTACTGTATTTAAAATAATACATAAAGTATAAAAAAGGTACAATATGTTCTTAGTAGAATCCATGTAAAATATAATTGATTTTTTTGAAAATTTGTGGTTAAAGTTTTATCATTTAAATTTAAATATATACAAATAAGTCAAACATTTGTAGAACTGTGAAAGGATATAGAAATTAAGGTTTAATTATTTTCCTTAGGATATAGTTTTGGAATCTAAAAGCAGGCCACAGTTAACCAAGTTTTATTTGTCTATAAATATAAGACACTTTAAAACATTTATACATGTAAGCATTTATTCTAATTAGAAATGACTTAATGTACTTCCTAGAGCACATCTATTTTATAAGAAGTCCTAGGAGGATTTAATAACTAGAGTGAATAAAATAAATGTTTATAATTTAAAATACTTATTTCTTCTAATTAATTAAAATAGTATGCAACTGAACCTCTCAGGGTTTGGTTCAGTTCAGTCACTTAATTGTGTCTGACTTTTTGCAACCCCATGAACTGTAGGACGCCAGGCTTCCCTGTCCATCACCACCTCCTGGAGCTTGCTCAAACTCAGGTCCACTGAGTTGGTGATGCCATCCAACCATCTCATCCTCTGTCATCCCCTTCTCCTCCTACTTTCAATCTTTCCCAGCATCAGGGGCTTTTCCAATGAGTCAGTTCTTTGCATCATGTGGCCAAAGTATTGGAATTTCAACTTCAGCATCAGTCCTTCCAATGCATATTCAGAACTGATTTTCTTTAGGATTGCCTGGTTTGATCTCTTTGCAGTCCAAGGGACTCTCAAGAGTCTTCTCCAGCACCAATATACCCTGGAAAAGCATAAAAATTTCTTTCTATTTTCAATGATGCTATTAACTTTTTGGAAAAGATAGTCCTCATCATATTAATTCATTGTATCATAAAGTTGCAGGAAAAGAGTTGCTTTCTTAATTATTCTACATAGTCTTAAGTATGATGCTTAGTCTTTATTTTATATAGCTAATTTTATCTAGGTAAATTCTTATGAGTCATTAAAATATAATTTTATTAATAATTTTGCTTTCTAGATAATTTTATTTTCTCTTGGAATTTGTATCACTGTCAGTTCTGCTTTCTATATGTTTATCTGCTTATGTTATCTCTATGGATTTATTTATGCATGCTATTTTCTAAGATTTTGGGAAAACTGTTTGCTTAAACTAACAATAGAAACAATTATGAAAATGGTTAACCTGTTCAGTTACACAAAGAACTTGGAAAATTACAAATATATCATAACAATATTAATTTATAAATCTAATTATGAAAATGTATTCTTCTCCTTGCTTTATTTTCTTATGAAAGGGGCTTACTGTGATAATTTCATCAGTGAGGTGCAGTGACTATTCTGTTAAATTCCAGAGTACGTATATTATAATTCAACTACTGTCCTGGGCCATAGGCTGTTGTGACAATGAAGTGCATATTTGAAAGAATTATCAACATTTAATTCTGCTGATTTCAAATTATTATTTTTCAAATATCCAAAATAGAAAAAGAAAATGAAGTGATTTTTTAAAAATTATTTTTACTGGTACATGAAAAATCTTTATTGCTTTCTGTTCCTTGCCTGGCACAACTTTTGAATTGAAACTCCATCTGCTTAATTAATAAACTTGATTCTTAAAATCCACTAAGCTTCAGATTTTATGTACAGGGTTTTTGATTGAATTAATAAACTATAGTCCATGGGGTCGCTGAGGGTCGGACACGACTGAGCGACTTCACTTTCACTTTTCACTTTCATGCATTGGAGAAGGAAATGGCAACCCACTCCAGTGTTCTTGCCTGGAGAATCCTAGGGACGGGGGAGCCTGGTGGGCTGCCGTCTATGGGGTCACACAGAGTCAGACATGACTGCTGTGACTTAGCAGCAGCAGCAACTCCAGTAAATAGAAACAGACTACAGACATAGAAAATGCACTTACGGTTGTCAAAGAGGGGAAGGAGGGATAAATTAGGAGTTTGGGATTAATATATATGTATCACTGTTTATAAAATAGAGAAACAACAAGGACCTACTGTATAGCACAGGAAATGTTACTCAGTATCTTGTAATAAACCATAATGGAAAGTAAGAGTTGAAATTCAAGGCCAGCTGATTTGATAAACATTCAAATTATCTTCAAAACCTGAACTAAGTCCTATACAACTTTACAAGAACTAATTATCTTATAATCTTGGTGTTTAGTAAAGAAATGAATATTCATCTTTAAGAACAAATATTTGAAACATAATTATATCCAAAGGATCTACCTAAGAAGACTCACAGGGGTAATTCTGATATTTGACCCATTAATAATATTCAGTGTCATTAAACAATTTACCAGTAATGTAAAAAGTGATGAGATATACAAGTGAAGCAGGATTTTCTCAGTTTCAAAGGAGTCCATGGTGAGTGTTTAGCAACTCTGAGAGCTGAATTGGTTTTTTATGATTTCAAATAAACATTAAACATCTTCAGGGTGCTATATGTAATGGTGGACACAGATTATTATCCTTGTCTTTAAAATTGGGTTAATCCCATTACATTCTGCAGTTACATGTGTGGACAGTTCATTCAATACCCAGAGAGCTGCCTGTATCAAGTGTTGGCTCCTTCATGTTGACTAAAGTATTTTCATGATTCCAAAAAATGTAGCACCATGATGAACTGCACTTTGTCTGTGAATTTCTTTTTTCTGAGGGTCCCAATAAAAGAAGCATATTTGCAGAAAGATGTGTGTGTTTGAACAATTATAGAAAACGATTAGCTTGTTAAATTGAAGAAGACATCTTGGAAGACTTTTAACACATCCTAACTGCCCTTATCGGAGAAGGCAATGGCACCCCACTCCAGTACTCTTGCCTGGAAAATCCCATGGATGGAGGAGCCTGGTAGGCTGGAGTCCATGGGGTCGCTAAGAGTCAGACACGACTGAGCGACTTCACTTTCACTTTTCACTTTCATGCATTGGAGAAGGAAATGGCAACCCACTCCAGTATTCTTGGCTGGAGAATCCCAGGGATGGGGGAGCCTGGTGGGCTGTCGTCTATGGGGTCGCACAGAGTCAGACATGATTGAAGTGACTCAGCAGCAGCAGCAACTGCCCTTATTATCAAAATAAATGTGGAGTGGAGTCGCTCAGTCGTGTCTGACTCTTTGTGACCCCATGGACTGTAGCCTACCAGGCTCCTCTGTCCATGGGATTTTCCAGGCTATAGTACTGGAGTGGGCTGCCATTTCCTTCTCCAGGGATCTTCCCAACTCAGGGATCGAACCAGCGTCTCCCACATTGTAGACAGACGCTTTACCATCTGAGCCACCAGGGGTACTTCAAGATAAGAAAAGCTCTGATGGAGTTTTGACCCCTACATCTCAAAATCAGACATGTTTTAATATGTTGTCTCTGCAAGGGAGTTCATATTTAAAAGCAGACTCATTTTGATATTTGGCAAAATTAATACAATTATGTAAAGTTTAAAAATAAAATAAAATTAGGAAAAAATAAATAAATAAAAGCAGACTCAAAAATGACCTCTTGATGGAACTGATGTGTTCTCACATGGAAACCCAGGTGTCTCATGAAACGTGCAAATTATGATTCAGTTGGCCTGGGGTGGAGCCCAGGAAACTGCTTTTCTAATAAACTGCCTCCCATGGGAGGCTGACTCTGCTGGTCCATGAAGGCACCTTGAATAGAAGGTTCTAGAACAGTGTTCCTGATAGAACTTTCTGCAAACATGAAGAAGGTCTCTTTCTGTGCTTTCCAATATGAGAGACACTAGGCACAATTGGCAAGTAAGCTGTTGAAATGTGGCAATTGAGAGTGAAATTTTAATTTTAATAAACAACTCAGATATAATTTATCAGATATGTCTATGACTCTTATTGGAGGCTGCTGCTCTAGACCGCCTAAGAGTTAATGCAGTATCCTTAGACATTGAACTCTGTCTGAAACTGAAAGAAGTTAACTCACAAATACTTGTGATGTCTCAGTATAATCAGCTTTTTCTAACAAGAGGTATATCTTCTAAACTAGAGAACAAATTGACCTTTTGAGGTGTGCTTTCATAATGAAGTAAATTTGCTGGGAGTCATGGTGGTGATCCAAAGGAAAAGATCTACAAAGGTTTACCTTGATTTACAGAGTAAATAAATCACTACAGAGGAATGAAGGAAAATAAATAATATAAAAAGGCAAGAGAAAGGTTGAAAAGATTCGGAGTATTCAAGGGGCAGCCTCACTCCTGTGGGTCTCTGGAGAGATGGAAAAATAAAGATTCGAATAAACTTGGGACATTTCCCTAAATCTCAGATATTTTTCAGTAAAACTCCCTATTTCTCTGCATTTTTTTTTTACAATTAAAAATTTTCTTTGCATATGTTACCTCCCACTCACCCTTTGATGAAAACTCCAAGAAAGGCACATAACTCCAGTATGAGCACGTTACTTCTATTCTCCCTGAAAGTGTTAGTCTCTCAGTCGTGTCTGACTCTTTGCGACTGCATGGACTGTAGCTCCCCCAGGTTCCTATGTCCATGGAATTCTCCAGCCAAGAATACTGGACTTTGTTATCATTCCCTTCTCCAGGGAATCTTCCTGACCCAGGGATCAAACCCTGGTCTCCTGCACTGAGGCAGATTCTTCACTGTCTGAGTAACAACTCTCTCCCCAAGAGAGTTGGGGAGACTATCCTCCCTAAGCCTCTCCAACTGATACCCCTTGAACTCTGGAATTGACTCTTTGGATATTTGCAATTTGTGAAAATTTTGGTTTAAACAATTATCATTTTTTGTACCCCAATGTTCATCGTAGCACTGTTTATAATAGCCAGGACATGGAAGCAACCTAGATGTCCATCAGCAGATGAATGGATAAGAAAGCTATGGTACATATACACAATGGAGTATTACTCAGCCATTAAAAAGAATACAGTTCTAATGAGGTGGATGAAACTGGAGCCTATTATACAGAGTGAAGTAAGCCAGAAGGAAAAACACCAATACAGTATACTAACGCATATATATGGAATTTAGAAAGATGGTAACAATAACCCTGTGTACGAGACAGCAAAAGAGACAGTGATGTATAAAACAGTCTTATGGACTCTGAGGGAGAGGGAGAGGGTGGGAAGATTTGGGAGAATAGCATTGAAACATGTAAAATATCATGTATGAAACGAGATGCCAGTCCAGGTTCGATGCACGATACTGGATGCTTGGGGCTAGTGCACTGGGACGACCCAGAGGGATGGTATGGGGAGGGAGGAGGGAGGAGGGTTCAGGATGGGGAACACATGTATACCTGTGGTGGATTCATTTTGATATTTGGCAAAACTAATACAATTATGTAAAGTTTAAAAATAAAATTTAAAAAAATAAACAATTATCATTTTAAAGGATAAGAATGTAGAAAACAAAGTCATGGTTACTAGCGGGGAAAGGAGGGTGGGATAAACTGGGAAATTGAGATTGACCCCCACACACACTACTACGTACAAAGTTGATAACTAATAAGGACCTATTGTATAGCACAGGGGCCTCTACTCAATACTCTGTAATGGCTTATATGGGAAAATAATCTTAAAAGAGTGACTATATGTATATGTATAACTGATTCACTATGCTGTGCGGGAAAAACTAGCACAACATTGTAAATCAATTATACTTCAATATTCTTCATTTAAATAAAGAAAATTAAAGGGTAAGAGCTTTATTACACTGAGTTATAAAATAAGCTACCTTGAGATAGTTCTGTTCTTGTGAAACCTGCTTTCTTAACACTTCTTAAATCTTCAGATTGCCCAGTGTCCTGGTTTGCAGCCTTAAATTCCTCGTGTGGCACTAGCTTCAGAATCAGCTGGGAAGAGCATGGCTGTGCTGCTGACTGCACCATACTTTACCACACTCTTCAGCAGTTTTACTCTGTCTTTTGACCTAGACATCTCTTTATGACTTTTCTGTCCTGGTCATGTATTCCAAATTTCCTGCCTACCTGTGAGAGATTTCTGCAACACATTTTTCAGACTTTTCCATTCATTTGTTGATCCCACAAAATCCCTGCTTAAAATATGACATTGGTGAAAGCTATGAAGAAAACAGCTATTGTTCAGACTGGAAATGTCTGCGGCCAAGAATAGCAATGATTTCTCTGGTGCCACTTCTGTCATCAGGATTTTTATTCCTGGCAATTTAACATTAGCATGTGGGGAATTTATTGAACAAAGAAACATTGAATTAATGAGCCAACAAAAATGATCAACATCAAAGACTCGATGTAGATGGGGAAAAGTGAGCAAAAGAAAGAACGCGTTCAAAGATGTTAGCGAGTTCATGACTATCCTAAAGGATGTCACCTATCAACCTTTTGAATAAACAAAGCATTAGTTAACAATTGGCACTGAAATTGCCTCTTCCGGAGATTTGGATGAGATCCCAGTGAATATATCACCCAGGCAGAATGGAGGATTTCCCCTAATCTCTAACACTTTAAACCCAAAGCCATTCTGTTGAATCTTCAGAGCCTTCTAATACCCATTTAACTAATCCATTTACACCAGTTGTTGTGATTCTGCATGTAACATACACAATAGGTCCTACCAGCCCTAGCAGAAAGGAAAAGGTTAAAAATGTATAAGTGTACATTAGTCTATCTGCATGGACTGTAACTCTGATATTGATTGTGCTTTACAGTGAAGTAAGGACCCAAAGACATGGTACTTCTCAAGATTCTAGCAGGGACTTCCCTGGTGGTTCAGTGGCTAAGACTCTGTGCTCCCAAGGCAGGGGACTCGGATTCAGTTCCTGGTCAGGGAACTAGATTCCACATGCTACAGCTAAAGATCCCACATACCACAATGATGATTGAAGATCTGTATGCCACAAATAAGACCCAGAGCAACCAAATAAATAATTAAATATTAAAAAAAAATTCTAACAATAAGATAAAAATAGGACTCCAGGAAATGGGATCTTGGGCCAGAATAGTACAGCAAAAGACAGACTTGTTAGAAAGTTTTGAGTTTATACTAATATATAATACAATATAATATGATATGATATGATATGATAGTATATATGCATGTTTTCAAGCCAGGTATTATATAGTGCACATTTGAGTGTTTAGTTCATCCTACAGTTGACCTGAGACACTAAAATGTCATTCTGGGAAATAAATCATATCTTCTTAAAATTTTACAGCGGGCTAGTTGTCACAGTCAAATTAAGTAGAGCATTGAAAGATTTTGTGGTAATAGCCTGAGATGGTCCAATATATACTTGCTCCAATTCTGTTCTTCACTGTGGAGTAATGGTGACATATGGGGTGGTAGATAAAAGAAGCAGAAGGAATCTAAACAGCAGGGAATTAAACAAGGTAAACAACTAGAGCTTCTTGATGAAAGTGAAAGAGGAGAGTGAAAAAAACTGGCCTAAAACTCAACATTCGAAAAATGAAGATCATGGATTCTGATCCCATCACTTCATGGCAAATAGATGGGGAAACAATGGAAACAGTGATAGACTTTATTTTCTTGGACTTCCAAATCACTGCAGATGGTGATTGCAGCCATGAAATTAAAAGACACTTGCTCCTTGGAATAAAAGCTATGACCAACCTAGCCAGCATGTTAAGAAACAGAGACATTACTTTGCCGAGAAAGGTCCATCTAGTCAAAGCTGTGGCTTTTCAAGTATTCACGTATGGATGTGAGAGTTGGAACCATAAAGAAAGCAGGAGGAGAAGGGGATGACAGAGGATGAGATGGTTGGCTGGCATAACCGACTCAGTGGACATGAGTTTGAGCAAGCTCCAGGAGTTGGTGATGGACAGGGAAGCCTGGTGTGTTGCAGTCCATGGGGTCAAAAGAGTCGGACATGACTGAGTGACTGAACTGGACTTAACGTAGTCAAAGGCTTTAGCATAGCCAATGAAACAGAGGTAGATGTTTTCCTGGAATTCCCTTGCTTTGTCTATGATACAGTGAATTTTGGCAATTAGATCTCCAGTTCCTGTCTTTTCTAAACCCAGTTTGAACATCTGGAAGTCCTCTATTCATGTGTTACTGAAGCCTAGCTTGAAGGATTTTGAGCATAACCTAACTAGCATTGGAGATGAGTGCAATTGTCTGGTGGTTTGAACATTCTTTAGTACTGCCCTTCTTGGGAATTGTGATGAGGATTGACTTTTTCCAGTCCTGTGGCCACTGCTGGATTTTCCAAATTGCTGACATATTTAGTGCATCAGTTTAATAGCATCATCTTTAGGATTTTAAATGCCTCTGCTGGAATTCAATTACCTCTACTACTCCACTAGTTTTTTCATACTTTTTGTCAAAGCTATGGTTTTTCTAGTAGTCAGGTATGGATGTGAGAGTTGGACCATAAAGAAGGCTGAGTGGTGAAGAATTGATGCTTTCAAACTGAATTGCTGGGAGAAGACTCTTGAGAGTCTTTTGGACTGCAAGATCAAACTAGTCAATCCTAAAGGAAATCAGTCCTGAATATTCATTGTAAGGACTGATGCTGAAGCTGAAGCTCGAATACTTTGACTACTTGAAGTGAAGAGCTGACTCATAAGAAAAGACCCTGATACTGGGAGTGATTGAAGGCAGGAGGAGAAGGGGACGACAGAGGATGAGATGGTTGGACAGCATCACAGACTCAATGGACATGAGATTGAGTAAGCTCAGGGAGTTGGTGAAGAACAGCGAAGCCTGGCATGCTGCAGTCCATGGAGTTGCAGAGTTGGACAAGACTGAGCGACTGAACTGAACTGTGGTATGCAGTAGAGCCTGGCTGTTTATCCATCCAGCATATAATACTTTGCATCTCCTAATTCCAATTGCCAATCCATGCCTCTTTCCCCCCTCCGCCACTTGCCCTGTGCCATTTTGATCATACATCCGTCTCTAGTCACCCCTGTAAGAGGATGAGATGATTGGATGACATCACCAACGCAATGGACATGAGTTTGAGTAAGCTCCGGGAGATGGTGAAGGACAGGGAAACCTGGTGTGCTGCGTTCCATGGGGTAGAAAAGAGTAAGACAAATTGAGTGACTGGACAACAACTGCTGCTAGCTTTACTGGCAGCAATGCTTCCTAAGGTCCACTTGACTACACACTCCAGAATGTCTGACTCTGGGTGAGTGACCACACCATCATGGTTATCCTGATCATTAAGATCTTTTTTGTACAGTTCTGATGTGTATTCTTGCCATCTCTTCTGTTTCTGTTAGGTCTTTACAGATTTTGTCCTTTATTGTGCCCATCTTTGGATGAAATGTTCCTTTGATATTCCCAGTTTTCTTGAAGAGATCTCTAGTCTTTCCCCTTCTTCTGTTTTCCTCTATTTCTTTGCATTGTTTATTGAAGAAGACCTTTGAAAACACCTATCAAAGTTCATTTAGCTCTAATTATAAATAATATTTACAACAAATTAATTGATACTAAGAAAATGATTTTTCTGCTATATAGCCACAATTCTTTGGTACTTAAGCTCATAGACTGAAAATTTCTATATATTACTCATTAAACTCTACATTTAGTTAAAAGTTAGTGAAATGGCAAATTCAGAGGATGATATTATGTAGAGGAAAGAACATTAGATTTTGCATCAGGTTTCTAATACAATTTTGGTCACTACCTGATTTTTGACAAATCTCTTAAGTTGCCTGAATGTCATAGTTTTAATTGTGGAGCTTTATGTGCTGATTTCTAATGTCATTTCAAGATTCATAGATGGGGGTGGGTGAGTGGGTGGGTGTTTGATTCAGTGAATTATAAGAGAACAACACAATGAATTTTATTGTTTGCTGAACAGTGTAATGATAAGCTATAGAATTTATACATATGATTTACTTAAAATAATAGTGCTGTAAAGAATATGAAGAAATTATCCTATCTACCTATATGCTTCCAGATACATTAGCATACTAAAATAAAATATCTTCTTTAGTATTAGCACTTTATTGAAAGAAGAATGGTAGAACTGGGTCTTTGGTACAGAATTGTTGCATCATTGCTAAAATTGGACAAAATGCACTTACATTTTCCAGAATCAGGACATTTTTAGTTATTATCTAAATTGTGCTTTTAAAAAAATAAATGTTAAAATATTGGGGGAGGGTGAGTACAAATTAATCACATTTAAGGCAAATAAATTTAAACCACTGAAGATTCAATCTCACATATATATAAGGGTTGGGATGTGAAATAACTTAGCATTTGGAAGTCTTGTCATTTTTTTCTGAAATGTGAAAATAAGAATCAAGGTGACATTAGCAAAAATATTGGTTTCTAAAGCAGGATAAAACTTTGTAGGAAAAAATGGAAAGGATCAACTAGACAAAAATATAGGAGAAAAACCTGGTGGCTGGATGCTGAACCCAAGCTGTGAGGGTACTGGAATTTATTAAAAGGAATAATTCATGGGGCATTTGGAAGCAATTTTCCTGCTATATTATGCATTCAATTGTGCTACACTAGGGTCCTGTGGCTACTTTGGGTCACTATACTTTCTAAAAGATGTGGACAAACTGGAAAAGATGGGAAAGTAATGAGGAAAATGAAGGGACAGAAAATAATAACCCGAGGAAAGTTTTAAAGAATTATGTTATGAGAAGAAAAGCCTGTGGGACAGCCTGATTGTTATTATTAGATACATGAGGTATTTTATCAGATTGCAACTAATTATTGTTTTTTCTCAACACCAGTGTTTGCTAGAACAAAAGAAAGGTTTTTAATTACAGAGCATTTAATTGTATATATATACCCCCCAGTTAAATGTGTGTTTGCTTTTCCACTTCTTTGATCTAGCAAGCGGAGTGTTAGAAAGTTACCTCAGTAATCCTTAGAAGGAGAAATCTCCCTTGAGATCTGAAAATAGAACCCTCTGTTTGTTTGAACAGAGTAGATTCCTTGGTCTAGAAAAGGGCTCTCTATGTTTCTCTTGTGTATTGCCTGGTTTTCTAGACCCGGGATATTTAGTCTAATGATCCTTACAAAGGTAGGTGTTCAACTGGAGAGAAGGGGCTTATGGAGCCCTTTGGGTTTTGAGAATTATAAAGGGGCAGGTTCAGAAATGCAAAGACAGTTTCTGAAAAATGTGGATGCAGTGCTCCCTGAGTCTGGGGGATGGTGAGGATGGCTTGGAGAGACAAGCACAAGCAGCGGATGATGAACATTCAAGCAGTGGGGATCCTTGTGCCAAGTTATTCTCAGAGTCCTTTGGAGATGCAGGGACTCATCTCCTAGGTGACTGTGGAGTCACAACTGTGGAGGACCAATTGTCACCAGAGACACCTTGTGGCGGGGAGAAGCAATGACAGCAGGAGGAGGATGAGAAACAGCTTTGGGTAGCGGAGGACCACAAAGGCTGGCTGGACTCTCCTCCCAGGGTGGATGTTCCTAATTATAAGAGAGATGCAACCACATTTACAGCCTGTCTTGGAGAGGTAGCAATGTGGAGGAGCAGCTTGTTAACAGATGCAAAGATGAGAGGAGTAATGAAAAGATATAAATAGAGATATATTGAAAACATTTAATTATGCACATATTATTTCTTTTAAAAGTTGTTTCTAATATCCCTACGGATCAAGTCTTGTTATTAACTCTCATGGCTCCTTGAACCTCTATTTAAACTTGTAAAAATTGAAATCTTATGTTTACTGCTATATAACAAAACCCTATCTACCCTCTATAGTGTATTCCACAAAAGAAGGCCCATGCATCTCACTTCTGAATTTTCAGCACAAATTCCACTTACACTCAGGATTGTCATTGATTTCTACCACAATGGTACAGTATCTACATTCAATAAGTAGCTTGGTAGGTAACATACACTCAGTAAATGGGCCTTGAATATCATTCCTTAAGAGTCTAGAAGTTAGAGTTGAATACATCATTTAAAAAACCTCCTCATAGTAAAAATACTAGACCCAGAAAGTTTCACTGATGTGTCTTTCCAAACTTTAAAAGAAGAAAGGTAAATAAATAGTGATATCAGTCAGACATAAATTATTTGAGGATATGGAAAAAGGAGATAATTCCTCAGTTTTTAAATTTTTAAAAAAATAGTAGCATCTAATCATTGATTCCAAATCCATTGATTCCAAATTCCCCTGGCAAGGAAACTACAAAAGAACTAACATTACAGACCAATAGTGGACATAGTTACAAACCTCCTTAATAAAATGTTAGCAATTTCAATTCAGTAATGGCACCCCACTCCAGTACTCTTGCCTGGAAAATCCCATGGATGGAGGAGCCTGGTAGGCTGCAGTCCATGGGGTCGCTAAGAGTCAGACTCGACTGAGCGACTTCACTTTCACTTTTCACTTCATGCATTAGAGAAGGAAATGGCAACCCACTCCAGTGTTCTTGCCTGGAGAATCCCAAGGACGAGGGAGCCTGGTGGGCTACTGTCTATGGGGTCACACAGAGTCGGACACGACTGAAGTGACTTAGCATAGCATAGCATAGCATATGTGTATGTATGAATGTGCATATATATACTGATATCAGGTGGGGTTTTCCATATGCAAAGTTAGTTGAGCACTGAAAAGCCATCAGTGTAATTTAACACACTGAGAATAAATGAGAGGGGGGAAATCACATAGTTATTTTGACAGAGAAAAATAATTTGACAAATTTCAGCCCGCTCATGATTAAA
The DNA here is from genome assembly GCF_002263795.3 of Bos taurus. Taxonomy (NCBI): domain Eukaryota; kingdom Metazoa; phylum Chordata; class Mammalia; order Artiodactyla; family Bovidae; genus Bos; species Bos taurus. Next base: position 42,144,595 of record NC_037344.1, on the reverse strand, counting down.
AGCTCTGAGAACACTAGAAGCAGAAGGGAAATAAACTATAAGTAATCTATAAAAATATCTATTTAAAAAAACCTAGAACAAACATCTTACACAATGGTGAAATACTGAAAAGATTGTCCTTGAAATTAGGAATGAGATAAAGTTGTTCACTATCAACATTGTACTAAAAATTCAGCCAGTAAAATAAGACAAGGAAAAAAACATAAGAAGCAGAACAGAAGAAATAAAGCAATCATTATTCAGACATAGTTTTTGTGTGCCTAGAAAAGATAAAGGGTTCATAAACATTCAGAATTGATAAGTGAATTTAGCAAAGCTATTGCATGTGTGTTCAATCAACGAAAATAATTTGCATTCCACCTACAAAACAACAAAAACTGGAAAAAATTATGCCATTATAGTCACATCAACAACCACCAAATATCTATGAATAAATCTATCAAAAGATGTTTAAAGACTCCACACTAGAAAATAAAATCCTCCTTAAGATGAAAGACTAAGTACATGGAGGGATAATTTATGACCCTTGGAAGTACAGTGCTAGACATTTCCAAATAGCTGCAGTATAATTAAAACAATGTGATATTTGTGCAAAGATAGAGAAGTTGAGAGCCCAGAAGTGGCCTGTGGCCTGTCACCGACAGTGGTGGGTGGTCCGATGAGCAGCCCATATTTCCCTTAACAAAAGAAGGACTGCCTCTGAGAATGAGGAAGCTGCTGAGGAACCTGCTGGAAGATGCTTCCTGACTGTTGGCTATTTATGGGGATATCCTCGGCTGGAGCAACCTGGCCAGCTCAAGGTCACAGTTGCTTCTGGGGTTCACCTGAACTCAGTGACCCATAGGCCCAGCCCCTTCTCCCCAACTCCAAAAGGCCATGGAATGCAGGGAGGCTTTTACTGGGACGTCGTCACAGTTCAGCCTCTCCCTCTGTTCAGTCCTGTTTCCTTTCCATCTCTTCCACACTGGTGGGGTCCCAAGGGCACTCTTTAACAAACGTCTGGCAAACTCATCTTCATCTCAGAGCCTGCTTCGTAGGGAGGCCAAATCGCGGTAGCTAGTGCCAGGAGTGTTCTAAAGAGCAGATGCTAATACTGGATTTCAGGGCTGGCTGGCTGCTGCCTGGAGGGAAGATGAAGCCGACTACTGGAAAGTCCACCACGTCGTCATCCAAGTTGCAGCTGCTCGTCCAGATGTGATTGCCTTTGCTAGAGTAGAATAACAGGTGCTCTGTGTATGGCTTCTGATCTGAGGAATTTGTTATTTTCCATTCTTGCTAGCAAAGAGGATCATAAACAGTTCATGTGCGAAATCAAAATTAAGATGAGGTATCAGCTCACACCAGTCAGAACGGCCATCGTCAAAAAATTCATAAACAGTAAATAATGGAGAGGGTGTAAAGGAAAAGGAACCTTTTTACACTATGGAAAATAGCATGGAGGTTCCTCAAAAACTAAAAATAGAGCTACCATATGACCCAGCAATCCTACTCCTGGGCATAAAACCAGAGAAAACCATAATTCGAAAAAATACATGCCCCTTAATGTTTATAGCAGCACTGTTTACAATAGCCAAGAAATGGAAGCCACCTAAATGTCCATTGACAGAGGACGGATAAAGGAGATGTGGTACATACACACTGTGGAATATCACTCAGTCATAAGAAAGAACAAACTAATGCCATCTCAGGCAACACGGATGGACCTAGAGAGTCTCATACCGAATGAAATGTCAGACAAAGAAGGACAAATACCATATAATATTGCATATATGTGGCATCTAAAAAAACGATGTAAGTTAACTTATTTACAAAACAGAAATAGACTCACAGACATAGAAAGCAAGCTTATGGTTACCAAAGTGGGGAGGGTGTAGGACTAAATAAGGAGTTTGGGATTAACAGATGCATACTACTATATGTAAAATAGATAACCAACAAGTACTTGCTGCTGCTAAGTCGCTTCAGTGGCGTCCGACTCTGTGAGACCCCATATACAGCAGCCCATCAGGCTCCCCTGTCCCTGGGTTTCTCTAGGCAAGAACACTGGAGTGGGTTGCCATTTCCTTCTCCAATGCATGAAAGTGAAAAGTGAAAGTGAAGTCGCTCAGTTGTGTCGGACTCTTCGCGACCCCATGGTCTGCAGCCTACCAGGCTCCTCTGTCCATGGGATTTTCCAGGCAAGAGTACTGGAGTGGGGTGCCATCGCCTTCTCTGAACAAGTACCTACTGTATAGCATAGGGAAACATAAGAAAAAAGAATCTGAAAAAATATATATATTCTTTTTTCCCAATTCACTTAACATTTTTATTTCCAATACTTCAAACTCTTTATCTGATAAATCATTCACTTCATTATTTACTTTTTATGGTTTTTCTCCTGCTCATTTGTTGAGAGCAGATCCTTTGCCATTTCTTTTTTTTTTAATTGGAGGACAACTGCTTTACAATGTTGTGTTGATTTCTGCCATACAGCAACATGAATTATTCATAAGTATACAAATGTCCCCTCCCTTGTGAACCTCCCTCCCATCCTCCACCCATCCCACCCCTCTAGGTTGTCAGAGAGACACTGAGTTGAGCTCCCTGTGTTGTACTACAAATGTGATAGTTGCTGTTATCTTTCTGACTTTCTTCACTCTCTATAACAGGCTCTAGGTTCGTCCAGCTCACCAGAACTGACTCAAATGTGTTGCCTTTTGTGACCAAGTAATATTCCATTGTATATATGTACCACCACTTCTTTATCCATTCATCTGTCAATGCCATTTCATTTTGCTTAACTTCCTCTGCATCTGTGAATTTAGGGAAACAGTTATCCATTGTGGTCTTGAAGCAGTGTTCTTATGTGGGAACATCCCTATATACACTGTGTGTCCAAAGCCTTTGTGCGGAGAGCTGGGTTTGATGTGGATGAGTCCTATCTTTCCCCAGGTAGGCAGGCAGCTGTCACCTTGGTGGGGTAGGGCTGAGTTGGAAGGGATGGAGCTGCAAGCTGGTTTGAGGCAAGCCTTCCTCTCAGCTCAGTGGCCATCACTGCCCTACTGGGGGTGGTGTCTGATCCCAAGTTTCTGGAGCAGAAACCCTGTGGATCCTTGCCTAAGTGGGATCTGTACCCTTGAGGTATGTTTTCCCCTCCCCACAAGGAGATCCTTTCCATGTGGAGTGGGTGGGTGGGGGGCAGTACATAAACTAGTGTGGTCTGCAGGCCCAGTGTGGATGGAGACAGCTGTGTTGGAGCAGCCTTGTCACAGATGTGGGCTGCTTCCAATGTGCTATTAGGGTAAGTGCCAGCAGTGGTACCCCTCTCCACCCAGGCTCTGCCCAGAACCAGGGGTCTTCTGTGTGAAGGTCCAGTCTTCTCCCCACCTGTGGCTGCACAGACCCAGTGCTGCCCTGTGATGTAGAGTGAGTGGGACTATAGTGTCTGCTCCACTAGGGCTGGAACAATTGCAGCAAGCCTGGCAGCGACTACAACAGACCTTTCTGTGTCCTGCCTGTGGACAAGCCAGTACATGCAACCCTAAAGGGCACAGTCCAGGCTTCTGCAGCCCTCCTGTGACTCCCAGAGGTCCTCCAAGCAGCAAGGGGGCTTGTCTTCCCCTCATAGGGTTCCAAGACTGGAGCTCCCAATCTGTGGTTCTCATGGCTCACTCCCTGGGACAAGTGTCTACCTGGGCTGTCTCCCTTTTCCTCTGAGTTCCCTCCCAGGGGTCCAGGTCTCACATGATGATTTTTTTCCCCCTCCCTACCTGATTACCTGTGTATTTTTCTTACAGCCTTGGTTGTACAGGAGTCCTTCTGCCTGTTTTCAGGTATCTTCCCTGAGAACTATTCCACCTATAGATTTTTTTTGATGTGTTTGTGGGAAAAAGTGAGCTCCATGTTCTCCTGCTCTACCATCTTGATACATCTCCAGAGTTGTGTACTTGTAATAGAGACAATGGGCTTCCCAGGTGATGCCAGTGGTAAAGAACCCACCTGCCAATGCAGAAGACATAAGAGACTTGGGTTCAATGCCTGGGTCCAGAAGATACCTTGGAGGAGGGCACAGCAACCCACTCCAGTATTCTTGCCTGGAGAATCCCATGCACAGAGGAGCCTGGCAGGCTATAGTCCATGGGGTTGCATAGAGTAGGACATGACTGAAGAGAGAGCATTCAGGCATACATGATAGAGACAATATTGCTGGCAAAGTTTCATATATTCTTTATCTGACTTTTTACAGAAAAACCAGGTTTTTCATCTTCCGTAATCGACAGTATTCTCTTCAGTATTGTCTGTGGGTATTGGTCTTTTTGTGTTTTCTATGTGTTTTTGAGTCAGTTTTGGTCATTTATATATATCCTTGGATGAGATGGTCAACAAGGACCTACTATATAGCACAGAGAACTCTGCTTAATGTTATGTGGCAGCCTGGATGGGAACGGAATTTGCAGGAGAATGGATGCATATATATGTATGGTTGAATCCCTTCACTGCTCACCTGAAACTATCACAACATTGTTAATTGACTATACTCCAGTATAAATTGAAAAGTTAAAAAAATCTATTGCATCTTTATTTATCATTTCTGTATGTTTTTTTCATTACTAATAATAAGTTTATAATAACTTCTATTTTGAAAAAAATAAGACTTGGCTAGATGCTATTTTACTTAATTGGCATAATTTATTTGCTATTTATTTTAAAGAATTTTTACTTCTGATTGTATTGTCTATTTAAAAAAAACAATGGAATATTCAGTTCAGTTCAGTCGCTCAGTCGTGTCCGACTCTTTGCGACCCCATGAACTGCAGCATGCCAGGCCTCCCTGTCCATCACCAACACCCGGAGTTCACTCAGACTCATGTCCATTGAGTCAGTGATGCCATCCAGCCATCTCATCCTCTGTCGTCCCCTTCTCCTCTTGCCTCCAATCCCTCCCAGCATCAGAGTCTTTTCCAATGAGTCAACTCTTCACATGAGGTGGCCAAAGTACTGGAGTTTCAGCTTTAGCATCATCATTCCTTCCAAAGAAATCCCAGGGCTGATATTCTTCAGAATGGACTGGTTGGGATCTCCTTGCAGTCCAAGGGACTCTCAAGAGTCTTCTCCAACACCTCAAAAGCATCAATTCTTGGGCTCTCAGCCTTCTTCACAGTCCAACTCTCACATCCATACATGACCACAGGAAAAACCATAGCCTTGACTAGACAGACCTTTGTTTGCAAAGTAATGTCTCTGCTTTTGAATATGCTATCTAGGTTGGTCATAACTTTCCTTCCAAGGAGTGAGTGTCTTTTAATTTCATGGCTGCAGTCACCATCTGCAGTGATTTTGGAGCCCAAAAAAATAAAGTCTGACACTGTTTCCACTGTTTCCCCATCTATTTCCAATGAAGTGATGGGACGGGATACCATGAACTTCGTTTTCTGAATGTTGAGCTTTAAGCCAATTTTTTCACTCTCCACTTTCACTTTCATCAAGAGGCTTTTTAGTTCCTCTTCACTTTCTGCCATAAGGGTGGTGTCATCTGCATATCTGAGGTTATTGATATTTCTCCCAGCAATCTTGATTCCAGCTTGTGTTTCTTCCAGCCCAGCGTTTCTCATGATGTACTCTGCATATAAGTTAAATAAGCAGGGTGACAATATACAGCCTTGATGAACTCCTTTTCCTATTTGGAATCAGTCTGTTGTTCCATGTCCAGTTCTGACTGTTGCTTCGTGACCTGCATACAGATTACTCAGCCATTAAAATGAATACGTTTGAATCAGTTCTAATGAGGTGGATGAAACTATAGCCTATTATACAGAGTGAAGTAAGCCAAAAAGAAAAACACCAATACAGAGTACTAACGCATACTTATGGAATTTAGAAAGATGGTAATGATAACCCTATATGTTAGACAGCAAAAGAAACACAGATGTATAAAACAGTCTTTTGGACTAAGAGGGTGGGATGATTTGAGAGAATGGCATTTAAACATGTATAATAACATATAAGAAACTAGTCACCAGTCCAGGTTCGATGCAAGATACAGGATGCCTGGGGCTGGTGCACTGGGATGACCCAGAGGTATGGTATGGGGAGGGAGGTGGGAGGGGGGTTCAGGATGGGGAACACGTGTACACCTGTGGTGGATTCCTGTTGATGTATGGCAAAACCAATGCAGTATTGTAAAGTAATTAGCCTCCAATTAAAATAAATAAATTCAAATTAAAAAAATAAATAAAATTACTTTTTTGAAGGCTTCATTTAAAAAAAATAGCTTTGTTTTTTTTGGAATTTCTTGGATTGAATGTTTAATTTATTTTTTAAAAATATTTTTGAATTATAATGAATGCATTTATAGTTATAAATTTTCCTCTCAGTACTGCTTTGGTCTAAATCCATTACTTTTGATATACGGAGATTCACGGCTGGTATATAAAGTTCATAATCTTTGCTTTTGATTCCTCTTTTAACTTATATTTTCTTTAGAAATGACCTTCAAATTTTAGGATGTAGTACTTTACAGGTATATGTGCATTTTTTCATTTGTAGCTAATATATGTGTACATTTTGAGTCATTTGTAGCATATATATATATACACACACATATATGAAAGTGAAAGTCGCTCAGTCGTGTCTGACTCTTTGCAACCCCGTGGACTATACAGTCCAAGGAATTCTTAGGCCAGAATACTGAATGGGTAGTCTTTCCCTTCTCCAGGGGATCTTTCCAGCCCAGGGATCAAACCCAGGTCTCCCGCATTGCAGATGGATTCTTTACCAGCTGAGCCACCAGGGAAGCCCATATATATATATATATTTGGCTGGACCATGCAACATGATGGATTTTAGTTCCCCAACCAGGGATCAAACCCATGCCTCCTTCAATGGAAGTGTGGAGTCTTAATCACTGGACCACCAAAGAAGTCCCAGCTAATATCTAGTATATTGCATTGTGGCTTGAAAATAAGGCCTGTATAAATTCTTTTCCTTGGAATTAATTGAGTTATTCATTGTGGCCTTATACATGGACATGATCTACTGTTGCAGGGTCAAAGAATTAGGGTGTGGGGTAAGAATATGTGTGGATTGTTAAAATTTCTTTGTGATTCTTTTTCTATAAATTTTTTTTTGCTATAAAATTCTGTCTATATTAGATCAATCATGTTAATTGCATCATTCGAATTCTCTCCTCAGAATCACATTGTCCTTAATCAGGACTGATGGGAAAGGGTGGGGAGGAGAAACAGTATGGATATGAAATTGAGGGTGATTCTACTAAATGTTTCATATTTTATGCAGTACAGACTTACTCAGGGGCAAAGAGAATTATATATCTTGTTAATAAAACACACAGAAAAAGCAAAAAGCAAAGAAATTCTATACATTTCTATTCACTTCATCTGACAGTTTCTAAAAGATGCACGTGAAAATCTCTCACTATGAGTTGCATACTTCTTTTTTTTTTAATTAATATAAATTTTTGCTGTACATGCCTTACCTGTAGCATATGAGGCAAGAAATTTCATGATTATCATATATTCTTTAGGTAAGCTATTTCTTCCCTTGTTGAGTTTAGTCTCCTAACGAAGTCATCAAAGGCATTCCTCATTTCTGTTAGGTCTTTTAGATTTCTAGCACTTCCTTTGATTCTTTCTTAGATCATCCATCTGTCTGTTTATATCACTCACTTGTGTTTGTCTGTTGCTACTTTCCCCATAGGAGCCTTTATCATGTTAATCATGGTTATTTATTTCGTTTTTATTTATTTATTTACTTTTTTGGCTGTGCCATGTAGCTTGCACAATCTCAGCTCCCTGATGAGGCATTGACTGAACCTGGGCCACAGCAATGAAATCGCCGAGTCCTAATCACTGGACTGCCAGGGGATTCCCTAATCACTGTTATTTTAAATTTCCTGCTTGAGAATTCAAATACCTGAATATCTGAATCTAGACTGATGCTTGTTTTGCTTGTTTTGTTTCTTCAGATGGTTTTTTCTTACTTTTTAGATTGCCTTGTCATTTTTTCATGAAATCAGAACATGTTTTACTGGCTAATGGGGAGTGAGGGGAGAGGCCTTTTGTTCTGAGCTAATCTGGTTAGGATTGGGGCTTTTCTTACTGTTTGCTGTGGTTTGAGTGACAAGGCTTCAGATTCTTCTTGTGTCGTATTTTTTGTTTTTCCTTCTTGGACTGTAAGTACTTCTCAGAAAGAGTCTGTTTGCTTATACTTGTAATCCACTATTATTATTATTAATCATTTTTATTAAAAGATATGGGTGAAAGCATGGAGGAGGGCATGGCAACCCACTCCAGTATTCTTGCCTGGAGATTTCCATGCATAGAGGAGGCTGGCAGGCTACAGTCCATGGGGTGGCAAAGAGTCAGACATGACTGAGCGACTAAGCATAGCACAGCCCATGGGTGAGAGAGGGCATTCTGTAAACTTCCCATTAAATCTCTTTCATGGGGACTATACCTCTGACTGTGACCTTCATGAGTGATTTCTCCTGTATAGCTTCTCCTCTTAGGACAGGAAGGCTGGGGGTGGTGGAGGTGGGGAGAGGAACATCCTTCACACACAACCCTGGGACAAGGTCCTGATGAATTCCTTTCCCCTGTGGAGTAGGCTCTTGTTATAGAGAAGTCTTGGGCATCCGTCACAAAGCTCACTCTTCCCACCCACTGTGAGAGCCACTAAGGGACCTTTCTTGAAACTCCACTGTGACAGTCAGGGAGGTCCCTGGAGGTGAAGTCCAAGAAGCATGGCGCTTACTAGGCCCTCAGCACCCAGGAGGGTCTCACTCTTACATTAATCCACATTCTGCCTCCAATAGTTTGACAAAAGCATCTGTAAGAGTCCCTATCCATTTATGGCTTTGGGGGCTTCCACTCCAGGTGAAAGAAAGCGAAATTGCTACTTGTTCTGTCATGTCCAGCTGTTTGCAACCTCATAGACTATAGTCCACTAAAGCTGTTCTGTCCATGGAAATCTCGGGGCAAGAATCCTAGAGTGGGTTGCTATTTTCTTTTCTGGAGGATCTTCCCAAACCAGGGATCAAACCCTGGTCTCCTGCATTGGCAGCCAGGTTCTTAACCATCTGAGCTGCCAGGAAAGCCCAGTCCAGATCTCAGTTAGGAAGCTCTAGATTTGCCAGTCTTTCCAGAATTTCAGATGGAGGTTTTCACTACAGACTTACTACTCTGAAAGGTTTAAGGAAAATCACTGATTTTCAGTTTGTTCAGCTTTTTCTTGCCTAAATACAGATGTTACAACTTCTGGGCTCTTCCCAGCTCTCTGCATCCAGAACTACAGTTCCTTAATCTAGGCTCTCATTGGAAGTACACTTGTTTTCTGTTCAGTTCAGTCGCTCAGTCATGTCCGACTCTGTGACTTGTTTTGGGTCTCATTTAATGCTTTTCATGTTACAGCTCACCTTATTTGATTTTTAATTTATCATTTGTTTAATACATCCTTCAATGTTTTGTCACTGACAGCCTTTTAATGTAACTTTGTTTTTGTCGTATTCCTTCTGAAAGGCACATAGCTGGATTTGTTTTTTTAATCCAGCCTAGTGTTTGTCTTCTAATAGAACAACTCAACATATAACTGCTGTACCATCATTGTTGCTTTGTGATGTGAGGATTCTGACCTTGATTTCCCAAATTCACAATTTGTTTTTAGCAGTCTATTTTTAATTACCTTTATTAATGTTTTCTTAATCTACAGAAATTGTTTTGTGTCTGTTTTAATTTTTTTGTTTTTTGGGTTCTCTGCTCAATTCTTTGAAGTGTCTTCTTGTATCAGTTTAAAAATTCTTTTTTAAAAATATGTTTTAATGGGGTATAGTTGATTTACAATGCTATGTTAGTTTTAGGTTTATAGCAAAGTGAATCAGTTATACATACATATATCTGTGTATATTTTAAATTTCCTTTTTAACCTTTTCTTTATATACAAATATTATTTTGCTGTTTTACATTAAAAATATTTTATATATATATATACACACACACACTATTATATATATAAAACAGACAACTGATAAGAACCTACTGTATAGCATAGGGGGTTCCATTCATTACTATATATCCACTCTGATTTTAGATTCTTCTCCCGCATAGGTTATTACATAGTACTGAGTTGCATTCCTGTGTTATATAGTAGGCTTTTATTAGTTGTCCATCTTTTATGTATATAGTAGTGTGTATATGTCGTCCCCAGTCTCCCAATTTCTCCCTCCCTCCTTTCTCCCTTGATTTGTTTTCTACATCTGTGACTCTATTACTCTTTTCTAATTAACTTCATTTGTAGCATTCTTCTTTGGATTCCACATATAAGTGATAATATTTGCTTTTTTCTATATGCTTTCCTTTGCTTAGTATGACAATCCATGTTGCTACAAATGGCATTATTTTGTTCCTGCAAATTCCAGTTGAGCTATTTAAAACCCTGAAAGATGATGCTGTGAAAGTGCTGCACTCAATATGCCAGCAAATTTGGAAAACTCAGCAGTGGCCACAGGACTGGAAAAGTCAGTTTTCATTCCAAGCCCAAAGAAAGGCAATGCCAAAGAATGCTCAAACTACCGCACAATTGCACTCATCTCACACGCTAGTAAAGTAATGCTCAAAATTCTCCAAGCCAGGCTTCAGCAATACATGAACCATGAATTTCCAGATGTTCAAGCTGGTTTTAGAAAAGGCAGAGGAACCAGAGATCAAATTGCCAACATCCGCTGGATCATGGAAAAAGCAAGAGAGTTCCAGAAAAACATCTATTTCTGCTTTATTGACTATGCCAAAGCCTAAACTGTTGAAAATTCTGAAAGTGATGGGAATACCAGACCACCTGACCTGCCTCTTGAGAAACCTATATGCACGTCAGGAAGCAACAGTTAGAACTGGACATGGAACAACAGACTGGTTCCAAATAGGAAAAGGAGTTCGTCAAGGCTGTATATTGTCACCCTGCTTATTTAACTTATATGCAGAGTACATCATGGGAAATGCTGGGCTGGAAGAAGCACAAGCTGGAATCAAGATTGCCGGGAGAAATATCAATCACCTCAGATATGCAGATGACACCACCCTTATGGCAGAAAGTGAAGAGGAACTAAAAAGTCTCTTGATGAAAGTGCAAGTGGAGAGTGAAAAAGTTGGCTTAAAGCTCAACATTCAGAAAACAAAGATCATGGCATCTGGTCCCATCACTTCATGGGAAATAGATGGGGAAACAGTGGAAACAGCGTCAGACTTTATATTTTGGGCTCCAAAATCACTGCAGATGGTGATTGCAGCCATGAAATTAAAAGACACTTACTCCTTGGAAGGAAAGTTATGACCAACCTAGATAGCATATTCAAAAGCAGAGACATTACTTTGCCAACAAAAGTCCGTCTAGTCAAGGCTATGGTTTTTCCAGTGGTCATGTATGGATGTGAGAGTTGGACTGTGAAGAAAGCTGAGCACTGAAGAATTGATGCTTTTGAACTGTGGTGTTGGAGAAGACTCTTGAGAGTCCCTTGGACTGCAAGAAGGTCCAACCAGTCCATCCTAAAGGAGATCAGTCCTGGATGTTCTTTGGAAGGACTGATGCGAAAGCTGAAACTCCAATACTTTGGCTACCTCATGAGAAGAGTTGACTCATTGGAAAAGACCCTGATGTTGGGAGGGATTGGGGATAGGAGAAGAAGGGGATGACAGAGGATGAGATGGCTGGATGGCATCACGGACTCAAAGGACATGAGTTTGAGTGAACTCCGGGAGTTGGTGATGGACAGGGAGGCCTGGCGTGCTGCAATTCATGGGGTCGCAAAGAGTCGGACACGACTGAGTGACTGAACTGAACTGAATATTTCATTGTATATATGTATCTCACAGCTTCTTTATCCACTCTTCTGCTGATGAAGTGTCAGTGTAGTCTATTTTTAGTTTCCTTTATTAATTTACAAACATCATTGTTGCTGTTTTACAGTTTAAAAAATTTTGCTCTCTGCTCATTTTTTGAAGTGTTTTCTTGTATTATTTGAAGGATCCATTTTTATTTCCTTACTTAGACGACCTGAGGAATGTGTCACCCAGGTTGTGAGAAGTTAAAAATGAATGCTATTACCAGTTGGCAAGGAGCATGGGCTGGAAAACTAACCACAGATTGAGTGACTTTGTTTGGATGTTTCCAGGCTTGTCAGCTCTTACAGAGGGAACAGTGAGAGACATTCTTCTCCTGGTTTCCTGGTCCCCTGGCCAGTTCTCCTTAGGGCAATAGGATGGGTAACAACTTTATCCTTTTCCTAGAACCATGATCATAAAGCAGACAGGGATGTTTCTCCATGAAAGCCACAGCTTGGGATGTCATCACCTGAGTTTCCCCAGGGGGCTGTCCTTTCAGACTGCAAAGCCTTGTGATGGATGCTGCTCCTCGAAGGGCCCCTTGGAAAGAGCAGCTTGTACAAGAGACTGTGTGACCTCCTGCTTCTCCCTGAGCTGTAGCCCTTGGCCCCAACTTCTTAGAACACATACACACTCAGATGACTAGAGGAAATTTTTCTTATTTTAAATAAGGATTCATTAGTAGTATAGGAAGCCATCTTTATAGAATCTTTTGCTGGTTGTTAACTTTTTCCATCTTCTTGAATAAAAAAGTGAGACAAGCAACACTTTCATATATTGAAGTCTGCAAAATTGCAGCATTGTGTGCCTGATGAAAACTAAAGAATGTTCAATATTTCATCTTCTGTAGGTAAAAGAGTTCCTCACATTTGAATTAACTAAAGTAAAAAACTGTATCTGTATGTATTAGACAAACTTTTCGACTCTTATTTTTCATCTGGCCAAGTGAAATTTCTCAAATCAAGGCTGCCCTATTTATTCACAAAAAATGTTATCCTGATAAATTGTGAAAATGAAGAGGCCTATTTCTTGAAATACATTTTGTCCTACTTGTCAATGTGGAGAATGTAAAATATATTGCTTCAGAAACAACAGAAATAGCGTTAAATTTGCTGAGCTTCATTCACATGTTAACATTTGAGCTTTTTCGACCTCCTTAAATCTTGGCACACTTCCTGCTTCCTGGCTTTTCTCATCTTCCAGATCAATTCCCATTTGGAGACACAAATTTGTTAAAAGCAGCATTTAAGTGTTCATAATGAAATCATTGGAACTGTGCTAAATGCCCTCTATTATAAAATCTGAAATATATTCTTCCACTAGTCAAATAAAGCCTCTTTTGCTTTTAGCTATTCCATCAGTAACACTGTACCTGGTTTGGCATTTGGAGAAGCCATTGTTTGTCTTGGTTTTCAAATGGAAACAATTAATCAACTGCACATATTTTTTTCTTGCAATTATACCAACCAAATGGAATAAAGGAAGAACTATTTCTGGAATTCTTTTATTTCTTTGAGAAAACAAACTCAGACAAAAACACAAACAAATACACAAACAAAACCCCATAATCTTCCAAGGGGTGTAGACTTATGTCTCAAGTATATTTATCTATTTTTGTAGGTTTGTCTTTCAAAATACGTATCATTATGTTCTAGGTTGGAAAAAAGGCAAATATTTTATCCTTATGAAATTCAAGTGTATGATTGATCTGGAAGTTTTCCAAACTCCATTGACAGAGATTTATATTAAATAGCTAGGAATTCTGACCATGTTGTGTCATATATTATTTCTCCAGTACTTAGGAAGATAAAATCTTTAGCTCATAAATCTAGTGGAAGAGATTCCCCAGGAGTGCTCTGCATTCAACCTGTTCTTCCTCTTTCTGTTCTTCTTCTTTGAATACTCCCAGCGCGATCCTGTCTACTGCATGCACATACTCTTATTCTGTGCATCAGGCTTCCAGAGGCTCAGCAAGCAGCTGTGCTCATGGCAGCACAGGTGGAATTTCCTTGAGTAACACTGATTTGTGTTAGAACAACTATTTTTTACCCAGTATTTTAAAAAATTGAAGTATAGTTGATTTATAGTGTTGTATTACTATCAAGTATACAACAAAGTGATTCAATTCTATACATATATGTATATTTTTTCAGATTATTTTCCTTTATGCCAGTGTGATTTTTATTTATAAAGAAATTTTAGGTGCAAAAGTACCTAACAAATACCATTGAGACAGAGCCAGTCAATTGTGGATAGTAATTGGTTGGCGATCATGTCCTGCACAGAATTTGTTAATGGAAAGATTTACATGAACAAATACCATAAATAATTTCTTAGGTCTGTCTTACTGCTATGTTAATAAAGTTACCTAAAAGAATATAGCATAAAACTGAAATAACGATGGTGTGTTATTTTGGAATCACAATGTTACTTTGAAAGAGATGTATTCTCAGTGCAAATTCATTACAGTGTTTGCTTAATCTGTTTTAAAAACATTCAATATTTTATAGCAATTCAAAATCAATATGTTCTTTTGCTAATCATACTTCTTAAATGCAAGTCTGGACTTTTAATCTCCCACTTAAAGTTCTTCAGTAGGTCTCATAGTCTTCAGAATAAAGTGAAAATAAACCCTTAGGCATGCTGTTAAATGTTCTTCATTACCTGGTTTTACTCTCCTCTTGGCTTCATCCTCATTTTACATTCCCCCATCATGCTCCAGCCATGGTGTAGTTCTGAATACCTTTGGGACTCACATTCAATTCATATGCTCATGTACATCCTCTTTAGGAAAAAAATACCTGTACTCGAGGAACTTCTATCCTGTTAGCTTCTAATTATTCCACAATGCTCATCTCCTTTGGGAAACACTCATAACTCTTGCAGTCTGTGTTGTGCCCTCTCAGAGTTCTGTTTTCCTTACTTTGGATGGCTTCAGTGTTAGTAAAATTTCTTACTAGTTTTTATATTTCAGTTGTCTCCACAGTGTTTGGCCCAGAGTAGATACTTAAAATATATTTTTATTAAAACAAAAATAGAATAAAATAGATACATGTCATTTCATCAGCCTTCATGAGTCATTTTCTTACTAAAAATAAATAACATCTGATGTTATTGTTCTAACCCTCTATCATTTCCACCTTCACCAGCTTTCAATAACTGGATCTTAGGTTTCAATAATTCACAAATAAAGTATAAGAAACAGTTGAATTTATCACAGTCTATAAATAAAAAAAGTTGTCAAAATAATAACACAAAAATCTTTATCAAAAGTACAGCTAATTATTTAACCTTGGGATTAACAGTATTTACTTGGTATTATCAATTTCACCTAATGAGATCTCCTGTTATTGGCACTTGGTGACTTATATGTGAGGTTGAAAAATGTCCAGAAAGTCTCAAGAGAAGGCTCTTTAATAGGAATTAGCTTTCTATTAATGTTTTTGGAATCTATCTATACCTGCTTCCTGAGAAATCTGTATGCAGGTCAAGAAACAACAGTTAGAACTGGACATGGAACAACAGACTAGTTTCAAATTGGGAAAGGAGTACATCAAGGCTGTATATTGTCACCCTGCTTATTTAATGCCTCTTGATGAAAGTGAAAGAGGAGAGTGATAATGTTGGCTTAAAACTCAACATTCAGAAAACTAAGATCATGGCATCTGGTCCCATCATTTCATGGCAAATAGATGGGGAAACAATGGAAACAGTGAGAGACTATATTTTTTTAGGGGGGAGGCTCGAAAATCACTGCAGATGGTGACTGAAGCCATGAAATTAAGACACTTGCTCCTTGGAAGAAAAGCTATGACCAATCCAGGCAGCATATTTAAAAGCAGAGACATTACTTTGCCAACAAAGGTCCATCTAGTCAAAGCCATGGTTTTTCCAGTAGTCAGGTATGGATGTGAGAGTTGGACTATAAAGAAAGCTGAGCATTGAAGAGTTGATGCTTCTGAACTGTGGTGTTGGAGAAGACTCTTGAGAGTCCCCTGGACTGCAAGGAGATCCAACCAGGGAATCCTAAAGGAAATCAGTCCTGAATATTCATTGGAAGGACTGATGCTGAAGCTGAAACTCCAATACTTTGACCACCTGATGCGAAGAACTGACTCATTGGAAAAGATCCTGATGCTGGAAAGATTGAAGGCAGGAGGAGAAGGAGATGACAGAGGATGAGACGGTTGGATGGTATCACTGACTCAAAGGACATGAGTTTGAGTGAGCTCCGGGAGTTGGTGATAGACAGGGAAGCCTGGAGTGCAGCAGTCATGGGGTCGCAAAATGACTGAGCAACTGAACTGATGTCTGCTGCTGCTGCTAAGTCACATCAGTCATGTCCGACTTTGTGCGACCTCACAGATGGCAGCCCACAAGGCTCCTCTGTCCCTGGGATTCTCTAGGCAAGAAGACTGGAGTGGGTTGCCATTTCCTACGTATCAATCTATTTATTACCCAGTCTATCATTTATTCTTACCAATTCTATTTTCCATTCAATTCTGTGTTTTGTGTTCCCTTATTTTTAATGTTCCATATACATAATGTAATGTATTCTACTATAAATGTAGTTGATTTATAGTAATGTAGTAATGTATTCTACTATATAGTAGATTATAATGTAATCTACTATAAATCCTTTACATGAAGCAGAGTATGAAAATGAAAACATTTCGATTTCAAATGGCTCCAACATATAGGAAAAAGTGAAATTCAATACCTGCCTCCAGTGTTAAAGATACAGTTCATAAAGTTTCTGGTGTAAAGAAACTGATTTGTGTGTTTTTTCCTGCTCCTTTTTCTTGTGAGCTGCATCTTACACATTGAAGATGACATATTGCAGCCTTACTTTCTGAAGATTTTTTTTTCTTTCAAACTCTTTCTTCACTTCCATGAATTTTATTTTCTTATAAGTTTTAACAGTTTTCCTTTCTTTCCTTCTCTAAGTGTAAGCATCCCCACAGACACACTTCTCTTTCTGTAGTCTTCCTCAGTGCGTTGGTTGGTATTGTGCCCACTCTTAACTCTGCATCTCTGACTTTCTCCTAAGTGTTGGTTTGGTGTCTCAATCTCAATGCCCCTGAAATAAAATACTCTGTATTTCTTCCCACAATTGTACTTCTTCTGTTCCATAATTGTATAAATGCCCCTTTGGCCACTTACTCATCCAAGTTCAAAACCTGTGAGTTGTCTTTGAGAGCTTTTCACTATCCTACACATTTCAGTCAGTTTTTGAGTAGTGTGGATCCTTCTTTTGAAATCTCTCCTCTATACATTCTGTTCCCCCTATACACTCATATCCCCCTCCTCACTGGCTCCACATAGCTATTCTCTCATCTGTGTCTCTATTCCTGCCCTGGAAATCACTTCATCTGTATCATTTTTCTAGATTCCATGCATATGCATTAACATATGATATTTGTTTTTCTCTTTCTGACTGACTTCACTCTGTATGACAGACTCTAGGTCCATCCATGTCTCTACAAATATGACTCTATCTTTCTTTAATATTAAAGTTTATTGTCAATTACTTAGTTTTCAGAAGAAGGTTTTTATTTTTAAATGATGGAAGCATTGTTTTATGATGGAGGGTAAAGATGAAAGTGAAGGGAAGGGAGAGAAGAAGGCAAGTGTTACTGGTCCCTGAACATATGAGAGAGCTGGGACTCAGAGCTGATGATGGACAGCAGGAGAAAAGGAGAAGAAATGTTTTCTTTTAGCTGATATGGAAGGAGAAAAGCAAAGTACTTCTCTTCAGTACATTGTTGAATGAATGTAGAGTGAATGATGACTTCTGCTTTTTCATCTGTTGAAAGTGAATAAGGACAGGGGTGCTTGGGGTTTGAGTATCATGGAGAGGGTATGAAATAACCATGGAAACCAGAGCAAACACAATAAGGCCCATCTACTATAAATGCAATGAAAGCTATCCTGATAAGAAATTGACAGTAATTTTCCACTCAGTTTTGGAGAAAGCAGGTGATGCGCTTCACACAGGATTGGAATTTTGTCCAGGAAAGGTAGCATTGCAGTGCAGGATATTGATAAGAAAGATATTGATAAGAAAGATATTCTTGGAAACTGCCCAACCACAGTTTGCATCACCCTGTCAGCCACTGAAAACCAACCAAATATTCAAGCCAAGAACAACTAGCCTGCTGGGCCTGTTTTGGCCCTCTGCACACTTGGTTCTGTTACCCTCATCCTCTCACAGTCTGTTGTGCATCCTCAAGGTCTGGACATCACCGACCCTGGGAATTTTGTCTCATTGGTGTCTCTCTTGTTCTACTTACTGCCAACTTCCTCAATGCCCTTCTTGTTCCCTGTTTGTCTCTCCCATCATTCTCTCCAGATGATTCAAGTGCTCATTCTACAAAGCAAATCCAGTTAAATGATTCCCTTCTCTTAAGACACTTCCCTCTTTATTTCAACCTATAAAATAAACATCATTGTTAATGAAGCCCTTCATTGTCTGGTCCATGAACCCATCCAGCTTCATTTTCTGTCACTGTCTTTCTTGAATTGTGAATCCTTTAGTTTCCAGAAAAATAAAACTCTACGGAAACATCTGCACACTATGTATTGTACATCTATGTCTTGATACACATCTTTCCACTTGTTAGTAATTCCCTTTGGTCATTCTGGCACAGTGATCTATAAAACCCAACTCAGACAACATTTCAAAGAGAAATGGCAATCTTTTCCATGCCCTAAAGTAATCACTCCCTCCACAGGGAGCTATGAGTACCTCATGTATGTCTTTTGTTCTAATGAAAAAAGTCTAGTGCTCCCCTGATAACGCCACTATTCCCTGGTTTTAGCTAATATTCTATTCTTACATGAGACATAAAAACCATTGAGATTGTCATACTAATTGAAGAAAGCCAGACAGAGAAAGACAAATATCGTGTGATATCATTTATGCAGAATCTAAAAAAATGATATCAACTTATTTACAAAATAGAAATGGATCCACAGACATAGAAAGCAAACTTGTGGTTACCAAAGAGGAAAGTGGGGAGCACGGATAAGTCAGGAGATTGGGATTAACAGACATAACTGCTATATATTAAATAGATGAACAACAAGGACCTACTGTATAGCACAGGGAACTATACTCAGTATGTTGTAATAACCTATAAGGGAAAAGAATATGAAAAAATAGATATATATGCACTTATAACTGAATATTTTTCTGTACACCTGAAACTAAGACAACATTGTAAATCAATAATACTTTGATTAACTATATATATAAAGAAAAAAATAAATGCTTTCACCATTTGTTTAACCTAACAGGAGCCTATTATATTGTTTTTGCACAGAACAGTTTTCTGAATTATATTTACTGGACCTCTAGACTCATGTATGGAATATTTATAGATTCAGCATAAAAACATTTTCTGGTCAAACATGTTTTGGGGAAACTAGCTTCACAACATTGGTTAAGCAATGTTGAAATGTTTATTTAAGACAACAAAACGTTTAACCTGCTAGGGTACTTTATAAGTTTTAGAAGACATGATAGATGAAAATATCCAAGCTTTTAGGCATTGACATTTTCTTTTTTTTCCCATTAGGCACACTGAGGGCTAATGCTGTAGACAACCTGCTTTAGGAAGTGCGAGAGAATTGCATCCTAACATTTTATTCTGGTCCCACTTTTTCTAACCCAACTTAAAGCTTTGCTCACTTTTCTGTTGCCTTCTTTCTGCCTGCATACCAGCTTCAGAACTAGATCTTCATCTTTGTGCCCTCATTCCCTCTGCTAATGCTGCTAACCTAGAACAAATGTCCTTCTCCTCTGCACCAGGACTATACAGAAACTCTATTGATGTCTGAACCACCAGGGAAACTCAAAGTAAGCTTTAAACATTAAATTAGAGAAGGGGATTCCCTGGTGGTCCAGTGGTTAAGAATCTGCCTGCCAATGCAGAGGACACAGCTTTGATCCTGGGTCTAAGAAGATCCCACATGTGTGGGGCAACTAAGCCCATGCGCCAAAGCTACTGAAGCCTGTCCACCCTAGAGCCCGTGCTCTGCAATTAGAGAAGCCACTACAAGGCCATGCACAGTAGAGAAGAGTAGCCCCCAACTGTGTACAACTAGAGAAAGCCTGTGCACAGCAAGGGAGACCCAGGGCAGCAAATAAATAAATAAACAAAATTTTAAAAATTAGGTTAGAGAGATATTATGTTTAAAATGCACAGCAAGCTTATGTCTAGAATGGTGTATAATAAATGCTAATGGGAGTTATCTTTGGAAAAAAACATTTTATGTAAATTAGTACATCGGCCATTATTGTTAGGTGATTGAATCTAATCAAACAAATATTCATCTTGATTTATAAGGGTGGTGTCACAAAAATGAACAGATTCTGATTACTTCTCTGTAACAATTTAAGAAGACTTCTTGCCTAAATATTCATGCTTAGAATATTTAAACCTTTATAGTTGTCTTTTGTTTAAAGTAAATCTTTTCTTTTTTAAAAAAGATATACACTACCATGAAACTCCACTCACCATAAAAAACTAAGAAAACATTCCAGCAATATTGCTTTCTGTTACCAAAATACTGTCTGTGCCCCCCTTCTTTGGAATAATTTTGGTAACTATGATTCTAGTCTGTGTCTCTAAGAAGAAATGCATGATTCTGAGAAGAAAACAATGTATCCAGAGCATTTAAAATAATCTTTGGAGAGATGACTCATGAAAATACAAAAACGGAAATATACACTAGTGAAATAAAACCAGAAACTATGAGATGCAAAAAAAAAAAAAAAAAAGGCACAGAAAGCTTAAGTAGTTATTGAATGATAACATGATGAGGTTAGTTTGCTTCATAAGCCTGATTTTAAATCTCATTTTAAGACCATAATAATTTGATGAAGCTCATGGCTTTCTTTCTATAACTTACTTTTAAATATTTGTACTACCATTATACATTTACTTGCTAATTCTACTAAACAATTGCTAAGATAGGATCTTTTTAGTCATCATCTCTCACATTAGAGACAAAAATTGTAAGTAGAATTTGCTTGTGGGCAAATAGAAAACCTTTCCAACAAAGACACAGATTTTGAATTCACAATATGCATTTGTGGAACTTCCAGCTAATCTAGCTTGATATTAGAAAACCTAGAGAAATAAATTCTTAATATCATTCATAGATAATACTTCTCCAATATTATCTGTTTGCTGCTGCTGCTGCCAAGTCGCTTCAGTCGTGTCCAACTCTTGTGCGACCCCACAGACGGCAGTCCACCAGGCTCCACCGTCCCTGGGATTCTCCAGGCAATTGTTTACCTAGGTCTTAAAAATAAGTAGATAATAACCAAAAGTAAATGAATGCTGACATTGGTTGCAAGTTTCTAAAAGAGGTTTTGGGGTTGCTTTTTAAACTGATATGACACACCTGGTTACCAGGAGAAGACAGCTGTTGTGAACTTTGAAGGTGTGAACTCCTGGCTGAGGGAGGGGAGCCTGACCTCTTCCCAGACCTGCAGTTCTGCTAACAGGCGCGTCCCAAACTGGTCAAGAGGCAACTACAACTTTGCTCAGACTTGATAAAAACTGCAAATGCTTTTGGCGGAGATTCTATTTTCCTGGAAGATTTGCAGATCTCAGTGACTGTTCATCTACCTCTGCCCCAGGAACTATCATTGTTGTTTCAGAGGAGCATTTGGCCTTGAGCAGTAGGAACATGCTGACCTGTCACATGCTAACTGAAAGACAGAAGAATGAATAATTCAACACACAGAGAAAAGTCAGGAATGAACGAGAGTGAGTGGGTGCATGATACGAAAAAAAAATCTATGCTTATATATCTTTTAAAATAACTGGAAAATTTTAATCATGGGCAGAATTTAGGTGATACTAAGCAATTCTTCATTTTGCTAGGTATGAAAATGACATTGTTGTGACATGTGAAGGTGGCTATGGCTTGCAGAGCAGAGATGCATATGGGGGCACATATTAAAATAATATGACACCTTTAGATTACATTTTAAAAGGCATACACAAAACAAATGTTCAATTACTGATAACTATTTTACATTTGTTATATGGGGGATTGCTGCATTGTTTAAATCCCAGGTCTACATCTTTCTAACTGTAAGACCTTGTCTTTCAAACCATCACCTTATCTACACTAACTTTTCTAGATTGAAAAAAATGGCTTCAGTATAAATACGCCCCCTTAGAAAAGGAATAGATGGATGACAATTTCTTCAAAACACCTACCTGAATGGAAGTGAGTGAAAGTCACTCGGTCGCGTCTGACTCTTTGCGACCCAATGAACCATCTATGGAATTCTCTCAGCCAGAATAATGCAGTGGTTGGCTTTTCCCTATTCCAAGGGATCTTCCCAACCGAGGGATCAAACCCAGGGCTCTCACATTGCAGGCGTATTCTTTACCAGCTGACCCACAAGAGAAGCCCAAGAATATTGGAGTGGGCAGCCTATCCCTTCTCCAGGGGAGCTTCCCAACCCAGGAATTGAACCAGGGTCTCCTGTATTGCAGGCAGATTCTTTACCAACTGAGCTATCAGGGAAGCCCCTATCTGAATGGAAAAGATTTGGCAAAAATCAGTGATCTTGATATTGTTGCTATTTGGACGAGCCTTAGTAATGAAACTGTCTACAAACCCCTGTGTCCTTGTCTTTTGAAGGAAAAGGCTGACTCAAGAGTTAATGATTATGGACTTCCCTGGTGGTGTAGTCGATAGGGATCTGCCTGTCAATGCAGGGGATGGGGGTTCGATCCCTGGTCTGGAAAGATTCTACATGCCTTGGAAAACTAAGCCCACTTGCCACAATTACTGAAGCCCGTGCACCCTAGAACCTGTGCTCCACAAGAGCAACCACAGCAGTGAGAAGTCCACACACTGCAGCTATAGAGAGTAGCCTTTGCTCGCCACAACTCGAGAAAAATCTGCACAGCAAGAAAGACCAGCACAGCCAAAAAT
Organism: Bos taurus; assembly: GCF_002263795.3. Taxonomy (NCBI): domain Eukaryota; kingdom Metazoa; phylum Chordata; class Mammalia; order Artiodactyla; family Bovidae; genus Bos; species Bos taurus. The sequence continues at coordinate 42,121,760 of NC_037344.1, read as the reverse complement.
AAATAAATAAATGAATAAATAAAATATTTATAAATAATATATATAAATATATATAAATTAAATAAATAAATAAATGAAGAAAATCTCCTTTTCTAAAGGAGTTAATGATTAGGAGATGTGAAGATGTAGAAACAAAGGACAGCTATTGGACTGGAGAACTGATAACAATTTAGACTATAAATCTGCCACACAGAACCCCCAAACTCCCCGTTTCTTATAAGAAATAGATAATGGTTTCAAGTTATTTTTACAGAAAGCAGATCCCCATAAGCTGAAAACTGATGACCACAAGCACATAGACCCTGGACTAGTTGAAACCAGAAGGTTGATGATGCTTGAAACTTCACCTTAATGCCAACCAATCTGATACTGTGCCTGATCTGATCATGCATCCTGCAGCTCCCTCCCTCATCATCCCTAAAACCCCTTCCCTAAAGCTATCGGGAGTTCAGGACTTTTGACCATAAGCTGCCTGATTCCTTGTTGGTACCTGCAATAAACTCTGCACTTTCTACTGGTGTTAGTAGATTGGCTTTTCTGTGCATGGGTAAGTGAACCCCAGTTTGGTTCAATAAAGATAACACTAAATAATCACTAAGTTTACTTGTTTTTTCCTAAGGTATGTTCTTAAAGTACAGTGATAGCATCATGTCATTTACAAAGAGATAAGTAATTATTTCCCTTTTTTTGCTAAGGACTTAGGAAATACAGTATATCTAATTTATCTAAAAATTTTATGATATGATCTTGGTAGTTTTACACTCAATATTCTGGCAAAACATTAAAATCTGGATAACCATATAGCTCCAAGCACAGATAGTTCCTCTCTATAAGCTTAGGGCTGAGGTGGACTGTCAGATATTCAGTGGCCTTTGATTGTTCTGAACTGTTTTCTCAATTAGATGAAATAATACAATGTTCAAATTCATAAGTAGGAGTTTCTTACTCATATTTCTACTTTTATCTTTCAAATTTATATCACATTTAATGGGTTTTGGTTGTATACAAATGTTATTTTTGGTGTCATGAGCTATTATTAAATATACAATTTACAGTCACACAAAAATATTGCCCAGTTTCCAAAATCAGACACAGTTAGGTGTATAGTTCTCTCAATCATTTATTAAGAAAGTGATTAACAGACTTAGGAAAAGTCATATGATGACTCTGGATCTTTATCTATAATTTGTTATAAGAATAGTGAGTTTGTGCTTGTTAAGTCCCTTCAGTCATGTCTGACTCTTTGCAATGAACAGTAGCCCACCAGACTCCTCTGTCCATGGGTTTCTCCAGACAAGAATACTGGAGTGGGTTCCATGCTTTGCTACAGGGGATCTTCCCAACTCATGGATCACATTCATATCTGTATGTCTCCTGCATTGGCAGGTGGGTTCTTTACCACTAGCGCCAGGTGGAAAGCCCTATAAGAATAGTATTAAATTCATAAAGGTGTAGAGGAGATAATAAACTTGTGCAGCATCTGGAAAATAGTATGCCCTCAATCAATGATGACAATTATTATTATTGCTATTATGTGGAACAGAAAGAAAAATTAAGTGAAAAATGATTCACATATTAGTTAATCTTTAGGACTAATCCAAAGTTGGAGGTAAAGATTCTGAATCTATTACTAGAACAGCCTCTTTTACTTCAACTGCCTGTACGACAGTCAGAATTCTGTACAAACCAGGTCTATGTCTAAAATATAAGCTGCTTTAACTCACCTATGTGCAACTAGAACTGGAGTTTTAATGTTCTAATAAGACATTAAAGATAACATAATCCCATCTCTTCCCTTTTAATTCTATTATCCCAAGGAAGTAAATTCCCCTTCTGAGCCTCTGGTATTTCATAGAAAATAGGGTGTTAAAATAACTTGCAGTAAGAGTGGAAACAAATTAAATATAGAAAAAAGAGAAAAGAAAAGATTGGTTAAACTAAGAGCTGGTGTTTTGAAAAAGATAAACAAAATTAATAAATATGTAGCCAGATTCATCGAGAAAAAAAGAGGACCTAGTAAATAAAATTTAAAAACAAATTACAAATGATATCACTGAAATACAATCATAGGGGAATATTATGAATAGTTATATGCCAGTAAATTGGACAACCTAGAAGAAATATATAAATTCCTAAGACTTTTAAGACTAAATCAGAAACAAAGAGAAAGTCTGAACAGACCAATTATTGGTAATGAAATTAAATCAGTAATCAAAGAAATTCCAAACAAACAAAAAATATGGCTTCACAGGGGAATTCTACCAAACATTTAAAGATGAGCTAAAACCTATCTTTCTCAAATTATTCCAAAAATTGAAGAGGAAGAAACACTTCCAAACATATACACAGAGACCAGTATTACCCTGAAACTCAAACCAGGAAAATATACTACAAAAAATAAAATTACAGAATGTCCCTATATACATAGATGAAAAATCTTCAACAAAATGCTATTAAACAAAATTCAACCATATACCAAAAGGATGATACATCATGATCAATTAGAATTTATTCCAGGGATGCAAGAATGGATCAATATTCACAAATCAATCAATGAAATACACCACATTAACATAACACATAATACAAATCACACGTTTACCTCCATAGATATAGAAAAGCATTTGACAAAATTCAAAAATCCATTCATAATAAAACTCTCAATAAAGTTGGTACAAAGGAAACATATCCAAAAATAATCAAAGCAATTAATGACAAACTTACAGGTAATATACTCAATGATGAAAAGATGGAAGCTTTTTATCTAAGATCAAGAAGAAGACAAAGATGTCCACTTTCACCACTTCTATTTAACAAAGTATTGGAAGCCCTAGCCACAGCAATCAGATAAGAAAAAAAAAAAGAAAAGCATTGAATGTGAAAAGGAAGGAAAAACAACTTACTATTGGCAGATGATATGGTACTATATATAGAAAACCCAAAAAACTCCACTGTAAAACACTTAAACTAAGAAATGAATTGAGTAAAGTTGCAGTGTATAAAATCAGTATTCAGAAATCTATTGTATTTCTGTACAGTAATAATGAACTGGAAAGGGTGAATTTAACTCAGATGACCATTATATCTACTACTGCGGGCAGGAATCCCTCAGAAGAAATGAAGTAGCCATGATGGTCAACAAAATAGTCCGAAATGCAGTACTTGGATGCAATCTCAAAAATGACAGAATGATCTCTGTTCGTTTCCAAGGCAAACCATTCAATATCACAGTAATCCAAGTCTATGTCCCAACCAGTAATGCTGAAGAAGCTGAAGTTGAATGGTTCTATGAAGACCTACAAGACCTTTTAGAACTAACACCCAAAAAAGATGTCCTTTTCATTATAGGGGACTGGAATGCAAAAGTAGGAAGTCAAGAAACACCTGAAGTAACAGGCAGATTTGGTCTTGGAATACAGAATGAAGCAGGGCAAAGACTAATAGAGTTTTGCCAAGAAAATGCACTGGCATAACAAACACCCTCTTCCAACAACACAAGAGAAGACTCTACACACGGACATCACCAATGGTCAACACTGAAATCAGACTGATTATATTCTTTGCAGCCAAAGATGGAAAAGCTCTATACAGTCAACAAAAACAAGACTGAGAGCTGACTGTGGCTCAGATCATGAACTCCTTATTGCCAAATTCAGACTTAAATTGAAGAAAGTAGGGAAAACCACTAGACCATTCAGGTATGACCTAAATCAAATCCCTTATGATTATACAGTGGAAGTGAGAAACAGATTTAAGGGCCTAGATCTGATAGATAGAGTGCCTGATGAACTATGGACTGAGGTTCATGATATTGTACAGGATACAGGGATCAAGACTATCCCCATGGAAAAGAAATGCAAAAAAGCAAAATGGCTGTCTGGGGAGGCCTTACAAATAGCTGTGAAAAGAAGAGAAGCGAAAAGCAAAGGAGAAAAGGAAAGATATAAGCATCTGAATGCAGAGTTCCAAAGAATAGCAAGAAGAGATAAGAAAGCCTTCCTCAGCGATCAGTGCAAAGAAATAGAGGAAAACAACAGAATGGGAAAGACTAGAGATCTCTTCAAGAAAATTAGAGATACCAAGGGAACATTTCATGCAAAGATGGGCTCGATAAAGGACAGAAATGGTATGGCCCTAGCAGAAGCAGAAGATATTAAGAGGTGGCGAGAATACACAGAAGAACTGTACAAAAAAGATCTTCATGACCCAGATAATCACAATGGTGTGATCACTCATCTGGAGCCAGATATCCTGAAATGTGAAGTCAAGTGGGCCTTAGAAAGCATCACTACAAACAAAGCTAGTGGAGGTGATGGAATTCCGGTTGAGCTATTTCAAATCCTGAAAGATGATGCTGTGAAAGTGCTGCACTCAATATGCCAGAAAATTTGGAAAACTCAACAGTGGCCACAGGACTGGGAAAGGTCAGTTTTCATTCCAGTCCCAAAGAAAGGAAATGCCAAAGAATGCTCAAACTACCGCACAATTGCACTCATCTCTCACATGCTAGTAAAGTAATGCTCAAAATTCTCCAAGCCAGGCTTCAGCAATACGTGAATTGTGAACTCCCTGATGTTCAAGCTGGTTTTAGAAAAGGCAGAGGAACCAGAGATCAAATTGCCAACATCCGCTGGATCATGGAAAAAGCAAGAGAGTTCCAGAAAAACATTGATTTCTGCTTTATTGACTATGCCAAAGCTTTTGACTGTGTGGATCACAAAAAACTGTGGGAAATTCTGAAAGAGATGGGAATACCAGACCACCTGACCTGCCTCTTGAGAAATCTGTATGCAGGTCACGAAGCAACAGTTAGAACTGGACATGGAACAACAGACTGGTTCCAGATAGGAAAAGGAGTACGTCAAGGCTGTATATTGTCACCCTGCTTACTTAACTTATATGCAGAGTACATCACAAGAAATGCTGGACTGGAAGAAACACAAGCTGGAATCAAGATTTCTGGGAGAAATATCAATTGCCTCAGATATGCAGATGACACCACCCTTATGGCAGAAAGTGAAGAGGAACTAAAAAGCCTCTTAATGAAACTGAAAGTGGAGAGTGAAAAAGTTGGCCTAAAGCTCAACATTCAGAAAAGGAAGATCATGGCATCCAGTCCCACCACTTCATGGGAAATAGATGGGGAAACAGTGGAAACAGTGTCTGACTTTCTTTTTCTGGGCTCCAAAATCACTACGTATGGTGACTGCAGCCATGAAATTAAAAGACGCTTACTCCTTGGAAGGAAAGTTATGACCAACCTAGATAGCATCTTCAAAAGCAGAGACATTACTTTGCCAACCAAGGTCCGTCTAGTTAAGGCTATGGTTTTTCCTGTGGTCATGAATGGATGTGAGAGTTGGACTGTGAAGAAGGCTGAGCACCGAAGAATTGATGCTTTTGAACTGTGGTGTTGGAGAAGACTCTTGAGAGTCCCTTGGACTGCAAGGAGATCCAACCAGTCCATTCTGAAGGAGATCAGCCCTAGGATTTCTTTGGAGGGAATGAAGCTGAAACTCCAGTACTTTGGCCACCTCATGTGAAGAGTTGACTCATTGGAAAAGACTCTGATGCTGGGAGGGATTGGATGCAGGAAGAGAAGAGGATGACAGAGGATGAGATGGCTGGATGGCATCATTGACTCAATGGATGTGAGTCTGAGTGAACTCTGGGAGTTGGTGATGGACAGGGAGGCCTGGTGTGCTGCAATTCATGAGGTCACAAAGAGTCGGACACGATTGAGTGACTGAACTGAACTGAACTGAATGATGAAATAGCAGAAAGAGAAATCAGGAAAACAACTTCATTTGCAGTCAATCAAAAAGAATAAAATATGTAGGAAATACCTTATTTTACTTCCCAGCTGGCAATAGTGGTAAAGGGTCTGTCTGCCAACGCAGGAAACAAAAAGATGTGGGCTCAATCCCTGCATTGGAAAGACCCCTTGGAGGAGGGCGTGGCAATCCACTACAGTATTCTTGCCTGGAGAAACTCATCGACTATTCTCGACAAGAATCCCTTAGAAGACATGGAGTAGCTCTCACAGTCAACAAAAGTGTCCAAAATACAGAAATTAGGGCACAATCTCAAGAATGACAGAATGATCTCAGTTTTCTTCCAAGGCAAACCATTCAACATCACAGTAATCCAAGTCTATGCCCAACCACTAATGTTGAAGAAGCTGAAGGCAAATGGTTCTATGAACACCTACAAGACCTTCTAGAACTAACACCAAAAACAGATGTCCTTTTCATCATAGGGGACTGGAATGCAAAAGTAGGAAGTCAAGACATATTGGAGTAACAGGAAAGTTTGGTCTTGGAGTACAATATGAAGCAGGGCAAGGGCTAACAGAGTTTTGCCAAGAGAACGCACTGGTATAGCAAACATCCTTTTCCAACAACACAAGAGCCAACTCTACACATTGCCATCACCAGATGGCCAATAAGGAAATCAGATTAATTATATTCTTTGCAGCCAAAAATGGAGAGCTCTATACAGTCAGCAAAAACGAGACCGGGAGCTGACTGTGGCTCAGATCATGATTTCCTTATTGCAAATTTCAGACTTAAATTGATAAAGTAGGGAAAACCACTAGGCCTTTCAGATATGGCCTAAATCAAAACCTTTATGATTACACAGTGGAAGTGACAAATAGATTCAAGGGATTAGATTTGACAGACAGAGTGCTTGAAGAACTATGGACAGAGGTTTGTAACATTGTACAGGAAGCAGTGACCAAAACCATCCTAAAAAAAAAGAAATGTAACACGGGAATACAGTTGTCTGAGGAAGCCCTAGAAATAGCTGACAAAAGCAGAGAGGTGAAAGGTGAAGGAGAAAGGGAAAGATATACTCAACTGAATACATATACTCGAGCTTCAAAAAATAGCAAGGAGAGATAAAAAGCCTTCTTAAGTCAACAATGCACAGAAAGACTAGAGATCTCTTCAAGAAAATTAGAGATACTAATGGAACATTTCATGCAAAGGTGGGCACAATAAAGGACAGAAATAGCAGAACCCAATGGCAACCCACTCCAGTACTCTTGCCTGGAAAATCCCACGGATGGAGGAGCCTGGTAGGCTGCAGTCCATGGGGTCACGAAGAGTCAGGCACAACTGAGTGACTTCACTTTCCCTTTTCACTTTCATGAATTGGAGAAGGAAATGGTAACCCACTCCAGGGTTCTTGCCTGGAGAATCCCAAGGACGGGGGAGCCTGGTGGGCTGCCGTCTATGGGGTCACACAGAGTCGGACATGACTGAGTGACTTCACTTTCACTTTTCACTTTCATGCATTGGAGAAGGAAATGGCAACCCACTCCAGGGTTCTTGCCCAGAGAATCCCAGGGACGGCGGAGCCTGGTGGGCTGCCGTCTGTGGGGTCGCACAGAGTTGGACATGACTCAAGCAACTTAGTAGTAGTAATAGTTACAGAAACATAAGAGATTAAGAAGAGGTGGAAATAAAATGCAGCAGAAGAACTGTACAAAATAAGTCTTTATGACCCACATAACCATGATGGCATGGTCACTCACCTAGAGCCAGACATCCTGGAGTATAAAGTCAAGTGGGCCTTAGGAAGCATCACTACAAACAAAGCTAGTGGAGGTGATGGAATTCCAGCTGAGTTATTTCATATTCTAAAAGATGATGCTGTGAAAGTGCTGTACTCAATTTGGCAGCAAATTTGGAAAACTCAGCAGTGGACACAGGACTTGGAAAGGTTAGTTTTCATTCCAGTCTCAAGGAAGGGCAATGTCAAACAATGTTCAAACTACAGTACATTTCGCACATTAGCAAGGTAATGCTCAAAATCCTTTATGCTAGGCTTCAAGAGTACATGAACCAAGAGCTTCCAGATATACAAGCTAGACTTAGAAAAGACAGGAGAATCAGAGATCAAATTGCCAACATCTGGCAGATTATAGAAAAAGCAAGAGAATTCTAGGAAAAACATCTACTTCTGCTTTATTGACTACTCTAAAGCTGTCGACTGTGTGGGTCACAACAAACTGTGGAAAATTCTTAAAGAGATGGGAATACCAGACCACTTTACCTGTCTCCTGTGAAATCTGTATGTAGGACAAGAAGCAACAGTTAGAACCTTACATGGAACAACTGACTGGCTCAAAATTTGGAAAGGAGTAGGGCAAGACTGTATATTGTCATGCTACTTATACAACTTATATGCAGAGTCTATGATGTGAAATGCCAGGCTGGATGAATTAGAAGCAGTAATCAAGATTGCCAGGAAAAATATCAATGATTTCAGATAAGCAGATGAGACCACTCTAATGGCAGAAAGTGAAGAAGAACTAAAGTGCTTTTGGATGAGAGTGAAAGAGGAGAGTGAAAAAATTGGCTTAAAGCTCAACATTCAAAAAACGAAGATCATGGCATCCAGTTGCATTACTTTATGGCAAATGGAAGGGGAACAATTAGAAGCAGTGACACATTTTATTTCTTGGGCTCCAAAATCACTGCAGATGGTGACTGTAGCCATGAAATTAAAAGACGATTGCTCCTTGAAAGGAAAGCTAGACAAACCTAAAGAAAAAGTAAAAGTAAAGTGAAGTCGCTCAGTCGTGTCCGACTCTTTGCGACTTCATGGACTGTAGCCCATCAGGCTCCTCCATCCATGGAATTTTCTAGGCAAGAGTACTGGAGTGGGTTGCCATTTCCTTCTCCAGACAAATCTAGACAGTGTATTAAAAAGCAGAGGTACCTCTTTGATGACAAAGGTGCATATACAAAGCTATAGTTTTTCTGGTGGTCATGTATGGATGTGAGATTTGGACCATAAAGAAGGCTGAGCACTGAAGAATTGATGCTTTTGAACCGTGGTGCTGGAGAAGACTATTGAGAGTCCGTTGGACAGCAAGGAGATCAAAGGATTCCATCCTAAAAGATACCAGTCCTGAATATTCATTGGAAGGACTGATGCTGAAGCTGAAGCTCCAATATTTTGGCCACCTGATGTGAAGAGCCAACTCTTGGAAAAGACTCTGATGCTGGGAAAGTTTGAGGGCAGGAGGAGAAGGGGGTGACAGAGGATGAGATAGTTATATAGCATCACTGACTCAGTGGACATGAATTTGAGCAAACTCTGGGAGATACTGAAGGACACGGAGGCCTGGCATGCTGCAGTCCATGCTGTTACAAAGAGTTAGACATGACTTAGTGACTGAACAGCAACAGCAACAAAAATATATTTTCTACCCATAGCAATCTACAGATTCAATGGCATTCCTTTCAAAGTACCCAAGACATTTTTTTATAACTCTAATAACAGTTCCAATGTTTTTTTTTTTTTAGTTCCAATGTTTATATGAAATTATAAAAGATCCCAAATAGCCAAATCAATCTTGTGAAAGAAGAACAAAGTTTGCAGTAGCACACTTCCATGCTTCGAATAATATTACAAAGCTATAGTAATCAAACAATATGCTACTGGCAGGAAAACAGACACATAGACCAATAGAGTAGAATAGAGAACCCAGAAATAAACTCACACATGTATGAGTGAATTAATCTACGACAAAGGAGACAAGAATACACAATGGGGAACAGACAGTCTCTTTGATAATTGGTGTTGTGAGAACTGGACAGCTATATGCAAAGGAATGAAACTAGAACATTTTCTCATACTACATACAAAAATAAACTGAAAATGGATTAAAGATGTAAATTTAAGACTTGAAACTATACAATTCTGAGAAGAAAAGAAAACACAGGCAGTATGGTCTTAGCAATATTCTTGGGATCTATCTCCTGTAGCAAAGGTAACAAAAGCAAAAGTAAGTGAAACTCCACTACTTTGGCCACCTCATGCGACGAGTTGACTCATTGGAAAAGACTCTGATGCTGGGAGGGATTGGGGGCAGGAGGAAAAGGGGACGACAGAGGATGAGACAGCTGGATGGCATCACTGACTCGATGGACTTGAGTTTGTGTGAACTCTGGGAGTTGGTGATGGACAGGGAGGCCTGGCGTGCTGCAATTCATGGGGTCGCAAAGAGTCAGATACGACTGAGCGACTGAACTGAACTGAACTGAAGACCTAGTCAAACTAAAAATCTTTTGCAAAACAAAGGAAACCATCAACAAAACAAAAGGACAATCTATTGAATGGAAGAAAATATTTGCAAATGGTATGTCCAGTAAGGAATTAACCTCTAAAACAGAAAGAACTCACACAACTCAATATCAAAAAACAAGCAACCCAGTCAAAAAATGAGCACAAGAATCAAGAATGCATTTTCTAAGGAAGACATACCAATGCCCATCAGACTCGTGAAAAAATGCCCAACATCACTAATCATCAGGGAAATGCAAAACAAAACCGCAATTAGCTGTCACCTCACACCTGTCAGAACAGCAGTCATCAAAACACAGAAGAACTAACAAGTGTTGGTGAGGACGTGTAGGAAAGGGATCCTGTGTGTACTGTTGGTGGGAATGTAAACTGGTACAGCCACTATGGAGGGTGTATAAAAATTAAAAAAAAAAAAAAGAAGAAGAAGAACTGATGATACCATATGACCCAGAAATTTCACTTTTGAGTATCTATCTGAAGAAAATTTATAAAAATACATGCACCTCAACGTTCATAGTAGCATTTTTTACAATAGCCAAGATATGAATCAACTTGTGTCCAAGATTGTATGGTTTTATGGATTCTGATCAATTTCAGCATGCTTAAAAAGGTCAGGCTTAGAGGAAATGGCAACCCACTCCAGTGTTCTTGCCTGGAGAATCCCAGGGACGGGGGAGCCTTGTGGGCTGCCGTCTATGGGGTCGCACAGAGTTGTACACGACTGAAGCAACTTGGCAGCAGCAGCAGCTGCAGAGAAATTGTAAAAAAGACTGGAGAGGAAGTTAAATGCCAGAAGACCATAAAAATTATAGTCACAGAAACTGTTGTCTGCTTAGGTCTCAGAAGGTCATTTGTTGTTTGATTGTTTTTTGTTGCTAGTGGTAAAAAATAGACTCTAAAGAATTCCAGCTCCTTGAAAGGTTTTTCCTTTCGAAGTAACCCAGCTGTCCCCCGCGCCCTGTCCCCCACCCACCGTCCCCATCTTCTTTAGCCCCTGGTGGGGACTGCATTCCTCCACTCAGAGGCCGGAAGGGGACACGCGTGCAGCCGGGACACCTCTGCAGTCCCGCCCGGCCCACCTCTCGCCACGCTCTGGCTGTGCCGCGGGCCCCGCAGCGTCCAGACCGCACCGGCGCGGACACCACGGCGCAGGCTCCTCGGCCGGAGCAGGCGCGTCAGCCCATCGCGGGAACGCGGGGACGGGGACGCGGGGACGGGGACGCGGCCGCTGCCCCCGCGGCCCCCCTCCCGCACCGGCGCGTCCGGCGGAGCGCGCGTCCTCCCGGGGCTGCGGGAGGGGCGCCTCAGGTAAGTCGGCTCCTAGAGAAGGGGCGGCGCGGGGGTCCAGGGATGCGCACCTCTGCGGCAAGGCCTGGCGGGGGCACCGGGCACTGCGGCGGCGGCGCGAGGAGGAGGAAGAAGAGGAGGAGGCGAGAGCATCCCTGGTGGTGGCGGCGAGCACATCCCCGCGGGTCAGCGGTGTGGGTGTGCTCGGCTGGAGGGATGCGGGCAGCGGAGGATCAGAGGCGCAGTTGGCGTCCTTTGGTCTGCAGGGGTCCCTCAGTCCCTGTAGCCAGCCCCTTCGGAAGGTGGGAGGTGGATACAGAAAGACAGGGTGGAATTTCTCCATCCTCAGACCTCCAGGGCCTCTGGGCTCCTGGGCTCCTGGGGCTGAGTGGGCAAAGATGTGGGCACAGTACCTGCGGCCTTGGGCAAGGTGTCTGCACCAGATGTCCCCCTAGGCTGGGGCGTGGGGGGAGGGGTAGGAAGTCCAGTGTTGCGAGTTGACTGGGGGCAGCTGTGGGCCTGTTAATTCCCCTCTGTCGTGTCTTCAGGAGAAAGACCAGGGAGGAAGCCCTTACTGCTTGCTTAGGGACTGTGAAGAATAAGTGTGGGAAAATAAGAGTTCCTAGGAAGAAGATTGGTGGAAAACATGCCACAGGAGAAGCAAAATTATGAGGAGTTGGGGATTAAGTTAATGTTGGGGAACAGGCCGGTCTCTTACTCGGCAGGAAACAAGAAGGAGAAACAATTTATGGTTTGGGAATGAAGGATGCGGAAGAGATTTAAATATTCCAGTGTTTAGAAGATGCTTAAAGTTTTATTGTTGTTATTGCATCAGATAGGCAAGAATGTAATTCTCTTGGAGCGTGAAAAACGTTATTAAAATATGGCTAAGAAGATTATTTGGAGGAATCTGACTATAGTTGCTAATTTATTTCTTGCAGTGTAGCCTAGAATTTCTAGAGTCAGAAATCATCTATTGAATGCTAAATGTTAGTACCATCTGAGTAGACAAGGAGAACGCTAACTTAAAATATTATGCACCTTCCTTTTTTGGGTAAAAAGTAACTTGCAAATTTAATGTATATAAAAAAAAGACCATGAATTTAGAGGGTGAAACTTTGATACTATTTTTTTTCTTTTATTTCTGTCAGTCCTTTAATAATTAGAATTAACTTTTTCCTTGAGAATATATTGTCTTTGAAAAAAAATGCATACAAAAGTCAAAGAACAGAAGAAATTTAAAAAATAAAACATAAATTTAAATGTACTAGCACAATCTTAACACCTTGTAAACATCTTTCCAGCTATCTTTCTAAGCGTGTATTGATACATTCTGTAATTCAGTATCAATTTATAATTTTATGAAACTATATAGTAGAAAATTTTACATACTTACTTTTTACTCCTCATGGGGGTCTTATTTTCTATGAAGCAATTTTTAAACTAACTTTTACTATGAAAACATCACAGAGAGTCACAAAATATGAAGTAAGGTGTAATTACAGAGATGCAATTTACAGAGGTTTTTTTTCAAGGAAGAGAAAGAAGAATAGAAAATTTTACCGAGTATAATATATTTAGTAAGCTTAAAATATGACAAAGCCTTCATGTTTGTGCATGTACGGAAGACAGATGTTTGCCAGGAGCCGTGAGAATATGATGTACAAGCGCCCTGTCCATGGTAGTAACAGTCATGATCCTTAAAGAGTCATGTAATTGTCATTTGTCTCATGAATGTAAATATCTTCTTGTTCTTTCTTGTAGATCCATCTTCTGAAATTTAAATTTTCAAGATGAAGTTTTTATTGGCAGTGGCCTTTTTTATTTTAATTTCCTTGTGTATTGAAGAAGCCTACTCAAAAGAAAAGTCTTCAAAGAAAGGGAAGGGGAAAAAGAAGCAGTACCTATGTCCATCGTATGTCCTTCATGTCTTATATTCTTATACAGAGAGAAGTTATTGCATTTTTATCAAAGTAAAGTGGTTTACTGAAACACATGTCATCAGGACTATTCCAATCAGAATATGTACCAATTTGTTTCATAGGTAGAAAGTGACAGAGTGAAGAAGGCTTTAGTAAATGAAAGCTAGTTCTCAGCTTTTAGATGAAAATAGTAGAGTTTTATCAAGTTTTGTTCATGCCATGGACTTATATAATTTTATACATCTTTTATAAAAGTAGGAAAAAAAGTTATTTCTTTCTTACTGTGAATTCTTTGGATACTGAGATTATGTGTTTTGAGCAAGTACCAGTTCAAAAAGTTGACTTTTTAAAAACAACTCCTAAAAATGAATATTCATTAAAAAATCAGATAGCTGGAACTATAATTTTAAGGTCTATTTAATTCATATTAATGCATGGCAGGAGAAAATTCACACAGTAGATCAGTTTTCCATTTCAGTGTATTTTTTTTTTTTTTTGGCAAAAGATTTATATTAAGAAATTAGGATATTTCTTAGAAAATGTCATTAATTTTGAAGTTACTTATAAAAAAGAATCTAAGTCCAATTCCCACTCCCTCCCCACTCAGAAAAAAACCAGCAAGGTTTTGTGGTTTGGGCTCCATTTTGTAAAATAAAGAGTTAATATTACTGGTGAATAATAGTATATAAATAAATAACCTTCACAAAATATGTGCTTTTAGGTAGTAATGTTACAATGTATGCAGTTATCTGGAATAAAAATTAATTTGCTGATGCTGATTATTTTTACATTAAGATTTCTTAAGTGCCATATTGGTCTGGGGTAACATTATTCCAGCATCATCATTATTTAAATATAGACTATATAGTTTCATAGATGTTCCATAAAGATTTTTAAGGTACATTTTAGGAAGTGTATTTTTTAAAGAAAAGATATTAGAGTTTGTATTCAGGGTGGATGTTTGTATGAATATGTGAGACAGAAGTTCTGGGGCTGGTATGGTGACCCACATAAAGCCTTATCATGCATAAATCTCCCTGTTAAGCAGTACCTCCTGGTTTACAACTATAACAGTTCTGCTTATTCCAGTTTACACGGTCTGATGTCAGGCCGGGTTCTGGGTGTGACAGGATGGCCCCAACTGCCTGGCTGAGTGTGACCTCCTGCCTCTGTCACTCATCTTCACTGATACAGTTTTTGTGCAACAGCCGGGAGATGAGCATTTTAGGGAACTGGACATGGTCAGGCCTTACTCTTCCCAAGCAAAAGGACACATTGTCTTGTTTTGGATCGTGTTTATATTAACCTTTTATTTGATAAATCATAGCATATTGACATGAACTGTTGTATTTGTCTTATAGTCCTGGTGATTCGGTTTATCAGTCAAGCCATCTGTGATCACTGAGGAAGCTGATAGGAATCCTGTCTCCCCACCCTTCTCCCACCCAGTCCCCCCATCAAATGTCATGAACCAGAGTTCTGAATGTGGCAACTGCAAGCCTTATAACTATCATGTATCTTATAAGAGTCTTTTAGAGGGCATCCTGATAGCATAGCTGGTAAAGAATCTACCTGCTGGAGACTATTTGAGTTCTGGGTTGGGAAGATCCCCTGGAGAAGGGAATGGCTACCCACTCCAGTATTCTGGCCTGGAGAATTCCATGGACAGAGGAGCCTGGTAGGCTGCAGTCCATGGGGTCGCAAAGAGTCGGACAAAACTGAACAACTTACACACTTACCCCTTCCCAGAATTATTCTATTGCCTAGGGCTTCCCTGTTGGCTCAGATGGTAAAGGATTTGCCTGCAGTGCAGGAGACCCAGGTTCAATCCCTGGGTTGGGAAGATCTCCTGGAAAAGGGAATGGCTACCCACTCCAGTATTCTTCCTAGAGAATTCCATGGACATGGCAGCCTGGTGGGCTGCAGTCCCTGGGGTTGCAAAGAGTTGGACAAGACTGAATGAACACACACACATGAACTGACTTATATATGCTTAGGGTGTCTACAGTTAAGACAGATTTTTAAAGTTAAACCTGATAGATAAAGAGTGAAACTCTGAAGGTTTTCTTTGGTACATATTGGTGATCTCTAAGTGGAAGGCCCAATATATACCTGGTAAGCCCATATCACAGTATTTTAGATACGTTGAGAAATCTCTCTCAACCACAGTAGTCAAATTTTGATTATATTACTTACTTTTGTGTAATAATAATGAGACTAAATAAAACTTTATGAACAGTGGGCATAGCTATGCTGCCCCAAATCCAACTTATTAAAAAGTAGATGTACTTTGGAGAGTTAGATTGGTATAGTTTTTCTTTGAGCATTTTATAAAGAATTTTGATTTTAAATGATCACTAAACCTCTGAAGGGAGAAGTCAATGGCACCCCACTCCAGTACTCTTGCCTGGAAAATCCCATGGACGGAGGAGCCTGGTAGGCTGCAGTCCATGATGAGGTCTCTAAGAGTCGGACACGACTGAGCGACTTCACTTTGACTTTTCACTTTCATGCATTGGAGAAGGAAATGGCAACACACTCCAGTGTTCTTGCCTAGAGAATCCCAGGGATGGGGGAGCCTGGTGGGCTGCCATCTATGGGGTCGCACAGAGTCAGACACAACTGAAGTGACTTAGCAGCAGCAGCAGCAAACCTCTGAAGACTAAGGTTTTTTCCTGGCTATTATTGGATCCACTATATTAAATTTTTTTGAAGATCCAGATTTGGAATCTCAGTTATAATAATGGGCTGAGAAAGAATATGCAAGTTATTTGTATCTCATACAGTTCAGTTTGCCCATTTTGTGTAAGTTAAACATTAATCACCTTGATTAAGAGGAGTATTTGAGATCACAAAACCAAGAAGTTAAGTGGACTACTATATTCTCTTCAATATGGTGAAACTTGCCCAGTGATATCTTCATTTATTTAAGCTTTTTTTGGAATACAATTGAGTAATGGAGTTGGATGTTATATACGCAGTTAATGTGTTATGTTCATGTAGCAAACATGAGCAAAAACTTCCCATTTTACTCTTTTAACTTTTCCCTCCAAAGATTAGAAATAAGGAGGAAAATGTTTTTAAATGTAGAAAAAATAAAGAACTTAGGACCCTTCATATTCTAGGTCAGCGTGAAGCTTGAATCTTATGATAAACTTTTCCTGGCTTTTTATTATTTTTTTAACCTACATTGTTTTGAGAAGCTTGACAGTCATAAATTTGTGCCATTATTCATTTTTTATGGTGTATAATGAAAGCAGCAGTACCAGCTTGACAAACTACCTGATAAATTTGAGTTAAAAATTTTCAGAAATTTAGTCTCTATTAATAAATATAAAATAAACTTAGAAAATATATTTTAGATGAAGTCTTTGGACACTGTTCAGCTTTCTCTTTTATAGGTTGAAGTTTACATTGATCTTAATCTTTTGGTCTTTTTATTTCCTATATATTCTGCATTAGTGGTTGTGTCCAAATCTCTGACTGTAACTCCATCCATTCACTATTACCTCCTCAGGCTCTGGTTTTAGCTCAGACCTCTCTTAGCTCAAGCCATACTCATACATCCAACTTTTCTATTAGTACCTAGTAATCCTGTCTTGATCTTAAAACTCAGTTTAAAGTGATAAAAACCAAGTATTGAAACCCTCCCCACCCTTTCCCAAAGTGGTGTTTCCATTTGCATTCTTTTCCATCCAAGCTCAGATCCTCAGGATTACCTGGGACCCTCTCTCTACCTTAGCTTCTCAAATCCAGTCATTCGTCACCCAGACTCCAGGGTCAGAGTCTGCACAATGTTAGGAGTGTGTGAGTCACTCCCATCGCTATCATGACCCTGCTTTCTCTCCTCCTCTCACCTGTTTTGCCTGTATTAGTCTCCTTTCACTTTATTAGTCTCCTTGCTTCTTGTCCTTCATCAATTCCTACCCCACATCAACCCTAGAGTGTATTTTCTTCAATCTACTCAAGTCATTCCAATGCTTAGAGCCCTTTTAGGGATCCCATAGCCTTCTGGAAAGGGTTCTCACAGAACTCCTGCTGAACTGGCCTCTGACTCTCCCAGCTCTATCTCCCCATCCAGCCCACACCCTTACTCAAGTCTCATACACACTTGATGCTTCAGACCTCTGAAATGTTCTTCCATTTTACCAAAATGCCAGAGATTTCCTTCTTTCATTAACTTCTGACTCAGTGCTCTTATTCAAATCCATAGCTGCAAATACTGTTTTCACTGTTGACTTCTGTGTGTCCAGCCCAGATTTGTCTAGAAAGTACCACACCCACACATCCAACATTTCAATCTAACTGTTCTATAATGACCTCAAAGTCAATTCAACACAAACCTTGCTGTTTGCTCTGGGAGACCTTTCCTAAGCCTAACAATCTGATTTCTATAATCACACTCTGTTCCTTTGTGGTTCCCTAATTGCCTGTCCCGTTTATAAGGCTATCCGATGATATCACCTGTAATTGTCTGCTTTGCCTACTAGACTGTAAGCTCCTTGAGGGCATCATCTTACTGACTTGGTCACCAGAGATTGACATAATGCCAGGTACAAAATGTACATGGAAAAAACATTTGTTTAAAAAATGAATACAAACATCAGATCTTTGAATAACTTATGTCATTGTATCTAGATTTTTTTATAGTGTTGGAAAATAATGTATAGATCTCTGTGGATAGTATTTAGACCTACAGTCTGAGTATAGGGAAAATTAGTTAACAACTAGGTAGCTAGTACAGCATTTCAACCTGCATGATGTTTCCTGATGAAAGTTTGGCCTCATCATGTTAAACATCTTTACCAATGGGAAAATAAGACTGTACAAGGGAAACACTCAAATGAAATAGATGGTGGATATGTGAGATAGAATTAGGATCTAATATGGTATTGAAAGAGCTTCCCTGGTGGCTCGGGTTGAAGCATCTGCATGCAATGCAGGAGACCTGGGTTCGATCCCTGGGTTGAGAAGATCCCCTGGAGAAGGAAATGGCAACCCACTCCAGTATTCTTGCCTGGAGAATCCCATGGACGGAGGAGCCTAGTGGGCTACAGTCCACAGGGTCGCAAAGAGTCAGACACGACTGAGCAACTTAACTTTCACTTTCACTTTTCATGGTCTTGAAGGGCCAAAATGAGGAGCTGAATCTAACAAAATTGAAGTATAAACTGCACTTTGTTTCAGAAAACGTGTGTCCAAGTGTATAGAATGGGGAAAGCATAGTTTGGCAGAGAGCAAATGGAAAAAATGTTAGATGCTATTAATATTGTTTAAAAAAAAAAGAAAGTGAAAGTTGCTCTATTGTGTCTGACTCTTTGCAACCCCATGGACTACAAGGCTCCTGTCTGTGTAATTCTAAGGCCAAAATACTGGAGTGGATAGCTGTTTCCTTCTCCAGGGGATCTTCCTGACTCTGGAATTGAACCAGGATCTCCTGCATTGCAGGCAAATTCTTTCCTACCTGAACTACCAGAGAAGCCCTATTTATAATATATTAATATTGTAACCAATATGTTAACATTGTAACCATGATACAGATGAAGCATTATGTAACATAATATAGTATAATAGAGTAGAATAGTATATTAGAATACACATGATACAGATGAGTAACTATATACTTTATCTTTCCATATCTTTCTCAGCTGTATATAACTATATTTAGTTACTTAAGAAAGAAATTAGTGTTAATATTTTACTAATTCTGTGTTAAGCATATTACTTCACTTAAAATAATTCAGTTATTTATAGCAAGCTTTACAGAGATTTCTGTACTGTGCTAGTCGGTACTTTCAGGGGAGAGAAATAAGAATAGTTGAAGTAATTACCATAATGTCATATTTGGAAGAGCTAAAAGAACTGAGGTATTTGACAGTTGTCTTCAATTTTTTGAAAAATTTTGATTTAGATGAGAAAGTTTTTGCTGCTTGGCACCAGTAGTTAAAACAAGGACTAATGAACAGAAGACACGAAGAGGGATAATTTTGGCTCCAAATTAGGAAGAATTTTCTAATAGCAGTCTGCCAGATATAATTGCCTAGGCAGGGAGATAGTAGAGTTCCCAGTGACTCCAAGCACTCAGCCATGGGGGATAATTGCTTGGCAGCATATTTTATAGAAAGTTTGAGCGTTGAATGGGTGGTTAGGCCAGATGGCAGTATTTATGGACATTTCATTTTGTGAGATTCTAAAGATTCTTTGATTCTAATATATTGTATGTGATGATAGCCTTAAGACTATCCAATAGTAGAATGATACAGAATCATCTTTTAAAAATTTTATCTCCATCCAGACTTAAATAGATCAGCTGCTATTTTTGGTGCATTGTCTTGGAAAGCTCTACCATGTAAAATAAATATATCTTGGTCTAATAATAAGGATTTAACTTTCAGTGGTAGCATGAAATTTCATGAGTAATCAGATTTTTTTTAGTATCTTTTAAAACCACACAATCTTTTTTCCTGGAATAAGCATGTTAAGCTACTATTAATTTCAAGACATAGTGATTGACAGATGACAAATTTAAATTATCTAATGAATGCCTGCCATAATTGATAAGAAGGAGGCATAGATTTATAGATTTGTATTTATATCTCTATTGTACATGAAACCAGAACTTTCTAAAATATACTTCCAGAATTCTTGATTGAATAAGCAAAAGCAAAACAAAATTAAACTATCACAACCAAAACCAAAACATGATTTATCATGTTTATTTGTGCTCATGGCAGACATAATAACACTTTTTAATACCGAATTTGGCCAGATCATAACCTCTTGGTACATACTACCTTTTTTGGCATCACTGAGTTAGGGAACCTTCTACTGTTAACGAAGGACTGTTTGAATTTCACCTACTTGCTCACTATAGGTATAACTAATATGCTTGCAAACTACATTTGATATCTCCTTTCTTGGGCTTCCCTGATAGCTCAGTTGATAAAGAATCTGTCTGCAATGCAGGAGACCCCGGTTTGATTCCTGGGTCTGGAAGATCTGCTGGAGAAGGGATAGGCTACCCACTCCGGTTTTGTTGGGTTTCCCTTGTGTCTCAGCTGGTAAAGAATCCACCTGCTGTGCAGGAGACCTGGGTTCGATCCCTGAGTTGGAAAGATCCCCTGGAGAAGGGAAAGGCTACCCACTCCAGTATTCTGGCCTGGAGAATTCCATGGACTGTATGGTCTATGGGATCGCAAAGAGTTGGACATGACTGAGAGACTTTCACTTCTCCCATTTTGGGCCCATATTTCTATCTTAGGTGTGAAGAAGCCTAAGAAGCCCTTACTTGATACTTGTGAGGGCTGCTGTTATTTCTGAGTGTGTAGTCATGTTTGCATGTATTTATTTTATCTTCTTAATGATCTTTCTGTCAAACTGTTGGTGCATGCATGCTCAGTCGTCTCCTACTCTTTGCAAATCTATGGACTGTAGCCCACTAGGCTCCTCTGTCCATGGGATTCTCCAGGCAAGAATACTGGAGTGGGTTACCATTTCCTCCTCCAGGGGATCTTCCTGACCTAGGGATTGAACCCATATCTCCTATGTCTCCTGCATTAGCAGGCAGATTATTTACCACTGAGCCACCTGGGAAGCCCTCAGACCGTTGGCACTCTAGCTTTAAAATCATGGCATAAAGATTTATGGTTCTCTCTGTGTGTGATGGGAAACAATATGACTTTTTTTTTTACTAGTTTGTTCACAATCTGAGAAAGTTGTGTGTGTATAAATGTGTTTGAGAATTTTTTGTCTCCTGGAGAGAGCTGTCGTACCATTTAATGATAGCATCTGTATACATCAGTTCTGTGTAGTAAGGAGGGTTGGGTTACTGTGAATAATTAAAGCCATTATGTGTTTCCTAAATAATGTTAGCCATTTTCTTCCTATTCTGATTTTCTTGCCTACTATGCATTAATTAATAGTAATTAATAATTAATAGTTATTAATGTAATGGGTTGATTTTTGTTTACTTCCATTTTCTAACTACCTAATGGGGATGTTCAAGATAAATACATTGGCAAGAAAGATGAAACGCTGATTTATAAAGAGTATTGAGAGCCTGTACAATGGATGCAATTGAAAATTGCCTATATTATTATCACCGTAACAAAGTAGAACAAATTTTTCATCAATGGGCAGTTATGTATTTTCTTACTAGCTATTGAACCGTTCTAATTTAATGGCATGCAATTATTTTGCAGTCAGTTGAATTAATGATCTTCCTTTTACAAATAATTCCCTAGGTTTTAAAGTAAGCTTCTTCGTTATTTTAGTTATTTGGGCATGAAACTTAAATGGAACCTGTTTTCTCTTAAAGTGATCTCCTATGTCTGTCCTATTCATTGCATCTGTGCTTACCATCATGTTCAACTTATCTGCTACAATAGCTTCGTACTTATTTACTGTATTTTTTCTCTGCTCATTATTATTTGCCTTATATATTGTTTCCATTTTCATCTTGTTAATCTTATGTTCCAGACTCACAATGTTGTCTTATTCCTTCATGGATCCAGGGCAGACTTTTCATTATGACTTTGAAAGGCCTCTCTGATTTACATGCAGAACTTTATATAAAACTATTTTCTTGTCTCAGAAAGGTCAGTCTGTCGTTAACGCCAGTCTGCCACTCATGCTTAGACAGGCTTTTGGTTAGGATGACAACTTCCTGCTTAATCTATGCAGCCCTTCCAGGCACATCTCAGATATTGCTTTGCTTTATGAAATTAAAAAAGTGTATTTTATATTGGAGTATAGTTGATTAACAATGTTGTGTTAGTTTCAGGTATACAGCAAAGTGACTTATATGTATGTGTATGTATTATATATATATACATATATATAATATATTCCTTTTCAAATTATTTTCCCATTTAGATTACTACAGAATATTGACTATAGTTCTCTGTGCTGTACATGAGGTCCTTGTTTATTTTATATATAGTAGTATTTGTTAATATCAAACTCCCAATTTATCTCTCCTCCTCCCTTTCCCCTGGGTAGCCATGTTTGTTTCCTATGTCTATGAGTGAGTTTCTGTTTTGTGAATAAGTTCATCATATTACCTTGCCTTGCCTTATGAAACTTGTAAAATGATTAGAAATTTCCATTGAGAAAAATAGTAATACAAATTAATAGCATGCTGAAGTTGTTAATAAATTGAGTTCTTGGACCTTGATAGAATACAGTGTTTAGATAGAAAAGAGTGTTAATTTCCTGGCGGGTATATCATAACTGGAACCTTGTGTGGAATTCTGGCTGCTGTTGTTTATGAGGGTTGGATTTACATGAGAATTTCTTCCAAGAACCATGATCAGGGTTTGCTGGAACATGAAAGTCTGTGGTTTGATCGATTGTACTCTGAATTTTTTCTTTAAGAATAGATGAGGAGTTTGTATTTAGACCTCACGTTACAGAACCAAGACCAGAGAGAGAAACATAGAAGAAGACATTTCAGTTTTACGGTTTAGGATATAACTATCCAAAGAAAAAGTGAATTTCCTTGGGTGGTTCTTTGCTACCAGAGTGATGAACATGCTTGACTAGGGACAACAACCAGACCAGGTGTCACTGGGAAGCTTGATTAGACTTTATGATTAAAACTAAAATTAAACTTCTTGATCTCTTAGAATCCTTTTTGTTTATCTTGTATGTTTTGACACTCGATTAGATTTAATATTATTACTCTTTATATGATAGCTTTTATTTTCTGATTGAAACGTTTATATTATGTTAACTCTTTAGCTAAATTACAAATACTTGAGATGAGATGGTGCACTCTCTCCACTTTCATTATAGTATATACACTTTAACTTAGTAAGCGTAAATGAAGCTCTTATGCAAAGAATTTTCATGTAGGCAGAATATATATATATTTAAATATATATATATACTTTATGAAATGCATATATACTTTATGAAAGTGTATGTGTATATATAAATACAGTTTATATAGTTTCTTATATAGAATATAGATATGAATATGTAGTTTCATATGAAATTATATATATAATTTCATAAATTATATATATATATATAGTTTCATAGTCTTTAAGACTTAATCAAATGGAATCAAACAGGTGACTGAGTATATAGAAAAATCATAAGTTAATCATAAATTAATTCAGTGGCTCCCTGGGGCCGTATTTAGAGATCAAATACTTGGAACATGTGCTATTTAAATTCCCTCTGTATTTCTGTTTAATCTTGATGGAAAAAGCACTGTAATTGGAGAGAAAGAGCCCTGCTGTATCTCAGAACTGTTGCTGATAGGCTTTATAATTTTCAGTAAGTCATTTAATTAATCTTGGTCTCAATTTTCTCATTGCATGGTGAAAAATTTTATCTCAGTAGTCTCCTCATTTCATTTATTTATTCCAATTCTATCTATTATGCTACAATCCTGTTTTATTTATGATTGTTTTGGTAACTTAATATTCAGGGCTATTTTTTTTTGTCACAATCTTTTTGTTTTCTGATTTAGAACCAATCAAGCCTAAAAAATGGAAAGAGAATATACAAAATTCTGTTTCTTAAGCAAGTTAATTACTAAGGGATATGATTGCAGATTTGACTTAGCAAAATACAGGTATGTAACTGTCCTCCAAAATCGAAGAATGACATGTGTCCAAGGTGAATAGTCACCATTCTTAGCTCTGTAATTCTTTACAAGTTATAATGATCAAATTGTGGAATTTGACTTACAAACTTATGTCTTGTGCTTGCTTTTTTGTTTTCTTTTGGAGGTGAATACTTTCTATAATGCAGTAAAGGATGCAGTAGCTTTGCATAAGTCTCCTGTATTCTCCTTATGCTACTACCTGAAAAAGGCACATCACTGCTGTCCTCCTGAGAACAGAGAACTCTTCGTAAATGAGTTCCTCTGGCCCAGACATTTTATGGAAATTTACACATAGAATTCATAAAGCAAATTATTCAAATTTATGTACATATAAATAGCTCCTCTGAGAAATGATGTAAATAGGAAATTACATTTCTCAGAGCTCTGATTGGAATAATAGCAAAACACTGATTAAATCACTAATAGACTCTGTTAAAGAATGTGAAATATCTGACCTGTATTAGTCCTCCTGTGAGAAGACAGTGGTAGGAATTCATGATGATTTGGGATTCAGGGAAATTTAGGACTCTGAGCCTGAGAGTAACCAAAGAGAATAGGCCCACCTTTAGTGAGTGGATTTGCTGCCTTTTGTGCATCACTGTTGAGCTCTGAGTTATACCACGGACCCTGCAGCTGAGACATCCCCGAGGTCTTACTGCAACATTCTTTGATATCTCCTAGAAGTTCCAAATTTATTGGATTAGAATGTCTATAATATTTTTCTTTCATTTTACAAATGTTGCTTGGAATCTCCATTGGTTTGTTTTGTGTGTTGATCTCGCCTTTTCTGGGTCTTCATTGCGGGGCCTCCACGTTTACTTGGCTCTTAGTGGCTCCATTGTTCTCTTTTCCTAACAGCAGTTTCAGTCCTTGATCAACACCCCTTTCAGTCCTTGCCTACAGTGTGAAATTCAACTTTAAAGGAAAAAAAAAATAGAAGTCACTGGACAGTTGCACCCCAAACCACTCCTTCTTCCCTCCAAAGCTGCCTATGGCATCATCCTTTCTCTTCTTCTTGCCTCCTGACCTAGACGAAGAGTCTTTGATTCCACCCCCCACGCCTCTGAGACTTCCCCATCACCACACTTGGCTCTACCATGTGTCATCATCTTCTCTTCTTTGGCTCCTTTTTCCAAGGGCTTAAAAATATGCTGAAGTTTTGCCTACCTGAAAAAAAAAAAGTGTGTAGTTTTTTTTTTTTTAACTTTTAATTTTTGTTTGGGTATAGCCAATTAACAACATCATGATATTTTCAGGTGAAAAGCAAAGGGGCTTAATCGTACATATACATGTGTCCATTCTCCCCTAAACTCCCCTCCCGTCCAGGCTACCACATAACACTGAGCAGAGTTCTTTGTGCTATACAGTAGATCCTCATTCACTGTCATTTAAAATATTAAAAGTGAGTAGTTTTTATATTCCTGTTTCATCAACTTTGTTTCTTTCGCCTGTGTTCATTGTCACACTTCTTAAACTGACAGCCCACAGCAGCTTCTCCTTTCTCAGCTCTGTTGTTCAGTTGCCCAGTTGTATCCAACTCTTTGCGACCTCGTGGACTGAAGCACGCTAGGCCTCTCTAGCCTCACCATCTCCCAAAGTTTGCCCAAGTTCAAGTCCATTGCATCGGTGATGCCGCCCAGCCATCTAATGCTCTGATGCCCTCTTCTGCTCTCAATCTTTCCCAGCATGAGGGACTTTTCCAATCAGTCAGCTCTTTGCATTAGGTGATCAAAATACTGGAACTTCAGCTTTAGCATCAGTCCTTCCAATGAGTGTCCCGTTAACCCTTAAGATTAACTGGTTTGATCTCCTTGCCTTCCAAAAGGACTCTCGTGACTCTTCTCCAGCACCACTTTGGCATTCTGCCTTCTTTACGATTCAGCTCTCACAACCGTATGTGACCGCTGGGAAGACTATAGCCTTGACTATACGGTTCTTTGTTGGCAGAGTAAAGTCTCTGCTTTTCAACATACTGTCCAGGTTTGTCACAGCTTTCCTGCCAAGAAGCAGTCGTCTTCTGATTTCATGGCTGCAGTCACCATCTGCAGTGATTTTAGAGCCCAAGAAGAGGAAGTCTGTCACTGCATCCACCTTTTCTCCTTCTATTTGCCATGAAGTAATGGGGCCAGGTGCCATAATCTTGGCTTTTTTTAATATTTAGTCTTTTTTTTTTTTAATTTAGTCTTAAGCCAGCTCTTCCACGCTCCTCCTTCGCCCTCATCACAAGGCACTTTTGCTCCTCTGCGTCTTCTGGCTTTAGAGTGGCATCATCGGCATATCTTGATCTCTTCAGCATCTACTAGGTCTTTCCCATGATGTCCTTTATTGTGCCCATCTTTGGGCAAAACGTTCCCTTGATATTTCCAATTTTCCTGAAGAGATCTCTAGTATTTCCCCTTCTGTTGTTTTCTTCTTGTTTTATACACTGTTCATTGAAGAGGCCTTCTTGTCTCTCTGTGCTGTTCTTTGGACATCTGCATTTAGTTGGACATACCTTTCCCTTTCTCACTTGCTTTTCACTTTTCTTCTTTCTTTAGCTATTTGTAAGGCCTCCTCAGATAACCACTTTGCCTTCTTGCTTTTCTTTTTCTTTGGGATGGTTTTGTTTACTACTTCTTGTACAGTATTACGGAGCTCCATCCATAGTTATTCAGGCACACTTTCTCCAAGTTCTAATCCCTTGAATCTATTTGTTACCTCCACTGCATATTCATAGGGGATTTGACTTAAGTCGTATCTGGCTGGCATAGTGATTTTCTCTGCTTTCTTTAGTTTAAGCCTGAATGTTGCTATGAGATGCTGATGATCTGAGCCCCAGTCAGCTCCGGGTCTTGTTTTTGGTGATTGTATACAGCTTTTCCATCTTTGGCTACGAAAAATATAATCAATTTGATTTCGGTATTGAACATTTGGTGATGTCCACATGTAAAGTTGTCTCTTGTGTTGCTGAAAAAAGGTATTTTCTATGACCAATGGCTTCTCTTGGCAGAATTCAATTAGCCTTTGCCCTGATTCATTTTGTTCTCCAAGGCCAAACTTGTCTGTTACTCCAGGTATCTCTTGAGTTCCTACTATTGCACTCCAGTCCCCAATGATGAATAGAATATCTTTTTTTTTTTTTTGCTGTTCTAGGAAGTCTTCTAGGTCTTCATATAACTAATGAATTTCAGCTTCTTTGGCATCAGTAATAGGGATATAGACTTGGCTTACTGTGATGTTGAATGGCTCGCCTTGGAAATGAACCAAGATCATTCTATTATTTTTGAGGTTGCACCCAAGTACTGCATTTCATACTCTTTTGTTGATTATGAGGGCTACTCCATTTCTTTTATGGGATTCTTGCCCACTATGTATTCTATATATATACTACTCTACTATATACTATTTCCCTGGTGGCTCAGGATAAAGCATCTGCCTGCAAAACAGGAGACCCGGGTTCAATCACTGGGTTGGGAAGATCCCCTGGAGAAGGAAATGGCAACCCACTCCAGTACTCTTGCCTGGAGAATCCCATGGACAGAAGAGCCTGGCAGGCTACAGTCCACAGGGTCACAAAGAGTCGGACACGACTGAGCGACTTCATTTCACGTCACTTCATACTATATAGTATACTATATAGAATATATACTACTATATATTCTATACAGTAGATATAATGGTCATTTGAAATAAATTCATCCAATCCCATCCATTTTAGTTCATTGATTCCCAAGATCTTGATGTTTATTCTTACCATCTCCTATTTGACCACATCCAATTTTCCTTGATTCAGTAACCTAACATTCCAGGTTCATATGCAATACTGTTCTTTGCAGCATCAGATTTTACTTTCATCATCAGACATCCTCAACTGAGCATCGTTTTCGCTTTGGCCCAGCCACTTCATTCTTTCTGGGGCTATTAGTAGTTCTCCTCCGTTCTTCCCCAGTGGTATATTGGACACCTTCCAACCTGGGAAGTTGTCATATCTTTCGTTGTCATATCTTTGTCCTTTCATACAGTTCATGAGGTTCTCATGGTAGGTATACTGGGGTGGTTTGCCATTCCCTGCTCCAGTGGATCACGTTTTGTCAGAACTCTCCACTATGACCATCCATCTTGGTTAGCCCTACATGGCATGCCTCATAGCTTCATCAAATTACACAAGCCCCTTAGCCACAGCAAAGCAGTGATCCGTGAAGGGGGATCATTGAGATCATTCTCAGTTCTAATTCACTATTTTTTTTCCTTTTTTTACTTGAATTGCTTTGAATTACAAAAGCCAGACATTACTGTTGTAACAAAGGAAGCAATACAACCTCATTAATTCTCCTATTCACATTGACTCCTGTCCCATTGTCTTTTTTCCTTAATTTATTTATTCATTATTTACTTATTTGTTGTTATGTGTGAGCTTTCTCTAATTGCAGGGAGCAGGGACTAATCTAGTTTCAGTGCTTAGGTTTCTTATTGGGGTGACTTGTTGCAGAACATGGGCTCTAGGGCAAGGGCTCAGTAGTTGTGGCACACAGGCTTCATTGCCTCATGGCATGTAGAATCTTCCTGGACTAGGGATCGAACCCACGTCTCCTACATTGGCAGGCAGATTCTCAGCCACTGGACCACGAGGGAAGTCCAGCCATTCTGTATTTTGATGAAGATATTAATTTTGTCCCTTTAAAGAAAATATGCTAAATTTATTTTGAGACCTTATAATTTGACAAGGACTAATGTTTGTCTAGGAGAAGGCAGTGGCAACCCACTCCAGTACTCTTGCCTGGAAAATCCCATGGACGGAGGAGCCTGGTAGGCTTCAGTCCATGGGGTCGCGAAGAGTCAGGCATGACTGAGCGACTTCACTTTTACTTTTCACTTTCATGCATTGGAGAAGGAATCGGCAACCCACTCCAGTGTTCTTGCCTGGAGAATCCCAGGGACGGCATAGCCTGGTGGGCTGCCATCTATGGGGTCGCAGAGTCTGACACGACTGAAGTGACTTCGCAGTAGCAATGTTTGTCTTCTGTGTCCTGAAATGACCATGTCCCCCACCAGTCCCAATTTGCCTTCCAGCATGTATCTGGTTAGACACCTTCCCTGGCTATTCCATTATGTCTGTCAAGAAATAGTGGATTTTACCAGATATCCATATCCTCAGTGCTGCTAGAGGTTCATCCTTGGTCCTTTTATTTCCTTAACACTTTCGCCCTAAGTTCTACCTGTATCTGTGGGTTATGCACACATCCTTATCTCCAGGTATAGTTACTCTTGTGAGTTCCAGTTAATTATTTGTAACTTCCTCTGGACCTCAGCATTAATATATCAAGCTAGCTCTGCTGTCAACCTTCCTTAGCTCTGCACCTAGCCTTTCATGAGAAAGGGTTTAAACATCTTCTATTCTGTCCCAGACATTCACCTTGATCATCTCATCTTTATTAATGTGCATATTAAAGTGGACAGATATTAATGTGGAATTAATTGAATTGATACAAAAGAGGAAGAATGGGATTGAAATTCAGGAAAATGGGGTTCACTCTGTCACTAACTTTCTTTGTGTCCTCAGATAAATTGCTCTGGACCTTAATAGTCTTGATCTGTAAAATGAAAGAACTGCCAAAAGAATTAATGAATTTTTCATAGTCACTGGAAGAGAAGTTTGCTCTGGAGGTTTAATAGGTGGGAACACCATTGTCTTGAGTATGAAGGGACTATTCTGGGATGGATCACTTAATACATTTGTGACCTTTCTTTTGCCCCACCTAAGCTCAGTTCTCTTATCTGTAAAATAGAAATGCTGAACTGATTTACAGTGTTTATCTGACAATATAATTTGACATTGTGTATGAAATTATCTTTTGAACCCTAAACATTCTATAAGGTGGACTGCCTGTGTTTGTGATATTGAGTTTCTTTGAAAGAGCTCAAGGGGGTTTTGCATATTTTATATGATTCTAGCTCTTATTCTATCATGACTTAAGCTAATTTTTAGAGACAGAAAACCTAATTTTACAGCTAAACAATACCTGTGTCACTTTATTGTACATATTCTCCTAAGATTCAGGATTTTAGGACTGGGGTGAGTACAACACATGTCCCACCTATCTGTGCCAGGCCGGCACTGTGAGCTATGTGTGAGACTCAGAGCTGGGCAGATTCTCAACTGAGTTTATACAACAGGCAGTGGCACCCTCCCTTTACACATGAGCAACTTGTGGCATGTGTTTCTTAAGGTCATAAGATTAGTCAGTGATATTCCAGTGATACTCTCTGGTGGGTATTGTGGCTCATTTTTTTGGTCATTGGGTACATCTCATAGTTTATCCTGTTTATCTAGGAGATAAGAATGCTGGGGTCCCAGGAGGTAAGATTTTTTTTGCCAAGAGCATAGCCCTGGCCAAAAGCCAGAGGGGAACATAGACTTCTGATTTCCAGTCCAAGTCTTCTCATGAACTTCCTTACCACCATGTTTGTGGTTTTCTAGTTGTTGCCCTCACCAGTAAGAACACTTTATCTTGACTTCACTTTGTATGTTTTTAAGAAACATATATTAGGTTTATTGTAGGCTTTTCCTAAGACTTAAAACTCATTGAAGTACTTTGTAAATAATAAGGAATGCATTCTTTGTAAATAACAGAATGTGACAAAATTGTTTGTGTGTTATTGTTTTTAAACATTTTTGAAGTGTAGTTTGCATATAGAAAAGTGCAATCTTAAGCACGCAGCTTAAGTGTTCACATGTAACTATGTAACCAGAACCTGGATTTAGAAATAGAATATTGTCAAGTTAGAAGCCACTTATTGTCTGCCCATTTTTGAAGTATGATAAATGGAATAATCCTGTAAATATATGTAAGATTGATCTACAATGTTAAATGTAGCAAGAGTTCAACCATTTTTCATTGCTGCATAATAGTTCACGATAGAAATCACTGTCCTTTATTTTTCTCTACTTTTTGTAGATGTTTGTGTTGTTTCCAAATAAATAGACACATGCACGCACACACACACCCTAATTTTATGGAGAATATATAAGAAACGTTTAGAAATCATTAGGAAAAAGGCAAACAGCATAATTGAATATGCCCAAATGATGGCAGCCAAAAGGCCAGAGCTGTATTTAAAGATGATTGACTTCATTACTCGTCAAGGAAATACAGATTAAAATGACAGTGGGACACTATTATAACTCAACAGAGTGGCTAAAGTGGAAGTGAGAGGGAAATACTAGGTGTTCGTGAGAATGTGAACAGGTACAGTTTCATTCTTTGCTGGTCAAAGTCCACATAGGCAGCACCATTTGATAAGCCGCTTATCAGTGTCTCCTGAAACTGAAAATCCATTCACCCTATGACTCAGGCATTCTATTCCTATGTATAGATACTAAGCAGAAACATGTGGACATGTTTACCAAAATACAGAACAAAATGTTCATACAAGCACTGTTTGTAATTACCAGAAGTATAATTCATCTTTGTTAGTTTTGTCTATGGTTTTTTGATTCCAGAGGATTCAAAATTTTTCAGACTAAAATAATATTTAGCATCACTAAGGCTAGGTGACCAAAACTTTAGTAATACTAAAATAGATTGCGTTGGTTAGAATAAGAATTGTATGATAAAGGCAAAACTGACCTTTGAAGCTGTAATCAAAATATCCAAGATAAAGACAAATCCCTTTAATTTCTTCCTGGAATTATCATGCATCTTTTTGCTTAGCAACATTAGGTGTGTCTAGGCAGCTCTGAATTATCAATGGAATGGTAGTAGTCCTATAGTTAATTCTAAATAAAAGGTACAGTCATTAGTACTTTGAGTGCATTTATAATATTCTATTCTGGGATTTCACAAACCTTAAGCAAACTTCCAACTTAGAGTAAAAAGAAAATGATTTCTCTATGACTCTTAACTGGCTTGCAGTTTCTAATTTTATTTTTTAAAAAGTGAATCATTTAACTCATTCAATTACTCTTTTTTCTGTCTCTTTTTTAGAATAGGAGTTTCTTTTTTTTTTTTTTAGTAGGAGTTTAGTTGCTTTACTCTGCTGTGTCAGTTTCTACTGTACAGAAAAATGGATCAACTATATGTATATCTGTGTTGTTGTTTAGTCACTAAGTTGTATTGATTCTTTTGCAACTTCATGGACTGTAGCTGGCCAGACTCCTCTGCCCATGAGATTTCATAGGCAAGAATACTGGAGTGTGTTGCCATTTCCTTCTCCAAGGATTCTTCCAACCCAGGGATCAAACCCACATCTCCTGCGTGGCAGGTGGATTCTTTACCACTGAGCCACTTGAGAAGCCCAGTGATCCCATACGTATGTATGCCTATATCCTCTCTTTTTTGGGGTTTCCTTCCCATTTAGGTCACCACAGAGTACTAAGTAGAGTTCCCTGTGCTACACAGTGTGTTTTCACTCGTAATTATTTTATACAGAGTAGTGTGTACATGTCAGTCACCGTCTCCCAGTTTCTTCCACCCTTTCCCCCTCACCCTTGGTATCCAAAGGTTTGTCCTGTATGTCCGTGTCTCTGTTTTTGCTTTGGACATAAGTTCATCAGTACTGTTTATTCTGTGTTCTACATTTTGAGCATCTTCCCTGTGCACCTGTAAACCTTACCACTTATTCTGTGCTAAGACACAGATTCAAGGCAAAATACTTTACATACATATAAATGCCATACATAGCTATGAGTCAATATCTTCTGTCATCTTCTGATGACAGAACATAGCGGTATTTCTTCTAAGCCTCTGTTATAGAAGCACACAGGATCTGTAAAACCTGTGTGGGCGTTAAGTCACCATGCAGTGAGGTGGATTATGGGTGTGGTTCATTGTTCCATTTCCCTGGGTTCCAGAAGATTGGTTTACAAAACTTCAAATTGTTTTCTCTGCACATATTTGTCTGTCTGTCTTTGGAGGCCTATTTCTAAGCAATATTGCACAAATAACCTTTCAAAATTGTGTAATGTTTTACAGGAAAACCTACTTGAATGGGAATATTAAAATAAGACTTCCTTGTAGATAGCAGAAACATGTTTACAGTGACCTTGCAGGGGGAGGAATAGCATTGATTACGACATGATTCTCTACTCTCTTTTACATGCTATTCTAAGTGCTTCACATCAGAAATGAAAAGTTTTTGAAATAGTTTTTATTAGCTCTTTATGTCAAAATGATCAATGGTTCATTCAATTATTAAGTATAATAGAAAATTTGTATTTAATTAAAAAGCCAAGTTATTAAAATTCTAATTGATAATGTTCATAATTCTGAAATCCTACCTCATGTGAAAATTCTTAAATTTCTACTTTAAAGAGCCTGCATAGCTTATTTCATATATTAATAATATCTGCCTATATTAATTCACAGTCACCTGTCACATTTGAAAGTCTTTTGTCCTTAGACTGTGTCTGGCCAGAATCCAAAATATACATGATAATTGATTGTTTGATATTAAGGACCATTTTAATTAATTATATTTAATTATTAAGTAAATAGTACATTTAGTTATGTAACTTATATAAGTAATCTATAATTGTATTTTCTTTTGGCAATAACAGGAGGAGGGGAGTTGGAACTCAGCTCAGTATGTCAGGAATTTGAAGTAGGATTTTTTCTGCATCAGTTTCCATGAGGTTCCAAAGGCCAAGAACAACCATGCCTGCATCCTAGAGTTGGGAAACAGACCTCTGATGCGGTCATGTTCGTGGGACCTCCAGCCCGCCATCTGCATCCATGGCCCAGCAGAGTTAGAATGCAGAAGACCAGTGGGAGAGCCTCTTTGGAGGAGATTGTGGAGGTGCCGTGGCAGTTCTCATGGTCCCCAGCAGATGGAGAGGATGCTTTTCCTTCTCTAGGTGACTCCAGAGGCAGAGTCACCTGTGTCCCCCGAGTGGGGGGCTCATGGCGACCTGGTCCCTGGACCCCATGAAAGTGAAGTCATGGCTGTAACTGTGGGTGGCAGACAGAGGAACAGACAGGAGAGGCTGCTGTGAGTGGAACCATGTTTACTATTTGTCAGGAGAAAGAAAGATTGAGTCCTTCCTGCAACTCAGATGTGGTCCCAGGAGAGAGAGGAAGAAAGTGCAGCGTGAAATTAGCAGTAGAGGAGCTGTGCCTGAAGGCCCAGGAGGGTTCTGAAACCCAGGTGTGCGGACTACAGGATGCCTGGGCTCAGAGTTGGAATCTGGGTTGCCAGCTGGAGCAAAGCCCACAGTCATCATACATGGAGAAAATAGGCAAAGCAAATTAATTGGGAATGAGGATATTTTTCATAACATTTCAATAACCACCTTTTCATAAATGTGGCTGGATAGCAGGTATTTGAAACCATATCAAATGCAGACCTTAGCACTGAACGATATTCTTTTAGGACTGGGAACTGGGGATTTGGGGATTGCTATCCAGTGACTATACAGTGGAAGTGAGAAATAGATTTAAGGGACTAGATTTGATAGACAGAGTGCCTGATGAACTATGGACATTCATGACATTTTACAAGAGACAGGGATCAAGACCTTCCCCTGGGAAAAGAAATGCAAAAAAGCAAAATGGCTGAGGAGGCCTTACAAATAGCCGTGAAAAGAAGAGAAGCGAAAAGCGAAGGAGAAAAGGAAAGATATAAGCATCTGAATGCAGAGTTCCAAAGAATAGCAAGGAGAGATAAGAAAGCCTTCCTCAGTGATCAATGCAAAGAAATAGAGGAAAACAACAGAATGGGAAAGACTAGAGATCTCTTCAAGAAAATTAGAGATACCAAGGGGACATTTCATGCAAAGATGGGCCTGATAAAGGACAGAAATGGTATGGACTTAACAGAAGCAGAAGATATTAAGAAGAGGTGGCAAAAATACACAGAACTGTGCAAAAAAGATCTTCACGACCCAGATAATCACGATGGTGTGATCACTCACCTAGAACCAGACATCCTGGAATGCTAACTCAAGTGGGCCTTAGAAAGCATCACTACGAACAAAGCTAGTGGAGATGATGGAATTCTGGTTGAGTTATTTTGAATCCTGAAAGATGATGCTGTGAAAGTGCTGCACTCAATATGCAAGCAAATTTGGAAAACTCAGCAGTTTCCAGGACTGGAAAAGGTCAGTTTTCATTCCAATCCTAAAGAAAGGCAATGCCAATGAATGCTCAAACTATCCCACAATTGCACTCATCTCACACGCTAGTAAAGTCATGCTCAAAATTCTCCAGGCCAGGCTTCAGCAATACATGTACCATGAACTTCCTGATGTTCAAGCTGGTTTTAGAAAAGGCAGAGGAACCAGAGGTTAAATTGCCAACATCCGCTGGATCATCAAAAAAGCAAGAGAGTTCCAGAAAAACATTGATTTCTGCTTTATTGACTATGCCAAAGCCTTTGACTGTGTGGATCACAATAAACTGTGGACAATTCTGAAAGAGATGGGAATACCAGACCACCTGACCTGCCTCTTGAGAAACCTATATGCAGGTCAGGAAGCAACAGTTAGGACTGGACATGGAAACAACAGACTGGTTCCAAATAGGAAAAGGAGTACGTCAAGGCTGTATATTGTCACCCTGCTTATTTAACTTATATGCAGAGTATATCATGAGAAACGCTGGGCTGGAAGAAGCACAAGCTGGAATGAAGATTGCTGGGAGAAATATCAATAACCTTAGATATGCAGATGACACCACCCTTATGGCAGAAAGTGAAGAGAAACTAAAAAGCCTCTAGATGAAAGTGAAAGAGGAGAGTGAAAAAGTTGGCTTAAAGCTCAACATTCAGAAAACGAAGATCATGGCATGTGGTCCCATCACTTCATGGGAAATAGATGGGGAAACAGTGGAAACAGCATCAGACTTTATTTTTGGGGCTCCAAAATCACTGCAGATGGTGACTGAAGCCATGAAATTAAAAGACACTTACTCCTTGGAAGGAAAGTTATGACCAACTTAGATAGCATATTCAAAAGAAGAGACATTACTTTGCCAACAAAGGTCCTTCTAGTCAAGGCTATGGTGTTTCCAGTGGTCATGTATGGATGTGAAAGTTGGACTGTGAAGAAAGCTGAGTGCCGAAGAATTGATGCTTTTGAACTGTGGTGTTGGAGAAGACTCTTGAGAGTCCCATGGACTGCAAGGAGATCCAACCAGTCTATTGTAAAGGAGATCAGTCCTGGGTGTTCATTGGAAGGACTGATGCTAAAGCTGAAACTCCAGCACTTTGGTCACCTCATGTGAAGAGCTGACTAATTGGAAAAGACCCTGATCTTGGGAGGGATTGGGGGCAGGAGGAGAAGGGGACGACAGAGGATGAGTTGCCTAGATGGCATCACCGACTTGATGGACATGAGTTTGAGTAAACTCCGGGAGTTGGTGATGGACAGGGAGGCCTGGCATGCTAAGATTCATGGGGTCGCAAAGTCGGATACGACTGAGCGACTGAACTGAACTGAACTGACCGAGTGACGATGACTCCGTGAGTCGGGGATTTAGCTCTGTGAGGGCAGTGTGTTTGTATGTTGTTCTGCTTGTGCATTTCCAATGTTTAGGAAAATACCTAGCTGTGGCTGGCTCATTGTGTAATGCTACCCATGCTGTGTATGCAGAATTGACGTTTTATTTGAGTTCTGTGAGGGAGAAATAGTTTCAACTCTTTGAAAATTTACTTTTAAAGAACACCCCCCATACCCAAAATGTGTTAACAAATATAGACAACCATAGACCAATTGAAAATAACCATGCTTAGTGAATCATTTTGTAACAGTCCTAAAGAGTTAATTTCAAAATCAGTTACACTGATATTTTGTTTACCTTTAATGTTCAAAATTGTTTTGAAATACAATTCAGTGTACTTCATTTATCTTCTAGGTGTTTGTGTGATAACTTAATTCTTGGCAGGTAAACAAGAAAAGTGTTCTGGATTGCTATTGTGAAGCTTTTGAGGACAGAACATCTGTCTGACTCAGCTTTCCCTAGGCATGTGATCCTGCCTGTGTCCTCTTCTCCCTTCATCTCTTTCAGAGAAGGGGCTCCCCTTCATCCAGCCAAGGCTAATTCTCTAAACCACGATGTAGATTTCATTGACTCCTGTTTTTGGGGGGGAATCTGAAATTGAAATTAATTTGTTCAAGTTTATCGACTCAACTGCATCTTTCATCACATACTTGGATTTTGCATCATAGACTAAAGTGAACAAAAATGTCAGTGTGTCTCTGAAACCCATACCTGTTTCTAGTCACTTGTTCTCCTTTTGTGGAATCAGTGTAGTCAAAGTCTTCTTTGGGGGATGGTTAAAAAAGGTAGATTTATTTTATTAATTTTTGAAGTTGAAGTATTCAGGAAATATATTCAATGATGTTTTGTCCTGCTAATGTTCAGTTTTTATTTCTTCATGGGCCAGGTTTTCCTTAGAAGGAAGCCAGAGCTTTAAATTTGGTTTTCAAATATTAGCTATGGAAATAGTTTTAATAATCAGCCATTTGATTTAAAAAAAAAAGCAAACTAATAATTTGACTGACTTTTTTCTCTATTAAATTGAGCAGTAACTCAGTTAAAATATATGTATACATGAAGTGTGGATTTTCTTTTGGGAGAAGTTGTTACTGGAAATTTTTTTTTAATTAAAAAAATTCTTTGTGGCAAGGACACTTAACATGAGATCTACCCTTTTTAACCAATTCTTATGTCCAATACAGCATGGTTGACTATAGGTAGTTGTACAGGGGATTTCTAGAACTTATTCATCTTGCTTAACTGAAATTTTAAACTCGTTGATGAGTGGCTCCAGTCCCCCCATGCCCACTCCAGCCAACGCCCCCCCATTTTTTCCTCTGTTTATGTTAGTGTCTTTTTTAGGTTTTTCATATAAGTGGAATCCTGTAGTTTTTGTTCTTCTTTCCCTGGCTTATCTCACTTAGCATCACATCCTCCAAGACCATCTGTGTTGTTGCATATGGCAGGATTTCCTTTTCAGGGCTGAGCAATATTCCATTGCATGCATAAACTGCCTTCTTAAAAAATGCATTCATCTGTCAGTAGACTTTGGGTTGTTTGCATGTGCTGTCCATAGTGCAGAGTGCAGCAGGACTCCAGAGGGTGCAGATATGGGGAAGAGCTGGGGTTTTAGAGCCCAACACTGTGTGCTGACGGGGCAGGAAGAGTGTCACCAGTGCCCTTAGTTCCAGTCCCAGCTTGGTTCTCTGTGGTCCGCAGGGAATGGAGTCTGCCAGCCCCTTCGTGGTCCTGAGACTGGAGAGCTGGAAACCTGTCCCTGGGGTGGTACCTCGGTGAGCTGGGGTGCTGGTTCCACTCTTTCCCTGTTCTCACTGGCCTGTGTCTGGGAGTGGGTGCCCTTGGGGAGATGGTATCTCCCCTTTTCCTACTGGTGCCATTGAGGCTGGTTAGGTGGAGAAGCCTCTTAGCTAATTTCTGGATTTCTCGCAAAGGGAATGGATCTCTGAGATGCTCTTGAGTCAGTGTGTCCACAGGGGAAGGAGAGTACAGAAGTTCTTGTTCTGTTTTCTGAAGTCTCTCCAGTCAAGCTCTTCAGTCCTTATCCCTCCTTGCTCTGACCAATCCACCCACTCCAGTGTGGCTTCTGTTTCTCCCTCATCTTGAAATCTCTCTCTCTCCCTTTTGCTGAATCCTTGGAAAGGTCTTTAGTTCTCATCTTACTGACCTCTCAGCAGCCTTGGTCCTGTGAACCAACCCCTCCATCAAATTTTTTTTTTTCCTGGATTTCTGTTGATAACACACCTATGGGTTTCCTCTGTCGACTTAAAAAACAATTTTAACGTTGAGGATTATGTTTTATTTGGTGCACAAAACTGACGATGTAAACCTGGGATGCAGCATCTCACATAGCTCTGAGGGATGGCTCCAAAGAGGCAAAGGGGAACCAGGCTATATAAGAGTTTCTGCAACAAAGATCAGGCAGTCAGAACTTGAAAAATTACTGTTGATTAAGGAAAACCAGATATCTCAAGTTAAGGAATTTAGTGCTTTCTATGTATGGGACGGAGAAGGCAATGGCACCCCACTCCAGTACTCTTGCCTGGAAAATCCCATGGATGGAGGAGCCTGGTAGGCTGCAGTCCATGGGGTCGTGAAGAGTCGGACACGACTGAGTGACTTCACTTTCACTTTTCCTTTCATGCATTGGAGAAGGAAATGGCAGCCCACTTCAGTGTTCTTTGGAGAATCCCAGGGACGGGGGAGCCTGGTGGGCTGCCGTCTATGGGGTCGCACAGAGTTGGACACGACTGAAGCGACTTAGCAGTAGCAGCAGTAGCAGTATGTATGGGAGAATACAAAAGTCTGGGCTCACTTAAGTCATTTCTTTGATGTGCATCTCAGCTGTCTGGGGCCAGCATCCTGTGATTCTCATCCTGAATCCCCTCGGGGTACATAGCTGGGGCAGTTGCAGCAGCTGAAGTCTTGATGGTTGCAGCATCCTTTGCTTACTAATGGGGGAGGTGACATTCGTAGACCACACCTCCTTCTTGGGCAGCTCATTCTTTGTTTTAATTTTTGGCTTGTGTTCCTCCATCTGCTCCTTAAATGTTAGGGTTTCTCATATTACAATCCATGTCTGCTTGTCATGGAGCTTTGTTTTCTAACAGGTGATTTGTCTAACCATTCAGATCATCTGAGAAGCCTTTAAAATCCTGATCCCACGTTGACTCAACCTGAAGGTGGGGTATGGGGCTCAGTACCTACAGTTTGCTGAGCTCCTCAGGTGGGTTCAGTGCAACCAAGCTTAGAATCACTGGACAAGTTCATTTTATATCAGAATCATCCACATGTGTGTTTGACTCTTATATGCATAACTGGTGCATGGCATGTTGTGAATGCCAAGAGCTTTCTTAAATAAAACCTTTTAAAATAACTAAAGTAGAAGAGACACATAGCATATTGGTAGTTGCATTACTGGTGAAGCTTTGGTTGTTCTTTAAGGAATCTTACTTAGTTTATATCATCAGTTGAATTTTCTCAGAAACAGCCTCTGAGACGAAGATTTCCCTGTAGAAAGAGATTGTTTCTAGAAAAAGACCTCTTGGATCTGAGAGAGGTGGATTCAAACACAGGAACAATGCAGATGAAACCGAGGCTTTAGTTGGTGCCCTTGGAGCTCTGAGACTGGGATGGACTTTCAGAATGGCCGCTAAAGTTAGTAGAAAGGAACTTGGTGCCTTGGTGTCCGCACATCAGAGTCTTCAGAGTCGGGTTGCCTCCAGGGCAAGACACGTCCTGTCAGCTGAAGGTTGTTCCCAGAGTTTTGCAGGTCAGAGCTCTGAGCTCTTGGCAGCCTCAGTTCTGCTGGGTGATCTGAGGGGCACAAGGTCACAGCCTTCATCACAGGGCGATTTAGATTGTCACCTGAAGGATCTTATCAGTCACCTCATTTAAACCTTCATTTAAAGTACATGGAACACATGAAGCCTCAGAGAGCATAAGAGATTCACCACTGTCACATTGGACTCTCACAGCCTGTCTGACACTAGAACACGTATCCACCCTTAAGGGTTTCTTCAGTGATATTCGCACTTAACTTTATTATGTGACTGTGGGGCTTCTCATATTACCATTTATATTAAGCCAGACAGGAAATATTTTATATTAATGCTGTGTGTGGGAAAAACTGAGTGAAGATAAGTCCTGTTCCAGTTGTAATTAGTCTCAGAGTCAGAGGTATTTCTATGGATACCAATTTGCTGGGCTAGGTGGAATATGATTTCTGCATAGTATGGAAAATAATTGCACAAGAAACATTTTCTTTGGATTGAGGTTTAATTTGTTGTGTCATGAGGCTTCTGTCCAAAGGACCATAGTCTTTGATGGGTTTTGGCAATTGTCAGTATCCAGTATACAGCACCTCTCAAAGAGGTGTTTCTACTTTGTGAAAAATACTTTTCGAAGAGCCATGGATAAGTAATTGCATAATTTAAGATATGAAAGATTTTAAGATGTTTCCATGGAATTCATCAGTTCCTTAAGCCCAACTGGGGTGATAAATAAAACAATTATTGAGGAACACTGTTGGTAATTACAATTCTTAGCCAATTATAACACAACACACTTCCCCACCCACATACACATATACCCATAAACACTTTCTTTTCAAATAATATAAACTAATTAAACTGACATAATGATGGTAGAGGGTATCACTCCCTGTATGCATAAACCTTCAATTCATAATTTAATCTGGGAAAACCAAATGGAAAATAAATACATAAGATTTCAAGAGAAATGATAATAAATTACACTATAGTTAGGCAAATAATAAGCAAATTAAAATACTCTATAATAATCCAAAGATTATCTAGATTCTTAAGATTCTTAAGTAACTACTGACCAAATTTATTACCTGGATATAGAAAGTGTTTATCTATCTTTGTATGTCTATATGATTATCCAACTGAAAATTATTCCATGTGGATGAAAATTGAAACCTTCTGAGGTGATATGTACGACTTGTAGCAGCAGTTTATCATAAGCCCCAGCCTTCACATATGATCATAGTGTCAGTTTTCCATGATTTTATACAGAGTTTACAGAGTTATGAAGTAAGAAGGATTTTGGAATAAGAAAGTGTAATTTCCTCTTTTGAATCTTTTAGTTTCTTTCCTGTTCTTTTTTTTAACTTCGCTTTTCTAAAGCGTCTTTAGATTCACAGCAAAATTGAGAGGATGGTATGCGATTTCCCCT
The DNA here is from genome assembly GCF_002263795.3 of Bos taurus. Taxonomy (NCBI): domain Eukaryota; kingdom Metazoa; phylum Chordata; class Mammalia; order Artiodactyla; family Bovidae; genus Bos; species Bos taurus. The sequence goes on along the minus strand of NC_037344.1, from coordinate 42,080,163 downwards.
GTACCCTGCTTAGCCTCTCACATCAACATCCTCCACCAGATGGTACCTTTGTTACAGTTGATGACCCTGCATCGTAATCACTCAAAGTCCATGGTTTACATGAGGATTCACTCTTGGTGTTGTCCAAGTTCTGTGGATTTTGACAAATGTATAATGACGTTATCCATCCATTACAGTATCCATTATTATGATGTCATATGGAGTGTTTTCACTGCCCTAAAAATCCTCTGTGCATCACCTGGTCTTCCTTCCTCCAAACTTCCAACCTCTAGGCAACCACTGGTCTTTCTGCTGTCTCTCATAGTTTTGGCCTTTTCCAGAATATTATATAGTTGCACATGTACAGCCTTTTCATATTGGCTTCTTGGAAATATGCATTTCACTTGCTCCTTGTACTTTCATGGCTTGACAGTTTATTTTGTTTTAGTGCCGTTCCACTGTCTGGACGTTCAGTGTCCACTGTCTGAACGTTCGCCAGTTGGTTTATCCGTTCACCTACTGAAGGACATCTTGGTGGCTTCCAGTTTTTGCAGTGATGAATAAAGCTGCTGCTGTAAACCTTGTGTGCAGGTTTCTGTGTAAACATGTTTTTATCACCTTTGGGTATACACCACGGAGTGCTGTTACTGGATCATACTATATAAATAGGTTTCATTTTGTATAAACCCACCAAACTGCCTTGCAAAGTGGCTGTACCAGTTTGCTTTCTCACCAGCAATGAATATGTGTTCCTGTTGCTCCATATCCTTGCCAGCATTTGGTATTGTCAGGGCTCTGGATTTTGGCCATTCGAATAGGTGTGCTGTGGTACCCCATTATTGTTTTAGTTTGCGTTTCCCTGGTGATACAGGATGTGGGGCATCTTTTCACAATGCTATTTGTCACCTTGCTCACCTTTGCAGAGGTGTTTATTATTATTATTTACCCCCTCTTCTTTTTTTCTCAAATACACTTTGAAAAAGTTATAATGGCTTTAGACTTGACATTTTTAAATGTCAATTCTAGACTTGACAATTTATAGAAAAATTATCAAAATGATATAGAGTTCCCAATACTCTGTGCCTAGTTTTCTCTCTCAGAGAAGGCAATGGCACCCCACTCCAGTACTCTTGCCTGGAAAACCCCATGGATGGAGGAGCCTGGTGGGCTGCAGTCCATGGGGTTGCGAAGAGTCGGACACAACTGAGCGACTTCACTTTCACTTTTCACTTTCATGTATTGGAGAAGGAAATGGCAGCCCACTCCAGTGTTCTTACCTGGAGAATCCCAGGGACGGGGGAGCCTGATGGGCTGCCGTCTATGGGGTCGCACAGGGTTGGACACGACTGAAGCGACTTAGCAGCAGCAGCAGCAGCAGCAGTTTTCTCTATTATTAACATGTTATATTAGTTTAGCACATTTTTTTTTACAATTCAAGAATGAATATTGGTATATTGTCATTAACTAAAATTTATGCTTTATTTATATTTCTTAGTGTTTATTTAATATCTTTTCTCTGTTCCAGGATCTCATTTAGGTTATAAATTGCATCTAGTCCTCATGTCTCCTTAGGCTCATTTTGGCTATGACAGTTTCTCAGACTTTGTTTTTCATGACCACGGCAGCTTTGAGGAATAGTGGTAAGGTAGTTGTAGAACATCCCTCCATGGGGACTTGTCCAGTGTTTTTGTCATGGTTATATTGAGGTTATGTGTTCTGTGGAGGAAGAACACAAGTTTAGAAATAACATTCTCATCATACTATATTGAAGGTACACAAAATCAGCATGATTTATCATGGGGTTAACAGGTTAAGTTTAATCACCTGGGTAAAGTTGTATTTGTTAGACTTTACCAGTGTAGAAGTTGCTATTTTTCTCCCTTTCCATCCTGTGGTCTTTGGAAGGATGTCTCTATGCACAGCTCACACCAAGGAGGGATGTGATGCTGCACCAGTTTGAGCACAGAGATCTATGCCAGTTACTTGGAATTTTGCATGGGAGATTTGTCTTTTCTCTACCATTTATTTATTTATTCAATCAGTCATTTTATTTACATCTTTATGGACTTATGGGTCTTTATTTTGTACTTTGGATTATAACCCAACTTGATTTTATTTTGTTGCTGAAATCATCCTAGATTTGGCCATGGGAAGCTCTTTCAGTTTGTTCCTGTGTCTTTTTTGACAAAGTCCCATCAGAGTCTCAAAAAAAAAAACTTCCTTTATCTCACTTTAGGTGAGGATAACAGCACTAGTTTCCATGAAGAAGGGTTTCTTTTCTTTCTCTCTCTCTCTCTCTTTTTTTTTTTTTTAGCCATGCTCTATGGCATCCCAGATCTTAGTTCCTCGACCAGGGACCAAACTTGTGTCCCCTGCAGTGGAAGCTCAGAGTCCTAATCACCGGATTGCCAGGGAGGTCCTGAAGGAGGGTTTCTTAATCTGTGGAGCACAGGCCAGGAAACCTCAGGATTGCAAACTTTGTGGGCAATTTTTAAGGAAAGAACATAACTTTTATCAAATTCTTAGCATGTCTGTGGTGCTAAAAAAGAATAAAACAACCACTGCCCTAGAGTAAAGAGGAAAAATAATAAAACCTACACATTGTGCAAGCGTCACTCTTTCCTTGCTCTCCTGTGCTTGTAGAAAACTCTGCAGCTCCCATCTTGAGAGGACCCAAGCTGGAGAGATCCATGCCACACCCAGATCTGAGAAGATGTGTAATATCGTTGCTGCATTGTAACTCACAGGAAAAACAAAATGATCCTATGTCTCAGGTTCCTGGTTTAAGGGAGGACATACAGCCAATATGTCTGTGCACCCCAGTTTTGAAATGCTGCTGTGCAGTGTGGCCACTAAAGGGTCACGGAAAATAAGAACATTCTGCAGTTAACGGAAAACTGAGCTTCCCCCTTTGGAAAGACATTTCTGGATTTTTCCTTTAGTTCTGGAAAACGTTACATCATCCAGCTATACAGCCCGGTCCATTCCATGCATATCTTTACATATTAGTCATGACATCAGTTCAAGTTTAGGCAAGTGAACAAAAGAGGACAGATTGTAAAAAGGCTTTTGGTCTAAGACATTATTTTCTCTAGTCATTTGATCACTTTCCCTGAATGGACTCAATTATTGTCTTAAATTAATATCATATTTCCATGAAATCAATCTGGTTGTGTAATAATATCAGAACTGTTGACAGATTGGTTGAAAGAAAATAAAGTGGCTTATATATATATACTTAATCGGTAAAGATGACTTTAATGTTGTTTTAGGATTTATGAAGCTGAAAAAAAAAAAAATTCTGCTTTTTTAGGTAGGGAAAATGCCCTGGATTCATGTATGTGAAAATAAACTACATTAGATTTCACTTAAATTTTTAAATGTCTTTGAATTTCTAATATAAAGAAAGGTGAAGAGTTAATTAAAGATTCGTATCCAGTTGCTTACAGCAAAGACATGAAAATATGTACTGACACAAATAAGAATAAAGAAAAAGGTCTATAACATATTTGATATACTCTTGTTTTCATTTCAAGAGATTTTTTTGTCAACCCAAACTGTGTTTTTGTGCTTACTAACAAGTTAAGATATTTTAAAGTTTTACTGTAGAGAGAAGTCCAAGCATCTGAAGATGACTACAGGAAAGGGAGACCCTGGCAAGTTGTAGAAAGTGTAACTTCAAATTGTCAGGATGAATGATTTTGAAAATTGGTAAGATTAATATCCTCTATCACATAAAGGAGTATATGGATGGACAGTAATAAAAGATAGATAATATTCCACTTTTATTATGGCAAGTTTGTGAAATGATGGCTAGTAGTAGGGATTACCAGGGTTCATTCTTCACTCTCCCACCTCGGAAAATCTCTGAACCTTGCTGTGTCCTGGTTTTCATATATACATGCCTTATGGCCCCATTTACTTGTCTGTTGCTAACTCTCTGCCTATATGTTTTTTCCTCTTTCTCTGTGAGAAACTATTCTCTGTGTGGTTTATGTCTCTCCTATGTAACCAAGTGAGTGAGTGTGATGATCAAGTGAAATCGTGTAATGGACATGGTGATTGGTTCTCCAGTATTTGTTCTTTACCAGACTATAGATCTGAGCCAATCATGATTGCTTTTTCCTCTTTACTAGTGATTGGTTCAGGAGTGGCCAATGCTGGGAAGCTTCTGAGGAAAAAAAAAAAAAATCCTTTCTCCTAAGAGAATTTCTGAAGAGCAAATGCTCTTCGTATGGAAATGTTGAGCAAAGCTGCTACTACTATAGTACCCGTGGGCATCCAGAGACTGAAACTGATGTAGAAAAGCTGGCAGGTGAAGAGTGCCTGGGGTATTATGTATTTATTGCTACATGAGTATAGGGAATTACAAAACCATAGAAGCCATGATTCCCTCAAGAATCACTCAGTACATTCAGTATAATTAGTAATATACACATAGATATGAAAAAAGCTATCAAAAATTCAGTCAGTTCAGTTGCTCAATCTTGTCCTACCCTTTGAATCCCATGGACTGCAGCATGCCAGGCTTCCCTGTTCATCACCAACACCCAGAGCTTGCTCAAACTCATGTCCATCGAGTCGGTGATGCCTTCCAACCATCTCATCCTCTGCTATCCCCTTCTCCTCCTGCCTTCAATCTTTCCCAGCATCAGGGTCTTTTCCAATGAGTGAGTTCTTTGCATCAGGTTACCAAAGTATTGGAGCTTCAGCTTCAGCATCAGTCCTTCCAATGAATATTCAGGACTGATTTCCTTTAGGATGCACTGGTTGCATCTTGCAGTCCAAAGAACGCTCAAGAGTCCTCTCCAACACCACAGTTCAAAAGCATCAATTCTTTGGTGCTCAGCTTTATTTATGGTCCAACTCTTACATCCATACATGACTGTGGAAAAACCATAGCTTTGACTAGACAGACCTTTGTTGGCAAAGTAATGTCTCTGCTTTTTAATATGCTATCTAGGTTTATCATAGCTTTTCTTCCAAGGAGCAAGTGTCTTTTAATTTCACGGCTGCAGTCACCATCTGTAGTGATTTTGGAGCCCAAAATAATAAAGTCTCTCACTGTTTACATTGTTTCCTCATTATTTGCCATGAAGTGATGGGACCAGATACCATGATCTTAGTTTTTTGAATGTTGAGTTTTAAGCCAGTGTTTTCACTCTCTTCTTTCACTTTCATCAAGAGGCTCTTAAGTTCCTCTTCACTTTCTGCCATAAGGGTGGTGTTATCTGCATATCTGAGGTTATTGATATTTCTTCCGGCAATCTTGATTCCAGCTTGTGCTTCATCCTGCCTGGCATTTTGCATGATGTAATCTGCCTTTAAGTTAAATAAATAGGATGACAATATACATCCTTGACGTACTCCTTCCCAATTTGGAAGCAGTCTGTTGTTCCATGTCCAGTTCTAAATGTTGCTTCTTGACCTGCATACAGATTTCTCAGGAGGCAGGTAAGATGGTCTGGTATTCCTATCTCCTAAAGAATTTTCCACAGTTTGTTGTGATCCACACAGTCATTGTGTGGATCTACAATGATCCACAGGCTTTGGTGTAGTCAGTAAAGCAGAAGTATATGTTTTTCTGGAACTCTGTTGCTTTCTCTATGATCCAATGGATGTTGGCACAAGAGTATATTTTTCAGTTTATTAGAGTAAACCAGTATAATCAAAGCATCATTTTAGAGGAGCAGTATTAAAGAATACTGTAGATTTGTTCAACGATGAGTAGGAATTATGATTTTCCACTAAGGGGGGCTGACAATCGGGAGAAAAATAAAATCTGGTAGTGAGTTGGAAGGGCTAGAAGATGAGTTTGGGTAACTTGACTTACAGCTGTAAGGGAGAAAAGGTTTCTTTTTCTTCTCTACCCCATCCTCAGTAGCTGGGTCTGTGAAGTAGTCTGACAATAGTCATGCTAACAAAATAAAAGGTATGCACATTTATTAATTTTTAATGTTATGTGCATATGGGCCAGCATCAGAGAAAAACAAAATTGAATATGGGAGAGAGTGGTGAGTTTTGGGAATTTATATATCATCTTGAAAGGGGGAGGGGAGGAGAATGTGGGCCTCCAGAGGAAGTGGATGACTTTTAGAAAAGGTGACTGGTCTGGAGAAGAAGAGATGAAAGAGGTGTGATGTTTGTGACTCTGTTTTCCTGGGTGTGGATCAAGTGTTGGTGTCCTGTCCTGTGATGAGTCATCTTACCCAGTTGATGAAAACTCTGGGGAGGGGATTGAAGACAAGAGGGTTCCTTTTGGAGAAACTCTTTCTCTGGTTTTTTTGTTTTTTTGTTTTTTTTAACTTTTAGTTTTGTATTGGGGTATATTCTTGCCTGGAGAATCCCATGGACAGAGGAGCCTGGTAGGCTGCAGTCCATGGGGTCACGAAGAGTCAGACACGACTGAGTGACTTCACTTTCACTTTATACTTTCATGCATTGGAGAAGGAAATGGCAACCCACTCCAGTGTTCTTGCCTGGAGAATCCCAGGGACAGCGGGGCCTGGTGGGCTGCCGTCTATGGGGTCACACAGAGTCAGACACGACTGAAGCAACTTAGCAGCAGCAGCAGCAGCATAGCTGATTAACAATATTGTCATGGTTTCAGGTGAACAGTGAAGGGACTCAGCCATGCATCTACACGTATCCATTCTTCTCCAAACTCCCTTCCCATCCAGGCTGCCACATAGCATTGAAAGAGTTCCACATGCTATACAGTAGGTTCTTGTTGGTTATTCATTTTAAATGTAGCAGTGTGACTGACTGTAGTCAGATAGGAAGAATTTAGAGAAATCCTGCCCCTCTGTTTGCTTTTCTTCAAGTGCCTTTGGTTCAAAATAATTTTTATGCTGAAGAGGTATAGATTGTGGGGTGTTGTATTCTTCCTCCCTTCACAGCTGGGAAGAAAATCAGGCTGAACAGTTCTCTACCACAAAAATTATTATGAGACTTGGCTGGTATTTAGGACTCCACACTTCCAATGCAGGGGGCACGGATTTGATCCCTGGTTGGGGGACTAATCCTCCATGGCATGGCCAAAAAAATAAATAGATAAGTTATTATTAATTGGTTTTATGATGTCTGGTTCTTGCATTACTTAGAAGAAACAGACTTTTGAAGGATTTTACATTGAGAGATAATAATAACAGTTCTTAATTGATCCTATTCAAGTGTAGTTTGTAATCCATCGATTCTATCTTCCTTCCTTGAATGAGAAAACCTGTAGATGAGTTTGGACACTAATTGCATCCTAATATCCAATTTTCTGAAATAGGCTCATTTTCTTTGAAGTTTTCTACATTTTGCTTAGGAATGACAGTCGGCTCTAAGAAGGTTACAATTTCCCTTGCAATGAAATGGAAAAATCTCATTACCAGTCCCCAAAACCTGCAACTAGGTAGGATATGAGAGCTGATAAGGTCAAGAGATACAACTTAAATCTACTTAATCTTCTGCACTTTGGGGAGATTTGACTAATTGGTTTTCACTTTATTTCTCCAGTGTTTTGGATTCTTTCTGATAACTACTTGAAAAGTTTGTCTGTATCAACTCATGGTATTTTTAGATTTTTTTTTTTTTGGAATGCTAGTTAATGTCATATTTCACCTCTAGTGGTTGTATAATATCAGCTCATAGTAGCATAATTAACAAAGAACAAAATTGCCTGATACATCAGAGCTGGGATCTCAAAACAAAGCAAGTGTATTACATTATTTGCTTCCTATAAATTAATGTCATTTATGAAATTTATACTTTTACCATCTCAATGGGGTTTCCCAGGTGGCTCAGTGGTTAAAGAATCTGCCTGCAATACAGGAGACGTAGGTTCAGTCCTTGGGTCAGGAAGATACCCTGGAGGAGGACATGGCAACCCACTCCAATATTCTTGCCTGGAGAATTCCACGGACAGAGGAGCTTGGCGGGCTACAATGCATGGGGTTGCAAAAGAGTCAGACAGGACTGAAGAGACTGAGCACACAGGCACATCATATTGATACAGAATAGACAATGCTGGGTGCTCAAGTGTAGTTTTAATCTTCCTTGTGATTTTCATGGATATTATTTTTGGACTGTGGTATTGGAGAAGACTCTTGAGAGTCCCTCGGACTGCAAGGAGATCCAACCAGTCAATCCTAAAGGAAAGCAGTCCTGAATATTCATTGGAAGGACTGATGCTGAAGTTGAAACGCCAGTCCTTTGGCCACTTGATGCAAAGAATGGACTCATTTGAAAAGAACCTGATGCTGGGAAAGACTGAAGGCAGGAGAAGGGGACAACCGAGGATGAGATGGTTGGATGGCATTATCGACTCAATAGACATGAGTTTGAGTAAATGGGAGTTGGCAACATACAGGGTGGCCTGGAGCACTGCAATTTATGGAGTCGCAAAGAGACATGATTGAGCAACTGAACTGAACTGAACTGATTTTTGGACTGGGAAAATTATTATATGATAAGATTTTATGGGTAGTAATAGATCCCAAACAAACAGTAAACAACAGAACAGTTTTCAAAGACCTCCAAGGAAGAGTTTAAGTGCTCCCAAGCAACACCAATTTAGTCAAGATTCATTGTTCAAAGTTAATTACAATAGAAAAATATGGCAGTTTTTCTCTTTTTGATAGTTGATAGCAAATATGTATATATATTGAATAAAAGAAAAAGGCAGCTGTATCTCAGACCTCTCTACTTTCCTTTATTTAATTGGTCTGATAGTAAAGGACCTCTTTTACCAATCCAGAGTTAATGGCTTCCCTGATGACTCAGTGGTAAAGAACCCGCCTGCCAATGCATGAGAGTAGGGTTTGATCGCTGGGTCCGAAAGGTCCCCTGGAGTAGGAAATGGCAACCCACTCCAGGATTCTTGACTGGAAAATCCCATGGACACAGGAGCCTGGCAGGCTGCAGTCCATGGAATCGAAAAAGGGTCGAACACGACTTACGAACTAAACAACAGCGAACTCCACAGAGAGCATTCATTGTGTGTTTCTTACACAGTATCATTTTACAAGTGTCAGATGACTTTTATAAATTTTGTAAATTCTTGGACTGTCTCTTTGTCCATATCATCTTGTAGTCTTCGCATACTTTTTTGCTTAGATAGAAGGTTAATATATTATTCAAAAACTATCTCTTTTTTTCTCTTAACTCCTTGTCTGCCCTTCCTTTGTGCTTGTCTGGATTTTGACTGCATACTGCTTCAGGACAAGGAAAAGATCTGCATAACTTTATTTAAAAGAAAGAAACATGGATTATTTGCAGCAGTGTTTTATGCATTTGTTAAAATTAAATGCTGGATTACTTTTCTGTTTTAGTTTTTTTTTTTAATGACATATCTTTTGGGCTTCTGATAATATCTATTACTTTTCACTTCTATTTGGAAAAGACATGCTATATATTTGTCTCAAAAAGCAAAGTCTTTAATGAAAATCACCCATGCCTGTTGCTTGCTGTTTCTAAATACTTACCAGGGTTTTGTTTTTTCTCTCATAGGCAACAGTCAGCAGAGGATCTAGCCCGAGTACCCGCCAACTCCACCAGCAATATCTTGAACAGGCTGCTGGTCAGTTACGATCCCAGGATAAGACCAAATTTCAAAGGTTTGTCTCTCCCCCGTCAATATCTCCATTCTTTGCAGTTTAAACCCTAATTTTATCTGTGTAAAATCATTTATTTCAGATATTCAAAACAGTAATAACTGTTCTGTAATGTTCTTATGTCTGAGCAATTAAATGCAAAAAATGTTTAAAGATAAGCAAAACATTACTTGTAATAGTTGTATATGGTTCTAGGGCTTAAAAGAAAAAGGTATATTGTGAATTAATAGGCTAACCCATGTGACGGGTTTTCTATGGTGAATTAATAGACTAACCCATGTGATGGGTTTTCTAAGTATTTTGTATTCTTAACCTTAATAATTTAAATTTAGGCTCTGGCTCTCATTCAGACACCAAAGTTCTACTTTGTAGGAGAACAGCCATATACTCATTTCCGAATAGAGAAAGCTCTGATAGGCATTTAAATTATTTTTTTACTCTTTATTAGTTTTTTACATTGACTTAAAAAAAAAAAAAAAACCCTCTATGCTTTGGCTGAAAGAAAAAGCCATATAGTTTTTAAAAACACGTTAACTTTGTGAATAAATGTGACTATATTTTTATTTCAATAAAATATTACCACCTATCACACCATTTAAAAACCAAAACTGTACTTGCAGTAAAAGTTGTGGGAAGATTATATATGTTTGCCTGCCTTCCTTTCTCCCTTCCCTCCTTTCTTTCTTTGTTACTTTCCCTCTTTCTTTCTTCCTTTTGATGAGTTAGATATATGAATATATCTCTGGAAAACTGCCATCTTTGTTGCTGGCTAAGGACAGGTATTAATGTAGATTGCATTAACATTAGGAGGCTTGATTTTTTTTTTTTTTTCCTTTACAAGAAAAAAAAAGAAAAGCCTGCAGCTGCTTCTAGTCAACTGAAGTTATACAACGATGTTGTAAAAACAGAGTTTTTTGTTCATTACCAGAACCTACTCTGTTACTTTCAACAGCACCATGGTCTGGGTTGTCACATGTCTACCATGTATTGATTCAACACCTGTTTTTCATCAGTCAGAGGTTATGTGGCCAAAAGGCTAACTTCACATTTTCCCTTTGTTAGCCCAAGCAGCAACCCACAATGAGTGAAAAAAAAAAAAGAAAGCAAGAAAGAAATTGGCAACATTATACCTTAGTTCTCACTCTATGAACTCTAAAATTATTTTCCAACAGGTCAGGCAAAAATCTTTATAACGATTCTGTTGTATGTCTGATTAAGTTTACATTTTCATGGATTAAAAATCAAAATATAATAATTGTTGTATTCTGCTTGCCATTTAAGGTAAAAAATTTGAAAGACTATAAAATGCAAAACATAAATCATATTTTTAAATGATGTTTTAAAAAAATAATTTGCAATATCTTAAAGTAAATGCATCAGCTCAATTGAAAACTTTTTAAGGTAAATGTATTTTCCCAGAGTCCCTACAATTTAAGAGAGAAATATTTCTGAATAAATAGTGCTATGAAGAACAACATAACTCATTTTTTGTTTGTGTGTTGATCCCTATTTAGAAGAATAAGTTAATAGCAATTGTGAACATGTATCTTGAAACCATAGGTTTATACATCTGTGTGGATTGGAAAAAATATAACAGTCAACTGCATAAACCATAAAAATATGAAGATTCTGACCAAGGTTTTTACAGCCACTAAACTATATCCTTAATTTTTATTGACAGGCATTCCTGTTGATGTAGTAGTCAACATTTTTATCAACAGTTTTGGATCTATTCAAGAGACAACAATGGTAAGATTAAAATTCATTTAATATTTTTAGTTGTGAATAGTTTAACTGGAAAATATTAGAAGAAATTATAACTGAAAAATAAGGAGTAATTCTCAGGAAAAAAAAAATGCATGCTCTCTCCTAGTATAAATATTCAAATTTCAGGGTTTTGCTGAATTAGTTATTTGAATGCCTTTGTATTTTTGCAGTTCACATTTAGTCTTTATACTGCGTTGAAACTTACAGAATTGGGAGAATTAACATTTCAGTCTGAACAACTAAGTGGATGCCACCTGGGAAAGGGATTTGTGCAATTAATATTCTGGTGCAACATTATTTCCTAATACACTTATGTATATGAGCATTCAAAACTTTTTGTGTTCATAGTCTTCTTTTGTTTTTTCTTCTAGTCTCCTGAGGATAATCTTTGTTTTCTCTCTTGTACTAATTTTGGGATGTGTGAAGCAGAGAATTGTAAAAAGCAAATTTAATTTTCCTAAAGTAGAGCAACAGAGCTCCCTAAAACGTTTATGTTATATAAACAAAGAACAAGGAAAGGCCCAGGAAGAAGAGGAAAGAGAGGCTTGGGGTGGGGCTGCTGACCGGCGAGAGTTGGGTGTTAGGGACAAAGAAGCCTGTGAAGGATGATTCGTGGATTCCTTGAGTGACGTGTGGTTCAGTTACCGTTCAGCTTCTCAAAGACATTCAGGAAAGTCCACTTGCTTATTAATGTTTTAAAATATTAATATTATACCCTTTCTGAAAAACCACATGCTGAAATGGTATTTCAGGTGGGAGGAAGAAGGCTTAAAAGTTTTATTTTGAGCATCATTTTTTGAGATACTTATATGTTTCTTAAGTAATAATATAAGGTGTGGATTAAAAGCTTAATAGTAATGATTACAACACAGTGTAGCTTTTCAGGGAATATCTCAGACCAGAAAAAGAATGTATTCCTATATTCCTAGGAGCATCATAGCATGTTATAAAATTGTGTGTTACATTTAAATTATGACACATTTTTATATTAATTAATATCATGGTAAAATATATTGTGATGAGAATGTTATTTATTTTTCATAGAAGCATGTCTTTAACTCTGAATACTTAATTTTTTTTAGAGAGTGTGTAGTTTGAATAATTAGTTATTTTGAAATCAAGTCCAAAATTCACTCCAGTGACTTTTAGTTAACCTAAATGGCTGTATATCTAGTATATTATAGATCAAGAAAGCTCTTAAATAATGTACAGACAAGTATGTATCACTGAGGAGACAAGAGTTGCATTCATCATTTGAAAATATGACTAGTTTAAGCAATTCCGACAAGAAGAGTGAGAAATGTAATTTTCTCAAGGTGAAACGTCTGGGAAATTTATTTGGTATCTGTGCTTTTCGCTGTACCCTGTTTTATCTTTCATGAGGCCACTATACTACCCCTAAAACACCGTGATTGAGGTGTTACATCCTGTTGGAAACATCCCCAGTACTATCCTGCATTTTAGGACAACTAATACAGTTTTTTTTTTTTTTTTTTCTCATTTGCACAAGAGCAACACGTGTGTCCTAGCTCATTAAGTACCATTAATGTATCTATTCTTTAATACATATTGCATGCCTTCCAGTTACCAGACACTGTACTTCTTTTGGTCCCGTCAGTCCATCACTGACTGTATCAAGCTGAAAATACCTGGGGTAAAGGGCTGACAGAAAAGGGGTAGGAACTTTCTCATAGGTTATTTGAGGATCATAATAAAATAGTGCATGGTTTCTCAATATGATCTTGTCTCATCTTTCTGCTCACTCTTCACAATAGCGAACCCCGAGCACCGATTGCTGCGGCCGGATTCCATCGGTTTTCAGCCTGCACTCTTACCTCTGACCTCCATCTCTTGTCTGAGCAGAGCCTCTGACTCTGAGCTGCACTCACTCACTCTCTGCCCCCTTTTCCATCCACGTCTTTCATCTCTATCATTGTTTGTTTGTTAAACTGATCACTTCTTGACTGTAATTCAACTCTTTTTGTGTGTTTTAATTTTGTTCTCTGATGGAGTTATTAATCTCTCAAAGTCAAAAACAGTGCATTCTGCTTCTTCAGTTTCCATAAAATACAGAAGACAGTAGGTCCTCAATGAGTGAGCCCATAAATGATGTCACATTATTAACTAATATTGATTAAATAAATTAATACATTCTGCTTTGGCCAGCAAAAAGTGAGCCCAGGTCACCATAAAAGTATTGGCAGAGCAAACTTTAAAAATAGACTCATAATGTGTGCATGCGCATGTGCTAAGTTGCTTCAGTCGTGTCCAACTCTTTGCAACTCCATGGACTGCAGCCCACCAGGCTCCTCTGTCCATGCCCTCCTCCAGGGGATCTTCCCGACCCAGGAATTGAACCCGAGTCTCTTACATCTACTGCATTGGCAGGTGGGTTCTTTCTACTAGCGCCACCTGGGAAGCCCATGTTGAATTTATAGATTAAATAACAGAGTAAAGAATGCTATTACAGTAGAGTGTTAGTTTTGTCAATTTAGAGACCTTTATGCAGAGGAGCCAAATTATTTATATTTGCTATTTCTTTTGATGAAATAACCTATCTTTCCCTTTGTGTTGTGCTGATATAGCCTAAAGGTTCAGAATTGAAACCATGCTCATCAAATAGACTTAAATAGTCTACTTTATTGTAATGATTTTTTTTTGTTTTGGCAATGTTTATTTCATACTTCTAAGACAGTTTTTACAGATGTCTCTTTCACGGCTGTGATATTTTATAGATTTTCTCACTTTTTCCAGAAAACAAACTCTTTAATACCTTGTTGTGTAATAGTTAAGAAAGGTACAAGCTATTATCTGTATAGAGATAACACTATATGTCTTCTAAGGGGAGAAATGTGTCTAAGACAAAGCTTGTTCTTCATGACTTGTTACAAATACCAATCGGAAATAGTAGCAATGACTCAGGAGGGTAAGAGGATACACAGGTGTGGAGAGCAGTTATATTATAAGTGGGTCTTTCTTTTTCCTTCCAGTCACAAAGAGTGGGCTTATTAACTTTTCAGCTTTGCTGAGGTATAACTGACAGGTGAAACTGTAAGTTAAAACGTGTGTGATGATTTGATATGTTTCTACACTGTGAAAGGATTTCCCCCATCATGATAATTAACACATCCATCATCTCATGTATATATATTTTTTCTTTTATAAGAACATTTAAGTTCTGTCCTCTTAGCAAATTTCAAGTACACAGTAGTGTTACAACTATGGTCACCATGTTACACCCTAGATCCTCAAACCTTATTCATCTTATAACCATACGTTTACACCTTTTACCAACCTCTCCCTCTTTCCCATACTCCAAATTCTTGGCAATCACTTTTCAACTCTCCATTCCTATGGATTTGACTCTTTTTTTTTTTTTTTTAAGATTCGACATATAAGTGATACCATGGCGTATTTGTCTTTCTCTGTCTGGTTTATTTTACTTAGCATGATGCTCCTCAGGTTCATCCATGTTGTTGTAAATGATAGTATTTTCCTTCTTTTCTTAAGGCTGAATAATATTCTACTTTATATGTATGTGTGTGTGTGTGTGTGTGTGTGTGTACCACATTTTCCTCGTCCATTCATTCATTGATGGGTGCCTAGGTTGTTTCCATACTCTAGCTGTTGTAAATAATACTGCAGTGAGCATGAAAATGCAAGCATCTCTTCTAGATGTCGTGTTTCCTTTGGGCATATACCCAGAAGTGGGATTGCTGGATCTTATGATAGTTCTATTTTTAGTTTCTTGAAGAATCTCCATACTGTTTTCCATAGTAGCTTTACTGGTTTGAATTTCCACTAATAGTGTACAATCTCTTCACATTCTAAACAGAATTTGTTACTGCTTGTCATTAAAAAAAAAATTATTGTCATATAGTTGATTTACAAAGTTCTGTTAGATCTCGTCTTTTTTTGGTAATAGCCAAGGAACATATTTCTTAAAAAAAAAAAAGAAAAGAAGCAAATGATACCCCCAGAACAAGAGGCTGGAAAAGTAGAGAGACTTAGATTTGTCTAAATACAGAATATATGTTCGTGGAAATAGTATGCTGAACAGTGTGATATCAGAGAGGCTTGTGCTTGAATCTTTTGTGTACTTGATGTGTTACACCCTAAAATGAGTGAAAAAATTACAGAAATTAAGGAACAATATTTTTTCTGGCATCGCAACCCTAAAGGGACGTTGACTGTAGGGTTGTGATGCATCTGCAAGTTAATGTCATATTTTACAGTAGAATCTCATCCTAAAGAAAATGAACCTTTTGTTAGTAACTCTGTTGTACAGTTGAGGTTTTGTTTATTAATATCCCCTTAGAAATTTCCCTACAAAGGTCTGCTGAAATAAAGGAAGTCCTAAAATTTGGAAGCTTCAATATTGGCCAGAGCTTTCCTCTGCACTTCAGGTCTTTTTACTTTAACTCCAGAGCCTGGTGGTGGATGCGGCATTAAGAGCTGCAGACAGAGGTGGAGCAACTTTTGAAGGAAGGAGGCAGCCCTTTTCCCCAGTGTATAAAGTTCATTATCTAACAAAGAATCCATTGAAGCAATGAGTATTAACATTATAAGGATATTTTAGCCAATTCTGTTTGTAAAACATTCCTTCCTGCTTATTTGTCTTTTAATTCAGATGCTAAATGTCAATGACTAAACAGAAAGCAATCTTACATTTATTCACAATCTGTAGCTGTGTAGTAGAAGAAAAATCACAGCCATATAAATATTCCTGAAACTCTCCAACCTCCAGGGCTATGTGCTCCTTCAGCTTTTCGCATCTTAGTTTTTAGCTTTATGGTTCCTATTTCTCATGTCTGTATGTTCATCTGCATTCTGCTGCCTTCCATTTCTGTAAGGTCTCATTATTAATGCTGTAATTCCCTGGTGGCTCAGACCGTAAAGCGTCTGCCTGCAGTGCGGGAGACCCGGGTTCGATCCTTGGGTTGGGAAGATCCCCTGGAGAAGGAAATGGCAACCTACTCCAGTACTCTTGCCTGGAAAATCGCATGGACTGAGGAGCCTGGTAGGCTACAGTCCATGGGGTCGCAAAGAGTCGGACATGACTGAGCGGTTTCACTTTCACTTTCACTAAAATCATCAAATAAATGTAATCATCCTCTTTTGAAGTTGTTATGACAGTCATTTATTATATCAGTTTGTATGCTACTGCTGGTGACAACTGAACTAAGACCCTCAAATCAGTAAGAATATAGATTTGTTAGAGGTGAAGTGTGGAGAAGGCAATGGCACCCCACTCCAGTACTCTTGCCTGGAAAATCCCATGGACCGAAGAGCCTGGTAGGCTGCAGTCCATGAGGTCGCTTAGAGTCAGACACGACTGAGCGACTTCACTTTCACTTTTCACTTTCATGCATTGGAGAAGGAAATGGCAACCCACTCCAGTGTTCTTGCCTGGAGAATCCCAGGGACGGGGGAGCCTGGTGGGCTGCTGTCTATGGGGTCGCACAGAGTCGGACACGACTGAAGCGACTTAGCAGCAGCAGCAGCAGAGGTGAAGTGGCATCTGCTGTATGGTTATGCTTAAAATATTTGTTGATTTCTCCATTCGATTCCTACCTTTGACTGAAATCTGTGGGTTTTTATAATAGAAAATGTAAACTTTTGCATTCAAGGGATACAATTAAGTATTGTGATATATTATAACAGTCTATATACATATTTTGCCTTGTCAGAAATACATAAGAACTCTTTCATGGAAATAAAGCCTGTTTATACAATCCATTTTCTTCAGTGTAGACATGCTTTGTAATTATATCGAATTATTGTTACACTACAATCTGTGATCCTGCCAAACTTTCTATGCCTTTCTGCTGCATGAGTTTTTTATGTGTTTTAATAGTAGGCTTCAGCTCTGTTTGGGCAACACAGTTGTACCTGTCAAGAAAAAAACTCATATTTGGGATCAGCTAAAAGAGCTTAATTCTGGTTCTTGGAAATTACTTATCTTTGTTGTTTTAAAAAAATTTTATTTTATATATTTTCTTCTCCATGTAAATCTAAATTTCTTTTCTTAAAACTTTCTTAGTTTACTATTCTATACATTTTATTGCTTTTGTTATTAACTTTCCAACATTGTTTCATTTATTATAGGATAATATTGACATGCTTGCCCCATTTTTTTTTTGTCTACTTTGCATCTTAGATACTCAAATCTTAAAATATTTAATTTCTTCCCTTGCTATTCATCTTCAGGGTTTGTGCCTTGTGCTGGGCTAGATAGTTGTCCCCTAAAGAGGAACTTATCCTAATCTTTGGACCCGTGAATATGTTATTTTACACAGTGGAAGAGACTTTGCATCTGTGATTAAATTAAAAGTCTTGCAATGCAGATTATCCTGATCATCAAGTGGGCCCAGTGTAATCACCAGAGTCCTTAGGAGAGGAGACAGGAGGGTAGAGTCAGTAACAGGAGATGTGATGTAACCAATGCAGTAGAAGTGACATGAAGAGGATGCAGGTGAAGGGATGCAGACAACCCGGCCATGCTGGGCAAAGCAAGGGATCAGACTGGCTGCTCAGACCTCCAGAGGGAACCAGCCTGGACCTCAGCTCAGTGACTCTGATTCTGATGTTCTGAACTCCAGACCTAGAAGGTCAAGATCAGTCTTGCTTTAAGCCACTGACTGTTGGCAATAGTTTTAGCAGCATTCAGGAACTGATACACATGCTGGTGGACACTAGTTAATAATTTTTTTCTCCCAAATTCTCTTGGAGAATTATCTGATTACATATGACTTTCTCCCAAATGCTGCTAGAGGGCTATCTGATTATGTACATTACTGTTTCCATATATGGAAATGCAAAAATAGCCAGTCATTTTTTGTGCAGTGATTAATTACTAAAAGTCTCACTCACTCAAGTTATTCATCAAAAGGACATAACCAGAAAGAGAAGCTATGCTTTTATTAGTTAATATATACTGTATACCTGTCTCTTTTCCTTGTCAGTTACTTTTTAGTGGATTTACCTCAAAATGAAGGTAAATCCTTTTTAATCTATTTCTTCTAGCTGTTTTGTTCAGAAGCTTTGGTGATTCGACATCATAAGTCATAGCATTATACAGTTGGCTCTTGAACAACACGAGTTTGAACTGCGTGGGTCTGCTTCTACCATTTTCACCATAATACTATCTGTGTACTATAGTACTGTATGAGCTATGGTTCGTTGGTTGGCTTAATCCATGGATACAGAGGGCTAACAATAAAGTTACATGTGGATTTTTGGCTGCATGGAGGGTAAGCACTACTAACCCAGTGTTGTGCAAAAGTCACCTGTCTTAGACAATCAGGAAGGATGAGAAACACCCCAGTTTTATTTTCCCTTCTTGTAATTTGTCACTATCAACTGATATAGAAAATTTGCACCATTACATAAGTGGTGTAAATAATGCTGGACCAATCTCCTAATCTGTCAAAATGTCATGAAAATTACTTCTTCACTACTGTATTTAACAGAAATATATTGAGAATTTTCTGTGTATCTGATCTGGCAGATTGCAAGACTTACGGAGGTTATAGTTAGGGTGGCTGCATTGCACCACATAGCAGGCACCCCCAATCAAAATAGAATATTGGCATAGATCTAGAAAAATTTAGATAGTCATATGCTGTTACAGAACAGTATTTAATAAAACTTTTAAAATGTCATATTGAGAAAAATAAAGTGTAACCTAAGAATTTTTACTGACGTTTGGTTAGCTTGTAGTTCTTGCATGAAACGTCTAACCTCACTAAGGATTAAATTTAAATCCTTTTCAAACCAGGCTTGGTTGAAAAACAAGCTCTGTTGCCAGAATTTTAAATGTAATCCTGCTGGATACCATGAGATTTGATCTTCTTTGTTTCCATGAATGCCATTTTTTATCATAAAGAAAATAAAAGAGTAAAAATTGCATATATAAGTGTTAGGTAAAAATTACAAGTAACCGTGCTAGCTATCCTAACGATAACACAAGATATAAAACAGTTCTTAAAACTAAAATATCATTAATGAAACAAACTACTTTTAATGTCTTCTTGTGAAATTTTTATTGCCTTGAGAAGTAGCTTAATTTGGGTGTTAATTGGTACTGAAAATCTTGGAGAACATCCATGTTCCAGATCATGACTGTTTGTGTGCTATTTGTGATGAACAATGATAGTTTTTGTCACCAAGTTCTTTCAAAACAATTAAGTAATTTTCCAGTGATAAAAGAAGTCTGTTTCTGATGGGAATTTCTTCATTGCAAAATAATATGATCGAGTTGTAATTATAGTGATTGAGTAATTGAAAATGAAAATAAATAGGTTTCCAAATTAGTTATCTTAATGTAGAGCATTTGAAATGCCAGTAACTAGCAATTATTTAGAAATGCTCATAAAAAAATGAACCAAAGCATACTAACTAATAAGCTTTTATCTTCTAATGAATGTGGAGCCAAAGCTATTAATTTAAATTGTAAAAACTTTAAACACTCCTTATATAAACTTGCAACAACTTGTATTCACTATAATAATATGTAGCTACATAGCTAATGGAAAAGCATCTTGGAAGGACTTTCATAATGAGATAATAAATTGTAATGACCAAGAATAATACAATGAAGTAACTGATTTCCAGTTTTTCAGTGATGCTCATTCTAAAACAACTCTGGAGTTCTATTAAGAAATAAAATTTGATACAAGATTATAGTAGAGAGCCCAAACTAATAGTGTTTTGAGCTTATCCCAGTGCAGCTAGAAGCAAGAATTTCAGTAGATGCTGAAGGCACAGTTTCAAGATTTGTGACCTTAGAAAGGGGTTACTATTTAGTACAATTGTAGGTCAGTTGGCACAGTACGGAGCAAACCCAATGAATTACAGTATAGGCAGGATTTTTTTTTTGAAGCAAAAAGTCTATTAACCACTATTACCAACATTATAAAAGAATAGCAACATAATGAGTATGTCCCAATAAAACAAAATGCTTGCTTAGCACATAATACAGTCAGGTGAAGTTCATGTACTTTACGTATGTTTTCTCATTTATTCCTTATAAAAACCCTGTGTTGTGGGTGTGTTATTTTATCTCCATCTTATAGATAGGAGCCTTCATGCACCTCTTAACCCTCTGTCATCTTGCTTTTGTTGTATGCCACTCTGCTGTGCTGTGTTTAGTCACTCAGTCGTGTCTGACTCTTTGCAATTCCATAGACTGTAGCCCGCCAGGCTCTCTGTCCTTCCATGAGGGTTTTTGCTGAAATTGTCAATGGCTTCCTCATTTGCTGAAAGTATTCAGTTTGATTGTATTTGACCTTTGATGGTGTTTGCTCTGTTGACCATCTTAAAGCTTTTGACTCTAGTTTGGTGAAATCTAATGCCCAGGGTTTTCTACCTTTTCTCAGACTTCTAGCCAGCCCTTTAAATGCTTTTCTTCCCCAGGGTTTGCTTTGCCCCTGTATCCCTGCTCTAAGTAGTAATACTGGGCAAATTCTTCCTTAGTCCTGATTTTTAGGGGGTCGTGTTTTCAAGGTTCATTCATGTTGTAACATGTACCCCAATTTCTTTCCTTTTTATGGCAGAGTAATAATCCATGATGTAAATGTATATGCAACACTTGGTGTGTCCATTCATCTGTTGATGACACGTGCATTGTTTCACCTTTTCAGTATTGTAAATGACACTGCTAAGAAAAAGGGTGTACAGATATCAGTTGTAGTCTCTTCTTTTAATTTTTAGGGGCATGTGCCTAAGAGTGGAATTGCGGGATCATATGGTACTTCTGTGTTTCGCTTTTTGAGAACAAAGCACAATTTTTAAAAGGTTGAAACAACTATGTTTTGTGAGGACATGTCAGTGATTCATGTAACTCATTAAAGAGGGAACCAGCATCCTGATTTTAGCAGCTACACTGGCAAAGTTGCCTGGGAGCCATGCCTAAATAATGCCGAAAGACTCTTCTCAGTATGTGGCAAAGTCTCAACAGTTACTCATTTTTATCCAGCCCTGTTTCTAGAGGTGATTTATGGTATCTAATAATAATAAAAATACGATGAAGTAATTGAAATAGTACTAAATGTTCAGGAGCCATACAATGATACTCATATCAGGAAGTGAGCTATGCATTAATTCAATTGGCTATAACAGGGATCCCCAAATCCCCAGGCTAGGAACCGGTACCAGTACTTGTTAGAAAATGGGCCACAAAGCAGAAGGTGAGCAGCTGGTGGGGGTCGAGTGAAGCTTTATCTGCCGCTCCCCATTGCTCACCTTACGCCTGAACCACCCCGCTCCCCACCACATTCATGGAAAAATTCTCTTCTAGGAAACCAGTTCCTGATGCCAAAAAGGTTGGGGACTGCTGGGCTCTAGGGCTTAGCTTTTAGTTCCCTGAATGCCAGACAAAAAGGAAAACATGACGATAGGCTTACATTGTATTTCCCAGTAATAGGAAGCATATACAAGGATCTTTTGTAAAGCACTTAGATCAAATATGCCTAGCACACAGTAAATACCTGTATAATGATATTATAGTTTTATATGGATTAAACAAGTGAAAAATTTAAAAATTCATCTTCAAAATTTTCATGTCATGATCACTGACCGAAATAAGATAACATGGCTTTAATAACAGGCTTATACAAGATACATCGGCACTGTTATCTGACTCTTAAATATAAGTTTAGGACATGGTATTTTGTCATAATACCACGAATGCATGTTTGAGATACTGAGGATTAAAGATGCAGTTTTTGATGATTTGATAAGACACAATAGTAATGTTGTTTAAGTGGCTAAGTTGTGTCTGACTCTTTTGTGACCCCATGGACTATAGCATGCCAGGCTCCTCTGGGATTTTCCATGGGAAATTCCAGTCCATGAGATTTCCCAGGCAAGAATACTGGAGTAGGTTGCCATTTCCTTCTCCAGGGGATCTTCCTGACTCATGAGTCCAACCCATGTCTCCTGCATTGGCAGGCAGATTCTTTACTCTCTGAGCCACCAAGGAAACCCTCCACAGCAGTTAGAGGAGGTAATAAAATGGCTTTTAGTGTATATACTTTTGGAATACCAATCATTATGACGGATCATTCAGTGCAGTTCAGTTGCTCAGTCAGCAGGCCAGGCTTCCCTGTCCATCACCAACTCCCGGAGCTTACTCAAACTCATGTCCATTGAGTTGATGATGCCATCCAACCAACTCATCCTCTGTTTTCCCCTTCTCCTGCCTTCAATCTTTCCCAGCATCAGGGTCTTTTTAGATGAGTCACTTCTTCACATCAGGTGGCCAAAGTATTGGAGTTTCAGTTTCAGCATCAGTCCTTCCAATGAATATTTGGGACTGATTTCATTTAGGATGCACTGGTTGGATCTCCTTGCTGTACAAGGGATTCTCAAATAGTCTTCTCCAAGAACAGAGTTCAAAAGCATCAGTTCTTCTGTGCTCAGCTTTCTTTAGGAGAAGGCAATGGCACCCCACTCCAGGACTCTTGCCTGGAAAATCCCATGGACAGAGGAGCCTGGTAGGCTGTGGTCCATGGGGTTGCGAAGAGTCGGACATGACTGAGCGACTTCACTTTCACTTTTCACTTTCATGCATTGGAGAAAGAAATGGCAACCCGCTCCAGTGTTCTTGCCTGGAGAATCCCAGGGATGGGGGAGCCTGGTGGGCTGCTGTCTATGGGTCTCACAGAGTCGGACACGACTGAAGTGACTTAGCAGCAGCAGCAGCAGGAGCAGCTTTCTTTATAGTCCAACACTCACATCCATACATGACTACTGGAAAAACTATAGCTTTGACTAGTTGGACCTTTGTTGGCAAAGTGATGTCTCTGAGTTTTAATATGCTGTCTAGGTTGGTCATAAGTTTCCTTCCAAGGAGCAAGTGTCTTTTAATTTTATGGCTGCAGTCATCATCTGCAGTGATTTTGGAGCCAAAAGAAAACTAAAGTCTGTCACTGTTTCAACTATTTCCCCGTCTATTTGCTATGAAGTGATGGGACAGATGCCCTGATTTTCGTTTTCTGAATGTTGAGCTGTAAGCCAACTTTCTCACTCTCCTCTTTCACTTTCATCAAGAGACTATTTATTTCCTCTACCCTTTCTGCCATCCTTATGGGATGGTGTCATCTGTATATCTGAGATTTTTGATACTTCTCCTGGCAGTCTTGATTCCAGCTTGTGCTTCATCCAGTCCAGCATTTCTCATGATGTACTCTGCATATAAGTTAAATAACCAGGGTGACAATATACAGCCTTGAGGTCCTCCTTTGCTAATTTGGAAACAGTCTATTGTTCCATGTCCAGTTCTAACTGTTGCTTCTTGACCTGCATACAGATTTCTCAGGAGGCAGGTCAGGTGGTCTCGTAGCCCCATCTCTTGAAGAATTTTCCAGTTTGTTGTGATCCACATAGTCAAAGGCTTTCACGTAGTCAATAAAGAAGAAATAGATGTTTTTCTGGAACTGTCTTGTTTTTTTGATGATCCTGCGGATGTTGGCAATTTGATCTCTGGTTCTTCTGCCTTTTCTAAATCTAGCTTGAACATCTGGAAGTTCACAGTTCATGTGCTGTTGAAGCCTGGCTTGGAGAATTTTGAGCTTACTTTACTAGCGTGTGAGATGAGTGCAATTGTGTGGTAGTTTGAACATTCTTTGGCATTGCCTTTCTTTGGGATTGGAATGAAAACTGACCTTTTCCAGTCCTGTGACCACTGCTGAGTTTTCCAAATTTGCTGGCATATTGAGTACAACACTTTCACAGCATCATCTTTTAGGATTTGAAATAGTTCAACTGGAATTCCATCACCTCCACTAGCTTTGTTCATAGTGATACTTCCTAAGGCCCACTTGACCTCGCATTCCAGGATGACTGGCTCTAGGTGAGTGATCACACCATCATGATTATCTGGGTCTGAAGATCTTTTTTGTATAGTTCTTCTGTGTATTCTTTCCACCTTTTCTTAATATTTTCTGCTTCTGTTAGGGCCATACCATTTCTGTCCTTTATTGAGCCCATCTTTGCATGAAATGTTCCCTTGGTATCTCTAATTTTCTTGAAGAGATCTCTAGTCTTTCCCATTCTATTGTCTTCCTCTATTTCTTTTCGTTGATCACTGTGGAAGGCTTTCTTACCTCTCCTTGCTTTTCTTTGAAACTCTGCATCAAATGGGTATATCTTTCCTTTGCTCCTTTGCTTTTTGCTTCTCTTCTTTTCAAAGGTATTTTGTAAGGCCTCCTCAGACAGCCATTTTGCTTTTTTGCATTTCTTTTTCTTGGGGATGGTCTTGCTCTTTCTCTTCCATTCCAGTCCATTTTAGTTTGCTGATTCCTAAAATGTCGATGTTCACTCTTACCATCTCCTTTTGGACCACTTCCAATTTGTCTTGATTCATGGACCTAATTTTCCAGGTTCCTATGCAATATTGCTCTTTACAGCATCAGACCTTGCTTCCATCACCAGTCACATCCACGACTGGGTGTTGTTTTTGCTTTGGTCCATCCCTTCATTCTTTCTGGAGTTATTTCTCCACTGATCTCTAGTAGCATATTGGGCACTTACAGACCTGGGGAGTTCATCTTTCAATGTCCTATCTTTTTGCCTTTTCATACTGTTCATGGGGTTCTCAAGGCAGGAATGCTGAAGTGGTTTACCATTCCCTTCTCTGGTGGACCACATTTTGTCAGAACTCTCCACCATGACCCGTCTGTCTTGGGTGGCCCTACACGGCATGGCTCATAGTTTCATTGAGTTAGTCAAGGCTGTGGTCCATGTGATTAGATTAGTTAGTTTTCTGAGATTTTGGTTTCAGTCTGTCTGCCCTCTGATGGAGAAGGATAAGAGGCTTATGGAAGCTTCCTGATGCGTGAGACTGACTGAGGGGGAAACTAGATCTTATTCTGATGGGCATGGCCATGCTCAGTAAATCTTTAATCCAATTTTCTGTTGATGGGTGGAGCTTTTTCTCACTTCTAATAATAATAGGAGACCCAACCAGTCCATTCTGAAAGAGATCAGCCCTGGGATTTCTTTGGAAGGAATAATGCTAAAGCTGAAACTCCAGTACTTTGGCCACCTCATGCGAAGAGTTGATTCATTGGAAAAGACTCTGATGCTGGGAGGGATTGGGGGCAGGAGGAGAAGGGGACGACAGAGGATGAGATGGCTGGATGGCATCACTGACTCGATGGACGTGAGTCTCAGTGAACTCTGGGAGTTGGTGATGGACAGGGAGGCCTGGCGTGCTGTGAGTCATGGGGTCGCAAAGAGTCGGACACGACTGAGCAACTGATCTGATCTGATCTGAATAATAATATTAAATCTTATTATTTAATAAAAGATAAGATATTATCTCTTCCTATTTAAATATTTACATTTTGATTTGAAGTTGATGATCTGTTTCATTTTGATCATATCAAAAGGCTATGGATAGATAATATTTTGTGAATTTAGAATACTTGAAATAAGGATGCTTAAGCCCAAAGTGGTTTACACCTTGGACATTTTTGTGCATATTCTCAGTTCAGCATCTAAAATTAAAATCAAAAGACCTGAGCATGATGCCACAATGCTAAGTTTGACTTTATATACTAACAAGCCAATGTGGGTCAGAATGCCATTTCCCTGGCAAATAAATGTATTACGGTGTTAAATATGTTTCTAGGGTCATATATTCTTAGAATCTCTGTGTCTTGATATAATTCAGCTTTTACAAAGTTGTAAAATTAAAACTTTGGACAGAGGTAGAAAACTGAGGTAAGCAGCTATTTAGTGGATTTCCAAACCTTTTTCTGCTATTGTTGAATATAGCATCACATGTACAAATTTTGTACATACTTTTGTACATACTTTCTACTCTTTTGCATAATCCAAATCTTATTTGAATATCTCTCTAATCATTTACTTATATGAGTTATCGAGGATAATTTTTCTTTTCTTTCTCAAATATATATACAATCCAGTGTTATATATGGTTTTTTTTTAATTTATTTTACTTTTATTGAAATACAGTTGATTTGTACTGTTAATTTCTGCTGTACAGCCAAGTGATTCAGTTATACATATGCATATTCTTTTTTCATATTCTTTTCCATTATGGTTTATCACTAGATATTGAATATAGTTCCCCATGTGCTGTCCAGTAGGTGCTTATTGTTTATTCATCCTATATATAATAGTTTGTGTATGCCAATCCCAAACTTCTACTTCATGCCTCCACCACCCCCCTTGTAGTTTTATATACATATAAATTATTTTTGTAATTTGCTGTTGAGTAAAAGACAAGTGAAATATTTTCTCTTGGCTTTTTATTTATTTTTAACTAAAATTTATCCTACTTTGGGGGGAAGAAAAATGGTAATATATAGCAGTCCGTATGCTTTTATGGCAATACCAACTAACCCCCTGGTACAATTTGTGTTAGAGTAAAGCAATTATCGGTAAAGTACTGTGATGACACTTGAACTTGCAAGTGCTGAGAGGATGTCTGTAGAGTCATTAGAAAGACACAAAAGATACCCGAGCTATTGTGACCCTACTTGATGTCAGACGAGCAAGCATGTTTGGGCTGCTAATCTTTGAACCCTTTTTATTCTGGTGCTGAGCGTGTTCTTAAAAATAGCAGTAAACACACACATGCACGCATAATTTTTTCCAGGATTATAGAGTCAACATCTTCCTGAGGCAAAAATGGAACGATCCCAGGTTGAAGCTCCCTAGTGATTTCCGGGGCTCGGACGCCCTGACCGTGGACCCCACAATGTACAAATGTCTGTGGAAACCTGATTTATTTTTTGCAAATGAAAAAAGTGCCAATTTTCATGATGTCACCCAGGAAAACATCCTTCTCTTCATTTTTCGAGATGGAGA
Organism: Bos taurus; assembly: GCF_002263795.3. Lineage (NCBI taxonomy): Eukaryota > Metazoa > Chordata > Mammalia > Artiodactyla > Bovidae > Bos > Bos taurus. Next base: position 42,052,975 of record NC_037344.1, on the reverse strand, counting down.
TGTCCTTGTCAGTATGAGGTACTCTTTTTATGGCTTATATTTGTGGATTTATAGTTTTCTTTAAAAATCAGTGTGTCACCGAGGCATGTGTTAAACGAGTTCTAAGACCTCTGCTTCTGCTTTCAGGTTATCTATTACTCTTTCCTGCCCTTTGGACTTGACCTTGTTTCCCATGGATACACAGCGTTGCAAGATGCAACTTGAGAGCTGTATGTAAATGAGACCCTAAGTGACTATAGGAATAAAATGCTTAAAATTTCGAGACATTACATGCTACTAATATCGTAGATAACAATGCTGAAGCTAATGCTTTTGACTGTAAATAGGCATTAGAATTGGAGAAGGGAAAGACTACCCACTCCAGTATTGTGGCCTGGAGAATTCCACGGACTGTATAGTCCAGGGGGTCGCAAAGAGTCGGAACAGACTGAGAGACTTTCACTTCACTTCATTTCAGGCATTAGAATGGTAGCTCAGAAGGTAAAGAATCCACCTACAATATGGGAGACCTGGGTTTGATCTCTGGGTTTGGAAGATACCCTGGAGAAGGGAACTGCTACTCACTCCTGTTTTCTTTGCCTGGAGAATTCCATGGACAGAGGAGCCTGCCAGGCTATAGTCCATGGAGTCCCAAAGAGTCGTACATGACTGAGTGACTTTCAGATCACTTCAGGCATTAGAATAATTTATGTAGGGAAATTATAAATTTTATATTTTTAATATTTTATATTTTATTAGAATTATGTTTTACTATATAATTTGTACTAAGATAATCTTTTTGATATTTTGTTTTGGCATTTTATTAGTTTTTTTTTTAATTTCAGTTGAGTTATTTAGGTGTAGTTGTACAATTCTAACTTATTCCAATTGCCATCTTCATCTGAATTAGTAATATAGACAAGGTAAAGGAGAAAATGATGTCTGTCCTAATAACTTTTCTAATGTTAAAATAATGTTAAAACTATATTTATCACAGCAGAAAATTTGGAAAACCCTGAAAAAAAAATTAACTAAATGTTACCAAGCATTCACTTTCTATGGCTCTATAAAAAGATTGTTTACAAAATTGGATTTTGGATTTTCTTTGCTTCTGTGATCATGTATTTTTCAGTTTCTGAAAGATATATTATGTCTTCACCAAAAGGATTAGCTCTAAAATATGGTAAATTGCTATGAAGCTTGTCAGGTGAAAATAAAAGTAGGTAATAAAACTTGAAAAACTAACACTAATGTAAGGAGTCTTCAGCCTGAATACCCATATTCTGTGTCCTATTTCTACAGAGAATAACTTTATAAAATGTATTGTATGCACTTGATGATACACTTTAAAGTTACTTAGTGGTTATTTGTTGTTATTGCTATTTATTTTTAATTTACTGAAGCTGGATCCTAAATTTGAGCAATATTTATTGCTTTCTGACTATAATTTGAGATTTTGCAGATGTAAGTGTATGTATGTACCTTGTGTATGTGTTGTAGATGTGTGTCTGTGTATCAATATATATTTGTATAAATTTCAAATGTGTATATATATTCACTTCTGTTATTGTATACACTAAAGTATGGCTTTTAAAAATACAGGCATGAAAGAGTTGAATGGTAGGCTGTTACATACCATAAGCCCATGGGCCCTTGAATTATAGCCAGGTTACCTAAGCCCACAGAGTGGGCTCCCGGAGGCACTACTGATGGAGAGATGTCCCTTTGAGGAGCTGTTTTATTGTTTTTCTGAGGCCATGCAACTCCTTTAGGGAAGTTGGTAGTTAATTCTTCCAGAAAATTTGTTTTGGTGCTTAAGTTTTTCTGAAAACTTCCAGGTAGCTTATGGGCATAATTTGTAAATGTTTACATTCAGGAAGCTAGTATCACTTATTTCCTACTATTTTGTTGATGACAGTTCAGAATTCTGACAAAGACAAATGTACTACCATTTTTGACACCCTGGGATTTTACTTGCCATATGCTGATTACTTTAGCTTGTCCTTTCTTTAAGCCAATTATCTGTAACTTTTGTATGAATACTTGCATTAGTGGCCATAGATTTTTACCTCTTTACATTTCTAACGGAAGTTTCATGTAAGAATGGCCTATTGTTTTACCATTTCTATGTTTAATATTTGGATGTTTCAATATTGAAAAAGTGTTAATGTTATATCCCAAGCTAGTATTTTGTTTATTTTTGTTTATAGTTGGTTACACAACTGATGACTTAAGATTTATCTGGCAGTCGGGGGATCCTGTCCAGTTAGAAAAAATTGCCTTGCCTCAATTTGATATTAAAAAAGAAGATATTGAATATGGTAACTGCACAAAATACTATAAAGGCACTGGTAAGTAATGTCCTTTAAATTAAACAAAATGAAGTCCTATTCCAAAGATTTATTTCAATACTGTATATGCTAAGGACAGAATAGAGAAAACTAGTTAAAAAATAAGTTCAAAATTTATAGATGGTTCATACTGATATATTTAAATCTTTCATAAAATTACATTCACTTAAAGTTAAACATTTCTTTTACTCAGTAGATAGTTTTGCTTTTCTTTATGTAATTACAAATAAAAGAGTTTTCAATTTTTATTATTTTATTTTATATTTTATTCTCCAGGCAGTGATATTCTTAGATGTTGCCAAGAAATTCTGCTTTGGGAAGGGCCAGACATTATGGGTGTGAACATGTAACCCATTTATAGTCATCTGCTGTCATTAGGGCAGTTTTTTGATGTTATTTTTTGACTGCATATTCTTGATTCTCAAAAGCATTCATCTTTATAGTCTGCAGGAAATAATTAGCACATGAAGTAATTGGGCATTGGTAAATATTCACTACATAATATTCTTGGCCTAGGTTATGGAACAGCCGATTATGAAATCTCAACAAATTAATCTCATTCATTAAATTACATCAAGCTTTACAGAAGTGAAAATGCAGTACTCGCTGATCAATACTTTCATAATATGATTAGTATTCAAACCTTTGTGTCTCCTATGGTAGTTATAGGTTATTGAGGACTTTAGATATTAAATATAGTGCTATTGCCCTTAGCAATGTAAATAAAACGATGATTGATTTTGATCATTACATTCATATCAATAATCTGTCTAACTTGTAAATTGCCATACAGTTCTAAGTCTATATCAGGAAGTAAATCAAAGATATTTATGAATAGATGAAATTAAAGTTTAAGTTTTTGCAACATTTATGTTGACTTTGCAAAAATAAAAATATATAGTGTGATTGTGGAAAATTTATAGAGATCAAATGTTTGCACTAAAATTCTGCCATTGTGACATCATTAAGGAAGGACAAGATATGACTTAAAACATTCCTATCTGACACTAGAATAGAAGCGTGAACAATTGCATATTTGCATCATTGTAATAAACATGACACAGGCCAGCTCGGAAATAAAGTTAGTTTAAGCATCCATTATCACTGACCTTCAAATAAATTAACAGATTATATAACACTTATATATAAAGAGTCCCTTCTCTTGTAGAGTTGATAGTATTTTAGGACAAGAAACAAAATAAGCAAATACACTACTGAAAGAATTGCCAGTTTTTTTTTAATGGAAAAAAGGAGCACTCTTAAAAATTTTACCATCAGTGTACTCAGTGAGGAAATCATAGATTTCAGTGATTGTTGGATATGGACATGATCTTTTTGCTCATTCTGAGCCAGCTCCTGTATTGAACACAAAAAATAACTAAAACACTCGGTGAATGTCTTACTGAATGTCAAGGACAAATCCGTGTCAGCTGTGACCTGGGCACAGTGTTCCTTCTCCTCTCTCTGCTCCTCACTCAAATTATAGAGCCTGACTACAGTTTTTAGGGATTTTTACAAATCAAACGAAAAAATGAACTTGAAAGCCAATAGAGGTATTTTTGGGAGGATTGTTGTATAGAAACACATTTAGTAGATGGCTTTTTGAGTTCTTGCTGTAAGGCATTGTTTTAAGTGCTTTGTAGGAATTCCATAATTTAGTCCTCACAGGAATGTTATGAGTTCAGTGAGTGTTATTTTACTTGTAAAATAGTTACCCACATCCAGATTATATGCTTCACATTCTAAAATGAATAATCTCTAAATTGTCTTGAGAAGCTTGAAATATCTTTTATTGAAGTTTTAAACTTCATCTAGAGATGAAAATAAAATTAGTAATTTTATATCTAATTTTATGTAGTATAAAATTATGTAAAAACAAAGTTGAAAACTCTGGTGTTATTCATTTTTTCACCTTTAAGCTCTGAATTTAAAAGTTTTCATTTGGGGATTCAGCAGTAAATAAAGGATAGATCCCTGCTTTTTTATAGATCCAATGGCAGGCAAATAAATGAAATATAATCCCTTTTAGTTCAAAGAAGGAACTAGGGTGTGCTGTGGTGGAGAGTATTCGGGGAGATACTCAAGATTTATGATTAGTAAATCTTTCCTAGATTTTTGTGTATGGTATTTTTGGTTTATCATAAATGAGTCAATTATATATCATTATTTACAGAAAATAACAAAAACTCATGGCTAAGAGAGTAATAATTGAAAATATATTTCAGTAAACATGCTTTATCAACATTTATATGAATAATTGTATGTATATAAGAAACATTTTAGTGTTTGGATAATACTTAGAAATATATGTAGAAAAATAGAACATTCAAAATATATGGAATGCTTAACAGTGTAGAATAGTGGATAAGACAGAGGGCAGCATGTACAAAAGGATGGCCAATACTTTGTTTAATTTGTATAAAATTATCCAAAAATCATGATTTGGCTTTAACTTTATTAAAAATTACTGTTTTTGTAATTATAGAAATTACAGAGGTGGAGAAAAATATGAGTATGAAAGTATAATTCCAAATTCAATTTCTATACTTACATTGGAAGCCCAAGTGAATAATAATCAAGTAAAGCCTCATAGGAAATAGTAAATTGAATTCGCCAATGAACATTTATATCAATTAGCTGCCCACCTGCCTCTCATAAATTTAACAGTACCACGAAAAGATCAAAAAAGATCAAGAAATGTTTCTGATAAAAGCTTATGGAGCAAATCACTGTTATATCCAAGCATGTATTTCTCTGCCACATGCATCCAAGTCCTGGGAAGTTCCCCAGCGGGGTGCCTTCAGATGAAGGACTTAAGTTTCTAGGCTGTCATCTATATGTGAGGGGATAGGATACAAAATGCATTTGAAAGTAAGCAACCTTATAGAAAATTATTACGATCTTTGTGACAACCTAGGCTCCTAAAGATACATAGTAAACACATATGTGTCCTTCCCTACTTCATAGGCACTAGATGGGAGTGGAATTAGTTACCTTGAGCAAGTGGTGCTCTTACAAAGCAAGGTACTTCAGAACCACTTGTAGGAAACACTGTGGGCCTTCTTGATCACAGCAAATAGACTTGTAAAAGATGACATTTTGGAAGTTTTGCGCATGATTGTTAGTTGGAAGCTTTTGTTCTTATTTGTCCAGGAAGGAAGTTGAAATAAGAGATGGGCATTGAATAAGGAGAGGAAGTTTCCATCGGTTTGCCCTTCATGTCTTCTTAGAACCTGTGCACGATTTTCACAAATTTCTTAGTTTAATGAAAATTAAAGGGAATGGCAACCCACTCCAGTATTTTTGCCTGGATGATTGCATGGACAGAGGAGCTTGGCAGGCCACAGTCCATGGGGTTGCAAAGAGTCGAACACAACTGAGCAGCTAACACTTTCACTTTCAGTGAAATTAAAATTTAAAAAAGACAAACCCTGTGCATTGCTTTTTTTGATATAATATGGAAACATTTGGCATAATTAGAATTTACTTCAGTTCATATCAGCTCTTTATATTTGTTATGTATTAGCCCTAATATCTTTCTAATCTCTCTGAGGTATCGATCATTATAATTCACATTAGGAAAAGGATAGATTTCTAATCTAGGTTATTTGATAAAAGGATAAGAATAGCCATTCTTTTATTCAACAGTTTTTAACATGTGCATTGTGTGCAATTACTACTCTGGATACTACTAACGAATAAAAATGACGTGACAACTATTCTAGCATCTGAAGTATATGTCTTCTTCCCAACTAGCAAAAAGAGATAAATGCAAGTTTTTATTTTTATTTTATTTTTTTAATTTAATTTTATTTTTTAACTTTACAATATTGTATTGGTTTTTCCATATATCAACATGAATCCGCCAGAGTTATACACATGTTAGCATAGTAAAAAGTAATATTGCCTTTTGCCCCATAATTATTTTATTTATTCACTGTTCATTCATTTGTTTTGACATTTGAAAATAATTTTGTACAGTTTAAGCTGAGCACAGCTGAAAATATTTTAACTTTTTGAAATTCATACATAACCTTCCTTTTGTTGAATGGGAAATGACATTTTTATCTAAAGTAAGCATTAAAATAAAGCATCTCAGACATCTGGAAATGTCTCTTCTATGCCAATGCCGCGAGAATATTTGTGTCACTTATTTTCTTTCTCCAGTCAGCAAAGGCTATTATGAGGCGGCCCATAATTTGTGATTAATTTGGGAGACTAGTTGATATCATGGTAGCTCTAGAATGATGTTGTAAAGTGGTGACTGCTTTTGTCTATGTCTGTGAAAGTGAAATCCTTTCCCTCGATTAGGGAACATTCAAGGTCCTGGAGTGGAGCCAGGGGAGGCTTGGAGAGATGTCAGATGTCTGCCATCTGTAACCTTTTACCTTCATGGACTGGGGACATTCATTTCTTATCCTTGCTAATGTTTACCTCTTACACTATCTTCAGGGTTAAAGTGTAAATATGCATATGAGCTACTGTAGTGGGCCAGTCCTCCCAGATAAGAAGTGGTTCACAAGGCTGAAAATTATGTTGACAATGCATAATCCAGGAGTGTTTCTTTGTAGACTTGCGCTGCTTCGATTTGCTGTTCCCAGGGGCTCTCAGAGTACCCAAGGATGATAAAAAGTTTAAGTCACTGAAAAATCTCTGAACAAAGACTTAAAAGCTGGGACTGGGTATCACAGAGCAGCATGGAAGTTTGCTTCTCAGTCTCATAATGGAGTTGCAAAAGGTTGGGTGAAACAGGTCCCATAATTCCATCCTCTTATATCACATAAATGATGTATATTTACAGAAAAAAATACTCCATTTTTGGTGGGGTTCACTTTGTGAAGTTGCCTCAAGCAGCAATGACTCCTGATTTACGTGCACACTGTGATTTTGCAGTCGGATGTGCCAGGAACCTCACTCCTGTTTGCCTCTGTGTCTGGCAGGGTACTACACGTGTGTGGAAGTCATCTTCACCCTGAGGAGGCAGGTGGGCTTCTACATGATGGGCGTCTATGCCCCGACCCTGCTCATCGTGGTTCTGTCCTGGCTTTCCTTCTGGATCAACCCTGATGCCAGTGCTGCCAGAGTGCCCCTGGGTAAAGTGTCTCTCTCTGGGGGTCAGGAGCGTGCTTGCGTCTTTATAGAAGAGACTGCGTAGTTTTCAATTCATACTAAATCATTTAGAAACAATGAGTCTTGGAATGGTTTGTAACCTTTTCCTCAGACTTTCTCCAATTCTTGACATTGAACTAGATTTTCTCTCTGTTTATGCATTCTATAATTAAGCCAAGTTTTCTCTTTTTGTGTCCTTGGGGTATTTTAAGCAGTTAATCCACCCTAAATTGATGCTCATGAAATAACTATTAATAAGCGATTTTCATGGATAATGGAAGCCTAAAATCCCCAGTAGTGCCAAGCTTAAAAATGAATGACTATTTGGGTAGAAATCTTTCTAAATCATTTTATATACCATCTCATACTTTTCATCAGGGAATGTGTAATAACATTTATCGTTTTAAAAATGACTTGGCATCATTTTCCTGAACACTAATTATTGTGTGCGTACCATCAGGAGAGCTAGAGAAAATAGGATCTGGTGATCCTATAGATATGTATCGAGCCTGTTTGTTATTTTTAATGCTCTGTGACATAGAAACACCACTAGCCAGAGTTGGAAATTATATCTGTATTAAGGCTTAAATAGTCTTTGGTTGGGAAAATAATTGAGAGCCTTTATTCTGGGTAAAGTGAATAAACTTTAAAGTAAGAGCATCGTAACAACACATTTTGATTGCTTGGAGAGTTTTGAAATTTGTCATTCATATGTATGTGTGTGTTTTCTGAACATCACATGAAACTTACATAGGTAAGTCTGTGAAATATCTGACCTCTCAGCAACCTGATTAGTTTCAGGATTTTATTTTTTTTCTATCATCAAAAAGGCCTTGTGCAAGCCTCCCTCCTGACTTACTGGAGGAACTAAATACAGATATTAAAGAATAGGAAATCAGGAAAGAGCCAATGAAAATGACAATTTTATCCAGATAAGAAATTTGGTGATTTTTCTCTAATAAAAACCACAGAGACCAGATCTATATCTTAATAAGCAAAAAAAGTGAGAAATTTCATCCTAAGAATTGTGTATCTCTAAGGAAGACAATATAATTGCTAGATTAATCCTTTAGGAAAGTAGAACTAACTTTGTAGATATTGTACTGGGACTAAAATACCTCAAAACTTGATTTAAAGTCTTATGCTTGTCAAAAATATCATGCTTTTCCCTTAAATTGCTAAATATTCTGTTTATTAGAGTTATCTTACTCTCATGAAGTGATATAAATTGAAATATCAGCCTTCCAAGGATGCTCTGGAGACATCCCAATCTCTGGCTTGTTTTTGGAGGAAACTCTCTGTAAACCCTCATCTCTTATAGGACTTCTGATTATAAAATTCTTGAGCTATCACTTAGCACCCAGCAGACCCACTATTTGGAAAGAAGTTAATGGTTAAATATCGATCTCTAGAATCAAACCAGGTCTGAATTCCAGCTCTGTGCCTACCAGTTGTTACAACTAGCCATCAGATCCAGCCTCTACGAACATACTCTTGGACATCAACAGGGATGAAAAAGTACTGCAGGGACTTTTGGAAATTTGGGGGAAAAAAGTGAGTGTTAAGCCCATTCATGAGTTCATAATGTGCCTCATTTACATATTACTTTACAAAGCACTTAGACACATTCTAGTTTATTCAGCAGATACCTATGGAGCACTGACTATGGGCTAGGTACAATGCAAAATGATGGGATGTAAAGTAAGTAGTGAATAAATAGTTTATAAAATAGATTTTTAAAAGCACAACTCAGCCTCAGTGAATTTATGCGCTCTTGGGAAGAAACAGACACCAAATAAGTACAACATAGAATATATAAGATGGAGACACAGAATGGAAAGTTAAGGGCAGCAGCCTGCTTGTGGAGAATTGCCTCAATAAGAAAGTGATGTTGAGAAGAGCAGGAAGGAGGGGAGTGAATGGACCAGTATAGATTTCTAGGAAGGGAGTGACTGGTCAGCAATCAGGGGAGCATCCTTGAGGCAGAAGCCTGCCTAGGACACTAAGGAATCCAGTAAGAGAAGGGGGAATCAGTAGATGAGGTCAGAAAATTAACAGTGGTGAGAGATGGGCTATGGAACACTTCTTAAGGAATTCTGGTGACTTTGGCTTTTATTCAGAGTGAAATGTGAAGGCCCTGAGAGCTTTTGAGTATGATCTGATTGAAATTTTAACTGTTTCTCTTTACCTCTTTGTTTAGAATAGGCTGAAAGGCAGCAAAGGCGGCAAAAATAGAAGCAAGGAAAGCGGGTAGGAAGCCTGAAATAATCACTGGTGTAAACCAGGGAGTGTTAGTGGAGGTACTTATGAATATTAGATGATGGATGTGGTAGAGAGAGATTTGTAAATGTGTTGCATGTGGGATTTAAGAAAGTAGAATAAACTTAAGAGGTGAAATTGCCATTAACAGAGGTGAGTAAAGCTTCAGGTAGAGTAGTTTTGAGAATGTGGGGAGGTTCTGGATGCACTGAGTTTGAGATATCTGTTAGGTGGAGATAGCAGGTCTTGGAGAAAACAAAATTGGAGATCTGAGTTTGAGATTTCTCAGGATTTAGATGGTATTTAGAGGGGTGAGTGGAATGGAGATAGCGGAATCTCAGGGCTAAATCCTTGAGATTGAGAAGATGAGGAACAACCCATGTGATGTGGTTTCCTAGAATCCTGCCAAGTGGATAATTATGTGTTTTCAGGGAAGGAGAGTGACCAGTCAGTGCCCGTAGGTCAAGGCCAGGGCTAAAGATTGCCCTTGGCTTTAGCAGCCTGGGGAGTCGCTGGCGTGCAGGACAAAGAGTGTCCATGGAGTGAGGAGAAGGAGAAAGCCTGGTGGGAGTGACTTCAGGAGTGCATAGGAGGGGGACCTGGAGATGGGCAGTGTGAACAACTCGTTGGACACTGTTAGGTGCCAAAAGTAAAAGAGGATAGGTAAATGGTAGGGGTGGGAATGGGAGTCAAGAAGGTTTCTGGTTTTGTTTTTTTTAAGGCAGACTGTCAGCGCATGGTTATTTTTGGTGGAAAATAATCAGTAGGAAAGGAAAAAATTAGCAATGGAAGAAATGCAGCAGTAGTGAGGGAACATGAGTGGTAGGCAAGGGAGAGACTGGACTTTGCTAAAGTCAATTTTTCCTTGGGGTCAGCAAACTCTTTCCGTAACAGAGTAGAGAGTAAACATTTTAGGTTTCTGTTGAGATCCCCAAATCTTCTATCATAGTGCTAAAGCAGCCTTAGAAAATACATAGCTGAAGAAATGAGAATGTATCCCAATAAGACTTGATTTATAGAAATAGGTGGTGAGTTACATTTGCCCTGTGCATTGAGATGACTGACCCTGGTCTGTAGGTTCAGGAGAGAAGGCAGGGCAAGTGGGCATAGACAGAGAATGTGGACAAATGTGGTCGTGGGGCTTGTCATTGAGTTTGATTTTTTAATAAAGTAGTAAGAAAGATCATGAGTTGCAGGTGTGGTGGGAGAGAGTGTTGCAGGATTGAAGGGAGAGACAAAGTAGTAAAGGAACAGAGGAAATACATCCTGACTACCTGGTAGGATCCTGGACCTCTTGACGTCAATGATCATAAATTTAAAGTGGGATCGGTCAGTATGTTGGCAGTGTATGTCATGGCTGGGCTTCCCCATGGAAGGGCTTCCCTTCCCTTTACCGTTCCCCGACGGTAAAGAATCCACCTGCATTGCAAGAGACCTGGGTTCGATCCCTGGGTCAGGAAGATCCCCTGGAGAAGGAAATGGCTACCCACTCCAGTATGCTTGCCTGGAAAATCCTATGGATAGAGGAGCTGGCAGGCTGCAGTCCATGGGGTCCCAAAGAGTCAGACACGACTAAGCTAAGTGCACATGTCATGGCTACAGTCTGGTAATCGTGTAGTTAACTTCTCCACTTGGTGGGGGTTTCAGTATGTACATGACGGCTCACAAGATATGACTTAGAATATTATCTACAGCTTTTGAGAAGGAACTAAAGGTTCTTGTGCATGCATGCACACATGCTTAGTCATGTCTGACTCTTTGTGACCACGTGGACTGTAGCCCACCAGGCTCCTCTGTTTATGGGATTTTCCCAGCAAGAGTACTGGAACGGCTTGCCATTTCTTCCTCCAGGGGATCTTCCCAACTCAGAGATAGAACCTGCATTTCCTGAGTCTCTTGTGTTGCAGGAGGATTCTTTACCACTGAGCCACTAGGGAAGCCAAAGGTTTTTGACGATGCTTAATGACTAAACTATTATTATTTGATGTCCTTTGTTTTCTTTTGTTTCTGCATTTTCTCACTTCTCTGATTAAACTTATTCTTTGGCTTAAGTTTTTCCACAGACAGAAGGCAGACAGAAGACATAAGGGACAAAACCCATAGGGTCCTGCTCCACTTCAATAGTATGCTTTCCTATTAAACAGTTGTTGAGGATTTGGGTTGTTTCCAGTTTTGGAGTATTACAAATGATGCTACGAATAATTGTGTACAAGCCTCTGTGTGGGTATATGTTTTCATTACTTTTGCATAAAGACCTAGAAGTGAGATTTCTGCATTTTATGGGGAAAGTATGTTTCACTTTTCTAAAATAGTGTTTCAGTTCAGTTCAGTTCAGTCACTCAGTCGTGTCCGACTCTTTGCGACCCCGTGAATCGCAGCACGCCAGGCCTCCCTGTCCGTCACCAATTCCCGGAGTTCACTCAGACTCATATCCATTGAGTCAGTGATGCCATCCAGCCATCTCATTGTCTGTCGTCCCCTTTTCCTCCTGCCCCCAATCCCTCCCAGCATCAGGGTCTTTTCCTTTTTTTTTTAATTTTATTTTATTTTTAAACTTTACAATATTGTATTGGTTTTGCCAAATATCAAAATGAATCCACCACAGGTATACATGTGTTCCCCATCCTGAACCCTCCTGCCTCCTCCCTCCCCATACCATCCCTCTGGGTCGTCCCAGTGCACAAGCCCCAAGCATCCAGTATCGTGCATCGAACCTAGACTGGCGACTCGTTTCGTACATGATATTATACATGTTTCAATGCCATTCTCCCAAATCTTCCCACCCTCTCCCTCTCCCACAGAGTCCATAAGACTATTCTATACATCAGTGTCTCTTTTGCTGTCTCATATACAGGGTTATTGTTACCATCTTTCTAAATTCCATATATATGCGTTAGTATACTGTATTGGTGTTTTTCTTTCTGGCTTACTTCACTCTGTATAATAGGCTCCAGTTTCATCCACCTTATTAGAACTGATTCAAATGTATTCTTTTTAATGGCTGAGTAATACTCCATTGTGTATATGTACCACCGCTTTCTTATCCATTCATCTGCTGATGGACATCTAGGTTGCTTCCATGTCCAGGCTATTATAAACAGTGCTGTGATGAACATTGGGGTACACGTGTCTCTTTCCCTTCTGGTTTCCTCAGTGTGTATGCCCAGCAGTGGGATTGCTGGATCATAAGGCAGTTCTATTTCTAGTTTTTTAAGGAATCTCCACACTGTTCTCCATAGTGGCTGTACTAGTTGGCATTCCCACCAACAGTGTAAGAGGGTTCCCTTTTCTCCACACCCTCTCCAGCAATTATTGCTTGTAGACTTTTGGATTGCAGCCATTCTGACTGGCGTGTAATGGTACCTCATAGTGGTTTTGATTTGCATTTCTCTGATAATGAGTGATGTTGAGCATCTTTTCATGTGTTTGTTAGCCATCTGTATGTCTTCTTTGGAGAAATGGGTCTTTTCCAATGAGTCAACCCTTCACATGAGGTGGCCAAAGTATTGGAGTTTCAGCTTTAGCATCAGTCCTTCCAATGAATACCCAGGACTGATCTCTTTTAGGATGGACTGGTTGGACCTCCTTGCAGTCCAAGGGACGCTCAAGAGTCTTCTCCAACACCACAGTTCAAAAGCATCAATTCTTCAGTGCTCAGCCTTCTTCACAGTCCAACTCTCACATCCATCATGACCACTGGAAAAACCATAGCCTTAACTAGATGGACCTTTGTTGGCAAAGTAATATCTCTGCTTTTGAATATGCTATCTAGGTTGGTCATAACTTTCCTTCCAGGGAGTAGGGTCTTTTAATTTCATGGCTGCAGTCACCATCTGCAGTGATTTTGGAGCCCCAAAAATAAAGTCTGACACTGTTTCCACTGTTTCCCTATCTTTTTTTTTTTTTTTTTTTTCGCCATGAAGTGATGGGACCAGATGTCATGATCTTCGTTTTCTGAATGTTGAGCTTTAAGCCAACTTTTTCACTCTCCACTTTCACTTTCATCAAGAGTTCCTCTTCACTTTCTGCCATAAGGGTGGTGTCATCTGCATATCTGAGGTTATTGATATTTCTCCCAGAAATCTTGATTCTAGCTTGTGCTTCTTCCAGCCCAGCGTTTCTCATGATGTACGCTGCATAGAAGTTAAATAAGCAGGGTGACAATATACAGCCTTGACGTACTCCTTTTCCTATTTGGAACCAGTCTGTTGTTCCATGTCCAGTTCTAACTGTTGCTTCTTGACCTGCATATAGGTTTCTCAAGAGGCAGGTCAGGTGGTTTGGTATTCCCATCTCTTTCAGAATTTTACACAGTTTATTGTGATCCACATGGTCAAAGGCTTTGGCATAGTCAATAAAGCAGAAATAGATGTGTTTCTGGAACTCTCTTGCTTTTTTGATGATCCAGCGGATGTTGGCAACTTGATCTCTGGTTCCTCTGCCTTTTCTAAAACCAGCTTGAACATCTGGAAGTTCACGGTACATGTATTGCTGAAGCCTGGCTTGGAGAATTTTGAGCATTACTTTATTAGCGTGTGACATAAATGCAATTGTGCAGTAGTTTGAGCATTTTTTGGCATTGCCTTTCTTTGAGATTAGAATGAAAACTGACCTTTTCCAGTCCTGTGGCCACTGCCGAGTTTTCCAAATTTGCTGGCATATTGAGTGCAGCACTTTCACAGCATCATCTTTCAGGATTTGAGAAAGCTCAACTGGAATCCATCACCTCCACTAGCTTTGTTCGTAGTGATGCTTTCTAAGGCCCACTTGACTTCACATTCCAGGATGTCTGGCTTTAGCTTAGTGATAACACCATCGTGATTATCTGGGTCATGAAGATCTTTTTTGTACAGTTCTTCTGTGTATTCTTGCCACCTCTTCTTAATATCTTCTGCTTCTGTTAGGTCCATACCATTTCTGTCCTTTATCGAGCCCATCTTTGCATGAAATGTTCCCTTGGTATCTCTAATTTTCTTGAAGAGATCTCTAGTCTTTCCCATTCTGTTGTTTTCCTCTATTTCTTTGCACTGATCGCTGAGGAAGGCTTTCTTATCTCCCCTTGCTATTCTTTGGAACTCTGCATTCAGATGCTTATGTCTTTCCTTTTCTCCTTTGCTTTTCACTTCTCTTCTTTTCACAGCTATTTGTAAGGCTTTATCAATGTAATATACTGTTTTGTTTGTTTTATATACTTGTCTGTCACATACTCCCCAAACACTTAATTTTTGTGTCTTCTTGTGGTGCCTCTAGTACAATGTTGAATAGAATTGTGAGAGATGTTTATTCCTAACCCTGGGTAGCAATAGTTGAAGCATTCACTGTTGCTTATAATACCAGCTCTCTATTCCAACTTGCAAAGAGTCAGACACAACTGAGTGACTGAACTGAACTGAACTTATCATGACTGTTGAATTTTGCCAGATGCTTTCTCTGTGTATGTTTAAATGTTTATGTTGTTTCCCTTTATTTGGTGAATTTTACCAATTGATTTCTAGATGATAGATGAATTGGAAAAATTATTGGTACAAACATGTTCATAATATTGATTTTCCTTTTAATGTCTAGCTGTAGCAATGTGTTCAATCCTATATATTCCTGATACTGTTAACTGGTCAATTTTTTTTTTTTTTTACTGCTCTAGCTAAAGGCTTATCCATTTTCTTGGTATTTTCAAAACATAAGCTATGATTTCATTCATTTTTTCTATTTACTTTTCTTTTTCATTGATTTTAGCTCTTTATTCTTTCTTTTCACTTAGTTTAGATTTTTAATTTTTTTATTTTTTAAATTAATTTGTTAGGAGTAATAATTTTTATTGGAACATAGTTGATTCATAATGTTGTGTTAGAGTCTGCTGTACAGCAAAGTGAATCAGCCATACAGAAACATATACCTACTCTTGTTTAGATTCTAATAGATTTTATTTTATCTTTTTCTTGATGCTTGAAGTTGAAACTCCGTTCATTTTAGGTCTTTCTTCTTTTTTAATTTGAGCACTTAAAGTTACAGGGTTCCTTGTAAGGCCTCCTTTAGCTGAAGTGCACGAATGTTGATATATTTTTACCTTCTTTCATTAACATTTTTTTTCTTATTTACATTATGATTTCTTATTGAGCCCATGGATTTTTTAGATGTGTGTAGTTTGGTTTCCAAATAGTTAGGATTTTCTTAAGTACTTGAATATGATTTGTTTTTAATCTTATCAGGGAACAAAGTTGATGATTTCAATACTTCTATGTTTATTGAGCCTTTTTTGATGGCCCAGCCCAGCATATGTTTCCTGGCATCATCCCATGTACACTTGCAGCGCATGCTTGTCATTGTTGGTGTAGTATTCATAAATATGAATGGAGCCAAGTCAGTTGATAGTACTTTTAAAATCTTTCCTGTCTTTTGTCTAGGTCATAGTTATTGATGTGGGTATGGTTAAAATCTCCAACTCTAATTATGGAATTATGCTTCAGGTATTTTGAAGCTCTGATATTAGACTCACACATATTTATAATTTTATACAAAAAGAAAAATGAAATCATGTTACTGACTTAAATTAAATTTCAGGATATTCTGTCAATATGGCTATTTTGACCCAGTGTATATTTCCTTTCTCTCTTTTTTCCCTACATTGTTTCAAAAGATTACAAAATTAATTTTCCAATCTTTTCCTAGGATGGCTCATATTATTTTTTAAAAATTTAGGAGAAAAACATGTATCATTTACCCTAGATTCATTTTGCTTTTTTAAAAAAAGGATTGGTTTGTATTCTAGTTTTATTTTTCTTCCTGTCTTTTTTTGATTTACATTCTTCACTGTTAACAAAAATCAGAGCTTCCTCTGTGCATTTTAGGTAGGCTTTGTCTTCAGCTATTTCTTTAACTATAAAAGTGATTGTGGCAGGAATGTCTTCTACTTCTTACTCTAAGTAAGCTGTAACATTTTTTTTTCCTGATACATAAAATGCTTTTGTTGCTGCTAAAAAAGGATTTTTTAAAACAAATAATTTTCAATCATAAATGTAAAAAGATGAGTAACTCAGGTCACAATTCAGATCTCTAGTAGGCCACGTATTGGAGAAGGAAGTGGCAACCCACTCCAGTGTTCTTGCCTGGAGAATCCCAGGGATGGGGGAGCCTGGTTGGCGGCCGTCTGTGGGGTCGCACAGAGTCGGACACGACTGAAGCGACTTAGCAGCAGCAGCAGCAGGCCACCTGTCTTTCTTTCTTTCTTTCTTCTTATAGTACCTTTCTTTTTTCTTATAGCCTTTATTATCATCTGGAGCATGATTCAAGATCTTTTTGATTGTAAGAATCTCCTTCAAAAATTTCAAAACTATTTTTGGATTTGCACATGGTAGCAACTGTAGTTTTGCTTTTAATTGTCCTTTGGTTAGAATGATGTGAAATGATAACATGCTGATGTAATAATTTAGCAGTATTTCTAAATGAATTTTCATGTTATTAATAACAACTACATATATAGGAATTTAGAGAGTACTGTAATTCATCTCAGTGTGGGATAAAAAAGATTTTAGGTTTAGATAGTAGCTGCTACGCACAGTTTCTCCAAACTCACTCTGTTGGTTCTGTTTGTTGTGAATAGAACCCCCTTTCTTTTCCTTTCCATTCTTCACACTTTTTTTCCCTTTTTTTCTTCTTTTCCTTTTTTAGTCTTCTAGCTTTGGTATTCCTCTTCATTTTTTTTTGCTTTTTGCTTTTTTTTTAATATAACTTTATTTATTTTAATTGGAGGTTAATTACTTTACAATAATGTACTGGTTTTGCCATACATCAACATGAATCCACCACAGGTATTCCTCTTTAATTCAGTGCATTCCTAGCATGAAGTGAAGTGAAGTCGGTCAGTCGTGTCCGACTCTTTGCGACCCCATGGACAGTAGCCTACCAGACTCCTCCATCTGTAGCCTACCAGGCTCCTCCATCTGTGGGATTTTCCAGGCAAGAGTACTGGAGTGGGTTGCCATTTCCTTCTCCAGGGGATCTTCCTGACCCAGGGATTGAACCCAAGTCCCCTGCATTGCAGGCAGACGCTTTATCGTCTGAGCCACCAGGGAAGTTCCTAGCATATGTGCTATTTAAGAATCATTCTACAGATGTTTCCTCTGAGATTGGCTAAATGAAAACTCTCTGGACATCCCACAGTCAATCAGAGTTCACTATACATAGTGGTCCTATAAGGATTTTATCACTATAAAGTATTTTCTTTATACTGATGAGCTAAACAACTTTCTCTTCCCTCTGAATTCTTTATAAATGTTTTTGTCCAGGTCAGTTTTTATGTAATTTATTATTGCTTTAATTTATATTATTTGTCAGCCATAACATTTAATATATGTAGACCTCCACATCTATTTATCAGAATTGATAAAAATTTTATGGCATATTCCCTGATTTGAAATCTAGACTTGATTTGTTTTTGCACTAGGGAGAGAAAATTAACAAATGACAAATAAGGACTATATATTTTAAACGTTTTTAGAAATATTAAACCAAGAAGTCCTGACATTTATTAGAGAGGTGCTCCATTAAATAAGGATATTTTATTAAGAATACAATATTGAAATTATAAAAATCCACATTTGTATGAATGATGGGCTTCACATTTCTTTTTATTGGTTCATAATATAGTAAAATTCAGGCAAAATTTCACTATGGGTTAGTTAGAAATGAAGTAATCCCATCTGACAGCTGTCTTAAGAAAATACTAAATTGTCTAGAGAAATATTATTTTCTCAAATTTCTTATTTTAGGATGAAAGAGCATATGGACGTTTCCTATTTTAATGGTTTCCTGTAGACAAGGTTCACAGTCATGTCCCTCAGTTCATCTCCATTTCCATTCCTGCTTCTTCAAAACGATACAAATCTTAGTGGAATTGGCCATTATGGGTTTTATTAACTTAACACCTGGGACTTTAAATACCTCCCAAATGTCCATTAATATCCTATCCCTCCTAATTTCTCTCTGCTTCTTTGATCCCCTTTTCTGACGCCTGAGCATCCCTGCCTCAGAGTCCCTCCCCTTTTCACCATGACGCCCCTAAATGATACTGACTGACCAGTTTGTCCTTTAACAAGTTCCCAGTTTTTGTTTCTAGACCCTGATTTGACCTAACTAGGTATTTTCCTTTCAAAGTCACATCTTTTCTATAGCCTCCTATTCCTATTATGTATTTCATGTTTCCCCAGTCGTTCTGTCCAGAAGTTTGTCTCAGTCTAACTTCTTTCTTAATCGGTAACCAAGTTTTAAAAAGTGCTCCTCCAGAATCCCTCTTTCTACATCAATCCTATCATTCATTTTGTTATTCTTTGTTTCTGAATATCCTATTTTCTCTTTCTTAGTCTATTTGTATATCCCTACTGGAGGGACATTACTGAAACATTCTTTTGATAATATCATTTCTCTACCAAATACAATTAGAGGTTCACCTTAGGACTTTTAAGACCTTCTATAATCTGGCACTATTGTCCATTTCATTCATAAGGTTGCTAACATGTCAAGACAAAGGCTCAGGTATGCTACTAAATTTGCTACAATGTGATACATTCTGTTATTGATGAGAATGGAATGCCATGAAAACAGAGAACGGTCAGTATAGTCTATCTCAAGGCCCCTTTTTGCTTAAGTTGACATAACATTTGATTAAAAATTAAGAAAAAATGTTTTGGAAAAATGACTTACCAATTGAGTGCCCATAACTATAATTAACTGAGGTTACGGCAGTGATTGAGAAGATCTTGGGTTTTTATGCTACTTTTCACTTCCAGGTTAGAAAACATTAAAACCTATGTTAACTTTTAAAATATAGTGCTATTACATAATTAGTTTTCATCAGGATGAAGGATAGTTACTATAATAGTAAATGAGATGTTTAGCAAGCCTAAATATATATGTAATATTATTATATACATGTATATATGTAATATTGTTATATGCTGCTGTTGCTGCTAAGTCTCTTCAGTCGTGTCCAGCTCTGTGCGGGTGACCCCACAGACAGCAGCCACCAGGCTCCCCTGTCCCTGGGATTCTCCAGGCAAGAACACTGGAGTGGGTTGCCATTTCCTTCTCCAATGCATGAAAGTATAAAGTGAAAGAGAAGTTGCTCAGTCGTGTCTGACTTTCCAGACCCCATGGACTGCAGCCCACCAGGCTCCTCCATCCGTGGGAGTTTCCAGGCAAGAGTACTGGAGTGGGGTGCCATTGCCTTCTCCAAATATTGTTATATACAAGTGTATATATATATATATATATACATACACATATATATATATATACTTAATATTATTTCTATCTGCAGAAGTTATATTTTACAAAAAGTATCTCTTTCTGGGAGAGTCTCAGCTCTTCAGTATTTACAAACAACAATAAAAAATCTCTACACCTTTCAGAAGCCTCTGAAATGATGAAACTGATGGAATATATATTTTTCAATGTTTTAGCTAATTATTGATACTAGTATAGTACTTACTGTATTCCCAGTGCAAGAGCAAAGACAGCCAAGTACATCTTTCATCATTAGGGTAATATATTCACTAGCTCTCAGAAGTGGTCACATCTAGGAAGAAAAAGGTGCACATAGCCCCATAATTGAAATTCAGTCTCAAGAGCCGGGGCAAACCTGCTCCTGCTTGACTTAGAGTGAGGCTTCCTTGACCTCACCTGAGGCTCCAGCCCAGTATGTGGTGGTGATGGTCCCAACAAGTCAGGCTTCCCAGCCCCTCTTCTGAAAATACTGAGGAAGGAAGATCCAGGGAAAGTTTAGGAGTGTGGCAGGAGGGGAGAGAAGGAGGGAGATGAATTATTGCTATTCTCCTTTGGAATTTTACACATATTTGACTTAAATTGATACACAACTAGTTAGCATCCCATAAAGGTTAATAAAACATATAACAAGATTTCATTCTTTCCTTAAAAAACTAGAATCATTTATTTTCCCTGAAATAATCCCGGATGTTCTTTGCTTTGTCTTTTCTATTAGATTTTTAAAAATTTTGAACCTTATCAGAAAATTGCTTTATATGTTCTATTCTTTTTCTGACTTAGTAGTTCAGGGAGCAAAACTCAGCTCTATAAATGTTTAGAGTAAAGCTAAGAAGTGAAATAACTTCTCTAATCAGAGAGCTCTGTGGCTTCCTTAGAGATACTATGGAATAGTTTTAGATATCTTTAATATTTAGATAAGATCCAAATGGTGGTTTTTATACCGTGGTTTACATTTATATTTATTTTTAAAAAATGTTAGGTGTTTACATGCATTCTCACGCACATTAAATAATTCCTTCATAAAAATTATATACATAGTATTTCTTCTACTCTTTATGCTTTAAAAGAACTTGGGTGATAATGGGTTACTAGAGAGGTGGTGGTGGTTTAGTCTCTAAGTCATGTCTGACTCTTGTGACTTGAATGGATTGTAGCCCACCAGGCTTCTCCGTCCATGGGATTTCCCAGGCAAGAATACCAGAGTGGGTTGCCATTTCCTTCTCCAGTTACTGGAGACAGATTTCATCAAAGAACAGTGATTGTAGAACATTTCATGGGAGTAAGAAGCATCTTACTCCAGCCCTAGAAGGAAATGGCAACCCACTCCAGTATTCTCGCCTGGAGAATCCTGTGGACAGAAGAGCCTGATGGGCTGCTGTCCATGGAGTCGCACAGAGTCAGACACAACTGAAGTGACTTAGCATACATGCATGCATTGGAGAAGGAAATGGCAACCCACTCCAGTATTCTTGCCTGGCGAATCCCAGGGACAGAGGTGCCTGGTGGGCTGCCATCTATGGGGTCGCACAGAGTCAGACACAACTGAAGCGACTTAGCAGCAGCAGCAGCAACAAGAAGCATCTTGAATTCTGGTCTCTGTCCTGCAGGAATCTTCTCAGTACTGAGTTTGGCCTCTGAGTGTACAACCCTGGCTGCAGAACTTCCCAAGGTGTCTTATGTGAAGGCGCTGGACGTGTGGCTCATCGCATGTCTCCTCTTTGGCTTTGCGTCCCTGGTGGAGTACGCAGTCGTCCAGGTGATGCTCAATAACCCCAAGCGAGTTGAAGCAGAAAAAGCCAGAATTGCCAAGGCTGAGCAAGCAGTTGGGAAGGGGGGAAATGTGGCTAAAAAGAACACTGTGAATGGCGCAAGCACACCTGTTCACATCAGCACCTTGCAGGTAAGGATGACGTCTGACGTCGGCCAGTGAAATGCGTTCTGTGGGTGTAAAGGTTTGGTAGAATTGATTCACACTCATTTCTTGCTCACAGATGAGAAAGAATTAAGCTCAATCTACTTTTTGGAAAAGAATAGAACACTTAGCAAATCAACCATCAAATTGCTAGATGACTTCCGTGGAATTCAAGGATGCTTAAATTCCTTCAGTATGATGTTCACTATCAAATGTGGAGGTCTTGCCCAAACTCCAGACCTTCCTACTGTTTCTCATGTGACAATCCTTCACGAATGGCCAGGGGACATAGGGAGCCCATGTTCTTGATTCAATCTCCCACCTCTTTTGCATCAAGTTGGAGGGCTTCACAAAGCACATGTCAGGCAGGCTACTTCTTTATTGGGTGCCTGGCCCAAAGGGAAACTATGCCCATGGTTTGGTATATGTCCAGTGCAGGGTGAGTAGCTGGAGAAGAACTGGAAAACCATAACCTTGCCTTGTTGCTTGGTGATCGGGCTAAGAATAGTGAACAGTGCCTCCAGATTCAGGTAATGATAAGTCCTTTAGCCACAGGCAATGTCATGGGTTAAGGACACCTGTCCACTTATCCCATTATGCCTACTTGATACCCTCAAGTTGAGAAGACCCTTATCTAGGGGACCAGTTCCATGGAACTTAGCATGGGAAGTTCTGCAAGAGACTAACAGGTCCAGACCATTCTGCCTCTGGGAAACCTTGCCCTCCTGCCTACCCTGGCCCCAGACCATGTCCATTTGCTCACCACCACCACCACCACTGAACCCTAGAGTGTTAACACACTTTTAGATACAGAGGCCACTAAACTGTTCTAAGGTGGTTCTGCCTGAAGCTCTTTTTTGTTTGTTTTTCTGTTAAGTCATCAACTCATTTTCTAAGCCTTCAGTCAAGTCTGCTTGCAAATTCTTCATTGCTACCTTGTAGGGAGGTTCCTCAGGCCCTAGAGCTCTTTATACCCTATTCCTCTTCATGAAGAATAAGTATAAAATATCCATTAATGTGGAGTTATCATAGCCTTAACGAAATCGTGTCTTTAACATATCTCTTTCCATCCTTTTCCATGCATCATGTCTATATCATTCTATGTGAAGTGAGTTTCTTGTGGGCAACATATAGTTGGCTGATGGCCTGGGAGACTTCATCTCAGAGAACGCTGAGAGAACTGCTCCAAAGAGGAAGAGGGGAGCCAGGTTGCACAAGAGTCTTTACAACAAAGACTAGGTAGTTGGAACAAAAGGTTATTGTTACTCTTTTAACAGATTGAAAACCAGACTTCTCAAGTTAATGAATTTAGCTCTTTTCTCTGTAAGGGAAGATGCGAGAGTCTGGGCTTAGTGAAGTCATTTCTCTGATGTGCACCTTGGCTGTCTGGGCCAGGACCCTGTGTTTTCTCATCCTGAGTCTCCTTCAGATGCAACATTGGGGGCGGCTTCAGGACTGACTGCCAAATGAGGGGCATCCTGTTTCCGTCCTGGGTTACCTCAGGGCTCACTGGAGAGGAGGGTGGTGGCTGTTATGTGATTGGTTCATGACTGCAATATTCTTTGTTTACTGACATGCCAGCAGAATCTTAGGTCTTAATTCCATGAACCAGTGTCTTGGTGGAAACAGATTCTTTACACTCAGATTTTCAGAGTAATAGAGAACATGCCAGCATGATCTGTGAACATAGATATAAAAGATAAGTAGGATCCAGGATATTAGACTGAATTATCCTAAATTTGGCTTTCAAGCTTTAAAATAACTACCCAATGAATAAAACAACATATTTAAATAATTTAAATAAGCACACATTTAAATAAATCAACATATTTGAAAACTCTTATCTTTTTATTCTCTATGTTTTTAGCAACTAGTAATAGCATACATGCCTGGATTCTGAAACTACTAGAACATTTTGATACTAAAGTCATAGAATAATGCTTTAGAGTTGAAAAGTTGTCCAGAGGTTTTCATCTCCAGGGTTTTTCTGGTAGCTCAGCTGGTAAAGAATCCACATGCTGTGCAGGAGACCCCAGTTTGACCCCAGTCAGGAAGATCCGCTGGAGAAGGGATAGGCTACCCGCTCCAGTATTCTTGGGCTTTCTTGATGACTCAGCTGGTAAAGAGTTCACCTGCAATGCGAGAGATCCCTGGGTTTGATCCCTGGGTTGAGAAGATCTCCTGGAGAAAGAAAAGGCTACCCACTCCAGTATTCTGGCCTGGACGTTGCAAAGAGTCAGACACGACTGAGTGACTTTCACTTTTCATCTCCAGAAATCAATTTAAGTACTCTTATTTCTTACAAAATGAAATTTCCAAGATGCACAGGAACCTGTGTGCAATTTGTATCCTGAGACAAGCTTCAAAATGAAAATGAGTCCAAAAATAACTCAACTTTAATAGGCACATCCAACTTACAGCAAATGTGTAAGACTGACAAATTCAGAAGACTGTTATACATTGACACATGAAAGAAAATGTGAAAAAGGAAATTTCAAAACCATTGCCCTTTTAATTTATTGAATTTGCTGATGTAAAATATAATTATGACTTTAGTTTCAGAATACTTTGTTCTAGTATATTTTGCTTTTCAAAATACAAATTTTTGCTCAATAACATCAATCAGGGAATGTATCACTTATTTTCAGACAGAATAACAATGGTGATTAATGAAAACACAGTGAAATTTGAATTGTAGAAGTATTTTGATACTGATTTTTAAAATCACTTGCCATCAGGCATATATAGTTGTTTGGGTTTCTCCCTTCCCCAAATCTGGTACTTCCTCCACAAATCCTAATATTTTGTTTATTGATTTGTTTCATTCATATATTTCTACTTTTATTCAATCAAAACAGTTGAGGACCTATTGCTGTTCACATGAACCTATTTCCAACCCCTAGTATCCTTCATAGTCTTCCTTCATGGGTCAGTCAGTAAAGAATCTACCGGCAATGCATGGAAACTGAGGTTTGATTGCTGGGTCGGGAAGATCCTCTGGAGAAGGAAATGGGAACCCACTCCAGTATTCTCGCCTGGAGAATCCCATGGACAGAGGAGCTTGGCAGGCTACAGTCCATGGGTTCGCAAGAGTCAGACATGACTTAGTGACTAAACCAGTACTGGTATCCGCCAGATGAGTCAGAGCTGCATTTCATGTAGCATGAATATGACTGCTATTTCTTAATGAAATTTATATATATTTTACAATAAGAATTGATTTAAATACAGTAAAATATATAGGAATTATTCCCTTCTGAGCATCTTTATCATCTGTAGAGGATACCTTTATCACCATGAAATCACACCTAAGTCTTCTGGCCAAGAAATATTGTCATTGATAAAAAGAGAAAAAGAATTTATTTTTTGTTCCAGCCAACGTCTCCCTAAAATTAAAAAAAAAAACAACATTGTTTACTGTGATTCGCTTTTGCATGTGTGAAGATTGAAGCTGGGAAGGACCACAAAGACAATCTTAGAGGCTACAGTTGGAAGCCTTTGGAAGTTCTTATGTGCATCATTTTCATCCTCGACAGTCTCATTATTGTAGCATTAATACCTTATTTTTACTACCAGTAATTTTCAGAAATGACAAGTTTATATGATGAAAGTAAATGAGTCACATGTTCGTAAGAGGAGCAATGGGGGAATTATAAATTAGAGAATCATAGTACCAAGATCACCTTTAAGAATGTGTTAAGTAGGGTTACTGTCTTACTTTAAGTAGTTCATTTAGTCTCTATGCATATAATATTATGATGCTTAAAATAGTATTTATTTTGTAAATATTTATTAAATAGTATTTACTAAATAATATTTATTTGTATTTATTAAATAGTATTTTTTTGATCTTAATTTTATTTTATTTTTAAACTTTACATAATTGTATTAGTTTTGCCAAATATCAAAATGAATCTGCCAAGGGTATACATGTGTTCCCCATCCTGAAAAGTACAAAATAGTATTTATTTTATCTTTGAACTCGTGTAAAGATTTGATTTGATATTGACGTACAGAGTGATAATTGAAGAAAGTTTTGTTTGTATAAAGTGTTTGATGAGACCAGTTAACTAGGTAAAGAATTATGAGTGGTAGTCAACCTAATTTTATCCCTTATTCAATTCTGTCACATCATTGAAAATTACTTCCATTGTAGATGTTCTCTCCACCAACACACACACACATACTCATACCCCTCATTTCAAATATCAAAATCTCCAAATACAGTTATAGAAGAGGGTTTAATAAATTAAATGATTAAACATTTAGTATAACCAAACTGAAGCTTTTGGGGGTGGTTTTCATGTTATCACTTTAACATTGAAGTTATTCTTCTTTTAGGTATTTACTATATTTAAACAATCTTTCAGAATAAATATAACATGCATTGTCTACATTTTTAATAAACTGTATAGATATTAATACAATTTTATAATGACTAACATTGCTGGCAGAATCTATTAATAAGAATAAATTTATGTTAAAAAACTAGAAACTTTGAGGTGTTTAAATGTATTACTTAGATTATAGTATCATATAAATTTGGCTACTTGTCTGGTTACTTACAGGTAATGAAATCATTTGTGATGTCATGAATTATTCAGAGTAAATGCATTTCTGTAGTAAATATGTACAGCCTTCTTTGTGAAAAAGTAAAAAAAAGAAACTGATAAGAATCATGCTTCCTGAGTTACTGTCAGAAGCTTAAGTCCTCCTTTGTTTTGATATGTGGATTCCAAAGCATGATTAGTGCTTTTGGAGTGGAGGACTCTGAAGGGAGGAAGAGTCTTAAGTACCCACAGCAGGCTGCTCTGAGAGTGAGAATAATGCAAAGGTTTGTTACGTAGAGGCTCTTCCCATTTCTGTTCCAGTGCAGGTTGTGATTCAGTCTTTATACAGTTCGCTTACACATCCTTCAAACAACACTGAAAAACTGGAGCTTCAAGTTGTGTCTTCTGTTTGTGACACTTACTGGGAAGGTGTGTGAGTGGAAACGTGTGTGTGGTGTGTGTGTGATGATGATGGGCTGCTTGCTGAAAGAGACCTTTTAAGATTTCAAATTGGGGAATTTAAATAGAACACATGGAAGTAAATTTTAAATATATGTATTCATGCATATATATGAATGATTCCCCAAAGTTGCATTTAAATTACTTCGATTCTAGTTGCTAGCTTTGTTCTGTTTCATTATATTGATGAGTCCTTATTTTCTCCAGACATTTTCCTAGATGCTGTGTAAAATTGATTTGGATCAGACTCTGGATCAGTGGTGACTCCATCAAGACATAATTCTGCTTTAAGCCCCACTGGGCTCTCACACTGGGGTGACTGGAAGTACACATTAAAAAAATGGGGATCAGGAATCCCCTTTTCTCAGGTTTGCTTCCTTTAGCTCAAAGTCCAGTCAAACCAGGATGGAGATAAACAGACATTTTCTAAATATTTTAATATATTGATGATTTCCATTTTTTTAAACATATAAGACGTTCAAGAAGGATGAACTTCCAGAGCCTCAATCCCATTCCTACTTATTAACAGTTTCTTGTATGCTCTCTGTTTATTATTTGTTTATTTGGTTGCACTGGGTCTTAGTTGAGACACGTGGCATCTTCTGCTGTGGTACGCGGGCTTCTCTAGTTGAGTCTTGTGTGCTCTGTAGTTGTGGATGTATAGGCTTAGTTCTGTGCAGTATGTGAGATCTTAGCTCCCCAACCAGCAGTCGAACCCATGTTCCCTGCATTGGAAGATTCATAACCACTGGACCACCAGGGAAGTCTACTTCTTGAATGCTTTTGTACTATTATATTACCTAAACTATTTGTTTACCTAAACTTCTTTTTCAAAAGTTCTTACCCGACAGGAGTGTAAAAATATCTATGTAGTATAATGATATAATGGTAAAGCCAACATTTGTAAACCAGCTTCAAAAAGCATTACTAGTGCTTGTTCAAGATTGAAAAATATAGAAATAACTTAAATGCATCAAGCCAGGATGATGTGTAAACACATTTTCACTTGTTTTTTCACTCAGTGTATGTTGGTTGTCTTTGCTATCCACCTCTAAAAAGTGCCACTTGACTTTGCCCAGAAAACATGCCTCGGTGTCTGTTCAGATAAAGGACAGTGTCCTGGTACCTGGAAGACTGCTGGAGAATCATTTGTTTTATGTCTTACATTGAGCATCATTTTTACCCAGGCATAATCTAGTAAATAGAATTCAAAAAATTACTCAATGTATTATAATAATAAGGCAAAAACTAGTGTAACTCTAGTATACTGAGAGTTATGGTAACAAGTACTCTTGCCTGGAAAATCCCATAGACGGAGGAGCCGGGTGGGCTGCAGTCCATGGGGTCGCTAAGAGTCGGACACGACTGAGCGACTTCACTTTCATTTTTCACTTTCATGCATTGGAGAAGGAAATGGCAACCCACTCCAGTGTTCTTGCCTGGAGAATCCCAGGGACGGGGCAGCCTGGTGGGCTGCCGTCTCTGGGGTCACACAGAGTCAGACACGACTGAAGTGACAGCAGCAGCAGCAGCAGTAAATATTTTAGTGAAGACTCCAAAGGTAAATCACAAAGGTTGGAAGTAAGAACAGTGGAAGATTAAGCAGTGGAGGCAGTCCTTAAATCACTGGTCAGCACTATACATCTGTCTTTTCCAGGAACTTTTCTGATGGCCAGAGAGAGTTCATTGTGAAATAATGATTTTATATATTATAGGAAATCAAGTCAAATTTAGAAATTCAGAGATGATCAACTGAATATTTTCTGTAGGATATGATCTGGTTGAAATATACACAATTTCTTTGGATTCTCTAGCTATTTTATCTTTAGTCAACAAGTGATGAATGCCTTTCATTCATCAGTCTTTGATTTATGATCATTGTGACCATTTTTAGATATTTGTGAGTGTGGTTTATAAATACAGTCTGTCTCACTGAAGAGATACATGCTTCAGTCATTTAAAAACCACTCAATTTGGAAATAGAATCCCTAGGAAAGTCAAAGGTTAGAAGCACCAGAAGATGTTTGTATTCTGTATAGTCTACTAATATGATATGTGTCATAGTTCAATGCTGGATTTTTATTATTAATCAGTCTTTCAGCTGAGAAATCTCACAAGCCAGGGAGCACCTAAGATAAATGATGATAGGTACCGTGATCCCTTAACATAAAACAACCTCCTGAAAGTTTATGCCCACAACTTAAGCCTTGTTACATTGATAGGCAACATTTTAGAACCATAAATGTTCAGGTAATTATGTGGTTTAATCAGTGGACTATTATTTCTGTTAGTGGATTAAATGAGACACTAGCCAACTGAATAAACCATCAATTTTTTTTTTTAGTTCTTATGGCCGATCTTTAATCAGGTTGTTTATTTTTTTGATATTGAATTGTATGACCTGTTACATGTGTTGGATATTAACTTCTTTTTTTTTCTTTTTTTATTATTTTATTTTATTTTTTAACTTTACAATATTGTATTGGTTTTGCCAGATTCTTTATAAGTAGAAAAATTCTCAATACCCTCTGTCTTTAATTGTTATTCTCAGGTTGGGGAGACTAGATGCAAAAAGGTTTGTACGTCCAAGTCTGATCTGAGATCTAACGACTTCAGCATTGTGGGAAGCTTACCGAGAGATTTTGAATTGTCCAATTATGACTGCTATGGAAAACCCATTGAGGTCAACAACGGACTTGGGAAGTCTCAGGCCAAGAACAACAAGAAACCACCTCCTGCCAAACCCGTTATTCCGACAGCAGCAAAGAGAATCGACCTTTACGCGAGAGCCTTGTTTCCTTTCTGCTTCTTATTCTTCAATGTTATCTACTGGTCTATATATTTATGATAAACCCTTTCCATTCATATGAAGTAAAATCCCATTGCATTGTGACCAACCTCATTCATAAATGCCAATCTGTGAACAATCTTTGCATTTTCATAGCAGTATGTTGCATTTTGGATGCCATGGGATTGTAACACAAATATGGCACCTTCATGTGGAATGGCAGCATGATTGTGTTATGTCTGTGCTCTAATCATGATGTACTTAGGTAAAGCAAACATAATTGCTTTAGGAATAAACGAAGGATAAGCATACTACATAAAATAAAATCCAAACATTTCTCTCCAGTTAGTGTAAATTGCAAACACTTCTGATAATTCTGATAATAAAATGGTATGCACGCTGAACCCTGTTAAGATCAGCATTCCAATGTATGTAGAATTTCAAATCTTCCTTGTAACTTTCAAAGAAAGCCATCTTATTCTTGTATAATTTTAGATGGTATTATTACAGATAAAGCAAAATTATATTACATATGGTATAACTTTATAAGTAGAAATATATCAGCTATAATTATGTGGGGGCTGTGGAGAAATAAAGTTCAAAAAGATTCCTAATTTGTAAAGTCAGCTAATTTTAAAGTGTGCCCGTGTTGGCAATGCCAGACAATAAAATCCAGTAAGCATTTTTGGAATAAAGGGAAATCTAGATTTACCTACGTTCATGCTGAATTCTGGTTTCTGATAAGAAAGTAGATATATTGATTAAATATTTCTGATAAAAGAAATTCTATTTAGTCCACTTTAAAACCTAAATATATTTTCATGGATTTTATTTTGTTGATACAGAGTATACAGAATCATTGTGCCTTAAAAAGAGTCATAAATATTTTAAATTGGAATATAGTAATGAATATTGTGATTTCATACCATTTTTAAGAAACCAAGAAGAAAATACCTTATTACTAGAAGTAACTTGAGTTAGGAAGAAAAATCCATAATCATTAAATTAAAATCATTAAAAGATTGTAGCTTCTTTATTTTATTAAAATGCTAGCATATTTTAAAGTAAAATTAATTTTTTTCATTTTCCTTATTTGAATAATGTTTGACTTGTTACAAAACATTTAACAATTAAGTAAATGATTACTTCATTAGGCCTCACCTCTAGTTGCATTTTCTTTCTTGCTGAAAGTCTGGACTACTTAAATTTACTTGCTTTGATCTTGTTCTAACTTGAAAATAAGTACTTTCTGGTCTATAAGACTTGAATTTCCTAGTAATATCAGAGCCAAAGTACCTTTTATTTCTCCATAGCTGATACTAGGACTATCAGTAATCCACGTAACATAAACATGAGGCCAAATAAATATATTTATGTGGAGAATTTAGTAGCAGCTGAGATCTTGGATGGTTAATTCAATAATAAAGTGTGTTTACATACAATTTATGCAAACTGCAACCTATATTTCAAGGCTATTTTATTGAAGACTTTAATTTGTAAAAGAGTCACTGATTACTAAATCTTTACAAAATGAGATGTATCTAATCCTCTGTGGTCTTTCAGCACCCTCTAGTTGCAGAAGCTTAGCCATCTGAATCATTTTAAAATTGCCACAAGTCACCCTATTGGTAGACTTAACATCCTGCTAGGACCCAGGGCAGTAGTATCGTAATGGTACTGTGATAGGAAAAAGGTGTCTTGAAAAAGACTTAGACCATTTACATTTGTATTAATAATAATTATACTTCCTTATAGTCTCTTTTCTTTATCCTTGCAAATTTCATTCATATTAGGGAGTTTGATTTCCATACAGTTTTAAGTGGGATATGTACCCAATGGAAAATAGTCTCATTTTGTAAGAATTTATTTCTTGAAAATAATGTGAATGAATTTCTTTCTGTAATATAATATTGCAGCCTCCTAAGATCCATTTTACTACCCAAATATATATAAATAGCTATCCCAGGATTAAGTGTGTATATATAACTACAAATGGAACATTACACAATGATCATAATGCAGTACAATCAGTGTCCACTAACAGTTGCTTTCTATTGTTATGTTGAGAATTTAGCCAATTAACCCCAGGGTAGTTCTGATCTGTGTACTTTAAATATTATGTCTTTCTAGGAAACTTGCAGTATTTACCTGGATATCAGTGTTGCAAATTTGATCTTTCCAAAATAAAAATGATCTTCTCCTTACAAATCAGTGGCTTCTCTTATTTCCTGTTTCTGATTAAAAAAAAAAACAAACTCACTATTTCACTCCTCTGAGGTCCATCCACCTTCCTTTCTCACATGGTACCCGATGTCAAGTACCAAGCCCTAAACTTCTCTCTCTTACGCCGACCACCTGGTCTCCACTTCTGCAAACACCACCCAACTTGTTTCCCTTTTATGTTCATCAGACTGTTACAGCAGTCTGAAGGCTCCCTCCTTCTTAACTCTGTTATTGAATTTACTTTGTGATGTTTATTTTTTAATTGCATAAGTAATGCATAAATATCTTGTTGCATTAGAAAAACAGATGTATTTAAAGTAAGCACTTAATGCTGGTGTTATCACCTTCTTTCTACAAACTCTCCTCTCTTCCCAGAGGTCAACACTGTCTTTTGAGCATCTAGACCTTACTCTAGGCATCTACAACCTCTATCTACTTTTTAAATATAAAGGACAATTTAACATCAATGGAATTGTACCATATGTACAGTTTTTCAGTTTATTATTTTTCACCTATTGGGGATATTTCTATTTGGGGCCATATCAGATGTCCATACATCTATATTTGGCCTCCTATTATTCTTTAGTGTGAATGTACCTGAATTGAGCTACTTTTTAAACACAAATTTTTACTGTTTTTGCTTTCTTTTTAAAAAAACATTATCTTTTTCAAAAAAAATATTTATTTGACTGCACCAGATCTTAGTGGCACACGGCATCTTTAGTTGCAGCAACTGGAATCTAGTTCCCCAACCAGGGATCAGTCATTTACCAGGGACCCCTGCTTTGGGAATGTAGACTTTTAGCCACTGGACCATCAGGGAAGTTCTGTTTATCCCTTCTAATGCAAAATAGCATTGCACTAAATGTTTATGCTCACATATGCATGTATTTCCACAAGGTAGATATCAGAAGAGGAGTTACCGAGTTGAAAAATGTCTATGTTTTAAATTCTGATGTGTATGCTCAGTCGTGACCAACTCGTGGCCCCATGGACGGTATGTAGCCTGTCAGGCTCTTGTGCCCCTGGAAGGTTCCAGGCCAAAATACTGGAGTAGGGTGCCATTTCCTACTCTAACCCGCATCTCTTGCCTCTCCTACATTGGCAGATAGATTCTTTACCACTAGTGCCGTTTGGAAAGCCCATTAAATTCTGGTAGTTTCTACTAACTAGTTTCAAAACTCCTCTAAAGTAGATTGTCAGTATGCTGTGTGCAAACGTTCACAGCCTAGCCATCTCTTAACCTGTTGTATGCTGTGGACATACTACTTTTCTTTTTTAAACACTTTTTTGACATTGTTTCAAACTTTCAAAAAACGTGCAAATATTACAAAGAATTCCTGTGCACCATTCATCCAAGTGCCCAAAGATTAGTGTTTCATCACAGTTGCTTTATTTTCTTTCTCCCACTTTGTGTGTGCTAAGACACTTTTTTTCTGAAACATTTAAAAGAAAGTTGCAGATATAATAATGTTCCTTTACACTTAAACCCTTCAATGTGTGTTCCTAAACAAGGAACTCCTTTCATAATCACAGTAGTACTAGGTACCCAGTGGAGAAGGAAATGACAACCCACTCCAGTACTCTTGTCTGGAGAATCCCATGAATGGAGGAGCCTGGTAGGCTACAGTCCGTGGGGTTGCAACGAGTCAGACACGACTGAAAGACTTCACTTCACTCACTTCACTCACTTCACTCACTTCATACTTTATCACTGGAGAAGGAAATGGCAGCCCACTCCAGTATTCTCACCTGGAGAATCCCATGGACAGAGGAGCCTAGCGGGCCATGGTCCATGGGGTGGCAGAGAGTGTGACACGACTGAAGTGACTAAGTACACATGCATTAGGTACCCAGATCAAGAAATTGACATTGATGAATTAGTATCTAGTGACTTTATTCAAATTTGCCCATTGTCCCACCCCCTTTTTTTTTTCTTTTTTTGATCAGGATGCAATCCAATATCACATTCTCTACTTATTTGCCATGATGTTAATTTCTTTAAAATAAAGGTGAAAGTCGGTTTCACGGGTGGCTCCGTGGTAAAGAATCTGCCTGCCAGTTCTGGAGACATGGGTTCAATCCCTGTTCTGGGAGGATTCTACATGCTGCAGAGCAGCTAAGCCTGTGGGCCATAACTATTAAACCTATGCTCCAGAACCTGGGAGCCTCAACTACTGAGCCCATGTGCAGCAACTACTGAAGCCCGCATGCCCTAGAGCCTGTGATCTGCAACGAGAGGCCCACACACTGTAACTACATAATAGTTCCTGCTCGCCACAACTAGAGAAAAGCTGGCACAGCAAAGAAGAACCAGGACAGCCATTAAAAAAAAAAAAAAAGACAGGAAAATCAATTCCAGAAAGCAAATCCTCACTTGAATTTAGAACAAGGAAAAGTTAGAGATTACTCACCCACCCCCACCCCCCGACACACAAAACTGAGATCATGGCATTCTGCTCAGGTATCTTTAGAGCTTTGTGTTGCCCAATGAACTAAGTAAAAAATCCACTCTCTGACATATAAAATTCAGATTGTTAAATGTTTAACTTATTTTGTAGCCATTTCATACTGCTCACATCTTAAATGCCAACCAAACCGAAGCTGACCTTTACGTTTCACACTTAGCACTGACAGGAATGCTAAGTTCAGCCAGGCTCCTTTCCTTTTAGGTTAGTGGTTAATTTTACGTCTCATTATTTCTCTACAGTGGGTCATTCTTGGATGGCGTGTCTTCAAATACTTATTTTAACTGAAATGTTTTTATTCAACATTAAGCATTTTTCAGTTATGCAGTTTCCTCTTTATTAAATAATGAAATTAAAATATTTACCATTACATATGCAGTATAAAGATTGCATATGCAGTATAAGGATTAAGCTGCTCTAAAAACCACTCAATTTATCATCATCCATATAATGGAAAATTTCAGTTTCAATAAACAGTTGGATATAAAATTTTAAAGTACCAAGCCTAAGATGAGAAATAGTTTGAAACAATTTTTATAACATTTAATAAGGATTTATTGTTAGAATATTACTACCTTGCTTTAGAAAAGCAGAATTTGCCACTTATATTTTAAAATTAAATTCATATGCTTATGCAACATATCAATGATCTAGCATTCACTAACTCCCCTCTACCTTTTTTTTGTATGAAGCTAGTCTTAACATTTTAAGAGGTTAGTGTTCAGTTCTTTCTTTACATCAATGGAGTAGATATACTTTACAGACTTTCTTGTGATTGATATTAATGGGTAATAGAGATGTCATATTCAAAGGTGATTATAATGTTAGTGTGTGTAATATGCATAAACTTGATATTTTTAATTTTGATATACACACATGCATTTTCTCTACACACACACACACACACATATACGTATTATTAAATTTTGTCCTTACCCAGTAAGAGCAATGAGAAAATTCATGAATTCAGTTCTAGTTGGAATTTCTGTACTCCAAACAATAAATGCATTTTGACTTCCACAAGTATTTTTTAAATTTCTCAAACCAGAAGTCAAGGGATACCTCTGTGTGTCTGTGTGTGTGTGTTAGTCGCTCAATCATGTCCGACTCTTTGCAACCCCGTGGACTGTAGTGCCCCAGGCTCCTCTGTCCATGGAATTTCCCAGGCAAGAGTACTGGAGTAGGTTACCGTGCCCTTCTCCTCAAGAGATACCTGGGTAGCAGGCAAGTTTTGCCTTGGAGAACAAAGTGAACCAGGGCAAAAACTAACAGAGTTTTGCCTAGAGAAGGCACTGGTCATAGCAAACACCATCTTCCAACAACCCAAGAGACAACTTTACACATGAACAGCACCAGATGGTTAATACCGAAATCAGGTTGATTATAGTCATTGCAGCAAAAATAAGACCAGGAACTGACTGTGGCTCAGATGATGAACTCCTTACTGCAAAATTCAGACCCAAATTAAAGAAAGTAGGGAAAATCGTTAGACCATTCAGGTATAAACTAACTCAAATCCCTTATGGTTATACAGTGGAAGTGACAAATAGACTCAAGGGATCAGATCTGATAGACAGAGTGCCTGAGAACTATGGATGGAGGTTTGTGACATTGTACAGGAGGCAGTGATCAAGACCATACCCAAGAAAAAGAAATGCAAAAAAGGCAAAATGGTTATCTGAGGAGGCCTTACAGATAGCTGAGAAAAAAAGAGAAACTAAAGGCAAGGGAGAAAAAGAAAGATATTTATCTAAATGAAGAATTCCAGAGAATAGCAAGGAGAGATAAGAAAGCTTTCCTCAGTGATCAATGTAAAGAAATAGAGGGAAATAATAGAAAGGGAAAGACTAGAGATCTCTACCAAAAAATTAGAGACACCAAGGGTATATTTCATGCAAAGATGGGCACAATGAAGGAGAGAAACCGTATGGACTTAACAAGCAGAAGATATTAAGAAGAGGTGGCAAGAGTGCAAAGAAAAACTGTGCAAAAAGATCTTCACGACCTAGATAACCATAATGGTGTGATCACTCACCTAGAGCCTGACATCTTGGAGTGCAAAGTCAAGTAGGGACTTAAGAAGCATCACAACAAACAAAGCTAGTGGAGGTGATGGAATTCTAGTTGAGCTATTTCAAATCCTGAAAGATGATGCTGTGAAAGTGCTGCATTCAATACACCAGCAGAATTGGAAAACTCAGCAGTAGCTACATGACTGGAAAAGGTCAGTTTCCATCCCAATACCAAAGAAAGGCAATGCCAAAGAATATTCAAACTACTGCACAATCGCATTCATTTCACACACTAGCAAAGTAATGCTCAAAATTCTTCAAGCTAGGCTTCAACAGTATATGGACCAAGAAATTCCAAATGTTCAAGCTGGATTTAGAAAAGGCAGAGGAACCAGAGATCAAATTGCCAACATCTGGAGAAGGCAATGGCACCCCACTCCAGTACTCTTGCCTGGAAAATCCTATGGTTGGAGGAGCCTGGTAGGCTGCAGTCCATGGGGTCGCGAAGAGTCGGACATGACTGAGTGACTTCACTTTCACTTTTCACTTTCACGCATTGGAGAAGGAAATGGCAACCCACTCCAGTGTTCTTGCCTGGAGAATCCCAGGGACGGGGGAGCCTGTTGGGCTGCCGTCTATGGGGTCGCACAGAGTGGGACACGACTGAAGTGACTTAGCAGTAGCAGTTGAATCATAGAAAAAGCAAAAGAATTCCAGAAAAAGGTCTTCATCTTCTTGCTAAAGCCTTTGACTATGTGGATCACAACAAACTGTGGAAAATTCTAAAGAGATGGGAACACCAGACCACATTACCTGCCTTCTGAAAAACCTATATGTAGGTTAAAAAGCAACAGTTAGAATTAGACATGGAACAATGGACTGGTTCCAAATTGGGAAAGGAGTATGTCAAGGCTGTATATTGTCACACTGGTTATTTAACTTATATGTAGAATACATCAGGCGAAATGCTGGGCAGGATGAAGCACAAGCTGGAATCAAGATCCCCAGGAGAAATACCAACAACCTCAGATATACAGATAACACCACACTTATGGCAGAAAGCAAAGAGGAACTAAAGAGCCTCTTGATGATAGTGAAAGGGGAAAGTGAAAAAGCTGGCTTAAAATTCAATATCAAAAAACTAAGATCATGGCATCCAGTCCCATCATTTCATGGTAAATAGATGGGGAAACAGTGGAAACAGTGAGAGACTTTATTTTCTCGGGCTCCAAAATCACTGCAGATGGTCACTGCAGCCATGAAATTAAAAGATGCTTGCTCCTTGGAAGAAAAGCTATGACCAACCTGCTGCTGCTGCTAAGTCAATTCAGTCGTGTCCAACTCTGTGCAACCCCATAGACGGCAGCCTACCAGGTCCTGCCGTCCCTGGGATTCTCCAGGTAAGAACACTGGAGTGGGTTGCCATTTCCTCCTCCAATGCATGAAAGTGAAAAGTGAAAGTGAAGTCACTCAGTCGTGTCTGACTCTTAGCAACCCCATGGACTGCAACCTACCAGGCTCCTCCATCCATGGGATTTTCCAGGCAAGAGTACTGGAGTGGGTTGCCATTGTCTTCTCATGACCAACCTAGACAGCATATTAAAAAGCAGAGACATTACTTTACCAACAAATGTCCGTCTAGTCAAAGCTATGGTTTTTCCA
The DNA here is from genome assembly GCF_002263795.3 of Bos taurus. Lineage (NCBI taxonomy): Eukaryota > Metazoa > Chordata > Mammalia > Artiodactyla > Bovidae > Bos > Bos taurus. The sequence continues at coordinate 42,014,925 of NC_037344.1, read as the reverse complement.
GTAGTCATGTTAGGGTGTGAAATTTGGACCATGAAGAAAGCTTAGCACCAATGAACTGATGCTTTTGAACTGTGACGTTGGAGAAGACTCTTGAGAGTCCTTTAGCCTGCAGGGAGATCAAATCAGTCAATCCTAAAGGAAATCAACCCTGAATATTCATTGGAAGGACTGATGCTGAAGCTGAAGCTCCAATACTTTGGTCACCTGATGCAAAGGAGTGACTCATTGGAAAAGACCCTGATTCTGGGAATGACTGAAGGCAGGAGGAGAAGGGGATGACATAGGATGAGTAGTTGGATGGCATCACCGACTTGTTGGACATGAGTTTGAGCAAGCCCAGGGAGCTGGTGATGAACAGGGAAGTCTGGTGTGCTGCAGTCCATGGGGTTGCAGAGAGTTGGACCCGAATTAGTGACTGAAATGAAATGAACATGTATCATACTCAAAACAAGTCTTTCTAAATCTTCTCAGTGTAGAATAGTAAATAAAAAATTGTAAATACATAAGTGCTTATTGGGTACTTAAAAATATTCAAGGTCTTCTGTTAGCTTAAGATGAAGAAAACTTTTAAGGGTGGAATCACTCCTTAATGATAGTCAACAGTATGAGAGAGATAAGCATGTTAAGTACAGAAATCACTATAATATGAATCAGAATGCATAATGCATATCATTTAAATACAGAAGAAAATCATTGAAATTAAATAACTTGTCTTAAAGAAAAATAAGTAAAAATTACTTCAGCCAAATAAAGGTCATTTTACTACAGATCATAGAATTTTGAAGCTAGACATTAACTAAAAGAAAAAGTACGAATGGTAAAGTGTAGAAACATTGCCATTAAAAGTTAAAGTGCCATTTGAATTTTATTTCCTAGTTAAAGTGACTGAGGAAATAATGAACAGGAAAGCAAAATTTCCATAGCTGATGATGTAAAACACTTTAGCTAGTGTTTGTTTCTTAACCAAAATTCCCATCTGATCTTAATCCTATAACTTGAAACAATTTTCAGAAAAAAAAAAAAATCCCAATTCGTAGCCTGAGGCAATGGCAGTTCAGTTAATATGATTCACAGTGAGGCAAGCAGGAATCATAGTGCTCTGTGAAGCAGTGTGAATGCAGTCAATTACCTCATCAAATAGGGATTTTATTAGTCAATTAGCATTACCTTGTCCCTATGCCTTGGCTGACACATAACAGGAAACCTATTTTGTTAGATGGTAAACAAGATGAAGAGGCAAGTGATTTTAGCTTTTGAAAGTCTCAGCTGAGTTTATTGTATGTTCTCAAGGGATGTGCTTTTAAGTGTTTATAGGAGTTGCAAATGTAGCCAAAGGAACATGGCATTTCAAAATAGTAAACGCTCTGGCTGTTTCTCTTGCAGGACCACAACCTAGTTTCCATAAAGCTTTTAGAAACCTCCTGAGGACATGAACTTGATACACAAGAGCAGCAGCATCTCTGCTGCTTACTAACAAACTTTAAGCATTTTTCATAAATCTAAGTCAGAATCTGCTGGCTTGTCAGCTATGAAGATGATATTTCACTCACTGAGAAAATATAACATGGAACTCATTAGCAGGAATATCTAATAAATTCTGCCTTGGACTATTATAAAGCCTCTTTCTAAGCACAGCTGCCTGCCTCTGGTTAATTCCTTTGTATACTCAAAAGCCCTTTCATTCAAAAATCACTAGAGTCTCCTATCAGTCCACTGGCATCTTGGAAGCTTTCAAATTTCCAAGGAATTAGCTTAAATGTCCAAATAAAAATGTGAAATTTCCCAAGAAATATACATGGGACATGCATCCTATAGAAATAATAGCAGAGTCTATGCTATGTCAGAAGCCTATCCAGTATGTAGTCACAGAGGGAGCAGGAGAGAGTAGAAAGATTGGGCTAAAAGAAATAATAGTGTGTGGTTATAGCCTTGGGTTTGTCATTTACAACCCTGCAGACCTTGTTAAAGAATCTTCTTCTCAATTACCCTATGTTCAAAGAGGGATTAAAAACAACCTAAAAATTACCAACTACAGCCCATACAGTTCTATTTTTTGCAGTGTTTTACAACAAAAGACTTTTAAGCAGGTAGTCTGAGGTAGCATCCCATTCACCAGAGTAAATGTTGGCAGATTTTTTAACATCCTGAGCCTCAGTTTCCCCAATGAAAAGAACATAGTAACATTAATGTGAGGATATAACATATTATTATACGTAGTCTCAGCAGAGTTCCCAGTGCAGAGTAAGTGTGCAGGAAATTATGGTTATTATTATCTCCTTTTATCTATTTCTGCTACTACACTATTTCTAGCACTACACTACTTCTAATGAAGTTTCAGTCTTTCAAAATTTCTTCATTAGTGCAAAACTCTCTATTAGCTAATAATATGCAGTGACATCCATAATCATTGAGCTCAATTTTGAATATAAAACAATTTAAAGAGAGTAGCAATAGCAGGAAATATGAATGTATATTAAAATGTTCTTGGAATATTTTACGGAGTTCTTGGATTATTTAGTTGGAGATCCATAATTTAAGAATTAGGCTGTGGGCAATGGAATGTCCAAAATTCAGAATCTACATAGTTAAGGGTAATATTTTACATTTATCCTATAAAAAGAAAAATAAACAAATGAGAATGTTTCAGAATTTAAAAAAAAAAAAGAATAATGAAAAGAATTTCCAAGGCGCATTAAACAGGCTGTACAAATGAAGGTCATAATAACTTGTGCATGTATGGAAGTGATTCATGCATTGTATGATCCCTTATAACTCATGCATGTATGGTACTAATAAAAGATAATTAATGCTCATAATGATCATCCTGGAATACTACATCTTTCCAAAATTCTTTCAGAAACAAAGAGAGAACACTAAATTATGTTCAATAGTATTGTTGTGTAAAATATTTTATTGTATTCTCCTTCTTTGAAGATTTGTAATCCAACTACTGAACAATGGTTATTCTCAATTAATCAAAATATCCAATTAACCAGTTCCATATAGATAGTAATGTACTGCATTCAGAACTCACATTAAAAATGTGCAAGGCCAATCTTTAGGTAATAAAATCAGATTTAACTCTCCTTAAGGAGAAGGCAATGGCACCCCACTCCAGTACTCTTGCCTGGGAAATCCATGGACAGAGGAGCCTGGTAGGCTGCAGTCCATGGGGTTGCTAAGAGTCAGGAACAACTGAGCGACTTCACTTTCACTTTTCACTTTCATGCATTGGAGAAGGAAATGGCAACCCACTCCAGTGTTCTTGCCTGGAGAATCCCAGGGACAGGGAAGTCTGGTGAGCTGCCATCTCTGGGGTCGCACAGAGTCGGACACGACTGAAGCGACTTAGCAGTAGCAGCAAGGTAATATGTTTGATATTATAGTCACAGTATTTATCCATTTATTGAAGAAAGCTTGTTAAATACTTAAAACATAAGTATAATGCTGAGAAGATACTAGATTTTAAAAAATACATACATCAGATCAGATCAGATCAGTCACTCAGTCATGTCCGACTCTTTGCGACCCCATGAATCGTAGCACGCCAGGCCTTCCTGTCTATCACCAACTCCCGGAGTTCACTCAGACTCACGTCCATCTAGTCAGTGATGCCATCCAGCCATCTCATCCTCTGTCGTCCCCTTCTCCTCCTCCCCCCAATCCCTCCCAGCATCAGAATCTTTTCCAATGAGTCAACTCTTCACATGAGGTGGCCAAAGTACTGGAGTTGCAGCTTTAGCATCATTCCTTCCAAAGAAATCCCAGGGCTGATCTCCTTCAGAATGGACTGGTTGGATCTCCTTGCAGTCCAAGGGACTCTCAAGAGTCTTCTCCAACACCACAGTTCAAAAGCATCAATTCTTCCGTGCTCAGCCTTCTTCACAGTCCAACTCTCACATCCATACATGACCACTGGAAAAACCATAGCCTTGACTAGACGGACCTTTGTTGGCAAAGTAATGTCTCTGCTTTTGAATATGCTATCTAGGTTAGTCATAACTTTCCTTCCAAGGAGTAAGCGTCTTTTAATTTCATGGCTGCAGTCACCATCTGTAGTGATTTTGGAGCCCAGAAAAATAAGAGTCTGACACTGTTTCCACTGTTTCCCCATCTATTTCCCATGAAGTGATGGGACCGGATGCCATGATCTTCGTTTTCTGAATGTTGAGCTTTAAGCCAACTTTTTCACTCTCCACTTTCACTTTCATCAAGAGGCTTTTGAGTTCCTCTTCACTTTCTGCCATAAGGCTGATGTCATCTGCATATCTGAGGTTATTGATATTTCTCCCGGCAATCTTGATTCCAGCTTGTGTTTCTTCCAGTCCAGCATTTCTCACGATGTACTCTGCATAGAAGTTAAATAAACAGGGTGACAATATACAGCCTTGATGTATTCCTTTCCCTATTTTGAACCAGTCTGTTGTTCCATGTCCAGTTCTAACTGTTGCTTCCTGACCTGCGTACAAATTTCTCAAGAGGCAGATGAGGTGGTCTGGTATTCGCATCTCTTTCAGAATTTTCCACAGTTTATTGTGATCCACAAAGTCAAAGGCTTTGGCATAGTCAATAAAGCAGAAATAGATGTTTTTCTGGGACTCTCTTATACATATGAATGTATATATATATATAGATGTATGTATATACATGTGTGTTTGTGGAAGAGCTTTATTCAAATATATGTATACATTTGTATACGTATATTTGTTAAAAAATGTTATTTGCTTAGTCATGTCCAACTCTTTGCAACCCCATGGACTGTAACCCCAGGCTCCTTGTCCATGGGATTCTCCAGGCAAGTATGCTGGAATGGGTAGACATTTCCTTCTCCGTGAGATCTTCCCAACCCAGGGATCAAACCTCAGTCTCTTGTATTGCAAGCAGATTCTTTACTGTCTGAGCCACCAGGCCAACCGTATGTATATATACATACATATAGTATGTAACATTGATTGGTATTTTATTTGCAACTAAGAGCTACTCCATTTTTGCTCTTTAGGAACTCCTACAGAGTACCTATTTCATGTATATCTGAAGCAATTTCACACGAATGTTACATTAGGTGCTCTTTAAGGGAATGCCTATTTAAAGATCAAATAAAATAAGTGTGTGCTAATTGATATGAACCAGATGGCCCACAGAAAGAAGACTTAGTCTCAACAGATTGTTCCACTTATTTATTTATATGCAGTACACTGAAACACACTCCCACTCTTGTATGTACCTCAGGTCCATTCTGTCCCAACTCATAAAATGCACTGTCCATTCCCCTACCCCATTATTCTAGACATCAAGAGCAGCTCTTCTTTTCTACCTGCCAAAAGGTTCTGGCAGGAAAAATGCCTAGTTGCATCCATACTCACTTTGTCTTGTTCTTTTGGACTCATGTGCTCTTTAGGGTGAATCTAACTCCTTCCACATACACCAGGTCCTCCAGGGCATTTTGACACTTGCAGAATGTCCCATTTTGTTGGGATGTATATCTTGATACCCCACTCTTCTATCTTATTTCCTTTGTGCCTGCTAGAGTGGCTGTGCCATTACAAATAAAACCCACACATCCTGAAGCTTTCTGTGTTTTACCTCTATCTCTGCCATGCATGCACCTGTCCAGAGAATTTTTTAAGTTAGATATCAAACCATGAAATAGATCTCAAGCTCTGTGTGTTACAAGTAGCCCCTGTTTATTTTCCTTCACCATCTAGGGATATGGGAGTTGAATTAGCATTTTTCTTGCTCTTTAATGCTCTCTAATAATCTCTCCTAGATTGTTTATCTGCTTATGTATAGAGACAGAGAAGGCACTGGTGACCCATGCCAGTACTTCTGCCTGGAAAATCGCATGGACGGAGGAGCCTGATAGGCTGCAGTCCATGGGGTCGCTAAGAGCCAGACATGACGGAGTGACTTCACTTTCACTTTTCACTTTCATGCGTTGGAGAAAGAAAGGGCAACCCACTCCAGTGTTCTTGCCTAGAGAACTCCAGGGATGGAGGAGCCTGGTGGGCTGCCATCTATGGGGCTGCATAGAGTCGGACACGACAGACGCGACTTAGCAGCAGCAGCATGTGTAGAGAAATACCCATAGGTACAGAGCTTGAGCTTTAACAAATCACCATAGACTGAGTGGCTTAAACCACAGCCATCTATTATTGCTCATGATTCTGGAGGATGGTGGCCCAAAATCAGGGTCCTAGCATGGTCAGGTTCTTGGGGATAGCTCTTTCTTGGTTACAGAGGAGTGTCTTCTGACTCTTTCACCCTCACATGGCAGAAAGAGAGCTGGCCAGCTCTCTGTCCACTTGTATAACAGCACTAATCCCCTTCAAGAGAGCTCCACCCTCATGACCTAATGACCTTCTCAAACCTCAATTTCCAAATATCATTCCATGGGGGTATGGGTATCAACATTTCAACATATGAATTTGGAGATAACAGATATTTACAATATTGCACTATGTAAAATTCCTTTCTTTGTTTTAAACAAATGGTGTGGCTGTGTGCCAATAAAACTTCATGAACACTGAAGTTTGAATTCCATGTAATTTTTGCATGTCATGAAATCTTTTCTGATTTTTTTAAAAAACTATTATAAAATGTAAAAACTATTCTTTTTAAAATGTTTTTTTTTGATTGTGCTAAAAGTCATATAAAACATACTATTTTAACCATATTTAACTGTGCAGTTCAGTGGCACTAAGTACATTCACATTGTTGTATAACTTTTACCATCATCCATCCCCCCAAATTTTTATCTTCCTAAACTGAAATGCCATCCCCATTAAACACTAACTCCCCATCCCTCTCTTAACCTCTCCCAACCTCCTCAACCCCCTACTCCCACTTGTAGTATCTCCCTGTTTTACTCTTTTATTTTGCATATGTGAGAGAAACAGATTGAGAGAGAGACACACACAGATAGGGGTGTGAGTCCATAAAAGTCAGAAAAATGGTAAAGGAAATATAATAATTACCTATACTCCAACATAGAATTAAATCACCTCAACTTCCCAGAATATTTGATTGAAGTTTTATTTTATTCTTTTTATTGATAAATACACATGAATACTTTGTCTTAAAAAAAAAAAAACAAAACCTTTAAGATAAACTTGAAATCATCATGACCTCCAAGACTTTATCTTGATTCTCTGCACTTATACCTAGAGAGAACCATGATTATCAATTTGTTTGTATTTTTCCAAACAAATTTAATACTATTTTAAAGAAAAAAGTGTGCAAGTATTAATGTTTTTAAATTTACATTAATGCTAACTATATGCATCACTCACAACATTAGGTTTTTTGAGACTATTCAGAAAGATTCACAGATTATTTAATCATATGCATGTATCATATTTTATTTAAGTAATTATATTGTTTCATAATTTCAAACAATGCTAAAATAAACATATTTTGTTTTTGTGCTCTATTATTTATCAGAGAATGACTTTGTATAGCAGATAACTACAGATAGACCCTCTGTGCAATTAAAAAATTAATTGGTAACAAAATTTTTCTACAGTAATGGTATCAATTGACACTTCTATCAAGATTGTAAGAAAGAACTTAATTTACACCCTCAATTCAACAAATGGTGTAATCAGAATTTAACCTGTAGAAATTTCACCAAGCTCATATGCACAGTTCAGTTCAGTCGCTCAGTCGTGTCCGGCACTTTGCAACCCCATGAATCACAGCACGCCAGGCCTTCCTGTCCATCTTCCCTGTCCATCACCAAATCCCATAGCTTACTCAAACTCATGTCCATTGAGTCGGTGATGCCATCCAACCATCTTGTTCTCTGTCATCCCCTTCTCCTCCCATCTTCGATCTTTCCCAACATCAGGGTCTTTTCCCATGAGGCAGTTCTTTGCATCAGGTGGCCAAAATATTCGTGTTTTAGCTTCAGCATCAGTCCTTCCAATGAACACCCAGGACTGATCTCCTTTAGGATGGACTGGTTGGATCTTCTTGCAGCCCAAGGGACTCTCAAGAGTCTTCTCCAACACCACACTTCAAAAACATCAATTCTTTAGCACTCAGCTTTCTTTATAGCCCAACTCTCACATCCATACATGACTACTGGAAAAACCGTAGCTTTGACTAGGTGGACATTTTTCGGCAAAGTAATATCTCTGTTTTTTAATATGCTTTCTAGGTTTGTCATAGCTTTTCTTCCAAGGTGCAAGCGCCTTTTAATTTTATGGCTGCAGTCAACATCTGCAGTGCTTTCGGAGCCCAAAATGATATGCTAAATAAACTCATTGTCTCAATTTGCAGCTACTGACACAATTATATTGCTTTTCTCTCATAAACTGTAGCATCTGTGTTAAAAGACTTTCTAACTTGAAATAATACCTGGGATAAACGGGTTTTTTTTTTTTGTCTGTGACATATTATTTTTAGAACATTCCTTTTACATTTAGTACAGTCTTTTAAGAGTTATGTGAATTGTTTTATACGTATATAAGTGACATTGGCCAATAATATCATTTTCTTATAGCATCCATATTCTATTTATGCTTCAAGATTATACTCATTTCATAAAATGTACATTTTTATATCTTCCTAGACTGGAAGAAATTAAATAAGCCTGGAGCTTTCACTCCCATAAAACACATGTAGAGTTCTGCTACTGAAGGTAAATTGAAAGACATTTATTATTCTAAGTACATTTTTTAAAAAGTGCATATTGGTCTATGCAGATTCTTTTCTTCTTAGATGAATTTTGATAATTCATTTTTCTCCAGGAAATTATCTATTATATTTGGTTTTTAAATTCCTGACAATTATCCATGAAATAATGCTTTGGAACATATATACTCTAATATGATCCATATTACTTTCTATCTTTGTGATATTTACTCAAAACTTCTCTTTTCTTAATCACAGAAATGTTTTCAATTTTGCTAGTCTTATGAGAGAATTGGTTTAGCTTTTCATTGACCAACTCTGATTTGATGCATAATTCAACTTCATTAATTTATCTTTTTCTCTTCAGTATTTTCTTTCTTCTATTTTCTTTGGACTTATTTTGTTGTTCTTTCCTAAACTTCTTGATTCAAATGCTTAGGTTGTTTTTCCAACAATTCATATTTTCTGAATGCGTTTACTGCTATAAATTCCTCTTTAATTACTGCTGCTTGCCACAAATTTTATATGCATTTTTGTTGAATCTGAGGTACAAAAGATTTTAAGTTTATTTTTCGTTTATTCTGTAACTAAAATTACTTAGGAGTGTGACTTCTAGACATGGAACAACAGACTGGTTCCAAATAGGAAAAGGAGTACGTCAAGGCTGTATATTGTTACCCTGCTTATTTAACTTCTATGCAGAGTACATCATGAGAAACGCTGGGCTGGAAGAAGCACAAGCTGGAATCAAGATTGCCAGGAGAAATATCAATAACCTCAGATATGCAGATGACACCACCCTTATGGCAGAAAGTGAAGAGGAACTAAAAAGCCTCTTGATGAAAGTGAAAGAGGAGAGTGAAAAAGTTGGCTTAAAGCTCAACATTCAGAAAATGAAGATCATGGCATCTGGTCCCATCACTTCATGGGAAATAGATGGGGAAACAGTGGAAACAGCGTCAGACTTTATTTTTCTGGGCTCCAAAATCACTGCAGATGGTGACTGCAGCCATGAAATTAAAAGACGCTTACTCCTTGGAAGGAAAGTTATGACCGACCTAGATAGCATATTCAAAAGCAGAGACATTACTTTGCCAACAAAGGTTTGTCTAGTCAAGGCTATGGTTTTTCCTGTGGTCATGTATGGATGTGAGAGTTGGACTGTGAAGAAGGCTGAGCGCTGAAGAATTGATGCTTTTGAACTGTGGTGTTGGAGAAGACTCTTGAGAGTCCCTTGGACTGCAAGGAGATCCAACCAGTCCATTCTGAAGGAGATCAGCCCTGGGATTTCTTTGAAGGGAATGATGCTGAAGCTGAAACTCCAGTACTTTGGCCACCTCATGTGAAGAGTTGACTCATTGGAAGACTCTGATGCTGGGAGGGATTGGGGGCAGGAAGAGAAGGGGACGACAGAGGATGAGATGGCTGGATGGCATCACTGACTCGATGGTCTTGTGTCTGAGTGAACTCCGGGAGTTGGTGTTGGACAGGGAGGCCTGGCGTGCTGTGATTCATGGGGTCGCAAAGAGTCGGACACGACTGAGCAACTGAAGTGAACTGAACTGTGACTTCTAGAATCCAAATTCATGGTATGTTTGGCTATCATTAGGGGTATCTTTTTGGGGGGCTACTATTTTATTATTGATATTTTTATTTACTAGATGTGATTGGTGAATGTAGTCTGTGAAAAACGACTTCTCTGATGCTCCCGTGGTTAAGAATCTGCCTGCCAATACAGGGGACACAGGTTCAATCCTTGCTTTGGGAAGATCCCACAAGCTGCAAGGCAACTAAACCCATGTGCCACAGCTCCTGAGCCTGTGCTCTACAGCCTAGGAACTGTACCTACTGAACCCATGCACCTAGAACCTTAGCTCCACTAGAGAATTCACAGCAATGAGAAGCCTGAGCACCACAAACAGAGTGGCCCCCACTCACCACAACTAGGGAAAAGCCCAAATGTAGCATCAAAGACCCAGTGCAGCCAAAAATAAGTAAATAAATAAATCATTTTTTAAAAATCTGTGAAAAAAATGCTTAAAACTCATCATTTTCTTTTCATAACCCATTAGATTTCGCTCTGTATATTTTAAGACTTTATAAATATTTTTCTCTATATATATTACGCACACACACACATGCTGCTGCTGCTGCTGCTGCTAAGTCACTTCAGTCGTGTCTGACTCTGTGCAACCGCATAGATGGCAGCCCACCAGGCTCCCCCGTCTCTGGGATTCTCCAGGCAAGAACACTGGAGTGGGTTGCCATTTCCTCTCCAATGCATGAAAGTGAAAAGTTCAAGTGAAGTCGCTCAGTCATGTCCGACCCTCAGCGACCCCATGGACTGCAGCCTACCAGGCTCCTCCGTCCATGGGATTTTCCAGGCAAGAGTACTGGAGTGGGTTGCCATTGCCTTCTCCACACACATACACACATATATATAATTTGCACACATTTGAATTCAAGACTGACATTTTGTGTTGCATTACTGCACTTGGTTACATTTTTTTCTATGAATTGTGCTGTTTAGCCTCACTTCACACCTTTCTCCTTTAATTCTACATTTTATTTTGCCTGATGTTAGTTTTATCATGCAACTTTCTCTTTGTTGATCTTTCCATTTTTTTGGTGTTCCTTGGCCTTAGTTGTGTTCCTTACAAACTTTGTATTTACTATGTTATGTGGGTTATTTTTAAAATCTAACTTGAACGCTGGCTTCATCATAATAAAACATTAGAGAAAGTCAAACTGAGGGACATTCTGTGGTGACTTGACAAGTCCTCTTTGAAAGTGTTGAAGTTAAAAAAAAAAAACACGAAAACACTCCTGGTTTGGAGGAAGCTGGGAAGACATGAGAACTAAAGGCAATGTAGAGAGATCTTGGAACAGAAAAAGGACATTGACAAAAATCTTGGGGATACAGAAGGGAGTCTGTGAGTCAGTTTCAACACTAATGTTAATATTCTAGCATTTGATATGCATACCATGTTTACTTACTATGTCGGTGTGAAAGAAAGCTGGGAGAAGGTATAGGGAACTCTGTATTTTCTTTGTTACTCTTCGGTAAATAGACTTTCATTTAAAAATGAAAGTTTACAAATGTAACTTGAGGCAATCCTCTAGTGTGTGGGGGCCCCCGCTCAATACCCCCATCCTCCTGCCATTCTTAAATTCATCACTTCTATTTTATTTTTTTAATTTATATTTTCAAATTTTATTGGAGTATAGTTAATTTGCAATGTTGTATTAATTTCTGCTGTACAACAGAGTGAGTCAGTTATACATATATATATATATATATATATAAGCATTCTTCTCAGATTCTTTTCCATTGTGATTTGTCACAGAATATTGAATAGAGTTCTCTGTGCTACACAGTAAGACCTTGCTTATCCATCCTATATATAATAGCTTACATCTATTCATCCCACTTCTATTTTATGAATGAACTTTGCCGTGTGGCTCTCTTCCAATGAGGATGCTTCTAAGATGTCACCTCAGTGGTCATCAGCATTTCTGGCCTTAGATTTATTTAACCCCTTCTGTGGTGCGAAAGATTGAAGGCAGGAGGAGAAGGGGATGACAGAGGATGAGATGGTTGGATGGCATCACCAACTCAGTGGACCTGAGTTTGAGCAAGCTCAGGGAGTTGGTGATGAATGAGGAGGCCTGGCATGCTGCAGTCCATGGGGTTGCAAAGAGTCGGACACAACTGAGCAACTGAACTGAACTAAACTCAACTGTGGTAGGTGAAGTCTCCATTAACCCAATAGCAAGACAACACTTTCCTTTCAAGGAGTCTAGATGAATAGCAGTATTAAGAAGTTCTCAGATCTGAAAACTTTGAGGCCTCATCTGGGGAGCCTATTTCAAATTTTTCCCAAAGATTTATTCTGTGTCTATTTGGCTTGCACCTTGGTCCTATGGGCTTAAGCTGGCTGCTGGAGACACCACTCTGTAACTATTTAGTGCTAGTTTCTACTCAGAGCCCAATTCTAATTCAGATTCCCTTAAAATAGGTAACAAATGAGGACCTACTATATATACAGTATAAATATTGGGAACTATATAAATGTACATATATATTCCTGTATATACATATTGGGAATTATACTCAATATATTGCAATAAACTATATTCCTGGATTAGGAAAATGATTTTGTCAACAAATCAAGTAAATTGAATGAGTCAGAAGATTCACCCCCATTTAACCCTTAATCATCTACTGTTCATCTTTCGCTCCTGCCTGACATACTGGCTGAATAGAATTGTGACAAAGGGAATTACCCTTTAACCATTTCCTTTATCAGAGTAGTGATTGCTTATTGTCTTTCTGGGTTTTTATCTCTTTGACCTGGATAACCAAGATGGTCACTCACCTAGAGCCAGACATCCTGGAGTGTGAAGTCAAGTGGGCCTTAGAAAGCATAACTACCAACAAAGTTAGTAGAAGTCATGGAATTCCAGCTGAGCTACTTAAAACCCTAAAACATGATGCTGTGTAAGTGCTATGTCAATACATCAGCAAATTTGGAAAACTCAGCAGTGGCCATAGGACTGGAAAAGCTCAGTTTTCATTCCAGTTCCAAAGAAGGCAAAGCCAAAGAAAGTTCAAACTACCATACAATTTCACTCATTTCACATGCTTGCAAGGTTATTCTCAAAATCTTTCAAGCTAGGCTTCGGCAATATGGGAACTGAGAATTTTCATATGTACAAGCTGGATTTAGAAAAGGCAGAGGAACCAGAGATCAAATTGCCAACATCTGTTGGATCATAGAAAAATCAAGGGAATTCCAAAAAAACATCTACTTCTGCTCATTGACTATTCTAAAGACTTTGACTGTGTGGATCATAACAAACTGTGGAAAATTCTTAAACAGATGGGAATACCAGACCACCTTACCTATCTCCTTGGGTATCCTTACTTAACATCTTTGTTGCCTCTGGGATTCAGTCTTGGGCCTTTCTTGCACAATACCTGCCTCCATGGGGATGACCATGCTTTGAACCCTGAGCAGGGAGGCATGTCCTTGGCATCTTAGTCCAGAAGCTCAATTCATTCTCATCCTCTTCCTCTTTGCCCTATATTGTTCTCTTGGTCACTTGTATTTATTTAGAATTTAACAAGTGCTATTACAGATCCTTCTACATTTCTCAGATCCTCTCAGATTTGTTTCTAGCATCCATCCTTCAGTTCAGATGTGTCTTTATGTGGAAAGACCATGGCTAAACCTGCTTCAGAGGATGCTGTGGACATGGACGTGGCCTGGTCAGTGGAAAGGGCCCCCAGGTCATGTGTTCTCTGGTCAGGATAGCCTGAAACTAGAACCAACTGTGTGCATGACAGAAGTCCAGACCCTTCAACTCTGAGATGGGATTTACATTTCCAACTCCTTGAGGATTCCCTGAGGGGTCAGATTGAACCTGGGGCTCCCTGGGGAAGTTGCACTCTCCTTGGCTTTTTCCCTTCTGACTCTGGCTTTTCTTTCTCTTCTTGGTTTCTCCTGAGGGCAGCTTCACACATCACTTGCATTTGGATCTGTGATTCAGGTTCTGCTTCTAGGGAATCTGACTGGAGATATTGACTAATACTCAACTCTTGCCCAACCTTCTGTTCCTGGTGAATCTCAGGGTCTTGCTTTGTCTCGAAAGAACTTAGAGATGAAGTGGTAGGTAAGAAGTGGATCTATTTCAAGAGAAACACACTCCACACACACAGGGTGGGCCAACTCAGAAGATAAGAAGAGCCTTGAAATGTGGTGTGGTTAAGTTTTATGGGCTGGGTGATTTCATAAGCTAATGAGTGGGAGGATCATTCCAATTATTTTGGGAAAGAGGAGGGGATTTCCAGAAATTGGGCTACTGCTCACTTTTTGACCTTTTATGGTCAGCCTTGGGACTGTCTTGTCACCTGTGGGTATGTCATATAGCTGATGTGTTAGAAAAACATATAATGAGGCTCAAGGTATAGTGGAAGTTGACTCCCCCACCGTTCAGTTCAGTCACTCAGTCATGTTTGACTCTTTGAGACCCCATGGACTACAGCACACCAAGCCTCCCTGTCTATCACCAGCTCCCAGAGTTTACTCAGACTCATGTCCATTGAGTCAGTGATGCCATCCAACCATCTCATCCTGTCATCCCTTTCTCCTCCTACTTTCAATCTTTCCCAGCATCAGGGTCTTTTCCAATGAGTCAGTTCTTCGCATCAGGTGGCCAAAGTGTTATAGTGTCAGCTTCAGCATCAATCCTTTCAATGAATATTCAGGACTGATTTCCTTTAGGATGGACTGGTTGGATCTCCTTGCAGCCCAAGGAACTCTCAGGAGTCTTCTTCAACACCCCAGTTCAAAAGCAACTGTGGTTCTTTTGACTCCCCTGCCATCTTCAACCCATTTGGTTCTAATCAGTTTATGTCATGTCCTCAGGCTATGTCTTTCTTTCAAAGATTTTGCCCTGAACCCTTCACACTTGTTTCACTTCTGGTTAAGGCTTCTGTCTTAGAGAATGGGTTGCACTTTGACCTCAGGCTCTCCTCTGACCTCCTTTCCTATCTCTTAACGCAGCCATGGTACATATCTTGGATCTTCCCTGCTGAACTCAGATGCCACCTTGAAATTCTCTCCAACAAGCTTCAAAAACTCCTTAACTGTTTTAAACTTTTTCACCTCAATAAAAAACAATAGCAATACATAATAACAAATCTGTCCCTTTAATCACTCACTCTCCCAGCCCTGCTGTCTGAAGAATTTCTGATGTAAATACGACTAAATCCATGCCATATTCTGAGCTGCTTAGTCTACTTATAGGTAACTATACACTAATGTTCTGTTTTCACAAAGGAGTTTCAAAAGGATTCTGCAACTATGTGGTCAGGGAGAAAGAGCACAGTATTTTTTTTTTTTTTTTTTTAATTAAGGGATAATTGCAATAGTGTTGGTTTTTGCCATACATCAATTTGGATCAACCATAGGTATACATATGTTGCTTGCCTCTTGAGCCTCCATCTCACCTCCCACCCCATCCTACACCTCTAGCTTGTCACAGATCCCTGATTTGAGTTCCCTGAGTCATACAGCAAATTCTCACTGGCTATCTATTTTTACATATCTTAGTGAATGTTTCCTTGCTACTTTCTCCAATCACCCCACCTTCTCCTTCCTATTCCCCCCTCGCCGGTCCATAAGTCTGTCCTCAATGACTCTCAGGACCTCCATTGCCACCCTGCCAATAGATTCATCAGTACCATCTTTCTAGATTCCATATATATGTGTTAATAGATAATATCTGTTTTTCTCTTTCCAACTTATTTCATTCTGTATAATAGGCTCTGGGTTCATCCACCTCACTAGCACTGACTCAAATGCATTCCTTTTATGGCTGAGTAATTTTCCATGGTATATATGTACAAAAAACTTCTTTATCCATTCATCTGTCAATGGACATCTGGTGAGCACATTAATTTGTTGTTGACCACTGGGGTATCTTGGGGCAATCACCAGTTTCCCTGGGGTGTGCCTCTTGCTCCTTTGAATGATATGAACCCCAAAGTTGAACTTGGTAAATGTGTTGAAAGATGTGGTTCTTCCTTCTATTCCTTTAGGTAACAGCTTTAAATTGACTTTTCAGATGACTCTCCATTAAAAGACAGTGCTGTGTGTCTACTTCTTCCCATTACTTATGTAGACTTGAAATATATTAACTTGATAATGTTTGACTCTCTATCAGAAAACATTAAACAAAATTTCATAAGAACAGGACCATATCTGACATGTTTGTCTTTGTATACCCAACGCCCCACTGCCTGGCACAGAAGGCTTCAACAATTATATGGTGAACAAGTTAGTGATGATTGAAATAGTAGGAAGAAGCATGCATATATATATAGACAGTGGAATATTATTAAACTTCAATATAGATGGGTCTTCGGGGCATTATGATAAGTTAAATAAGCAAGGCAGCAAAAGAAAGGTACTGCCTGGTAGCACTACTATGATTTTAGTATGCATTTAAAATGTAGAATGGTGGGTCACATATGGTTTTAGAGATGAGACACAATCCATATTTACATCCTTGGTCTGCCATTTACTACTAAGTCAGGGTGATGCAAATTTCAGGACTGTTCCCCTTTAAAATAATATTATGCAGAATAGAATAGATAAAATGAGGCAGTATCTGGCACATAGTAAGTACTCAATAAAGATAGCTGTTTTAGAACTTCCTGCATACAACACTATTCCTTTTATGCACCATGAGGGTAAATGGAGTAAAGCAATACTACTCATATATGAAAGATAACAATACATACTAGTGTGAACACAATTTTGTTTACCTGAACAATGATATCTTGGTTCTAAATTGTAGCATAAAGGCTAGAGATCATCCCCCCCATCATTCCACTAATCAATTTCAAGGTTAATAACCAAGATCTGCTGTTCATGTTCCTTTGGCAACATAATTTTGAAACACTGTTGGATTTTAAAAGCTGCTTTGAAATGTATACACCAAATATAACAAATAGTAAATACAGAAACACCATTTAAAGAATGCCATGGATATGTGTGGTTCTTTTAGACCCAAATTTCCTTGCTTATCTATGGAGAAATTTGAGCTGTATGAATTTTATTCTACTTAACCTCAGCCTTTTCCCTGTACCTTGTTTTTATAATAACTGGAAAGCAAGTAGTTCAGCTAGTTTCTGTGTATGTTTGCATTTGCAGAAAACATTACTTGAAAAGGTCCAAAGTTTCTGCGCTCTGGTGACTCTTCCCTACCTGTTTGTTCTCTTATTAACTGTAAAAGCTGCTTGGTAGCAAGTGTTCTAAAGATGCCTCTACCTGAGTCTGTGGCTGTTGTCATACTAATACAATAAATTCTGTCTTCATTTCATTCTGTTTCAGCTTTAAAAGGGGCTTTAATGTCTACTGAAGCATTTTTTTTTAACTTTACAATATTGTATTGGTTTTGCCATAGAGCAACATGAATCCACCACAGGTATACACGTGTTCCCCATCCTGAACTCTCCTCCCTCCTCCCTCCCTGTACCATCCCTCTGGGTCATCCCAGTGCACCAGCCCCAAGCATCCAGTATCGTGCATCGAACCTGGACTGGCGACTCATTTCATATATGATATTATACATGTTTCAATGCCATTCTCCCAAATCATCCCACCCTCTCCCTCTCCCACAGAGTCCAAAAGACTATTCTATACATCAGTGTCTCTTTTGCTGTCTTGTATACAGGGTTATTGTTACAAGTAATTCTTTCTATCTTCTGTTTAGAAGTTGAAGAAGGAATTTTTTTTTAATATTTGGAAATGGCAACTCAAAGAGAATTTTGATGGTTGGTGTCAGCTGGACAGCAGTGCTGAACAAAGGTTAAAATAACAAACAGAGAGTGTGATTTCCACTTATACTTGTAAGGAAGTGTCAACTACAAATTGGCATTTGCCATGGGCACTTGCCATCTGCCTCTACAAGGATTAAATCATGTGCTACTGCAGCTGCTGACCATTAACACCTGAACTCCTTAAAGGAGAGCAGAAATGCAGACAGCAGTTTTGGAAAGCAGAAATGAGACACTCTTTGCTCAGAGAAAAATGACAGAATAAGTCCTTAGATAGCTAGATATTTCCAGGAACCAATTTTATGAGCCCAATTCTTATATCTCTTCATACCTAGAAAAGCACTAAAATCCTTTATGGTGATGACTGCTCCTCATGGCTAGTGTTGTGGTCTGGGTGCAGGTTGGAAAAGAATTTCCAGACATGAGACAGAATGAGAGGGAAATAAAGTTTATTAGAGTGGGAGATGCTGTTAGAACAGCAGGCCAGCTCAAGGGAGAACTGACCTTGAATGGGGGGTCTTAGTCCACTTTTATACCCAGGGTACAGGGAGTGGGATAGGGTTATTGCGGGTCATTTGCTAGTTGGATGAGGCATGTATACTGGGTGGGAGGAAGAGTAAGGCAAATACCTCCTCCTTATGGGGTAGGAGGGGAGACAGGTTATACTGTTACATTAATAGTTACAACATAGGGAAGGGAAGGATGATAAGGGTCTGGTTTTTCCGTTCCTGCATTCCAAGACCCTTCTTGGTTTTATCTGCTCTTTCATCCTTGGATCACCATAGCTAGCAGAAACCTCCTGCAAAAAAATATATACTAGAATGCATGTACTCTCCCTTCACCAAAATCACATATATACTGATGTACCCACCTGCCTATTTGGAGTAGTTTCTCAGAGCTATCTGAGGTGCTGTCTCTGAGACTGCGATTCTCACTTTGCCTCAAATAAAACTTAACGTGCAACTCTCATGTTGTGTTTTTTTTTTTTTTTTTTTTAAGTCAACAGAAGGTACAAGAAGTCTGTAGTGCCCTTATTTTTCTAAACTTAATTGAATCTATGCCCTCACTTCCCCTGGGTGGTGAGAAATTAAAGTTTGTCAGTACTTTCTATTTCAAAGGACCCTTTCCTTTCAGATGGTAAACTGAGGAACTTAGCAATGCTTGGCAAATATGAGAAAGAATTCTTGTCTCCAGGGCATCAAGTCATTTTCTGAGGTGCATGATCTTTCAGATGCTGTGAGCAGCTCTATCTTTCCACCAGAGCCTGAGCACAGAAACTTTGCCCAACATCAAGGCCATGGTGCTTAGGGTTCTCTGTCTCTCCAGGTCCTCACATGCCACCCCTTCTACCAGCCCCCAAGCCCTTCCATATTTTCCCACGTCTTGTGAAGAACCCCATTCCTCACAACTCTCATGAAAAATAAATCCAAAGTAAACAAGAAACCCATCTCCATCCTTGACATCAGAGAAATTGTCTAACAGTTGAGACATTTTCAGTCTTAACTTTCTGGTAACTTCAGAACTACACCCTTCAGTGTTTGACACTTTAATTCAAAACCTATTAAATATGACCCTAGGACAAGGGCATCCTTCTGCCTCTAGGACTAAAAACCCAGCAAAACATTTCAAAGGGGGTTAGAGGTGAGAGAAAGAAAATAGTTCTCCTTCTTTAGGATTCTTCTGAAAGAGGGAGAACAAAAGCCTTCTTGTCATTAACATCCGCTCTGTAATGCATTTCAGTGAAAAGGAAGGGTAATGAGGCATCTGAATGAGGTTTTGTGTCTAATTTGACTGAAGTACTTTCTCAAAAGTAATAAAGACCTACATAAACAGTGCGAATTTAAAATTAACTTTAGCAACTTCAAGTGGTTGGTTTCCTCATTTTGCTGAGTACTTTTGATACTGAGGTGAAATAGGGTGTACTTGAACTGAAATTTGCTTTAATGTCACCATCAGAAAAATGTTTTTTGGTTATGTTCTTCCATATGGAGCAGCAAAAATCTCTCAGACGTGGCTCTGTTTTAATGCCTAGTGAGAGGAAGCAAACAAACAAAAACCAACCGACAATAAAAACAAAAGTCTTGTCTTTCTGTAAGGACATCATAAAATTTTGTTAACTTTAATTATTAAAAATAGCTGTGCAACCATGCATAGTTACATAAAATACCTAATTAGTGTGGCCAAAAAGAATTTGAACTAGAATGTTTGTGGGCTAGAAATTCTTTTATGGAACTCATTAGTGATATCAGACCCAAAAATATTTATGATATTATAAAACTGCTGGGAAAAGAGATGGTATTTAGTGCAGTTGAGGGTTAATTTGGGCCTCAAAGCACTTTCAGGGCCTTGAACTTTTCTCAAGCTGTACTGCGGTAGCAAATGATGCTGTTGCACCAGAGTTTATGGTGTGAGCGGAATTTATACAATGTTCAAGGAATAGCCTTTGAAATGAACAGAAGGCTATAATCATAGCACATAGTATTTAAGTGATTGAATCAATGTAAATGCTTCTAAGATGAGACAAAGCATGTTTCTCCTATAAAGTCATAAAATTTCTCCTTTATTAGGATTATCCTCTCTGGGGGACAGGATGATCACTCTGCTCTGCACTCCTTTCTCCCTCCTTCTCCCTGGTCACAGCATCACACACCCACTAACTCCTGGCTTTAGTGGTGAGTCCCAAATCCAATCTCTATTATTTCTTCTTTCCTGGACACACGCATTGGGTTAAAGCTGGACATGTGACCTAGGCAAGTCAATAAACATACATCTTAAATCTTCAAATGTTTTGTCGGAAAGTTGAAAAAAAGATTGTTCTTGCTTTGGCTAGAGGAAACACCAGTTGCTACCACCATGAGATTTCACTTTTTAAAAAAATTGAATTATAGTTGATTTACAATGTTATATTTGTTTCTGGTATACAACAAAATGATTTATATACACATATACCCTTTATACACGTATATCCTTCAAAAATCATTGCCTCGTCATGGCAAAGGGGCTTGTGCAACTCAGTGAAGCTATAAGCCATGCCAGGCAGGGCCACTCAAGATGGGTCAAGTGAAGAGTTCTGACAAAATGTGATCCAGTAGAGAAGGAAATGGCAATCCACCCCAGTATTCTTGCCTAGAGAACCCCAAAGACATTGTGAAAAGGCAAAAATATGTGATACTAGAGGATGAGCCCCTCAGGTTGCAAGGTGTCCAACATGCTACTGGGGAAGAGCAGAGAGTAATTACTAACAGCTCCAGTAAGAATGAAATCAGCTGGGCCAAAACAGGAATGACACTCAATTCTGGAGGTGTGTGCTGGTGAAAGTAAACTCTGATGCTGTAAAGAACAATATTGCATAGGAATCTGGAATGTTACATCCATGAATCAAGGTACACTGGACATGGACAAGCAAGAGATAGTAAGATTGAACAGCAACATCTTAGGAATTAGTTCAGTTCAGTCACTTAGTCATGTCCAACTCTGCAACCCCATGAACTGCAGCACACCAGGTTTCTCTATCTATCACCGACTCCTGGAGCTTGCTCAAACCCATGTCCATTGAGTCAGTGATGCCATCCAACCATCTAATCCTCTGTCGTCCCCTTCTCCTCCTGCTTTCAATCTTTCCCAGTATCAGGATATTTTCTAATGAGTCAGTTCTTCACATCAGGTGGCTAAAGTATTGGAGCTTCAGCTTCAACATCAGTCCTTCCAATGAACACCCAGGACTGATCTTTAGGATGGACTGGTTGGATCTCCTTGCAGTCCAAGGGACTCTCAAGAGTCTTCTCCAACCCTACAGTTCAAAAGCATCAATTCTTCAGCACTCAGCTTTCTTTAGCCCTTCATGACTACTGGAAAAACTGTAGTTTTGACTAGATAGACCTTTGTTGGCAAAGTAATGTCTCTGCCTTTAAATATGCTGTCTAGGTTGGTCATGGCTTCTCTTTCAAGGAGCAAGCATCTTTTAATTTCATGGCTGCAGTCACCATCTACAGTGATTTTGGAGCTCAAGTGCATAAAGTCTCTCACTGTTTCCATTGTTTCTCCATCTATTTGCCATGAAGTGATGGGACCAGATGCTATGATCTTTGTTTTATGAATGTTGAGTTTTAAGCCAGCTTTTTCACTCTCCTCTTTCACTTTCATCAGTCTTTAGTTCCTCTTTACTTTCTGCCATAAGGGTGGTGTCATCTGCATATCTGAGGTTATTGATATTTCTCCCAGAAAGCTTGATTCCAGCTTGTGAATCTTAGGAATAAGTGAACTAAAATGGACAGGAATGGATGAATTTAATTCAGATGACTACTATATCTACTACTGTGGGCAATAATCCTTTAGAGCAAATGGAGTACCTTCATAGTCAACAAGAGTCCAAAATGCAGTTTCTCTGTGTGTGCTAAGTCACTTCAGTTGTGTTCAACTCTTTGCCATCCTATGGACTGTAACCTGCCTAAGGCTCTCTGTCCATAGGATTTTCCAGGCAAGAATACTGGAGTGGGTTGCCATGCCTTCCTTTAGGGGATCTTCCCAAACCAGAGATGGAACTCATGTCTCTTAAGTCTCCTGCATTGGAAGGCAGATTCTTTACTACTTTGGATGCAATCTAAAAAAAGAATAATCTCTGTTCATTTCCAAGGCAAACCATTCAATATCACAATAATCCAAGTCTATGCTTCAACCACTGATGCTGAAGAAGCTGAAGTTGACGAATCCTATGAAGACCTATAACACCTCTAGAACGAGCAAGAAAAAAAAAGAAGATGCCCTTTTCATCATAGGAGATTGGAATGAAAAGTAGGAAGTCAAGAGATACATGGAAAACAGGCAAGTTTGGCCTTGGAGTGAAAAATGGAGAGGGCAAAAGCAAAGAGGGCAAACATAGTTTTGTCAAGAGAACACATTGGTCACAGGAAATACCCTTTACCAACAACACAGCAAGCGGCTGTACCTATGGAGATCATCAGATGGTCAACACTGAAGTCAGACTGACTATATTCTTTGCAGGTAAAGATGGAGAAACTCTATACAGTCAGTGAAAACAAGACCTGGAGCTAACTGTGCCTCAGATCGTGAGCTCCTTATTGCAAAATTCAGGCTTAAATTGAAGAAATTAGGGAAAACAACTAGCCCATTCAGGTATGACCTAAATCAAACCCCTTACTGATTATACAGTGGAGGTGAGGAATAGATTCAAAGGATGAGATCTAATAGACAGACTGCCTGGAGAACTATGGATAGAGGTTCATAACAATGTATAGGACGCAGTGACCAAAGCCATTGCAAATAGCTGAGGGATGAAGAGAAGTGAAAGGCAATGGAGAAAGGGAAAGATATACTCAACAGAATGCAGAGCTCCAGAGAATAAGAAGATAAGAAGATAAGATAAGATAAGATAAGAAGATAAGATAAGAAGGCCTTCTTAAGTGAACAAGGCAAAGAAGAGGAGGAAAACAGTAGAGTGGGAAAGACTAGAGATCTTTTCAAGAAAATTAGTGATACCAGGGAAAATTTTATGCCAAGGTGGGCACAATAAAGGACAGAAACAGTATGGACCTAACAGATGTAGAAGATGTTAAGTAGAGGTGGTAAGAAAAGGCCTTAATGACCCAGATAACCACAGTGGTTTGATTGCTTACCTAGAGCCAGACATTAGGAAGCATTACTAGAAGCAACGCTAGTGGAGGTGATGGAATTCCAGCTGAGCTACTTAAAATCCTAAAAGATGATGCTGTGAAAGTACTGCACTCAATATTTCAGCAAATTTAGAAAATACAGTGGTGATCACAGGATGGGAAGAGGTCAGTTTTATTCCAATTCTAAAGAAAGGCAATGTTAAAGAATGTTCAAACTACCACACAATTACATGCAGTTCACATGATAGCAAGATTATGCTTAAAATCCTTCAACCTAGGCTTCAGCAGTACATGAACTGAGGACTCCCAGATGGACAAGTTGGGTTTTAAAGAGACAGAGGAACCAGAGATCAAGTTGGCAATGTTTGTTGGATCATGGAGAAAGCAAGGGAATTCCAGAAAAAGACATCTTTTTCTGCTTCATTGACTATGCTAAAACTTTTGACTGGATCACAACAAACTGTGGAAAATTCTTAATAAGTTGGGAGTACAAGATCACCTCTGTCTCCTGAGAAACCTGTATGGATGTCAAGAAGCAATAGTTAGAATGGGATTTGAAACAATGACTGGTTCTAAATTAGGACTCTTCTTATTTTGAAATAGTGCCACCCTCTTTATTTAACTTCCATGCATAGTACATCATGCAAAATTCTGGGTTAGATGAATAACAAGCTGGAATTAACATTGCCGGGAGAAATATCAACAGCCTCAGAAATGCAGATGATACCACTCTAATTTCAGAAAGTGAAGAGGAACTAAAGAGCTTCTTGATGAGCATGAAAGAGGAGCATTAAAAAGCTGACTTAAAACTCAGCATTAAAAAAATTGAGATCATGGCATTCGGTCCCATTCCTTTATGACAAACAGAAGGGGAAAAATTGGAAGCAGTAATATATTTTACTTTCTTGGGCTCCAAAATTACTGTGGACTGTGACTGCAGCCATGAAAATTAAAAGACATTTGTTCCTTGGAAGAAAAGCTTTGACAAACCTAGACAGTGTATTAAAAAGTAGAGACATAACTTTGCTGAGAAAGGTCCATATAGTCAAAGCTATGGTTTTTCCATAGTCATGTATGGATTTGAGAATTGGGCCATAAAGAAAGCTGTATGCCAAGAATTGATGCTTTTGAATTGTGGTGCTAGAGAAGACTCTTGAGAGTCCCTTGGACTGCAAGGAGATGAATTCAGTCAGTCCTAAAGGAAACCAATCCTGAGTATTCATTGGAAGGTCTGTTTGCTGAAGCTGAAGCTCCAATACTTTCCACTTGATGCAAACAGCCTACTCATTGGAAAAGCCCCTGATACTGGGAAAGATTGCAGGCAAAAGGAGAAAGCGGTAGCAGAGGATGAGATGGTTGAGAGCATCACTGACTCACTGGACATGACTTTGAGCAAACTCTGGGGGACAGTGAAGGACAGAGGAGCCTTGCAAGCTACAGAGCATGGGGTCACAAAGAGTCACACGTGACTCAAGGACTGAACAACTTAAGACAACCTTCCTGGACATGGAAGAAACCTAAATGTCCATTGACAGAGGAATGGATAAAGAAGATGTATATAGATATCTATCTATCTATAGACAGTGGAGTATCACAAAGCTATAAAAAGACAGAATCATTTAGTTTCATCTTCTTCGGCATTAGTGGTTGGGACATAGACTTGGATTACTGTGATGTTGAATGGTTTGCCTTGGAAATGAACCAAAATCATTCTGTCATTTTTGAGACTACATCCAAGTACTGCATTTTGCACTCTTCTGTTGACTGTCAGTGCTACTCCATTCCTTCTAAAGGATTCTTGGCCAAAATGGTCATCTGAATTAAATTCACCTATTTCCATCCATTTTAGTTCACCGATTCCTAAAATGTCAATGTTCACTCTTGTCATCACCTGTTTGACGTCACCCAATCTACCTTGATTCATGTACTTAACATTCCAGGTTCCTGTGCAATGTTGTTCTTGAGCAAACTCAGGGAGATAATGAAGGACAGGGAAGACTGGTGTGCTGCAGTTCAGGGGATCACAAAGAGTCGGACGGGATTTCATGACTAAACAACAGAAAACAAAATGCCATTTGCATCAACATGGATACAGCTAGAGATTATCATATGAAGAGAAGTCTGACAGAGAAATATAAATATGATATCACTTATATGTGGAATCTATTTTAAAAAAGGGAGAGAGAAGATTTCATCTCAAGTCTTAGATGACAGTGATTAGGTCAATCAGATCCTATTGTAAATCTGTTATTATAGTTCTATGAGTCAATATATTTATTTTATTTTTAAGGCATGTGGAGCCAAATTTTTGTTGTTGCTATTTGTATAAAACTTCATGAACCAAATGAATTATTTTTTTTAAGAAAAAGAAACTGTTCTTCAATCCTGTTTCATTCAGATATAAGAATTTAAGCACTGCCCTGTTAAAATAGATTAATATTTTCAGTCTTTAATAGTTATGTATTTTCCCCCCGTCAAAGCAGAGCTTTCTGAAGTGTATGACAGAGCTGTAGCTACTGCTCTGAATATCCAGAACCCCTGCAGTAACTTCTTTCTGCTCTCTGTTAATACAGAAGTGAATCTTAACCCCCACAGCAAAGTTTCATGGGGAGTTAGGGCAAAGGTTACATCTTAGCAGGACAAGCTAACTTGGAATACTAGATTCATTTGTTTAGTAAGTACTTTATGTCCTTTTTCCCAGGAATTTTTGACCGTCTTCTCTGTAGTATCCTGGTTCCTGCTATGCTGTGTTTCTTCACTTCTCTGTTTTCTGAGCCACTTGTACTGGGTATCTCCTGGAAATTCTACTCTACTCCTTTTAAAAAATAAGTAGGACCAGGTTTTCTTTGCCTCTTCTTAGCTATAGATCCACTTTTGCACATCCAAGGACTTGTTAAAATGCTCTGTTAAATAAAACATTAATCCAGCTCAGCCTTACATTTTGCAGTTCAAAACTGGCAGAGACTTTGAGATTGAAATCTTTCTTATTTTGCATTTCTACAGGTCTCTATACGGGGACAAATTTTATCTTCCTTATCATTAGAATCATGACTCTTTTTTTTTTTTGAGGAAAAGTAACTTCCCATAACATTGTATTCCTTCATTGCAACAAATTGTTTCTCTCATTAAAATAGGTGCTTTCTGAAGGCAAAAACTATCACATTAACCTCAATTTCTCTGGTACTCAACATACATGTAACTGAGCAATAAAAATAAAAATTTCAGTATATAAAGAATTTAAATTGACTTGATCAAATATAGGCATTTGTACAATCGACCCAAGTATTATATTCACTTATTATTCTTCATGTGATATCTTTAAAAACATTTTTTATCAGAGCATTGTTGCTTTACATTGTTGTGCTATTTTCTGCTGTACAGCAAAGTAAATCAGGCATATGTATACTTGTGTCCCTTCTGTTTTAAATTTCCTTCCCACTTGGGTCATCACAGAGTAGTGCCTCAGTGTTCATTACAGCACTATTTACAATAGCCAGGACATAGAGGTAACCTAAATGTCTATTGACAGAGGAATGGATAAAAAAGATGTGGCACATATATATTTATATAATGAAATATTACTCAGTCATGAAAAGCAAAATAATGCCATTTGCAGAGACATGGATGGACCTAGAGACTATCAAACAGAGTGAAATAAGTCAGAAAAGAAAAACAAATGTTGTGTATTAACACATATATGTAGAATCTAGAAAAACGGTGTAGATGAAC
The DNA here is from genome assembly GCF_002263795.3 of Bos taurus. Lineage (NCBI taxonomy): Eukaryota > Metazoa > Chordata > Mammalia > Artiodactyla > Bovidae > Bos > Bos taurus. The sequence continues at coordinate 41,987,583 of NC_037344.1, read as the reverse complement.
CTATTTCCATGTGAAATATTTCTAAAATTATACTGTTCATTCTTTAATAGTATTTAGATTAGAATTCCTTAGGATAACTGCTCTACTAATAAAGCTTTTTATAAATTATGTTTGCTATATTCCAGAAAAAAAAAAAACTACCAGAGGATATTTTTTAATACTTACTAGTCTATTTTGAAAACAATGGCAAATTTGTGTCTTTCTAAGTCCAAAGGTAGGATTGTATTCTTATTAATAACGTTACATCTGAGGAAGTAATTTCAGAAGATCAGAATAATTTCAAGTTTGGTCATAGGAAAGGTAACAAATCCCTTAAAAACTGACCCCCATGGTATAAAATGTGTTTCCCCAGGTCTCTTCAGGCTATGAATTCAAAATCTGTACTTTTTAGTAATAATGTTAAAAATTTCATTGGCTTTTGTCTTCTGCAAAATATAGTACTTTGCCCCAAAGTACTGTATTTTGAGAGTCTCTGGTGTTGTCTCATGGGGGCTCACAAAGTCCTGCCCAGGTACCCGACTCTGGCCCTTTATCAATCCCTCATGGATAACAAAATTGTTTTACAATGTACATTTCTCACCTCTGATGCTAGTGCCCTATGTGAGAGCATCTACGTGCTTTATGTTCCTATAGTGACAAAGACCTCACGCTGCCAAGCTGGCATAGAACTGCTTGGCTCTTCATTCTGGCCATCATAGCAGGATCCCAGCAGAGCTGGGGAAGGGCTAATCTACTATGTCACTGATTGCACCACAGTGGCTCACAGAGACTCCTGTGAGATCATTCCTCCATTACGTTCTCTCTCAAGGTACAATAAGTGTATCTGAATCCAAGTCAGCCAGACCAATGCTGTCTGTCCTTTTCTGCCTTTCCTTTGGGAACTACTGCCAAGTTGAACAATCAAACAAGCCATCTACTTGTAAACCACTGGAAACGAAAATAGTGTCTTCCCCATTGATAGCTGTCACGAAGCAGTTTATCTCATATTCTACCCTTTAACTGAACCTCAATCCTGTTTAAGAAATAATGGCTCTTGTGTACTGGATATATCTTCATTTCTTCTTCAAGTTCACTCCCTTCCCTTCCCTATCCTGTAGAAACTCACATCTAAGAGTGACATTAATCATTAATAGCTTTCCTCACTCTACTTCCTATTGACTTTAGCCAACAGGGAGCTTGCTCAGGTGACTAGAGGAATAAAGCAGAGAGAGGTTAGGATATTTCTTCCTCCAGCTTCCTTCCGACAGTTCAGCTCAGGTGATTTGGGTCCTGTAGCCAAAGATCACTGCACCTTTCAAGATGGCCTTCTCCTCAGAACAGTCCTTTTGGGTTCAGGCTACCTGTTTCCTCTCTCATCTCCTTCTGCTTAAAGATATCAACAACTCTATGGCTAGTACCTTGGATTTTTTTTTTTTTTTTTTTACTAAATTTTGAGGTTTCCTTTGCTCATATGCACTTTGTAAGTAAAATACCCTTGAAACATTTCTTTGTGTATGTCATCTATTTTATGCTAGGACCCAGATATAGAGTAATGGGTGTTGCAAATGGCCCTAGGAAACAGAACCTCATGATGGAATTCAAGGATTGGGTTGCTCACACGTTTGAAGAGCAAGGAATGTGCTTTTTACAAAGTGGGTGGGTAGGACTTGGGTAACTTCTAGAAAATGGTGACATCATCATTATCAGCATTGTCACTGACAAAGGGCAGAGGGGGCTGGAGGGAAGTCAGGTAACTGTGGCGTTTTGTGGATATGACAGCAGCAGCGCTTTGAAATACTGGAGCTTTCCAGCTTCTTTTTCTGGTCCCAGAGGACAAACACAGGGGAACTGAGAAATTAAAACCTATAAGCATACAATTCACAGTATGCATGGAGAACCAGAAAGCCTCTTTGAAGTTTGAATGAGTATCTCCTCTCATATAGTAGCAGGAAATTTATGGCTTGGGGAAGCCTAAGTAAACCGTGTGCACTGCCAATTAAGGGCTCTGCCACAGGGCCCTAATATAATGGAACTCTGATGTGTTGGATGAAGACACTGGTACCGACTTGGGTGAGGCTAGAAACCTAGAAATCCAAAATTTCCCAGAATTCCTGTGCAAACAGAAGCAACCTTTTAACTCTGTAAGGGAAAAGTGAAAAGTTGCTCAGTCATGTTCGACTCTTACAACACTGTGAATTGTAGCCCACCAGGCTCCTGCGTCCATGGGATTTCCCAGGCAAGAACACTGGAGAGAGTATTCATTCTCTTCTCCAGGGGCTCTTCCTGACCCAGGGATTGAACCCAGGTCTCCTGCATTGCAGGCAGATTCTTTACCATATGAGCCACCAGTGAAGCACCATCCCCTATATGCAAATATATATTTATGTATGTGCATGTTGCATGCCTGCCTGTTAAGTTGCTTCAGTTGTGTCTGACTCTTTACAACCCAGTGGACTGTAGCCACCAGGCTCCTCTATCCATATGATTCTCCAGGCAAGAATACTGTAGTGGGTTGCCATGCCCTCCTCCAGGGGATCTTCCCAACACAGGGACTGAACCTGAGTCTCACATTTCCTGCATTGGCAGGCAGGTTCTTTACCACTAGTGCCACCTGGGTAGCATATCCATGCATGAAAATTTACTTCCAAAGAAGAAGCCAATTCTTCCTCACACCAACATCTTTCATGGTCTTTAGGCCAATAATAAGAGTTTTATCCTGCCATTTCCTCAAGAGAGACACAGAAACTGCTCTGGATGTGATAATCTCTACAGCAGAACTTTAAGCGGGGTACATTATATTGATGACACTATGTAAATTGGACCTGATGAGCCAGAAGTAGCAAGCCACTTAGATGCCTTGTAAAAACATGTCTGACAGAGTATGAGAGATAAACCCCTCAGAGGTTAGAGTGTCTCCCTCACAGGTAAAGTTTTTCAGCATCATTGATCTGAGGTTCATTGTTGGTTTCGGCACATACCACACAGAAGGAAGGAAAGCCTGGTAGATCAGCTTGGATTTTGTGTACTTGGATTTTTGTGTACAAAATGATGATGTGTACCACATGTAGGCTTGCTGCTGTGTCATATTTATTGGTATTCACGTATAAGGCTGCCAGTTGGGCCCCAAGAAATAAACTACAACAGTAGGTGCAGGCTGCAGGGCAAATTACTTGACATCTAGTAGACCCAATGGTATTTGAAGTGTCTGAGGCAGACAGATGCTAGTATAGAGACTATGGCAACCTCTAATAAGAGAATCACAGCACAGATGCCTGGGGTTTGAGGTAAGACCTTGTTCCCTGCTGCTTGCAACTCTTTTCCATTTCAAAAATAGCTTCTGACTTGCCACTAGGCTCTAGTAGACTCTTGGCTTCTGTCCACAGAATACAACATGATTCTATAACCCATATTCCTATCCTATCTTATCCACTGAACCGTGAGACTGCACGTGCACAACAGCCTGCCATGCTGAAATAGAAACGGTGTGCCCTGAACTGGGGAGAGGATAAATGCATATACAATAGAGAAGTGATTCACAGTCTACTGCAGTGTGTCTTGCATTCTCTTGTCCAGTAACCATAGCAAAAGAAAACTCCAGAAGTTCCAAAAAGGGAAGACCAGAAGGGACTCACATCCTGGAGGAATGAAAGTTTGGGTTCTATACATCAAAGAAAGACATCTGACTAGCTGAAGTGCTTACAAAAGTAATGTGAAGGGTTTGACTGGTGGCTCAATGGTAAAGAATCTGCCTGCCAATGCAGGAGACACGGGTTTGATCCCTGGTCCAGGAAAATTCCTCATGCAATGGAGCAACTAAGCCCATGTGCCACAACTACTGAACCTGTGCTCTAGAGTTTGGGAACTGCAACTACTGAGCCTGCATGCCACAAATACTGAAGCCGTCATGCCCTAGAGTCTGTGCTCTGCAACAACAGAAGCCACTGAAATGAACAGTCCAAGAATCACAACTAGGGAGCAGTCCCTGCCTGCCACAAGAGAAAGCCCATGTAGCAATGAAGACCCGGCACAGTCAAATGTAGATAAACAAGTTAAAAAAAAGTAATGGAAGCAACCTAGACGTCCATCAGCAGATGAATGGTAAGAAAGCTGTGGTACATATACACAATGGAGTATTACTCAGCCATTAAAAAGAATACATTTGAATCAGTTCTAATGAGGTGGATGAAACTGGAGCCTATTATATAGAGTGAAGTAAGCCAGAAAGAAAAACACCAATACAGTATACTAACGCATATATATGGAATTTAGAAAGATGGTTACAATAACCCTGTATATGAGACAGCAAAAGAGACACTGATGTATAGAACAGTCTTTTGAACTCTATGGGAGAGGGAGAGGGTGGGATGATTTGGGAGAATGGCATTGAAACATGTATAATATCATATATGCAACGAGTCGCCAGTCTGGGTTCGATGCACGATACTGGATGCTTGGGGCTGGTGCACTGGGACGACCCAGAGGGATGGTATGGGGAGGGAGGAGGGAGGAGGGTTCAGGATAGGGAACATGTGTATACTTGTGGCAGATTCATGTTGATATTTGGCAAAACCAATACAATATTGTAAAGTTAAAAAATAAAATAAAATTAAAAAAAAAGTAATGTGTATGGCTGATTCATGTTGATGTTTGGCAAAAACCAACACAATTCTGTAAAGCAATTATCCTTCAATTAAAAAACAAATTAATTTTTAAAAAGTAATGTGGAAAAGTAGAGAGTGAAGAAAGAGGCTATGATTACATATTAAAATCTACTAACCATATGCAGATTTGGAAACCTTTGTAGCTATGTTTTATATTATTTATTTGTTTCTTTTCTTCTCCTTTTTGTCCCCTCTTACATGATATGAGAAATACAGGGGAGGTCTGCTGAATAATTTTGGTTAACAGCTTGCCCTTCTAATTTCTGCTTTCACCCACTGAGTGAGAATAAAATGTATTTAGAAAAAAAAAGAAAACATTTTTTGATAGTTGGAATTTGATATTGTGATTATATACTTTAGTTCAAATACTTTGTAAATTGATAACATGAAAAGACAAATGTCGAAAACTCTGTTGAATGTTCTGGAAAGAATCAGTCATGCAAGTAGGCACAGAATTTTATTTTGGTTAAGAGTGAGTAAGGTTATCATAAAATACTAGAAAAAATCCTAAAAATGGAAAAGGATTTAGTGTTAAAGTTTCTTCACAAATATTCTTAAATTCTTGTCCCACTTTAAAGTAAAGACTGAAATGGGAAACTGTTCAGTAGAGGCATGTTCAAGGTAATGGTCTGGTTCCTCCTCAATTAAATGGAAAGAATGCGTGTTTATCAGTATGACATGAAAGCAGGATTTTTAAGGTATGCATATGCCTTCTCCTTTTTGTTTTTTTTGCTTTAACTGCCTTATTAAAGAAGCAGTAACTATCATGTGAAACACCAAAGCCTGATGATTCTCAAAATTAAGTTCTAGGTGTAGTCTCTTCCCTGAATCTCAGAGTTAGTGTCAAGAGCTAACACGATGGCTTGAGTGGGTGTGTCCCATAGACCCTATAAACCCAAGACCACCACCTTGCTTGCATATCTCCTTTCCAATATTCTCTACAGCCCAACCTGAGATAAGGTGGCATTGTCCTGGGCACTCAGACTCCTGTCCTGGTAGTAGGATTTGTTTCTTCTTAACATTATCTCCAGCACATACAATTTCACTGATGAGTTCCATTAAGTTTTCATCCTAAATACTTTCTGAAACCAACCGTTCCTTATTCTCTTAATCTAGAGTCCCATCACCTCCACCAGGAATACAGCCTCTTACCTGGTGTCCCTATATTCAATATATTACTCCAGAAACATACTCTCCACCCAGGATACAGAATGTTCCATCTAAACTACAAATATTAAGTACTCACCTCTTGCTCTTCTGGATCAAAATGGTAGAGTAGAAGGACATGTGTTCATCTCCTCTGAGAGCACCAGAATTGCAACAAGCTTTTGAACAACCATCCACAAAATCCACCAAAAAAGTATACCTCATATTCAAAGACAAGAAGCCACAACAAGATGCTAGGAAGGGTGTAAACACAATAAAATGAGATCCAATATCTGCTGGATGGGTGACCCACAAACTGGAGAACAATAATACCAAAGTACTCCAATGGTTATGAAGGTTCTGAGCCTCATGTCAGGCTTCTCAGCCCTGGGGATCCAGGAAAGGGACTGGGAATCCCCAGGGAACCTGACTTTGAAGTCCAGCAGGATCTGATTACAGGACTTCCACAGGATTGGGGGAAACAGAGACTCCACTCTTGAAGGGCATAAACAAAATCTTGTGTGTACCAAGACACAGGGGAAAGGAGCAGTTATTCCACAGGAAACTGAACCAGACCTACCTTCTTAGGGTTAGAGTGTCTCCTGTGGAGGTGTGGGTAGGCAGTGGCTGCTGCTGGGGTGGGGACACTGGCAGCAGTACTCCTGGAAGGTGCCCTTTGATATAAGTCCTCTTGGAGGTCACCACTAACCCTACTATATAGCCCATATACCTCAGAACAGGGTCATCTCAGGCCCAACAACTAACATAGAGGTAGTGAAACCCCACCCATTAACAGATAATTGGATTAAAGTCTTACTGAGCATGGCCCTGCTCACCAGAGCAAGACACAGTTTTTCCTAGTCCCTCCCATCGGGAAACTTACACAAGTCTCTTAGCCTCATTCACCAGAGGGCAGAGAGACTAAGCAAGAAGAACAAAAATCCTGCAGTGGCAAGAATGGAAATCACATTACAGAAAGCTAATCAGAATGAAAAAGCAGAAGGTTATGTGTCAGATGAGGGAACAAGATAAAGCCCCAGAAAAATAACTAGACAAAGTAGAGATAAGCAATATTCCAGGGGAAAAAAAAAAAGAAAAATCAGAATAATGATAGTGAAGATGATCCAAGATCTCAGAAACAGAATGGAGAAGATGCAAGAAATGTTTGCTAAAGACCTAGAAGAACTAAAGAACAAACAAACAGAGATGAACAATACACTAGAAGGAATCAATAGCAGAAAAACTGAGGCAGAAAAACAGATACTTTACTTGGAGAACAGAATGGTGGAAATCATTGCTGCAGAACAGAATATAGAATGAAAAAAAGTGAAGAAAACCTAAGAGATATCTGGGATAACAGTAAACACAAAAACACCTGTATTAAAGGAATCTTAGAAGAAAAAAAGAGAAAGAACCCAAGAAAATATTTGAAGAGATAATAGTTGAAAACTTCCCTAACATGGGAAAAGGAATAGTCAACAAAGTCCAGGAAGTGCAGAGAGTCTCAGGCAGGATAAACCCAAAGAGGAACACACTGAGACACATAGTAATCAAAATGATAAAGATTAAAGACAGATATAAGATAAAATATTACAAGCAGCAAGAGAAAAGTAGCAAATAACATACAAAGGAACTCCCATCAGGTTGTCAGTTGATTTCTCCACTGGATACTGAGAAATGGAAATGGAAACTTCACAAGCCAGAGGGAATGGCATAAGATATTTAAAGTGATGAAAGGGAAGAACCTATAACCATGAATATTCTACCCAGCAAGACTCTTGTTCAGATTGATGGAGAAATCAAAGCCTTCCAGATGAACAAAAGTTAAGAGAATTCAGTGCCACCAACCCATCTTTACAGAAAATGCTAAAGAACTTCTCTAGGCAGGACATACAAAGAAGGAAAAGACCTACAGAAAATAAACCTGAAACAATTAAGAAAATGGTAATAGGATCATGCATGTTGATAATTATCTTAAATATAAAGGGATTAAATGCACCAACTAAAAGATGTGGATTGGCTGGATGGATGAAAACATATGCATATATGCACTTCCACTTACCACATCCCTCTACTTAACCAGCCCAATTTGTACGTATTTATTTTGCATAATTAGGTTAATTATGTTTCCATTATGGCTTGCAATTATAATTATCTTTTATTTTTTGACTGGCTATTGATTATGAAAACTGATAAAATTTTTTCTGATAAACATTTTTTACTAATGTCATTATATAACTAGTATTCACTTAATACCATTGGGAAAGTAGTACATCAAGGCTGTATATTGTCACCCTGCTTATTTAACTTATATACAGAGTACATCATGTGAAATGCTGGGCTGGATGAAGCACAAGCTGGAATCAAGATTGCTGGGAGAAATACCAACAACCTCAGATATGCAGATTATATCACATTAGGGGCAGAAAGTGAAGAGGAACTAAAGAGCCTCTTGATGAAAGTGAAAGGAGAGAGTGAAAAAGCTGGCTTAAAATTCAACATTCAAAAAATGAAGATCATGGCATCTGGTCCCATTTCATGGCAAATAGGAAAAAAAGTCAAAACAGTGACAGATTTCATTTTCTTGGGCTCCAAAATCACTGCAGATGGTGACAGCAGCTATGAAACTAAAAGATGGTTTCTCCTTGGAAGAAAAGCTACGACAAACCTAGATAGTGTATGAAAAAGCAGAGACATTACTTTGCCATCTAGTCAGAGCTATAGTTTTTCCAGTAGTCAAGTACAGATATGAAAATTGGACTACAAAGAAGGCCGAGCACTGCAGAATTGATGCTTTCAAATTGTGGTGCTGGAGAAGCTCTTTAGAGTCCCTTGGACTGCAAGGAGATAAAAGAACTGATCCTGAAGCTGAAGCTCCAATATTTTGGCCACCTGATGCAAACAGCCAACTCATTGGAAAAGACCCCCATGCCGGAAAAGATTGAGGATAGAAGGAGAAGGGGACGACAGAGGATGAGATGGTTGGATGGCATCATCGACTCAATGGACCATGAGTTTGAACCAACTCAGGGAAATAGTGAAGGACAGAGAAGCCTGGTGTACTGCAGTCTATGGAGTTGCAAACAGTCAGACATGACTTATCCACTTAACAATAGGGGAACAACAGAAAATAATAGAACTGTATCACTATCAGATCAGATCAGATCAGATCAGTCGCTCAGTCGTGTCTGACTCTTTGCGACCCCATGAATCACAGCACGCCAGGCCTCCCTGTCCCTCACCAACTCCCGGAGTTCATATTCAGTGCTGCTATTTCATTTAGTTTATGTTTTCCAATTTCATTATTGTTCTTTCTCAAGCCTTTATCATGCATAACAAAAAGCTTTTGTATACATATATATAAATAAATAGTATATATAATATATATTTTTAAAAATTTCTGAATTTTTGCCCAGCTAAAAAATTTGTGATATTTTGATTCCACTGTTTGACTTAGTATGAATAGAATGCTAGATTTCTAATTTATATTCACTCAGAAATTTGATATAGTTCCATTTTGTTTTGGCATCTAGTATTACTGCTATAAGTCTAGAAAATTTATGCTGCTGCTGCTGCTAAGTTGCTTCAGTCATGTCCGACTCTGTGCAACCCCATAGACAGCAGCCCACCAGACTCCCCCATCCCTGGAATTCTCCAGGCAAGAACACTGGAGTGGGTTGCCATTTCCTTCTCCAATGCATGAAAGTGAAAAGTGAAAGTGAAGTTGCTCAGTCATGTCTGACTCTTAGCGACCCCATGGACTGTAGCCCGCCAGGCTCCTCCATCCATAGGATTTTCCAGGCAAGAGTACTGGACTGGGGTGCCATTGCCTTCTCCAAAATTTATCTTAGTGTTTTTTTTTTTTAATTGGTTTAATTAGCCTCCAATTAAAACAAATAAATTTAAATTAAAAAATAAAAAAAAATTTTAATTTGAATGAGACTTGAAACTTCTAATCCAATTCTGAGAATATAAAGAAATACTATGGTGTAAAAAAAATAAGAAATTAACACATACTACAGTATTATTAATTAAAGTATATATCTTGTTCAAATTTCACAAAATTTTATACTAGTGTCCATTATTTTTTTCATATCTTATCCAAGACTCTACATTGCATTTAATTGCATTGAGCAGCCTCAGTTGCCTGCAACAAACTCTGGTAAATTCTCTTTTCATTTTTATTCTTTGTAAATATTTTCTAATTTTCTTTGTAATGGCTTCTTAGATATACCTATCATTTAAAAACGGACATTTATTTTCCAAATACATGGGGTTTTTTAAAAGTATCTTTGATATTAATTTCTCCTTTACATACTTTTTTCTCTGCAATCACCTGTGTTTTTTTCATTCTAACTTTTTTGAGGCTTTCAATGTTTAAATCAATGACATCTTTTGGTAAATATCACATTGCACTTGAAAATATGTGGGTTATTTTCAAATATCTTTTGATAGTGACTTCAAATATAATTCCATAGTGATAAGAGAACAGACTCTATATGATTTCAATATCTTTAGACCATGATATTTTTACACATTGTTTTATGTCCCTGGATATGTTCCAAAGTATCCTAGTTTATAATCTATGGGAACTTGAGTAGAATTTATATCCTACTCTTATGTTAAAACTGTATAAATATTAATTATGCTGAATTGGTCCATAGTGCTTTTCAGGTCTACTATATCTTTCTACTTCTCTGCATATTCATTCTATGAATTTCTGAGAGTTTGATATTGAAATTCCACCTAAAAGTCTTAATTTATGTACTCAAAAATAATTGTAATATACAGTAGAACTATATGTAACCTTGTTATGAATTTTCCAAGTCTCCTGTAAATGAGTTATCATACTTTAACAATTTAAAAATTAAAAAAGAGATAGATCTAAAAAAAAAGCAAAAATAAAGAAAAAGCAACTCACCTCTTTCCTTAAAACTCTCAAATGGTTCTGCTTTCCTATAGGATAAGGTGTGCATTTCTTACAATAGTCTGGTGTATTCCTATTACTCCTTGCCTCACACTTCCTATCCTGCAAACAATGCATTGTGTCTAATTCCTGGATCATGCTAATGCTTTTCCTGATGGGACTGCATTTAAATGAAGTGTTCTTGGGGTCAAGTAAGGTTGCAATACAGGAAGCTCACGGTGGCTTGTCCCTCTCAGGGTTCAGCACAGAGGAAGCAACAAAAATGAAAGGGATCTTTTGAGTCTCCTGGAAAATCCCATGGACGGAGGAGCCTGGTGGGCTGCAGTCCATGGGGTCTCTAAGAGTCGGACACGACTGAGCAACTTCACTTTCACTTTTCACTTTCATGCATTGGAGAAGGAAATGGCAACCCACTCTAGTGTTCTTGCCTGGAGAATCCCAGGGATGGGGAAGCCAGGGGGCTGCCGTCTATGGGGTCGCACAGAGTCAGACACGACTGAAGCGACTCAGCAGCAGCAGGATGTAAGTACAGAAAATATGGGCTAATATTTGTAATGACTTTAAATGGAACATAATCTGTAAAAATATTGAATCACTACACTGCACACTAGAAACAATATCATATTGTAAATCATTCACTTCAATTAAAAAAAAATAGTTGCTGTCGAAGGATCAGGCTTCTGACTTAGCACAGAAATACAGGTGGCCAAAACCCTCCCTGGAGACTGGGGAAGCTTGGGGCACCTCTTCTGCTTTCTCCCTACAGTCCTCTCTAAGTTGCCCTAGATTTTATGGCTGCTGCCCAAGGGATGTGTCCCAGGATCACCAGCTCTGATAGACAACAAGGCTTGAATTCATAAGGAAGCAGTTCTTAATGGTTGCAAGAGCACCCTCTCCATTCTGTTGTGGCAGTACACCACAGTCCAATACAGAGGGTGCAGGAAAAACACACATCTTCAAGTTTACCCCTCGAAGGGGCTTAACCATTAACTAACTACCCCAGCTGCTGAGAGAGGACCTACTTTCCAAGCAGCCTGCATGTCTAGGTGCAGAATATGATTCGCCAATTTGGGCCACTGACATGTTCTCAACTACTGAAACAAATAAGAATGAAGATGGTGGCTTGGACAATTACAAAGGTTTCAGACAACCAGGAGCTCAGGCCAGTCTGACTGACAAGGATTATCTTCTACCCCAGACCACTCTGTCAAGACTGGGAGAGGTGGCCATTTTATCTAATGTGCAGAGAACAACATGAAGAAACCGAGTAACACATTCTAAACAAAGTACAAGATAAATCTCTAGAAAACAGATCTTATTGAAATGTAGATACACATAGTACTTGATAGAGAGTTCAAGATAGTGGTCATAAGGATTGAATCATGAAGAAATATAGGGTCTGAGCAGACCAATTACTAGCAAAGAGATTGAATTAGTAAACAAAATCTCCAACAAAAAAAGTACAAGATACTATGGTTTCTCTGAGGAATTCTACCAAATATTTAAAGAAGAATTAATACCAGTCTTTCTCAAACACTTCCAAAAGTCCGAAAAGGAAAGAACACTTCCAAACTCATTTAATGAGGCCATAATCATTTGGAGAAGGAAATGGCAACCCACTCCAGTATTCTTGCCTAGAGAATCCCGTGGACAGAGGAGCCTGGTGGGCTGCTGTCCATAGGGTCATGCGGAGTCGGACACTACTGAAGCGACTTAGCATGCATAGCATGCATGCAATCATTTGCTTACTTGAATGAAGTCTGGAAACTTCCTGTGGAAGGCTTCTTTTCTGTCCATCTTTTACCCATTGTGTCAAGTCCATTATCTAGAATCTTCCCAACCCAGAGATCGAACCCAGCTCTCCTGCATCGCAGGTGGATTCTTTACCATCTGAGCCACCAGGGAAGCCTGAAAAAGCCTGTCCCAGGGTCTACTGCATTGCAGACAGATTCTTTACCAACTGAGCTCCATTATCTAGAATACCCTTGTTATATTTAGTTTGTTCAATTAATTAATTAATTGAAACACTTTTCCAATAAATATTTCTGCTACAGGATCATTTGTGGGTAAAGTTAATTAAAACCCATATAATCAGACCCCCAATCAAATGAAAACTTCACTTATTCATTCAATTTTTAGACTTAATTCTAAGTTCATTTTACAAAAATATACAAAAGTTTGATTTCAGATATGTGTTTTGAATCATGTAGTTGATCTTATTCAATCAGTGATTTAAAAGTGTGTCACAAAGAAAAGAATAATCAATACTGTCTCAATCTGAATAGCTATTTTTATTAGCATTATTCATTATCTTAATTAAAGACCTGAAACCCCCCATATTGAATATCTCTATTTCCAATCCTGAGTGATTAAAATCCTCATGTTTTCTCTTCTGTTTTATAATTTTTCTGTCTCAGTCAATAATGTCTCATGTTTGGGACCTAGGTTCATTCTGCAGGATCCACTGCCCTTGCTATCTCCTGCTGAAAGGAGCATGGAGCCACTTTCCTTTTTAATGCTGAGTTGCATCGGAGCCTTTCAGATAGCCTTCCCTGTTCCAGAGGATCAATAGGAAGGCAGGAAACTTCTTGTCGCTTCACTGCTGGGAACCATGGTGCTGACATTTATAATCCAATTTTGATAAGGAATTCAGCTAAAATTTGATCTGCCAGTCATTTCAAAGTTGTTACTCGCACACCCCACCCAACCCCTCCATAATGACTTTCCTAAATGCTTTTTCATTATGGAACACAAATTAAAACTACACAGAATTCATAAGCATATATAAAATCTTAAGCATTTCAAAGCAGATTTTGAAAAGAAAATAATTGCTTCTTATACTGAAGAAAAGACTGAGTAAAATAGAAATGAAAATACTATGTATAATATTTATTTCTAGCCTTAATGTTAAGATTATATTTAAACATACACAAAAAACAACAAAGGTGAAAGCTACCAAACATACCAACAAATGCTAGAATGGTTAATGTTTTTATTTCTTTCATTTTTACTGTTATTTATCCTTGTTTCATAACAATGCTTGCATTTTAGATAATTACCAAAATTGAACAGCAGAGGGCAGAGAATAGCAAACTGTGTCTTTCAGCACACTATTCAATTTTAGTCTCAGTGGTTTTGAAATTTTCAAATTTGATTTTACTACTGATCAATATGAGATATATTCTTGAAACAGGAAGTTTCTAAGTATTAAAAATAAATTACAGTATTTTTCATTTATTTGCATAACCACTTCCTTCAGCTGATTTAGTATTCTATGCCTGAAAAATGCTATATGATAAATACTATCATGAATTTGAAAAGTTTCATTAATTATAATACAAGCACAACAATGTCAATGCTGCAAGAGATGTATCTGTCTATATTTGATGTGAAAGGTACATGTCTTGTGAAATACAGTAACAAAGTAATAGTTGAATTACAAGTAATGCCTACTAAATTATTTCTATTTTATATATGAATTATAGTTGGTCACTAAACAGTAATATTTCCTTGAGATCTTTCATATTATTTACTAGGAAAAATGTTTCTATGATTCAGCAAATTCTTATTTTATATTATTTATTTTTATAGATTGTAATTCAGTCAATTCTGGGTTCACCTTTGTCCTTGACTTTGAAATAGATTACGATAAAAATAGCTTTTGAAGCGACCTCTTTAAAAAAAAATTAATTTACATTGACCCATTCTTTAAACATGACCAATTCTCCACATTTAACCTTCTCTCTCTCTTCTCTCCTTTCATTATTAGTTACTTGATATGAAGTTTAAGTTTTTCTTTTGGGAAAAACTGAATGAAGAAAAGCGATGGCTGAAAAATTTTCTATTTTGCTCTGAGTTGTTATTCACTCTTTTGTATAATGAAGAGTTCAAATAGAGAATAATGCAAATCATTTTTGTGCCTTACATCACTACTAGTGATGGAATAGATCAGATGTATTTAATTATCCTTTATACTGTTAATGTGGAATATATTAATGTATGTCTTCCTTACTATTTTCATTCTCAACTTTTAAAAGGCTTTAAAATTTTTTTAAAGGCATTTTGACTCACAACATCTGTCTCATATACAAAGAAGTGTATATTAATGGACTAAAGTAAATTATTGGTGATAGAATTGAGTGGTATTTTTACCTGCAGTATAAAATCTTATTAATAGATTATGGATTCTTTTACTTCCTGGCTTAAGAATACATATAGAAAATCAAAAAGAGGGAAAGACTGTGACTTGGAATTCCAGAATTCCATGATTAGAGAGCCATAGAGTCCACTTTTGCCTGGAGAATCCCAGGGACGGGGGAGCCTGGTGGGCTGCTGTCTCCGGAGTCGCACAGAATCGGACACGACTGAAGCGACTTAGCAGCAGCAGCAGAGTCCACTTTGCTCATCTTTCTCTTTTTAAAAGTTGAGGCCCAAGGTGATTAAGGGGAAGTATAACATGCAACAGTCAACAAGGAGGCTATACTAGTAATATTACTGTGACAATTGCACGGGAAAGCAGCACAGTAGACTAACTCTTGGCTTTCTGAAATATTACTAGGCTACTCCTTCTGTGATGTGAGATCCAATCTCCTGCCTCCTGGAAACAGTCCCTTGTACTCAACCATCCTTTATTGCTTTGTTTAAACCACTAAAGCCATTAACTCAGTGAGGAATTTCTGCCAAAGCAGGTCCCAGGTGTCGGCTTGGCAGGCTGGGCAAGTTGGTGTCACAGCCCCGTGGAGCACAGTGTAAAAATGGGATTTCCATGCAAAATGTTCCAAAGATTCAACCTTGATCTTCTTCTATGCGCTTTTGACCTTTAAAGATAGAAATTTAGGTTTTCCTTGGATCTTGCTACGTCCCATTTAGCTAAAGTTCACACTTTTGGAGCACTTCTTCATGAGTGTTTTGTTTGCTTTCCTGCGGGTCAGGTGAGGCGGGTGGCAGCGTTTCTCTACTGCTAGGTGGGATTTACAGGCTACAGAAGATAAAAAATAAGCATTGCTTGCATCCTAAGACAGCAGGGCCTGGTGAGAGAACGCTTCACCGCCAACGGCAATTAGCAGTTCGGCTTCTGCACGGCAGCCGGAAGTGGGCTTTGCTGCATTTGGTCCAGGCTGGAGCATCTATCTCCGCTGCAGTGGCCGCGGAGGCACAAAGGTAGCGCGGAAGGGAGTGGGGCGCTGTCCGCGGTGCTGAAAGGCATATCCCTGGTGGGCGCGACAGCTCGCGAGACCCGAGGTCTCTCCCGGGGGGCAGCGGCGGCCAGGCTCCGAGCCTCGCTCCCAGCCCTGCGCACGCGAGACGCCGGGGCGCGGGGGTGGGCGGGGGAGGGGTGCTCCAGCCGCCCCCCGCGCCTCGCGCACGCGCGCCGGGCCCGCCTGCCAGTCTGTGACTCGCGTGTGTCTGTGTGTGTGTATGTGTGTGTGTGTGCGCGCGCGCGCGTGTGAGAGAGGGGAGAGGGAGAAGCGCGCGAGGGTGAGTGTGTGAGCGCATGGGAGGGTGCTGAGTGTTCCGAGGCGCTGGGACCACAGCGGCAGCTTGCTGGAAACTGCATCTAGCCGGTCCTCCGGACTTCGGAGCAGGCGCGGGGCGCAGGGCGGCAGCCACCCGCAGGACCTGGAAATAGGGATTCTTCTGCCTCCACTTCTGGTTTTTAGCAGCTTGGTGCTAAATTGCTGTCTCAAAATGCAGAGGATCTAATTTGCCCAGGAAAACGGCTAAAGAAGGAAGAGGAGGAAAAGGAAAAAAAAAAAAAGAAAGGGTATTTTGTGGATGCTCTACTTTTCTTGGAAATGCAAAAGATTATGCATATATCTGTCCTCCTTTCTCCTGTTTTGTGGGGACTGATTTTTGGTGTCTCTTCTAACAGCATACAGATAGGTAGGTACCCTTTGTGCTCTGCTTTTGAATTGTGCATAATTTGGTGGTAATCTTTGTTCACGGTGGACAAATTAATTCATGTCATGTAGACTTATGTCATACCTTGACTGCATTCCAGATTTAAACTGCCTAAAATATACATGTTTTTCTTAGGATGAAGCAAAGGCAAAAGATTGTGTCTCTGATACAACAGAGAGAAAGGTCTTCTCTTTTAGAACCCCCAAATTTTATTCATTTCGCGTTAACAACATTTTCCCGTTTGTTCGGAATCTCTAGGGGTCTGAATGCACAGCTTGTGATCACTAGGGAAGGAGAACATTTCTGGCCACCCACCTGGCCCTCGAGCTCCTTCGTGTCTTGACCCGCTCCGTGTCTGGTCTATACCCTTTGGATATCTTCCCCAGCTCCCCTGTTGCCCGGGTCCAGGGATGTGTTTATTCGTCCTATTAACGTGAACCAGGGACTCCTGGGCAGTCCCCCGCTAGCGGGCTCCTCTCCTCCTCTCGGGCACTGACACTGTCCTCCTTGCTTGGTGTTTGTTCCTTGCAGGGGGGCTGTTTCCCAGGGGCGCCGATCAGGAATACAGTGCATTTCGTGTAGGGATGGTTCAGTTTTCCACTTCGGAGTTCAGACTGACACCCCACATCGACAATTTGGAGGTAGCCAACAGCTTCGCAGTCACCAACGCTTGTGAGTAATGAATATTCATGCCCTTTTGGGGGCCGCACGCGGAAAGCGGGCTGGTGTGTGTGTGTGTTTCTGCGTGTCAGTGTGCGGGTGTAGTGACTGCACACGCGCGTGCGTGTGACGGCGTCGGGAGAAAGTGGCTGCATTCTCGGGGACCCCAGCTGGCTGAGAGTTGGGGGCTGAAGGGGAAGCGAGAGCCAAGGGAGAGTGTGCGCACTAGGGAGGGGGGTGGGTGTTGGAGATCGAAGAGGCTTCCTTAGGTTCCGGGGGTTTTGGCTTGGCTGGAGTCTTCAAAAGAAGCCCCCTTCCTCTGCTGGCCTGGTGGCACCCCGCGCGCGGGGAACACGCGGTGCCCCAGGGCGCGCCGTCGGGCTGC
Source organism: Bos taurus (assembly GCF_002263795.3). NCBI lineage: Eukaryota > Metazoa > Chordata > Mammalia > Artiodactyla > Bovidae > Bos > Bos taurus. Next base: position 41,969,924 of record NC_037344.1, on the reverse strand, counting down.
TGGGTAGATCCCCCGGCCCCGGGGTGAAAACGGCAGGCCTCGCTCCGGGTCACTGTGTGAACCCCGCGAGCCTGTATTCTGCCCCAAGACGGGACATGTTGTCACATCGGTCCCATAGTCGGCCTGGGGTCGTTACATAAGGCCCACCGAAGGGTGCAGCGAGGCTGACGCAGGCCGGGCTACCCGTACAGTCTTTCCTCGCGGCCCCGGGATCCGCAGCCTGAGTCCCGGGGCGATCATGCGCCGGGCACCGTGGGCCCTCGCGGGCCGGGGGCTTTGTTCTCAAGTCGCGGGGCTCCCACAGAGGATGCGGGAGGAAAAGGACCTAAAAGAGGTGGCATGCACCGAGTTTGAAATCGAGAAGTAGTCAGCCGATCAGCCATTTTAGTCTTCGCAGCCATCCTGTTAGTCCCAGCGCGGCGTGCAGTACTTGGGGACCCGCTGCGAAGCTACATCCAGGCTTCAAAGTAATAGGATTCAAGCAATTAAGTCTCTCTCCGCACGGTTCAGTGGAAAGACCGGCTGGCCCGGGTCCAGGCGCGGCCACCCCAGCGCGGACGTGGGCGGTGCGGCTACCGCCGGACCCCCTGCCCTCTGCCGGCAGCTGCTATCCTGCCCTGGCGACGAGGTTGGGGCGACTCCTTTCTGAATTGATGTTCTTGGTGTTTATTTCAGAGTTGACAGTTTCGCGGGGGGATTTGCACATGGCTCACCTCCCACTTCGTCTTCCCTGTAAAGGACAGCGGAAAATTACCACCGAAGAATTCCAACTGCAGTGTTCCCACGTTAGGCAAACAACTGGTTATCATCCCACGTCCCCATGTTGAGCTTTAATCGTATATTCCATAGGTTAGCTTGATTGTAGTATCAGGAACATCCTCAGCTCGTTTTGAAACTGCCATCAACCAAATGAATGAAGGAATGAAACAACTCTTTTTGATAGAACAGGGGTCATTATTATGGAGCTGTTTGATGCTTAAAATTCAACTGTTTCTGAAAGCATATTTAAAAAGATTTCAGTGCTGTATATATATATATTTTTTTCACATGTTGATTTCAAGAGAGAAAAGGAACTGGGCATGATGGGAAGGAAGTGGGAGGAAGAGAGACTGAGACTTAAGTGAATATTCAGTTAAAAAAAAAAAATCTTCCTAAAAGAATGTAAGAATATCTTGAAAATTTTTAGCATGTAGATACACAAAGAAACCGGCTATAGTTTTTTTTTGAAGGCCTTTATAATTTGACCTATTTATCTACCAGAATTAGATTATTCATTTGAATTGATACCAGGTCTCTAGGTTTTTTTTTCCCCCTCTGAATTGTGAGTTTGACACACAATTGGTCTAAATATCCAACTGTTTGTAATTGTAAAATAGTGTGAAAATGCTGTGGAAAGTAATGAACCTAAACGCAAGACTAGGATTATTGGGAGGATTTAGGTTTTAAAAACTAGGTGAAAAGAATCGATATCTCTATGTTTTGAAAACGGTCAATGATGTAGAAGTTCATTCATTGGTGAGAATTATTCCAGGGCCTGGCTGAGAGCAGAGGAGTTAGGTCCACTGAAGGAAACGAGTATTTCCTCATTCCAAATGCTGAATGACTCTGCTGGGGCTTGTAAAGACTAAAGATTATGGTTAGTTAAGTGACTAGTTTAGGTCCTCAGTCTCAATATTTTTGAATAATTTATTTAATGTAAATTTTATTGAAATAAGATATGCAGACAGAAAATATACACATATTAAACAGATATAAATACATAAAGTTCCACAGAATGGATACATCCATGTAATAAGAGATGGATTTCATTAGAAAAACAGAAACACAATTTAATTTGCTTGACAATTCTAAACCATCCAAGTGAGTGGAATGAAAGTCATTCAGTTGTGTCAGACTCTGAGAACCCATGGACTATACAGTCCATGGAATTCTCCAGGCCAGAATACTGGAGTGGGTAGCCTTTCCCTTCTCCAAGGGATCTTCCCAACCCAGGGATCGAACCCAGGTCTCCTGCATTGCAGGTGGATTCTTTACCAGCTGAGCCACAAGGGAAGCCCAATTCTAAGAAAATGGGACAATCAAATCTTCATTTTGCATCGATATTTTGTTTTTCTCAGAAAATAAAACTGAAATAAAAGATTGTATGTCTCCATGTCACAAAGTTACTCCTGCATGGATTATTCAGTGACACTAAAATAAATGTCAGTGAGGATCTGAATGTATTTTCAAGTTTCTGGCATGGGAATTCAGAACCATGGCCTGTGCAACTGCTGTGCATAAGCAATCTTTTGATTGCTGAATAGAACTAGTTACAGAAGAAAAAATTCTATCACTCATTGAATAGAATTTCCTGGAGTTGACATTAGCTCATCTACTCAAAACTTAAGATTTTGGGGCTCAATTTCTTCATTTCTTTAGGAATTTTACAGTACAGAGTTTGCAAAATGAAATGAAGTGTTTGTATCCTTTTTTTTTCTTCTTTTTAAACCAAGAGTAATAGAGAATGTAAAATTATTTTATTTCTTTTCAGAGGGAGAGAGAGATCCTTACATATAAACTGCACTCACAAAGTGAGCAGTCCAGAAATGAGTGGAAATCTCTGATACCAAATTTATTAAAGATGAGTCTTGATCACTTAAATCCTGCTCAAGGCTTTTACTCCAATGCTTAGCCTTTTGTTTCCTTGGCTCCTCAGTCAGGGGAATCCTTGATTCTTTCCTTTATGAAGTGGGAGCAGCAGTGTCAAACATGTAGGTAGCGGAAACCAACCTGACTTTCTCCCATTTCCTACAGAAATCTAAGGAATTCTACTTCATAATTCTACCATTAAAATATGTATCATCAGTCAGCGTTCATAAAATAGCTTGCCCTTCCTCTGAGTTAAAGCATAAAAATCCCATAGGGTAAATTTAACCCTAAATGTAATATATAAATTTAATGTGTTAAGAAAGTAAAATTATGAATATTAATAATATAATTGTAAAATAGCAAAGACTTTAGTTTGCTAATTTAATTGTATTCCTGAGATGGAAGGGCTGCTTTGGGAATGCTGAGACTGACATGGCAGGACCCACTGAATGGGTTAAGGTTTTGCAAATGAAATGAAGTCATTGCATTCTGAACCCAGTAAATGCTGTGCAGGCTCTGAACTTCCTCCCATGCCCTCTTTCACAGTCACAGTGGGATAATTCAAGTACCTACTTGTTCCCATTTGTTTCCATGGTACCTGAGGAAATAAAGACAGATTTTCAGGTTTTTGCCTTCTCCTTTTTCTGCCTCCCTCCCCATTTCCTTTCTTCCTTCTTTCTTAGCTAGAGAGCCTACTAAGCTTTTATTTTTCTTCCCCTTCAAGCCTGCTCCAACTTAAGACTTCAACATGAGAAAGTCCATGAAACCAGAAAAATAAATAACAGCATCCGATGTTCAACAGTTAAGTCAGTGATGGGCCTCAAGAATTCCTTCCTTCCTCTCTCCTTTCCTTTTTCTCACCTCCCGCTTCAGCTTCAGTGTTTGTTGCGTACCTTCTAGTCATCAGAGAATAAATGAATGCTGTTCCTATAGTAACTCATTTTCCCTTAACCTTTCCCCTTAATTCTCTTTCCTATAGTTTTCAAATCCTTATGGGCCTGGAGGCCTTCCCTGTACACTGCCACTTGGTCTTGTCTAAGCAGTTTGGTCTGAGGATGTGATGATATTCTAATAGTTTTTCTACAAAAGCAATTTATTACAGTAACATTTTAATGAAAATAATAAATGTGATATTGACATGTATATGCACATATTGTTACATAGGTTAACAAAATCAACAGGTTTTAGGAAATAATAAATATTTTTACATTCTAAAAAGTTTTGATAAACTTTAATGTTGTGCTCATTATTAAAACTTGGTTAAAATAAAATTGTCTAAAAGAGCTATGAACATATTTGATCACATAGGGCTTTGGAATTAAAATTATTAAATGTCTTCTTCAAAATTGTTCCTATTTTTTAATGAATGACTGACAAATAGTTATTAACATATTTAAAAATAATTTAATACTTTGATATTTCAATTTCATAAAAAATAAATTGTAAAAATATTAAATTTAAAGAAATAGCCGATAAAAATCTGCTTTTTCTCTAAGCCAGTAGATGGAGATGTTGGAGAAAGCATAGTTCTTTCATAAAACTGTTGCGTACACTGAATACCCTTTGAAACACTGTAAACACATTTATTTAGAGAAATTGAAAAAATATGTATAAGTGGCATCTGTTTTAGAAAAATTCATTTAAAATGAGGTATTTGAAAAGTAACTCCCAATGCCTTTTAAAAAGAATGTCTTTGATTTTTTATTTTATTTTAAAAATAGATTATCTTAAATATCCTTGTGAATTTGATTCATAAAGAAATTCAGAAATAGCATTGATTATAAGACTCTTGGAAGAAAATATTCTAAAAGTATATTTTTTGGCTTTTTAACTTTGATTCTTCAGGTGTAATCTATTTATCTATTTATTTTATTGAAGTATATTTATTTCATTGAAGTACAACTAATTTGCAGTGTTGTGTTAGTTTTATATGTGCATGCATGCATGCTAAGTTGCTTCACTTTTGTCTGACTCTTTGCAACCCCATGGACTGTAGCCCTCCAGGCTTCTCTGTCCATGGTATTCTCCAGGTGAGACTACAGGAGTGGAGTTCCATGTCCTTCTCCAGAGTTTCATATGTACAGGAAAGTAATTCAGATAAATATATGTATGTATCCTTTTCCAGATTATTTTCCCTTATAGGTTATTATAAAATATTGGTTATAGTTTCCTGTACTATACAGTAAATCCTTCAGGTATTATTTTAAGGTATATTTCTTATCATTGCATTTTAGTCATGAATTATTGAGATGTGTATCTGCATTCATCATATTGATGCTTGCTAAATCTTTGTTACACTTTGCATGAATTTGTCTGTATGTGTGTGTGTGTAATTATATTGTAATTATGGATTATGAGTAGCTATAGTTTGGGTGAGCTATCATGTTCTTTATTCTGTCAAGATAATTACCAAAGCCTAGAGTTACCTATTTTAATGTATGCAAAAATTTTCATACAACCAGAATCAACTTGGATGCTCTTAAGCAATCATAAGAATTAGTACTGTACCAGAACACAATACCTTATAACCTGAGGTTAAATCTTTGATTATAATCAATTGGAGGTTACAAAGAATAAAATAGCTCTTTAAATGTAAGAATAATTAATTTGTTGTTGGATTTTTTTTTTTTTTTTGTAGTTAAGCTTTCATACTCCAAGTATCACAAGAGAGTTTTAGGAAAATCAGACATCATACTTATCAGAAATCAAAAAATGGTGTTGGTTGAAATATTCAGTTTAGGATATGAGAAACTAAATATTTAATTAGAAACGAGTATATGAAACTATAGGAACTTAATAGTAATCGGAATTTACTCTTATGCTATTATTGCTTTTTGAGGTCTTGCAGACTTCCACCTACTGAGTTGAGAAGTCTGGGGCTTTTCCCTTTCATATCAAGCCTTTACAATGAAGGGGTCGTTGCACCTTGACATTAAGACAATAGAATGCTGATTCATGTCAGAGCCTGTATCTTCTTGGAATTTCTTCCCAAAACCACCTTTCAAACTTCCTGGAGCCCGGACCATTTTAGGGAAGGCAGTAGAAGGCCAGTTGTTTCCTGGGTACTCTATCAGGTGTTGCTGTATGGTTGACTTTTCAGAGTGCGCTTTTTTATTTTTCCGCTCTTCTTCCTCTGTTCTTCTTTTCCCTTTTAAAAAGTCAGCGAAAGTGCTTTGCTTAATCTGTAAGGCAGGTGCTACTACAAGGAAGTAAACCTAAATTGAAATGTTTTTTTATTTTTTTAAGTAAGCAGAGGATATATTACATAGAGCTAAAATCTTGTATAAATAGTAGATTTAAATATTTTATTGGGATGCTAGTGGCCAGTGGGTATTTCCTTTCTTCTTTAATTGATTTCTACTGAAGATTCCCCAGACAAAATTGAAATTCCAGATTTTTTTTATTATGGCAATTTTCATTCAGAATTTCTGAGATTTTCTCTAATGATCTGAACAACTCATTGCCAAATGTCTTAAATGAATATGCCTCTTCAATAGGATAGGAAAAATCATTGTTGAATTAAAATCTACCCACAATTTCTTTCTCAAATCTCAAAATCACCTATAATTTAAAATTTTTCTAGCAATAAAGTATTTTTCAAAATAGATTTCACTAGTTTTGGAGAAAAATGAATCTGCTTCTTACAGTGGTATTTGTTAGTCTAAAACCTATTATTGTGGTTACTATTCAAAGTATCTTGTCATTTTTGATTATTACAATTTATAGAAACTTTTAAAATTAACATGGAGAATGAAAATATGCCTTTCTTAAAGTCACGGTCATGCCACTGTTGGCTTTGTATACGTCACGATTTTTAATCTATTAAACAGACTTCATATAGCAGAATTTCTTGGTATAGAATTATATTTACTAAATTCAGAATGTTGCTATTACTCTACATTTGGATTTTATAAGAAACAATTTCTTTGGTATCTGCCTCCAATATTATTCAGATAGAGGTGTGATGCATTTTTCATTTTCATCTACAAGTTAGATATGTTCAAAGTTATTATCTTTTCCCCTACAACTACATTGCTCTGTGTTAAAATGCTTTGCTGAAATAAATGTTGGGATGATGCAGAAGCCGTGTTGCAGTGGTTAGCCTACAGGACTCTATTCTCAGTACTCTGAGGCTGTGGGAGTGTCGGTCGTCCGTTTTTGTTTGAATTTTCACAAAACATGACTATACACATTCCTTGAATAGCCACAAAATTGTCTTAGTCTCCCCCCAGCCCCCATTCCCAGGATATTATATACCATGATTTTCTGTTAATTCTTTCATTTTTTAATTAAAAAATTAAAACATCAATATTTATTTTATTTTAAATTAATTTTATTGGAGTATATTTGATTTACAATGTTGTGTCGGTTTTAGGTGTATATGCAGAGTGATTCAGTATATATCTATTCTTTTCAGGTTCTTTAGCCATATAGGTCATTACAGAGTATTGAGTATAGTTCCCTGTGCTATTCACTAGGTTGTTATTAGTTATCTATTTTATATATGGTAGTGTTTATATGTCCGTCTCAATCTTCCAATTTAGCCCTTCCCACCCCCTTTTCCCTTTGGTAACCATAGTAAAATTTTTACAAAGCACCAAATTGCAAAAATATTTTTTCTTTTAGAGATATTAGACAATGAAAAATTTATAGACACAGTTTTTTTATGAACCAATTGCTCTAATATTTCCACTAATGGGTGTGATTCTTTTATATGTATGCCTTTTTTTTTTCATTTGTGTATGGGCAATTTATCATTACCACTTGTTTTCTTATAATTTAACTTTGTCCTATTTTTTATCCTATTGGTAATTTGCTTCAGCAAAAATGAAACCCAATTTGTAATTGTAGTTTTCTTCCTCATATATTAATTAACACAATATTTCAAAATTATCCAAAATGCTTACTACTAATCTGTAGCTTAAAGTTTAAAGACAGTTTTGAAATGTAGAGTCTTGACAGTTATAAGAATCTTCAACTGAATAGAATAAATAGGTGTGGGAGTCAGGGGTTTGTTATAGGAAGGGGATCTATGAGGACAGAGTTGCTTAGATTGTTTTAGTTTTCATCTCAACATTTCTCAAAAAATGACACATACCTGTCAGTTTTACTGTTTATTTAGATTGTCATACAGAATTTTACTTTATAGTTTTAAGTATGTTAACATCTACACTTTTTTTCCTGATTTTTATTCTAATATTTACAATATGAGCACATACTGAACTGAATTGAGAAATGCCTGCATTCTAATGTGTCTATAATACTTTGATTAGGGCATCATATTTCTACTGAGCTATTTACCCTTTGTGTAAAATTAATTTCAAACTGTAACCACTGTGGTATTCACTTACTTTATGCTACTCTAATTCTTACACTCTGAAATTCAGTGAAACTCAGAATGTGCAATTCAGTGCAAATATTTTTAGTCTAATCTTTATAAATACCAAGTGATACTGATGGAAATGATAGAAATGTATTTGTATAATCTGAGTATATCTATGCTTATTATGAAATCAGAATAAATGTTACCTAATTCTTCATCCCTGTAGCAGAATATGGTCTTAATCAATCATATCTAACTTCAGCATAAAATTGACTGAAACTCATGTTACATAATTTAAGAAAAGGTTTTCTCAGACCGTAAAACTTTTGCAGCTTATACTAAGGTTTTGCATTAAAATACTATTCTCTTTCAGAATTAGTATTCGTTTTACAATTTCCCTTGAATTAGCATTTGGTCCACTGCAGTAAGACTATGTCAACCATGTGATTATATATTTTTTATTACTTATGCAAGAATAAAAAGATAGGTTGAGCATTTTGAAATAATTGTTTTTTTACAAAAGGGAAAAAAAATATTTTTATTCATTGTGGATTGAAATTCCAAGATTTCTTTAAGTGTGGTGATGGTGCCATGGACAAACAGGGAAATCTCCGAGAGGCAGCCTAACTTGATGTGTAGTAGACAAAGGAGTAGGAATTTGGAACTGGAAATTTTTTTCTTTTCATTATCTCTTGGTTTAAGCTTCTTCTTTACCTGGTGTTTGCTTAGTTTGCATGTCTGCAGTCAGGCTTCTACACTACCACTGAGCTAGTACAAAACAATGAATTCTTATCATAATATTACTTTTGATGGATACAATTGGCTGCTGCTGCTTCTGCTGCTAAGTCGTTTCAGTCGTGTCCGACCCTGTGCGACCCCATAGATGGCAGCCCACCAGGCTCCCCTATCCCTAGTTCCAGAGGGAGACGAGAAAGAAAAGAAGCCTTCTGGATCTTTTATAGGCAAAAACACCACTTTCAGGCAGTTTATTATTTAGGGCTGGTTAAAAAAAAAAAAAGTCATTCTTGTTACTCATGAGGTAAACTAAAACACTGTAGCTAAAAATATGTAATATGGAAGAAATATACTACTAGAGTTCGAATTTATGAGTTATAACAAACTATATCTCCTACATGGGGTTCTTGAGACATTGTAGGAACACATCAACTGATGGGGTTTATTTGCAGAACACAGAAAAGTTTGTCTTTTTTGTTTGTATTCTGATGGTGACTTATTGTTCTTCTTTAACATCTAGATAGTAGTTTTAACAATCCTAGGTATATATTAAAATGTGTTAGCATGTCTTACGAGAATATTTAACAAAATTAATGATACTTCTTGAACAATATGTAGTTTTTGTCATTAATTATGCAAAAAATCATTAAAGCACAGTTTGGGACTGAAATGCAGGACGTAATGAGCAGTTTCAATTTGAAGAATAAGAATGATCAGGAAAGGGGAATCAGTTTTATCGACATACTGGGAAATGTCATCTACATTTTAGTGGTACTCATTTGGAGTATTTTAAAGATATTCTTTAAAGGTTTCATGTAAGTTATTTGTTAGGAATTGCAGATTTTAAGGGATTGTCTGTTTTCAATAATCCAGCTACCACGGAAGCAGCTTTTGCAATTCTCAAGTGGGAGAGGGGCTTCTCTTTAAGAAAGTTCTGGAAGTGCTGATCTCCAGGAGTGGTAGGAAGTGTGTGTTTGCTAGTTTTTCTTGAAAGACACAGTTCAACTTAGGACATGAGTTTTCAATTTATTTATGTCTTATCCTTTGTTTGGGAGGGATTGAAAAATTTCAATCTTGTTTTTAGTTTATGTATGAAATGGAGATATTGAACTTTATGATTCCCCAGCACTTTACTGTTTGTAGCTTTATTTGTTTTATCAGTTTTTTTTTTTTTTTTTTTTTAGTTTTTATTAGTCTGCAATGTTATTACTAATTTTCATGTGGAGAGGAAATTTTAGGAACAGAGGCAAGATTCAGAGGAAGTATCAAGGTGCTACATAGTTTCAGTTTTTTCCTTTGTCTCTCAGAACACAGGCAAGTCAAAATCATCATCTTAATGATAAATATTCTTTGGAAGGAAAGATGCTGAAGCTGAAACTGCAGCACTTTGGCCATCTCATGCAAAGAGTTGACTCATTGGAAAAGACTCTGATTCTGGGAGGAATTGGGGGCAGGAGGAGAAGGGGACGACAGAGGATGAGATGGCTGGATGGCATCACCGACTCGATAGACGTGAGTTTGAGTGAACTCCGGGAGTTAGTGATGGACAGGGAGGCCTGGCATACTGCGATTCATTGGGTCACAAAGAGTCGGACACACTGAGTGACTGAAGTGAACTGAACTGAATGATAAATGTGGAAGTGCTTTGTGTACGGAAATGAAAGACATTGATTCTTTGTAGTTTGCAGCCATGGTACCGTAAGACACAAAGTAGCATTAGTCGAATCTGAACTTGGAATGAAATTCTGATCTTACTGTTAGATGTGTGACATTGGACAAGTTTAGTGCACTCTAAGTCTCTGTTTCCACCTTTGTAAAAAGGAATCATGTTATAGGACTATTTTGAAAATAGAGAATAGGCATAAAAGACTATGTGTTTGGTGCATCTAAGTGCATTGTAATTAGTGGACTTTATCACTTTCAGTATTGGGGTCTTTGGCTGGTTTTGATAAACACTTGTTGAGGACAGAGAAAAATGCATTTCTAGTTTCTTGCTGGAATCTTCTGTTTCTTGTGCACCAGGGCAGGACTGTTTGGTGACAAAGGAGAAACCAATGAAGCAAACCACATATGTCATTTAAGGATATGGTTAACGCATTGAAAGAGGAGAATGGTTTTCAAAAGCTGAGATGCTGAAACTCAAGCAGTGTTACATCTTTTCTTTTGTCACATGCCACTTCCATGAGGATGTTCAATAATTTGGAGCTCTTTCATTCCCGGTGAATCTTGCAGCACATAATTAAGATACGTCCACACATTGTCTAACTGCACATTTTAGATTCCTCATGGTTTATTTCACCTAATTAATCAAATTATATCTATTTAAATGAAAAGCAGATGAGAGAATACAAGCTTTAGAACCAGAGTTTGAATATGATTTGTTGCTTTGTGACACAAGACATGTTTTATTTTCTCTTTGTGGAATAAGGCTGTTTCCTCAGCCTTATTATTCCTAATGACATGTAGATGTCATTATTGGGGGTTTAAATGAGAAAATAAGTGCCTTGATTAGTTTGTCCTAAGTGATCCCAATATGCCCTTCTTTCCTGGATCTCAGCCCTTTACAATGAATGGAATAGCGTGCTCAGATTAGTAAAGGAGAATAACATAGAGATCATTGCCTTCAGAGAGCTTATATGTTTGGTAACTTTACATTTATATATCACTTTTATCTTTTCAAAACACTTTCATAGCTGTTTGGTCTTCACTGTAGCTCTCTGCAGTTTATAGGATAAATGAAATTATTATTCATTCATTTCCAGATGAGAAAGCAAATTTAAGTGAGTTCTTCTAACCTGCTTTAAATTTGTGGAGGAACTTCTTTTGCTTTTTTTTTTTTTTTTGCATATGTGCCTATTTGATTTTAACTTACTATTTTCACTTTTAACTATAGAAGAACATAAAAGCAGACACCACCACATTTTAAAAAATAGTTGCTTAGTATTCTCTTTCTTAAGTTTCCTTGCTTTGGTCATTTTGATTTTTTCCCTTTATTTTTCATTTCTACAAATATTGCTCTGGTGATCATTCTTTTATACCTTTACCTCTGTTTGTGGATATGTATCTGTGGGAAAACTCCTGGAAATATAAGTGCTGGGTACATTTGGAGTTTTGTTGGGCATTGCTCGCCAGAAAAGGTTGTGCTCATTCAAGAGAATTGAGCTGAGCTTCTGTGAACCTCCCACTTCAGGAGGACAGGTTTCCTGTGCCCCTATCGTTGTGCTGCTCCTCTTGTCTGTTGCATCCACTCTAGTGATGGAACCTTCTTGCTAAGCTGCTGAACTGGAATTAATCAGAGGCAAGATCTTGGCCAGATTTTAGAAATTCAGCTGCAGGCATCAAACTGAAGAACTCAAGACTCTGCCTGGAATGCCCTCCCTCAGTCCTCATTAGATCAACTGGCTGGATGACTACTTTGGCCCAGCTCCGGGGAAACTTCTTTTAGACAAAAAAGTTCTATTTTAACATCTACTATGTGCTTGTCCTCTGTTATGGATATTGAGAATCTAAAGAAGGTTAAGTTGTAATCCATGTCCTTGAAAAGTTTACACTGTAATTGCTGAAAAAAAAATGTTTAAAAATGCACTGGGCTTTATTATGCAAAACAAGTATGCACACTGTTTTATTGAAACAGAGAAATCCAATTCTGAAAAGTAAGAAAATTGGTAAACATGGTAATGTACTGCTGAAAATCTTGGCCTTCTTCAAGAAAGAAGTAGAATGGAATTGGGCAAGAGCATGATTTCTGAAATCAAAAGACAGAATTCAAGTCTAACATCTAACTCTCATCTTATAAGGTAAAGCAATGAAAACCATATTACTTAGCATTTATAAAATTTTCTATCCTTTCTGACAACTTTGGAATAATAATGGTATCTATAAAATAAAGTTTGATAATGAAAATTACACATAGGCATCTGATTTATAGTTTAAATATGTATGCTTACTAAATCATAGCCTTAAAATGTATTTTGAAGAAAACCAAATTCAATGACAAAATAATTGGAAGAATGGAGACCTGCTTCCTTTCTTCTTTTCTTTCTTCCTTTCATCCCTCTTTCTTTCTTGAAGGATTTAGAATATTAATGTTTCTTCAAAAATCAATAAACAATCAATATGAAAGAATAAATACATCTGCTGCAGCCTGAGTCAGAGTTGTTCCCAATGTCCGATTGCAGTGTAGCAGTATATTAAAATAAGCAGATTGGGTGTGATATGATGGCTCCAAAATTTACCAGTTGTTTGACTTTGTATGTGTAAGTTTAACTTTCTAATCCTCTTTCTTCCTCTGTAAAATGGAGGTTATTATAATACCTGCCTCATAATGAAATTGTCAGATTCAGATGGTAATCACTGCCCTATATAACACAGAGATTGATGCTGCTAATTTCACTGATTTCCAGTCCCCTGAGTGCACATTAATTATATACACTTAGCTCCATGCTTGTAGATTCATGGAAGGGAAGTAGCTATGGAGATCTAATAGAGCTTGCTGTGTCATTTTCAAATTAATAAGCTTCTTTAATACAACCATTTGAGCTAATAGTGGAGACTAGAGCTTTATTGTTCTCATTTTTAGAATACTAATAAATACGCACAAATAAGAATGATGGTGGTGGTTCTCCATGATGAGGGTGACATCCGACCTGGGACTGGCTCTTCCTGTTGTGGCTTCTTCCCTGTGGATCAGTCCTCTGCCTCTTAATGCTGGTCGAGAGGCCCTTTCACACTTTACCAGGAAGTTCCTGCCTCAGAGTGAATAAGGGAGGCTATTTGCCTGTTCCTTGTCTGTCAGAAAGGTCTTGAAATTGAAAAATTTTCAAATAGTTTCTTGTCCAGAGATTATTTTCTTTGGAGAATGGAAGAACAATTTTTGAGGAGATGTAATCACTAAGGAAGTCCCATGAATGAGTTAAATAATTTCCTGGTTTATAAACCATTCGCTCCCTTACTCTGCATTGACTTTCCTTACTCTGAGCCTTCCTCGTGTTGCAGAAAACGGCAGTGTGGAGACTGTTTCATGTAGGGAGGTAAGAACTTGGGTCAGAATTACTCTTCTAAAGCAAAGGCACGTGTTTATACGTTGTATTGGTGACTTTGGATTTACGCCTGAAGTAGGAAACATTGGGAAAAAAATCAAATGCTTGTCTTCAGGGTGCTGCCATCCCCGTTGCTTATGTGCATCAAAATCTATCACAGGATTCTCTTCTTTCTTTACCGTTTCTCAAACTTCAGTAGATACCTATTTAACGCCAGTCTTCTAGGTCATGTCTCAGGTGACAAAGAACAGGATAAGTTTCCATTTTGGAAATTATTCATGGGTGCAGAATTATATTTATGGCAAAAGTAGAAATAATCCAGTAGAAAATCTACCTGATTTTCTTATTATTTTAGAATGTGAAGAATAGTCATTGTTTCCAGGTCATTTGTAAATATTCTCCTATAACTTGGAACTATATTTGAATCAAAGTGTCTTAAAGAGCAGATATGGTAATTCTAAAAATTATGAAGAAAACATAAAAGAGATGGAAGCTAAAGCCATTGTCTTGCACACTGACTTAGAATATGTTGTTGAAAATGGGGTGATTAAATGAGGAATTGGTGATATTAATGGTGGTGTGCATTTCAGATCTTTTAAAAGCAATTTTAATTTTTGAATCATGTTTGGAGATGATAATTTATGTTTTATTTTGCAGGTTTTTCCTTTTTTTGGCTTCTCTGCCACATGTTCTTCAATTTAGTTTGAAATATCATGGAGACACACCTTGCTAGCTCTCTTGTAGCTATACACATAACTTTAGGAACTTGAAAATTTCAAGTGGCAAAATCTTGAATATCTGAAAAATATGATTCGGGTTTAACATAAGAGAAAAAATTATATAAAAGGATTAAAATATTTGTTAGCAATAGCTTTTAGGTATTGTGGGTGATTTAAAACTTATAACCTGCAAAAATGAGAACTTAGATTCTAAAGGCTTATGTTTTGAAATTTAAACATTATGAAATAAGTAACTCATGGTAATCTTTAAACTTTACAAAAAGGGTATAATAATTGCTGTCTGTGTCTCTTCTCCTCTAATTCCGCTTCTCTCAGATCATGATCATCAGTGGTTTACAGAAATGCTGGTATCATAAACACACTGTTCTTTCTGTATCTTGGTAATTTCCTATATTAACATAAATTGGAGACTTCTTTTATCTGCAGTTTCCTCCTTCTTTAGGGTTCCCACATGGTATTCTGCTGTTATTTATTCTGTCATTTGTTGATAACTTCCAACTTTTCCTGACTGTATTAATAATATGTGCAGATAGGTTTGCAGAATTAATTTCTATGAGTGGTATATCTCAGTCAAAGGATGTTTGCATTTAAAATTTTGCTGAATATTCAAAAAGATACATGATGTACATTCCTACCTAAAGCATAGGAGTGTGCCTACTCTCATCTGCTCTCAGGAGTAGTATACAAAGTTGACCTTGTTTAGGCTTTGTTATTGTTATTTCACTGCTTAAATTTACAGCAATAAGTTTTGACTAAAGTTAAATATTTCTCACCACATTATTTGCCTTTCTGTATGTAAGTGTGTGTGTGTGCTTGTGCTCAAACTCTTTGCCCATGTTTCTCTTGGGCTGTGGCTCTATTTATTATTTAGCGATATGATATCTGTTAAAATAATATGTACTTGTCACAAGTTGTTACCATCTTACCCAGATTTTTTAATTGAAGTATAGTTGATTTACAATGTTGTGCTAATTTCTGCTATAGAGCAGAGTGACTCAGTTATATATGCATTCTTTTTCATATTCTTTTCCATTATGGTTTATCACAGCATACTGAATATAGTTCCCTGTATAGTAGGACCTTGCTGTTTATCCATCCTATATATAATAGTTTGCATTGGATAATCTCAAAGTCTCAACCTATTCCTCCCCCACCTCCTTACCCCTTGACAATCACAAGTCTGTTCTTTATGTCATTTTTCTTTTAATCTGTTCATGATTTTTTTAAAATCATATTCTTAAATTTCCTGTAGTCAAATTTGGAGATTTTTTATTTTATTACTTTAGGATTTTTGTGCCTTGCTCAGAAAGCCTTTTCCCATTCAAGGTGCTTTAAAGAAAAAGAACTGCTTTTCCTTTTATTTAATACCCATCCTATTTTGGTTTCAAGATTAAAAATGAATGTTTCATCTGGATTTATTTGGTATAAATACTAAAACAGGTATACAGCTTCTTTCATAAATTTAGCCAAATTTCATAGCCTATAAACAATCTAATTTTCTCCCTGCTTGATTTGAAATGCCGTCAGAAATCCTAAATTGTTCCTCAGGAATTTAAAGACAAACAGGGAACTTATACAGAAAACAAGATAAATAAGATTAAAACTCTATTACAGGCAAAGGAATGTAAGTTCTGTAAGGCACTTGTTTCCTGAGTAATGCTGTCTCTATAAATTGTGCTTCTGTGTCATTGTGGTCTCAGATCAACAAAAAGGATGTCAAACGGAAGGTTCACTGAGCCCCGAGGGATAAATAGAGGACTGTGTAATGCTTTTGGCTTGCGTTACAGTCCTAATATCACTTAAATGGACTGCTGGTTTGCGTATTTCTTAACCTATTTCAAGGCTTGAGTAATGGGTTATGATTATTACTTGGTTTCTGAATGTCACTTTGAAGACAACTTAGTGTAAAATTCAAGTGTTCACAAATAAAATATTAAAACTAGAGACTGCAATTCAATAAAAGTAAAGAATTCACATGCTCATGGTTTTATTAACTAATATAAAGTTGCAGCCTCAGTTTGTCTTAAAAACTAGTTATGTGGTCTCTCTAAAGCCAGTATCAAGCAACTCAATTAAGGTATAAATCTGATTTAAACTGGAATACTAGATGCAATACTAAACTGTTACTTTCATCAATAAATAATTTCCGTTTGCCTTAAGGTGTATGACATGCACTGTGTATTTTTGTCCAAACATCAGGGAATTTGTACATTTTTCATGATAACATTTTGTGGAACTCTGAACTTAATGTGGCCTTGAAGTGCCTTTCTATGATTTTTAAAATGAAAAGATTCTGACTTTCAAGAAACAGTTTCATAAAATGTATTTTATTAAGTGTCTTTAAGATTCTACTCATTTGTTTATATTTATAATATAAATATAATATAAATATTTATAATACCCTTTGTTGAATAGAAAAATATTACCTGGGTGAAAATGTAAAAAAAAAATTGCATCAACAGAACCACAGTGTTCATTCTTTATGCTAATACTTTAAACAAATTGAATATTTTGCAAACATTGACTTGATGTCATCTCTTACATCATTCCTAAAGGCAGAGGAAAGTAAGAAAAAGCCATTTGATGCCAGGATACTAAAGATGCTGATATACCATAAAGAGTGTCCATAATGCAATTCTAGTCTTATAGTTGAGCAGGACCAAGGTATGCTAAGCAGACAAATTTTTCTAAAAGATTCCATGGAACACAGACCTCTTCTCTTTTAAGGGACAACTTCTGCTTTTCTTGGTGTTTTTGTTTGTTTATTTGTTTGTTTTACTTAACACTTGTGTCTAAATGGATAATAAAATATGTCAGAATAGCTTTTTTGTTTTGATTTAAGAACCTCAAAGTTTGATTTACTTTTCCATTTAATTTTCTTTGATAGTGATGGTTTAGTCACTAAGTCATGTCCGACTATTGTGACCTCTTGGACTGTAGCTTGTCAGGCTCCTCTATGCATAGGATTTTCCAGGCAAGAATACCAGAGTAGGTAGCCATTTCCTTCTCCAAGGTATCTTCCTGGCTCAGGAACTGAACCCAGGTCTCTTGCACAGATTCTTTACCAACTGAACTGAGCTACCAGGGAAGCCCTTAATTTTCTTTGGCACATTCAAATTTCAAAGCACTCTATAACCATATTTGTCTTGTTTCCATTCATTTTTATTTATCTCTAAGTTTTTTTCAGGTTGCTTGTGCATCATAATGTTTCTCAGGTGAATTTAAATCTTCCTCCAAAATTAATATAAAAACTTTATGGAGTTCTGAGTAGACAGTTCTTCTAATTCTAAAAGTACTTATTAAGGTGGAAAATTTGGAAAACACAAAAGAAAATAAAAATCAGCATTCATTTTACTCAAGGAATAATCATTTTTTAATATTTACCCATGTTCTTTTGTACTTAATGTCATGCTCAGATCTTTTTGATGGTGGTAAAGCCATGTGTAAACTTGATTTTCATGGCTTTGTAATATTGATCTGTAGCTTAATTAGTCAGCTCCTATTTTTACAGATTTTATTTGAATCCTTATTTTATCCATATATTGCTGCAAATGAAAATCATCTTTGTATGTATTTTCCCTCATTTCTGATGATTGAAGTATTATTACGGGATAAAAGGTCATCAAGCATTTAGTTAAGTTTTTCTGATTAACACAAAGGAAATCCACACCAATTTATAAGCCTATCAGCAGTCTATGAAAATCCTAATTTCTCAGCATCATTGCTATTTTTAACCAGGGATCAAAAATATTTGGGAAAAAAAAGTTAAAGTTCTCAAAAGCAAACCTGAATTTACCTTTTATGGGCAACTACTTGCATAGAATTTGCATTATATTAAATATTAAGAGATGATTTAAATTGTATGGGTCTGTAGGTTATATGCAAATACAATTAATATATATTTTATACAAGGGACTTGAGCATCCTTAGGTTTTGGTATCCAAGGGCCAGTTCCCCGTGGATTCCAAGCGACGACTATATTCACATCCTTCATCTTTGCTGTCTCCTTCTTTTAGGAGAGTCTTTCTATGTTGCCAGCATACTTGGATCTTTTATTAATATATCTCTTTGATATTTCACCATAGTCATATGGCTTTTGAATTTTGAAAGTGAAGATTACCATAAACTTCATTTCTAGGATCTTAACTCTAAGAATGAGCCAGGTTGAGGCTTCACCTATGTTTCACCAGTTATACCACTAGTGATCAAATAGGCTAAAAATATTAGGTAGAAAATATATTAAGAATTTAGTAGAAGAAAGAGAGCCCTGGAGATTTTGGGGTTTTATTTTAGTTGTTAATTTTTCCTTTTTCTTGGTAATAATGGAGATCCCTAGCTTTAGAAAATGAAAGAACAACTTTCATGACTAGGTAACCACATGAATGATGCATTTTGGCTGGGAGAAAGGACAGCTCCTGAAATATTAATGATATATTTTCTGGTAAAATTCAGGAAGGCAGATTTGAATGCTTTCTGATGACAGAGGCTCTGCTGAGGTTACCAGTGTCACATAACTCTTCAGAAGAGTATAACACTCCTTTTAGAAAAGTATGGTTGATTTTCCTTATTCACTGTAGTTGGTCTACAAATCACTGTGAACACTGAATCAGTGAATACTGAACATTGCTCCTGGGATATATAGAACCTCTGGTCACAACATTGTCATCAGTTGATCAATACATGACTTTGATGTGTTTCTCTGTTTCAGATACCTTATTGAATATATATTGTTGATGCCCTAATGTTGAACTTGTGGCCAGAAGCACTATTAACTCACACCTGGACAAAGATGAAATAACAGTCACTAATGCAGAATGCATAAACCTAATGCCTAATATTGTTGAAGTCATCACTCACATTTACCTGCTCATCTGTTTTCCTTATGCTACTGTTCACTCTTGGCTGTTTGTATTGGTTCTATCATTACTTACAAATATGTTTCTCTTATCCCAGTGATTCTCTGTGGTTTTCAAAACTCCACAAAGGCTGTATTTTCATGTAGCCATACAATGGCTAGCTAGGGAAAAGGACAGATGTTTGGTCAAGCATTATTAGGTATAGCTATTCAAGATAGTCTCAGAATTTATTGGCTTTCTCTTTAGCCAAACATATGCCCTCTTGCTCTCAGGAACACAAGACTTCAGCACTGTGCTTTGGGCCATTTTAAACAGCACAGGCACTCATAAAAAGTGCAAAAATGCAAAAAAAAAAACTTGGCACTACATAAACTGGGAAAGAGACATTTGTATATAGTATGAGGGCTGGAGCAAGAGGCAGTGCCATCTTATTTGACCTCAGCTGGGCAACCTGAGTATTAGGTGACCCCTCTACATACCTGTGAATCACTGCAAAAAACCCTGCAGGTATTAACTGTATGTGTGTGTTAGTCGCATAGTTGTGTCTGACTCTTTGCAACCCCATGGATTGGGGTTGCCAGGCTCCTCTGTCCATGGAATTCTCCAGGCAAGAATACTGGAGTGGGTTGCCATTTCCTTCTCCAGGTATTGATTAAGGGTTTATAAACAGATTTGAGTGAGTAGGCAAAGTTGTACATACAAAATTTGTGAATGATGAGAATTGACTCTATTTGTTTGATTTAAATCAGTTTTGGCAAGTCAAATGGCTCTCTATGTCCTTTGATAGTCTGCTAGGGCTTAAAAGATTTCACCTAGCTTTGAAATGTTTGTAAATACCTATGCTGATAAAGCACCTCAGATTTGAAAGGATGAGAAACCAACATTACTTTAAACTCTGTTGAAGGAGTCGAAAGGAGAAGAAAATACTTTTTCCTACAAATTCAAGTTCATGATGGCACAGCTGAAGGACAAACATTTTTCTTTCCTTAATAAATGTCCTCTAAATGTGAAAAGCCTAAAGCACTGAAGGGCATTAAGCTCCTTTGATGTGTTGAGGAAGCAATCATTCTTGTGAGTTGTGTCGTCCTGGGTTATTTTCCACTTGTGTTTTGCCAGGCTTCTCACCAGGAAGGTCAAAGTGCCAAAGGAGATAAAGAAAAGGTGGGAGGTGATGGTGGCTGTGTGTGTCTGTACACCATGTGCACATGATTTGGCTACATGTGGTGATGGAGTCAGGCTTCACATGGGCTTTATGGAATCTGGTATTTCTCCTGTCTCTTGTGAAGGATAGTTGTAAGTACAGGGGTCGTGGTGAGGAATCCTGGGGAGGTGTGGTCCTCTGATACTGGTATCAGGGTGGGGTGAGTGATAACAAATCCATAAGCAGAAAAGACACACTTACAGATTGGGCTATGTGTTTGAAAAGGAAATCCCCATATGATGGGAGAACCGGATGGAGAAACTGAGACCAGGCAGAGAGAGTCACCTGAGAGGTGAAGGTTTGGGGACAGAGCAGCCCTGGCAGGGAAGCTGGTTCACACACTGGTTCCTGTACAGGGAGAGCAGGAAGGAGCAAAGAAAGAGGCAGATGCTTCAGACTGGAAGATTTGGCTTTAATTAACAAGGAACTTGACCTAGGAGATGTCATGTGCAGCCTGGAGGGAAGTGGATCTTCCGCCCTGCCCAGCAGAACCTTCAAGGTTTATACAGAAGCCTTCCTGGGTTCAGTCACGTGCACCATCCAGAAGTCCTTAGCCCCGCTTCACTTCTCTCAAGGCTGTGTCCTTGAAGGGCTTCTGGGCAGGAAGTGTGAGCGGGAGGTACTGTCCAAGGATATGGAGAGGGGAAGGGGCCACTAATCACCCAGGTCCAGCTGGAGGCTCCACTGAAATCATGTCTTCTTGATGATTCTCTTCAGTAAGGGGACAGGGAAGACCTACGGGAGAAAGACATGCAACCTCTCCCAAGAAGGCAGGCAGCCTGCATGCAGCATGGTGGGCAAGCAGAGGGCCAGCCAGGGAGCTGGGATACCGCAGGAGGGAAAGCACAGGTCTACTAAGCCCTGGTTTAACTTAGGCATATTCAAGATTCATAGGCACCTCAGACTGCAAGGTAAACCTAACGGCAACTCCAAGATCTTAACCCTCTAACTCCTCAGCTTCGTCAGAGCAAATGACAGCGAGAATATTCACTGAGATGGAGCAGGTTCTGTTTCCACACTCACGGAACCGTTTGATGAGGACAGAAGAGCTTCATTTGAGGGCACTTGGGTTTTTCTTCTTTTTAGGGGAAATGGTCACCTGTATATTATGAATAGAAATGCCTCAAGAAATGTCTTAGGCTGGTTTCTGATGCTAATGGGTCCTTGTGTTCTGTGGGTTGTGCATTAGTTTGTATATACGAGGCAATTATGCTGTCATGAAGTTATAAATCAAGACCTTCAAACTTTGTCCCTTACATGGCATAGAAACTCTTTTCTGAGCATCTGTTTGTCTCTGACTTGACAGTCTTCACTGTGAGACCCAGGGGATCATGGACTGCATGGCTGTGGCCTGGGGTCCCCATGCCCCTCTCCAGCTCTAAGGCTGAGACAGGGTCAGTTGGTGGCTATGAGGATGAAGGTGCTCCCAGAAGCCAGGTGATTCACTGGTTGTGTGAATAGCCTCTACTCTGAAAGCAAGGTGGAGAGAAATGTGCAATTTAATTGGCTCATCCTCATCTTAAAAAAAAAAAAGTTAAAGTTAAATTTGCTCATCTTTTCATCTGTCTTCTGGCTGAATGTAGTCTTTGGTAGAAAAAAAATAGCTGCTTAAAACCCCACAATATCAGAAAGATTGTCAGTTTTCTAAAAGTTTGTGTTATGCTGGATTCATTTCTCTCATGGACAAAAGCAGGCATCCACACAGAAAGTGGGGATCTTACCACACAAACAGTAGCAGGCGCACAGAGTGGGTACACAGATCTTTTAGGGAAGCTGCATCTCTCACCATCATCCGCAAACCAGCTACTACTTTCTTTCCAGGTAATAATTAAGTTGCATCATGTACTCAGGGTGTGTTTACACTGTCAGGTTTAATTTGTGTCCAAGGAACCCTGCCTTTCTTGTGAGGGAACCCACTCCGTTTTCCCTTTCTCTTTATGTGAGTGATAAGAGACTCAGACTTCCATGTCATTCAAAGACATAGCATCCCATCTAAGACCCCGAGGCCTCTTGACTCTTATCCTATATCTCTCTTTGGGATTTTTATGTTTCTGCATGGGTTAGGAACAAGGTCTCCTTGGGTGAGCTGTTAGAACTGAATGACTTTATAAAATGCAACGACTAGGAGACTTTGTTGCATTATTAGACATAAGTGAAATGAAATCCAACTGTAGACCTCAGGAGCCCAGGATGGAAGTTATGCTAAACAACACAGATAGTAACTTGTCTGTCTTTGGTGATGATTTCTAGGAAGAAAGATTTCAAGAAGTCTTTGGGTGGTCAGTTGAATCACCCAATAACTCTTGTCAGAAAGTTCTGCCTTCTGTCTAGCTGAATTTTCTCTTGCTATAATTTACACATTGTTTCTTTTAATAAGCCTCTAAGGAAGAGACAGAAAGATCTCTGCTTCTGATAAGGTCATGACTTCCTCTACCTGAGAATAGCACATGAACCACTCTTGTTTTCTGTGTAAGGAACTCAGCTCTTCTCACAGCGCACGACCTTGTTCTCTGGCTTCTTTTTCTCACTATGAATGACCTCATTCCAACTTTGCTTTACTTAAAAAATATTAATTGAAGTCTACAAGGTGAAAATTCTAGCTAATTTTTATAGTGGTAGGGGCTTCCCGTCACATCTTTCATTGAATACCTTCTACACACACACTAGGTACATGTCTGGGTATCTTGCTAATGTGAGAATCAGGAGATATGACCGTAAGCTCTTTCTTTCATAGACTCTAAACACAAGGCTATTTCCCTATTTCATCAATCACAAAGATCTCTCCACTTTCTATAGATCCATGTATGAGACGTATGAAGGGACACAGTTTCCCATTTTCAAGTCTTCAGTGTGTTCGTCTTCTGTCTTATGTGCTGGGAGAAGATGACTTTGAGTGCCTTCCTTCAGAGAACCTGGCACAAAGGTCCAGGAAACACCCCCGCAAAGTATGTGCTGATTATGCAGAGCATCGGGCATTCTGACAGAAGCTTACCTGATGAGTCCCAAGTGTTACAGACGATCATCTTTACCTAGATGAGGCAAAATAAAATGAGTAGCCAAGAAAAATGCTCTTACTTGCTAGTGAAAAAAAATGAATTAAATCATAATTAATATAATTGCAAATTAAATTGTTAAAAAGGTAGCTTTCAGTTTTGACCGCTAGTTTTATTATAAGAATATAAAAATGCAAAGTGAAGTAGAGAGAAAATGAAAGATGAGAATTTAAACTTAATGTATTTTTATACTGAGTCTGAGAACATGTTTTCCTGAAGCACTTAAGGAAACAGTAAAGATCAAGAATGATACCCACTCAGTCTTTCTAAAGAGAAAAACCAGTCTGAAGCTCAGAAGTGAAAACCCCTACAGAAGTATTAAAAAAAACCTGTGAATTGTACATAACTTCATCTTAATTTTAATACTTGATCTTACAGAGTACTTAATTAAATATGCAGCCCACAGCCACTTTGTTGTTCAGTCGGCAAGTCATGTCCAACTCTCTGTCACCCCTTGGACCATAGCCTGCTCTACGGGACTCTGTATGTGCCCCACCCCCACCACAGAAGACTTGTCAGGTTAGCTCAGGACTGGGACCGGACCAGCAGTGTGGGAAGGTCACTTGGAGCGGTGGCTGCTGGCACAAGCTCAGCTGCTGGCTGCAGGGTGATTTGGGGGTGCCGTACCGGTCCTGCTCTGAGCCCTGGGGAGAAAGCTGAGGTCTGAAATCTCCAACCAAAATGAAGACAGAGTTGAGTTCTGACTGAACGGGAATTTCAGATTTTAAACCAGAGCAAGGACGCAAGCAAGGGCGTGCAAGGAATTGGATTTCGGGGAGCGGAGTTGGTGACGGGGGCAAAGGGAAGTCATCATGCAGGCGGCATGTACTGTTATTGGGAGGAAGCCGTAGGGTCTGACTCTGGTTTACAAGACAGAGATGCCTGATCTTTGTTTTTGTTGTTCTCTCTGGGAAATTATCTGTTATCATTTTATCATGTATCAACTCTGCCAAATTTATGACTTCCTCCCTCCACATCTCGGGGAATGAATTCTCTGCTCTAGTCCATATTATCTGTTCTCCCTTTTCTTCTAAAAATATTTTCAGCACTTCTTATGCAACAGACACCGTGGTAAGGGATAAGAAACTGCCATCAAGGGCTCTGCAGTCTTGGAAGGGGCTTTGTGAACATCTAAAGCTGTTTTAAAATTCCTGTGCAATTCCTGTGTGATGAACCTTCAGGTTTTCCTCTGACTGTTCAAGAACTTCCTATAAACTAAATATAGACAATTGTTATTTTTCAATCACACATCAGTAAAGTTGAGGAAAAAATCTTTCTCTTCCTCTCTCTTTCTCTGTACATATGTACATATATATATATTTTTAAAGGTATATTATATTTAAAAGATAATATATATATTTACATGGGCTTCTCAGGTAGCACTAGTGGTAAAGAACTTGCCTATCAATGCAGGTGATGTAAGAGATGCAGTTTTGATCCCTGGGTTGGGAAGATCCTCTGGAGGAGGGCATGGCAACCCACTTCAGTATTCTTGCATGGAGAATCCCATGTACAGAGGAGCCTGGAGGGCTACAGTCCATAGGGTTGCAAAAAGTTGGATACGACTGAAGCGACTTAGCCGCATGCATTTATTTACGTATAATTAAAATTATATAATTATATATATAATTATATATATATGAAGTATATATATTTATACATATATTTAAAAGATAAATACACACACACACATATATACATCCTTCAACACAAAAGTCAAGTTCTCATCTACTCTGCAGCCTTTCTGGTAATTATAATCCTCATTGTCCCCTAGGTCTGTAGAACTTTGGGGAACTGACGTATTCATAGTGTGAAATTATAAACTCATCAGTACTGGAATAGATTTACTATCACTTATTTAACAATTTTTAACCCTTGGAGAAATTCATCCCAGAAAAATGAACTGGTTTAGTTGAGTAGCACCACTCTTTACAGAAAAACCAGAATTTGTATAGAATGGCTCAGATGATAAAGAATGCGCCTGCAATGTAGGAGAACCGGATTCCATCTCTGGGTTGGAAAGATCCCCTGGAGAAAGGAATGGCTACTGACTGCAGTATTCTTGCCCGGAGAATCCCATGAACAGAGGAGCCTGGTGGGCTACAGTCCATGGCATTGCAAAGAGTCGGACATGACTGTGTAATTTACACTTTCACTTTTTCACTTTCTTACTCTGAAATTGATCAGGTGCCCAGGAAATTGCCTGGTTATAGAAGATGCTCAGTGAATTGCTAGCTTTATTTGCTTGGTGTCAATTTGTTCCTCACTAGATTGCAATTTCTTTAAGAATAGAAGATGCTTTACCCTTGCATTGCATATTCTGGAGACCTGATGTGGAGCGGAGGCAGTTATTGATGGTAAGCTTATATTTACTGATTAATTGTAAATGCAAACTTCTTTCTCATTATCTTCATATAAAGGAAGCAGAAATCTTGAAAGAGAATCACCATGTTTATGTTAAGATCTGTTGTCATTGTGTCTTTAGCATAAAGAAGGATGTTTATGGTTCCTGAGCCCTGCAGGCAAGCAATGTGCATGTCTTGGGACCATTACTCAAGTAAAGATGATTATTGATTGTTTATATTGCAAAGAACTGGCTGTTGAGATCTGCAAATATTTCCAAAGTCACCATAGTACAGACACTCCTTAAATTGGAGTTAGTGATTATGCATTACCAGGACTGCCAAGAACCATTGCATCCCACAAATCAAAAGAAAATGGCTTCCTTTTTGTTGAGAGATACTCGAACCTCTAGGCTTTAAGTTCAAGGCACAAGTTTAACTGTTTCACCACTGCATTCCTTGAGGAAAGATATTGTTCTATGGAGAATAAAATTAGAAGCATGAACCCATATGTGATTAAAGTTTTACTTGCTGAAGACTCTTATTGAATCAATATATATCTGAATGTAAAGCAAATTACTGTATTTTAGGAGACCAGGGGCTTAGGGCAGAGACTGTCAGGTTGTGATCTGTACTGTCACTGAGACCTGGGGAGGTTAACTTCTGCATCCTGGGGTGCAAGCTGAGCAGGGTCCATTTTCATAATTGAAGAAATGGGATTATCATGGTGGGTCTTTCTTCTTGCCTGTGAGATGCATGTATTAAATAAATATCTAGGGCTTCCCTGTTGGCTCAGTTGTAAAGAATCCACCTGCCAATGCAGGAGACACAAGTTCGATCCCTAGTTTGGGAAGATTCCACATACTGAAGGCAGCTAATCCTGTGCTCAGAGTTGCTACTGAGCCTGTGCTTTAGAGCCGAGGAGCCACAACTACTGAGCCCAAGACCTGCAGCTACTGAAGCCCATACGCCCTGTGCTCCACCACAAGGGAAGCCACCGAAATAAACCCCTGCACCACAATATAGGGGAGCCCCTGCTTGCCGCAGTCAGAGAAAGCTCACACAGTGACAAAGACCCACCACAGCCAAAAAATAAAGTAATAAATAAATAAATCTTAAAAAAAACAAAGTAGACATCTAGAGACCCTCCTTTCTCATTCATTCTAAAATGGGACCAGATCTAGTTTTGAAGATTTCAGTGGGCTGAGTCCCTTCTAATGATTGCAAGATATACATCTATAGTGAATGCAAAGGTGATAGAATATAAACACACCTGAGCACCTCCGCTCTCAAATTAAAACTCACCATTAAACTGAGAACACCATCTTGCTCCTCTGCAAAATAGCAAATAATGAAAAGGATATGAAATCATGATATATATATATATATAAACACCTTCCCCCATCCTTTCACAAATACATAATCTTAAATTATTCTCAAAGTGAAACTCCTTATCACCTCACATATTTTGTGATCCTGAAGACGTCTTAGGACATCACCCCTGTCATGAGAAAGAGAGGGCATCTCACCATCCTGCTCTGTTTGCTTTGTTTCTTCTCCTCCTCTCCTTCCACCTCCTTCTTCTTTCTCCTTCTCCTCCTCCTTCATTTCTCTCCCATCTCCTAACTTTTCTTCCTTTCATCTTTTTTTCAGAGGGCCTTCCCAGGTGGCGCTAGTGGTAAAGAATCTACACGCCAGTGCAGGAGGAGACAGGGGTTCAATGGGTTTGATCCCTGGGTTGGGAAGATCCCCCAGAGTAGGAAATGGCAACCCACTCCAGCATTCTTGCCTGGAAAGTCCCATGGAATGAGGAGCCTGGTGGGCTATAGTCCAGGGGTTACAAAGAGTTGGACATGACTGAGCAACTGAGCACATCATATTTTAGGGGGTGAGGAATGTCAAAAATAAACCTTGGAAATAGAAGCAGAAATCTAATTTCATCAGTTCCCTGGGCTTGATGCTTTAAGGCACCTACCAAAAAGTCTTATTTGTATTCAAGTTTTAGGCTTCATCATGTCATTTTAAATGAAGCAATGCAATAAAAACCAGGAGAGAGAGTGGAACTCCTGTCATGGTACCAGAAGATATGGAGGACCATCAAAAAGAGACATGTCATTGGAGTGTCTTCCAAAGTATCTAAAACTTTTAAAAATGTTTTCTGACAAGGTGGATTCTTAGAAGAGAAACGTATCATTCCTATAAGAGAAACAATATTCCGCTAATATCTTGCAAGGGACTGGACAAAACCAATAGGTATTCCCAGCAAGATGTTGTTCCTTTTTCTTTTCATTTCCTTCTCCTCCTCTTCCTCTTCCCTCCGCCTCCTTCCTTCTCCTTCTTCCTTTTCCTCTTCTTTTCCATCATCTTCTTTTCTCCTTCACTTCCTCTTCCTCCTCCTTTTTTAGAAAATTCCTTTTGGTTCATTCATTCACTAATTTGCTCACTTACAGAATAAAGCCTTTCTTTTGGACTCTGTTCAGTTAAAAACTTCACCTTAGGAACTACTTTATTCCTCTAGTGCTTTTTTTCTTTTCTAGTTTTGCCTGCTTTTTCTTGGTGCTGACAGCAGCTGATGCCTGCCAACAATGCTGACATTATGAATGGGTTATGAAAGCAATGAAGATGCTTACCTTTCTAATCAAGAACAACAAGCAGAGATGAATGTGCTTCCACTAGCAATACTCACTGCAGACACGTCACAGTAATGTGTCCCTTTTTTTAGGATTAGCTTCTGCTTTGTTTTACTGTCGGTATGGAAATTCAGGGGGAATTGATATTTATTTGTTCATTCATTAAAAAAAAATCTATAGTGGAGTATAATTGATTTACAGTGTGTTAGCTTCTGATGTATAACAAAGTGAATCAGTTTTATATATATATATATATATATATATATTCACTCTTTGTTAGCTTCTTTTCCCTCATAAGCCATTATAGAGTATTGGGTAGAATTCCCTATGCTATATAATGTGTCCTTATTATTTGTTTTATATATAGTTCACTCATTCATTTTAAGTGAAATCTCTCAGTCATGTCCGACTCTTTGCGACCCCATGGACTGTAGCCTATCAGCCTCCACCATCCATGGGATTTTCCAGGCAAGAATGCTGGAGTGGATTGCCATTTCCTAGGTTAGTGTAATCAGAACTCAGTATTAAGCCAGAAGTCTTATACACTAATCTAGTGTCTAAAGACCCTGAGGATTCTTGAGACCATGTATAAGTAGGTTCTTGAAGTCAGAATTATTTTATATAATGTTAAAACATCATGTTCCACTTTGTTGGCTTTGAGCTGATGGTGCAAAAGCGTTAGGAACCAGGACTATGCTCCCAGACCCTACTGAGAAGTCATGTGTTCATTACTGTCACACACTGACAAAATAAAAGGGTTTTTATTCTATCATATCTATCATAAAGCAGTAAAAGTTATTGATTTTATTAAATCTGATTCTTTAAATAGAATATTTTTTGTATTCTGTGAAACAAGATGGAAAGTATGTATGAAGCGCTTAGTTATTTGTTTACTTTCTTCATAAACTGCCTCTTTATTTGAAGGAGGAATTGACATCCTGTAATTATTTAGATTTGATTATTTCACCAACATTTTTGGGAAAAGAACAAAGTCAGTCAGTCACTTAAAGGCAAAATACTGACAATTTGGGGTGCCAATGACAGTATTCAAGATTTTAAGTTAAAAATAGGATTTTGGAAAACTTGAATCTGCCACTGTGGGTTTGTCACCTCAATAATTAAAGGCTTCTCTGAAAAGATGAGCGCTGATACTGAGAAATGCAAAATTCTGATGCTGTATAATGAGCTGTACCAACATTTGGAATCTCTGCTTAGCTTAGTGAACAGATATTTTCCAAATGACTGATGCATAATATTGCAGAATTATGCATGAGTGAAAGAGACACTCAAAGCCCAAGATACATCAGTAGTTCTTGATGGAACAGAATACTAAAAAGTTCATTTATATGGTTTCAGATTCCACACAGCAACTAACCTTTAAGAAACTACATGTTGCCAACTTTTGATGTGGTTTCAAATAATTATATTCACAATTATCTGAAAAGGCTGTCAAAATACTTGCCACTTTTGAAACTATTACATATGTATGTGAAGATAAATTTTCTTAATATATGTCCACCAAAGTAAAATATGAGAGTCTAGCTGTCCTTTTTATAAAACATCAAATGGATTTGCAAAAATGGAAAGCAGTACTACTCTTTTCATTCTTTTGTGGTGCACTTGTTGTTTTAATTGAGAAGTAAGTATTTCCAACATAATTTTATTTTTAATAAAATTTTCAAAATTTCAAACATTCTAATTTAAAATATAGTAAACAGGACTAAGTGTAACTCATGTAAATAAGGCTTGTTTGGGTGCTTGATCATCTTTAAGACTGTAAAACAGTAATGAGCCCCAAAAGTTTGAGAGCTGCTGTCTTGGAGAGTCTTGTCTCCACAGACTATGGAGATAGTCTGTCTTTGGGACTTAAAAGCTTGAATTGAAAATGCCATGAAACCAGTACTTATAAACTGAGAAGTTCAGTTTTTTCTTTGGTTATTTAAATTACTATATTTGGGGAAAATTGCTTCTTTTAAGGCTCAAAATATTCATTGCAGTTCAGTTGTTCTTCCTATTTCAGATTCTGCAGAATTGATCCAGGCAGAGAATGTCACTGAAATTTTTAACATAATGCCATGTTGAGTCTGTTATCTTCTTGCCTTTGTTCTTGCTTGTAGTAGGAATCCTGCCCCCCTCACACCCTCCTTGCCCCCAATTTGCATTATCTTATGCAAATAATGGAAAAGCAAAGTAAACATTAGAGAAAAGTTCTTTTTGTGTATTCTTTTAAAAGATTTGTTAAATACAAGTAAAAATAAATCTATTTAGCCCAAGAGTAGTTTTTTCAGAAATATTTTAAAGTGGAAATACACACATACATTTTTTTTTTTCTTACAGTAGTGGTCATGGGGTTAGACAAAAAATGAGAGAAAATAATTCTTTATTTTTCTGCCCAGAGACTCAAAATGCATATGTGTGATTATGCACTAACGATAAAGAAAGTCGCTCAGTTATTGAAGGGAAGAGTTAAATTAGTCTGTTAATGATTTAGGGACAATTAGATACCTATTGGGAAAGATAACATAAGCTCTCTGCTTCTTATATGTACTGTAAGAACATTTAGGAAAGTCCATTTATTGTCTAGGGATAGAGGTGGTCTGTCTTAGCATATATCCAAAGAACATAAGCCACAAAGGAACAGTGTTAATAGGTTTGATGGCAGAAAACTAAAAAATCTTGTGTTGTTCATTTGGAAAAAAAGTATTGGGAAATTTTTTAATATATGTAATCAACAAATGATGAATATCCATAGTGTATAATATTTGTAAAGTGAAAGTGAGGTCACTCTGTCATGTCTGACTCTTTGCAACCCCATGGACTATAGCCTACTAGGCTCCTCCATCCATAGGATTTTCCAGGCAAGAATACTGGAGTGGGTTGCCATTTCCTTCTCCAGGGGATCTTCCGGACCCAAGGATCAAACCCAGGTCTCCTGCATTGCAATCATATGCTTTACTGCCTGAGTCACCAGGGTACTCTTACAAATCAACACAAAAAAGGCAGGTTTGGTTAAAGGTCAGGAAATACAATAATAATAAGAGATGTGTATAGCCTGCAAATGCAGGAGTAATTTGTCTATTTGACAATATTGTAAAGATTGGAGCCATCCAGAGTTGAGACATGTGAACAGGTTCTCATGCCCAGTTGGAAGGATTTAGAAGTGTCCAAATGTGACATCTAAACTAGCAATTCCACATTTAGTAATTTTTTCTTGGAATATTCACATATATGCTCAAAGATAAGCAGAGGATGTTCATTGTTTTCAATAGTAAAAATAGTAGTAACCAATAATGAATTAAATAAGTGATGGCCAATCATCTTGACAGGTTCCTGTGCAGTTGAGAAAATATATGTAATTTTATATACAATGAGTACACATATTTTATTGTATATTCAGTATAAAAATGTTGTGATTCCTTCTATAAAAATACTGTGTGTTTTTACAGTTCTATCTATAAAATTCTATCTATAGAATTCTATCTATAAAATACAAATTCTATCTATAAAAATACATGTGTAAAAATGTCTATGCATTGATCAACTGTCTTTGAAAGGTATACACCAAGTATATCTTCCTATAGTGAGAGCTGCTTTGCATACGTGATGCAATTGTGAGAGATTTTATTTTTTTTTACCAGTTGATTTATCTCTTCTAAACTTAAAAAAAAAAAAATTACAATGAGACATATTAATGGTAAATGTAATTAGATTGAAGTCTTATCATTACCAGACACATTACTTGAATAGAGTAAGTTTGTTAATGTTAATTAAATTTTCCTGGTGAAATTAAAATAATACAAACAGCTCACAAGATGGATGCAACTTGAACCATTGATTTGAGATATAAATTAATTCTTGAATTACGACCACACTGCACCTTTTGAGGCTTAGGGAGTAAAATTCTGTGAGCCCTTCTCTCCTTTTAAGTAATTAACTTCTTAAAATTGAAGTTTGGGCCATTGCAACCTAGCTGACACTTCCAAACTCTCCCTGTAATACAACACGGGATGAATTTAAAACTGAAAGCAGGAGAAACTACAACTTTTCTTATATCATGGCTTGATATCTGGACGGTAGGATAAAGTCAGAGATGCATAGAAAGGAAACTGATCCTGTAGTCAGGAGAGCCATTTTCTTTTTTTTTTTTTTAATTAAAAAAATTTTTAAATTTAACTGCATCAGACTTCATTTGCATTGTGTGGGATCTCTTTCCTGTGGCACATGGACTCTAGCTGTGGTGCGTGGGTTCAGTAGTTGTGGTGTGCATGCTTAGTTGCTCCATGGCGTGTGGGATCTTGGATCCCTGACCTGGGATCAAACCCACATCCCCTGCATAATGCAGATCCTTAAACCACTGGACTGTTAGGTAAGTCCCAGGTGAGTCAGTTCTGAATATGCTCTATAAATTTCTTGATTTCCCTGATTCATAGTATCAACAATTATGAATTTGGATTTAAGCTACAGGCCATTGTATTGAGATACTTCTGTCCAGGAATTATTTTTGTAGTAGAGTTATTTGAAAATTAAAAAAAAACTCATTATTCTAGTTTTAATAAAGTCATTGGAAAACTAACCCAAGTTGAAAGAAATAAGCTCTCTTGTGAAATAGATTTTACCCCTAAATATAATGACTGCAGGTTGGAAGCATTGTCCCCTCTGTTACCTTGAGATGTAGTTTTACTATTGTAAAAAAAACTAAAAAAGAACTCAAGGGAAACAAAACAAGGAGTTGTCTGTTAGAGATCAGTGTCAGGTAAATGTCAAATAAAGCCTATCAAATGTCAAATAAAACCACCAAAGCAAAAGTGGTTTCGCTCCATACTTGGAATTGTGGTAGTTTCCATGAAGACTGCAGAACAAAATGCATGAATGAGGTGGCATGTATGTTGTCTAATCAAATCTTACAATGTATTGAAGAATAACACCCTTTGATATTGTATGTACGTAAAATATTAAAATGTTGACTATTAGTATAGGGTGAAAGTCAAAGTGTTTGTCACTCAGTCATGTCCGATTCTTTGTGGCCTCATAGACTATAGACTGCCAGGCTCCTCTGTCCATGGAATTTTCCAGGCAAGAATACTGGGGTGAGTAGCCACTCCCTTCTCCAGGGGATCTTCTGACCCAGGGATCAAAACTGAGTCTCCTACATTGCAGACAGATTATTTACCTTCTGAGCCATCAGGTAATGAATGTCAAAAATGCAGGTCTTGGATTAAGACAGTACATGAATCACTAAATAACTACAAGCCGTCAGGAGGTGTAACCTCAGAAGAGGGGACCATGGGATAATCTGGAACCTGGACAGTGAGGGGAGGATGTTGGGTCTGGGACAATAGTTAGGATTTAATTCAGATGCAGATCTTTGAGAGCCTGGAATAGGTTCCAGAAATAACAGAAATTACCGGCAACTCTCCCATTCACTTAGGAAGCGTTTTCTGTTATTTCTGATGAATTAGGGGAAAGGGTTTGGTGTAATGTCCCTGATAATGATTGTTACCTTGTAAAATTTTAAACATTGTGCTTTGTGAATAAATAAATGAATAAAAGCTATAAACTATTAGGTAGGTGGGTCATTAGCATTTAAAGACACATTTTTTCCCTACATATTCTTTTTAAAAAAAATTATTGAAGTATAGTTGATTTATAATGTTAATTTCTTTTGTATAGCAAAGTGACTCAGTCATACATATACATCTATGTACCTTTTCATATTCTTTTCCATTATGGTTTATCACAGGATTTGAAAATAATTTCCTGTGCTATGCCTTAGCACCTTGTGGTTTATCCATCCTATATATAATAGTTTGCTGACTATTACTCAGCCATCAGAAACAATGCCATTTGCAACAACAAGTGATGCAAATGGCATTATTTGCTAAATAAGTCAGACAAAGACAAATATATGATATCACTTTATGTGGTATCTTCTTGTGTATTTTTTTTTATCATATTTACAGTTTCTTTTTTAAAGTGAGCCCGGGAGATCTAAATATATTTAAGATCTACTGCCAGTTGCTGTCCTCTTTTTTCCTTAGAGAAGCCTTGACGTAGGTTTGTTTCCCTTATTCTCTGAGTGAGAAGATTCAGGCAGAAAGAGAGATTTGCTTAGTCTCATGTGTTCTAGAAGATCTGAGATTTAGTGCATAACTCCAGTGTTTAATCATTCTCTGATGTTGTTGTTTGTTCATTAAATTTATTTTGCTCTTTCACACCATTGAAAAAAGATTTTAATTTACTGCTCTGGAGCCTGAAGAGTGAATGTGTCTTAAAAACATAGGTCTAACTGCTAACAGAGATCACTGAGCACTTGACTACTTCCCTTAAATATTATTTACAGTTGGTGTTTGAATCGTTTCCTCATCTGAAATGCAAGAACGTGCAAAGGAAATGGATTCATGAAACTCTTTAGGGTTCTCTTCAAAAGTGTCATTCACCACAGTGCCTCAGCCTTACTGTCGACATCCGAATGCAATTTTCTTTTGGCATTAGTCTTTTCATCTGGAAAACTGTGAAGATAATGTATTTGATTAAATGAATAATTATGGGAACAGAGAATCCCCTGGTCCAGTGGTTAAGACTTGGGCTTTACTCGGGTGGACCTGTGTTTGATCACTGGTCAGGGAACTGAGATCCCACAAGCCGCGCAGTGCTGCCAGAAAAAATTATGGGAGCAAACTGAACTTTCTACTACAAATAAGTTTATCCAATAGAGTCGAAGGGTATGAAAAGTCAATTGCCATATTATCTTGCTAATGGAACCTCAATATGACCAAATCTTGAAACGATCTCAAGGTCCAAACAGTTTTGAAGCAGAAGGAAGTTTTCCAATGGTGTGTTCTTCCTTGTGTTTCCAATGGTCTCTTAAACTTGATTAGAATTTAACACACTGAAAAAGGAATCTTTATAACCCACTGCCAAGCAACACAACTAAAACGGTACTCTTTCCTGTTACTTCACTGGATTAAGATTGTCTTTGACTGCAGTAATTATTTACATCTTGCCCACAAACACCCCTCTCTGACTTGTTTAAATACTTTCACAATTTCATAGGTTCTGCCTCCAAATTGAAAGATTTCTCCTCATTCCTCTTCTTCCTGTTGCTGCCACAAGACATGTCAGACTTTTATGACAATAGAGTTCATTGTTTTTGTGTCCAGTGTTTCTCCCTTAAGCCTCTTCTACACACTTTGCTTCTCTTTCTAATGTACATATTTGACCATGTCTTACTTCTTTAGAAAGGACTCTGTGGCCTTGCCCTGCAGAGAAGTGACCCTTTTCAGTCTAGACTCCCTAGGGCCTCACTTTCTGGCCTCACTCTTTCATTCCAACTACATCTCCTGGACATCTTGTCCTTCAGTCCTACCAGAAAACCTACCATTTTTGAATCCATGCTGTTAGTTAATATATAGATTTTGCTTTGTGTAGAGGAGACCCCGTGGCTGTGACTTAACCCGGTAAAAACTCAGGGGTAGTCAAAGACTGCTATATGCATCTACCCAGTCATCCTGGGACCCAGACTCTTCCCTGTGAAGTGCTTCACCTCTTTCTGCATCATCAGTGTGACACAGCTCCAGGTTCCTGTGTCCAGCAGCTCAGAGGAGGAGGTGAGGAAATGGACGGCATCTGCACTGAAAACACATCCTGGAATGTGGCTGAATCATTTCCTCTCAATTATCGTTGGCTAGAACTTAGGGACACTTAGTCACCTTGTCAAACTAGTTACTTAAAAGGCAATGTTTTGGTCCAAACTTGGAGACCAATAAAAGAATCAATACAGGCTTGCATGAATCAAGGTTCCACTGGAAGACTTCATTAGTGAGACTTTGTAAGCATCTTATCTCAGTCTTTGTGTGGAAGCTTGGAGAAGATAAAAACTCTGCACTTTAAGCAGTAAAACTCCAACTTGTCATCGCTTGCCCTCTTTCTGCATCCTTCAGTTCAGTTCGGCTCAATCGCTCAGTCGTGTCCGATTCTTTAAGAGCTCATAGACTGCAGCACACCAGGCCTCCCTGTCCATCACCAACTCCCAGAGTTTACTCAAACTCATGTCCATTGAGTTGGTGATGCTTTCCAACCATCTCATCCTCTGCCGTCCCTTTCTCCTCCCGCCTTCAATCTTTCCCAGCATCACAGTCTTTTTGTATCAGGTGGCCAAAGTATTGGAGTTTCAGCTTCAACATCAGTCCTTCCAATGAATATTCAGGACTGACTTCCTTTAGGATTGACTGGTTTGATCTCCTTGCTGTCGAAAGGACTCTCAAGAGTCTTCTCCAACACCACAGTTCAAAAGCATCATTTCTTCAGCACTTGGCTTTCTTTATAGTCCAGCTCTCACATCCATACATGACTACTGGAAAAACCATGGCTTTGACTAGACGGACCTTTGTTGGCAAAATAAGGTCTCTGCTTTTTAATATGCTGTCTATGTTGGTCATAACTTTCCTTCCAAAGAGTAAGCGTCTTTTAATTTCATGGCTGCAATCACCATCTGCAGTGATTTTGGAGCCCCCCAAAATAAAGTCTGTCACTGTTTCCACTGTTTCCCCATCTATTTGCCATGAAGTGATGGGACCAGATGCCATGATCTTCGTTTTCTGAATGTTGCATCCTTGGTCCTTCTCAAATAACAGTGACTTCTGCTGCAGATGGGCTCTGATCTCAAGTTCAGGTCTACATGCATTTCTGTGGCAGTCACAGCAAAGGGGAATCAGGAAGAAGGTCAGTGCTTTCTTCTAAGCAAGTTGATGAGCTCTTGAGAAATCTGTCCAGCTAATCGTGTATGATGCTTGGAGGGTGTCAAGAATGACCTTGAGTCCCAAGTGGCTTTTGAACCATTGTATAGCTTTTCTCTGAAATTTGTTCATAATTCTGACCCATTTCACAGGACTAGGTTCTATTCTTGCCCTCATTTAATCAGCTACCTTTTTCCTTCCTTCAAACAAACCTCTGGGTCCATAGTGGCTTCTTACTGTCACACAATAAAGTCTTAGGTCAGTCTTCCACTTTATTCGTCTCTCATTAACCTCTAAAAAAAGGCACAGTACAGAGATACAGAAACAAACATAAATATTCCCTTGGGAAAACTTTGCATTTCTATTTTCCAGTCATATTGATATTTCCAAAATGTTTTATAACTGATCAAAGTTATATATGTTGGAGGAGAAAAGAAATACAAATTTGAATCCTCAGCAACAACCTGCACTTTTATACAAAAGACAGATAATATAGTCCATTATGTGTTTATTTATTTAGACCATGGTAGTTAATATATGCTTACTTAAGATATGAATTTTATGGTTGTCATATACGTTTGTCCAAGTAAGCCAAGGGCTTCCCAGGTGGCGCTAAGGGGTAAAGAACCCGCTTGCCACTGCAGGAGACCTAAGAGACACTTGTTTGTTTGATTCCTGGGTCAGGAAGATCCCCTGGAGGAGGGCATTGCAATCCACTCCAGTATTCTTGCCTGGAGAATCCCATGGACAGAAGAGCCTGGCAGGCTACAGTCCATGGGGTCACAAAGAGTATCAGACACGACTGAAGTGACTTGGCATACAGCACGCAAGAGTAAGCTAAGGATAACAAGATTTCCACAAACCAAGTCACAGTCTTACACTGTGTTTTCCTTTGATTGGAGAAAAAAATGCCATAGTAAGGTCTTCAATTCAAAGTAGTTGATGTTATACCCTTGTTTCTTCTAAGACATTTCTTTTTTTTTTTTTTTCCTGCTTCTCTCATTCCCCAGTGCATACCCAAAGCAATAAGCGGACACTGCTATTTTACTGTAAAGATAACTTTCAGATTGCTCTATGGAAATTACAACTATTTAGACTGCTTCAAATGAAGTAATTTCTCTGTTTTGGCTGTCTACATTTGGACAGTTCGCTCTGTAGTCGCTCAAGTATTTTACAAGTGGTTTAAGAGTTGACTCCACAAAAATCTATTTGCATTCTTGTTGATGTTTAAAGATGCAGACCTCATATATTATAATTTCATTCCATCTTATTGGAGTTAATTCAGAAAATATGGCCAACCAGGTGGTATCAAAGGGTTTTGCTACTTCTGAAGACATTAGCATATAAACACACCACAACATATGGTTAAAGCTTCATTTACAGGTGTGACAGCATCTGCATTTTATAGCCCTAAATCAATGTAATAGTGTACTGAGTTAGCTGTCTTGGCAGAAGTATTCACCTATTTTTTAAAAAATTTATATACACAGTATAGATTCAGTGAGCATTTATTATGATTGCAATAAATTCAGTAATTCTGTTGTGTTGGAGAGGCAGGAAGGTGAAATTATCTTCCCCAGGGGAGTCAAGGTGCTGATCTTGCTAGGGGGAACTTCCACTCAAACATCCTGGAATCATTAAGATTAACTATATTTTTCTGATATTTTTGTCTCTGTACCTTTTTCCATTCTTGAACTTTACTACTAGTTACAAAAAATCAAAATATTATTATCACTTTCAGTGGTGAAATATATTAACAAAAGAAGACAAGAGAATTTTAATGGACCCAAATGGAAATATCTGAATGAAATACCGTAAATTCAAGGAGCTCTTTAGAAAATTTATCATGTCTTGATTTTTTGAATTGCATGCAGGTTTTATGAGTTCACAAAAAATTGGTGAGTGATGTTTTAGTTTCTTACTGCTGCCATAATAAATCACTGCAAACCAAGTGGTTTAAAACCACCACAATTTATTATCTTACAGGCTAGAGGTCAGAAGTCTGAAATTGATCTCAATGAGCCAAAATCAAGGGTCAACCAGACTGTCATCCTCTTTGGCGGCTCTAGGGCAGGGACTCCCTTTCCTTGTCTTGTCCAGCTTCTGGCACCTACCTATGCTTCCGGTTCCACTCTTCCATCCTCAAATCCAGCCATGTCAGGGCTTTCTCACTTGATCTCACACTTCTCAAATTGCAGCTTTCTGGTACTATTTTGCTTCTGCTTTTTATCTGACTTTCTGAAATTCTAATCATGCTTTTATTTTGTAAAAGTTTACCCAGCTCTGAGGGTCTCTCTTTTGGTCTGTGTTGTTTAAGAAAAGAAGTTGGGGAGGGGGCGATAATCATACTGGAATGCCTGATTATTCTAAAATAATCTCCCCCTATCAAAATCACAGGCTTAGCAACCTTAATTCCAGTTCCAGTCCTCATTCTCCTTTGCCATATAGTCTCAGATTCTTGGAATTAGAATATAGAAATCACTGGGAGACTGTTTTTCTGTCTACCAGAGGTGATGGTGCCATAAAGTAAAGACCAAGGACTAGAAAGTGTGAAGGGGAAAAAAAAATAAAGCCAAGAAAGCAGCTTACTAACTCCAGCTGTGCAGCCAGCTAGCAAGGGAACTCAGTAAAACTCTTCCTTCCCTCTGTTTCACAGCTTATCATTTCAGTAAATAAACGTTAACAATAAATAGCATTCCGTGGCAGTCTCTGATGTTCTGTTCACTGTGTGTATTGAGATGTGTATTATCTCAGTTAATCCTCAAAACAACACTACCTGCCTCAGTAGATAATAAAATTGAGGGACAGAGAGTTCATATATCATGTTTTGATCATTGAGCAGTAAGTGGAGAGGCAGGATTTAATCCATAAAGTCTGGCCTAAAAGCTCATATTTTAGCCAGTGGGCAATACTGCCCTTACTGAAATAGGATAATAATTTATCTTTATATTTATTTCTTTAATTGGTAAATAAATATTAATTGGGCACCTGCTGGCAGATTAAAGACTCTGCTAAGCTTTAGAAATATGGTGGTGAATAAACAAAACAGATTCTGTCTCTGTGAGCTGGAATATACATAAGAAAGAATCTAGACATTTACTCCTAAAATTGACTCTGTAACAAACCAGCCCCAAAATTAGTGGCTTCACAACTATTTCATCATCCCACATGATTTTATAGGTTTACTGGTGTCATCTGGGCAGTCTTATTGCCCCATGTAAATTCAGCTGGGCTTCATGGAGCTGGGCATGTAGGATGGCTCACTTTTAAGACAGGAAATTTGTGCTGGCTGTCTGGCTGGGAACTCACTGTGCAATTTGGGCTTCTATTAATAATTGCATGGTGGCCACGTTCCAAGGGGGATTCCAGGATGAATATTCCAAGAGGAGGAAGCATGTGCTGCCAGCTTTCTCAAAGACAAGGTCCGGGACTGACCCAGTATCACTTCTGCTATACCGCATTCCTGGTATTCAAGAGGATGATAAATATGTTTCAGTCTTTTATGGGCAGAGGGACCAAAAAGCTGTGGCCCTACTTGGAGTAATGGCAGACCAGAACATGGGATTCATCCAAAAACATGGAATGTTATGAGCTGAGGCTGGAAGAGGGAATCAGTGGCTAATCCTACAAGGGCCACACAGGGATTTTTGAAGATGAATTAATAGCATTAGGAAGTCTTTGGATGGTTTTAAGGGAGAAAATTTAAGTACAATTCAGAATTAAACTATGGGTAAGATCACTACAGTATGAAATCCAGGATAGTGAGAGTGGTGGCTTTGACCAGGTGGTTAGAGATGAAGGGAAGATACATCTAAATGATGTTTAAAAGGTATAGTTGATAAGACATGGTGACTGATTCCATGTGGAGGGAGAGGTAAAAGAAAGAAAGATGTGTCTTGTGTCTTGAAAAAGTTAGGGTACTGTTTATCAATTAGCTTGCAATGGGAGACAAAAAGGTCTTTTTATATTTTTGGCTGAATCAGCTCTTAGTTGCAGCCCGTGAACTTTAGTTCCCTGATCAGGGATTGAGCCCGGGCACCCTGCATTGGGAGTGTGGAGTCTTAGCCACACACCAGGGGAAGTCCCAGAGAAAAGGGTTCTGAAGGGAAAATAATAAGCTCAGCTTTGAAACCATTCAAAGGTCCATATAGTCAAAGCTATGGTTTTTACAGTAGTCATGTATGGATGTGAGAGTTGGGCCATAAAGAAAGTGAAACACCGAAGAACCGATGCTTTTGAACTGTGCTGCTGGAGAAGACTCTTGAGAGTCCCTCGGACAGCAAGAAGATCAAACCAGTCAATCCCAAAGGAAATCAGTCCTGAATATTCATTGGAAGGACTAATGCTGAAGCTAAAGCTCCAATACTTTGACCACCTGATGCGAACTAACTCATTTGGAAAGACCCTGATGCTGGGAAAGATTGAAGGTAGGAGGAGGAGGGGACAGCAGAGGATGAGATAGTTGGATGGCATCACTGACTTAATGGACATGAGTTTGAGCAAGCTCCGGGAGTTGATGATGGATAGGGAAGCCTGGCATGCTGCAGTCCTCGGGGTCTCAGAGTCGGACACAACTGAGCAACTGAACTGAACTTGGAACCGTTCAGTGATCTTTGAGGTTCATGACACATCCAAGTGAAGTTGTCTGGAAGGTGACTGGATAGATGGCCCAGAATTCAAGAGCAGTATCTGGGATGGAGATGGAGGTTTTGCAATTTTCTGCATGTAATTGAAGGTATGACTACAGATAAAGGTGCCAAGGAGAGATGGTGGTTTGAGAAGAAAGTATGCTTAGGACAGAGTTCTGAGAAAAACCAACATGTCATGTTTGGAGAGAAGGAGAAAGGTCAAAGGTGACCAAGAAGGAACATTTAGGGAAGTAGGAGAAAGTGTTTAGAATGGGGTGTCATGAAGTATAAGTAAAAACAATTTCTTTTTTCTTTAATTTTTATTGGTGTATGGTTGCTTTACAGTGTTTTGTAGTTTCAGGTGTATAGCAAAATGAGTCCATTAGAAATATATTAATACATGTATCCATTATTTTTCAGATTCTTTTCGCACATAGGTCATTACAGAGTACTGAGTATAGTTCTCTGTGCTATACATTAGGTCCTTGTTGGTTATCTGTTTTATGTATACTGGTGTGCATATGGCAATCTCGATCTTCTAATTTATCCTTCCCTCATCTTTCACCTTTGGTAACCATAAGTTTGTTTTCTACTTTTGTGACTCTGTTTCTATTTTGTAAATAAGTCCATTTGTATCATTTTCTTTAGACTGTACATATTAATGATATCATATGATATTTGTCTTTCTGTATCTGACACTTCTCTTAGTATGACAATCTCTGGGTCCATCCATGCTGGTGCAGATAGCATTATTTCATTCTTTTTATGGCAGAGTAATATTCCATTGTATATGCACCACATCTTCTTTATCCATTCCTCTGTTGATGGACACTTAGGTGGCTTCCATGCTCTGGCTACTATGAGTAGTGTCGCAATGATGCACCCCTAAAGAGTTTTCTAGTAGTTTGTACAGGGTTGCCCTGGGATGCTGGTCATGAAGAGGTAAGCCCCAGTGGTTTATTAGATGGAGCAGCAGGAATAACACCAGAGACCTTGGCTGATGTGTGTGGTACAGAGGATTTGTAGATTTTTTGGAGTGGGCTGATTAGTAGTAAGCAATGGAGATGGCATGCAGCCCATGAACTTGGAGATGTTTGCCGGTAGAAAAGGTGAGAAAGGAGAAACATGATAGTGGGGATGGGATGGAGTTGTATTATTTTTTAAGTTGAGAGACTTGAAAAAGAGAAGAAACAAGTTAGAAAAAAATGATGCAAATGAACTTTTTTTTATAAAACAGAAACAGACTCACAGATCTCTAAGTCAAATTTATGGGGAATGTGGGAAATGTGGGGAAAAGGGATAAATTAAGAGATTAAGATAAACATATACACACTACTATATATAAAGTGAAAGTCACTCAGTCGTGTCTGACTCTTTGTGACCCCATGGACTATACAGTCCATGAAATTCTCCAGGCCAGAATACTGGAGTGGGTAGCATTTCCCTGCTCCAGGGGATCGTCCCAACCCAGGGATCGAACCTAGGTCATAAAATAGATAATTAATAAAGACATACTGTATAGCACAGGGAACTTTGCTCAATATTCTGTAATGACTTATATGGGGCAAGAATCTGAAAAAGAATGGATCTGTGTATATGTATAACTGATTTAGTTTGCTGTACTCCTGACATTAATACAACACTGTAAATCAACTATACCCCAATAAAAACTTTAAAAAAAAAAGAAAGAAAAAGGAGAAAATCTGGGAGAAAAAGTTTGCTTGTTTTCTGTGAAAATTATTTTCACAATTGCCTTGAATCTTAAGTGTGGCAATGCTGTGAAAAGGAAAATTGCTAGTACTTGGAAGGAATTATTGCAAGCATTTTGCCATTAAAGACCTACAGTTATTTACATCATTCTAATTAACAATACTGACATTTTATATCTCATTTGATAAATTTTAAGATATGAGGATGCTTTTGAATTGGAAAATATATGAGCAATCAATTTTCTCTTTCATTAGAGCATTTGATTTAAGAAATGGACATAGTGCAATCGTCCTTGAGACTTTTATTTTTTTTTCAATGTCACTTAGAGCAGAGACTATCTCAAAATCAGAATTTTTTACTTTTAGAAACACTTTCTTTTAAATTCTTCTTGACATGACTGAATAACAAGTTTCTGGTTTCCTTTGAAATTTTAGGACTTTGAAATTGGAACTGTCTCACCTCTTGAATTTTTTATTTAATGCATTTAAAAGAACTCTTTGGGAAGTCAGAAAGGAGAGGTGATCAAAGTTTATAAAACTTAGAAGAGAATAAACATGAACTTATTCCTCAGATTTCAGAACATGTTATTATAATTCAAGGACTCACCCTGATGCACAAAAGAAGAGGTTTAGGTCAAATCAAAATATTATTTTAAACAGTCTGTTTTAAATTAATAAAATGTTAACCAAAGAGCTGAGACAAAGTGAAAACACAAACAGATTAAAGAGGTTCATGAATGAGACAGATCTGTACAACCCCAAGTTGTTCAAGGTTATGGTGAATGTTTGGCATATGCCTTCATAGGGTTTCACAAAAATGGTCTTCCACAGGACTCTCAGATAATAAATGACATGCGGCCTAAGGGGAACCTTGGTCTTTCTGATGTAGGATTGGTGTCTCACGTTCTCTTGTCTTAGAAGTTAATAGCATACATATTACTGAAATAATTAATCCTAGAGCCTGTAGGAGAATCCGAGTTCCATGGTGTTTCTGGGCCAATTACGTAATTGTGTTTAATTTCCTCACATGGTGAAATAGTGAAAATAATAATATCTATCTACCATATAATATTTTATGCAATATTAAAATATATCTTTTTTATAAGAACTTGATGTCTTTCTTATTGTAGATATTAAAGCAAGATATTGTGATACTGGTTTTGTTAAAATGACATTTTAAGTAAAACTATAAGCAATTTTAAATTGAACTCAGTACTTCCATATAAGTCACTGGGGGAGGGTGCTAATACTCCAGGAAAATTTCCATTTT
Source organism: Bos taurus (assembly GCF_002263795.3). NCBI lineage: Eukaryota > Metazoa > Chordata > Mammalia > Artiodactyla > Bovidae > Bos > Bos taurus. Next base: position 41,925,035 of record NC_037344.1, on the reverse strand, counting down.
ATAAACTTAAAATTTATTTTGTGAATAATCAGTTTTGTTAACCTACTATATCATTTAGTATACGTCTATTTAATTCAAAATTTTTTCTGCCTGAGTGATTATTCAGTTTTAAGTTCTGGGCATCCATTTTTTCCTAGGATGTACATTTTCTTTTCTTAGTAATGATTGATTGAAAAATTGAACAGGAAAAAAATAATTTAAAAGCGAGGAAGAAAAGTAGTTGTATCAAAGTTATATAAGTAGTTCTTTTCTCCTTTTTGATCTGGAAAATATGTGTATGAGAATAGGTTGGAGAATATTAGAAGAGTAAAAGTGTTCCGTGTGAAACCCAGTACAGGCTGTGTGTATATGTGAGCATGTATGTACACATGTACATGTGTGTAACATAACACATATCAGGTAGGCTGTGGTTTAGTGATGACTGTTGACGGGGGCGTGGCGGCAGTGGTTCAATTAGGATAAATCTTTTTTTCTCCTCACTTCTGTTTGAAGCCGTACTCTCATTCTGTCTGGTGCCTCAAGGGAAAAGGGGGTGAGAGGAAAAGTATGGCAGAAAGAGAAGCATTTTCACAATCAAGGAAGACAGCCAAGATTATGTTCCCTCACTTGGAAAAATAGAGGGAGAGAAGGCTGAAGTTCGGAGGCATATGACCTAAGAATGTGGACAGAAGTTACATTGGCTATCTGTTCATGTCCCACCTATGCTGGCTTCCAAAAGCAGTTCAGAGACACAATCATTGCATCTGAGCTTTGGAATCGGAAGGGACAAAGGCGTTATCTAGTAGCAGACACTCATTTTATAAATCTGTAAGCCCGTGCCCCAGAGCTTAAGTAACTTGGCCAACATCTCCTGTCAGTTTAGATCTAAAGCAACGGTGGAATCCGGAGTTCCTGGCTGGCCTGAACTGTGTCACTGTCCCAGTTTCTCTCGAGGCTCCATGCAGAGTTCAACTGATTTTTTTTCTCTTTTCTTTTAGCAGTAAATTAATACAAATCCAGGTGTTTCCATGTTGAATAACTATATTATACTTTAGATATCAAAATATTATTTGGTATTTTATTTTTTTAAATCACTTATAGATTAATTAAGCCCTTTAAAATATAAACTTAAATGTGTCTATTAAATTTTGTATACTAAAATTTTGATTTTGGCACCTATAAACTTTCTATGATACAGGCACTTTTTATACTAACATAGGTATTAGGGATATATTTTGAGCTTTCCTTTCAGTTCAGTTCAGCCGCTCAGTCGAGTCTGATCCTTTGTGACCCCATGGACTGCAGCACGCCAGGCTTCCCTGTCTATCACCAACTCCCGGAGCTTGCTCAAACTCATGTCCGTTGAGCTGGTGATGCCATCCAACCATCTCATTCTCTGCCATCCCCTTCTCCTCCTGCCTTCAATCCTTCCCAGCATCAGGTTCTTTTCCAATGAGTCAGTTCTTCACATCAGGTGGCCAAAGTATTGGAGTTTAAGCTTCAGCATCAGTCCTTCCAATGAATATGTCTTTATGCTCAAGTAAAAGGATATTGAAAAGTGAGCCCATCAATTCTTTATAAATGAATTCATATTTTCTATCATCTATAATTCAGAATTGCTACATTAATATCTAACTTTTTAATAATTTTATAGTAATTTTACGATTAAAGTTGGCTTTTTAAAAAACTGTATTTAAATGTGGTTTTGATAAATTTCCCTTTGAAGTTTTAAATCTTTCCATAACTAATTCAAATAGTGTACCTTTAATTTGCACAACTTTCAAATTCATGCATGATAGTGGGTTTTCTGAAAGAGAATCAGAGCTCTATCTGACCGAGGAAACTTAGTAGGTGAGTTGATTATCTATTGGCCTTGGATTTAATTTGTGTTGATGATGATGATGATGTTGATGGTTGTGCTCGTGATGGTGGTAGTGACGATGAGGATGGCAGTGATGGTGATGATGCAGGTGATGGTAATGGTGAAGGTGTTGGTGATGGTGATGGTGGTGATGGTGGTGATGCTGGGTGTGGTAATGATTTCACACATACTACATGCTCTTTCTTTCCCTGTGAAGAAATGTGCCTACTAATTTAGGTGTAAATGATTTCAAGTGCTACTCTCTTTCCTCTGCCTTTTACCTTTTCAGAACTTGACATGTGTTCCCTATAATGAGTCCCTTAGGGACACCTGGAATTTTTGATGCTCCAAAAGGCAATAAGCCATTAGCTTTAAAGTACTGGTTCATACTGGAAACAGACAGTCCCTGGAGCCTCCACAGTGTGCTCTGAGGTTTCTCTTTGGCATGGAACTCAAGGTGCTCAATTTGTGTTAGAAATATTTGCCAATGAAAATATGTCAGAAATTTAGTCATCTTTTTCTTGATAAAGTAACTCAAATAGCTTTACTTGCTCATTATTTTATTCACTAATTCAAAATTCTTAAGCCTTTTCTGGCTACCTATTCTAGGCCAGTTGCTATGCTAGGAATTGAGGATGCAAAAGTAAAATACAGACTCTTTAATTCAACTCATAATCTGACTGGAAAAGCATACAAGGAAACTGATTATTAGATGATGACACCTTAATGTGCACCCTTAGGGTAAAAAGTTGCATGAGGTGCTATGGCATGGGCTTTGGGATTGGTGTGGGTGGCAGCAAAGAGTTCAGCAGGATGTGAAACATTCAGGTTCTTCTCTGTAGTATAGACAGGAGTTGAATGCATGGAGAATTGGAAGGACTGTTCATTACATTAGTGGGTTGAAAGAATATCGTATATGATAGAAACTGCAATTTGTTTTTCTTTCAGTTTACTCACTTTAAAAATGAGCTGTTCATTTTCATGAGATATTTTTTATTTTCAAACACCAAGCTAACTCTAAGTTCTTAAGAGAAGATTTTTGACTCATTTTAATGAGGCATAGTTATATTAAAATATAAGCATGTGTGTGTTTGTGTGTGTGTTCACTCAGTCACAGCTGACTCTTTATGACCTCGTGGATGGTAGCCTGCAAGGCTTCACTGTCCATGGAATTTTCCAGGCAAAGATATTGGAACAGGTTGCCATTTCTTCCTCCAAGGGATCTTCCCAACCCAAGGATCAAACCCGCATCTCTTGCGTCTCCTGCTTTGGTAGGTGGATTCTTTACCGCGTAGCCACCTGGGAAGCTCTAGAATACAGGAACAGAGCCTATTTATAACTGGTTAATACCAGTAGGTTGCTGTGTTCTCTTATTGCAAAAAGTGTTTTTTGGTACTAGAAGGAATGTTGTTTGAGGCCTGAATGTTTTTATCTGCAAATTTTAAAACGTGTACATTAAGGAAAATTCATTATTATAACATGATAGATAAATCATTTGTGAGCTCTTTTATTTTTTTAATTAGATTGGCCAAAAACATTCATTTGGGATTTTCAGTAACGTCTCAGAAAAACCCGAACAAATGTTTTGGCCAACCCAATAAATAGCTTTTTGCTCTTTTACATAATTAGACTGCATAATAAATCTGTGATGTAGCTAATGCTATTTGTAAATAAGGAACAGAGAGGGACATGGAGGGAAAATGACTGATGAAAATCACAATGATAAATTCAGATGTCAAACACAGATTTCTGAGTTTCACATTTGCTAATCCTTGATTTCCTGTGTTAAAAAAACAACCAAATAATCATTAGTGATCACGACTCAACTTTATGCCCTTGTATGATCATCCTTATGTTTCTTTACAGATTTATTTCAGAGAAATATCAGACTAAAGACCTTTTAATTAATTTGCATAATTATTCAATTCTATTTCTAAAATAAGATGGGATCAGTTAGTCATACTAAGAATAATAATATAATATTAGCAAAATAGTATAATAATAGCATGATAAGAATAATAGTATTAGTATATTCCTATTGAGTGCCTATATTTGTTCACTATTTATACAGGGGATAAATTGTTAATAGATGACAAAGCTGGCTTTTAAGTTCATCTGACTCTAAAGTGTTTCTTTCATATTATATCATATGTTACACATATGAATCAAATGAACATCTTAAATTGTTATTTGACTGAAGATATGGTTATGTTTCTAAGTAGCAAAATATTTGGAAGATTAATGCTCTTATGAATAAGATAAGGAACCATAAAGATTGTGGTTTGAAGAGTCAGAGGAAAAGAGAACTTACTGAAATCCTTTAGAATAAAAATAGGAGAGAAGTAAATAGAAAGTAGCACCTAGAGCAACAACCATCAGGAAAATTTCTGGGTGTCTTAGAAGAGATTAGGCAATAAATAGCAGTGATAGAGAAAGGGTGGTTGTATCAATTATATGTTACTGCATATACTGCCCTGCAAACAATGACTGAAAAAAAAACATTTTACTTTCCTCATCATATGTGTAAGCTGGAAGTTCTTCAGCTGGTCTTGTCCAGATTCATGTGGGGGTTTGCACTGTGTCAGTGAGCTCAGCTGGGATGACCCAGATGGCTGGATCTCTTTCTCCTGTGTGTGTCTGTGTTAATTTCAATGAGACCACTCTTAAACTCTTCACACACAACCTTAAAACAGCATTCCAAGAGGGCAAGGCTCAATGTATACATGCTTAAAATTCTGCCTGTGTTACATTTGCTCTGATACTTATTGATCAAATCAGGTCACATGGCCACACCCTGCATTGGGGAGGGAGAGAAGCCCACACAGGCATCACTAACGCAAGTCATGACTTAGTTGGATCCATGAGTGTAAGAGTCTATCACAGGCTGCCTTCTGGTCCCAGTGATTCATGTGTGAAGTATACTTACCTGCTTTCAAGACATTCAAAGTCTCATCCATACAGGATACCAAGCTCAGCACCTGAGCTCAACATCTGCATCAGATAATCCATAGATGGATCTGGTATATGCAGCTCTCTGGGGACAACCTGCCTTTATCTAGACAACTGTGAACTTCCAGTGATAACTTATATTTCCTCCTCACCATCCTTTGCACATACCTGACATCCATCATGAAGGACAGGATAATCCCTACAATTCAATTCAGTAATGGGGTGAATGAGAGACCCAGAAGTTACTGGTCCATAGTATTGCTGTAATCCAGTGGATATATAACCTTGGGTAGGGAATCTTCCTTAACTGGGTCCTCTGCTTTCTGGAAGTTTCCTTCATTCATGGCTCTCTCTTGTGGTTGTCTCTGTCTTTTGGGAACCTGGGTTTGACTTTTGTTTTTGATAAATGGTATTCCATTTTGCAGTTGGTAAATTGCTTTCTCAGCCTGTTTGTTTCCATAGAATATTCATTTTGAAATACACTACACTTTAGTCCAAGTGGATTCAACTCCCTTAAACTTTGGTAAACTTTTAGTGGATCTGACTGGAGTTCACTTCATGCCCCTAGTAGTAGTGTAGTGAAGTTGCTCAGTCGTGTCCGACTCTTTGCGACCCCATGGACTATAGCCCACCAGGCTCCTCCGTCCATGGGATTTTCCAGGCAAGAATACTGGAGTGGGTTGCCATTTCCTTCTCCAGGGTCCTGCCCCTAGAGCCTCATCCATAATTATTTTTCAAAACAATTTCTTTCTAAAGCATCCCTTAACCTTCGTAAAGGCCTTTTTGTCTTGCTGTGAGCCTCTACTCCAGCAACACCTTAAATCTTCCTGAGGTCCCAACAAGGGGTCTTCTAGCAACATCTGTGCTTCAGTCTATCCTGAGGCCATATGCTACTTTGCCAGGTGGAAATACTGGCAACATGAAAGTTTACTATCCAAGCAGTAAGCCCTGGCTTTTCTGTGTCTTCTCTGAATTCTACCTGCACATTGAACAGGCCTTTCTCCAGCTTTCTGACCAGTGCCTCCTTATGTACCTGTGTGCATATTAATTTGCTTCACTTGTGTCTGACTCTGCAATGCTATGGACTGTGGTCCACCAGGCTCCTTTGTCCATGGGATTCTCCAGGTAAGAATACTGGAGTGGGCTGCCATTCCCTCCTCCAGGGGATCTTCCCAACCCAGATATCAAACCTGCGTCTCTTATGTCTCCTGCATTGGCAAGTGGATTCTTTACCACTAGTACCACCTGGGAAGCTCAATGCCTCCTTGCTGCTACTGCTGCTAAGTTGCTTCTGTCGTGTTCAACTCTATGCAACCCCATAGACGGCAGCCCACCAGGCTCCCCTGTCCCTGGGATTTTCCATTAGAAGCTGCTAAAATATGCAAACTGACACTTTCACCATTCTGTCTCAAAACGTTTTTAGCCAGACTTACAAGTTTGTCTCGCACATTTTCAGTCTTCCAGTTGTTGCAACGGACAGTTTTGGCAGTGTGGTCACTAACAGAACATGGATGTCCATCTTTCCAGCATCCAGTAGCAGTTTTCTGCTGCCTTCTTGGCCTATATTAACATTTGGTTTACCTTTTCTCCAACTTTCACTTATAGGCTTCTTGCTAATTTTCTAGCTCCTGCCATTTCTCAGTCCCCAAACCAACAACGAACTTTCTAGGCTTTTTTTTAATGGTAGCATCCTACCTCTAGATGCCAGTCTCTGATTCAGAGCTTACAATAAACTATCTCCAAACTTAGCAGCTTAGAAAGACCACCATTTCCCTGCTGAAATTCTGTGGGTTGGCTGGGGGCCTCTTCTGCTTGTCTTGCATGGGGACATCCTTTGAGTACAACCCGCTGGAGGCTGTAGGGGCTGAGTCCACCAGGGCCAGCTAAAGGTCTTTCAGCCTCCAAGAGGCCAGACTGTGTTGGGGCTGTGACCCAAGAAGGCACCTTTCATCCTGTTTGTGGATACCCTCTTGGTTAGAAGAGGCAACCTCCTGGCTGAGCTTGGGGTCAGTGTGGGAGGAAATAGTTAAGAGTGTGAATGCTGGGGGAGGTGATTTCTTGTGGGCATGAGTAACCATCTCCAGTACTGCCTATAACAACAGGCACCTTTCCTAGTAAACAGTAAGCAGTAGGCCCCTTCAAAGAAGATGATAGAAAAAGAGAATCTTCACAAGTAAGTTAGTTTTGAGAAATTATCAGGACTAGGCAATAAGGATTTAGGGATAGTTTAAGAATGAGGGGACTAGGGGTGAGGGTTGTTGACATGGATTTTCAAGGGCTTGGTGGGGGTTGATGGAAGGGGATGTGTGGTTGAGATGAATGGAAATGAGGCAGATGAAGGCAAATGGGGGTCAGGGGTCTGTGTTTTGAATCCAGGAGAGATGGGGGGATGTGACTTGCTCTGTTCCTCTATAGGAGCAGTAATTTTGTTTTGTAATAGGTCTTGCCTCATCCAGAAAACATATTACTGGAAACATAAAAGTTCCAAACAAAATATCACAGTGAACATTTCTCTATATGCTGGTATAGAAGCAACACTCAGGGTTTTTTTTTTTTTTTTTTTTTCTGGCAAAATTTACCAGTCACTGTTATTGGCCTGAACCCAGGAAATCTGTATGAGCTGAGACTCAAAGGAGAATGAATGTACTGATTTCACAAAAAATATTGAAGCAAACTGGGTCAACGATTTTATTCACTTTTACAGTTTGCTTACATACTTTTAAGGTGCTCTCTTTTACAGCCTCAAATATAGGTCAGAAATACTCTAGAAAAACGAGCATTACAAAAAATACTTACTTTTTCTTGTATTGTGAGCAGTGGGTGTTTAGACCATTGAAATATCTACAACTTAAACTTCCTGTTTTCTGTAGCTGCAAGCTCTCAAGTCCCAGAATCTCTTCCCAGTTATTTTAAGAACCACTCAGAGCAAAGGGTCTTTTCATTTAATTTTGTTTCTCCATAATATAGTGATGACAGCTAAATAGTTTGAGCTCAGCAGACTTTGCAGCCCAAGAGAAAGTCCTGGCTGAGGGAAGAGGTGGGGATTTATCTTTCTAGGAGCAGAGGGAAATCTCAATGAATAATCTGAAACTTATAATTTTAGAGGGACTTGCCTGGTGGTTCAGTGGCTAAGACTCCATGCTCCCAATGCAGGAGGCCCAGGTTCCATTCCTGGTCAGGGAAATATATTCCACCTGCTGCACTAAGAGTTCACATGCCACAACTAAGACCCTGTACAGCCAAATAAATAAATAAATATTTAAATGAAATAAAATGTTAGGCCTACAGTGAATGAGACAAGTACAAAGGAAATCGCGATGATGAGTGTGCTATTATCTAAGCATTAATTTTTTGTAACAGAAGTACTATAAATATATTAATGCTTTTTTAGCTTAATTAAATAAACTTTTAATGAGCAAAACCAATTTCTTTGGTGTAAAAATCCATCTGAATCACTGGCATCGTATTGCTGGTGATAAGTCTACTATATTTTTGCCAGATAAGTCTACTATATTTTGATTGTATGTGGAAATAAAATGTCCAAATGCAAATTTGTGAATTTTATACATATGTTAATTATATATAAATCAATCTCTCTATATATTATATATTCATACATATGACCATATTCATAATTATATATATATTCATATATATAAATTAATTTACCCTCGTATTTTTCAGCATTGACCTTTGATTTTTAAAAGTGAGTAGAACTTAATGTGGATTTTTCTGAGGTAAATGAAGACATTCTCACTAGTATTTTTTATGGAAAACCAATCATATCTTCACTTGGGAAAGAGATAATAAAATTTGTCTTATTACCCTGTGACTCTATTATAAGATCAAAGATCTGCTAGGTGTGGAATCCTTTTCCAAAAGTGAAGGTGTAGAGTTGTCATTAATTAATAATTAATAACATAATTTTTAATAATACCCATTTTTTGACGATGCTGGGGAATTTTTAATATTGTGACATCAATATAACAAACTCATACTTAGTAGAGAACAAAGAGATTTCTGGGGAAAAACGGGCCTCAGGTTTCACTAATGCAAAAGCACCTTGACATTTGTCACTTTAATTTGCTTGCAGAATGACCTGCAGTCACTTGACAAGACATAACATAATACTTCTGAGAGCAAGTCTGAGAGGAGTTGGTGTTACATGAAGAGAACTGGGCCAGCTAGCTTGCTTCATTAAGCAGTCAGCATTTATTTCTTGACATAGCTTGCTAGCTTCTTTATTGAGAACAAAAGAAAAAAGACACAACCCACTAATTAGGACACTGCAAGTTCAACTCTCTCTACTTAGACTGTAGTGGATTGACATTTGACATGTGTTTTCAGTACCTTGTCTGATCCTTAGTGACTTTCATCAGATTTTTTTTTAATTTGTCCTGATCTCCAAAGCATCTATAATTCATTTAAATCATTTTACTAAATGTATTCCACTTACAAAAAATTACACAACAAACTCAAACCAACTTCCTGACACTTAGGGCCCAGCTCCAAAAATAAAACTTTGATATATTTGAAATGCCTTGGGTCTCCTCCACCATTGCAAACTCTCTATGCAGTTAGTGACGTTTATCATTTCTATACATTGCATTATATTTTTAACCTTCATATGTTTATTCTGAAGAGTATATAGCTTTTTTCAACTGTATATAAGCAAATTATCCATCTACTCTAACTTGGTTTTGTTGTATTCTGTATCTTTTGAGATTTATATTCACAGTTTCATATGAAAATAATGACATAGAAATGAAAACCAGTAGTTTTCCCTGCTGTGTATTATTCTGTTAGATACACTCAAGCATGTGTTTGTTTAGGATGCTTGGTTGTTTTAAAAGAACAAACAACGTGGCCACGAATATTTTACAAGTCTCTTCATACACATTTCTCAGCACTTCAAGGCATAGGGCTAAAGGAATTATTGCCAGTGGGTATTTCCTTAACTTTATAGAATCTTGCTCGATTTTGTCCAAAATGGTTGTATCACTTGGCATGCCTACTATTAGTGTGCAAATTCTCATTTTTATATATTATAAATTCTTGGTATCATCAGATTTTTCACTCTTGCCATATATAATGGTAACCAGGTTGATTTAAATCAGCATTCCCCTGATTTTCAGTGTGACTGATCATTTTTCACTTACTGTATATATTTCTGTGCAAAAATAGAATGAAATAGTGACTTTCATCAGATTTTTTTTAATATGTCCTGATCTCCAAAGCATTTATAATTCATTTAAATCATTTTACTAAATGTATAAGACTTACAAAAAATTACACAACAAACTCAAACCAACTTCCTGACACATAGAGCCCAGCTCCAAAAATAAAACTTTAATATATTTGAAATGCTTTGGGTCTCCTTTTTAAGTGCAGTGTTTGTTTATATAACATTTTCAGTGTTTTATATGGAGTTCTTTTTCTTAGTGATCTTTAGTTCTTTCTTTAACCAGGATTCTAATCCACTTTCACTTATATGGAGTTGCATATGTCTTGGCCAGTGTTATGACTTGCCATTTTATTTGCATTATAGTGTTTTTCATAAAAATTTTGCAAAAATTCTTAAAAATCATTGAATTTACCAGTATTGTCCTTCATGATTTTTGCTTCTTTTGTCTTGCTTAAGAAATTCTTTCCTATATTCAGTTCATAAAGATGTGGTCTTGTATTTTCATCTTTTTTTTGGGGGGACCATTTTTAAAGTCTTCATTGAATTTATTGGAATATTGTTTCTGTTTTACCTTTTGATGGAGAGGCATGTGGGATCCTGGCTCCCTGACCAGGAGTCCAATCTGAGTCCCCTGCATTGGCAGAGTCTTAACCACTGGACAACCAGGAAAGTTCCCATCTGTTATTTTTTTTTTTTTGGAGGCCCAAAAATTTTAGTTTGATGCCAACTTTGGCTCCCCGCACTTAAGAAGGGGCAACCGCAGAGAAGGCAGGCACTAGCCTGCTCTCCTCCTGTACCACCCTCCAGGTTAGAGAACGCGCAGAATGTCCTGCAAGATGCAGTCAAGCCCAGGATGACCCCACAGGCCTCACGAGACTGGCGTTTGTCCCTTGCCACCCCTGCCAGCTTCTTCCAATTTATCCTCAGGCCTCAGTTGGCCCCTTCCTGGCTGTGTCCAGGACAGGCAGACAGGAGGAGACAGCAGGGCTGAGCTCTGGGCCCCAGGCTGCATGGAGGAGGAACTAGGGGGGCGACTGGGCGGGGTTGGGGCCCAGCCCAGAGGCGCTGCAGGGCAGCCAGGCCCCTGAGCCATAGGCTGGGGAGGGAACTACCTCAAGCTGGGGTCCGAGGATGCTCAGCTGTCTAGTGGGCTGTATCTTCCAAGTTAGAGAAAGGACTGTGCTTTGGAGGTGCCCACTGGCTCTGCCTGCAGCTGCCCCTCTACCAGACAGACAGATAGAGAAGCAGGCAGAATCTCTGACCCCAGGGAGGGGAAAATACACAGCAGGACCATGGGCCTACAGCAGGTGACCTCCAAAGAAGCGTGTGTGTGTGTGTGTGTGTGTTTGTGCCCGTGCATGTGTCGGGCTAAAGGGCAGGGGTGTGCCTCTTCTCCAGAATTCTCCTCCAGACTATGCCAGCATGGTGAGTGGGGAGTGGGCTGAGGGCATCTATAGGAGGTCATCTATAGCCTGGCAACCTTTGACAAGCCCACTTGGTTCTGGTCCCGGGAGGAACACAGCTATAGTATCAGCTGATAAAGACATCGCCCAAGATCCAATAAGAGGTTTTATTTTTAGATTTCTTTCTTTGGCCCACTTAGAACACTTTCTCTCTGTGTGACACAGAGCTCTAACTGAGCTAAGTTAGCTGAGTTTTTCCTTAGGGTTATCAGATTGTCCCAGAACCTCCTAAATGAAGACTCTATGCTTTCTCCACTCAGCTGCTAGGTCACTTCTGTTCCACTGAGTTCCCCTTTATTATTAGGAAGGTTTGTTTCCAAGCTCTGTTTACTGATTTGTTGGCCTAATAATAGTTAAGACTGTCTAATATTTTTGGCTCACTGCTTTTGTCCGTTTCATAAAAACATCTATCAAAACTATTATTGGATTTTTTTCCTGTGATTTGGGGAAGGTTATTCAACCACTCTGATTTTCTCATTAATTCATTATCAAAATGATGATAAACTGTGGTATGTATATATTGTGATATGGTGGCTTTCCAGGTCGCTCAGTGGTAAAGAATCCGCCTGCCAATGCAAGAGACTCAGGAGACACAGGTATGATTCCTGACTTGGGAGTATCCCCTGAAGTAGGAAATGGCACCCCACTCCAGTATTCTTGCCTGATAAATTGCATGGACAGAGGAGCCTGGTGGGCTACAGTCCATGGGGGTCAAAAAGAGTTGGACACCAGTGAGCGATTGAGCATGCACATGGGTGGATTGACTGGGTGGATCTCCTTGCTGTCTGAGAGACTCTCAAGAGTCTTCTCCAACTCCAGAGTTCAAAAGCATCAATTCTTTGGCGCTCAGCCTTCTTTATGGTGCAACTGTCACATCTGTACATGACTACTGGAAAAACCATAGCTTTGACGATATGGACCTTTGTCAGCAAAGTGATATCTCTGCTTTTTAATACACTGTCTAGGTTTGTCATAGCTTTTCTTCCAAGGAGCACCCTTTAGGTGATGTTGTAAGCAGAAGGCATGCACAGCACCCTGCTTTTTCTCCAGACACTCTGCTTTTGCTTCTGGCTTTTCAAAGGTGGCAGTTAGGTTTTGTCTTTTTGAATCTTGTGTCCATCATTTGCCCCCAACTGCACATACACACAGTTAATTTTAGTCCCTTATAGTTTCTTTGTATCTGTTGCTGGAGGAGATGTTTGCCAGGTACAAACACTGCAGCAAAGTGTCCTGGGTCCCAACCTGTCTCATTGTCTTTCTCTCACCACGTTCTGTCCTGAAACAACTCCAATTATTTGTTTTATGTGACCCATCTCTTATTTTGATGATTCTGGGTGACTCTTGATGAAACTGCCAGTTTACTACTTCTTTCCAGTTGATCTGATATAATGCTTAATCTTTCCATTGGGTTTTTAATGTTAATATTTATATTTATCATTATGGAAATAATTTTTCTTTAAAATACAATAGACTTTTATGGCCTCATATTTCTTGCTCATATTTAAAATATCTTCTCTACTTTTTTAGATACTTAAGATTATTTTACATTGCACATATGAAGTGAATTTTTGCAGATTTTTATATGTCTATTGACCCCTGTTCCTGATTGCTCTATTGTGTGTATGTTTATTTTTTCTTTTTTAAAACATTTTCCTCATCTTCTCTTTTTTTTAAGGTTTTGAACTCATATTTAAGTGCTATTAATCTGTTGAACACCAAGGATCCTGGGTTGAGGCTACACTTTTTTTAAAGATGGTGGCTGTTGTTTTTTTGTTTCTGCTTAGTGATTGGAGTTCAAGCCCGAATGACTTTAAGTTAATTTCCATGATTGGATTTTCCCAGATATAAAGGCAAATTGTGAAATGGGTGGGTGTGTGATCTATGGCTGTGATGATAAGGGGTGACCTTGCTTTTCCACTCAGAGGAAAGCCAAGTAAGAGAAGATCCTGATTTTCCTTCCTTTCACTGTTTTATCTCACATTCTAACCTTGGAAAGCATCCAAAGCCTTCCTTATTCTCTAGTGACCCATTGCATCCAAGGTTCTCGGTCACCCCAAAAAATACCAAGGCAGAGAGTCTTCAAAATCCTGCCTAATATTCCTGCTCTCTCTCTTATTTTGGATGGTTTCTTTCTTGTAGACTTGACTCTGCATATATAACATTATTTAGGAGGAAAAGTTTTTTGTGCTACTGAGCCAGTCAGATTGCTGAAAATGAAAGTCAACCCAGTATGCTATAAGAATATTGAAAAAACTCCTAATGAGTATTAGGACTTCTGTTTGGGAATATTAAGAAGTAAAACATTAGCTGTCCCCAGTTTTCAATAACTTTTTATTCTAAAAGGAGCAGAGTCATGAAGTTTTGTACTCATAAATGTGAATGTTCTGAGATGTTGAAAGAGTCTCCAATAATTTAGTCTCTAAAGTGAAAGGAATCTTTGAAGTCATCTGGTCTCAGTGGCAAAACAACAATAAAATAACAGTCAAAACTAAAACCAGCTTACATTTTTTAGATACTTTCCATCTATCAGACACTGTGCTTAGTACTTTATTTTTCTCTTTAGATATATTTTTTCCTTTAACTTTATTTTTTTTAAGATCTCAGACAAGAGCTTGTCTGACCTCCTCTGGAGCAACTCTTGGCCATGAGCCCAGAGGTTTACAACTATGGCCATCAAGTCCTAAAAATGTTACGGGAATTATCTAGAGTGCTATCGTGGATCCTTTGCGGTCTGGCTTCCAACTCAGTACTGCATTTACTACGGTACATATGACCTTAATGGGTGCCAAAATTCTCCTGTGCAGGTCTTATATATAATAAGATCTTTTTCAAAATTCAGGGAAGATGGGCTAATTGTTTTTCTCATTTAACAAATAATTTAACTTGCTGTTAGGAACAAGACAAAAATTCTCCTTCTAGTTTATATTCAAGCATGTGCTAATTTTTTCCAATGATATTGAGGAGATTAGGGACATAGTGATGTATCAGAAGACCTCAGCATTTAGGGTTTTCTCATGAGGTCTTACATTTCTTCACTCTGTATGATTTTTTTTTTGTTTTTAAATTCAACTTTCTTTATATATTTTTGGTTGCACTGGGTCTTCATTGCTGCACACAGGCTTTCTCTAGTTGTGATAAGCAGGGGCTGCTCTCTAGTTGCCCTGTGCGTGCCTCTCATTGCAGTGGCTTCTATTGTTGCAGAGCACGGTCTCTAGAGCATAGGCTCAGTACTCATGGTGCATGAACTTAGCATGTGGAGCGTTCCCACACGAGGTTTCAAACCCAGTGCCCTGCTTCGGCAGGCAGACTCTTAACTGCCGGACTGCCAGGGAAGTCCCTGAATGTTTTGAGTAAATTTGTGTCTTTTAATTTTGATTGGATATTTGTAGTAGGCAGACTATTAACCACCGGACTGCCAGGGAACTCCTTGGATGTTATGAGTAAATTTGTGTCTTTTAATTTTGATTGGATATTTGTAGTATAATGGTGTGATAACTGGAACACAGAACGGATACAGAAGCAAAATTGAACCTTGCTAATTTGGGGGTGAAATACTGAAAACTCTACTCCAACTTCAATATATATTTGCTTTTGATATTTACCTTGCTCTGCAGTTTCATTGCTAACCCAGATGTGAAGTTCAGTTCAGTCCAGTCACTCAGTCATGTCCAACTCTTTGTGACCCCATGGACTGCAGCATGCCTGTCTTCCCTGTCTATCACTAGCTCCCAGAGCTTGTTCAAACTTATGTCCATAGAGTCGGTGATGCCATCCAACCATCTCATCCTCTGTTGTCCCCTTCTCCTCATGCCTTCAATCTTTCCCATCATCAGGGTCTTTTCCAAAGAGTCAGTTCTTCTAGTCAGGTGGCCAAAGTATTACAGTTTCAGCATCAGTCCTTCCAATGAATATTCAGAATTGATTTCCTTTAGGATTGATTGGTTTGATCTCCTTGCAGTACAAGGGACTTTCAAGAGTCTTCTCCAACACCATGGTTAAAAAGCATCAATTCTTTGGCACTCAGCTTTCTTTATATTCCACCTTTCACATCCATACATGACTACTGGAAAAACCATAGCTTTGACTACATGGACCTTTGTCGGCAAGGTAATGTCTCTGCTTTTTAATATGCTGTCTAGATTGGCCATAGCTTTTCTTCCAAGGAGCAAGCATCTTTTAATTTCATGGATGCAGTCACCATCTGCAGTGATTTTGTGTGAAGTAGAAGAAAGTAAAATGGAACTCTGCTCTGACCTATCAAATTTGATTTATAATCAAGTCATTCTGCTTATGAATGTTCTAAAAACTGTCATAAGTGAAAAGATCTACCTGAATGTAGACTCTTTTTCAAAACTGTAACTTAAATGTTACTTAAGTATTTTCCAGAATAAAGTGGACATAAATAAAGACATATAATTTTTAAAATGGTTTAGGTTTTAGTACTTCAGCATTGATGAAAGTAAAGAAAGCCCATATAAGCATGTCAGTGCTCCCAAGCATTATATTTATAAAAGTTAAATTACAGGTTACAGTTATCTGAAGATATCAAATTCATAAGACTTTGCCTAATTATTTGGTATGGAGATGGTGATTAATTAACCAGATTCCTGACATTTTTTGCTGGTTGTAGAAATAAATTATAGCTTCCCTGGTGGCTCAGAAGTTAAAGCATCTGCCTCCAATGTGGGAGACCCAGGTTCGATCCCTGGGTCGGGAAGATCCCCTTGAGAAAGAAATGGTAACCCACTCCAGAAAATAGAGAAATAAAAGATTTTTAAAAGCCCTGCATATGTAACTAAATTCATATATAAATACTTCATGTAGTTTAGTACCCTAGAGTTATTTTCTTGGGACTTATTCACAGAAAAGTTACAGTAAATTTAGAATCTGCAAAAATTATAAACATGGACAGATAAAGTTTCTAGCCAGAAATTTTTTATTTGAAAACATATTAAAGAGAATCCTGCAAGTATTGCCTGCATACACACACACACACACCACACACATGCACTATAGATCCATGTATTAAGAATACATATTAGAATATAGCTTTAAATTAAAGACTGGAAAGATTATTTTCCCTAATATCTGTTTCACTTGAGATATCTGTCATGACTTTGGAATTCATTTTCTCATGTACTTCAGTATGTTTCCCAAGGTTTCTTTTTTTTTAATTAATTAATTAATTACATTAAAATTTTAAGTGTAGTTGATTTACAATATCTTGTTAGATTTGGGTATACAGTACAGTGATTCAGCTTGATATATTGGGTTGGCCAAAAAGTTCATAAGATGTCACAGAAAAATTTGAACAAAAATTTTGACCAACCCCATCAGATCAGATCAGTCGCTCAGTCGTGTCCGACTGTTTTCGACCCCATGAATTGCAGCACGCCAGGCCTCCCTGTCCATTACCAACTCCCGGAGTTCACTCAGACTCACGTCCATCGAGTCAGTGATGCTATCCAGCCATCTCATCCTCTGTCATCCCCTTCTCCTCTTGCCCTCAATCCCTCCCAGCATCAGAGTCTTTTCCAATGAGTC
This sequence comes from Bos taurus, assembly GCF_002263795.3. Taxonomy (NCBI): domain Eukaryota; kingdom Metazoa; phylum Chordata; class Mammalia; order Artiodactyla; family Bovidae; genus Bos; species Bos taurus. The sequence goes on along the minus strand of NC_037344.1, from coordinate 41,908,054 downwards.
AACTCTTTGCATGAGGTGGCCAAAGTACTGGAGTTTCAGCTTCAGCATCATTCCCTCCAAGGAAATCCCAGGGCTGATCTCCTTCAGAATGGACTGGTTGGATCTCCTTGCAGTCCAAGGGACTCTCAAGAGTCTTCTCCAACTCCACAGTTCAAAAGCATCAATTCTTTGGCGCTCAGCCTTCTTCACAGTCCAACTCTCACATCCATACATGACCACAGGAAAAACCATAGCCTTGACTAGACGAACCTTTTTTGGCAAAGTAATGTCTCTGCTTTTGAATATGCTATCTAGGTTGGTCATAACTTTCCTTCCAAGGAGGAAGCGTCTTTTAATTTCATGGCTGCAATCACCATCTGCAGTGATTTTGGAGCCCAAGAAAATAAAGTCTGACACTGTTTCCACTGTTTCCCCATCTATTTCCCATGAAGTGATGGGACCGGATGCCATGATATTCATTTTCTGAATGTTGAGCTTTAAGCCACCTTTGTCACTCTCCACTTTCACTTTCATCAAGAGGCTTTTGAGTTCCTCTTCACTTTCTGCCATAAGGGTGGTGTCATCTGCATATCTGAGCTTATTGATATTTCTCCTGGCAATCTTGATTCCAGCTTGTGTTTCTTCCAGTCCAGTGTTTCTCATGCTGTACTTTGCATATAAGTTAAATAAGCAGGGTGACAATATACAGCCTTGATGTACTCCTTTTCCTATTTGGAACCAGTCTGTTGTTCCATGTCCAGTTCTAACTGTTGCTTCCTGACCTGCATACAAATTTCTCAAGAGGCAGGTCCGGTGGTCTGGTATTCCCATCTCTTTCAGAATTTTCCACAGTTCATTGTGATCCACACAGTCAAAGGCTTTAGCCTAGTCAATAAAGCAGAAATAGATGTTTTTCTGGAACTCTCTTGCTTTTTCCATGATCCAGCGGATGTTGGCAATTTGATCTCTGTTTCCTCTGCCTTTTCTAAAACCAGCTTGAACATCAGGAAGTTCACGGTTCACATATTGCTGAAGCCTGGCTTGAAGAATTTTGAGCATTACTTTACTAGCATGTGAGATGAGTGCAATTGTGCGGTAGTTTGAGCATTCTTCGGCATTGCCTTTCTTTGGAATTGGAATGAAAACTGACCAACCCCATACATAGGTGAAAATATACCTATGTATGTGTATATAGGTGTTTGTTATTATTGTTCAGTCACTAAATCGTCTCCCAACTCTTTATCAACCCCAAGGACTGAAGCCCGCCAGGCTCCTCTGTCCTTGGGATTTTCCAGGCAAGAATACTGGAGTGGGTTGCTATTTCCTTTTCCAGGAGATCTTTCCAACCCAGGGATCGAACCTGCATCTTCTGCATTGGCAGGTGGATTCATTACCTTTGAACCACCAGGGAAGCCAATATATATATTCTTTTTAAGATTCTTTTCCGTTATAGGTTATTACAGGGTATTAAGTATAGTTTCCTGTGCTATATACAATAGGTCCTGGTTATCTGCATTATGCATATTACTCCCAAACTCCTAATTTACCCCTTCTTTCCCCTTTGGTAACCATAAGCTTGTTATTTGTATTTGTGAGTCTCTTTTGTGGTGTGGAGAAAACGGAACCTTCCTATACTGTTGGTGAGAATGTTGATATTTTTGAAAAACATCGCTCAGTGCTCAGTCATTTCCTACTCTTTGAAATCTTTTGGACTGTAGCCCACCAAGCTCCTCTGTCCATGGGATTTTTTCAGGCAAGAATACTGGAGTGGGTTGCCATTTCCTCCTCCAGGGAATGTTCTAGACTTGGATCAAACACGCGTCTCCTGAGTATCCTGCATTGCAGGCAGATTATTTATCTATTGGTGCAGCCACTATATGTGTGCTCAGTCACTCAGTGTGTCCGACTCTTTGCGACCCCATGGCCTGCCAGACTCCTCTGTCCATGGGATTTCCCAGGCAAGAATACTGGAGTGGATTGCCATTTCTTCCCTCAATAGAGAACAATATGGAGGTTCCTTAAAAGACTAAAAATGGAGCTACAGTATGATCTAGCAATCCCATTCCTGGGCATATATATGGAGAAAACCATAATTCAGAAGAGACATTCACTCCAATATTCATAGCAACACTATTTACCACAGCCAAGACATGCTGCTGCTGCTAAGTCGGTTCAATTGTGTCCGACCCTGTGCGACCCCATAGACGGCAGCCCACCAGGCTCCTCTGTCCCTGGGATTCTCCAGGCAAGAACACTGGAGTGGGTTGTCATTTCCTTCTCCAATGCATGCACACATGCTAAGTTGCTTCAGTTGTGTCCGACTCTGTGCAACCCCACGGACAGCAGCCCACCAGGCTCCTCAGCCAAGGCATGGAATTAACCTAAATGCCCATTAACAGATGAATGGATAAAGAAGATGTGGTACATATATGCAATGCAGTATTACTCAGCCATAAAAAAATGAAGCCATGCCCTTTGTAGCAACATGGATGGACCTAGAGATTATCATATTAAGTGAAGTCAGACAGAGAAAGACAAATATATGATATCACTTATTTGTGGAATGTAAGTAAAAAGGTACAAGGGAACTTATTTACGAAACAGCAACTACCAGTGTTTCTCAAGTGACACTTTCTAGTTAGTTCAAGCTATGTGGGTTTATGTTCTTGCTCCATTGTCACTAGCTGTGCGAACTTGGGAAGCTTAATCTCCCTGCCTGTTGGTTTAGGGGAGAATTAAGGGACTTAGCATAGTCGCTCTAAGAAGAGTTCCTGCTGCTTCATATTTTGTGTCAGTTTTAGCTATTAATTCAAAAAATACTGGTCATGTAGAGATCAAACTCACTGTACTTATTTCCAATTTGTAGCTGTTGTTTAGTTGCTAAGTCACGCCCAACTCTTAGGACTCCATGGATTTGTAGCTCACCAGGCTCCTCTGTCCATTGGATTCTCCAGGCAAGAATACTGGAGTGGGTTGCCATTTCCTTCTCCATAGGATCTTTCTCACTCAGGAATTGAACCCAGGTCTCCAGCAATGGCACCCTACTCCAGTACTCTTGCCTGGTAAATCCCATGGACAGAGGAGCCTGGTAGGCTGCAGTCCATGGGGTGGTGTAGAGTCGGACACGACCGAGCGACTTCACTTTCACTTTCCACTTTCATGCATTGGAGAAGGAAATGGCAACCCACTCCAGTGTTCTTGCCTGGAGAATCCCAGGGACGGGGGAGCCTGGTGGGCTGCCGTCTATGGGGTCGCACAGAGTCGGACACGACTGAAGCGACTTAGCAGCAGCAGCAGCAGCTCCTGCATTGCAGGCCAATTGTTTATTGACTGAGCTATGAGGGAATCCCCACCTATTTCTAAGGCTTTTCCTTTATGTCACAATTAAAGTGTAGATTCTGATTATCACATGATAGCAGGCAATACAGCATACCAGTTTAAGGGAAATTTCATCTTATGAAAAATATAATTTCACAAATAATTTGGCCAAGTTTTATCCAGTTAGCATGTGATTGCTTGGGGTCTTATGCTGGTTTCTGATTCTTTGAGAGCATGACATGTGTTGGGTAAAAGAAAGTTAGATTTACACACATGTGTAGCTGCTTCATCAATATTCATATCATTTTGGACACTCTGCAAGGTTAGCATGTATAAATACTGGCCTTAACTGGATACATCTTTGCTTTCTACTGATAATACCCCAGAAGGAACAATTTCATAGGCACAGGCTATCAATTTGGGGTATATACTTGTTTAGAGGGTATGCCTTAGTTTTCTTCACTGTGGTGCTAAGATTTACTTTGTATTGTTCTCATTGAAAAGATCTATTGTCATCCTTACTGATGTATGAAAAGCACCATGACTTTAATTTTCATCCATTTTGAAATCAGAACATTGTCTTTGATTCCTTTAGGAATTATTTAATTTTTCTTCTCCCTACCTTGTTGCTTCCCCAACATAATACACTAGGGGCCTGACAACTGTCTAGAAACTCTGAAAAAGGTCAGGAAACAAATTGAGTAGTTCAGATTTCAGCAGAGAATTTTTCTTTCTGCTTTATGTTTCCACCATTTGCATTTAATTTAGCCACCTCAAAATGGCCAATCTGCCATTTATGCTGTGACTTAGGTACAAAACTACACACGTTCTTCAGAACAAGACACCCATTCATTTAGGTATCTTTGAAATGAAGGCTTTAACTGAATTCATGTGTGCCTATTTTCAGTAATCACATGCAGCTGGAATAACTTATGCTGCAAAGTACAAGATATATACAAAAATTAATATTTGCCTTGCAATTAGCTGCTCATTTCTATTTTCAGCATTGTCGTTCATAGAAACCCAATAGTTATTGCAATACTAATTTAGAGTGAGCTCTCCTGCTCTCTTCCAGAATGCCTCTCTTCAGCAATTCATTTGTTATACACTTGCTTTCATCCCTTTGAGCAGTTTTACTTCATCTTCCTGTCTTTATTAGGGAGAATTATTTCTTAGCTAATTATTTTTTCCTTTGCTTTGATGCACCTACAGTGTTCTGTGACTAGGGTATGAATAATTACAAAATTGTATTGTTAATGAATAAATATTGATGTTAGGTAACTTCCATTATATTTCCCCCAATTTTTTTTTCATTCTTTAAGGACCACACAGTAAATTAAGTGGAAAGTTGAAACAATTATTCAAACAAAAAAGAGGCTTTTTTAAAAAAGCCATTATATTATGGGAACAGAATAATTATGGGCTGTATAAAAGAGTTTAATTATATAGATTGATCAAGTATATCAGATAATTATTCAACTTCACACTCAATTTTAATTGCCTGGAAACCAGATAAACTGTATGCTTTTCAATTTATTATTATTTTAAAAATATAATAGAAATACAAACTACAGAGAAATGATTTCCCCAAGTAAAATGGTCTAAAAGTGAGGTGGGTAAAAATTTTTACACCAAAATGGTTTTTACACATAGAAGAATCCAAGAGAATCAAACAGAAGCTAACAGAACTGTTTAGAGGTTAAAAAACCTAGATATATAGGTATCATTTTAAAGTCAATAGCTTTCCTAGGTGCTGGTAATATATAAGATAGAAACTCTAAAGAACAAACTTCTGATGATACTCATAAAGCTACACAGGAATTAGGAATAAACCTAATAAGAGGTGTGTAAGGTATGAATAAAAGGGTAAAACTTTACAGAAATCAAACAGATCTGAGTTAATAGAGCTTGACTTTAAAATTAATATTGTAAATGTTTGTCTCTGCCAGTTAATTTGTGTTTCAGTCCAAGCCTAACCTGAATTTGAGGGAAGAAATATGTTAATCAATAGGTCAGAAACCTTTGCCCAGTAATTTCTATTTCCAAAAAGATGTAGTAATTAAACACATATGTTCATCTTTAGAAATAGATCCCAGCATTAGAGAAGCTTAGGATATGATAAATGGAACACTTAAAATTAAGAGAAATCAATAACTAAAGAGGTTTGGAAAGCTGAATATCTCTGTGGAAACAAAATGGGAGTTCTTCTTTGCATAAAACCAAATATTCGTATTAGAAGAATTTATTATAAAAGGACAATTATAAGATCAACATAAAATATATTCTGAAAATCTTAGGATGGGAAATCCTTATTAAAAGAGACAAGAAATCTAGAAGTTATCAAGCAAAAGACTGAGACTTTGATCACAAGTGTTATAATAAATAAAGTGAAAAATAAAAGAAAAAGGAATAAAAATATAAATTTAACATAGAGAATTACATCAAAATTTAAATGGTAACCTAATAGAAAAAAGGGAAAAATATAAGAATTGTTGAGAAAGCAAAAAGTAAAGTAGATGCACTTTCTTATAAGTAATGATGGAAAACCAGATTTTTCTATTTACCAGTAGGAAGTGCCGGAGAAGACAAAGGCACCCCATTCCGGTACTCTTGCCTGGAAAATCCCATGGACAGAGGAGCCTGGTATGCTGCAGTCCATGGGGTTGCGAGGAGTCAGACATGACTGAATGACTTCACTTTCACTTTTCACTTTCATGCATTGGAGAAGGAAATGGTGACCCACTCCAGTGTTCTTGCCTGGAGAATCCCAGGGACGGGGGAGCCTGGTGGGCTGCCGCCTGTGGGGTCTCACACAACTGAAGAGTCAGACACGAAAGCGACGTAGCAGCAGCAGCAGTAGCAGTAGGAAGTACCGTGGCTGACAGAACAAGCTCTGGGGGACTTCTTTTGTGATCCAGTGGCTAAGACTCCACACTCCCAATGCAGAGGGTCCAAGTTCAATCCCTGGTCAGGGAACTAGATGCCCCATGCTGCAACTAAAAGTTTGCATGCAGCAATGATGATCAAAGATCTTGTGTGCTGCGGCTAAGACCTGGCACAACCAAATAAATTAATTAATAATTAAAAAAAGAACAGCTCTGTGCTCAGACTGCCGGGGATTGACACCTCTATCATTTTCTAGAGGTGTTCTCTTAGTATTCTTAAGTTTTTCATCAAAAAATGTGGCTATCTTAGGATATTTTGAATTTTAAAATAGTTAATGCATGGGGAAAAACTTAAGAATAATGCTTTCTACCACAAGGGTACAAAATATAACTTGTTATTATTAAAGCAAAGATGAAATGCAATTTTACACATTCCATTAGTCATTAGTAAAAGTTAAAAGGTGAAACATATTCACTCCTAGTGAAAAACACCAAAAAGAAAATTTAAAAGGAATTGATCTTATTTTGATGGAGTGTAAATTAGTATTTGGGTGACAATTTGAGAGCAAGGATAATATTAGCCAGTAGTAGGTTCAAGTAAGTATTTCCACTTTTAAACATCCATCCTGAATCCCAGAGACAGGGGAGCCTGGTGGGCTGCTGTCTATGGGGTAGCACAGAGTCGGACACAACTGAAGCAACTTAGCAGCAGCAGCAGCCTGCAGGAATATTAGCACAAGTGAACAAAGATGCATGCACTGAAATATTTTCTACAGCCTTGTTTGCAGTAGTAAAATTCTCGACAAGCTAAATATCCCTATTCAGTTCAGTTCAGTTGCTCAGTCGTGTCCCACTCTTTGCAACCCCATGAGTCACAGCACGTGAGGCCTCCCTGTCCATCACCAACTCCCGGAATTCACCCAAACTCATGTCCATCGAGTCAGTGATGCCATCCAGCCATCTCATCCTCTGTCGTCCCCTTCTCCTTCTGCTCCCAATCCCTCCCAGCATCAGAGTCTTTCCCAATGAGTCAACTCTTCGCATGAGGTGGCCAAAGTATTGGAGTTTCAGCTTTAGCATCAGTCCTTCCAATGAACACCCAGGACTAATCTCTTTTAGAATGGACTGGTTGGATCTCCTTGCAGTCCAAGGGACTCTCAAGAGTCTTCTCCAACACCACAGTTCAAAAGCATCAGTTCTTCGGTGTTCAGCTTTCTTCACAGTGAAACTCTCACATCCATACATAACCACTGGAAAAACCATAGCCTTGACTAGACAGACCTTTGTTGGCAAAGTAATTATGTCTCTGCTTTTGAATATGCTATCTAGGTTGGTCATAACTTTCCTTCCAAGGAGTAAGTGTCTTTTAATTTCATGACTGCAATCATGATCTACAGCGATTTTGGAGCCCCAAAAAATAAAGTCTGAGAGTGTTTCCACTGTTTCCCCATCTATTTCCCATGAAGTGATGGGACCAGATGCCATGATCTTCGTTTTCTGAATGTTGAGCTTTAAGCCAACTTTTTCACTGTCCTCTTTCACTTTCATCAAGAGGCTTTTTAGTTCCTCTTCACTTTCTGCCATAAGGATGGTGTGATCTGCATATCTGAGGTTATTGATATTTCTCCCGGCAATCTTGATTCCAGCTTGTGCTTCTTCCAGACCAGCGTTTCTCATGATATTTTATCCAAGCCAGGGAATACTAAACAGTAGTTTGAAAGAATGAACTTAGTCTCTACCAGCATGGCAATTTCTCTGTCAAATGTCAACACAGGTCATGGCACAATTGCCCTGTGATCTCATTGATCAAAAACATAACTCAAACTGAAACAAACAAAATCAACTCTTATTGAGACTAGAAATGTGGACATGTATCTGCCAGATGTTTGCTAGAAGGGCTGGCTTGTGAGAAACATAGAGAGTAAAGGGAAATTATAGCCTTTCCTGGTGGCTCAGAGGTTAAAGTGTCTGCCTGCAATGCGGGAGACCTGGGTTCGATTCCTGGATCGGGAAGATCCCCTGGAGAAGGAAATGGCAACCCACTCCAGTATTTTTTGCCTGGAGAATCCCATGGGGGATACAGTCCATGTGGTCGCAAAGCGTGGGACACTTTTCACTTTGAAAGTGAAAGTGTCACTCTGTTGTGTCTGACTCTTTGTGACTCCACGGACTGAATATACTTGTTCAAATTTTTTGACTTTGTGCTTGCTATTTTTGAGCACATTTTGTGTATGTTATTAAGATAAACTGTCATTTAAACTTGTGTTTCCTTATTGATTTTCAATCTGGATAATGTGTCCATTGGTGTAAGTGAGGTGTTAGCATCCCACTAATATTGTTACTGTTGATTTCTCCTTTTATGACTGTTAGCGTTTGCCTTATGTATTTAACTGTTTGTATGTTGGGTACACATATATTTATAATTGCTATATATTCTTCTTGGATTGATCCCTTGATTATTATGTAGTGTCCTTCCTTGTCTATTGGAATATAAATGGACAGATTGGGAGTTTGGATTCACATATACACACTGCTATATTTAAAATAGATAACCAACAAGGACCTACTGTGTAGCACGGGGAACTTGGCTCCATACTCTGTAATAAGCTATAAGGGGAAAGAATTTAAAAAAAATAGATGCATGGATATGTGTAACTTTGCTGTACACCTGAAACTAACACAATATATTTAATCAAATGTGCTTAAATATAAAATAAAAATTAAACAAATAGATCAATGGGAGGACCAGAACATCAGTAAGTTACTAATCCTTTCGCCAGGCACTCTTCATCCCTCTCTAGCCCCGCTCCTGATATTGACAGGAAGTGTATCAGTGAGGCGGGCACACCCTTGGCATGCCTCAGAGCCAGGTGCCATGCTTGCTCACCAGATGCTAGGTCCTAATTTTACCAGGACCAACACACTAAACATGAGGAAGTCCACTGTGCTGACTTTAATTACTTCAGGTACTTGGCAGTGGGACATCCAGAGCTCTCCCTAGTACATCTGCAAAATTGCTCATTATATGCTGTTCAAAAAATGTTTCCTCTTTTAATGAACTTATATGGGTTAACACGTATGTGCAACACATATTATAGATAGAAACCCTATCACTTACCAACAAGTAAGCTGAACAAGAAGCTCATGAAAGCCTCAGGAACTCTGAGCCATTCAAAGTCAAGAAGGTTATCAGATCCAATATGATAGCATCCAAACGATAAGGCCATAAATAAAAAGCTCAGTCATTTTATTTGCCTGACACTTAAAAAATTCCTTTAAGTATAAATCTTCTCAGTTTTCAATTATTTTTTATTCAATTTTTAAAAGATTTTCCAATTTTTGAGAAGTGTTTTAAGTCAATTATTTTTCTTTTTTTCCCTCATCTTTATTTTATTATTTTTTTTAAATTTTATTTTATTTTTAAACTTTACAATATTGTATTAGTTTTGCCAAACATCGAAATGAATCAGCCACAGGTATACCCGTGGTCCCCATCCTGAACCCTCCTCCCTCCTCCCTCCCCTTACCTTCCCTCTGGGTCGTCCCAGTGCACCAGCCCCAAGCATCCAGTATCGTGCATTGAACCTGGACTGGCGACTCGTTTCATACATGTTTCAGTGCCATTCTCCCAAATCTCCCCACCCTCTCCCTCTCCCACAGAGTCCATAAGACTGATCTATACATCAGTGTCTCTTTTGCTGTTTCGTACACAGGGTTATTGTTACCATCTTTCTAAATTCCATATATATGCGTTAGTATACTGTATTGGTGTTTTTCTTTCTGGCTTACTTCACTCTGTATAATAGGTTCCAGTTTCATCCACCTCATTAGAACTGATTCAAATGTATTCTTTTTAATGGCTGAGTAATACTCCATTGTGTATATGTACCACCGCTTTCTTATCCATTCATCTGCTGATGGGCATCTAGGTTGCTTCCATGTCCTGGCTATTATAAACAGTGCTGCAATGAACATTGGGGTACACGTGTCTCTTTCCCTTCTGGTTTCCTCAGTGTGTATGCCCAGCAGTGGGATTGCTGGATCATAAGGCAGTTCTATTTCCAGTTTTTTAAGGAATCTCCACACTGTTCTCCATAGTGGCTGTACTAGGTTGCATTCCCACCAACAGTGTAAGAGGGTTCCCTTTTCTCCACACCCTCTCCAGCATTTATTGCTTGTAGACTTCAATCATGTTTTTAAACATAGGTTTTGATCACAAAAGTTAATGTGTTTATATATATTGAAATAACATCAAATCTGTATTTGGCGAAAAAAAAAAAGGAAAAGATAAGTCCTTCATTTGAATCAGAATCAGGTAAGATGGTAGAATTTTTTCAAGCATCATGATCAAAAGTGGCTACGGAGCCGAGGATATCCATAGTACACTGAAGGTACAGATAAACAGCAAGCAGTAAAGGGAAAGTAAAAAGGAAATAGTATGAAGTGGTAAGGAGAAAAATATAAAAAGAAGAAAAAAAGACTAATGAAATGTGCAGAAAATAGAATTTAATTTGAGAAAATGTATCACACACACTCATTTTTCATGAGTAAAGATGTGATGAATAATAAATATGTGATACTTGACATGTTGTATTGGCATATAGTTAATTAACAATGTTGTGTTAGTTTCAGGTGTGTGGAAATGTTAGTAACTCAGTTGTGTCTGACTCTGTGACTGCATGGACTGTAGCCCACCAGGCTCCTCTCTCCATGGACTTCTCCAGGCAAGAATATTGGAGTGGGTTGCCAGTCCCTTCTCCAGGGAATCTTCCCAACCCAGGGATGGAACCTGAGTCTCCCGCATTTGCAGGCAGATTCTTTACTGTCTGAGCCACCACTGAAGCCCAGTTTCAGGTGTACAGCAAAGTGATTCAGTTATAGATATATATGTATCTATTATTTTTTTCAAATTCTTTTTCCATACAGGTTATTACAGAATATTAAGCAGACTGTGTATGTTAAACCCAAACTCCCAATCTGTTTGTCTTAATAACATAAATAAAATGTGTATAACTCAAAAGTAGCAAAAAATAAATTCAAACTTTGAAGTTGGCCACCTGAGCCCAAGTCTGAGCTCTGGGGGACCTCAGAGGGCACAGAGAACTTTGAAAGCTGCCTTTTATCAGAAGCATACAGATGGCTGGTTTCACTATTGGACTTGGAAGCCAGGCCTCCAGGTGCTGCAGCTGGCATGCTTTACCCACACACTCAAGTCCCATCAGAGAACACAATGCCCAGAACTTAGCCAGAACCTAAGTCAGGCAAGAATCTGTAGAGGGAAGAGCTATGTGTATTTATGGGGAGGAAATACATGTCCAGGAATGAAGAATAGGACTGTCTTTTGTGAAACAGCATCTTCTATAAACAGAGGTAATTCTCTTTCATTTACGTGTCCAGAACCCATCATTAAAATTCACTTGAGAGTTATTGCCTATTACTGCCAGGTCTGCTGTTGCTCTCCCAAGATGATGAATGAAGCCAGAATAAATGTTATAGATTTTTTTCAAGCTGCATATAATATGGGCAATGGCAATAAACTTATGACATTTCACCTCACTCAGCAAGTGTAGCACGAAGGTCAGGAAGGATAAACGTTTGTTAGAGGGAAAGAAAAATGTATTATTACAACTTCATTGTTCTCTGCTCCTGAGTGATGATGCTGAATCCTATTTAGTATTTGTATGAAAAATGGGGTAAAAATGTATGCATAAGAGAAGTGATTTCTCATAGTAATGATTTGTGGCAGAGCTATAGGGAAAATCATCAGCAAAGCAATTTATAGAAAATGTTGTTGTGGTCTGTGTGTATTATTCTTCACATTGTCTTTGAATCATTGAGTGTTTCAGGCACTCCCTGTAAACTGAGTGTCCATGCCAGGAACTGTGCTGGCTTCTGGAAGACAGCAGTGGACAAGCAAAAGTTGGCTTTTAAAGAGATGAGCCTTTTAGAAGAGATGTTGAACTGTCAGCTCCTGAGAGTGAAATCCTTCTGTCACTTGATGGGAAAAGAAGGTGCCCCAGTGTATATGTAAACTTTTAAATAAGGCCATCAATGGAAAGTAAATAGTTTTACTCCATTTCATTATGAGAAAAGGGTATTGATTTATCTAAGAAAGGGTATTGATTTTCTAAGAAAGACAATTCCATTTTTCACCTTCTCCCAAATTTTTATACAGAAACCAAATATTCCAAAACCTTTATATTTCAACAATTGCACTTTTTAAGGAATAAATATTGCTTGTAATAAGTTTTCAGGTTTGAACAATTCCACTGAATTATATAAGACATTTGCGATTGTGAGAATCCCTGAAGATACTTTCAAGTGCAAAATGTGTTATTGGATGTCTGTAGGCGTCCACCTTCCCTGGGTGACAGACAACTTCCAAGACAGAAGTTCAGGTCTTTCATCCCCATTTTCAGTTGTATCCTGATCTACGTATTTTTTCAGGTTGGTAACTTCACCGCGGTTCAACTTCTCCACATATAAAATACATTTTGAAAATTCCAAAGATGGTCTTCTCAGGTTCATAATTGTGGGTTTTTTTCCTGGTATGAGAAACGATAGACTAAATTTCTTAAATTCTGATAGTTGAAGAAAATATTGTTATGCTTTCAGAAATACCCAAGTATTAACAAAAATGAAATTTCAATATAAAAATCTTTGTTATACAATTAGTTGGGTTCATGTATTCATTCAACAAATATTTGATAATGTAATTGTGAAAGTTCCTGAACTGGGTTTTGCAAAGGATACAATTCATTATGCTTGGATTTATTGTCATTAACACATTTATATAGTGATTTACATTCTCTGGAGGACTTCTTGCCATATTTCTAATTTAATCTCTCAAGATTTCCTATAAGGAAGGCAGGATACAAATCAGCATCCTCATTCAGTAGATTAGGAACCTCAGGCGCAGGCTCAGTGATGCTTTTGCTAGGTGGCCAGGAAAGGATGGAGATGAGCTTCTGTTTCAAGTGATCTTACGCTGTTCTCACACTGACCCCTTCTCTCAAGGAGGTCACAGATCCCCCCCTCCCCCAACCACCACCACACATACACATGCCTACACACTCAAACACACTGTGTTTCAGGTCAAAAGGGAGGTAAAAGCAGAGTGTTGATGGAGATCAGATTCAGGGAAAGCCATATTCAGTTGATGGTAAGAAGGACACTTTTCATGGAAGAACTGCTATTTTATTACATGACATTTATCAAATGCCCAGTGTGTGCCAAATATGGGCTGGACTGTGCTTGGAGATAAATAACACTTCCTTCTCTGCTTTCAATTAGCTCTCAGTTCAAGGGCAAAGGTAGAAATTTATAACTCAAGCTGAGATGCAGAAATGCAAACTTCGTTAGAATCATATGTGAGAGGCATGTGGCTCAGACCACACAGAGTGGGCAGCACTTGAGCTCTGGAATGTAGTTTATTCTCTAAGCACTGGGGAGACAATGATGAATTTTAAGCAAGGGGATTATATTTGCCATGATAGGAAAGAGATCTATTATAAGAGGGGCTATTTGGGAGGTTATTGCAGTGATCTAGCCAATAAATGTTAAAGGATCGTATTAAGGCAGTGTTGGCAGAGCTGGAGAGTACAGATTTGGGATGTCAGATGGACAGTATTTGGTGATTGTTTCATTCTGGGGATAAAGGAAGGCAAAAAGTCTGGTGTGATTCTCACACTCTGAAATGATAGGGTAGATTTTTTAAACATATGAATACTTGTCCTATGGATTTGGTGAATTTTATGCTGAAGGAAAAGAATGAGTAAAATCTTGGTGCATGATTAATAAATAGTTAATATCAACATTGGTAAGAATATGGAAAATAAGAAGGCAGGTCATGAGAGACTTATTGGGCCTTAGTAGTTGCCAGCACTGTTTCAGCTTATCTTTTCTTTCATAAGGCCCCATTCCAAATTAAACAGGTGGGTAGCATGATTATCTTCCTTTACAGTTGGCTGAACTGAGACATAGAGAAATATGTATCTTGCCCAACCGAGTCAAACTAGGTAATAGCAAAGCAAGATTCAGTCCCTGGTTATTCTCACTTGTAGCTCTACCATTTTCCATCTGAGGTCAAAGCCCAAGATCCTTGGATACATAATAACTTTTCTATGATGTTTAACACTTGAGATCAATGTTACAGGATTTTAAACAATGTAAAATAATGATATTTTATGCATTTCTTTCCATTGTTTCTCTTTTTGTTTTGAGAAAACTCATAATTGAGGTGTTGAAAGAATTAAATATTATAACTAAAAATCATACTTGCAAAGAAATAAATAAAACAATGCATGTGTGCTCAGTAATATCTGACTATTTAGAACCCAATAGACTATAACTCACCAAGCTTCTCTGATCATGGAATTTTCCAGACAGTAATACTGGAGTGGGGTGCCGTTTCCTACTCTAGAGGATTTTCTGGACTCAGGGATTGAACTGTGTCTCTAGCATCTCCAGCATTGGAAGGCAGATTCCTTTACCACTGTGCAATGAAAATACAAAATTCAAAAGTTAGTCATATGCAGTGTTTGTATTATATACACAGTGTATATAGTATATTTGCTACATAATAATATACAGTATGTATTTTCTCAGTAAATAAATAGGTAGAGGGAGACAATTATAATGGTTCAGGTTTGGGAAACATTTGCACAAGGAAATGGAATTTGGCCTTGTTAAAAGAGATGATACCATTAAGAGATAGAATGTAAAAAAAGGAACAGTTGGAAGACTGATCCCTGGAGACTGTCAATTACATGGTGTTCTTTAAGAAGGCTCATATGCCAAGAATATGATTTGGAGGAAGATGAGAGAGGACATGGGAAAGAACCAAGGAAAAATAGAACTAAGGTGCAAGAAATACAAAGTGTAACACCCAAGCTTCATGTAAGTAGGGATCTTATCTATCATGCCCAAAGCTATCTTCCCATATCTAAACAGTAGTCTCAGAAGTTCTTAAATATACTTGGTTAATGGAACAAGTGTAGTGGAATAAAACAGAATTGGTTATAGATGACATGAGCAGAACAAGGAAGAGTAATGAATTACTTATTCTGAAATATCAAAAATCAATGATTGCAAGAGTTATGATACCATTAGCAGAAAGAAAAAAAAAAAAAACAGTACAAAGATATGATTTGTAGGCTAATGTTTTCAAGGTTTTCTTACCTTTTTTTTTTTCTAATGGAATTAGTTTGAGTGATATAGAATAAGAAGTTCTCCAGTGGATGATAGATTGGAATTGAGCTGTCATCTCCAGCCAGGAATATACCATAACAGGTTGAGATCAAGATAGTTTGAAATCCAGTTGAACTAACAGGAAGGCTGTAATAAACAGGTCCATTGGCAAAGAGTATGCACACTTGCTTATTCCCTAAGCACAAAGGAGGAAGTAGATTGAAACCGTAGGGAACTATGGACAGTTTTCTGACACTGCCCGGTGCTTGCCCCAGCCTGAGCCTCATGCCCACTGAGGCATGCCCCACTCACCCCACGCAAGGGCAAGGGCTGCCACAGCTGAGGTGAGTGCTAGGTCATGAGTGCTAGGTCATGAGAGGTGGAGATGGCTAAGACTTGGAGTGGCATCTGAATGGGGTGAAGGCAGCCCCAACTACGTATGGTGACAGCAGGTCAGGAGTAATCTGAGACTTGGACTGGGGTTGCAACCACCACAGCCCATGCTCTGACCCACACCAAGTGTCCACGCCATCTCCTCTTGGTCCAGCACTGCTGGGAGGAGGCGAGAGTACACGCTTAGTGGGACTGGAACCAGCTCTGACCAAACTTCAGGGCTTCTCTCCAACAACTGGGGATCTGCCTCTGCTCCCACTAAGGTGGGGTGGCCCCTGAGCAGTGGAGAAGTCCCAGCTCACACCTGGTTCTGGCTCTAGCCCATCTTTCTCCAGCCCCACCTCCAATATGATAACTGCCAGGACACCCTGGAGAAATGTGACTTATGCTCATGTCAGACCTAGCTGTCCCCCAGAGTCACTGGGCACATGCA
The DNA here is from genome assembly GCF_002263795.3 of Bos taurus. NCBI lineage: Eukaryota > Metazoa > Chordata > Mammalia > Artiodactyla > Bovidae > Bos > Bos taurus. The sequence continues at coordinate 41,891,857 of NC_037344.1, read as the reverse complement.
AGCTGCACAGGGATGCTCCCACACAAGAACCTCCATCAAGACCAGGGTAGATAACTGTTTCATCTATCTATCTCTTTTCCCTAGAGACAGAGAAAATTAAGCAGAATGAGAAGACAGGGAAGTTTGTTTCAATAAAAAGAGCAGGAGAAAACCCCTGAAAAACAACTAATGAAAGAAATAAATAATTGTCTTATAAAGAGTTCTTAGTAATAAGAATATTAACTTAATTAGGGAAAATAATAAACTGAGAATTTTTAAGGGCTTAGAAAGAAAGTGTATATAAAGTAAACAGAACTAAAGAATACAATAACTGAAATGAAAAATACACCAGAAGGAGATGACAGCAGACAAGATGATACAGTAGCATGCATAGGTGATCTGGAAGAAAGAAAAAAAGAGGTCATCCAAAAAGAAAAAATAAATGAGAACAGTTTAAGGGACCTCTGAGAGAACATTAGGTATTGTTTATCGTCTAAAGTTCTCAGGAGAAAGAGATTGAAAATGTACTTGAGGATATTATGGCTGAAATTCTCCAAACCAGAAGGAAACTGATATTCAGGTATAGGAAGCACAAAGCATCCCAAAGTAGATGAACAAACAGACCCACACTAAGACATAGAATTATTAAAATGGCAAAAGTTAAAGAGACAGCTCTAAAAACAGCAAGAGAAAAAGTCATATATGAAGGAAACCCCATAAGGTTATCAACTAATTTTTCTGCAAAAACTCTGCAGGCTAGAAGGGATTGGCATGCTTTAGTTAAAGTGCTAAAAGAGAAAAAAACTACAACCTAGGATACTCTACTTAGCAAGATTATCATTTAGAATTGAATGAAAGACAAAGAAGTTTCAGACAAGCAAAAATTGAATTTGTCAATATTAAACCAAACCTATGGGGAAACAGTGGAAACAGTGTCAGACTTTATTTTTCTGGGCTCCAAAATCACTGCAGATGGTGACTGCAGCCATGAAATTTAAAGACGCTTACTCCTTGGAAGGAAAGTTATGACCAACCTAGATAGCACATTCAAAAGCAGAGACATTACTTTGCCAACAAAGGTCCATCTAGTCAAGGCTATGGTTTTTCCAGCGGTCATGTATGGATGTGAGAGTTGGACTGTGAAGAAGGCTGAGCACCGAAGAATTGATGCTTTTGAATTGTGGTGTTGGAGAAGAGTCTTGAGAGTCCCTTGGACTGCAAGGAGATCCAACCAGTCCATTCTGAAGGAGATCAGCCCTGGGATTTCTTTGGAAGGAATGATGCTAAAGCTGCAACTCCAGTACTTTGGCCACCTCATGTGAAGAGTTGACTCATTGGAAAAGACTCTGATGCTGGGAGGGATTGGGGGCAGGAGGAGAAGGGGATGACAGAGGATGAGATGGCTGGGTGGCATCACTGACTCGATGGACATGTCTGATTGAACTCTGGGCCTTGGTGATGGACAGGGAGGCCTGGCGTGCTGTGATTCATGGGGTCGCAAAGAATCGGACACGACTGAGCGACTGATCTGATCTGATAAGAAGTGTGAAAGGGTCTTCTCTAAGTGGAAAAGAAAAGGCTGGAACAGGAAGTAAATATCTATAAGAAAGGAAAAAACATCCCACTAGTAAAGGGAAATATATAAACAAAGTCTGAGGATCAACCACTTAAGTAAGCTAATCTGAAAATTTTAAAACAAAGAATTGTGAAATCATATACACTTCTTATACACTTCATATACACTTATTATAATAGCAATAAGAAGTGACGGGATGAATGTGAAGGTGTTAAATATAACATAAAAAGACACAGTGTGTATGAAGGAAGTAAAAAATGTTGATCTTTTAGAATGTGTTTGAACTTTAAATGACCAGTAGTTTGAAACAAATAGATATAGTTATAGATCAACATCTGTGAACTCCATGGTAACCACAGATCCAAAACCTATTACTGAAACACAAAAACTAAATAGAAAGGAATGCAAGCACATCTCTAGACAGTCATTAAACCACAAGAGAGTAAAGTAAAAGGAGAAGAATAAAAAGAGAAAATGAGACAAAAACACAAAAGAAGTAACAAAATGGCAATAAGTACATAACCTTACAGTAATCACTTAAATGCCAATGAACTAAATACTTCAGTCAAAGGACATGGGCAGCTGACTAAGTAACAAAACAAGCTCATCTGTGTGCTGCTTACAGGAGTCTCATTTCGGAGCTAAAGACATACCCAGACTGGAAGTGAGGAGATGGAAAAAGAAATTTATACAAATAGAAATGACAAGAAGGTAGGTTTAGCAATCTTCAGATCAGACAAAATATACTTTTTTAAAAGTCTATAACAAAAGCCAAAGAAGAACATCATAAAATGGTAAAGGGATCAATACAAGAAGAAGATATAGCACTAGATATAATAAATATGGACTTAATACAGGAAAACATAATATATAATGCAAATATTAACAGACATAAAGGGAGAAATTGAAAATAATGAAATAATCGTAGAGGATTTTAATGCCTCACTTGCTGCTGCTGCTGCTGCTAAGTCGCTTCAGTCATGTCACTTACATCCAGACAAAAAATAAATAAGGAAGTAGTCATCTTAAATGACACAGACCACTTGGACTTAAAGAATATTTGTAGGACCTTCCATCCAAAAACAAGAAAAAACATTCCCTTCAAGTGCACAGGATATGCTCTCCAGGATAGATCACATGGTAGGCCACAAAACAAACATTCATGAGTTTAAGAAAATAGAAATTGCATCAACATTTTTCCTGACCATAATGGTATGAAACTAGAAATCAATTACAGGAAGAAAAATGAGATAATTGATGCTTTCAAACTGTAGTTCTAGTGAAGACCCTTGGACAGCAAGGAGATCAAACCAATCAATCCTAAAGGAAATCAACCCTGAGTATTCATTGAAGGACTGTTACTGCAGCTGAAGCTTCAATACTTCAGCCACATGATGAGAAGAGTCAACTCACTGGAAAAGACCCTGATGCTAGGAAAGAATGAAGGCAAGAGAAGAAGGGGGCAACAGAGGATGAGATGGTTGGATGCGATCAGGGACTCAATGGACATGAGTTTGAGCAAAGTCTGGGAGATAGTGAAGGACAGGGAAGCCTGGCATGCTGCAGTCCATGGGATTGCAAAGAGTTGGACACAACTGAGTGACTGAACAACTGCAAATCTGTTGCTTATCTACATGCACTAGTAAATAACTATCAGAAAGAGAAAGCATGAAGAGAATTCCATTTTGAATCAACTAAAAAAAGGTAGGGATAAACTTTACCAAGGAGGTGAAAAGACTTATACTCTGAAAAATAGAAAACATTGATGAATAAAATTGAAGATAATACAAAGAAGTGGAAAGATATCTCTTGCTCTTGGATTAGAAAATTAATCTTGTTAAATGGCCATTATACCCAAACAATCTACAGACTTAATGCAATTCTTAGCAAAATACCCAGGTCATGTTTTACAAAACTAGAAGTCCCACATTGCCAAAGCAATCTTGAGAAAAAAGAACAAAGCTGGAAGCATTACATTCCCTGACTTCAGATTATACTACAAATCTACAATAATCAAAACAGTACAGTACTGGCACAAAAAGGAAAAAGAAATACAGGCCAATGGAACAAGATAGAGAGCACATAGATAAATCCATGCACCTATGGTCACGACTGAGTGACTTCACTTTCACTTTTCACTTTTCTGCATTGGAAAAGGAAATGGCAACCCACTCCAGTGTTCTTGCCTGGAGAATCCCAGGGACAGAGGAGCCTGGTGGGCTTCCGTCTATGGGGTCACACAGAGTCGGACACAACTGAAGTGACTTAGCAGCAGCAGCAGCATGGTCACCTATCTATGACAAAGGAGGCAAGAATATACAATGGAGGAAAAGTCTCTTCAAGAAATGCTACTGGGAAAACTGGATAGGTACATATAAAAGAATGACATTAGAATATTCTTCAATACCATACAAAAATAAACTTAAAATAGATTAAAGGTGTAAATGTAAGACTCCTTGAAACCATAAAACTCCTTGAAGAAAATGTAGACAGAACATTGTTTAATGCATATTGTAGCAATATTTTATTCTGTTGGACTCCTAACACCATGGAAACAATAGGAATAATAAACAAACAAGAACTAATTAAACTTAAATGCTTAATTAAAAGATAACTTACAGAATGGCATAAATTATTTGCAAATACTATGACTGACTAGGAGTTAACATGCAAAATATTTAAACAACTCATACAACTCAATATCAGAAAACAACCTGATTTAAAAATGGGCAGAAGACATATAGAATAGGACATATAGATGGCCAATAGACACATAAAAATATGTGCAACATCACTAAGTATCAGGAAAATGAAAATCAAACTGAAATAAGATATCACCTCACACCTGTCAGAATGAAGATCCCCCAAAAGTCTACAAATAACAAATGCTGAATAGATGTGGAGAAGAGGGAACCCTGTACAGTGTTGATGGGAATGTATTTTGTTGCAGCCACTATAAAGATCAATATATAGGTTCCCCAAAACACTAAAATAGCAATACTACACGATTCAGCAATTCCACTCCTGGATATATTCCAAAGAAAATGAAAACACTGATTTGAAAAGACATATGCACCTTAATGTTCATAGCAGCATTATTTAAAATAGCCAAGATATGGAAGTGACCTAAGTGTATGTGCATGCATGCTCAGTCATATTCAGTTCTTTGCAACCCCATGGACTGTAGCCTGCAAGGCTCCTCTGTCCATGGAATTTTCCAGATAAGAGTACTGGAGTGGGTTGCCATTTCCTCCTCCATGGGATCTTCCCAACCCAGGGACAGAACCAGCATCTCCTGCATCTCCTGCATTGCAGGCAGATTCTTTATCACTGAGCCACCTGGGAAGCCAGTCTAAGTGTCTATCAACAGACAAATGGATAAATGTCACATACACACACACACACACAGACACACACACAGGCACTAAAATATTACTTAGCCATAAAAAGAATGAAATATTTCCACGTGCAACAACGTAGATGGACCTGGAGGGTAATATGTTTTTAGTGAAATAAGTCAGCCAGAGAAAGAAAAATACTGTATGTTATCATATTTGGAATCTAAAAATTAAAACAAAGGAACATATATAAAGAACAGAAACACAGAGATATGGAGAACAAACTAGTTACCTGTGGGGAGAGAGAAGGGTGGAAGTCAAGATAAGTGTAAGGGGTTAAGAGATATAAACTATTATGTATAAAACAAGTAAGCAACAAGGATGTATTGTACAGGGAAATACAGTCATTATTTTAAAATAACTTTAAATGGCTACTAAGTAAAGTGATCTCATCTTAGTATTCTTTTTAGTATTCATGGCAATCTATAGATTCAGTGCAATCTCTATCAAAGCACCAATGGCAGTTTTCATAGAACTAGAACAGATTAATTTTTGTATGGAAAAAGAATAAATAATAATAAATAAATTCAGAGAGTCCAAGAAAACTACATATGAGAAAAAATTATTAGATTTAACGATTAAGAGATCTTAAGGAAGATTTCAATAGTAAAATTGGGGTCAATGTTTACAAGGACATCCTGCCAAAAACTGTGTGATAAAAGATGAGAGAGATTTTCTTTGGTCTCCAGATTTTGAGGTCAGGCTTGTTTGGTGATGCAGCTTTCACACGGACTTGTGCAGACTTCACACAAGCTGCAAAGCATGGTTCCTGCTTATGAAGCAGACTACAGATTTCATACCAGTCAATGACAATTTATAAATGTAAAACATGTTGAGCAAAAACCATCAGGCTCTTTTATTCTCCCTTTCTACTAAATAATCATGCAAGGTTCTCCAGGCTGTATGGAATATAACACATTAGCAGCACCAATGAGCAGAATGACCTAAGAGAAAAAGATATGAGTTGGATGCTCCATCAGCATTGTTATTGACTTTTATCATCTGGGCTTGTAATAAAAAGCAGAGTAATCAGCAAGTTACTTATACCCAGGAGATTATAATTTCTGCTGTTTGACCTAAAGTATCTTTAAAAAGGATTTGCCTTTGCTGAGTTTCTCAAAGTTGATATTAAATATTTAATTAAAGGCATACTCAGAGCATCTTTACCTAATATTTTACATTCAGCTTGGAATTGTAAGGCATAAATAAAATTCTAATGCTATGTAGCATAAGAATTCAAAAGTTTATAATAGTGTTTATATACAGAGGGTAGTTGTGTGGGTCATGAATCTCGATGTGAAACTGGGAGCTTTCTCTTCCTCTCCCTCCAGAGGTGGCACGGGAGAAGGTGACTATATGGGGTGCAGTATTGTCTAACTTATTTTAATGCCCCTGAAGCAACAGGGGTGGACCTGGAGATCATCATATTAAGTAAATAAGTCAGACAGAGAAGGAGAAATATCGTATGACATTTCTTATATGCGTAATTGGAAAATAAATTATACAAATGAACTTATTTACAAAACATAGAGACTCACAGACTTAAAGAACTGTGAGTTGTTATTGTTGCCAGGGAAGGATAAGGGGAAAGGACAGTTAGGGAGTTTGGAATGGACATGTACACACTGCTATATATAAAATAAAGAACTAGCAAGGACTTACAGTATAGCACATGGAACTCTGCTCAATGTTATGTGGCTATCTGGATGGGAGGGGAGTTTAGAGGAAATGGATGCATGTATATACATGACTGAGTCCGTTTGCTGTTCTCCTGAAACTATCACAACACTAATCAGCTATTGTTGTTCGGTCGCTCAGTCATGTCGGGCTCTTTGTGACTCCATGAACTGCAGTATCCCAGACTCCTCTGTCCTTCACCATCTCCCGGAGCTTGCTCAAACTCATGCCCATGGAGTCAGTGATGTCATCTAACCATCTTGTCCCCTTTTGTCCCCTTCTCCTCCTCCCTTCTTTTTTTCCAAGCATCAGTGTCTATTTCAATGAGTTGCCTCTCTGCATCAGGTGGCCAAAGTATTGGAGCTTCAGCTTCAGCATCAGTCCTTCCAGTGAATATTCAGGATTGATTTCCTTTAGGATTGACTGGTTTGATCTCCTTGAAGTCCAAGGGACTCTCAAGAGTCTTCTCCAACACCACAGTTCAAAAGCATCAATTCTTTGGTGCTCAGCTTTCTTTATGGTCCAACTCTTGCATCCATACATAACTACTAGAAAAACCATAGCTTTGACTACATGTAAAATTTTAAAAAATTAAAAAAAATAGAAATGTGTCTTTGAAACTGTTTCCAGAGCTACGACACATTACTTAAATATTGTCTTGATAGTGAGTCTTCCTTCTTTCAGAATAGATATGTTAGGGAAATGACTGAATTTTGGAAGATTGCTAGGAAATAAGGTAGAGATGAAAATGAGTAATTTTGTTTCTAATCAAGGAGGAGTCCTTTCAAAGTAGAGCACTCATATTCTTGGGTACTATGTTGGTGGGCTCTTGTATCAGTGTAGTATTGGGGAGAAGATCAGTATCATTAATAGCATGCAAACACTCTGATACTTTGGGAGTGGAGTGTTAGGAACATAGCACTCAGTGTTTCTTGTTGAGATGGTCTTGCAGATTGGGTAAATGAAACACTTTAGCTCAAGTCAACATTCTGACTGAGTCCTGGGTATAAATTGCAATGTCATCTTATCATGCTTGGGGACAGGAACAATGACAGACATGAGGTCAAGGGAGAGGAGCTGTGTTAACTAAATGGGGCTCATTGTGTGTGTGGTAAAGGGACACCAGGAGAGGAAAAACCTAAAAAATAGAGGGTATGGGCAAGTGGACAACTGAATATGTGTCATGAAGAGATGGAGGACAAGAGGGGAGGTTAAGAGGTGGCTGAATAGTCAGGAGGGAGTGGCCATGGTTCTGCAATTATGGCCACTGGGAAATCAGCTGAACTGCCTGGAAAATCAGCTGAACTGCCTGCACTTTTTGCAAGTACCTCCTGAGTTAGTGAATTGTCATTTCTGATGAAGTCTTGTGCAGCTTTGCATATTGTTGGACCAGTGCCAGGTGTTTCCAGATGGTCATGATAACCAGGAGGTCCCTTGACAACTTACTCCAGAGTCTAAAACAAATGGAAAATGAAAGGTAATGGCTCCTTATTCAGACTGTGTATTCAAACACTGGCCTCTTTTACCGAGTGATTCACTGAGAATGGATGAGGAAGCCTCATTAGTAAATTATGTTGCCTGATATTCCTATAGTATTTAGGTGATATGCCAGTACTTTGCAGGAAATGAAATAAAATAGATCCAGAGAGAATTTTAGAGCAACTTCTCATTTTTATGTCTTGTGGAATCAACAATTTCTGAACAAGCTTGAGATTTAAGATATACATGTCAGTACACATACATATATGTATAAAATAAATCATGGCAGAATTTGCCTAGATGGGTTTTAATAGTGAAAGGGCTTTTTCATGTATGTGAGCAATGAGCAGAGTCAGACACATTAAAGGTGGTTTTCCAGTTCTGTACTCAGACCAGGACAGAACTATAAGTGTGAATATGTCAGGAATCTCATCTTTGCTTTATATTAAAGTTTTAAAATAAATGTAAATAAATACACACTGTTATTTTCTGAGATATATTAGTCTGTTGTGCAGAAAATCGGTAGTAAAGATGGCAATTCATACATTACACAGACCTAGACACATTACACAATGACATATTATACCTAAAATCCCAGAAAATGTGAAATGAGTTGAAGACTAATAAATATTTAAAGGAAAATAGGAATATTTGATGAATAAAGGCCACTCAAAGAAATAACTAATTAATCTGGCTTTCCTTTCACTTCATATCACACAGTAGTCATTAGAAATTATTGCCTATCATGTATTGATTGCCTGCAATTAGCTATTATAATCTTTGGCAACTTTCTTATTATTAAACAATTATCTTTACTTATGAAAATAAATAATACTCTTATTTATGAAATAAATCTACTTTTTCTATGGATCTTTTTTTTTTGTGTGTGACTAAATTAAAGTGAAATATGATAGTATTGGCTTTATCCTTTAAATGAAGTTTAATCAATGTAAAAGGAAGTTTGGATAGCTGACTTTCATATTTTGGATTGAAATAAACTTTGAAATTAAAAAACATCAGTTATTCATCCACTCAAAGCATGTAGTTGACCTAAATTTGTTGTCTTAAGTGCTGGAGTCTATGGTTTGTATTGTGTGTTGCAGGGGTTAGTCTTGGACAAAGGAACCCTACTTCTCAGAAAGATAGGATTAAATTTGTGTTTCAAAAATTATTCTGGTTAAATTGTGGAGAATTGAATGAAAGGGGCATAACTGGATGAAGGAAGAACACTGGGTAGGTATTCCACTAATCTGAGTGAGAAACACAGTATTATCCATTAATAAAGAGTGTGGACTCTGAATCCCAACTGTTTGGGTTTCAATACATCATCTCTCATTTACTAGATGTCTGACTGGTTAAGTCACTTCGTCTTCCTACATTTTAATTTTCCTATCAGCAATTTGGAAATAATAATAGTTCCCATTTTGAGGGTTATCACGAGAAATAGGTAAGTTAATGTACCATGCCAGGCCACAGGGCAAGCACCAGGTACATAACATATGCTGTTAGTGAACTGGATGGAGTAGAGAAAGACATCAGGGGACAACCTTGGAGTACATTTAGGTATTCGAATGACCACGACTTAGTGATGGTCTGACTGCAGGGGAGGGTTTGGGAGAAGGTTCTTCACTGAAATACAAGTAACTGTAGAGAACAAGGTATTGTGGGAGTGATGGGGACTTCCCAATAAAATATTGTATTTTTCCTTCTAAGAATGATTCTAAACCAAAGCATTTTGATAATATTTTGTCTCATGTGAAGTAGACACATGCATAAATTAAATTCATGCGAAAGGTTAAAAAAGGTTAGGAGTTCTGAGATTCATTCAGCTGCTACTTGACTCAGTCTCTGAGGGCGAGAGATGTCCTTTTTGGGAGACATGTGTCTATGCGTGATGCCAGGCCTGCTTCTATCTTCTCTCAAAGAGGTTTTAGTCAGCATGGGACTTTTCATAAGCACACCAATTGTGTAGTATAAAAGCATTATTAGCACAATAAAGCCTTTTAAAAGAATCAGCTAATATAAGGAATGAACTCTCATGAATATATATAAATCCCAGATAATGGCAGTTAGTTCTTCTTACAATTAATGATTTTTACTTGTACTCTTGTTTTTTATAAAGCTATCCTAAAGTATGTTTACATTTACATAGGCTGTTAACTAATAATGTACATGTTTATTTTTTTCTTCCAGTTCTGAAAGTGTTAGTTGCTCAGTCATGTCCAACTCTTTGAAATCCCATAGACTGTAGGCCACTAGGCTTCTGTCCATGAAATTTTCGAAGCCAGGATACTGAAGTTTGTAGACGTCCCCTTTTCCAGGGGATCTTCCTGACTCACAGGTCAAGTCTGGGTCTCCTGCTTTGCAGGCAGGTTCTTTACCATCTGAGCCACCAAGGAAGCCCTGTTTTATGGAGATGTAATTGACATACAGCACTGTATGAGTTTAAGGCAGACAGCATAATGATTTGACTTACGTATATCATGAAATGATGACCACAGTAAGTTTGGTGAACATTCATAATATCACATAGATACAAAATAAAAGAAAAATGTAAAAATTTTGAGATGAGAGCTATTAAGGTTTACTCTCTTAACAACTTTCATATATAACATTCTGCAGTGTTAATTACATTTACTATGTCTTATATTACATCCTTGGGCTTTCCTCGTGGCTCAGATGGTGAAGAATGTACCTGCCAATGCACATGGAACAGGTTCGATCTCTAGCCAGAAATATTCCCTGGCAAAGGGAATGACTAACCACTCCAGTGTTCTTGCCTGGAAAATACCATGGACAGAGAAACCTGGTGGGCTACAGTCCATGGGGTCACAAAGAGTCAGGCATGACTGAGCGACAAACACTTTCACTTCACTTCACTTCATATTACATCCCTAATACTTCTTTATCTTATAACAGTAATTTCATACATTTGACTCCTTTCATCCAATTGTCCCTTTCCCCACTCCTCAGCTCTGGCGACCACAAACAGAATATTTTTTTTTTATGAGTTTGTTTGTGTTTCATGTATAATTGACCTACAGTGCTATGTTACTGCCTGGTGCACAACATAATTCCTTATTTCTGTATACTACAAAATAATCACCATGATAAGTCCATCTGTCACCATACAAAGTACTATTGACTATATTCCTCACAATGTACATTTCATCCCTATGACTCATTTATCTTGCAACTGGAATTCGTACCACTTGATTCCCTTCACATATTTCACTCATCCATACCCCTTATCCCCACCCCACTGGTGATCATCTCTTTATTCTCTGTATCTGTTTCTGTTTTGTTATATTTACATAATTGTTTTGTCTTTTAGATTCCACATATAAATGAAGTCATACAGTATTTGCTTATTTCACTTAGCACAATATGCTTTAGGTCTATCCATGATTTTCTTCTTTTTTTTTTATAGCTGAGTAATATTTCCTTATATATATACACACCACATCTTCTTTACCTACTTATATGTTGATGGTCACTTATGTTGCTTCCATGTCTTGCCTATTATGAATAACACTGCTGTGAACATTATAGGGGTGCATTACTTTAGAAAAGTACCCAGAAGTAGAATTGCTTGATGGTAGTTCTACTTTTAATTTTTTGAGGAATCACTGTAATGTTTTACATAGTTGCTGTACAAATTTACCTTCTACTAACACTGTGCAAGGATTTGCCTTTCTCCATATATTGCCAACACTTGTTATTTGTTGTGTTTTGATGATGCCCACTTTAATGGGTGTGAGGTGATGTCTCATTGTGGGGTTTGATTTACATTTCCCTAATACTCTTGCCTGGAAAATCCCATGGACGGAGGAGCCTGGTGGGCTACAGTCCATGGGGTCGCTAAGAGTTGGACACGACTGAGTGACTTCACTTTCACCTTTCACTTTCATTCATTGGAGAAGGAAATGGCAACCCACTCCAGTATTCTTGCCTGGAGAATCCCAAGGACAGGGGAGCCTGGTGGGCTGCTGTCTATGGGGTCACATAGAGTCAGACACGACTGAAGTGACTTAGCAGCAGCAGTGGCAGCAATATTAATGATGTTGAACATCTTTTCATGTGTCTGTTGGCCATCTGTATGTATTCTTGGGAAAAATATCTACTCAGGTCCTCTGCCACTTTTTAATTGGGTTGTTTTCATTTTTTGTTGAGCTATATGAGTTATTTGTATATGCTGGATATTAACCCCCAATCAGATATATGATTTGCAAATTATCCTCTCCCATTCAGTAGGCTGCCTTTTTAGATTTGTTGATAGTTTCTTTCACTGTGCAAAAACTTTTAAGTTTGATATAGTCCCATAACCAGAATTATTTTTTAATGCTTTATAAATCTTTGTATTTCTCAAATAGAGTAAGTCTTCATAAATTTGATGAATTATCAGCTCTCTCTCTGTTTTAATTTGTTGATTCTTTTGTATATTATATAAAATGACATTAGCTTCAAGCAAATGCATGTGATTGTATGCCAATTTCAATGACTTATCTTTCTATTTCCCCTGTTCTTCTAGTCTGCTCCCAGTTTTCAAGAGGAGTCTATGCTATTTTTGGATTTTATGACAAGAAGTCAGTAAACACCATCACATCATTTTGTGGCACGCTCCATGTGTCCTTCATCACTCCCAGCTTCCCAACAGATGGCACCCATCCATTTGTCATTCAGATGCGACCGGACCTCAAAGGAGCCCTCCTCAGCTTGATTGAGTACTACCAGTGGGACAAGTTTGCCTACCTCTACGACAGTGACAGAGGTAAGCGACAATGCCTCTCTCTTTTTGTAATGGGTCAAATTCAATGCCCACACATCATATCCATACTTACACATGATATCGAGCTGTGTGAGTATATTCCAAGGGTGCGTGCATGCTTAGTCACTTCAGTAGTGTCTGACTCTTTGTTACCCTATGAGCTATAGCCTGCCAGTTTCCTCTGTCCATGGGATTCTACAGGCAAGAATACTGGAGTGGGTTGCCACACCCTCCTCCAGGGGATCTTCCCAATCCAGGGATCAAACTTCTGTCTTCTCCATTGCAGGCAGATTGTTTACTGCTGAGCCACTGGGGAAGCCATAGTCCAAGGGTAACTTGGCTTAACTATGCTCTGAAAATGAAATGCAATTTGAACTAGGAAGCATATTTAGAATAAAATAAACAAAAACGTTGTGGATGTACAACTTATAGAGATAGATTGTGTTCACATAATGCCTGTATGTTCTGTTGTAATGTGAACAGCCCTTTCTGATATCAGCAGCTCAGACCTTAAGAGGACTATATTTCCAGTCCAAGGTGAGTGAAGTGACTCCTTGGAAACTAGTGTAAGTAAGATCTGAGTAAATATGCAAATAAGAACATCTAAAAAATGTATAAGTATTACATATTGCCCCATGAAAAAGTTTGAACAGGCAAGGATGGTTGTTATTAACCTTGCTTTGTAATGAGATTCCTAAATCTTAGAGACATTGAAAGACTTTTTCATGATTCATTCATGTGTGGTTCAGCTGAACTCAAGTCTTTTGATACCACAGCTTTGTCACAAGTCTCTGGGGTTACTTATGAGGAGATGGTTTGGATTAGCATGCCAATTAGAGTCTAGGCTCATTATGCTAGTTTTTATTTTGGGGGTGAGAGTACTTGCTTTGTGTTTCCCACATCATTTATCCTGAAGTTTGGTATTAGCAGACCTGATTAACCTTACATGTCATAGAATTCTAGGTATTGCTAACCATTCCTGGGTCTGTGATTCAGCTTCAATGGGCCTGTGTACTTCCTAAAATAGTATGAACGCTTTGTGTACGTGGTCATAGGTGATTTTTCTCAAAAGAGTATCCACCACCAAACTCGGAAGTATTGAGGACCACCATTGCCAAAATACCAGCCTGTTCAGGGAGCAGTGTGCTTTAAGGGTTCAGGGGAAAGCCAGAAGCTTATTCCTACCAGGAGAAGGCACCTTGCTTTCCTGCAATGACAGCGGAGCCGGGAGCCAGGCACCAGCCCTTCTCCAGGATCAGTTTGCAGACGTTGACTGCAGCAACCAGAGCCTAGTGTCAGGTTCTCTGTCCTGGTCTCCAGTCCTGAGAGTAAGAACACTCTGTGGGAAAGTCAGTCATCACTATACAAACTGAGCAAGTTTCTTCCTGCTTTGAGAAGGGAGAGCTTTGCTCTACCCATGGGGAGTGAAAAACTGAAACACAGAACTGTTTAGAGTAAATACAGATTCCAGTGTGCTGGGTTGCTCTGAAGTATCCTTCTTTTTCATGGGATAAAGGGCTTAGCATCTTGCCCTCTGCTGACTCTTTCACTCTTGACCCCTCTTCTAGGATTTCTACCATCTAAATGACTTTTATTTCTAGCCAGTCTTCTGTGTCCTTGTCAAGTCTCCAGGCCCATGTGCTCATCCTTCATCCTTCCATTTCTGTACTTGTTTCTCTTCAATCCATTTTCCATAAAGGAGCCAGAAACTTTGAATGCTTTTATTAATTTCTTTAAATTTAGCATTGCTTTATATTGGGGTACAGTTGATTTACAATATTGTGTTAGTTTCAGGTGTACAGCAAAGTTCAGTTATATGTATACAAATATCCACTCTTTCAGACTTTTTTCCCACATAGAATGTTACAGGATATTGAATCGAGGTCCCTGTGCTACACAGTAGGTCCTTGTTGTTTATCTATTCTATATGTACTAGTGTGTGGATATTAATCCCAAGCGTCTAATTTATATCTCAGTCTGTTTACCCTTTGGTAATCATAAGTTTGTTTTCTATGTCTGTGAGTCTGGTTCTGCTTTGTAAACAAGTTCATTTGTGTCATTTTTTTTAGATTCCACATATAAGTGATATCATATGATATTTGTCTGACTTATTTCACTTAATATGACAATCTCTAGGTCCATCTATGTTGCTGCAAATGGCATTATTTAATTTTTTGATGACTGAATATATTTCATTGTATATATATATATGTGTGTATATATATATATATATATATATATATATATATATATATATATATACACCACATCTTTATCCATTTTTCTATAGATGGACATTTAGGTGGTTTTCATATCATGGCTATCGTAAATAGTGCTGCAATGAACATCAGGGTCCATCTTTTTGAATTATGGTTTTCCCTGAATATTTGCCCAGGAGTGGCTTCTCAGCTGGCTCAGTGGTAAAGAACCTACCTGCCAATGCAGGAGACACAAGAAACGTGGGTTCAATCCCTGGGTTTGGGAAGATCCCCTGGAGTAGGAAATGGCAACACACTTCAGTATTGTTGCCTGGAAAATTCCACAAGGATCCTGGTGGGTTACTGTCCGTGGGGTTGCAAATAGTCTGACACAACTAACGACTGAGCACAACACATGCCCAGGAGTGGGATTGTTGGATCATATCGTAGCTCTATTTTTTGACTGTTTTATGTGCTTTTCTGGCCACATTGCTGAATATACTCCAATGACTCTTCATTATAATGAAGATAAAGTTAAAAATTACTAACATGACTTTAGGGTCTTATTAGTATTTGCTTCCTGCCTATTTATACTATGGTCTTGCTCATCTACCAAGCTAAACCCATTTCACTAACATTCTTTCACTTTCTCAGATGTACCAAACTCTTTCACCTCAAATCTCTGCACATTCTCGTAAAAATTCTGCTTAGGTCTCAGGTTATATAACATTCCCACAGAGATGCATTTAATATTGTTATCTTCTCTCAAAGTAACCTCTTTTTTTCCTATAGTACTTATCACAATATACAATTAATATTGATGTTCATTCTTTCACCCAAGAATTAAGCTTCTAGTCTGTTCTAGGAACTGTTTAATCATACAGATTTTAATCTCTTTGTTTAAGATCTGGCTATATGCACAGGAAGCCAATGCCCTGGCAGTAACCACTACACTTAACGGTACATACAGTGCTTAAGATAATGCTGGAACAGAGTTGATAATCAATAAATGGGGTTAATAAATGAATGAGTTGAACATCTGTGTGTTTTGAGATGATATTAGAACCTGAATCCTGCTTGCTAAATCAAAGGATCAGAGATGAATTCTCCTTTTTGATGAGGTGGAAGGTGGCATTTTATCTTTAGGGACACACTTCACCCTCTCTACTGCGCCCTCTAGTTGACACTGAACTTTTGAGATAATTCAAGGAGACAACAGCTGATATAAATAGAAAAAGAGAAACTCTAGTATTTGAAGAGAGAAGAAAGACAAGCTCTGGGAAATAAAGGATCAGATGATGAGGATAGACTTATGTACTTGTGAAAAGAACCTGAGACATTTAAATGATTTTATTAACACTTTAGAAATATTAAATGAAATTGAAATGAGATAATCTCCAATCATTAAATTATACAAATTGATTTGAGTTCAAGTGCAGCCATAGAGAGGTCACCATTAGAGTGATATTATTAAGTAGTTGTATATTAAAGTCAAAATTGAATTTGTGGATACATTTTTCAAGTTATTTTTAAATGGATACTTATGTTTTAATGTGGAGTATTACACTGGCCTTTTATCTGAATCTGTTTTCAGAGATAAATGTGTAAGACTCAAAATACTGGCAAAAGACTTGTCCTTCATGTAATGTTTTACTTGTCTTATAGAAATGGGATGCTTGCTCTCTGATTTTTCCTTGTTAATGACAACTGTTATAACTTTGCTGTTGTATCACATTTTAAAATGTTTATTCATACATTTATTTCATGGTATGTTCCCTCGCCCCACCAGTTGTAGACAAAGGAAGACGAAGATGCATCCTGATCTTTGTGCAGATCTTTGACTATTTCAGGTTTACTTGTGATTGGGGTGCCATGTGACCCCTTAGAACTGCTGGAATCTTCTCTTATCCAAGCTATGTGGCAGTAGCCTGGAACTCCCTGTTACCGGAGCATCCTTCCTAAAGCTCCAGAAAGAGTAGCTAGATGGATCTTCAACATATTTGAGCTGTAGGGTATTGGGGTTACCTATATTAATGCATTCAATGTAGGTTTTTCTTTGGATACATATATATTAAATATGAACCAGAACGTGCTCAAAATGTGGTTTTTATTTATTGGGTTAGTGTTGATAAAATAAGGTAATACATTGCTGTAGACAGTAGGTAAAACCAGAACTAATGATTTATAACTTGGTTTTACTTTTGAACCATACTGTTTTTCCCTGAAAGAAAGGCACATGGATTCCAGTTCTAAAAAGGCACTATGCATAGAATAAAAATGCTTCCAAATTATAAATTTCTTTTACCATGTTCCTGAGAAAGTCAGAGAGGGAAATATATGTTAATTCTAATCTGGTCTAGGCATGCTGCTTTGATTTAGTGACCATAAATATTAATTTATGTGCCTGAAAGATGAATAAGGGCAGTGAATTTTAAATGCAACAAAGAAAATATTTTTAAGAAAAAAGACATGGTCTGAATGAAATAGAACTATTTGCAGTAGTCATTTTTAATTCCACCCATAAATGTGAAAACTCAGATATTTAAGGGGCTTCCTAGGTGTCACGACTGGTAAAGAATCCGCTTGCCAATGCAGGAGACATATGAGACATAGGTTCGAACCCTGGGTTGGGAAGATCCCCTGGAGAAGGAAACGGTAACCCACTTCAGTCTTCTTTCCTGGAGAATCCCGTTGACAGAGGAACCGCAGGCTACAGTCCATAGGGTCTCACAGAATTGGACACAACTGAAGTGACTCAGCATGCACGCAAGACATTTAGACTTCACTTGTTCAGGGGCTGTAGGTTTTTCTATAACTTTGTCACAGTATTATGAACACTAGCTCAAGATGAGACTGTTAACTGCTTCTAGTAACACTTGGAGAGAATATTTAGGGAGATTGTCAGCTTATGAATAGGTTATACAGCTATAACTAATCCAGCAACAGTTAAGCACATGAAGAAATAATACAGTAAAGAAATAAGTAACAGTACTTTAGCCATTCTTTTTTCTGTCCAGAAATCTGAGCATTTAGTAGAGTATAGAACTTTATTTTAGAGTTCTATAATATTCTTGAGGTTTTTCAGAATATATTTTAAGTACATTTATTAGCTAGAAAAGTTAATTTTCCAGATTTTTTTTTCTATTTGTAGATGAACAATTGTGTATCTCAAATTTTCTTTGTCCTAAGCAATGAAATAATTAGAAATAAAGCCAGGATTTATATATCCTGATTTAGTGGTACAAATGCTGGTCGAATAACCAGCTACTAAAAGTTTTAAACAAACCAATATTTATATAGAATTCCCATTGTTCATACAAGTTTATATTCTGAATTAAAGGATGAATGTATTTATAAAGATACTTTTAAGCTAGTTTGTGTGGAAGGGAAAGAGGTAATACTTCCTCCCCTAATTAGACTATGTTATCAAGACACTAAATGCATTAATTTGTGTTTTGTATGAATAATTTGGTTCACCATATTATTTGTGATATGCATAGTCAGTGATTTAAAAATTTTTTTAAAATTATCTATTAATTTTATATAACCAAACATAATACTAAACTCTTAGTTTTAGGAAAAGGGCAGACCACATTGAGAAAATACTTGAGTCAGTTCAGTTCAGTTCAGTTCACTTCAGTCACAGTCATGTATGACTCTTTGCAACCCCATGAATTGCAGGCCTTCTGGTCCATCACCAACTCCCGGAGTTCACCCAGACTCACGTCCATCGAGTCAGTGATGCCATCCAGCCATCTCATCCTCTGTCGTCCCCTTCTCCTCCTGCCCCCAGTCCTTCCCAGCATCAGAGTCTTTTCCAATGAGTCAACTCTTCACATGAGGTGGCCAAAGTACTGGAGTTTCAGCTTTAGCATCATTCCCTACAAACACCCAGGACTGATCTCCTTTAGAATGGACTGGTTGGATCTCCTTGCAGTCCAAGGGACTCTCAAGAGTCTTCTCCAACACCACAGTTCAAAAGCATCAATTCTTCGGCACTCAGCTTTCTTCACAGTCTAACTCTCACATCCATACATGACCACTGGAAAAACCATAGCCTTGACTAGACAGACCTTTGTTGGCAAAGTAATGACTCCGCTTTTGAATGTGCTATCTAGGTTGGTCATAATTTCCTTCCAAGGAGTAAGTGTCTTTTAATTTCATGGCTGCAGTCACCATCTTCAGTGATTTTGGAGCCCAAGAAAATAAAGTCTGACACTGTTTCCACTGTTTCCCCATCTATTTGCCATGAAGTGATCGGACCAGATGCCATGATCTTCATTTTATGAATGTTGAGCTTTAAGCCAACTTTTTCACTCTCCACTTTCACTTTCATCAAGAGGCTTTTTAGTTCCTCTTCACTTTGTGCCATAAGGGTGGTGTCATCGGCATGTCTGAGGTTATTGATATTTCTCCAGGCAATCTTGATTCCAACTTGTGCTTCTTCCAGCCCAGTGTTTCTCATGATGTACTCTGCATAGAAGTTAAATAAGCAGGGTGACAATATACAGCCTTGACGTACTCCTTTTCCTATTTGGAACCAGTCTGTTGTTCCGTATCCAGTTCTAACTGTTGCTTCCTGACCTGCATATAGGTTTCTCAAGAGGCAGAACCACTAGACCATTCAGGTATGACCTAAATCATATCCCTTATGATTACACAGTGGAAGTGAAAAATAGATTTAAGGGACTAGATCTGATAGATAGAGTGCCTGATGAGAATCAGTTACTATTACTCAAAAAACAACTCTGAAGTATGGATTAATAAGGCTGGGACATCAGCCTTTCAAAATATGGGACAGATCAGCCCACAGTTTGTGAATTATTTCTGTCTGTTCTTAGGAGATGATTGAATATTCTTCCATGTCTTCTGATGAAACTAAATTCATTTCTGATGTTGTACCATCTGGGCAGTTTAGCATCAATAAATGGATGTATTTTGGGGGGTTTTAGAGGTTACAGAATATTAATTCTGAGAGTTTTAATAACAGAATCTGCACAACTGTGTTATTTTTGATACATTAAATGGATGTGTTTGATTCAGCCATTTCTTTAAATGCATCTTTATTGATTTTATATATCATCTCCATATTTTGAACAAGGTGATCTGACAGTAAGTGTTAGGTTTAGAATATTGGCATTTACATTTAAAATGTCTTGTTATATATGTTGGTTGATAGGTGTGTGGGCATGTTTAGTTGCTGTTATGTGCATCTCTTTGCAACCCTTGAGACTGTAGCCTACCAGGCTCTATTGCCCGTGGGATTCTCCAGGCAAGAATACTGGAGTGGGTTGACATTTCCTCTTCCAAGGGATCTTCCTGGCCCAGGGATTGAAACCACATCTCTTGTGTCTCTTGCATTGGCTGGGGCTTCTTTTCCACTGAGCCACCAGGGAAGCCTCATGGTGGATAGGACAGAATATTAAGAATATCACCACTTGAAATTATACTTTAGTATGTGGTAAACTTCATAATAAATGAAAACAACATGAAGTAATTTATTGCCTAGAAGAAAGGAAGCTCATGTATAAGTGCTATATGACAATCTATAACATAGATCACCACCCATATGATTATTTAAGGTGTGCAAAAAGAGAATTTTTATCTGTGCATATATATAATAGCTTCAAATACTAAGTATAAAAAGGCAAAATAATGTATTTAAAGAGAGGTCATGGGTTATGTGGGTTTCATATTTTTCTTTTTGGAGTATAGTTGTTTTACAATGTTGTGTCAGTTTATGCTGTGCAGCAAAGTGAATCAGCTTTACAGTCACATACATTCCCTCTTCTTTTGGGTTTCCTTCCCATTTAGGTCATCACAGAGGCTGTCAAACAGAGTGAAGTAAGTCAGAAAGAGGAAAACAAATACTGTATATTAATGCCTGTGGAATCTATAAAAATGGTATAGATGATCTTACTTGCAAAGCAGAAATAGAGACATAGATGTAGAGAACAAACATATTTATACTAAGGGAAAAAAGAGGGATATGAAATGAACAGGGAGACTGGGATTGACACATATACACTATTGATATTATGTATAAAATAGATAACTGAAGGCAACCTACTGTATAGTACAGGGAACTTACTCAGTGCTCTGTGGTGACCTGAATGGGAAGAAAGTCCAAAAGGAAAGAAATATACATATGTGTGGGCTTCCCTGGTGGCTCGAAGGTAAAGAACCAGCCTGAGATGCAGGAGACGCAAGTTTGATCCATGGGTCTAGAAGATCCCCTGGAGGAGGGCAGGGCAAGCCACTCTAGTATTCTTGCCTGGAGAATTCAATGGACTGAGGAGCCTGGTGTGCTACAGTCCATGGGGTCGCTAAGAGTCGGACACGACTGAGCGACTTCACTTTCACTTTTCACTTTCACGCATTGGAGAAGGAAATGGCAACCCACTCCAGTGTTCTTGCCTGGAGAATCCCAGGTACGGCGGAGCCTGGTGGGCTGCCATCTATGGGGTTGCACAGAGTTGGACACGACTGAAGCGACTTAGCAGCAGCAGCAGCAGCAGAGGAGCCTAGAGAGCTACAGTCCATAGGGTCACAAAGAGTCAGACAGTACTGGAGTGACTTAGTGCATACACATGCATATGTTATGTAAAACTGATATGTAGTTTTTAAAGAGGTGACAAAGCAGAGTCACATCATGATTGGAATGTGAAAAGGTAGGACCTTGACAGTGGAAAAAGTTTAGAAAATTAGCTTTTTTTTTCCCTACTAGAAAAGAAAACTGAAGAACTTAATAACTATTTTCAAGCACATTAATAGCTATCGAATTGATTCTGATGAACAATGGTGGTACTGTCCTCACTGATGATGAAAATCAAGAAAAGGACTTGAATCCTGGAAGGATTGTGTCTCTTGTGCTTCCTGCATTGGCAGGTGATTCTTTACTACTGTGCAATCTGGGAAACCTGGCTATTTATTTACAGTGAATGGAAATCATAGGTGATCCCTGAATTTTTCAAAAGAAATCTTCATTAATATATTTTTTACAATGGCATGTAGTCCCTGTTTAAATTATCCCTTGAGAAAATCTTGTTTAATTTTGTTTTTATTGTTGTTACAAGACCAAATGGAGGAAACTGAGTTTGTTGTTTTGCCGCAAAACTCCACATAATTCATTTTAAGTTTAATTTATGATCCTACTTTTCAATTTGAAATGGAAGTAAATTATTTTTAATTTTCATTAAGAAATATTTTAAATAACAATAAGGACAGAATAATATGGAGACCCTCCAGGACCCTTAAGCCAACTTTATTAATGACTGATAAGAGGAATGTCATTTTATCTCTGTCCTTCTGCCTCTCACCATTATTTTCAAGCAGATACTTCACATCCTGTTATTTCATCTGTAAATATTTCAGTTTGTACTTTGAAAGAATAATTCTCTTGGTTTAAATATAACCACAGTATTATTATCATATATAGGCAAGTTAACATTAATTTGTTTCTAACATCATCTGCTTTTTTCACAGTTTGAATCAGGATAAAAATGAGCCCCATATATCCAGTTGGTTAACATATATCTTAAGCCTTTGTAAGGTGATATAGTTTCCCCACAGTCTGTCAGTCAGTTCAGTCGCTCAGTCATGTCCCACTCTTTGTGACCCCATGAACTACAGCATGACAGCCTTCCCTGTCCTTCACTGTCTCCAGGTGCTTGCTCAAACGCATGTCAGTTGAGTTGGTGATGCCAGCTCATTCTCTGTCGTCCCTTCTCCTCCTGCTTTCAATTATTCCCAGCATCAGGGTCTTACAATGAGCCAGTTTTTCACATGAGGTGGCCAAAGCGTTGGAGCTTCAGCTTCAGCATCAGTCCTTCCAATGAATATTCAGGACTGATTTCCTTTAGGATTGACTGGTGTGATCTTGCAGTCCAAGGGGCTTTCAAGAGTCTTCTTCAACACCACAGTTTCAAAAGCATCAATTCTTCAGTGCTCAGCTTTCTTTATGTCCAAATCTCACATCTATGCATGACTACTGGAACAATCATAGCTTTGACTATACTTACCTCTGTCAGAAAACTAATGTCTCTGCTTTTTAATATGCTGTCTAGCTTTGCCATAGCTTTTCTTCCAAGAAGCAAGTGTGTTTTAGTTTCATGGCTGCAGTCACCATCTGCAGTGATTTTGGAGCCCAAGAAAATAAAGTCTCTTACTGTTTCCATTGAAACCCCCATCTATTTGCCATGAAGTGATGGGACAGGATGCCATGACCTTAGTTTTTTGAATGTTGAGTTTTAAGGCAACACTTTCACTCTCCTCCTTCACTTTCATCAAAAGTCTCTTTAGTTTCTCTTTGCTTTCTGCCATAGTGTGGTGTCATCTGCATATCTGAGGTTATTGATATTTCTCCCAGCAATCTTGATTCCAGCTTGTGCTTCATCTAGCCTGGCATTTTGTATAATGTGCTTGCATATAAGTTAAATATGCAGGGTGGCAATATACAGCCTTGGCATACTCTTTTCCCAGTTTGGAACCCAGTCCATTGTCCCATGTCTGGTTCTAATTTTTGTTTCTTGACCTGCATATGGGTATCTCAGGAGACAGGTAAGATCTGATATTCCCATCTGTTGAAGAATTTTCCACAGTTTGTTGTGATCCACACAATCAAAGCTTTAGAGTAGTCAATGAAGCGTGAACGTGAAAGTTGCTCAGTCCTATCTGTCTCTTTGCAACCCCATGGACTATACAATCCATGGAATTCTCTAAGACAGAATACCAGAGTGGGTAGCCTTTCCCTTCTCCAGGGGATCTTCCCAACCCAGGAGTTGAACCCAGGTTTCCCACATTGTAGGCAGATTCTTTACCAGCTGAGGCACAAGGGAAGCCCAAGAATACTGGAGTGGAGAGCCTATCCCTTCTCTAGCAGATCTTCCCCTCCCAGGAATTGAACCAAGATCTCTTGCTTTGCAGGCAGATTCTTTACCAACTGAGCTATCAGGGAAGCTCCAGTGAAGCAGAAGTAGATGTTTTTCTGTAATTCTGTTGTTTTTTCCATGATCCAGTGGATATTGGCAATTTGATCTCTGGTTTCTCTGCCTTTTCTAAATCCAGCTTGAGCATCTGGAAGTTCCCAGTTCATGTACTGTTGAAGCCTAGCTTGCAGAATTTTGAGCATTACTTTGCTAGTGTGTGAGATGACTGCAATTTTATGGTAGTTTAAACATTCTTTGGCATTGCCTTTCTTTGGAATTGGAATGAAAACTGACCTTTTCCAGTCCTGTGGCCACTGCTGAATTTTCCAAATTTGCTGGCATATTGCAAAATATGTGTGCAGCACTTTCGCAGCATCATCTTTTAGGATTTGAAATAGCTCAGCTGCAATTCCATCACCTCCACTAGCTTTGTTCATAGTTATGCTTCCTAAGGCCCACTTGACTTTGCACTCCAGAATGTCTGGCTCTAGGTGAGTGAACACACCAGCGTGATTATCTGGGTCATTAAGATCCTTTTTGTATAGTTTTTCTGTGTATTCTTCCCCTCTCTTCTTAGTATCTTTTGCTTCTTTTAGGTCCATAATGTTTCTGTCCTTTATTGTCCCCATCTTTGCATGAAATGTTCCCTTGGTATCTCTAATTTTCTTGAAAAGATTCCCACAATCTTGAATTTGATGATTGCACCACTGTGGCATTTAACACATTGCTTTTATTCTTAATAAATGGATAATTAGATCTAGATGCTTGTTGAGGTTCACATTAGCTTTTTTGGCGTGAATACTGCATAGGTGATGTTGAGTATCCCCATTGGAAAGGTAACTACTGGCCACCTTCTCTCTCTTTTTGTGTTGTTAGCATTAGTTAACCATTGTTGTCTTGATTCATTAATTCACTCGGTGTTGCAAGATTGGTTATAATTCTGAATCTGTATTATTTCATCATTTATTAGCTGGAGTTTTTTCCAAAAAGAAAAACCCCCCTTAATTATCACCCTGAGTAGAGTTCATATAGGAAAGGCAGGAAAAAAGCTTGTTTATTTTCCTTTATTGACCAGTTTTCAAAATAATTACTTGGCTCCTTTCAAAAAGCCATCAAATGGCATCTTTCAATAACATGTTTTTATTAACTGTCATTGCTAATTTATGGATTTAAAAATGTATATATTTAAGTATTTTGTAGATATTATTCTTACTGATGTTCACATTGCCTCATCTTTATTTAAAGTGATTCTTCTCAAATTGGTTTCTGAGTCTTTGACCCAGTGCTGGTAGTTTTGCAGAGTTTCCTTGCTTTATGGTGTAACAAGATGTTCTAGATCCTTCTTAAATATCCTTGGCCAGTATAGAATCAGTAAAAACTTTAACAATATTTTCCAGGATCAGGTAATTTTCAACAAGATTGTTTTGTTGTGGTAAATAGATTTACATAAAGTTCAGTACATGAATAAAGCTTTTAGTCATGTGATTAAATTGGGTAAGTCCCACATTCTATGGATAAAAGAGGATCAATAGTCTTGTCTGTCTGGAATAAGGAAGATGATGTGAGGAGACCTGAATTCTTTTTGGAGCCTTGATTTTTATTGTTCATTAAGCTCTTTGTAGAAGTGCTGAATTTGTGTTGGCTATGAAGAGTTGAAGTAACATGAAAGACACATTTATATACTGGTTTTACAAATGTTAAATGGCAGAATTAACTTTAAGAAAGACATTCCCAAAGTGTTCCTCCTCCAAATTCTACATATGAGGTAATGTGTGAACAAGTAAAAAATAAAAATACATTTTCTAAGTTGTATGATGCTATAAGCGGTTACTATTAGCAGAGTGGTCTCACCTTTGGGAAGTTGAGTAAATATAACTTATATGTGTGAGAAAGCTGGCTGCCCATCTGCTTAAGAGGTGAACATGTAATTTCTGCATCATTAGTCCCAATAACACACACACAAAATGATATAACAGAAGGCTGAGGAAGAAAATAATAACTGCTAACTGGAAAATGATAGGAAGAAATAGAGCCTCAGAGATGACTGGCTTTTAGGGTCACAGAGACCCACATAGACTAATCTCACTGAAAACAGACTCAGACTCTTCAGGATAATAATGTGAAATAGAGTGCCATAGATAAACAAATATTACTTTTGTGTACAAGAAAGAATGGAATGTCTTTTTATTTTGTTAAAGCCAAAGATAGAGACTTCCCCAGTCCCAGTGGTCAAGACTTCACCTTCCAATGCAGGGAATGTGGGTTAAATATGTGGTCAGGGAGCTAAGACTACACATGCCTTGAAGCCAAAAAAAAAAAAAAAAACAGAATATAAACAACAGAAGCAATATTGTAACTAATTAAATAAAGACTTTAGAAATGGTCCACATTAAAAAAAAACAAAAAACAAAAAAACTTAAAGCAAAAACAAGTAACCCAACAACAACAACAATGAAACAGAGAGAGGGAATTCCCAGGCAGTCCTGTGGTTGGGACTGTGTGCTTTTATAGACTGCCCAGGGTGCAGGTTCAAACCCTCTTAGGAGAACTAAGATCTCACATGCTGCTCAGTTTGGCCAAAACAAGACAAAACAAAACCCCAAAGTATTAAAAAAAAAAAAAATCACACTTTGGTACTATTCAGAGGAATACAGTTGGGAAAAGGGGGGTGAAAGAAAGGGGTGTGGTTTTTCTTCAAGCTATGACTCTTTTCATCAAAACAATGGCAGTTAGAGGAAAGAGCTGTTGATGTAAAGTGGAAATAAGTGGATGTTGATAAGGATTTTAGCTGTAGCTTTTTAGAGGTGTCAGTATCCCCTTAATTGCACAAAAATATCAACCTTCAAAATATATTTGCTGTCAGTTTCCCAGCGCGGTTCTGCGTTTTTCCAGCCTCCTCATCAGGCCCCACGTCTCTCTGCCTCCCTAGGCTTGTCCACCCTGCAGGCCGTGCTGGATTCTGCCGCCGAGAAGAAGTGGCAAGTGACTGCCATCAATGTGGGGAACATTAACAACGACAAGAAAGATGAGACCTACCGCTCCCTCTTCCAGGATCTGGAGCTAAAAAAGGAGCGGCGTGTCATCCTGGACTGTGAGCGGGACAAAGTCAACGACATCGTAGACCAGGTTGGCTCCTCTGTTTCCTAAGGCACCAAATTTAGAGGCTGAGTGCAGTGTCAGCGTTTGCAGAGTGTGTGTGTGAGATGCTGGTGCAGCAGTTTTTGACGGTTTAGGGAGGATACAGCACAGATCATCAGTTAGATTATCTCTGGCTTCAGTGAGCAATAACAGGGGGTCCCCAACAACGCAGACACATCACACTAATCATTACATATATTCAATACATGATTCCTGGCTCATGTTGTGTATGGTAATTGTTGTCCTAAACTTCAGTATTTTGAAATGGAAATTTAAAATCCAATTCCTTTGAACCTTTACAGATAAAGAAATAGACACATATTAAGTGAAAATAAGCCTGAGTCCTAAGGGAAAAGTAAGTAATACATGAATTCTTTGGCAAGACACGAAGGATCAAACATTTAGGGTAATACAATGTGGTGTGCTAAACCTGGATTTTGTCTGAGTGGGTTTAGGTCTTCAGAAAGAGTGGGTATTTATTTTTCCAAGAAGAAATTTTTTCCTCCTAGTAGGTAGGTTTTGTGTCACTTATGAAACTATTAATCTATGAAAATAAAATACATAGGAGAGATATACTTCATCCTTTCTGTTTGAGAAGTAAACTAGATGTATTAATTTGCAATATTTTAAAGAATAACATGATATCAGAGATACAGATGCTTTATCTGTGCTCTTCACACAATTTTTCTTTCAAAATTTAAGATCTTTCAGAATACGACAGCCATGTAGTGATATTCAAGGGATAGAAATAAAGTCATTTATGTTATACAGATAGGGGGATGACCAGGGGTGGTGGTGAAAAGCATCAGGATTTACTGACTGAAGTCTCCTCCACAGGGATCTGCTTCTTTTTCAACTGAAAATGTATACTTATATTTTCCTTAGAATAATGCTATATATAAATGAATATATATGAAATTATTCCTTGGAATAATATGGGATTGGAAATAAAATATGCAGTTTATTATGCATTTATTGTCTCTCTAGGCTTTGAAGAGAAAATTAGATTCATTAATCCGTATAACACAAAGCATTTTGCAGATGCAAATGTTGATGAAACCTTAATTGATATAGAATAATACAAGGCCTAAGATATACAAAAAAGATTTTTCATGAAATATTGAATAAGTGAAAAAAATTAGCTTGTTATGAGGAAGAACAAAATGTTGTATGCCAGAGAAGTGAACATATCAGTAGAAAAGTCCTAATCTTATCTCAGGATGTGAGACTGGGATTGTTTTTAACCTGAAGGCCTCTTGTTCAAATGTGACCTCAACAACTCATTTGAATTTCAGAAGAGATTCTCATTAAAACTGAATTTTAATAATAGTCATTAGTCTTTGGTTTTAAAAATTTATGTATTCATGACTCATCATAATACAGGTTGGTGAAAGCCTATAAGAAAATATTTTTTTCAAAACCAGAAGAGAGAAACTTTGAGAGCAACTGGGAATATAGAGAACGGATCTTCTTAAAATTTATTTTATTGAAGTATCAGATCAGATCATATCAGTCGCTCAGTGGTGTCCGACTCTTTGCGACCCCATGAATCGCAGAATGCCAGGCCTCCCTGTCCATCACCAACTCCCAGAGTTCACTCAGACTCACGTCCATCGAGTCAGTGATGCCATCCAGCCATCTCATCCTCTGTCGTCCCCTTCTCCTCCTGCCCCCAATCCCTCCCAGCATCAGAGTCTTTTCCAATGAGTCAACTCTTCACATGAGGTGACCGGAGTTTCAGCTTTAGCATCATTCCTTCCAAAGAAATCCCAGGGCTGATCTCCTTCAGAATACTTGATTTAAAATGTTAGTTAGTTTCTCTTATACAGCAAAGTGATTCAGTTATATATATATATCTATATCTGTCTATCTATCTATCTATATATATTGGAGAAGGTGATGGCACCCCACTCCAGCACTCTTGCCTGGAAAATCCCATGGACTGAGGAGCCTGGTGGGCTGCAGTCCATGGGGTCGCTAAGAGTCGGACACGACTGAGCGACTTCACTTTCACTTTTCACTTTCATGCATTGGAGAAGGAAATGGCAACCCACTCCAGTGTTCTTACCTGGAGAATCCCAGGGACGGGGGAGCCTGGTGGGCTGCCGTCTGTGGGGTCACACAGAGTTGGACACGACTGAAGTGACTTAGCAGCAGCAGCATACATATATATATATATATATATATATATATATATACATTCTTTCTCATATTCTTTTCCATGATGGTTTATCAAAGAATATTGAATAGAGTTCTCTGTGCTATACAATAGGACTTTGTTATTTATCCATTCTATATACAATAGTTTGAATTTGCTAATCCCCAAATCCCAGTCCTTCCCTCCCCCACCTCTCCACCTTGGCAACCACAAATCTGTTCTCTATGTCTGTGAGTCCACTTCTGTTTCATAGGTAAGTTCCTTTGAATCATATTTTAGATCCCACATGTAAATAATATCATATGGTATTTGTCTTTGGCTTATTTCATTTAGTATGATAATCTCTAGATCCATCAGTGTTGCTGCAAATGACGTTCCTTCATGGAATAGAATGTTTTGAAACAAATAATACATGATTGTGATTAAATAAATGTCTATATGGACATCCATTAAAAATGTACACAGTATCTTGGGCTTATATTTTATTTGAATGTGCAGTGTGCATGTGTGCATTTATTGAGCACATTATATGTGTCTGGAATGAGGGATACAGAGAAAGGAAAGAAAGCCTAGACCGCACCTCATGAATTCACTGTTTAGAGGAGAATGAAAGTGTTCACACATAATCAATGCTGCAGTATTGCGGGTTATAATGCAAAGTGGTCTAAGAGCATGGAGGAGGAAGTATCTGTCTTAACAGGAGTTGGAAGATTTATGGAAGGTTCACACACGGGTACCACTTGGCTGGCTGGCTTGTGTTCAAGCCTTCATGTGTTTGTTCAATAAATTTCTCTCAGCATCTAATGTTTGCCAGACAGGCACTGCAGTAGATCCAAAAACATAATGTTAAACAGACTGGCTTGCCCCATCAAGGTGAACAGTCATAATGTTTTATAGTCCAATAAATATGCAACTGTAATAATGCTGTATACTATTAAGGAACAGAACAGGATATTATGAGAAAAAGAGTTGAACACAAAAGTAATTTCAATTGAGAAATCATTGAAGGCCTTTGTTGAATAGTTTACTAGGCAAAATGTAGGTCTGTGGTACATATAAAGAAAAGGAAACACTATTAGCTTATTCCCTCTGTCAAGAGAATGGAGATGAGATAAAACTTTATATTCTTAATAGCTTAAATTAGTTAGAAATAGAATTAAACAATGTTAGTCTTGAGTACTTTATCACTTAATAAAATCTTAGATATACCTATTTCCAGTTGTGATTAGGTGAGAAAAGGATTCAGACATCAAAAGCATTTAGAAATTAACAAACTTCCTGTTGTTAGTATAATACTAATGGCTCCATAAAACAGAAATATGATTGTATGACTGATACTAATTGTTAGGCAGAAGTAGGGCTAGATCATTTTCATATTTATTCTTTCTGTCAATGAACACACAAGTCAAGGACTTCTACTTCTGGCAGCACCATTTATACTGTGATTTTTCTTAATTCCCGGAAGGAAGACATGCATGATTGATATGGTAGGATGACCAGTAAGGACAGTCAATAGATGCCAGTAAGAAATATGAGACATGACCATCTGAATTCAGCTTATGTTAATTAAAGTGCATTTCATTTAGGAGGATATCTTTTCTTCAAAATCCTACCTTCAATACAAAGTGTTCTTTTTCTGGGAAAAGGCAATTTAGTTGTGTAACATAAAAATAAGTTACAAAATAATACAAGCCCAAACTCCCTTTCAAATAGCGACCACTTAGAAGCAAAGTCTGCCATATGGGGTGGTGGTGAAATATGGTGGAATGCTTCTAGGGTTTGGCCCTCCACTTGTCTTTTTGATGGGGTTCAATCCCTGGGTTGGGAAGGCCCCCTGGAGAAGGGAAAGGCTACTCACTCCAGTTTTCTAGCCTGGAGAATTCCATGGACTGTATAGTCCATGGAGTCGCAAAGACTCAGAGAAGACTGAGTGACTTTCACCTGCTTTTTGAGCACCTGACTTTGTCTGGGATGAGGAAGTGAATTCAGGAAGGGAGTCTTGTAGGAGATAGCAATTTAGGCTGGGATTCACTGTGCCTCAAGAGACAAAGAAGGTGGAGGTGGGGGAACTTTCCAAGCAGAGTAAATGGGATCTATGAAAGCCCTGAGGGTGATGGAAAGAAACCTTTTGTGCACAAAGAAACTGAAAGAAGACTCTATTTAGAGAGGAAAAAGGTGGACCTGGATTTTGCTACATTTGAAGGATTTTGATCATTTTGCTAAAAGCAAAGAGAAGCCCCCAAATAGTTTAATAAGGAAATGAGCTAATGTTTTCCAATTTTTATTAGCATGTGATACTTTCCATAGGTGTGACTATTTCCTTAAAAATAGAAATTACAGTGGAGTATCTAAGTACCACTCTACAGTATGGCTATTTCACCCATTTTTCTTTATAAGTGATTTAGATCAGTGAGGGGTCCAGTTGATTCAGTAATGTCCAGGATTGTTGTGAGCATTACCAACAATTGCTTGTTCCATTCGGTGTTTATCTCGCCATTGATTTTTGACTTGGATTTGTGGAGAAAAATTAGCTTCCCTGATATTTTGCTGCTTCAAACTGGAAATAACAATGTTCATTGTAACTAGGCTACAATTATTTCAAGAGTCTTAAGATTGGAATAGTATTTTACAGTCCTCTATTAGAATTCTGTCGTATACTTCTTAATATTCTTTTAAAATTAATGTACTATTATAAAATACATATGTATTTTTTTTTTTAGTTGTTGGCTTCTTGAATGGTAAAATGTATAAAGTGCTGAAATGTATGGTTACTTTTTTCTGAGAGAAATAGTGTCTGAATTTGATAATCATGTTTTATCAAATATGACTCTTTGTAGATGATCAAGAAACATAGTAAATAATTTTTTAAAATTTTCTGAATCAAGTCATAAGTAATTGTGCATTTTCATTACTTACATTTGTTTTTTTATCTTTGTCAGGTTATTACCATTGGAAAACATGTTAAAGGATACCATTACATCATTGCAAATCTGGTAGGTGAATTAATGATAGTTATTATTTTAATAGAGATGCCTATAAATTAAAAACAATCAATGGCCAGGATTTATCAATGGTATTTTTAAAAACATATTTTGATTACATTGGTCATTTAGAAGTGGTGATGTTTTTCTGACTTTGTTATTTTTTAGATTTACTTTCCACTTTATATTTCCTAATCACTTTCCAATTATTATAAATGATGTGAGAAATGATAGAACAATATTTGACAAGCTTATGCTTTGTGTTACAAGGCATATGCTTTGTGTTAACTGACGGAAAATTTTCAAAAAGATAAAATTTTATTGTCCAAGTTTCCTCTTGTTTCTGTCACTATAATTTATAAATGTTACCCTTTACCCATTTCTTTAAAGTTCTTTGTGTGTGTATATATATATATATATATATATATATATACTGTAAATGCACATTTGTGAAACTGTCTTAGTGCAAAAGAAAACCTGGAAATATCTAGAATATTGATATGTTATACATTATTTATTTCTGATTTCCTACTTGCTGTATAAGCAACACAACGAAAACTGAATTACTACAGTTGATCACTTTTTCTTTGAGATTCCTCTAAAATTAAGATTATACTGAAACACATGTATGTATTGCTCAGTTGTGTCTCTTTGCGACCCTATGGACTATAACTCACCAGGCTGCTCTGTCCATGGGATTTCTCAGGCAAGAATACAGGAGTGGGTTTCCATTTCCTCCTCCAGGGGATCTTCCCAACCCGAGGATCGGACCTGCATCTCCTGTGTTGGCAGGCGGATTCTTTACCACTGAATCACCTGAGAAGCCCCTGTATTGAAACATCCCAGTAGTTAATTGCATTTCCCTTTCTTCAGTATAATCAAAGTCAATTTAGAATTATCACTAGATGTTTCCATTTTTCAAAGCAATTTTTAAATCAGCAATAAAATGAGCTCCAGTTTTTAGTGTTCCAAAGGTTTACAATCTTTATTAAATGTGACTCTGTGTAATTGAGGGCTGCCTCTCCCCAACCTGAGAAAAAACGCGATTAGAAGAGGGATAAAAGAAGAGAATGAGAATGTATTCTCCACAGCATTATAGAACTCTGAGGTTCCTATTTATACAAATGAAGATCTGTGTCATGGCTTCTGGAATATTAGATTGTTATATCACAAGACGTTACTTCTAGTAGTCATGGAGCAATTGAAAAAGCCCACAACTTTACAAGTGATAAATATTGTTTTCAGCATTGATAAAGAATATTAAACCCCAGACATACATGCTATTGGGAAAAACTGGTTGTTCAATATAAAATTTCTGTTTGGCAATGAAATAGCTACTCTAAAAATTCCTTGGAACTTACTTACCAGTTGGCTTATAGACCCTAAATGACTCCTGACTAGAGAAGCAAGAGTTAAAATAAATGCAGCTCTGTAATCAGTCTTTCCAGAACTGTTCTGTGCAAGGAACAGTCTGGACAGTCAGTCCCCATGTGAATTGTGCCATTTGATGAACAGCATAGAGCTACTCTGAAAGCTGTGATCTTTAAAAATGTCCAGATGGAGAAATTATATTGGAACATGGAGAAATAATGACAGAAGGAGGTCCATCAATTTGAGAGTTGATATGAAAAAGGAAATATGTGTTTGAATGACCAAAGTAAAAAGAGTCAAAAAGAAAAGCAACTTCTTGCTGCTGTCATGCTTCTAGGGAAAAGTCTACCTAGTATTTTATCTGAATTCAAGTGGTCTTTTTCCTTTTCTAAATACTTTGTATCCTCACCATATGGAACTTCTGGTGAATCAGTAGATTCAAAGAATCTGTAGACTGCTGCAGTTTCTGAGAATTTCTAGGGCACTTGAAAATTTCCCTGACATTTAAAATTGAAGAATGTCATCCAAACTTGAAGGGCGTTCATTTTCTAAACTCTTGATTGGACTTGCATGCTTTCTCTGCCCAGTGGCTAATGAGTGTAAGAGGAAGTGGTTGTAATAGATAGAAAAATCCTCAGATATTATTGTTGGCTCATTTCTTCAGGAATTGCTGAAAGCTTGATTAACCTCCCCAACAGGCTGTGGTTCAGTTCCTGATATGTCATTAAAAGGGATAAAGTGATAAAGAAGTTGTCACAGGGAATGCGATTTTCCTTTCTTCAGCCCTTCATATACAGATTAAAACCCTTGCCATCCACCCACTTGACTCTGTCTACAGTGAGGCTCACTCATCAACCAGCCCCACTTGGGCACATACAAATTTCAAGAATCATTTCAGCATCTTCCTCTTAGACTGCCAAGCATTACTAGGCATTTGAGAAAAATATTTGCCATGAAGGACACAGTACAAATAAATAAGTAAAGAGAAATAGGGCAGTCAGGAATCAGAATAATGCTTCAAATTTTAACAATATGTGCAGGGAAAGAGGAGAAAATGTTATCCATAAAGAAAAGAAAAGGATGCTAAAAAAAGGAACAAGAAAGAGCTCTGGGAAGCTCTGGGAAATTAACTTTTTTTTTTTTCTTTTCTAAAATCACATCCAAATTAGTAACTTGGAAGGTAAATTTGAGAAAATCTTTCAAATTATGTAGCAAAATGACAATATAATATAAAAATGGTGTATGTGGAGAAGACTGAGGGACTGAGATGTTTAATCTAAGAGTTACTTCTTAATAATAAACTTTGTAGGGACACAAATAGTGAAAAAAAAGGAGAAGGAAATTATCAAAGAAATGTTCAGAAAAATTCCTGGTATTGAATGACACACAACTGCCTATTGGGTACACACAATAATGAAAGACAAAAGGTTTCATATTTTAAACAAAATAGCATCATGAAATTTCAGAGATAAATAATAGATCTTAAATGTTTTGACAGGTGGGGGCCAGGGAGGAGTATGAAACAGGTCACATGCAAAAAAACGATTAGAAATAATGATATTGTAATTTTTAATAAAAAGCAAAAGTCTCTGGAACAATGCCTTCAGATTATGAGGATTTCAATTTAAAATTGAAATTTTCATCTGGGATGACCCAGAGGGATGGTACGGGGAGGGAGGAGGGAGGAGGGTTCAGGATGGGGAACACATGTATACCTGTGACAGATTCATGTTGATATATGGCAAAACCAATACAATATTGTAAAGTTAAAAAATAAAATAAAATTAAATTAAATTAAAAAAGGTAAAAAAAAAAAAATTGAAATGTTAAGTTTTGGCCAGACAAAATACTGGTCAATTGTCAGAGCAAAATAAAGATATTTATAGGCATTCAGTGTCTCCAAAAATGTACCTCCATGCATCTCAGAGGACTTCTGCGGACTCTAGCAGAAGGAAAGGGTAAAACAGGAGAGAAAAGTGATACAGAGAATCTGCTCAGAAAAGTGGGGAGGGGCATTTCAGGGGAACGATGGCAGAGCAAATTGAAAGAGGAACCAATCAGGTTGCAACGTTAAGGAGGAAGGCTTCAGGACACAGGAAAAATAGATTACTTGCAATGTTTGAATATTTTATTTGAAAAAAGCTTTACTTGTATAAACATGAAATTTTTTTTGTGGAGCAACTGGAAAAAATTAAGGATAAATACAGAGAAAGTTCTAGTAATGAAAAAAATGCAGATTTCATTAACATTAGAAGGAAATATTATTTAAGAAGGAAAATGAAATCCTAGCACATTGTTTGGCTTTACTCTAAATGACAGAGTTTTAAATATGAAAAGAGTGTACATGAAAATGGGACAAGAGATAGATGCTTTGGTTATGAGACTTACTCATCTAGCACAAGTATAAACTCATAAGAAAACTTAGCATGGTTAAGTTAGAAAAAAAGAGCAAGAATGTTTCATGCAGAAATATGGAGGCAAATACATGAAAAACAAAAATTACTGAAATTGATTGTTTTGAAGAGCTTAACTAACACGTGTGTGGGACAGAACAGAAAATCTATGATTTTTGTTATATCTATATTTTCCTTTATTTGAATTATTTTGATAAAAAGAAAAACAAAAACATAATTCACTAACAAAATATAGATAATTATCCTCCACACAAATAATATTAAACTATATTTTTAATATCAGCAACAAAGAAAAGACTCTCTTACATTTTAGAGTCAAAATATTTTCACTTCTTTTGCACAATGATGTGGAATAGTATATAAAGTGAAAATATTTATAATAGTGACTTTTTAAAATTGTGATTTCATCATTCAGAGAATGTGCTCCCAAACTGAGGTACAATTTAAATCGGCACAGTATTTGAAGTCTGTGGAAACACCATTTGATAGTTTTCATGGTGACTGAATTCATCCTAATAATACAGTAGAAGTGAATTTTTGAAAACTAAATACATTTTATAAAAACTAAGTTTCATGCTTAATTGTTCTCAAATAATGACAAACCATTTGGAACCTTTCCTTCTCTTTTAAAGGGTTTTATATTATCTGAGAGAATGAACAATTTGAATAGAAATAACCATCTCACAGTGTTGTAGCTCTTGAAGAACTGGCTTAATGTTTAAATATCTGGTGGTGCTCTGTTGTAGATATAATAAATAAAACCCCATTCTTCTCCTTAGATAAGGATAAATAAGACTCCATTTCAATAATCTGGAGAACTTTTATGTAAGTAGGACCAGTAGACAATCACTGATTAAGGACCACGATAACCAAGATGATGCTAAGTGCTGAAGAAGAATATTGGCTGATAAAATGCATGAAACATTTACTATAGGCTTTTTATATCTCTTTGGTATTCTTTGAAATTTGCAGAACCACAGTGTATAGAGTTATTTGGTAAATGTCAAAGTTCTATGTGGTTCTTAATAAAAAATATG
Organism: Bos taurus; assembly: GCF_002263795.3. Lineage (NCBI taxonomy): Eukaryota > Metazoa > Chordata > Mammalia > Artiodactyla > Bovidae > Bos > Bos taurus. The sequence goes on along the minus strand of NC_037344.1, from coordinate 41,854,756 downwards.
ACATAAATGTGTTTTCTGCCCAGGGATTTACTGATGGGGACCTATTAAAAATTCAGTTTGGAGGAGCAAATGTCTCTGGATTTCAGATAGTGGACTATGATGATTCTCTGGTATCTAAGTTTATAGAAAGATGGTCAACACTGGAAGAAAAAGAATACCCTGGAGCACACACGACTACAATTAAGGTACACGTCTATCGGGATCTGCCGCCACCTCCATCTCCACCTCCACCTCCTTTCCCAGTTCCATCCCAACCTCCATCTCTACTTCTGTCTCCACCTCCACCTCCATCTCTGTCTCTGTCTCTGACTAACTTCTGGTGATTAGCCTGTTCTCTGGGACGTCTTATAAAGAAGAAAAAATTTGTTAGAATAATTAACAAAATAAATATAGTGCTTATGCAATCAAAGAATCTTTGAATGCTCTGTGGGTCTGGGCACATTTAAGTCTTTACTTGTTTATTCAATGTATTGTATTGTGTGTACACATACAAGCCTATATTTACTTCCAAATATGAATATTTCTGCTGTTGATAGGAAGGTTTTTCTTTTTCTTCTGTTGGTCACCTTATTGAGAGCAGAGATAAGAGTAAAACCTAAGGGAGAGTGCGTGGAAGAGTGAGTGGGCTGAAATCATGTTTACTTGCTTTATGAAACTAGAGTTATATGACAATTAAAAGTTGCAGAACATTGTCAAATGTGTAGTGATCTGTTTATCTCTGTGTTATAAAGCACATTGTGCAATAACAAGTCAGGAACAGTATTATTTCAGATGCCCGCACAGTTATGTTGACACAGCCTGGAGAATTTTAGTTGATGCTCTTGTTTTCTGCACAAATGGAAAAAAACAGATATAAATGTTTACCTTTAAATTTGTATCTGGCTGTGAGTCTGGTGCTAGATAAAAATTAGAAGCTCTGAAGTTTTCTACTTTGGGGTGTGCAAATGGATCCTTTTAATTATGTGAGAATTTGACACAGAATTAAAGTGTCCCATGGGACGTTAAAGAATAGCCCAGAACTAATTTTTCCTCAAAAGTAGGTGGCTTCTTGTTTCGTGACCTTGACTGAGATTCAGCACATATGCATTTATAACAGGGTTATGGTCTTGTGGGCATGTCTTCGTGCAATGGGGCTGCTGAGAGTCAGCATCAGTGGATCAGAGGACAGCCATCAGTGTCTGTCTCCACCTGCTCTCACCAGGGATCTGACTGTGGATCCCATCTGGTGGGATTGCAGGCTTCCCTGCACCCAGATATGGTGCCAATATAGTTCTCTGATGGAGCTTGCATATGGCACTCACCCTCAGATGGAGCTGACGTGTTCCTCTGAACACTCTGTTAGTCATCCTGTAGCTTCCCACAGCTGCCGGCTGTGAAAGGATGAAAGCAAAGAAGATTTTTTTCTCATGGAAGTCATATCATTATTAAAGTTCATGTGCCATACATCAAAGTTCAAGCAGATCTGGGGGATGAGAGATTGTTGGCAATGTGTTCTGCCAACAATATTTGGCAGAACAAATATTCTGCCAAAAATGTAGCCAAGATTGCCAAGATGTAGCACCAGATTTCACATCATTGGTGACCTTTCTTGCTGTAGTATTTCCTTCCATACTGGCTCCTTGATGGCTCCTTCTACCAAGTTTCACAGAGTTTGTGATGGCCTTTCCTTGTGGGGCACTCCAGAGAACACAGGCTCATAAATATAAAAACATAGGCTCTTCCATTTTTGGGGGGTTTTCGTTCCACAGAAAAGCTTAAAGATAAAGTAATGTGTATCCCTTGAGGGAGAACCAAGACCCTGACCCAAGACTGCCCTGTTGTCTGTACATCCCTTCCTTTCATGATTAGCAACTGTTTGAACCTGCCCTTTGGAACTCAGGGAAGGCCATGATTCCAGATTAAAAGAATGAAGGTGCTTCACATACCCTGATCCTTATCAGAGACCCCACCTTTTAACCATTGCTATAAAACTCCTCATCAATTTCTCCCAGATTGGGACACAGTTTTTCAAGGCACGAGCTTGCTGTGTCCCCCTTTGCCTCACAAAGCAATAAAGCTGTTCTTTTCTACTTCATCCCCAAAAACAACAAAAACAAGTAGGCTCTGAGCCACTGTTTGAATCTAGGCTCAGAAATAAAACAACATTTACAAAGACTTATCAATATTTAGCATAGCTTTGGAAAACAATGGCCTTTGAATCTTGATAAAAAGTACTGAAAATCCACGTGGAGGATGTGCCTTTGGCTTGGAATTTGTCATAACATGGGCATGTATTGCTCATGTACTTGAGAGCTGGGAACTGAAGGTATTTTTAAAAAATGACCCTTGCCATTGCTAATCCACAGTCAATGATGGATACAAACATGTCAATAAGCAAATATTATAGAATACAGAGCAATGCATGTAAAATATGGCAGCTCCTACACTTGATTAGGAGAGTATGGTAGGTAGGATAGTAAAGGAGGCTTTCCAGAGGTGGAAAAAAAGTGGAGGGGCATGCTTGGGAAGAAGAACCAGATTGATAAAATAGCATGAGCAATCCAGAGAATTTGGGAGGGATACAGTGCCAAGAGGTCAGGCTCTTCAGTTGTGGACAGATGTAAAAGAGTAATTCCAAGACAGGGCTTTTATCATTGCTTCTCTCATGATTTTTCTCATGGGCAAAAGAAAGGAACACAATCCAGATAGGGAACAATATACCATTTCCTAATATAAACAGGTGGCATCTATGATCTGTTCAAGGAAAGGGAGTGAAAGTAATTGCTAATGTTCTTTCTTTGCACATTTTCTTTTGGATCATTGACTGTACCAGATGCTTTGCCTGATCATTTAAATCATATTTTATTATATTACAATAAAAACTTATGCTATAGGCATGAAAACTTATAAAAATACAGTTCACTGCATCAAATTCTCTCCGTGGTTAGGCACTGGAAGTTACATAATTTATATTGAGTTGTGGGACTATTAAATTAATGATTATTTTAAAGTTTTAGTGTTCCTTGAAAGTTAATGCAGCTACTATAGTTTCCTAAGTAAAATCAATCTTATTCAGTCAATACAAGTAAAATCTTAAATTGTCAATATTTCACATATTTTAATAAGCACCAAATATTAATTATGAATGTTAAATTTCTTCATTCTTATATCCTGTACAAAAAAGTAACTCTAGAGTTGTGGCACTGAGATTTTAAATCTGATTCTCTTTCACTAATTTGCTAATGTTCAATGATCATTCATCAATTCAATACACATTTACTGAGTTTTTACTTTGCAAGTGGGCACTGTTACAGGTCTCAGAGAAGACAAACTTCTAGTCTTCATGGCATCAGTTGTCTTCAGGCTAGAAACCAGCAATGACCTTGTAACTTTGGAGGAAAATATCTTACTAATGTGTGGAGATCAACACACTCTAAAACTGATTTCTACCCCTGCTGCCTCTTCAGCCCCTGAAAAATTATTCCTGTAACAGTCTTCCACTGTCAGTTGATAGCAACCCTGTCTTCACAGTTGTCCTTTCAACCAAGGACTTGACTTCTCTCTCGCCCTGTCGCCTACAACCAATCCGTCAGCACATCCTTCTTATTCTGCACCCGCTTACATCCAGCCACCACGGCCTTGCTGCTGGGGATATTGCAGTGATTTCCCAGACTGGATTCCCTTGCTCTACATTTGTCCTTCTATCTTCCAGGCTTGTAGTCTTTTTAAAACTTAAATTGTATTATTCTGCTGACACTCTGTAACTCAGATTGGGACTTGAACCCTTGGCTTTTTAACTGAGATCTCACCTGGTCTCAGGACTTAATGAAGCTCAGGTTTTTGATGTCTCAGCTCAGAAAGAGTTCAGTGAGAGAGAGAGACAAAGTGATAGGTAAGAAGTGGATTTATTTAGCGAGAAACACACTCCACAGACAGAGTGTGGGCCATCTCAAAAGGTGAGGATGGTCCCAAGGTATGGGGTTGTCAGTTTTTATAGGGGCAGTTAATTTCATTGGCTAATGAGTGGGAGAAGTATTCTAGATATTTTGGGAGAAGGGGTGGGGATTTTCAGGAATTGGGCCACCACCAACTTCTTGATCTTTGATCATCACCTTGGAACTGTCATGGCCCCTGAGGTTATGTCACTTAGTTTCCTGATTGTTACAGTGAGTGTATACTGAGGCTCAAGGTCTAGTGCAGGTTGACTCATCTACCATCTTGGATCCAGTTAGTTCTAATCATGTCATATCCTGGGGCTATGTTGTTCTTTCAAATGTTGTGCCTGCCCCTTCCCTCCTGTTTCACCACTGTTCTTCTCCAGGCCACTCGGTGGCCGTCTATGCCTTTGGAGGAAAAGCTAGATGCATCCCTTTGACTCATGTGGCTGTACATACCCTGCCTTCCTCTTCTGGGCTCTTCCCTTGCTCCCTCTGCTTCACCTATGGTGGCCTTTCTACCCATTCTTAAGCACAGGAGACCTACCCCCCTCAGCACTGAATCTTCCTTCTTCCGGACTGTCCTCCCCTTCACATCCACAAAGCTAAGCCTCCTGCCTTCTATGGTCTTTATTCAGATGCCATCTCCTCCAGAAAGCTAGCAACAGGCTCTGTATTTAAAACTGCAATCTCCCCACCCATCAGAGTGTGTCCCATGCCCTTTCCCTGCTCCAGTTTTTTCTGTTTAATACCTCCTGGTGCACTGTATTCATAATGAATTTATTCATTACTTTGTTAAATGCCTGGCTCCTTCAGCTTGAAAGTAAGTGCCTTGGAGGCAGGGGTTTTTGGTTGGTGTTTGTTTGTCCCCTGATTTTGTTTGTTCCTAGCTCCTAGAAGTAGGCCTGGCACAGAGAAGCTCTTTAGCAAAAAGGCTTTCTGAATGAACAAAGGAAAGCACCCTTAAGAGGCTCTTATTCCCAGATCTGTAAGCAAAAAAGGCTTCCTTTTTTGAGGGAATCATATGGAATTTAAAACCTGAGGGAGAGATAAGTATTAGAAGAAGGAAGGGAACATGACTCCCCACAAAGTCCCCAGTGCAAGGAAAATATAAATATTTCTGTAAGGCTGGAAGTTGAACAGAGGAGTTTTGAGGGAATTCTGAGAAAGAATACCTTATAGACATATATGTGCCTTGTTGACCTCTAAGGAATTATTTGTCTTATTCTGAGGGTTTCTCAGGTGGTGCTAGTGGTACAGAACCCATCTGCCTGATGCAGGAGATATAAAATACTCAAGTTTGATAGCTGGGTCAGGAAGATCTTCTGCAGGAGGGCATGACAACCCACTCCAATATTCTTGCCTGAAGAATCCCCATGGACCAACCTGATGGGCAATGGTTTCATAGGGTCACAAAGAGTTGGACACAACTGAAGCAACTTAGCATGCATGAGAACAGCCAGAATGCCCTAGAGGAGAATGATGGCTATAGGTTTGATACACAAAGATTATGGGCTGCCCTGGTGACAACAGATCTCGGTGACAGGAGCTTTTAAGAAGATTTCAGGAGCAATCCAGACAATACCTGGTAGTTGTCTGAGTGGTGGTTGTGGCATGAGGAGGGAGGGAAATAAATGGATTTGTTACACTTGCCCGTTCTCTCCATTTCATTAGAAATAATAATTGCAAAAATCACAACCCTACATTTGTAATATATGAATATAAATTCAGTTGAGAGGTATTTGTGGATTGAAAACAAGATTCAGAAAGACATTCTGCATCCTTCTATATTATTAGCCCCACAGCTCATGCCCTGATTTGCACAGAGTAGGCACATAATAGAGATTTGTAGAAATGAAGTGGGATGAAGTGAAAAATAAGTCAATATTTTGAATATATCAAGACAGGGGGAAAGGAAAAAATAGGTAATTATCATTGCCATAAGATAGGGTTTAAATTTTTGTCCTGAGCATCTGTTGTGTTCCTTTACTCAGCTGTGGCAGAAAAGTAGTGTTATTTTGCTGGCTGAAATATAAAATTCTATAATAATCAGACCTGAACTATCATGGCACCTGAGTTTAAATGGGACAGTTGCAGTGAGCATTTTACCTTTAAAAAAAAAATGTTGACAAAGAGACAGATGATTCTGATGATTTGACACTATCTTAAAACTAATTTGCATACATTTCTGTTTTGAGATAGATTTTTGGTGTTTTCAGGGTCTTCAGCGACTTGCAATATATAACCATCCATTGTACCTTGTCACGTGGACACTTTGGACCTAGTTTGAATTGTGTCTGTTGGGACCTGCAGGTGTTAAGGAATTCAACCATAATATAGGACTGACATTGAGTGTCACCTTAAATAATGGCTTTCCTCCAAGAGTCCCATTTTACTCAGAAAAAGACTTAAAACAGGAATTCAAACTTTCTTAATTGTGAGCCATATTGAAAAATAGTATAATCACTTTGATTCAGTGATTAGCATCATGCATTAAATGTGCTGTGGTGGCTTCATGAAAATGATTCTGCTCCTTGAATGTTTTAACTGACCAAACTCACTGCTGGCACGTTATCATCCCCTACAATGAATATTAAAGTATTTTTGACATGCAACAAAAAAGTTGCTTGACAAGATTTATCTTTTATGTTTTGTGGTTTAGGTTTAAAAAGTGTTTTTATAACTGAAATAAACTCAAATTAAAAATATATTGATAAAATCACATATTTTATAAAAAGTAGTGGAAATGATATATTAAACTATGGAGATACACATATTATACCAAGAAAAATGAAAATGCATTATCACTGTTTGAATTATAATGCATGATATCTGGGTTCATCTCATGTCCACATTTTTTCATCTGCAAAGGGAAGAAATGTCCATGATTGCTGAGATTTCTCCCAAATTTAATACCATGATTATGTGATATGCAAATTTAGGCACTGAAACCCATATGCTAATATTTGTAATTTTTGCCAAATTTATGACCCTCAAATAGCTCCTTCTTCTATCAAAGATTATAGTGACTTGTAGCTGGTCACCTCTGCTGAAATCAATTCTTAAATAACCCTGGAAAATATTGTTTTTATTGTTCAGACTACAAAAACAAGGAAATTTCACCTGTTAGAAGATTCCTAAGAAGTGAACAAAGTAAAATATCGGCCTCTAAGGAAAGTCTTTACCTACCGATGGGTGAATCAAAACCAGACAATGTGTTGATTTGAGTATGTTGTTTTCAATATATTCTTTTTAATTTCAAGAGTCTTTCTTCCCAGTGGATTAAAAACTTAATTTTATTATTCAAAGAAAATAATAATAGAAAAGATGTTCATTTTGGTTTCTTGCCAATGGAGCTGTCTTTTCACTCTTGGAAATGTGATACATCTTGTGTGCTTATAAAGACATTGTGTATTTATTAGTTTTCTAATTAAGACTTAAGGATAAATTTAAAAAAACCTTTGACTGTGTGGATCACACAAACTGATCACACAAAAACTCTTAAAGAGATGGGAATACCAGACCACCTTACCTGCTTCCTGAGAAACCTGTATGCAGATCAAGAAGCAACATTTAGAACCGGACTTGGAACAATGCACTGGTTCAAAATTAGGGAAAAAGTGTGTCAAGGCTGTATATTGTCACTCTGATTATTTAACTTGTATACAGAATACATCATGCGAAATGCTGGGCTGGATGAAACACAAGCTGGAATCAAGATTGCTGGGAGAAACAGCAATAACCCCAGATATGCAGATGACACCACCCTTATGGCAGAAAGCAACTAAGAACTAAAGAGCCTCTTGATGATAGTGAAAGAGGAGAGTGAAAAAAAAGCTGGCTTAAAACTCAACAAAGAACTAAGGTCATGTAATCCGGTCCCATCATTTCATGGCAAATAGATGAGGAAACAATGGAAACAGTGAAAGACTTTTTTTCTTGGGCAAAATCACCGCAGATGTGACTGAAGCCATGAAATTAAAAGACGCTTGCTCCTTGGAAGAAAAGCTGTGACAAACCTAGACAAAGTGTTAAAAAGCAAAAACATCCACCTCATTAGAACTGATTCAAATGTATTCTTTTTAATGGCTGAGTAATACTCCATTGTGTATATGTACCACAGCTTTCTTATCCATTCATCTGCTGTGGCGGATTCATGTTGATGTATGGCAAAACCAATACAATATTGTAAAGTAATTAGCCTCTAATTAAAATAAATAAATTTAAATTAAACATTTTTTTTAAAAAAAGCAAAAACATTAGTCATTATACCGACAAAGGTCTGTCTAGTCAAAGCTATGGTTTTTCTAGTAGTCATGCATGGATGTAAGAGTTGGACCATAAAGAAGCCTGAGTGCTGAAGAATTGATGCTTTTGAACTGTGGTGTTGGAAAAGACTCTTGAGAGTCTCTTGGACTGCAAAGAGATCAAACCAGTCAATCCTAAAGGAAATCAGTCCTAAATACTAAAGGACTGATGCTGAAGCTGAAGCTCCAATACTCTGGCCACCTGATACAAAGAGCTGACTCCTTGGAAAAGACCCTGATACTGGGAAAGATTGAAGGCAGTAGGAGAAGGGGATGACAGTGGATAAGATGATTGTATGACAACATTGACTCAGTGACATGAGTTTGAGCAAACTCTGGGAGACAGGGTAGGACTGGGAAGCCTGGCGTGCTTCAGTCCATGGGGTAGCAAAAAGTCAACCACAACTGAGCAATTAAACAACAATTAACACATTATTTTTAGAGCAGGTTTAGGTTCACAGCAAAATTGAGCAGAAGGTACAGAGACTTCCTATATGTACCCTGTTCCTATACCTCATAGCATCTTCCAATATCAACTTCCCTCACCAGAGTGATGCATGTGTTGGAATTGAGAAGCCAGGTTGACACATGGCTTGTAATTACCCAAGGTCCATAGTTTATGTTACCATTCACCCTTTTTTTCAGTTTGGTTTGTTTGTTTTGTTCAGGCTTTTCCCTACCACATTTCACGAGACTTAGTCTCAAAATGACTTTTGCCTATCTCCAAATAAAATCTACCCTTAGAGATGAAAATTCTTCGATCGTTGGCTTTTTCTTTTTTTCTAAAGTATGTAATCTGTGCCAATCTCAAAGGAGTGAGCAAGTTTCATAAATGCTTTTCTCTGTGCCACGTTTTATGTATGCTGTTATATGGAAGTGAATAAAATTAAAATCCAATATAAAAATAATCAAACTAAAGAAAAGCCCACTCACTCTTGGTCTTGTGCATTCTACAGGTTTGGATAAATAGATAATAGCATGCTTTCGTTGTTATTGTTTCATACAGAGCATTTCCGTGGCTCTAAAAGCCCTTTGCATTTCATTTATTTATCCCTCCTACCACCACCAACACCTGGCCACCACTGACTGATCGTTTTACTATCTCCATAGTTACACCTTTTCCAGAATGTCATACAGTTGGAATTACATAGTGTGTACCCTTTTTTGATTGGCTTCTTACACTTCAGATCAGATCAGATCAGTCGCTCAGTCGTGTCCGACTCTTTGCGACCCCATGAATCGCAGCATGCCAGGCCTCCCTGTCCATCACCAACCCCTGGAGTTCACTGAGACTCATGTCCATTGAGTCAGTGCTGCCATCCAGCCATCTCATCCTCTGTCGTCCCCTTCTCCTGCCCCCAATCCCTCCCAGCATCAGAGTCTTTTCCAATGAGTCAACTCTTTGCATGAGGTGGCCAAAGTACTGGAGTTTCAGCTTTAGCATCATTCTTACACTTAGTCATTTACATTTAAAATTCCTCTGTGTCTTTTGGTGGCTCCGGAGCTCACTCCTTTTTAACTCTGATAATATTCTTTTGTCTTCATGTACCTCACATTATTTTTTTGTTTTGTTTTGTTTGCTTAACTTTTTTTAACTTTTTTTAATTTTATTTTATTTTTAAACTTTACAATATTGCATTGGTTTTGCCAAATATTGAAATGAATCCGCCACAGGTATACATGTGTTCCCCATCCTGAACCCTCCTCCTTCCTCCCTCCCCATACCATCCCTCTGGGTCGTCCCAGTGCACCAGCCCCAAGCATCCAGTATCGTGCATCGAACCTGGACTGGCGACTCGTTTCATACATGATATTATACATGTTTATTGAAGACTATCTTGGTTGCTTCCAAGTTTTGGCAATTATAAATAAAGCTGCTATTAATTAACATGTGTGGTGTTTTTTGAGTGGGCTTCATGTCTCAACTCCTTTGGGTAAACACCAAGGAGTGTGTTGGCTCGATTACATAGAAGTATGTTTAGTTTTGTAAGAAATGATCTGTCTCCCAAAGTAGCGGTACTGTTTTGCATTTCCACTGACAATGAGTGAGAGTTCCTGTTGTTCCAGTGATATTGGGTCTTAATGAAGATTCTGTGATTTTATTCAGTGAAGCTACAAAGGGCATGTATTTAAAAGGCTTTAGAGGAAAGTAGAGATGACCTTATCACAGACAGCTCTTTACCAGAGGGTAGACTTCAGTTGAATTCGAAATTAAGAGAAGTGAATAATTTTAAGTTTATAATGTATTTCTTTTTTTTTTTTTTCTTTCCTATGGCTTTAGTTGATTTCAGGCCATTGCCAAGAAGCTTAAAGAAAAGAGAGACTTTGTAAACTTTCTTATAAGCTTAATTATTGTTCCTAGAGATCATCATTTTTGACAATGTTAATAATTTTGTGATAAAGAAACTGAGAGTAATTATATTATGTGTTTCTCTAGGGAGATATCATTTAGTTTATAATGAAAGTGAAAGTGAAGTTGCTCAGTCGTGTCCAACTCTTTGCGATCTCATGGACTGCAGTCTACCAGGCTTCTCTGTCCATGGGATTTTCCAGGCAAGAATACTGTAGTGGGTTGACATTTCCTTCTCCAGGGGATCTTCCTGACCTAGGGATCAAACCCAGGTCTCCTGCATTGCAGGCAGACACTTTACCCTCTGAGCCAAAGTGTCTGCCTAGTTTATAATAATTTTACCTAAATAAATGATGCTATTTTTTAAATGGCTGTATAAAATGTATCGGACTATAAAACTTTTGACAGCCCCAAGTATGTTATACAAATGCTACTTTTATAGAAAGTAATTGATGTTAAAGAAAAATTTTAAATGGTTATTAGTTTGGGCAATGCTGACCAATCAAAGTAATTGGAATTTTTACTGCAGGATTTCTCAGGGCCTTTAATATGCCAACATGAAAATTATTTCCTGAACTTATTGGATCAGAGACTTATAGATCAGGATGGTGGTTTTCAAAACAGTGTAAAGACAAGCTAATTTTGTAACAAGATAGATAGTAATAAAAGGAAAAAAGAAGGCAAGCATGCAGGTCAATAACTTTGATTTTTAGTGTATTTTAAAACTCAAAATCCAACAGTCCCAGTGTGCCTGGACTCCAAACTTTCAGATCCAAAACCGGGACAGGCCAAGGCAAACCAGGACAGCCCGTCACCTCATTATCCCTAAAATGAAGAGATCGGGATTCAAATTCCACCTTTGCCATATATTTTTGTGACCCTGAGTAAAATATAACTTGATAACTGGTAATCTTCACCTACACCATTGGAATAAAAGTATTTGTTGCGTAGAGGTTTTTTTTTTTTTTTTTTAAGGTCTTTCTAGAAAACTACCAGCTCATGTTTGACACATAGAGAACTAAGTCAACATGAATTCTTCCTTTTTCCCTCACTTACCTTTCCAACTCCACTATGACATAGAAGAGACATTGTTCTGCTTATCTCATTGATAAGAAACTTTGCACACAGACACTTTAATTAACTTGCTCAAGGCAACAGAGTAGTAAATGCTATAATCAGAGCTTGAGGCAGCTCTGATAGAGATCAGAAGATGCTGTATTAAATGCTTTCTAAACTATACTCAATTCAGTTTCAAGTGTCAAGGAAGATATGGAAATACCCATTCGTAGGAAATTTTGTGACAGTTTCATAATACTAAAGCCTAGTACTTCCTTTTTGAATGATGTTTTGATTTTTTTACCTATTTGTAAAGCACCATGCAGATAACATATGTTTCAGAATAGGTGCTGTCATTATGACCCATAAAATTTTATATTACAAACTAGTTACCCTCTGTATTTTGTCACATTTTAAATGTATACAGAACTTCTTTTCATGTCATTTTGTTTTTTGACTATAAGATTAACATTTTCTGTTATCGGTGATTAGAGAAATGTGTTATTGAATAATATAACTATTGGGCAAAACAAACATGTTTAAAATGCATAGATCATTTTACTTTTGAAAAATGAGTCTCAATAAAGATACACTTAAAATGAAATAAAAAGTGCATTTGGAAAACGGACCGTAAAAATGTTATGTTTCCCCAGATTTCTTCTTCAAGTGTGGATTGGAGTGATTGTGGCAGAGCACCACAGCATATAATGGCACCCCACTGAAATATAAATTTCCAAGTCAGCTGAGGAATTTCACAGAACATAAACATCAGGACAGAGATGATGCATTTGTTTTCAAGGAAGGAGATTGTTACATCGCCATCATGTTCCCTTCAAATTAATTTACATCTAGTTTAGTGAATGGTAGAATAAAATTGAAATATTTAACTATACAATCAAAAATGTGAACATATTTGTTGAGAAAAATAAATGAGCCACATATGCAGAACATAAACCAGAAGGAGCTCTGGATACAGAGGCTGTTGATTTTCTCTCAGCCCAGAATTGAATCTATGATTGTGACTATTAATTTACAATGATAATAAGCTTGAGACTTGATTAGATTTGAACATTTGGTAAAGGGTGGAAGGATTTTTCTTCTTGGTGAGCTCATGCCCTGAATCATAATGGTAACATGCTGCATGGACTGAAATGCTTTTAGTTGATTCAGCTTCATCTTATTTTTTAATGTAGTTCACCAGCATTTATAGACTCTGAAACATTTAGCGGATGACTTTATAGATTTCTCATAGTAGTATGAGCAGGGTGACTCAAGGAAGAGTTTGCCTTTTAACTATGATCGTAATTCCTGAATACAAACTATAATACTGGCTTCTGTTTCTAATTCAGTGACCTAAACTTCATCATAAGAATTAAACTAGCAACAGACAGATTGCTGTGTAAGAAAGCAAACTAATCAAATTTTTTCCTCTAGGAGAATAGAGAGATGTGAGGCAGATAAAAGCTGTCATGATATTTGTATTTCTCCAAGAAGTCTTTTCTTAAATAGATATGATTTAAAGCAATGCTTTTGATATAATACAGATTTTTTAAAAGCTACATGGATATTGTAGAGTACTTGGCAAGAAAATATCATCATGTATGTTTCCTCCCTCTTATTTTATTCTAATCATTTGTTTTTTTTCCCTTTTTTATTGAAGGGATGCAATTATTTTTATTCTAATTTTCTGTTGAAAAATATTTAGTTGTAATGTTTTTCACTTATTTTAATTAGCTTGTATTGTTTGTATTGCTGCTGCTGCTACTGCTGCTGCTGCTAAGTCACTTCAGTCGTGTCCGACTCTGTGCGACCCCATAGACGGCAGCCCACCAGGCTCCCCCGTCCCTGGGATTCTCCAGGCAAGAACACTGGAGTGGGTTGCCATTTCCTTCTCCAATGCATGAAAGTGAAAAGTGAAAGTGAAAGTGAAGTCGCTCAGTCGTGTCCGACTCTTAGCGACCCCATGGACTGCAGCCTACCAGCCTCCTCCGTCCATGGGATTTTCCAGGCAAGAGTACTGGAGTGGGGTGCCTCGCCTTCTCCAGTTTGTATTGCTACATAATCGTTATTAATAGAACTTTTTATTGTTTGCATAGTGAAAGTGAAAGTCGCTCAGTCATGTCCACCTCTTTGTGACCCCATGGACGATACAGTCCACAGAATTCTCCAGGTCAGAATATTGGAGTGGATAGCTAGTCACTTCTCCAGGGGATCTTCCCAACCCAGGGATCGAACCCAGATCTCCTTCATTGCAGATGGATTCTTTACCATCTGAGTCACCAGGGAAGCTAATGTTCACATAATGCTTCCACGTATATTCTTCCACACATATGTTCACATATGCTTTCCACAGAAAGCATAGTTTTTAAACATTCTTTTATTCTCATAAACATAGATTCCTTATAATTTTTGCACATTATGAATGATGCTGAAATTAATCTTTGTATTTAAGTTCTCTGTATTTGAGAATGTTTTCTTAGGAGAGGCTCCCAGAAATTACATTTTCAATCCAGGAATATAGATGGCCTACATGGATGGGCTTTCCAGATAGCTCAGTTGGTAAAGAATCCACCTCCAGTGCATGAGACACTGGTTCAATTTCTGGATTGGGAAGATCCCCTGGAGAAGGATAGGCTACCCACTCCAGTATTCTTGGGTTTCCCTGGTGGCTTAGCTGGTAAAGAATATGCCTGCAATGCGGGAGACCTGGTATCCCTGGGTTGGGAAGATCCCTGGAAAAGGGAAAGGCTACTCACTCCAGTATTCTGGCCTGGAGAATTCCATGGACTGTATGGTCCATGGGGTAGCCAAGAGTTAGACACGAGTGATTTTCACATGGATATATAACACAGTGTATTTTACTAATTTCTTGCTTGTACAATTTGAAAGAAGAGGTTGCAGATTTGGGGGAAAAATAGAGATGGGTTTGATTTAGATCCATCTAGTAGGGGTATTTCCAGGAAACTAAAGTGCAGCCACCCAAGAGATAATGTAGATTTGTGAAGAAGGGCTCATGTATATCCCTGCAGTGGCATTGCTTAAGAAAATTTAGCAATAAATTTGTATATCTTACAACTAACAGCATCAGTCACAGTCCTGTGGTCTCAAAATCATTTTCTTTTTCTTCTTTCCTTCTATCACTTTCCCATCAAATTTGATTCATTCATGTGATAACATTAAACTAATTCAGCTAAACTTTTCATGAAAAAATTATAATAATAACTTCACACTCCTTTTTTAACACTAAAGATGTGATGTATTAAACAATTTCTAGATTCAGGGAGGTGGTAATTTGTACTACATAAGTTACTTTCTCATTTGCCTTATTGTAACATCTCTCATATTAAAAAATAAGCAAGAAAAATATCTATCAACCATTGGATCAATTTATAACACTAAATGGTATATTAGATTCTACACATGGATATCACCAGATGGTCAATACTGAAATAATTGATTATATTCTTTGTAGCCAAAGACAATGGCAACCCACTCCAGTGCTCTTGCTTGGAAAATCCCATGGACGGAGGAGCCTGGTAGGCTGCAGTCTATGGGGTTGCTAAGAGTTGGACACAACTGAGCAACTTCACTTTCACTTTTCACTTTCATGCATTGGAGAAGGAAATGGCAACCCACTCCAGTGTTCTTGCCTGGAGAATCCCAGGGATGGGGGAGCCTGGTGGGCTGCCGTCTCTGGGGTCTCACAGAGTCAGACACAACTGAAGTGACTTAGCAGCCAAAGATGGAGAAGCTCTGTACAGTCAGCAAAAACAAGACCAGGATCTGACTGTGGCTCAATTAATGAACTCCTTATTGCCAAATTGACTTAAATTGAAGACAGTAGGGAAAACCACTAGACCGTTCAGGTATGACCTAAATCAAATCCTGTGATTATACAGTGGAAATGACAAATAGATTCAAGGGATTAGATCTGATAGAGTGCCTGAAGAACTATGGACGGAGGTTCATGACATTGTACAGGAAGCAGTGATCAAGACCATCCCCAGGAAAAAGAAGTGCAAAAAAGGCAAAATGGTTGTCTGAGGAGGCATTACAAATAGCTGAGAAAAGAAGAGAAGCCAAAGGCAAAGGAAAAAAGGAAAGGTATATCCATTTGCATGCAGCATTCCAGAGAATAGCAAAGAGAGATAAGAAAGCCTTCCTCAGTGATCAATGCAAAGAAATAGAGGAAAACACTAGAATGGGAAAGACTAGAATCACTTCAGAAAAATTAGAGATACCAAGCAAATATTTCATGCAAAGATGGGCACAATAAAGGAGAGAAATGGTATGGACCTAACAGAAGCAAAAGACATTAAGAAGAGGTAGCAGAAATACACAGAAGAACTATACAAAAAAGATTTTCATGACCCAAATACCATGATTGTGTGATCACTCACCTAGACATCCTGGAATGCAAAGTCAAGTGAGTCTGAGAAAGCATCACTATGAACAAAGCTAATGGAGGTGATGGAATTACAGTTGACCTATTTCAAATCTTAAAATATGATGCTGTAAAAGCGCTGCATTCAATATGCCAGCAAATTTGGAAAACTCAGTAGTGGCCACAGGATTCGAAAAGGTCATTTTTCATTCCAATCTCAAAGAAAGGCAATGCTAAGAATGTTCAAGTGAAAGTGAAAGTGTAGTCGTGTACGACTCTTTGCGACCCCATGGATGGTAACCTACCAGGCTCTGGGGTCCATGGGATTTTCCAGGAAAGAATACTGGAGTGGGCTGCCATTTCCTTCTCCAGGGGATCTTCCCAACCCAGGGATCGAACCTGGGTCTCCTGCATTGCAGACAGACGCTTTACCATCTGAGCCACTAGGGAAGCCCAAGAAAGTTCAAACTACTGCACAATTGCACTCAGCTCACACGCTAGGAAAGTAATGCTCAAAATTCTTCGAGCTCAACTTGAACAGTACTTGAACTGTGAACTTCCAGACACTCCAGCTGGATTTAGAGAAAGCTGAAGAACCAGAGATCAAATTGCCAATATCCACTGGATCATCAAAAAAAGCAAGAGAATACCAGAAAACCTCTACATCTGCTTAATTGATTACGCCAAAGCCTTTGACTGTGTGGATCACAACAAACTGTGGAAAATTCTTCAAGAGATGGGAATACCAGACCATCTGACCTGCCTCCTGAGAAATCTGTATGCAGATCAAGAAGCAACAGTTAGAACTGGACATGGAACAATAGACTGCTTCCAAATCGGGAAAGGAGTACGTCAAGTTTATATATTGTCACCCTGTTTATTTAACTTATATGAAGCCTATATCATGCAAAATGCCAGGCTGCATGAAGCACAAGCTGGAATCAAGATTGCCGGGAGAAATATCAATAACCTCAGATACACAGATGACACCACCCTTATGGCAGAAAGTGAAGAACTAAAGAGACTCTTGATGAAAGTGAAAGAGGAGAGTGAAAAGCTGGCTTAAAACTCAGCATTCAAAAAGGAAGATCATGGCATCTGGTCCCATCACTTCATGCCAAATAGATGGAGAAACAATGGAAACAGTGAGAGACTTTATTTTGGGGGGCTCCAAAATCATTGCAGATGGTGATTGCAGCCATTAAATTAAAAGACGGTTTCTCCTTGGAAGAAAAGCTATGACCAGCCTAAACAGCATATTAAAAAGCAGGGACATTACTTTGCTGACAAAGGTCCATCTAGTCAAAGCTATGGTTTTTCCAGTAGTCATGTATGGATGTGAGAGTTGGATTATAAAGAAAGCTGAGTGCCAAAGAATTGATGCTTTTGAACTGTGGTGTTGGAGAAGACTCTTGAGAGTCCCTTGGACTGCAAGGAGATCCAACCAGTCCTTCCTAAAGGAAATCAGTCTTGAATATTCATTGAAAGGACTGATGTTGAAGCTGAAAGTCCAATACTTTGGCCACCTGATGAGAAGAACTGACTCCTTGGAAAAGACCCTGATGCTAGGATAGGTTGAAGGCAGGAGGAGAAGGTGATGACAGAGGATGAGATGGTTGGATGGCATCACCAACTCAATGGACATGAGTTTGAGCAAGCTCTTGGAGATGATGATGGACAGGGAAGCCTGGTGTGCTGCAATCCATAGGGTCACAAAGAGTTGGACACAATTGATCAACTGAACTGAACTGAATGGTATATTGCAATTTTCTGTTAATATATATTTTCACTGCAGTGGGAGGGAATGTGAATCCTGTAAAGATAGAATCTGTATGAAGATTTCTGACGTGCCTTCTTTCCTTCCTCCCTCTCTCTTTTTTCTTCTCTCCTTCCCTTTTTCCTTCCTTCTTCCCTGCTTCCCTTCCTTCTAAGTAAGTCTCTTAAGTGTGCCCAATGTGCCCTGAGCTCTGAGAATTAAGTGGTCACAAATAAGTTTTCTACTTCCTTAGAGTAACTGTTCTAGTGGGGAGAAGAGATCAATTAGACAAAGAATACATGAAGAAGATACTCAGATACTGGCAGTGAATATGAAGGCAATAAACAAGGTCACATGAAAGAAAGTGATCGAGGGTGGACTGGGCATGAAGGGCACTTCTGAGGAAGTCACGTTTGAGCACCTGGATGTAATTTAAAGCCATAGAATGAATGACATCACATAGAGAGAGCAAGGAGGGTTGGTGTGAAAACTTAGAAAATTTGTCTTAATAAATGTTCCTGTGAAAGAAACAGAAAAAGATGATGGAAATTGAAGGGGTATAGGAACCTAATAAGCAGTTATCTATTACCTTTCATCATCATCATCATTATTATGATCATCACCCACCTATCTATTTAATCTACCTACCTATGTATTTCTTTCCTCCTTATTGGTAGTAAGAGATATTGGAGCAGTGGATTTGCTATTAGAGATGATCCAATAGAGAAAAAAGGCTGGTGTGAGGTGTTGACAGTATATCTGCAGAAAAAAAAATGTCCTCAAGAGGATGAGAGAGGTGGGATCAGTGTGATACTGTGGTTTTCCCCCCAGCTTCATTGTACTTGTTACCTAAAGATTAATACTGAATAAAGAAATTTTCTCAGCAGTCAGTAAAGCTTTTATGTTAAAATTTGATTTATCATTACTGACAGCAGCGTCATACCTTGATTCATGGTAGTATATACACAGGGGGCTTCCCTGGTAGCTCAGCTGGTAAAGAATCTTCCTGCAATGCAGGAGACCCTGGTTCAATTCCTGGGTCAGGAAGATCCCTTGGAGAAGGGATGGGCTACCCATTCCAGTATTCTTGGGCTTCCCTGGTGGCTCAGATGGTAAAGAATCTTCCTGCAATGCAGGAGACCCAAGTTTGATCCCTGGGTTGGAATACTTAGCCAGCCCATGATGGTGCTTAGTTATTTTCTGTAGTAGTTATTTCATGTAGTAGTTATTTTCTGTTTGACCCTCAGCTCCTTAAATAAACCTGCTGCTGCACTGTGATCTGAGTATCATAAGCTTGGAACCAATATTATCATAGATTATTAAAGTATGAGGGGACATAGAAATCATGAAGTGTGGTGGGTTCTTCTCATTGATTATCATGATCACCTAGGGAAGTTTAAAAACAAATACCCCAAAGATAGAACACTGCGGACTATTTGAGCATCACTAGGATGGAATTAGAGAGCAAAGATCCTGAAATTAACCAGTATTCTTCCCATATTTCCAGTTGAATCTCTCTTCAGACAGTGGAGAAATATTGTTTTGTTAAGTTCATAATTCCATGTATCACCAAATCAGACCATAAAGTGATACTGCAATGAGAAACTAGTTGGAAAAATGAAAACTCAACACAACCAGAGAACATCAACCTGAAATAGATGAGATGCTAATATAACTGAAATGTTTAGAATCAAGGGGACAATCCATAGTTCAATATTCTATACTACTCCTCTTAGATTCTGAGGGTTCTATAAGTAGAAATTGTGTCTAAATTCTTGGACTCTGATATGGCATGTATGGTGGGCAACTGGAATTCTGTTAGCCAGTGCACAGGAAGTCATTGAATTTTCTCCCATTCTTATGAAATGTTTGATACTTTTCAGTATACTTCTGCTCTGACATATGACGCTGTTCAAGTGATGACCGAAGCTTTTCGAAATTTACGGAAGCAGAGAATTGAAATCTCCAGAAGGGGAAATGCAGGAGACTGTCTGGCAAACCCAGCGGTGCCCTGGGGACAAGGTGTAGAAATAGAAAGGGCCCTCAAACAGGTCAGTCACTCAAAATGATTGCGATGCAACTTAAGGGTGGCCACTATTTTTTTTTTTCCTGCTGAATTAGTCATTCTTATCTTATACCTTCTGTCTTATGTAGAGGGAATATTATTTCCTACCTACACAAAGGTAGGTTGAAGAAAAAAAAGAAAACGAATGAGTGTCATTTTCTTGACTTGCATCCTGGGAGAGTCCTCTGGTCGACCAGTTTGTGTCTGGTTGAAGTGAATTTATAACTGTATCCTTTCCCATTTCCTCCTTAGGTGCAGGTTGAAGGTCTTTCGGGAAATATCAAGTTTGACCAGAATGGAAAAAGAATAAATTATACAATTAACATCATGGAGCTTAAAACGAATGGGCCCCGGAAGGTAAATCATTAGTGAATTGAGGGCTTTCTGTCTGTGTGAGGAGGTGGGTTAGTGGATCCACCACCTCATCTTCCAGAGTCCTGGAGACATGTATTCACATAGATGGACTCCACAACTCCAGAAACATATATTTTAAAATCTTTTTTCTAAATAAAATACATTTCTGGTAAGTAATACTGAAACAATTTTAAAATAACTATGAATAAAACAATTATACAGTTTTTTGTTTTTTTTTTTTTTAGACAGAGGTAGAAAGAGTTTAATGAGAAGAAAAAGAACTATAGCTGAAAGATTATGTATGGTTCTGGAGACCAGACATAGCCGGTGAAATGTGCATGTAACTTTCAAGTCAACATTTTTTTTCTTCTGTTATGGCTAAAATGCCATTGTTTGAATTTTATGTTTCTATATGATCACTCCCATGAAAATTACCTTTGGGGAATATGAAAAGTGAACATGAAGAGACAGTCTGTTTTTTTGCAGTGCCTTTCTTGATTCATATACCTAAAAGATATATGTCTTTTTTCTTCTCTGATTGCCATGGCTAGGATTTCCAAAGCTGTGTGTTTAGGACAAGTCTAGTTAGGATAGGTGTAATTTCAGATTCAGACATGGGTTTGAAAATAACTCAGTGCTTTGGTAATAGAAAGGCCGTGTATCCAAGTGCACTCTTTCTGTGTCTTTTTTCAGATCGGATACTGGAGCGAAGTTGACAAAATGGTTGTTACCCTCACTGAACTCCCTTCTGGAAATGATACCTCTGGGCTTGAGAATAAGACTGTTGTTGTGACTACTATTTTGGTAATTAGCTACATATGCCTGTTTGACATTATTTTTTCTTAAGAAAAACATCTGCCAACTAGTATTTCTGCTTATATTTTAGGACAATAACTGATATGGTGATGCTTTTGAATGTTTCAGTCATTCATTGCATGTTATTCTGTTTAAAGGGATCACCAATGAGCTAAAGCATTCAAAATATTTCCTCTCCACTTCAAGAATGAACTTTAGCTTTATAGATAATTCATAACCTGGTGTTTGGGGCTTCCTAGGTGGCTCAGTAGAAAAGAATCTGCTTGCCAGGAGTTTCAGGAGATGTGGGTTTAATCCCTGGATAGGAAAGATGTCCTGGAGGAGGAAATGGCAACCCACTCCAGTATCCTTACCAGGATATAATCCCATGAACAGAGGAGCTTGGCGGGCTATAGTGCATGGGGTCACAAAGAGTCAGACGTGACTGAGCGATTGAGCATGCATGCAATGTGGTGCTTAAATGTGTGAAAAATGGGGAAAGTCTGGAAGAGCCTTACTGGTATTCCATCAATGTTTCATTTTTCCACTTCCACACTATTCTGGGTCCATTCTGTCCTTACATTTGTTACATGGCTCTATAATGGTATCAGTTCTGTCCTTACATTTGTTATTAATACATGGTTTAATGTCAGCTTCTCTCTCTTCCTATGGAAAGGGGAACTTCTGAAAGACAAGGGTGATCTCCTTTGTTTTTAACCCCAAGTCTCCACATAGTAATTGGCACGTAGCTAGTGCTAAGTAAATGTATGTTAGATGGAGTGACAGCATTGAACTGGATCTTGAACATTGAGGCTCTGGATAGATGATTGGGAGACGCAGGTCATCATGACAAGCTGTTGATATAATAAAATGGAGGAAATGAAATGGGGTTCACTAATAGTGTAGGATTTTGCAACAAAATAGCCTTATTTTGTTTTACTAATCTGTGATGCAGTGAATTGGTGGGATTCATTATGGTAACAATATTGAGAAGAAAATATAGTTAGGCTAGTAAGGGATTTGAATAAGAACATTAGTTGGCACTTTGAAAGTCTTAATAAATGTAAGCTAGGTATTTGAGGATTTTTGTCTTAATCATGCTATTGAGAACTATCTCACTGGGCCCCACATATGCTTAGTGCCACTTTCCAGTGGAGAAATTAGGCTGATGTTACGACATTTTTTCATGCTTCTTCTTTCTGGTGTTTGCAGAGGAATGCTACTCTCTAGCTATCTGTGTAGCATAATTCTAGGATATTATCTCATAAAGGAAATTTGATCTCAAGTCTGAGAGGATAGCATCTGTAATCACCATAGCAACAACTCTTTCAGTCTGCACATCACTGCCCATGGACCTGATTAGAACATGAACCTTATCCTTGAACTAGCAGTGGTACAGGGTTTTGGGTGAATGATGGTTCTTTGGAATCAAGGTAGCCCTAATTTAGAACAAGACAGTGGTGAATCCAGAGTTAACTGAAACAGATGTTGAGCCACATTATTTTTCAGCAAGCCCTAAGAATTACAAACATGATATGGGGATATACTAACTTTTGAGTCTCTTGTTTACTTGGTATGGCCAGGTACAAGCCATATTAATGAAATATTATGAAAGATATATGAGAATCTTTGTTCAGAAATGTTATTATTAATTTTCTTCATATTTTCCACTATCTGTATTCTACAATGTCTCTAACAAGTAATAATTAAAAATAATTAAACCAGAAGATTTGAATCAATGAGAGCAGATAATTAATACAGCTGTTTTGATCACTTAAAGTGCTTTCTTTCTGTATAGGAATCCCCCTATGTTATGATGAAGAAAAATCATGAGATGCTTGAAGGCAATGAGCGATATGAGGGCTATTGTGTTGACTTGGCTGCAGAAATCGCCAAGCACTGTGGGTTCAAATACAAGTTGACCATTGTTGGGGATGGCAAGTATGGGGCCAGGGATGCAGACACGAAAATTTGGAATGGGATGGTTGGAGAACTTGTATATGGGGTAAGTACCACTCTTCTTACAGATAAAATCATTCCATTTGAACTCTTGTTGAGGGAATGCTGAACTTCCATGCAAAGTACCAACATCTGAGGTTGTTGGTTTCCCACATTACTCTAGGAATACTGTCTTGTTTCCTTGTAAACATTTGAAGATGAAGGATGAAGTCAGAAGCAGACATGCAAATGGAGACAGGCTTCATCTGTCTTGAAGCCTATGGGCCATATGCATTTTTCAAAGATCGCAAAGGCATGGATACAGATGTAGTTCTCATAATCAAGCCAAATGGGTGTTCTCTGTATTTATTGAAAAGGAGGCATATTTGGGGAACAAACTGCTTTTCTTCTGTTTATTATTTCCTGGGACTCCACCAGGGAAATATTCATTCCCATATCCTGATTTCCTGTCCTACCCATTGATCCAATAGCATAACTATGATTCCTTCCTGACTGGGAGTCCTGGTTCTATTATTGTCCTTTGTTTCCCTTGCAGAAAGCTGATATTGCAATCGCTCCGTTAACCATCACCCTTGTGAGAGAGGAGGTGATCGATTTCTCAAAGCCCTTTATGAGCCTCGGGATCTCTATCATGATCAAGAAGCCTCAGAAGTCCAAACCAGGAGTGTTTTCATTTCTTGATCCTTTAGCCTATGAGATCTGGATGTGCATTGTTTTTGCCTACATTGGGGTCAGTGTAGTTTTATTCCTGGTCAGCAGATTTAGCCCCTACGAGTGGCACACTGAGGAATTTGAAGATGGAAGAGAAACACAAAGTAGTGAATCAACTAATGAATTTGGGATTTTTAATAGTCTCTGGTTTTCCTTGGGTGCCTTTATGCAGCAAGGATGCGATATTTCGCCAAGGTTGGTTACTCGCCTGCTTCAACTTTGTGCATTTTAGGTCTCGAGTGGACATTCATGGTGTTTATGAATTCACTGTAAAGACGTTAGCAGCTGCCGGCTGTCTGTCCAAGCAGTGTAAGACTCTTAAGGACAGACTTTTACCATCGGCGTAAGCCTGTGAAATATTTGAGCAACGTTCTTTGAATGTTGGTCCTGTATTTCCCTGGTGAAATTGTACACACCATGGAGAGGCTATAAAATGCATAAGGTTCCTATGATTACATGCCTTCTTGGAGGGGTACCGTGTTTTTGCTGCATATTCTCATTTTACAGTCATCTGTGTGTTGATCCACAGACCTGTATTTGGGAAAATGGGCAACATTACTTACTAACTAAAAAGCGACAAAACTTCATTTCACACATCCCATCTTTTTGTTGTTGTTGTTGTTATTAGCTCATGGAAATGATATGGGAGAAATATTTACAGAATTTGTTTTTTAAAGGTTAGGTTGCTGAGTTGAAAAGAATGTATGATAAAATATTTTCCAAGTATCTAAAAATAAATAGTTGGGATGATGACTACTTATTCATTACAAATATTTGTGCCATATTAAATAGTAATGCACACAGGATGGAATAAATTCATACACCTCCAATTACATGATATTTTAATTCCTGCCCTGTAATGCCTAAATAGAATAAATATATCACAAAACACACATTGCCTTTGTGCATGTTGCATACATAAGTCAGAATAATAGCCATGTCTGGTTCTTTAGAGGTACTTTTCCTGATGTGATTAGTTTCACATTTAAAGCCTAAATGATTATTGATCTACTGGCGCATTTTAATTTGGGTTCAATTACCCTCCTTTGATTCTATGGGATATCTTAATAACTAGTAGAGGCAGTGGCTGTTTAAATGCTATTTCATTACTGCTAGTTTTTGAGCATTTGGGGGCTGAGAATAATTAATTTCAAAAAACTATATGTGAAACTCAAAAAACATTTTGTATCTTTTACAGTCTTTTTGTTTACTCCCCCAGGGAGGTAAAGGAAATATATCATGTTTGCAGAAAGTATCAATAACTTACTTTTCCAGTAGTATGGAATGTCTTTATGAACTTTGTGGATCTGAAACTCTTAATTCCGTCAAGCTTTCTGTGGCCTCTCTATGGAACTGCACTATATTACAACCAAACCCAGGGTATTTGCACTGCATATAGAGAGAGACATAATTTTCACACATAATGTATGATAATAATTATCATATATCATATATTTATGATTATGATGATCTGTGATAAAACAAGATTCATAGTTCTGTCTCTATATTTAGTTTATCTGATTTACATTAAAGACATAAAGAGAAGTGTCTAATGATGAAAAAGAAAAATACTAACCAGATTGGAATCTCAGAGAACATTCTGGTTCATAAGCAATAAAGAAATGATTCGTCTTTGGAAAGAAGGTTACTGAAGTTTGATGTTACCATAGCCCTGAGATATAAGGCAATTATCCTAGAGTTCCACAAACTTTCCTCTGCCTTGTGAATAAGCAGGAGAAACGTATGAAGTTTCGTTATGACGTAGGACATGCTGACCTAGGTTCTGATTGATGAGCTCCCAGGTTTGTTTGCCTTGCTCCTTATCTATCAGGTCTCTGAAGGTCACTCTTGTGGGTGTCCAGTGCTTGTCGAGGAGCAAAAACACATTTACACATAGGGGCTGGAGTACAAGCCACATTTAACACATTTAACCATGTGTTTTTCCAGGGTCCACCGTGACATACTGACATTCAAATTTTAACAAAGCCTGCTTCCTAAAATATGACCATTTTTATTTGCTTATGGTTTCAGTCATGAATCATGACTCACTACATTTTCACATGTAATAATTTTTATTTCCTGGTAAGATATATCAATTTTAGATAACATGTTTCCTTGTTATCTTTTATTTGCCATGGGATATATATGTATAGACATATACATATATATGTAAGGAGAATTCACTTTATTAAAATTTTTTCAGCATATGAACCTTTCAATTTATGGCTATATGTGCATTTGATAATTGAACATGCTGCCTAATATTGGAAAATGTAAGGATTTTTTTTAAAGGAACCAAGCTATCATATTTTAGAATGCAATGATGATAATTCTAGGAAAGGATAGAGCAGCTTAGTATCTAAAATAATATTAATAGTAATGCATGAAATGCACAGATCACTTTACATATGCTCTTTAAATACTTTTAAAGATATTTATCATCTTTTTCTCAATAAAATATGGTAAAGAACTATTTTATTTATATGAATAGAATACATTGAAATTTTAATCTAGAATGATTACATGAAGTGAATTGGTCATTGCCTGAAATTAGGTTTAGAGTGTAACTGTAGTTTTGTGAAGACTATGACCACAGAATTATGAGAGCAAAAAGTTGCAAAGTTAACTCTTATTCTCTGGCTTACTTCTGTTTTCCCCCCCAATATCCTTAAGTGATTCAAATGATTAAAAGATTTCATTGTTATTTAATACACATGAGAAAAATGATAGAATATGTATATATATTTGCTGCTTTAGTGAAGACACTGAGAGATGAAAGTTTTGTTTTTAATAAGAGAAATCATTTTTATCTGTCACCATAAAACATAACGTTTAATTTGCTCCTCTACTTAAAATTTCTCAGGAACTCATTCAGAAGCTTTAGTTCATCCTTGGAAAACACTTACAAGTAAATAATTAATTGCTCAATAATTTTCTGTTTTGAATGATGCACAAGTTATATACATTTTGGGGGTTATCTTGCATACTTCAAAAAATGAGCATATTTAATTAAATATGACATAAATACTAGATTAGGGAGCAGCATTATGTCTTTAACTTGTGTTTATCTTACAACTGAAACACAATTATTTATAAAAATGATTCTAAAATATATTGCAAATAAACCTACAATGTATACTGTCCAAGGCAATGAGATCCATTTTAAGAGCTTAGACCGAATCTGCCCTCTTAAATATGAGGTAGATGAGAATATGTGAGAATTAACTTTTTCCATTCTATCATATTTGTTTAATTTTTTGCATCTCTTAGATACAGGTAAAGGCTCTTCATCATATTGTTTTTATTTTTCATTGATTGTGCAGTTTCTTTTTCTTTTTTATTTTAGCAGCAGATGCTTTTATTTAAAAAATGTTTACTTGTAGCTTCACTGCTTTTCTTCACTTCTCCAGTAGTTTATTATACAAATGTTACCTGATAATTGATATAGTATCTGTGTTTCGTCAAAAGGTGTATTTCTTATTATTAACTGTGAAGAAATTTAGTTTAGGTCTTAAATTGGCACATTTTCATAATTTAAATTTTTAAAAGTGTTACCTCTTCACTATAGAAGGATTTATTGTTAGACATAATAGAGTTATTATCAAAAGAGAAAAAATATTGTTTTTTTTAAAAATATTACTCAAATACCTTTATATGTGGAACCCCACAAAATCTACCAAATAAAACCCTATATATCTACTTCTGTATCTACATATTTATACTTATCTATTTCTATACCTACATCTATACTTATCTATCTAGGGTTTAAAGTAAATCAAGCTTTTGAAAAGTATTTTATGTAAGAATTTATGGTCATAATATTTCTATTTTTATTATTTTTCAAACTAGAAATTTATATTTTGGCAAACTTTTAAATGTCTGATTTGTTTTCTTTCAGTTTTCTTTTTTCCTTAAGCAGGAGGCACAAAGGAACAGGGATATAACAGTTCATGCCTGAAGCATCAGATTTTTATTTGTTAAGAATTATATTTTGTGTCATACTCTGTAGTATCATTTTTTTCCATTTCTATCCTGTACTATTTCTAAAATCTGTGTTTCTACACATACAAAATCCTAATGAAATTTTGGACCTTTTTTGAGGGTTTTGAAACTTCATTGGAAGGATTAAATGGAGGGTTTCTTTGGTGTTTAAAGCCATATCTATGGTGCATACTTTTATTTTTGATATTTGATTTTGTCAGCATTTTTTCAGAGTTTTGCTGTTAATCTTAGATTCTCTTCTTTGTTTAATTATATCATGAGTGGATAAAATATTATAAGCATTGGATAGATTATTCACACATTTCTTGAAATTGCCTGTTACATGTAGCCATAATAACTGTGAAAGAATTTCAGGAATCTAAAGTTTTGCCTCTGGATAGCTCATCAGATCTAGTGAATCTGTAATCCTTGCCCATAAAGTTTAATAATTTTAAGTTTCATGAACTAGCTGATATATTGAAAAATATGAAATCAAATATTTCCCTATAAATCAATATTTGCATAATACTGCTAACTTGTTTCCTTATGAGGTCCTTCATTTCACTTTACAAATCCATTTCGTACTTGTTATCAGATCCCTGTCTGGGCGCATTGTTGGAGGAGTGTGGTGGTTCTTTACCCTGATCATAATCTCCTCCTACACGGCTAACCTAGCTGCCTTCCTGACTGTAGAGAGGATGGTGTCTCCCATCGAAAGTGCCGAGGATCTTTCTAAGCAAACAGAAATTGCTTATGGAACATTAGACTCTGGCTCCACCAAGGAATTTTTCAGGGTAAGAGATTCTGCTTCATAAGTTCTTGTTTTGGTCTTACAGTTGAACCAACCTAAACTCTGTGCCTCCTTGCCTCTCCCATGGTCTATACAAAGGTGCTATGTGAAAGTTACTTCCATCTCTGTCTCTAATTCTATTTTTGTTCCTCTTTTTTCATTTGTATTTTATATTGGAGTATAGTTGATTTACATGTTGTGATAGTTTCAGGTTTACAGCAAAGTGATTCAGTTATACATATACATGTATCTATTCTTTTTCAAATTCTTTTCCCATTTAGGTAATTAAAGAATACTTGAGTGAAGTTCCCTGTGCTATACAGTAGGTTCTTGTTGTTTATCAAATTTACATATAGTAATATATATCTATTAATCCCCAAATCCTAATTTATCCCTCCTCTCCACCTTACCCTTTGGTAACCATACGTTTGTTTTCTATTTCTGTTCTTAACCTTTTCTCTACCCCTCTACCCTCCCTACCCCTATAATTGGCACTATCTATTTTTATTGATTCCTGACTCTTTTGGAGAAAAACACTATGTTGTAAAGAAATCTAGTTTTTATAAAAATTGATTTTCCTTTTGGGACAAAAATGAAGCAAAATCTAGTTAAAATTAAATTATTATTTTTAAAAGAAAATGGTGTTATAGTTTGCTTTATGTTAAATAAGCTTGACTGTCAATTATCTTACATAATTTACAGTTGAGAACTGTCAAATCAGTTATGTTAATTCTGTGTCAGGAAATCAGTTATGATCATGTGTGGAAATTCTGAGTTTTCTGTTAAACCCTCCAAGAAAAGGCTAACAAAGGCCTTCAACCTCCTAATTTTTAAAATGGGAATAATAATTCCGTATCTATTAAATGTATTTTAGCTTTTAAAAGATCTTTGGTCTTATGTTCTCTGTCTAAAGGAACCAGCCCAATAGGCTGATGGTATAATTTTCTTTCCTTATATTCTTAATGGGATTCCCTGGTGGCTCAGACGGTAAAGCGTCTGCCCACAGTGTGGGAGACCCAGGTTTGATCCCTGAGTTGGGAAGATCCCCTGGAGAAGGAAATGGCAACCCACTCCAGTACTTTTGCCTAGAAAATTCCATGGATGGAGGAGCCTGGTGGGCTACAGTCCATGGGGTCGCAAAGAGTCGGACACAACTGAGCGACTTCACTTCTTTTCTACTCTTATCTCTCTGAAAGAGCTCATTCTATTAAAATGTTGAGATAAAGCAGATAAACCTTGGCATTAAGCCGAATAGATGGCACATGATGATCTCTAATAATCCACAAGTATCTTTGAGTGTATCTGAGATTGAGTGAAGATCAGGGCTTTCAACGTCCAGCTGAAGTAGTACATTGTGGTTTGAGGACCGTCTCATCCTGCATTACCATTGGTATCTTTTCCAAATAACATCAGTTGTGCTCCAGATGTGATGGGAGAGAAGGTGGTTCTGTCAGACTGCTGACAACAGATAGTAATTTGGACGTGAGTGGGGCAGCAGGACTTTGGCACTTCCACTAGGCACTGCAGTGTAAGACAAGCCTATGGTCCTTTTGTAAGCAACCTTGACTTTAATGCTACCTGTGAATGTTGCAATGCAGTTTTGCTGCTAATGACAGTTTACTCCTACTACTGAAAATAGTTGCAATATGTGTATATTGTAGTGCTTAACATAATGTGCTCTCTAGCCTGATCATGACAGTGGAGCTATTAAATAAATTAGAATATTGCCTGGGCTTCCCTGGTGGCTCAGATGGTAAAGCATCTGGCTGCATGCAGGAGACCTGGGTTCGATCCCTGGGTTGGGAAGACCCCCTGGAGAAGGAAATGGCAGCCCACTCCAGTATGATTCTCAATTAGTATATTTTGAAACATTTAAATGTATTCCAATATGGCTTGCTTTTATTTTATTGATATATTTTATTGGTATTCCTCCCTCTCTAAATAAGATCTATGAAGGGACTTGTTATATCATGGTTTACTTACTGCTACTTATGTTGACTAAAATAACCTTGTTTCCAGACACTGTCTGTTGAGAGTCACTCTCATTAGCTTGTTTGGGACCAGCTATTCTCAATAACTGCACATTCAGAATCTCAGAGCTTTTCAGTGTACCTTAACTCAACCATAGAAACATATACCTTAATCAGCACATGGCCAAGATTTCATGCTTAGAATATGTAAATTTCCCAGGACACAGGATGAAAAGGCTAGATAACTCTGGGCAAAGGATAGATCAACTCTTGTGTTTCAGTTCAGTAACCCCACAGATATTGTGGTTCCCACGTGCAGTACACACACACATACACAAACAACCCTGACATATCTGCAGTGTGTCGTTTGCCTATATAGGATTGTGGAACTTACTTTCTCTGGAGTAATAGAGAAGTGATGTTTATTATCTTATTGTTGTTATTGTTCAGTCCCTCCATCACATCTGATTCTTTGCAACACCATGGACTACAGCACACAAGGCTTCCCTGTCCTTCACCATCTCCCAGAGTTTGCTAAAATTCATGTCCACTGAGTTGGTGATGCCATCCAACCATCTCATCCTCTGTTGTACCCTTCTCCTCCTGCCCTCAATCTTTCCCAACATTAGGGTCTTTTCTAATGAGTGAACTCTTCACATCAGGTGGCCAAAGTATTGGATTTTCAGCTTCAGCACAGTCCTTCCAATGAATATTCAGGATTGATTTCCTTAAGGTTTGAATGGTTTGATCTCTTTGCAGTCCAAGGGACTCTCATGAGTCTTCTCTAACACCACAGTTCAAAAGCATCAATTCTTCAGTGCTCAGCTTTCTTTATAGTCCAACTCAGCCTTCTTTATGGCCCAACATCAATATATGACTACTGGAAAAACCATAGCTTTGACTAGACAGACCTTTGTTGGAAAAGTAATGTCTCTGCTTTAATATGGTATCTAGGTTGGTCAAAGCATTTCCTTTAAGAAGCAAGTGTCTTAATTTCATGGCTGCAGTCAACATCTGCAGTGATTTTGGAGTCCGAGAAAATAAAGTTTGTCACTGTTTCCATTGTTTCCCTATCTATTTGCCATGAAATAATGGGACCAGATGCCATTATCCTTGTTTTTTGAATCTTGAGTTTTAAGCTAGCTTTTTTACTTTCCTCTTTCATTTTCATCAAGAGCTTCTTCAGTTCCTCTTCACTTTCTGCCATAAGGGTGGTGTCATCTGCATATCTGAGGTTATTGCTGTTTCTCCCAGCAATCTTGACTCTAGCTGTGCTTCATCCAGTCCAGCATTTCACATGATATACTCTGCACAGAAGTTAAATAAGCAGGCTGACGGTATACAGCCTTGAAGTACTCCTTTCCCAATTTGGAACAAGTCCATTGTTTCATGTCCATTTCTAACTGCTGTTTTTTTGACCTACATACAGGTTTCTCATTAGGCAGGTAATGTGGTCTGGTATTCCCACCTCTTGAAGAATTTTCCACAGTTTGATGTGATCCACACAGTCAAAGGCTTTAGCATAGTCAATGAAGAAGAAGTAGATGTTTTTCTGGAATTCTCTTGCTTTTTCTAGGATCCGGTGGATGTTGGCAATTTGATCTCTGCTTCCTCTGCCTTTTCTCAATGCAGCTTGAATATCTGGAAGTTCTTGGTTCATGTACTGTTGAAGCCTAACTTGGAGAATTTTGAGCATTACTTGTTGCAGAAGTTTGTATATTCTTTGACATTGCCTTTCTTTGTGATTGGAATGAAAACTAACCTTTTCCAGCCCTGTGACCACTGCTGAGTTTTCCAAATTTGGTAGCATATTGACTGCAGCACTTTCACAGCATCATCTTTTTGAATTTGAAATACCTCAACTGGAATTCCATAGCCTCCACTAGCTGTGTTCATAGAGATGCTTCCTAAGACCCACTTGATTTGCACTCCAGGATGTCTGGCTCTAGGTGAGTGATCACACCTTCATGGTTATCTGGGTCATTAAGATATTTTTCATATAGTTCTTCTGTGTATTCTTGCCACCTCTTCTTAATATCTTCTGCTTTTGTTAGGTCCATACCATTTCCGTCCTTTATTTTGCCCATCTTTGTATGAAATGTTTCCTTGGTATCTCTAATTTTCTTGAAAATATCTCTAATCTTTCTCATTCTATTGTTTTCCTCTATTTCTTTGTATTGTTCACTTAAGAAAACATTCTGATCTCTTCTTGCTATTCTTTGAAATTCTGCTTTCAGATGAGTATATCTTTCCTTTTTCCCTTTCCCTTTCACTTCTCTTCTTTTCTCAGCTATTTGTAAGGCCTCCTCAGACAACCATTCTGCCTTTTTGCATTTCTTTTTCTTGGGGATGGTCTTGATCATTGCCTCCTGTACAATGTTACGACCCTCTGTCCATAGTCTTAGACAACCCGATAACTTTTATTAGTATAGCTTCCCAAGGCAGAGTCTTATCTTATGCAATGTCTCTGAATCTCACAGTATTTCTGTATGATAGTCAGAATGATCATTTTTGTTTGCATGTTGCACATTATTAAACTAAATGTGAGGATTTGACCAAATTCTGGCAGGTAATGTGTGTGCTGAAGTCTTTTACTCCTAAAGCATTCTTCCCGTACGCTGTTTTTCCTTGCGGAGAAAAGTCTCTGGATTTACTTCGCTGCCTTCATGCTCTATTTCAATCCCCTCTATGTTTTGTCAAGTTAGAGGATTTAATGGTAGAAATGCAATCAGTGACTCACAGTTCTTCTCCATATACCTGCAAAAGTAGCTATGATGAATCAAGGTGACTAGGTCTCAGTGCATAAAGCATTAGTAGTCAGCTTCTCTTTATCTTGAGAAGGAGGGGTATGTGTACTCAAAAGTACTTAAAGCCACACTATTCTGTTTGTAGCAGTAAAAGAAGGCTAACAGAACAGCACACATCAGCCAAGTGAACAGGAGCTTGCCATGTTAAATATCCTCCATGAAAACAGGGTGTGGTTGTCATTTGAGAAAGTAGTACACAGAATATGTTATTGTTGTTCAGTCACTAAGTCATGTTCAACTCTTTGCAGCCCCATGGACTATAGCACACCAGGCCTCCCTGTCCCTCATTATCTCCCTGAGTTCACCCAAGTTCATGTCCATTGAATCTGTGATGTCATCCAACCATCTCATCCTCTGCTGCCCTCTTTTCCTCTTGCCTTCAATCTTTCCCAGCATCAGGGTGTTTTCTGGTGAGTGGACTATTTGCATTGGGTGACCAAATTATCGGAGCTTTAGCTTCACCGTCACTCCTTCCAATGAATATTCAGGGTTGATTTCCCTTAGGATTGACTGGTTTGATCTTGCTGTCGAAGGGACTCTCAAGAGTCTTCTTCAGTATCACAATTCAAAAGCATCAGTTCTTTTGTGTTCAGCCTTCCTTATGGTCCAACTCTTACATCTATACATGACTACTGGAAAGACCATAGTGATAGTTTATGGTGAACAATGCCTGATTTGTGATCTCCAAAGAAGATTTAGCTTCGGGACCAGGGACCAGGCTTGATCATTCAAGAGCTTTTGTGTAGCAGAGTTTTATTAAAGTGAAAAAGGGACAGAGAAAGTTTCTGATATAGAAATCAGAAGAGGATGGAGAGTACCCCCCTCACTAGTCTTAGAAAAGGGAGTTATATACTTTTTCAATTGGTTATTACAATAAATCAAAATAATGTCTCAAGGTTGTAAAGATCTTACTAGACCCAATCCCACTATTTACATTTTAAGATGACAGGATTAGAACTAACAATAGAAAGATCTTACCAGACCCACTCCCATAATATAAATTTTAAGATAACAGGATTAGTCAGAAGGTTTTCAAGAAGGAGAAACTGTACGCAAGCAGAATACATTATTGTTATGTAATCCTTACTAAGGAATGTAGAAAAGAAAGTTTGTCCTTTCCTCCTCCTTGAGAATTCCAGGCCCCTATATCCTCCTCGACAGCCCCAGACCCCTATCTTCTCCTTGAGGACCCTGGACTTCTTGTCAATTGACTAGGAATTGACTAGGAATTGACTCGTTCAATAGCTTTGACTATACGGACAAAGTATATGTTTCTTAAAGTAAGTATACTTTGTCCGTAGAGTTAAATTAAAAGGTGCTGCTAATTCATGAGTGATCCCTTCTCCAGGAAATCTTTCCAACCCAGAGATCAAACCCTGGTCCCAGGCATTGCAGGTGGATTCTTAGCCACCAGGGAAGCCCATAACTGAATTAGTGTTGGGTAATTGGGTACCATGGTGACCATAGTAAGAATAGTCTTCATTTTGCTTCTGACTCTAAAGATATTTTCAGGCATGGTCTGTCTTTATAGCAGTACCCATCACATCTCATACCTTTTCTCACGGAGTTTGTTGCATTCGGATATGAAGATTGACTGCAGATCCCATTTAAAAAAGAATTCTATTTATAGAGTGTAACTGCAAATGCATTGAATGAGATGAAGGTAATTTATAGACATTACAAGGGCAATATATAGTTGTTTTCCTTGACTTTTTTTTTTCCCTTTAATTGCTAGGTTATACTACAATGTATTAGCAGTAGTCTGGTCAAATTTCTGAGCTTAAGATGAAAGGTGTTACAAAGGAAATTTCCTTGCATGCACACCACACTCCATGCATTCCTAAAATTAACATTCATCACACACCTGGGACATCCTCTCTCTCAACTGCCCTTTTATCTTCAGGGGCATTTGGGGCTCCTGTAAACCGGGTGCAGGACAAACAGAAAGCTAGGAGAGTGAGCATCATGGCGCCCAGACTGCCAGAAGCAAAGATGCAGATGGAATGGGCATGTCCCACACCGAAGACACGCGCTTGCTTTTTGTTCTCTGGCTGCCACTTGTAGTTACTTTCATGCCTGAGACATGAAAACTTGTCTCAGTTTTTGGTATTTAAGATTCTAATAGTTATTTTGTGTTTCCTTATATGACTTAATTCGGCTTTAGTGGTAGCTTTTTCTTTGTAATGCTGTTTATGAAGTGGGGTTTTATTATTTATGTTATTTTAAATTTTCCCTTATCTCAGTATTTATCAAGTCAACTTTTGTTTCTTGTCACAGCAAGAGCTCTGAATTTAGCCACTAGAGGAATTGATTTTAAAAGTTAGGTTTAAAAAAAAAAAAAAAAGTTAGGTTTTTGTCTAAAGTTTAAAGATATATGAGTAGCTAAAAGATGGAAAATAACTTGTTTAAGACCATTTGCCAGTTTTAAAACAAAATTCAGAATTTCAGTCTTCAGTCTCAATATTAACTAAAGATATGTCTTTGAAGGGATGAAAGCATCTTATATCAAATTAAAAGGTGACTATTTCATCTTATTTATAAAAATCTGTTTTGTTGTCATAAGGTGATGACAAATGTTCAATTTAAATCTAAAATATTTTCATATTTTAGTTACATAATTTAATAATTTTGGGTTACATTAATATTGCTTTAATGAAGTCAGTATGTGTGACTTATATTTAGAATTTCAATTTAAGCTGCAAATTTTCTAACTTAAAAATCTATATGTTCTTTCAGTGATAATCAGTGAAACTAACTTGAATGAAATATTTGCTTTTTGCTACTAGAGAAAGTAAATAGAGGGCAATCTTGTAATCAACAAGAGATGTGAGAAAATAGACCCTACATCTTACTTTTCCAGAGTTTTCTGTGCTTAGAACCCATATACATCCTTATACAGAGTGAATGATAAAGTCTGAGTTATTTTGGAGCTGTCAATCCTCCCTAATTATAGCACCACCGTAACACACCTATAATTAAGAAAGAATTAGGCTTTCAATTATAAACCACTATTTTTAGACTTTCACATTTTGATAATTTCTTCTTTCAGTAAAAGAGGACAGATCTTAAATTAGATGAGTGTGTGTAGAGGAGGATTCTGTAAGAACTATGTGCATTATGTTCCTACAGAAACTTAGATGTGGGGGATAGAAAATGGCTTGATAAATAAACCAGTCATAGACCTGTCAATCCATGAAACAAAAGTATTAACTTGCAGAGAGGAAATACTTCAGGCCTATCCTAAGTCCCCACACTGCAATCTGTTTATTTCCTCTGGGAGGATGAAGGACAGTGTGTTTCTGAGTAAGTGGTCTCCTTTAATTATGCTGGTGTTGCAATGAACAGATTTTAAAATATTGTTAAAATAAAGGTATCTCCTTTGTGTTCAATTAAGTTAATTATGCCACTCTCAGAAGATCAATTTTGTCTGGTAATAATCCATAAAAGTATATTGTTGTTACCCAGCATTGTAGACTTTTCACATAGTTTACAAATAGTATAAATGATAGATAAATAGATAATGTTATGCAGGTGTGCCTTACCTGAGTGAAAGCACTGGTTTGAAAGTTTTCTTTACTATATAATAATTACAAATACAAGAGAATTATAATAATTTATCATTTTAAAGGCTGCGGGATGTTTTTAATTCCTTCCCTAGCATAAGACACACTTATGTTTATATATAAAACATTGATTGAAATATATTTATAAATAAAAATATTTTAACCATTATAGCAGCTTCCTATAGAACTACACTAAGTTCTCTTTCATTATAGTTACATTTTTTCCCACTTACTACTTGTGTTTAACAGCAATACAAGCTCGATTCCTTTATTTATATTTTATAGAACAGATTTCACTAATTTGTGGTAGTTCTCCATACTTATTTCATTATTTCTGGTATAGCTAAAGATTTTTCAACCATAGTTTCTTATATATCACCTATTTCTATGTGGGTAGAATATACATCCTTCTAGCTTTGTTTATATAAATATATATATATTTATTTCTAGCTTTGTGTATATGAATATATCCACTTAATCTTTATATTATTTGAAAGAATATTATGAAGATGAAATGGATGTAGTCATATGTATTTTACTAATATCAAAATGAACCCTTTATAAGTCTTTTAGTTATGCTTAACTCTTTAAATAGTTTCAAAATACTCAGGACTAAATAAATGCTGAATATGAATACATTAGCAACAAATAGCACTATATGACTATGTTGTAAGTCACTCATGGCATGGTTAGTCATAATGTTACAGATTTTTCTTCCTTAGTTTTTTTTTTCTTATTGTTGAAGAGCTTGATTAGTCATAAAAAATCTTTACAGCTGACGACTCTGCATGTTCAAGGTTTCTCTAGATAATCTAGGACTGGCTGAAATCATTTCCTCTCTAGCTGGCATTTTGTTTCTCTGACATTTTAAATGTTCTCACCATTCCACAAAATATCTGAGAACAAGATTGAGTTCTTAAAGACTTTAAGGCTACTTTTAGCCTAAGCTGCCTGGGGAAAGCCTGTGTTCTCTTATTCAGCTAAAGGCGGTGGTTTAACTGTGAAGGAAAGGTCAACATTTTATAAGATTGATTCACATTTCCTTTAAGATCTAATGTTCAGTTTAAAGGTCTGCATTTCATTAAGTAGTTTACAAATTCAGAAAGAAATGTATGCAAGACCATATTGAATGGTGCTTTGGGGATGAAAGCACTATGGAAGAAAAAAGAAAAGGATATGTCTACTCACTGAATTACAGTTATCATGCAAAATGATAGCTTCTCAAGACTAACTGTCATTTTGGTCCTTTTCTTCTTTCCATAGCAATTCTCAGCAAATCAGTGTGCTTCTGATCATTTCATTTAGAGACCACCTTTGTGACTCAAAAGGGAGTTGAAAGCTCACATTATCCTTTGGATAGATAATCTGACTCCTACCAAATTATAGGAGGCTTTCTATCATTGTCCATATTAAAGAGAAAATGCTCCTGTCACACTACTATCAAATCATGAGGTTAATTATTCTAGCCAAAAAGGTCCAACCAATAGAGAAAATTTGAGACTAATCTCTTATCTCAAAACTCTTCTGAAATTCCTGCTTAGATGCCTAAGAGAAGATAAATATCAATGTATACCTGTGCGGGTACTTTAGATGACTTGGTTTTTAATTCACTCTTTGTGCTTAAGTAAAAGAATCATCATGCTTGTCTCATTGGATATTCTGAACTAGTTGCCATGGTAACAAACACAGTCCAAGAGTTGTACAGAGAAAAGAAATAGAAATTTTGCAATTATTTAAACATACTGGAAGCAAAATCTGGACTAGATATAAATATTGTTGTTTTGAAAATTCTTTAATTAGACTTTTGATATTTGAAGGAAAACTTGATACTAAAGTAATTTTTACTTCATGCTTCCAACATACAATTTTGCCCTAGATCATAGTGAGTGATGGTCAAACCCAAGGTGCTAGTGAATGTGATTACTTATGTTCACAGAATAATGACATTTTAGAAATAAAATTGGGAAAGTCAAGAAAAGTCAGATATTGTCAGGTTCCCCAAATTGATATTTAAAATTGCATCTAAGGGGACTTCCCTGGTGGTTCAGGGACTAAGACTCTGGGCTCCCAATGCAGGGGGCCTGGGTTCAATCCTTGGTCAAAGAACTAGATCCCACATGTGTCTCTGTGTATGTGTGTTAGTTGCTCAGTCATGTCCTACTCTTTGCAACCACATGGACTATAGACCGCCAGGCTCCTCTGTCCATGGAATTCTCTAGGCAAGTACTGAAGTGAGGTTGACATTCCCTTCTCCAGAGGATCTTACCAACCTAGGGATCAAACCCTGGTCTCCTGCATTGCAGGCAGATTCATTATCATCTGAGTCACCAGGGAAGCCCCAGATCCCACATGCCACAACTAAAGAATCTTTGTGGCACAAATAGTCTACATGCCACAACTGAACATCCTGCATGCTGCCACAAAGATCCCAAGTGCTGCAACCAAATAAATAAATTAAAAAAATTTTTTTTAATATTTCATCTAAGGAAACAAAGATCCAAGGAGGTGATATCAAAAGATAGTTGCCTCAAAAAATCCAGACCCTCCCTTTTTCTCCCAGATACACAGATTCAACAGCAGTACATTGACTCAGTGAGAAAACAGTTAAGAGGCTCCTGCAAAGCAAGTTGAGTGTGAAACCAGCCAGTCAAACCCTGTAGGAAAATTCATGGCCTCACTGGCTGCAGGGACTTCCCTGGCACAGCACGTCAGCATTGGGAAGAAACATGTAGCTCTTGGTTTCTTTCTAGGGAGAGAGAGACTACTTGACTATTTTCATGTTATGACTTTTCGGAGGAACTGGTTTCTTTCTGTCTTGCCTGAATCAAAGCACTAAAAAGAGCATCAGGTTGGGGACCTCTGAGAATAAAGTTGAAGGGTTGGCCTGGCTTCCCTGATGGTTCAGATGATAAAAAACCCACCTGCAATACAGGAGGCCAAGGTTTGATTCCTGAGTTTGGAAGATCCCCTGGAGAAGGGAATGAATGGCAACCCACTCTGGTAATTCTTGCCTGGAGAATTCCATGGACAGAGAATCCTGACAGGCTACAGTCCATGGGATCACAAACAGTCAGACATGACTGAGTGACTTTCACTTTGACCTGGCACACACACATCAGCATAGACCTTCCCCTCCAGTTCAATGTGGTAAAATGGGGAAAACCCCTAATTCGAGCTTCCGTTAGGGAAGCAGCAAACAAGTTGGAGTGTGGGTCCATTTCTTGGACTTTTCAAGGAACTGGTTCTGCCTTGCCTGCTTGGAGCACTGCTGGGACTTGGCACGTGCTAGATGCCTGGGGGCTGCTGAGAACAGGAGGGAGCTGATAGTTTGCTCCTGTTTCAGAGACCTGTGGTCCAGCACACAGAGACCAATGCAGCTTGGTGGCCACTCCCTTGGCTTTGGAAGAAGACTGGTGTGTGCTTGCAATGTTCTGACCTTCCGTGGGGTGCTTTGGAGACTGCATTTCCTGACTTGGGCCTAGCATACTCTATAGATAATAAAACAGAGCTGGATGGCTTATTCTAGCTCTAGAGAACCTGCATTACTGCAGACAGACATCAAAAGAGCAAGAGATTATGAACTCTGGAAAAAAGCTTCCTGCAAATCCATCTGATTGGAAATTTACACATACAAGTCCAAAGAAGACATATCCACAGAAAATGTTTAAGAGGCCTTTGGAATATTTAACCAGGGTGATTGGTGAAGTTCTATCCCTATATGAAGTCAATCCATGAAGATTGGGAGAGGTGGCTGTTTTTAAAAAAGGCACAGATCCCAACACAAACTTATAAGGCACATAGGAAAAAAACAACAAAAATGTGGCTCAAAGGAAAAACATTAATCTCCAGAAATCAAACTTAAAAAAAAAAAAAATGGAGGTACCTGGATAACTTGGCAAAGAATTCCAAATATCTGTTACAAAAATGCTCAAAGAGCTCAGGAAAATGATGCACGAACAAAATGAGAACATTAACAGAAGTAAAAAATATAAAAAAGAACCAAATGTTGAAAATAACTACAATGACTGAATTTAAAAATTCACTATACTGATTCAACATCAGACTTGATCAAGCAGAAGAAAGAGTCAGCAAATTTAAGTCATTTCAAAGTATCCAGAGTATCAATAAGGGGGAAAAAAGAGACAATGAAAAAAATGTGAAGAAATCCTAAGGGACTTGTGGAACGCTGGCTGAAAGTCCTAAGGGCCTTGGGTGTGGAATAAACACATTATGGGAATTCCAGAATAAAAAGAGACAGAGAAAGGGGTAGAAAACTTATTTAAATAAAAATGGTGAACATTTTTCTCAATCTGGTGGGGGAGGGCAGGGAGATAGACATCTGGATTTATGAAACCCAAAGAATCTTAAATAGGAGAAATTCAAGAAAAGTGTACTCAAAGAAACATTATAATCAAATTGTCAAATGTCAGACAGTTTTGAAAACAGCAAGACAAATGTGTCTTGCCACATACACATGAGGACCCATAAGACTCCTAATGGACTTATCAGCAGAAAGCTTGTAGGTCAGAGGGAATGAGAGGATATATTCAAAGAGCTGGAAAAAGATAGTGCTAATGAAGAATGATGTCTCTAGAAAGACACTCATTCAAAAATTAGGGAGAAATTAAGACATTCCAAGATAAACTAAAGCTGGGAGAGATAATCAGCACTACACCTGCTTTGCAGGAAGTGTTAAAAGAGGTCCTTCCTGTTGAAATGAAAGGATGCTAGATAGCTACACAAAGCATATGCAAGTACAAAGCTCATTGGTAAAGGTACATATATAGATAAATACAGAATACTACGATGCTATAATAGTGATGCATAAATGTCTTTTAATTTGAGAGGTTAAAATATAACTTTATAAAATAACTATAATTATAAAATATGTTACTGGACGTACAATATAATTTGTGGCTTCCATAACATAAAGTGCAAAGGAAGTAAAAGAGTAGAAAATTGCTAAGAAGAACATAGAAAAGATTCAATAAAATCAGAAATGAAAGCAAAGACATTACAACTAATGCACAGACTTTTTTAAATTATGAGACTACTGTGAATAATTATATGCCAAAAAATTAATCTAGAAGAAATGGATAAATTTCTGGAAATATACCATATACTAAGATACACTACGAAGAAGGCAATGGCACCCCACTCCAGTACTCTTGCTTGGAAAATCCCATGGATGGAGGAGCCTGTTAGGCTGCAATCCATGGGGTCGCTAAGAGTCGGACACGACTGAGCGACTTCACTTTCACTTTTCACTTTCATGCATTAGAGAAGGAGAAGGAAATGGCAACTCACTCCAGTGTTCTTGCCTGGAGAATCCCAGGGACGGGGGAGCCTGGTGGGCTGCCGTCTATGGGGTCGCACAGAGTCAGACACGACTGAAGTGACTTAGCATAGCATAGCATAAGATACACTAAGATTAAGTCCTGAAGAAACAGAAAATCTGAATAGATCTATAACTAGTAATGAGAGTGAATCAATAATAATAAAAACTTCCAATAAAGAAAAGCACATGACCACCCTTGTGGCTCAGCTGGTAAAGTATCTGCCTGCAATGCGGGAGATCAATGGGTCAGTCCCTGAGTTGGGAAGATCCTCTGGAGAAGGAAAAGGCTACCCACTCCAGTAATCTGGCCTGGAGAATTCCATGGACTGTATAGTCCATGGGGTTTCAAAGAGTCAGACATGACTGAGCGACTATCATTTTCACTTTCAGACAGCTTCATTAGGAAATTTTACCATTTAAAGAAGAATTAATGACAATTTTCAAATTCCTCCAAAAGACAGAAGAGGAGGGAACACTTCTTCAGTTTACAATGCCAGGTATGCCAAAGACAACAAAAAAAGGGAACTTCAAGCAAATATCCCAGATAAATGTAGGTGCAAAAATCTTCAGCAAAATAGTAGCAAAGCGAATTCAACAGAAAGTTAAAAGGATCATACACCATGACCAAGTGGGATTTATTTTGTGATGCAAAGAAATTTCATCCTATGAAAATCAATTAGAGTGATTTTATCACAATAACAGAATAAAGAATAAAAATCACATGATGATCTAAGTACAAGCAGAAAAAGCATTTGACATAATTGAACACCCTTTCATAATAAAAACACTCAGTAAACTAGGAATAGAAAGAAATTATCTCTACATAATACAGTTCATAAATGAAGCCCATGAATGACATCACAATCAGTGCTGAACTTGAAAGTAGTTTCTCCCAAATCAGTAGCAAGACAAGGGTACCCACTCTTATCACTCTTTTTCAACATAATACTGAAACTCCTAGCAAGAAAAAGAAATAAAAGGCACCCAAATTGGAAAACAAGTAAAATTATCTCTGTTCACAGATGACTTGATCCTATATAGAGAAAACCTAAAGAATTCCACACATACACAAAAAACTTTTAGAACTAATAAGTTGAATAAATTTTCAGGACACAAAGTCAATATACAGACATCAGTTGTATTTCTGTATGCTAACAATGAATGATCTGAAAAGAAAATTAAGGGAAAAGTCCCATTTACAATAGTATCAGAAAGAATAAAATACTTAACAAGGAGGTAAAGACTTATATGCCAAAAACTCCAAAGATTGCTGAAATAACACGCAAATAATTGGAAAGACATCATTTGTTCATGGATCGAGAGACTTAATATTGTTAAAATGTCCATACTACACAAAGTAGTTGAAAGATTAAGATCAATCCCTATCAGAATCCCAGTGTCAGTTTTTCTTTTTTTACAGAAATAGAAAAAGATTTCTAAAATTCATATGAAACACAGAGAATCAGAAATAGTTAAACCAATCTTCAGAAATAAGAACAAAGCTAGAAGTCTTACGCTCCCTGACTTCAAAACATTTTACAAAGGTATAGTAATTAAAACATTATGGCACTGGCATAAAGACACATTTGGAGGCCAATGGAACAGAAGAGAGATCCCAGAAATAAACCCATGCATGTACATTTAAGTGATCTTTGACAAAGGCATCAAGACTTCACAGTGGGGAAAGGATAGTTTCCTCACAACAGTGTTGATATAACTGGATATCCATATGCACAAGAATACAATACACAAAAACCAACTCAAAATGGATTAACTATTTAAAAGATTTATTGCTTCAGTAAGATATGAAGCAATAAATCTCCTTTAAGAAAATAAAGGAGATAAGCTTCATGGCTTACAGACAACAAAAGCAAAATTAAACCAGTAGACTACATTAATTTTAAAAGCTTTTGTGTAGCAAAGAAACAAAAGACTGGAAAGGCAGTCTATGGAATGGCAGAAAATACTTGCAAATCTGATAAAGGTTAATATGCAAAACATCTGAAGAACTCCTACAAATCAATTGCAAAAACTAATAACCTCATTTAAAAACTGGAAAAGGATTTGAATGGACATTTCTCCAAAGAAGAGCAACAAATAAATGGTCAGCAGGTTATATGAAAAGGTACACAATACCATTAATCATTTGCAAATCAACACCACAATGAGATCTCACCTCATACTGGTTAGGTTGACCATTAGAAAAAAGAAAAAAAAAAAAAGTGTTGGTGGGGTTGTGTAGAAATTCAAGCGCTTGATCGGAATACAAAACTGTGCAGCCCCTATATGAAACAGAATGGCATTTTCTCAA
Organism: Bos taurus; assembly: GCF_002263795.3. Lineage (NCBI taxonomy): Eukaryota > Metazoa > Chordata > Mammalia > Artiodactyla > Bovidae > Bos > Bos taurus. The sequence goes on along the minus strand of NC_037344.1, from coordinate 41,810,345 downwards.
TAAGTTAAAATAGAGCCATCTCATGATCCAACAATCCCACTTCTTGATATTTATCCAAAATAATTAAAATCAGCATCTTGAAGAGATATCTGCAGTCCCACATTCATTGCAATGCTATTCACAGCAGCCAAGCAATTGAAACAACCTACCTGTCCATCAAAAGATGAAATAAATTAAAAAATGTGGCATATTACCCAATGGAATATTCTTCAGCCTTAAAAAAGCTTCAACATGGTTGAAACTTGAGGACATAATGCTAAGTGAAATAAGCCAGTCACAGAAAGACAAATACCTAAAGATGCCATTTGCATGATGAGGTATCTGAAGTAACTGCACCTACTGAAGCAAAAGGGAGACTGGTAGTCACAGAGGCTGGAGGTGGGGGAAATGGGGAGCCTGATCAATGAGTATAGTTTCAGTCATGCAAAATGAGAAACTTCTAGAAATCTTCTGTTCAACAATGTGCATGTACTTAAACAATACTGTATTATATATTTACAGACTTGTTACAAAGATAGATTTCATATGTATTTTTTCTTACCATAATTGAAAGGAAAAAAGAAAGAAAGAAAAAAAAAAACCCTGCCTTGAGATAAGACATACACATACACACAAAATAAAACAAGCAAAAACTAAGGAAAGAAACTGTCTTAGGAAATATTTTGTAGTATTTAAGATTTATAAGTTCTCTCTCATGGTTGGTGTTGCTTCTTAAAAATGTTGCCCAAGATTAGAAATAAAATTTTCATATTAGTGTTAAAATAAAATTAGAGGCAAGCATGAATATTTTGCCAATCATTAAAATGAGATATATACATATAAATGCATAGCAATTTTAAGGTGGCTAGTATAATATGGTATAGAGTTGACTCTTGGACAATTCAGAGGGTTAATGGTCCCAACTCCATGAAGTTGAAAATCCACTTATAATTTCACAGTCTGTCCTCTGAATACATGGTTTGTCATCTGCAGGTTCAATCAACTTTGGATCCTATAGTACTGTGCGTGTGTGTTCAGTTGCTCAGTTGTGTCCAACTCTTTGTGCCCCTGTGGTACTATAGAACGCATTTAATGAAAAATATCCACTAAGTGGACCTTCATGGTTCAAACTCATATTGGTCAAGGTTCAACTGTGTTTAATGTTGTATAATATAGTTCACATTTAATATGGCTAGTATCCTCATACATATATGAATGTATGTATATGACTATGTATAAAGTCATTGTCCTATATTATGCTACTTCAACTAGTTTTTTCTTACTAGTCTTTCATTCTTGACATGGCCAAAGAATGGGGACTTAAGCTAAATCCTTTTATAGGGAAGGCATTTCTTTAATAAGGAAGTAAAATTGTTAGTCGCTCAGTCATATCTGACTCTTTTCAACCCCATGGACTGTAGCCTGCCAGGCTCCTATGTCCATGAAATTCTCCAGGCAAGACCATTGGAATGGATTGCCATTCCCTTCTCCAGGGGATCTTCCCAACCCAGGGATTAAACTCGGGTCTCCCTCACTGCAGATAGATTCTCTACCATCTGAACCACCAGAGAAGCCCAATGATGAAATAACTGATCTTTTTTATCTGAATAATTTATAATAGTGTAAATACAATAAGTCTTTTGTGGCTCGGCTGGTAAAAAATCCTCCTGCAATGTGGGAGACTTGGGTTTGATTCCAGGCTTGGGAAGACTGCCTGGAGAAGGGAAAGTCTACCCACTCCAGTATTCTGGCCTGGAAAATTCCTTGAACTGTATAGGCCATGGGGTTGCAAAGAGTCAGACACAACTGAGCGACTTTCAATTCATTTTTTCCAAGTTGGGTTAGTAGTGTGATATTCAAGGCTAAGCAAGATAGAAAATACTATATCTTTGACTTACTAAAGAAATTCATACTGATAAGCTAAGGGACCCAACTTTTCTTGTGTATGTGAAATGTATTTTTGTGCATACTCTGTAACTTTTGCTACCATACCTTTTATGTTACTTCCTTCAATTTCCAAAACTTTTTGTTCATTTACAAATTAAAATCAGTGAGTGTATCCTCCTGAGTTGTCCAAAGGTTAACTGTACAAACTATATTATAAAATACTACCCACATCAAATGTCCCCCATAAAATCAAATTTTCTTAAATAAAATTATTAGAAGAAATGTAGTCTTTGTATTGGGGCTTCTTTATTTTCCTTTTATAACCTCAGAGTGTTGAAACAACACTCTGAAACCTAGCAGTGGGACATATAGGAATATTTACTAAAGTAATAACTTGTTATAAGGCACAGTGTAAATAGTCTAGTGGTATTTTTCAAAACAACTGTGCACCCCTAAAAATGTGTTCGTTTAAAACAAAAAAGAATTGCAAACCCTTTTCGATTAGATTAGTTAGCCAACAGCAAAAAATTACTCATAATTGCATACATCTTTCAATTGCTTTAAAAAATCCACACTTAAAATGTTCTATTTTTGTTGTTGAGATTGAACAAAGAAGTTAAATCAAGGTGTTTTAGGATCAAATCCCACATTGCAGAAAAAGTTATATCTGTTACATGGTGAACTCAGATGGCATCAGCATTCTTATCGTTAACTACAGGGCTTAGGTTATACATTCTGTTATTATTTGAAATAATATAACATTTATAAAGAGTTAACCATAAAAACCCTTCTTGAGTACAGCTTGTGAATGTTGACTTGCCACTTATCTAACATTCAATTCCACTTTGTTGCAATTTTCATTGATTTTAGAAACATCTTTGAAAGGAAAACCTGCCTCCTAAGTATTTTCATGCATTGGTCCCCATTCTGACTTTAGTAATTTATTCGTTTTCATAATACAAATAAATCAAACACATGATAATAAGCATCATCTCTTCCTTACATTTTCACATCAGCTAGCAGAAGAATTATGTTTTCAAACCTTCGTCTTACATCTTGATTTTTTAAATGTAGGTTTTACATATTTTTTAAAAAAGGAAAAAAAAAAGAATGCTTTTAGATAGGGAGTAGATTCTCTGCTTACTGCAAATACTCCATTCTCTATTCCCCTTCCTGTCTGTTTCACTCACTCACATTTCTTTTTTTTTTTTTTTTTTCATTTTATTTTATTTATTTTTTTTACTTTACAATATTGTATTGGTTTTGCCATACATCAACATGCAAACGCCATGGGTGTACACGTGTTCCCCATCCTGAACCCCCTTCCCAGCTCCCTCCCCATACCATCCTTCTGGGTAATCCCAGTGCACCAGCCCCAAGCTTCCTGTATCCTGCATCGAACCTGGACTGGCAATTTGTTTCTTATATGATATTATACATGTTTTAATGCCATTCTCCCAAATCATCCCCCCGCCTGTCTCTCCCACACAGTCCAAAAAACTGTTCTATACATCTGTGCTCTTTTGCTGTATCGCATACAGGGTTGTTGTTACCATCTTTCTAAATTCAATATATATGCTGTTTTTCTTTCTGGCTTACTTCACTCTGTATATGGGTTCCAGTTTCACCCACCTTTCTTGGCTCTCAGACTACAAGTTACAACTCTGTTACCTAGACTTTATTCCATTTAAACCTTCAAACCTGTTAGATTTTGAGGTAACTGAATCATATTTATAGCTTCCCCTTAAATTGTTGTTTACTGAAAACCTGGGTGATTTAAACCTGGGTGAATTGTGGAAAGCTTCCATTCTGTGAATATGCGGTTGATTGAAACCATGTGCCAGATTTTGCTTTCATTCCTGTTACATTTTAGTTTGGTTTTTGGCTTATTTGCCTAGGCTCATAAAATTGAAATATTGACTCTGCTATCTGTTATATAAATATCTGAAACTTTGAAATATTTGTAACATATATTCATCCAAATTGACTAAAATACTAAGCACAGTGGGAAATGTATGAAATCAGTGGTATAAGAAAAGTTTCCCTTCGACTCAGGATTTGCATAATAACCAGTACTCTTTAGATGTTCAGTTCAGTTCAGTTCAGTCGGTCAGTCGTGTCCAACTCTTTGCGACCCCATGAATCGAAGCACACCAGGCCTCCCTGTCCATCACTGACTCCCGGAGTTCACTCAAACTCACGTCCATCGAGTCAGTGATGCCATTCAGCAATCTCATCCTCTGTCATCCCCTTCTCCTCCTGCCCCCAATCCCTCCCAGCATCAGACTCTTTTCCAATGAGTCAACTCTTCGCATGAGGTGGCCAAAGGACTGGAGTTTCAGCTTTAGCATCATTCCTTCCAAAGAATACCCAGGGCTGATCTCCTTCAGAATGGACTGGTTGGATCTCCTTGCAGTCAAAGGGACTCTCAAGAGTCTTATCCAACACCACAGTTCAAAAGCATCAATTCTTTGGCACTCAGCTTTCTTCATAGTCCCACTCTCACATCCATATATGACCACTGGAAAAACCATAGCCTTGACTAGATGGACGTTTGTTGGCAAAGTAATGTCTCTGCTTTTCAATATGCTATGTAGGTTGGTCATAACTTTCCTTCCAAGGAGTAAGTGTCTTTTAATTTCATGGCTGCAGTCACCATCTGCAGTTATTTTGGAGCCCAGAAAAAGAAAGTCTGACACTGTTTCCACTGTTTCCTTATCTATTTCCCATGAAGTGATGGGACCAGATGCCATGACCTTCATTTTCTGAATGTTGAGCTTCAAGCCAACGTTTTCACTCTCCTCTTTCACTTTCATCAAGAGGCTTTTTAGTTCCTCTTCACTTTCTGCCATAAGGGTGATGTCATCTGCATATCTGAGGTTATTGATATTTCTCCTGGGAATCTTGATTCCAGCTTGTGTTTCTTCCAGCCCAGCGTTTCTCATGATGTACTGTGCATAGAAGTTAAATAAGCAGGGTGACAATATACAGCCTTGACGTACTCCTTTTCCTATTTGGAACCAGTCTGTTGTTCCATGTCCAGTTCTAACTGTTGCTTCCTGACCTGCATATAGGTTTCTCAAGAGGCAGGTCAGGTGGTCTGGTATTCCCATCTCTTTCAGAATTTTTCAGTTTATTGTGATCCACACAGTCAAAGGCTTTGGCATAGTCAATAAAGCAGAAATAGATGTTTTTCTAGAACTCTCTTGCTTTTTCCATGGTCTAGCAGATGTTGGCAATTTGATCTCTGGTTCCTCTGCCTTTTCGAAAACCAGCTTGAACATCAGGAAGTTCACGGTTCGCATATTGCTGAAGACTGGCTTGGAGAATTTTGAGCATTACTTTACTAGCGTATGAGATGAGTACAATTGTGCAGTAGAACTTCCCAAAGTGTCTGTCTACAATGCGGGAGACCCGGGTTCAATCCCTGGGTTGGGAAGATCCCCTGGAGAAGGAAATGGCAATCCACTCCAGTACTATTACCTGGAAAATCCCATGGACAAAGGAGCCTGGTAGGCTACAGTCCATGAGGTCGCAAAGAGTCGGACATGACTGAGTGACTTCACTTTCACTTTTCACTTTGATCAGTCTTTGGCCTTGCCTTTCTTTGGGATTGGAATGAAAACTGACCTTTTCCAGTCACTGATATTTTAATTATGCTAAGTCACTTCAGTCATGTCCGACCCTTTGCGATGTTATGGACTGTAGCCTGCCAGGCTCCTCTGTCTATGGGATTCTCCAGGCAAGAATACTGGAGTGGGTTGCCATGCCCTTCTCCAGAGGATCTTCCCAACCCAGGTATAGAACCTCATCTCTTATGCCTCCTCCTTTGGCAGGCAGGTTCTTTACCACTAGTGCCACCTGGGAAGCTAGTTTAATTATAAGCCCATCTAATTCTGATAACCATAGCTCTCCATCTAATCCACATGAATAATATGAGCTATTTTATCAAATACATTGATGACACTCAAGATGTTCTCTGTTCACGATAGACCTTAGATGGGTCAATAAGTAACCCTATTAAAAAATAAAAGATATGACTCTAAGGGATCACTTGCTGTTTCTCTTGCTTTATCAATTGACATTGCATGCCTGGATGCATATATGGGTAATAAATAAGCTGTATAACCAAGACAGGCTTCCCTGGTGGCTCAGCAGTGAAGAATGCACCTGCCAATGCGAGAGACATAAGAGATGTGTGTTCAATCCCTGGTTTAGGAAGATCCCCTGGAGTAGGGTATGGCAACCACTCCAGTCTTCTTGCCTAGAGAATCCTACAGACAGAGGAGCCTGCTGAGCTACAGTCCAAAGAATCACAAAGAGTCCGGGCCACTGAAGTGACTTTGCATGTGTGCACATTAGTTAGACAATTCATTAATGACATAATTTACTATTTGTAAGGGAATGAAAATATATGGAAATACCAATTACATTTTAAAATTTAAAGACATTGTTTTCCAAGCAGAAAATTATTAGAAGGTTATGAGTTTGTCAATAATACAGGATATGCATTAATCTGACTATATATTTTTAACATTTGTAAGACCCCCGTTTGATTACTGGGTTGGGAAGATCCACTGGAGAGGGGAATGGCAACCCACTCCAGTATTCTTGCCTGGAGGATTCCATGGACAGAGGAGCCTGGTGCACTATAGTCCATGGGGTCACAAAAAGTTCGACAAAATTGAGCGACTTTCTCTTCACTTCAGTTCACTTTAAAATGCCAATGAGAACACTGAGACATAACTTAGCTTTGCTTTTGGTTGATTAAAATGCTTCCATAAATCCAATTTATTTGAGGCTCAGTTTGCATTTTATTAAATTATACTCAAATAGTTAACTGATTTTCTCTAAATTTTATGATATTGTTAAGTGATTTGTTTTTTCTTAATAGAACATTGCTTATCAAAATACTATGCTTGAGTATTTTTCTGATTTAAAGTGTATATACATGCATTGGAGATTTGGGTATCCAGATTCTATTTTTGGTTCTTCTATGGGCTGACAAAGCATGCTAATTTAGATAAGTTAGTTAATCTTTTCTGAGTCAAATAAATGGCTTGGAATACAGTAAGTGATTTTTAAGGTCCATTCTAGTGTTAATCCTTTGAAAAATTTAAGCTGTTAAAAATCCCTCTAGTTATATTCTTTCATAAATACCATTTCAAAGAAACTGAGAAATTGCTAGTTTAATATGAATCTTGTTAATATTACTGGTGAATTAATTTGTTTTATTTAAAATGAGATATTAATCATATAGAAAATCCTCACAAAGTCAAACAGGTCAAACCATACTTCTGTGAAATATTTTATTAACTGCAATCATTTATAAATAGGTAATTATTTCATTTTCAAAAGAGAAAAACATACTGTGAGACTGTAGATAAAATGTTTATAATTACTTCAGACTTTAAGGATTCTAAAAATATTTCCCAGTGACCTGACCCATAACTTCATAGAATCGACAATCTGTATATAATTTTTATTTTATTTTAAATCCAAGAAGTTATAGTGTTAAGCATCAGATTTTCATAAAACTAAATGAACAAAGGAGTGTCTAAGAAAATGTATTTACTTCATTCAAATGTTTCCCCCCTTTTTTTTACATGAAGTAAATGGCTTGGTTTTTGATTGTATAAAAATATTGGTATGTGAACAAAACTTCATTTTTTTTAGCTAAAGGATGAATAAGAAGTGCTAAGTGACTGGAATTAAACTATCTGAAAATATTTATGGTATGACACAATTTGGTAATTTTTATTTCCATTTATTGTCCAGGGACCATTTCTTCAGCTGTAGTTTTTTTCCATCATGGAAAATAATGAGCTTCTTTTTAAATTTTATGAAAAACTTTAAAAATAAAGAATTTTTTATTTTATCCATATAAGATAAATTTTCATTAGCAAAGTGATTTTAGAAGATGAAAACAATGTCTGGAGGTTTTATCAAACATACCGAACACTTTGTATGTTTTCCTTTTGTCTTTTCATTTTTGTGTTTCTATCGTTTTTGGCAAATAATGTAAAAAAGTAGTATCCAAACTATTAAAGCCAAGTGTCAAAGCACTTTTGTTTGTTCAGTATTAACTATTTTTTTCTTTTAATTGGAAAGTAATTGCTTTACAATTTGTGTTGGCTTCTGCATACAATATGAATCAGCCATAAGTATACATATATGTCCTCTCTCTGGAGCCTCCCTCGCAATCCCTACCCCATCCCACTCCTCTAGGTTGTCACAGAGCACCAGGTTGAGCTTCCCGTGTTGTACAGCAGCTTCCCATCCTCGCTATCTATTTTATGCATGGTAGTGTATCTCAATTCACCCCACCCTCTCTACCCATCTGTGTCCACAAATCTGTTCCCTGTGTGTGTGTCTCTACTCCTGCTCTGCAAATAGTTGACAGTATTACATTGTTTGTATTAATATTTATGTTCTGCAGCATGTTCTCAGCTCATAGCCTCAAAATGAATCTACATATGGAAATAAAAATACAATATTTCCTTGATATGGAGTGTACCTACCAAAGTTGGTGTTACTGTGGGAGTATACCAACCAAAATGTGACATTATGGTTACCAATTAAAATCCATGAGTTGAGGAAAAGTTGGATTTATGTCTTTATGGATTTATGTATTTTCAGTTGGATTTATGGTATTTTCAGTTCAGTTCGGTTCAGTCGCTTAGTCGTGTCCGCCTCTTTGCAACACCATGAATTGCAGCACTCCAGGCCTCCCTGTCCATCACCAACTCCCGGAGTTCACTCAAACTCACGGTCCATCGAGTCGGTGATGCCATCTAGCCATCTCATCCTCTGTCGTCCCCTTCTCCTCCTGCCCCCAATCCCTCCCAGCATCAGAGTCTTTTCCAATGAGTCAACTCTTCGCATGAGATGGCCAAAGTACTGGAGTTTCAGCGTTAGCATCATTTCTTCCAAAGAACACCCAGGACCTATCTCCTTTAGGATGGACTGGTTGGATCTCCTTGCAGTCCAAGGGACTCTCAAGAGTCTTCTCCAACACCACAGTTCAAAAGCATCAATTCTTTGGTGCTCAGCTTTGTTCACAGTCCAACTCTCACATCCATACATGACCACTGGAAAAACCATAGCCTTGACTAGACGGACCTTTGTTGCCAAAGTAATTTCTCTGCTTTTCAATATGCTATCTAGGTTGGTCATAACTTTCCTTCCAAGGAGTAAGTGTCTTTTAATTTCAAGGCTGCAATCACCATCTGCATGATTTTGGTTACTGTCTTATAAATGACCTAAATCAAATACTAGTCTAGTATGTTGAGGAAATAAAGTTCTACTTCAAAATTTTTATTACTGGAATTGATCTTTATTGGGGGAATCACATTAAAACAAAGCTACTTTCAGTAATGGACAAAGGCATAAAAGGAGTTTTAGATCTTTTATTTACCAATGTAATATATTCTTCATGTTTTTATTCCACCAGTCAGAGGAATAATTGTACCTTCACCTGTAGAGCTAATCTGGGTCTTTGAAAACATGTCTTTCTAACTATGAAAGAAATTGCTCTAAAATTTATACCTTAATAATGTCTTTGGAGCTTCCCAGGCACTAGTGGTAAAGAACCTGCTTGCCTATACAGGAGACTCAAGAGATGTGGGTTCAATACCTGGGTCTCAAAGATCCCCCAGAGGAGGGATGGCCATCCACTCCAGTATTCTTGCCTGGAGAATCCCATGGACAAAGAAGCCTGGTGGGCTACAGTCCCTGGGGTCACAAAGAGTCAGACACTACTGAAATGACTTAGCATTCACGCAATAATATCTTTAGTCTTTTTATCTCCACAAGGCTACTTCTCCTTGACCTTCAATCTATGTTTAGATGTTCTGAAATGTTGTAGAGTCCCTCCTGGGACACTGCTTTCCTTTATCTTCAATTTCTCTGTTCATTTCCTTCAGGTGACAAATTTCTAGGTTTATTTCCTTAGAGCCCATTTTCCTACTCCAGCCACTTTCTGCTTCATTGTTTCAAATATGACCTTCCTTAGAACTTTGAAAATAACCCTCCTAAAAGAGTCTCTTAATGACATTCTTGCTGAAATGAACTATTTTGTGTGTGTTTCCTGCCTTGTATAAATGATGCCTTGTTTAGTGTAAGTGTTAGTCTGGCAGCCCTATCTGACTCTTTGCAACCGAATGGACTGTAGCCCACCAGGCTCCTTTGTCCAGGAATTCTCCAGGCAAAAATACTGGCGTGGGTAGCCATCCCCTTCTCTAGGGGATCTTCCCGACCCAGGGATCAAACCCGCATCTCCTGAGGCTTCTGCATTGTAGGCGAATTCTTTACCACTGAGTCACTGTGGAAGCCCATTTATTTTATACTTAGTATCAATAACCCTCAATGACTTAAGTTTTCTTCAGGACTGTGTACAAAGGCTACATGTCTTTCTCTTAGATTTGTTTTGTAACAGCTACACAAAAATAATTTTATAATCTTTTATGTTAACACCCCATTCACATTTATTGCACATGTATGTATGCTAAGTCACTTCAGTTGTCAGACTGTACGCAGCCCTATGGATTGCACACCAGTCTTCTTTGTCTATGGGACAAAGAATTCTTTGTCTGGACAAGAATACTGGAGTGGGATGCCATGTCCTCCTCCAGGGCATCTTCCTGACCCAGGGATTGAACCCGGATCTCCATTTCCTGCATTGGCAGGCAGATTCTTTACCATAGTGCCACCTGGTCAGTCCTTATTATACATAGTAAAGCAAGCTATTGATAGATGAAGTTTTCCAAGTCTGTATTATTTTAGCTTCACCTGAGACATATTGAGATATGAAGACTTCTAATGATCCACAACACAGAAAGTGACAAGAGACATTCAGTTCAAAATATTAAGATTTTTTTTGATTCAATCTGACTATATTTTGTTTACGTTGGAAATTATATCTGGAAAATAAATGAACAGCAGTTGCATTCTACTCAGGAGGAAACCTAGTAGAGAAAATTAAAATTCCAGGGTATGCTAGTAGATTTTAAAAGTTTTGATCTCAAATAAGTGACTATAACTCGAATATAGACTAGTTTGTTCAGGGATTGCAGACTTGTAAATGGCAGAGGATAACAGAATGAGACTAACAGATATATATATTCTGCCTGATAAAAGTAGTGGTTGCCAGGGACAGTGTGAATTCCTGATGACATCTAGAGTGGAAAAGTGGGCCCTGCTGTGAGTTCCACAGGAAAGTTAGGTCAGGCAAAACACTGAAATCCTAAAAGAAAAGGCAGTTCTTTCGTCTCAAATATACATTTTTTATAGACTGTCAACCAAATGGACTAGAAAATATAGGTAATTAATTTGCATGGTGACTCTCTAATATTTACATTCAGAAGGCTCTAGGTCAAGGATTTTTACCCTTAATATTTGTTATGCTTCCTCAGACATTATAATCTTTCTAGAAAGAAAAGAGAGGATTTTCATGAAAAGTATCTCTATTTACTTTGAAGTGAAAGTGAGATTGAGAGATTATCGTAATGTGGAGCATTTCAGTTCAGTTCAGTCGCTCAGTCGTGTCCGACTCTCTGTGACCCCCATGAATCGCAGCACGCCAGGCCTCCCTGTCCATCACCAACTCCCGGAGTTCACCCAGACTCACGTCCATTGAGTCGGTGATGCCATCCAGCCATCTCATCCTCTGTTGTCCCCTTCTCCTCCTGCCCCCAATCCCTCCCAGCATCAGAGTCTTTTCCAATGAATCAACTCTTCGCATGAGGTGGCCAAAGTACTGGAGTTTCAGCTTTAGCATCATTCCTTCCAAAGAACACCCAGGGCTGATCTGGGCATTTAACAATTCTGTAAACTCACCCTGCCATTCAGGAGTCTCTGTTTAGAACCTTTTGGGCATCATTCATATTTGGAAATCATTTAGAACTCCCATGCTAGCAAAAAATGTTCTGCTGACATTTTGAGAAGGTATTCAATATTTTATTAGAAATTAGTGGGTAAATAAGGTTTTTTTTTGTTTTTGTTTTTTGGAACGTGAACTGTGTCAGAGTTAATAAACTAAGCAGTGAAGAATGTTTGCAAGGCAGTGTCTGTATTTTCTACTAATTCTCAAATAAATGTGTATGTTTCATAAGGATAATAACCATTTCCTTTAAAAAGTCACTTTTTCCTAACAGGAAAAAGGCTTATTTAACTGGTGGAAGAGTTAATGCCTGTATTAATGTATATGAAGAGGAAATTAAACTAAATTAAAATGACTGTTGGCTTCTATCACCAGAAAAGGAAGCTGTCTTTTTCTTAGATATAGTTATATCAATTGTGTTTATATAGAACTTTTCCCCAGCAGTACTAGACAATGGTCATGTTTTCTAAGTAAATATTAAAATTATTTTCTTTGAAATATTAGTCAAATTGATATCCTTATTACTAACATCAGACCCTGAAAAGGGATTTGAATAGCCATGTGCCAAGAGCCTTGACTCCTTAAGAAACACAGGGTAATCAGGGTCAGTTTCCTGACCAAGCTGTGATTTATCTCCTCTGAACAAGGCATCACTTATCTCTTCATCAAAATGTGATAGCAGATACCATCCTAAAGGAATTCATTTCACTTTATCATACTTCCTAAAAGAGTAGTTTACTTGATTTAATATGTAAACTTAGAAAGTACTGTATTCTTTGGCTTAGTAGTGATTGAGACTTAAATTTGCAGAGGGATGGGAAAGGGGATTGTCATGATCCCTCATAAAGACTTAGAACTTTTACCTAGGACCATCTTGGAAATGGCTATCTTGGAAATGGAGACTGGAAACCATCTTTCCAGCCTACTTTCCTCCTTCATTGCATCATTCTCTTCTCCCCAGACTAGAACTCTGATTAGTATTATGAATGGTAGGAAAGTAGGTATTTTACATAAAAAGTCTGTATGATTTTCTTGTATCCCATCGTCTACGTGCTCATATTTAAACACTGATTACAAGGGTGGGTGGTCCTCATGGCCTGTTGTTCATTTTTGAAGTCCACTCAAAGAGGCTGATTGAATCAACCTGATCAGTATTTGACTTGTATTTTTTGACTGTTGCCCAAATTTTACATATGCTTTTGATGTAGAATAATGTCTGTAACATGAATTGCTGAAATATGGAATTTAAATAGGAAGTACTATGTATATGTATTACCTTAGTTGACCACATAGGATTTTTTTTTTTTTTCTTTTTAGTCTACTTGTAAATATATGCTAAGTAATGAGTGGTCAAGAGGTTGGAACTGTATCTTTTTCAGTGTATAAGACCATTGAACTTATAAAGTAAGCTAAATTAAACATTATCACTTAAATTGTCTTGGCACTAAAAAATAATGATGATGATGAATTGTCATTCAGGTTAAAGGATGGAAAGCCTAAGGGAGAATTTCACTTTTTCCTTTGGATTGATGGTTTTCTTGATGGTTACTTTTTTGATTGCTGTAGTTTTCAGGAACAGGATTTCAAGGCATCACCTGTTTAGCTATTTAGTTCAGACTAACAACTTTTCTGATATTGTCAATAGAAGCTATGCACAGATCCAAAACTGTCTCTAAGCAAAAAATTTAGTTAGATTTTTTTTTTCTTAGTCTTTTTCTGAAGGCAACTAGAAAGTTCAAATTAATAAGTTCTTTGTCCTAATGAATAATATTTTTCAATATAACAGAATTGTACTGTTCATGAATTGCTTGCACACCTTTAACCAAACCTATTCAAACAAATACTCTTGAAAAGACATGGTTATGAATATATTTCATTAATTTGTTAAGGAAGTAAACAGTAAACTAACACTTGGGAGACAAATGAATTAATACACTGTGAGAAAATGTGAAATATATATCTTCTGATCTATGAAAAAAAAATTGTTTTCACATTTATGCAAAGAAGGAATGTGTATTTTAAGATCTTAGATTATTTGTAGATTTTATTAATCCAAAATTACATCATAAACTACTGCTCAATTTAAAAATATCATGTTATAATACATGTAAAACCTGATCATAAAAAGTGACTGACTTAATAGAGCCTTGTATTTTGTATGTCTAGGTTAACATGTCAGAACATCTTTCAAGGGAGGCAGGACCACAAAGACAGGGATGGAATAACTTGATCAAAACACTATATAGCTGTGTGCATTTTCCCCCTAGATTGCACGTTACAATCCTTTAGTCTTTCAAAAGAATATTCTATCCATACATTGATAAATATCTTTAACTAGAAACCACTTATGAATGAAACAGTAAATTTCACCACACTCCGTGAATATGATCTTTGACTTGATTCATGCTATTTAAATGTCCTGTTAAAAAATATAGTTTTTAAAGAGAAATTATCTTGAGTTTAATTTGTATTTTTCCTTTTAACTTCATTGCTAACTTTTGCATTTTCTCTGAATAGTATAATATTTATGAAGCATTTTATGTAATATTTAGCAATCCAAAATTGATAATTCAGATTTAGAATAATTGGCATGTTTAATGAATGGATGGCTTTATAAACTAATTGTGCAATTTCATTTTGAACTCTATCAGCCTATGATTTTGTTTCAAAGCATTTTGATACTCCTACTAAACTCAGGTTCACCTGCTTGCTACTCCAATAACTCGAGAGGCAAGTGTCAGCAGGAAGAAAATTGCTTTAATCAGAAAAGCCAGCAATCTAGGGAGAAGATGGACTCATGTCCTGAGACCAGCTCCCAAGATTCTGGTCAGTCATGGTAGTCAAGGGAAAAACGGAGGGAGAATCTCAGGGAGTGGCGGAGGCAGGAGAGTGGGTTCTGCATTTTCCTCTGTGGCTGCAGGCTGGCTGACTCTCTGTTCAGATGTTATCTTGCCCAGGTGATCTGCCTGCAGGTTTGTTAAAGCAACAGTTGTGTGTGGAGAGCTAGTCATTCTTTAACTGCTGAATTCTTAGCTCTTTTTATCTAGGAGAAGAATCAACAGGTCAGGCATTTCATGGTGTGCATTCAGGAGAGCCCAAATTAGGAGTCAGTTTCAATTGCCTAGAGATCTAATTTTTTATAATTAGGTTTTTAAGGTTAGGCGAGGACAGAAATGGGTAAACAGGGAAAGGGCTAAAGAGTTGCTTCCAGTTCCCCATTGTCAGACATCATTCCATTTCTATGGGATTGCAGTGAAGGTCCATCATCTCTATCTGCTTCCTGCTGACTTAGAGCATTGTTTTCTCAGAGTGGAAGACATCATGATTCTATAGCATCTCCTTACTGACAGTGTTAGCTGTCCACCTGCCTATACAAGCAGAACAAGCTACACTCATTTTTATGCCCACAAAGATAGAGTTATTATAAGCAAAATGTTAATCTCTTTCTCTGGAGATCAGTTCTTGGAATTGTATTAGGCATAGACTCAATGTGGCTCAAGATGGTGCAGCTGATGTCATAGCTGCAGTCTAGTCATCATGCAGTTAGCTTTACCCCTCTGGTGGCAGCTGTAGTATCTGTTAAAAAAAAAAAAAAAAAAGAAAACCTCAGGAATGTGCATCAGACACTGAGACTGTGACATTTTATTGTCTTGATCATTAACTGCTCGAGGCTGCTCTTTTGTGACTCAGGGAGGCCTGAGAGACTTCAGCTTTTCTACAAACAAGAGGCAGGGAACACGGAGGGGTCTTTGTACTTGAGCAGGGAGGGAGGAGCTGCATGGTTCTCTTTGCTTCCAGTATCATTTCTTTTTGTGGGAATTCACATGACAAAAAAGATCTTGATGTTTAATAAGATTTAATAATATTTAATGATATGCAATCAAAGACAAATACTTTTACATCTTCCAATTTGTCAGAGAATACTTTATAGTGTTCTATAAAGTAAAACAATATAAATGCCTTCTACAGTACACAAAGGTTCAAATAAAGCAAAGATGCTCTTATTCTTTCTAACCAATTCCTGAATATTCTGTTAGCATACATTATGAACCTTTATATGCAAGATACTGTGCCAGTCACTGTGATCATGAAGATAAAATCTCCCTAAATGGGATTCTGATGGAGCTTTCACCATCATGGATATACTTTCATGACAGCCAGGAAGTCTGATTCATTAGGTAATGAAGTTTTAATTCTATAATCTCAGGAAGGAGAATGGTGTTGAAATAGAAATCATTTTAAGAGTGGTTTAGATGCATTGTTATATAATAGATATATTATTTAGTAAAGAAATTTTTCTAAATTTGGAGTGAAATTCCTTTTGGGGAAGAGTTGGGCTGACCTGGCCTGTGGGGCTGTCTCACAGCCCCTTATTCACAAGGGAGAGTGGAGAGATGCAGTGAGTGCCTGAGCACCTCTCTGGGTTATATATATTCTAAATTTCAGGGAAATAAGCCTACTCCATGCTTGATTTACTCCTGATCCTGGATTTTCACCAAATACAGTGCTTTCACATACACATACAGCAGGCCTCAGCCCTAGGGCAGCATTTCAAGCAAATCTGAGTTTACATTATGTCTGCTTGTGATGAACTGATTTATACTTACTTTTTCTAAGTAAAAGGTTATTTTTTTTTAATTCCTCAGAGTAACAAACAAAAAGTCCCAAAGTCTCATGAATCTGAAAAGAAAGTTTTCAAGATTCCATTTCAAACCTCCTGTATTAGGATAATAAAAGGGTTATTCACAGTCATGTTTCCAAGAGGGCTGAAAATCAGTTGAGAAACGTGTGAATAGAAAAATAAAGAGATATTCAAATGCTATGACTTTTCAACTCTGCTCAACTTTTTTTTTTTACTCTAAATATTCAATGACACTTTTGAGGTCTATCTTTGCTTCTGAACTGATTAATGTTTAAGATTAATATTCCCTCAATTATGCTACTGCAATTAGGCCTTCCTTCTTTCATCCAGGTCACCTGAAGGATTTTTTTTTTTTTTTGACAGTACATATTGTAATAAACAGTATTTTGTTGCTTAAACATTGAATAAAAATGTTCTCTTTATTTTACTGATTTAAAAAAATATT